>NC_064829.1:61286301-62646718 GCF_024166365.1 Elephas maximus indicus
CTCAATGTCCGTGGCAAAGATGGTGGCACTTGTTGGTGTCTACAGGACAATAAGAACCCGTTGCTGTCAAGTTGATTCTGACTCATAGTGACCCTCGTGGTTTAGTGGTTAAGAGCTACAGATGCTAACCAAAAGGACAGCAGTTTGGAGCCACCATGTGCTCGTTGGAAACTCTATGGGACAGTTCTACTGTGCCCTATAGGGTCGCTATGAGTCAGAATTGACTCGAGAGCAATAGGTTTGATTTTTTTGTTTACGGGGTAATAAAGGTGATACGCTTTCATTATCTGTTTTGAATTTTTGCAACCTGTTATCATGATTCTGCTAGGGAGTTTAAGAGGTTTTTTTTTTTTCTCCCTTAATTGAATGTCTACAGACATGAATTTGAGTCCGAAATGCCCCAAATCTGCCCATTTGCTTTTTGTAATACCTTTAATAAGATAAAATTTACATATGACAAAATTCACCCATTTAAAGTGTACATTTCTATTTCTTTTTTAAGGATATTCACAGGTTGTGTTAATTCTACTCATTTATGTAACTATATCATTTTAGATAAGCTATGAGTGAGTTTCCCGATGTGTTAAATAAGAGTGGAGCAATATACTCTTCAGTCTCCCTTGAGTGATGAGTCTTCAATTCCAAGATTATGGAAATACATCTATGTAAAAAGAATGCATGTCATCAAATACAGCGAATGTCTTTTAAGTTACATTCCCTCCACCCACCTTCTATCTCTTTCTTTCTTAAACACACACACACACACGCACGTAAACACACACCAAGCTAGAATATTCTTTCCTTGGCTTTCTCCAACTCCATTTTCTTCTGTCACTCCATATCCAGTTATAAAGTCTCACCTTCTTTACTTTCTGCCTGATATTTCCTCCCACAGGTCCCTTCTCATGAATATCTGCTGTATTTTTCTGTTATATACAAAGATTGTCTCACTGATAGGGACTAATATTGTTTTATCGGTAGACTTTGTCCCTGATTAAGGTGATCAACTTGCTTCTTTCTATTCCCCACATTGCTTGACAGTTGTACTTTTATATACACAATTACCCAGAAATATATTTGGTATCTTAAAATTTAGAGACGTTCTTCCTGTGCCAACTGCCGGTCACCTTACAAAATCTCAACTATTTTGAAAATGGAGGCACTTCAGGAATTGCCAGGGCAGAGAGTAATTGTTGTGATAGCAACTTCGTACCTTAAAGTACAGGCTTTATTGCCCCGAATAGCACAGGATATTGATTGACTATCACTCCAAGTACACAATTACATATTGCTCTCCAATGTGAGTTAATAATTGAACATGTACAAAACTCTGTAAAACAAATATATTGTCATGGTGAATTTCATTGGCTGTGGTGTTGTATCTGTGATAGCATCTGATCAATGACTAATATTGTTTGGGAGATTTTCTAGTTAAGCAACACATGGTGACTTCTGATAAGGGCTTATCTCATATAATAGACAGTGGAAATCCATTTTTTAATAAATCAGGTACATCTATATTATATTAAAATTTTTTTCAAGTGTTTTCACCTTGACTTTGCTAATATAGTTACACATTTATTTTTTTATTTAACAAGATCTAGTGCTTCTTATTGATATCTTGGTTACAGTAGCCTTGATACTTGAGATGTTGTCTATCCTGAAGGAGTGTAGCCATAACAACTCAGAAAATGGCTGTGTTCTCATTAACTGAGCTAAAACGCTATGTCTTGAAGTTTCTTTGTTTGCCAGCTCAGTGGGACAACTACCATCACATAGGGAAGTACACATATAAGCTGTGAAAGTTTCATTTCTTCCTAGCCAGTGGACAATAATAATAATGTAGATACTGTAGTAAATTCTGTTGATATGATGTACTACAACAACCGTATTTGTCGCCTTCACACCATTATGTATTTTATGTTAGGAAGAGGGAGAGCAGGCTGGTTCTCATAAAATACTTCTGAGGCTAATGCCTTTCAGACCTGTCAGTATGTATATTCTGAAGCTGTGACCTTCTACATGGTTACTGCTCATTCTCCTATTCCCCTTTTTCCATGAGGCACAGCGTTACTGTTGATTTCTCCTGGATCTTTATTACCTCTTCCAGATCTCCACTTTTTCAGCACAATGTGTCATCCTCCTTCCTTTGATCTTCTGCCGTGCTGTTATACACCCTCCAACCCTACTTCTTGCAGTTGTTTACTAACCTCCTGGCCCCTCTTCTAAACCCACTGAACATCGATAATCCAGCCCATGGTCATCCTTCCAATTCTGGCTCTCGCCTTCATCATGAACCATCCAAACACTAGCCTCGAAGTTCCTTGATCTCTTCAAGGTCAACAGTTGTCTTCTATATAACTCTTGGGCATGGTTCTCATACATCTCAGATTTTCTGATTCCGTCCCAGCTCATGCTCGCTATCATGGCATGATTATTAATAACACCCTCTTTTATTCTCAGACATGTGTCTGGCTCTATCATATCTCTGTTGGTAGACCTTTTATCACTTATAACACCTAGATTTCCCCCATTAAAAAAAAAAAATTTGTGCAATATCCTTCCCTTCCAGACTATACCTGGTATGCCCCTCTTTAGCTCCTGTCTTGCATGCGTACTAAAATCCTTGCTCTTTGGGACTTTTAGGTCATTCACACTGCATATTGTCATCCTTTAGTCAAATAATAGGTATGAAAGAGCTTTATAAATATAACAGGATATCACCACTGTGTCTCAGCCAATGTACCCATAAAATTATCAACACTTGTACATGATGAAATTCAAGTGTAATAATTGTCACCTAATAAATGAAGGCAAATATTTTATTTTTACACGGCACAGCTTATTATCTGCTCTCTGCCCTTATAGTATAGATAGTCCATTTGTAACAAAACGGCAGCTGGTAATTCATTTATTTCACAAACTGGGGTCCTGACTTAATAAATAAATATTTGAGGCTTTTAAAAGCAAGCCTAGGAATTTGTCCACACACAGTAATTTTTTAAAAAGAAACTATGTAGAGACTGCTTCCAATTAAATTGAATATACTTATGAAAGATGTCCTCCTCTTATTCTGGAAGTTCAAATTTTGCTGAACAAAGACAGTGATGGAAGACTTCCACTCAAGAACGCCACCTTTGCTTGAGGCACAGTGGTGCTGAAACCCACCTTGCAATTGAAATAAATGTCATGCCTTCTTGGTATACAAACAACCACCAGCTATCAGCCATCAAGGCAGGATTGCAGTGGTATCAAAACAGGCTGGCCTTCGACTTTCTTCTGCCACACACTTAAAGTTCTCATTCTGTTAATTTAAAATGTCCCACTGTGCACGGCCTCTGTTTTACTGATACTTCACTATTCATATCTGTTGATATAGGAGACTGTTAGGGCTCTTAGGAAGCTTTCTCACTTAGCCTCTGTCATGTCTTTCCTTTGTCCTGGAGGATATGTTGCAGCCTGGCCATTTAGATGCTTGACCTAATTTATGACTTATCATGCTTCTGGTACCCTGCATGATCCCAGTGTAAAGCTTTGGGGCACTTGGTTCCCAGGTGGTGATGGTATCCTAGGCATTGTGTCCACAGTGGTGTTTCTGGTGTCATCTCTTGGGATCCCCTTAAGGAATTATGCTACGCAGAGTGTGATTATAAAGTACTGAGGCTGGTTTCCATGCACCATACACAAATACTAGACTCATTGCTTTCTAGTCACATTCTGTATCTGCCTGCCTCTTAGGGATAGCAGTGGGCAGTTCTCATCAGTTGCTCAGGTGGAGATGGCTATCCTACTATGAACTTTGATCCCTGCAAACTGCTGCTTTCTAGATTAGTTAATTAAAGGTGGCAGCAGCCCCGAGATGGATGTCTGGGAATACGAAGGAAGGTGGCTAGACGGCTGCAGGAGTGTTAGGACGCCTGATGCTTCCCGAATGTGGTATTTGGATTTTAAGGTTTGAAAGGAAGCCAACATGGACAGAAAGAAATGTTGCTGCTCCTGTGAACGTGCTTACTGTTCTACTCTTTTCCATCAGCAGACACAACAGTCCATTTGATGTCCACGCTGGTGGTCTTCCCTCAAGCGGCTGAAGTTTCTGTCAAATGTAGGTAATTGGTCTGAAAGAGGAAAACTGTGCGTGGAGGAAACTCACAGGCTCTCTGGAATGTGTCCAGTGGAAGGAGTACTAGATGGGAGATCAGAGCTTGGTTCAGGCTTTATTGTATTAAGCCGTGTGTTTGTCTCCAGATCGCATAACTGAGTGTCCTCTAAGCTCCTTTCTATACCAGGCATTTCATGCCTTTATTTTCAAATATACCATGATAACAAAGAGCCTAGGACAACTACGCAATCTATGAATCAGGAAGAATGACCTGTTAACCGACTGCTAAATTTTAGAAAGGAGCCCCTGGGTGGTACAAATGATTAAGTGCTCGACTACTTGTTGGAAGGTTGGTGGTTTGAACCCTCCTAGAGGTGCCTTGGAAGATAAGCTTGGAGATCTGCTTCTGAAAGGTCTTAGCCTTAAAAACCCTGTGGAGAAATTCTACTTTGCACACATGGTGTCACCATGAGTCAGAATAGATTCGATGGCAAGTAACAACAATAACAGAATTTCGGGATGCTGAAGACATTATAGAGATGTCTTGATTGTACCATGACAGTGATAGAAATTTATTCTGATCCCATCAGTGACTGAGCCTTCGAGTCGCTCAGAAACTTGCAAAGGTTATGAGGTGAGGATGACATCTCAACAACAGCAACAACGAAAATCCAAAGTGGAAATAATTCCGTATTTATAACAAAATTCATTGGAACTTTGACCTCTAGGAACAAAGGTCTGAGTCAGGTAGCCCAGCCCATTCAGAGGCTTCTGGGCTGGCCGCAGCAGTACTTCGAAAACAACCCTAGTCTGACAATGGTCCTCTAGTTTCCCTCACCAGAGGATTCCCACAGGCCAAGGTTTACAAATTAAATATGTTATAAAAACCTAGAGGATGATGATAATATTTTATAATTTTATGAAGTATTTTGAGAGTGTAATCAGGTTTCTGTTATTTCCTGTTAGCTATTTGTGAACATTGTTTCCTTTGACATTTTAAGTTTCTGGGAGGAGGCTATTTCTGTATCCTGTTCATTTCTCTTCCCCTATTGCCAAGTTCCAGTCTAATCTTTACCTTGAAGCAGAGCATTTGTTACCAAGAACAATTTGGGATGCTGTCAACCCAGTTCAAACATTACCAGAAAATACTTTGTACTACTGTACATTTATTTATTTGTTTACTCATCCATTCTGCACCCATCACCAACAAGCATCATACCAGGTTCTCCGCTATGTACTAAGGAAGGAGAGATAAAAAAAAAAAAAAAAAAACATAGAAATTGCCCTCAGGAACTCACAGTCCTGTAGTATTTTGCCTATAGTGAGCAAACACTAGGGAGCCTTGGTGGCACAGTGGTTAAGAGCTTGACTGGTAACAGGAAGGTTGGCAGTTCACACCCAGCAGCAGCTTTGTGAGAGAAAGAGATTGCAGTCTGCTTCCATGAGGATTATAGCCTTGGAAACCCTATGGAGCTGTTCTACTCTGTCCTTTAGAGTCCTTATGAGTCAGAATTGGCTTCATGGCAGTTTTGTTTTTTTTTTTTCTTTTTGAAGAACACACTAATATATGTTGATTAAAGTGTTATGATGAGAGTAAGGCTCCTTGACTATTCCCAAAGCCAACTCTCCAGACAGGGATTGGACTGCACTATAAAATAGATAATGATATTGGTGAGGAGTGAGCTTCTTGGCTCAAGTGGACACATGAGACTATATGGACAACACCTGTCTGGAGGTGAGATGAGAAGGAAGAAGGGGACAGGAGATGGCTGAATGGACACGGAGAGTATAGGGTAGAGAGGAGGACTCAGTAGGAGAGCCACTGGAAGGACATAGCAAGGTGTGTATAACTTTTTGTATAACAGACTGACTTGATATGTAAACGTTCACTTAAAGCACAATAAATAAATACATAAATTTAAGTTAGAAAAAAAAGAGTAAGGTTCCTTAAGCTCACATTCAAAGGGCACTCATATTTCTGAGCTTGGGACGAGGGGAGGTGATCGGAGAAAGGTCTCAGAGAGTAATGCCTGAGCTGAGATATAAATGAGAAGAGTTAACCAGAAGAGGCGTGACATGGACTGAAGGAGTGAAAGGCTCTCTAGACCGAGTGAACAGCATGTACGAAGGCATGAAAGGGTGAAAGCACATGACCTTCAGTGAACTGGATATGGGTACAGTAGGAATTCATCTACCAGTGATCCATGAAAAAAGGAGGCCTGATGGTGCAGTGGTTAAGCGCTCAACTACTAACCTAAAGGTCGGCTCCATCACCAGCTCCGCAGGAGAAAGATGAGGCCATCTGCTTCTGTAAAGGCTACAGCCTTGGAACCCTATGGGGGCAGTTCTACTCCGATGTATAGGGTCACTATGAGTTGGAGTTGACTCCCTAGCAACAGGTTTGGTTTGGTTTGATTGGTGATCTAGGAAAGGAATCACAAAAGTAAGGACAAAAAGAAATGTTATTTTAATACTTACTTTTCCCCATTTCTACAATGGCATTTAATTTTACACTTCTTGACTATATAATTTATTTTGAATTCTGCATATTTTGCTTAATAGCCATTGCTTGGACAGGGAGACAAGAGACCTGCATTCTGATGCTCAATTTGACAGTTTCTGAGTGATAATTAGTAAGATATATAATTTCCGGAGGTCTTTTTTATCTTCTTACCTAAGTGCCTTTTGAATTAGCCAGGAACAAATAAACAATGCCTTTTTACAGGTAAAGCTTCTGTAACTTCCAGATATTTGGAAAATCCTAGCCCAGAACCATGGCAGGCAGGATCACACTCAATAACAGAGGTCGGATGCTGAAGATGTCAATCTGCATTTGCATAGACATCCTGCAGGGCAATGGGAGGATGTTAAAAACACATGTATCAACAGTCCTCCTCTGAAATGCCCTGACCCTCAGCTAAGAGCAGCCTACTACACATGAGGCCCTATTCCCTGAGCCTGAGTCTATGGGTAGCTCAACCCTCAGAAGGTCAGAAATTTCTCCTTTAGCTCATATGAGATCCAATTAGCAATTTTCTAGAAGACTAAGAGGAAAGAAAAGTGCAAGAGCAAAAGAAAATTTCATTTGGTGTTTTTAGTAAAATGCTATGTTGCAACAAATTTGCAGCAAACGTGCAGAAAAATGGAGCTCTTATTTAGAGGACAGAGCCCCGGTGGTTCAGCATTCAGCTGTTAACCCAGAGGTCGGCAGTTCAAACCCACCAGGTGCTCTGGGGGAGAAAGATGTGACAGTTTGCTTCCAAAGATTTACAGCCTTGGAAACCCTGCGGGGCAGTTTGACTCCATCATCCTACAGGGTCTGTCTGAATTGGAATCAACTCAACAGCGGTGGGTTTGGTTTTTGGTTTTAAGCTAAAGGAAAAGGATCCTGAGTTAAGTGGGACAAGAACTGTGGCCTGAGAGCACTGTCCTTCTGGTAGATTGAAAATCTGTGTAGTTGAGTACTAAAAACGATCCTCTTGTTTACTCATACTTAAAATCTTGGAAAGCCAAGTAGGGAGCAAGCACACATAAGTAAGATTCATTTTCTATCTTGCCTGTTTCTGGCAGTCTGCTAGATTTCTCTTTCTCTTCTCCTCCTCTGTCTTCCCACAGCAACCCCCTGCAAGATACTTTGTTTTTGTTTTTGTTGTTAAACATGGAGGGGACAACTGGATTGCTAGATACCTGTAACGATCTCCATTTTACAGGTGAGAAAACCAATCCTATGTGAGTGTCATGGATTGAACTGTGTCCCCCAAAAGTGTCTGTCAACTTGGCTAGGTCATGAAACCCAGTATTGTATGATTATCTACCATTTTGTCATCTGATGTGATTTCCCTGTGTTGTAAATCCTATCACTATGATGTAATGAGATGGATGAGTGGCAGTTATACTGACGAGATCTACAAGATTAGATAGTGTCTTTAGCCAGTCTCTTTTGAGATATAAAACGGAGAAGCAGCGAGCAGAGAGGTAGAGTGACCTCGTACTACCGAGAAAGCAGTGCCTGGAGCAGAGTGTATCCTTTGGAGCTAAGATTCCAGCGCTGAGATGCTCTCAGACCAAGAGAATACTGATGACA
The DNA here is from genome assembly GCF_024166365.1 of Elephas maximus indicus. Lineage (NCBI taxonomy): Eukaryota > Metazoa > Chordata > Mammalia > Proboscidea > Elephantidae > Elephas > Elephas maximus. The sequence goes on from NC_064829.1 coordinate 61,294,485, forward strand.
AAGACCTTCCTCCAGAGCCAACCAAGAGAGAAAGCCTTCCTCTGGAGCCAGCTTCCTGAATTTGGACTTCTAGCCCACTGGGCAGTGAGAGAATAAACTTCTTTCTGTTAAAGCCTTCCACTTCTGGTATTTCTGTTACAGCAGCACTAGATGACTAAGACAGTGAGTTTAAATAATTAGTTCAGAGTCACATATCCTGGGGCTATTAAGATGCTAGTGAACTGAGTAATCGTTATTCACTTTTAAGTTCCTGTTCTACGACATCATTGCTATTTGTCTTTCAAAAAGGACTGGTTGGTTAATCCCAAATTACCATCTGCTTTATAAAGTTTTTTTTTTTAATTGTTTTATTAGAATAGATTAGGAGAAAAACAGAATGATGCCAAGAAGAGGGCAGATGTAGAAAGCAAGGGCATGTCAAAGGGCACGGCTCCAAATCTGTAGATCCCAAAAGGGCCACAAGGCTCATGCCAGCCAGCAATGAGATCACCCAGGGCAGAGTGCAAGGACCTATGGGTGTTTGCAGTGTGGCCAGGCATGGTCATTTCCATGATCTCCTTTAATTTAATACCAGTGGTGACGATAGAGCGCCATTTTTGAATTGCCCATCTCCAGGTGTGTTTATGGAATGTATGCTAGAGCAGCTTTATTTTGAAACCTTTATCAGTTAGTCAAATATGTTCCAAAGTCAACACAGCCATTAAGCAACTAGGAGATTCCTCATCCCCCCAAATTATTATAAAGTAAATTAAAAAATAAGATTTTGAAACCATTAGAAAAATAGGCAAATCGTGTGAATTTAATTATTGGTGGGGAAGAAGCCATACAAACTGATAATCTATAGAAATAAACATTTCTGATTCAATGAATAAGCAAATTAATAAGATTCTTAGTAGCAGTGAGAGAATTTTTGCTGCTGAAATAAGAAAATTAGAAAGAAGAAATGTGTTTGTGCTCTTGAGAACGTGGTAGAATAGGCATTCTCCGCTCCGACACTGTTGGTAAGATGCCTCACTGGCTAAGATTTCTAGAAATCAATTTGGCAATTTCATCAAAGGCCTTAAATATGTTTCCATCTTCCCTCCTTGATCTGGTATTTCACTTTGGAATCTATTTTAAGGAAATAATTAGAGATGTGGACAAAAATCTATACACAAAGATGCTGATTGCAGCTGCATTTTGAACAACTATAAAAATTGGAAAGAGTCTACATTGCCATCAGCATGGAAATGGCTGATTAGAGTAAGGTGTAATCATAGGGCAGAATATTATGCAGCTATTAAAATGTTAAAATGTCTTCACAGAAGTTTATTGTACACATGAATATGCTTATGATGTAATGTTAAGGAGAGAAAATGTATGATACAAAACAGAATGTGCAATGTGGACTTGTGAGTGTGTGTGATATCCACAAAAACATGAAGGGAGCACACCAAAACATGTTGTAGTTTTCCTTTTATGATAGGATTGCACTTTTAATTTTCTTCTTCATACTTCACTGTATTTTCCAAATTTACCACAATAAGCAAGTATTTCTGTGAGCATATGTAAAAAGTTGTAGACTTTATTTCAAAATATAAATCCCAAAGGAACTGGTTGGGAGAGAGGACCCATTGATTCAACTTTAGAAAGGACTCTGTTCTGTTCCCAGAAACACCTTCCCTGTTCAGCCCTCAACTCTGATGGTAGAAGAGGGGAGGGGGGGATGTTGGTTGGGAACAGACTTACAGAAGAGACTTGGTCTTGAGGAGACTTTAAGTAATTGGTTAGGAGACAATCTTTGGTATCCAATGGAATAACTTTATTCTGCCAGTGAGCACATGAAAGCCAAAGAACTGATTATGTCAGATGGGAAATCATCCTACCCAAGGTAGGTGCCCCCAATTCCACGCCTGCCATTTTGTACTGTGATCTTATTTAATTCTTCATAGCAGTTACTGTTATACTGTATGTTGTTAATGTTTTGTTAGGTGCTGTTGAGTCGATTTTGACTCATAGTCACCCCAGGTGACAGAGTAGAACTACCCCACAGGGTTTTCTAGGCTGTAATCTTTACAGGAGCAGACCTCCAAGTCTTTTTCCTGCGGAGCTGCTGGTGGGTTTGTAAGGCCAACCTTTTGGTTAGCAGCTGAATGTTTAACCCTTTTGCCACCAAGCCTTCTGTTTTTATAGTATATAAACCTATTAATTTGTTTGTTGCCTGTCTCCTCTCTTTATACTATTAGAAACATGAGGACAAATGCCTCATCTGTCTTTCTCACTGCCCTAAGCGCAATGCTTAGAATACAGCCTGACACATAGAAGCTACTCAATAAACTTTGTTTTATGAAAAACAAATTAATACTTAATTCAATACAGATCTGCCACAGGCTTTGACGTCTAATTTTTGAAGTTTAACCTTGAGTCACCAAGGCCATGCTGTCATATTTTAAGTACACAGTAGACTTAGGTGTTGGAGAAGGAAGTGAATGGCTCTAGCAATCACAGCACATTGAATTTGCTGCTTTTGTTAAGGAGATTATGCAGGTACCACTGTCCCATCAGACTTCTGCTTTTTTTGTCTGACCCAAGAGGCAGGTGTGAGAAAAGATGCAGCTTTTGGGGCCCCTTGTGGCAATGGCCTGGTATGTCCCCCACCCACTGCCATTTGTTGATCCCTAGTTTGGGAAATCTCTGACTTTTCTGTATTTCTGACCAGAATGAACACATTCTACATATTTATATTTCACTGAACCAGTAAGTCCCACACACATACACATCTAGGGGATTATGAAAGCATCAAAGTCAAGTAAAGTACCTTCCCACCTACTTAATTTTAAAAATGACCCTGTTAGGTAACAGATTAAGCTGACTTTTGTATTTGTATAACATGATATTATTATCTTACTGTGCTTCTACTTGCTATTATTAGCAGCCATTTACAAAATATTTCCTGTGATCCCTGCTCTATATTAAATGACTTACATGAATTATCTTATAGTCTTTATCATAACCTTATGAGGTATATGGTGGTCCCTGGGTGGAACAAACAGTAAACATGCCCAGTTTGCTTATACTCGAACTGCTAACCAAAAGGTTGCCAGTTTGAGTGCACCCAGAGGTACCCTGAAAGAAGGGCCTGATGATCAATTTCTGAAAAATCAGCCCTTGAAAACCCTGTGGAGCACAGCTCTACTTTGACACACATGGGGTCACTGTGTTTCGGAATAGACTCAACAACAACTAGTTTGATTTTTGTTTTTATGAGGTATATGTTATTATCCCCATTTTATAGAAAAGGTAACTGACGGTATTATAGCCTAGGTCTGACTGATCCGAAAGCAGCTATTGTTATCTCCCCATTCCATGTAAGAATCCTGAAATACTAAGTATCCTATTTATCCCACATATACTCAAAACTGGAACTAGGATCAACAGTCCACAGAAAATAGGCAAGTCATGCCGAAAAGGCTGATTTTCTGGACCATTCACATTGGCATTCTTAGTTTTCATATCCAGCATTATATTGTTACCAGTGTTGCCTTTCAGCCATATTTTATTTGATATTCTAATTTAACCAAAGTGTATCACAAAGGCTGAGGGGAGATCTGTGAAGACAAATTTGCTTAGAGGAATCAGAGCATGACCAGAAACTGAGCAAAGGGGAGGTTTACCATGGCATCCCTCCCTTGCCTGTCATCCAGTGAAACCTACTTCCATTTCTGCATTTGAGTCTGCCTGACTCTCATTCATTACACTTGCCCTCTAAGGGAAACTGCGCTCACTCCATTCCATCTTTTTGATTTTTGAATTAATATTTTCTAATTAATTGGTAGAGAGAATGCATTTGGGATATACCAAAAAACCCCTTTAATGCTTTCATACCTGAAACTCTGTCAATAGAGTACCAAGGGACGATGGAAGTGGATGTCCTATTCTTTCAGCTTCTCCAGGTCAGCTCTGTTCTCTCACACTCAGTGTCTCTAATTTATCACATTCAGATAGCATTACCAACTAGCCAAAGGAAAAAGAACAACGTTTAACCTCCACTTACATGGGCTCACAATGCAAGGCGTGTAAAACAAGGCTGGAGGCCTAATACGAAAAAGCCAAAGTAGTTCAAGAAGCTCTAGAAAACCATGGAAACCAGTGACCTGTTTAAAGGTGAACTTTCAATTCTAAAAGGAAGAGAGAACAAGAAAACTTAAAGCAAAAAGGACGAAGCTTTGAGATACCACTGGTCACCTGAGCACCCCATGAGATCACCGGCACTTAATGGCCTACAAATGTTTTGAAGCACACTCTACAGCATGAGGAAGACAGGAGATACACCTCCAGGGCAGCTCCCGTGCCCTTGATGGATCCTTTAGTTTTAGCTTCCTGCAGGAAAGTGTTTAATTGCATTTATGATTGAGATGATCACTTTATTGTGTTCAGCCCAGAGCTAGGGAGAGGCGGCCCCTCCTTGAGGAAGTTTTGAATTTCAGGTTATTTGTCATCTCTTAGCCATTATCAATGGTGCTGTTACTGTCATCATCATTATCATCAGAAGGGAAATGTTAAGCCTGTAATTGCAAGTGGCACTGTGCTAAGTGCAATAAAAGGAGGCCCTTGGTTCTTGCAAGCCAGCTGTGCATAATCAAGATGCACTCTATGACAGGGCAGACCCATATTAACGTTCGTGCAGAAAGGAAGACTAAAACACTGAGTAAATGAGCAGGCCTGTGTGAGGACTGAATTACTTGGATTTTGCTTTAAGACTGCAAATGGTCATCTGGAGACTCATAGCGTCTGTTTACGTAACCACCAGTAGCCCTGTAGTCAACGCCACCCACGGAGACAGAGTAGAACTGTACTCCATAGGGGTTTCAATGGCTGATTTTTCAGAAGTGGATTGCCAGGCCTTTCTCCCAAGGAACCTCTGCATGGACTCAAACCTCCAATTCTTTGGTTAGCAGAGAGCATCTTAAACATTTGTACCACCCAATATGTACTACCTCTAAACTACTACTATGTTCCTGGCACAGTGCTACATACTTTATATGCATTGTCTTGTTTAACGATGCAATAGCCTTATGTAATAAATGCTGTTACTATGCCCAACCCACATAACAGATGGCAATGCCAAGGACAAGTTTCTAGTAAGAGGCAGAGAAAAGATGTTGGACCAGGCTCTCTGACCTCAGAATCCAAGGCAAGGATGACATTGAAACCCCTTTGGGACCAGCTGCATACTTGATAGTAAATACAACCTTGGGGCAGATCTTGATTGTGTCACGTTATTATTTGAAACTTTCAGAGGACATCATGTTTATAATGATATAAAACACAGATAAATAGACAAGGGAAGGAAGAGCATAAGCAAGAATAAAGGCACTTCATTTAGGAAAGTAGAACTTTGAAATGAGTTCCGAAACTTTTTTTGGTTTGTTTTTATTTACAATGTTAAAAAAACAAACATAGAAGTAGAAAGATTGTGAGCTGAACTTGAAGGGCTGTGCTCTTTTGGGAAAAGGAATCATGCTATCTGGAGGGTGAGTGGGTGAGTTGAGAGGTTCTGATACTTTGGATAAGGGTCTCACTCATTTGAGTCTGATTAGTGATACACACACTTACCCCTAATCCCGAAGTTTCTTTAGCTATTTAAACCTGTTCAAACCTATTCTTTAGGTCTCGCTCTCTCTCTTTCTGTCTCTCTCCCTCTCTCTTCCTCTTGCTGTTATTCTCCCTCTCTCCCTTCCTTTCCCTCTCAATAGGAAAATTTACTTTGAAATGTCATTTACTCAAAAGAGAAATGTTATGGAGAAGAAAGATGTCTTTGATAGTCAAAATGAATTTGTCTACTCTTTTGTTGGATCTTGAACAGCTCAAACTGTGTATATTTTATCCACATTGAATTCCTTATTCCATTTAAAGTAGTAGGTCCATTACACAGGAGGAAGTTTGGGATAGTGGAAGTATCACTGAAGTAGCAGTTATGAATTCTAGATTCTATCCTTTCTTTGCTACTAAATCATCTCCAGAAATTCATTCAATCTCCTCAGGTTTATTTCTTTGTTTAAAGAATCCAGTTGGATGATATCAGTGACTCTCCACCCTCACTGTTCACTAGAATCAGTTGGAAAGCTTTTTACAATAGTCATGCCCAGACTCTGCCCCCAGACTCAATTGCTCTGGAATGTATTGCAGGCATCTAATTTTTAAAAAATGTTCCTCAGGTTATTCTAGTCAGCAGAGAACCACTGGATTACATGATTACAAATATTCCATCAACACCTAAGCTTCTCCCATTCCTGCACCCCTATGGAAGGAATACATTTGTTTTCTCTGGGTTAGCTGGGATGGCTAAGGATTTATGATTGCTTTCATTTTGGGGGTGGGGGAGTGGGATGTGTGAGGTGGCATGTAATTTCACCCCTTCATCCTCTATTTCCCTTTCATAAGAATAATTACTTTTAGCTTAAAATTGTCTGATTCTACATTTTCCTATGGCATTTGAACACCTGTACAGGTGTTAAAGACCATTGCCATTATAGGGGAGCTTTGTTCTCAGGAATTCTACTGCACTTAAAATTACATACATGGACATGTATGCATACATACATATATACATGTTGTTGTGTTCTGACTTATAGCAGCCCTATATAACAGCATAGAACTGCCCTATAGGGTTTCCTAGGCTGTAATCTTTACAGGAGCAGAATGTCAGGTCTTTTTCCCTGCGGAGCAGCTGGTGGGTTCCAACCATTGACTTTTTGGTTAGCAGCTGAGCACTTAACCACTGTACCACCAGAGCTCCTTGTACAAATACATGTATATGTCCATATGTACCATACAGATGTATTGTATGTATCTTCAGACTTATTTTGGAGGGTCACTAGGAGCCCCGGCAGTCCTCTGTTGTTAGCTGCCATGGAGTTGGCCCCGGACTCATGGCAACCCCATGCACAATGGAATGAAACTGCAGATTAGACTGTTGTGATCCATAGGATTTTCAGTGGCTTATTTTCAGAAATAGATTGCCACACCTTTCTTCCTAGCCCATCGTAGTCTGGAAGCTCTGCTGAAACCTGTTCAGCATCATAGCAACAAGCAAACCTCCTCTGATAGAGGGGTGGTGGCTCCCGTATGAAAGGCAAGAATTCTACCACTGAGCCACCAACGCCCTCTGCAGTCCTCATAATTAAAATAGCCCCCTGAACTCAAGCTGTTTTAGAATAGTATGTTGGCTGTACATAGATTTCTGTCCCCTTCATACAGAGCCTAAATGTGTAATGCCCCTACCTCCCAGCCACCCCACCACCCATAGTTATCTCCTCACACTTACTACTGACTCATTCCTAAGAGAGCTGCTTTCCTTGGGTCAGGAGGACATGAATGCAGTGAATGGAGCTCCGGGTTAGAAGTCAGGCAATCTGGGTTCTCCTGTTGCTAACCAGCCACAAGACTTGAAGCACATAATTTACCCTTCAGTGCCTCTGTTTCTCATCTGTGAAAAGAAGGAGTGGAACAGACATGTTCACGTCCCTTCAGGCTCTGCAACTCATGATCCCTGCTCAGGCCTTGGGAGCAGGTGCAGGGCTTAGATCTTCAGCTGCTTTCAGCTCACTGTTTATGATATACTCCCCCCCCTGCAGGGGCCCTGCCAGGCCCTGGCTTGCCTGCCGGATGCCCTCGGGCTGCGGTTGTCTGCTGCAGAGCTTGAGACCCCGTGGGGCCCTCTTTTCCTTCCTCCTTTGCATATCAATCAAGCAATCTGTCATGTTGGCAATCAATGGCACATTGTGAACCTCAGCTTCCTTGGTGCCACTGCCGTCCTTTGGTTCACTTGTCAACCTATGACGGACAGTGAGGGAAAAGGAGAGCTTTTGACTTCGCCTGTGGACAGGGGAGGAAGCTCTTAAAGACACATAATGGGATGCGACAGTGGCAGCTGCTCACTGAACCCTCTGTAGTTACACATGTGGCTTATGATTGAGGGTCAGAGTCTTGTGGTTGGCAAGGTCCTTTGTGTGATGGATGGTGAAGACAAATAAGTATGATACCCAATCAAGAACACCATACTGATGACACAGCTGTCAGGAATAGCCTTCACTTGCAAGAGGGATGAAGATAGGCTTTTGCATTGGGCTGTCATGGAAAAGATATCACCATTCCCACATGATTCCATGATCCTTATAAAGATGGACCTCCTAGCTCCCTATTGCCTTCCTTATATGTTGATGTGATTTTGCTTTCCTTTAGTCTCTGAGTATCCTACGATTTCAGTGACATGTAGCTGTTTTTCTATTTTGTTACTGCTCTCGACTTTGCTGGAATCTTTCTGTTCACTCGTTAAGAAGGCTGTAGTATATTAAAAACAGAGCAGAGGGTGAACTCCGAGATGGGAATCTAAATGGGATAGCAAATTACTAAGAACCAGAGTTTTATACTATTTTTATTATTTTCCATCTGCCTCTTCATCTGGGTCAAACAATGTAGGGGGCCACATGAAGTCCTCTCCTTGGTCAGCACTGACCACAAGAGGGCTCCAGGGAAGAGAAGTCAACTGAGCCTCTGGAGATTGGCCAAGAGTTGTCTAGATTTGTAAATAGGATGAGCAAGACTATTCCACAGCCTTTGGCACAGAGGGGGAAGTGATATTTAATGGAACAAGGCCCATAAAGCTGAGTAAAAATGTTTTATTTTAGGTCATTAAACTGTATGTCACATAACCTTTAAAACAACACACATTATAAATCTGAAGCTTAGGTTTATAGGATAGCTTATCATTCGTTTAATGGGCACAATTACAGCATCCGAAGAGCAGGTCACTCCTTATCTCAGTCAGGTTTAAGGTAAGAGAAATACCACTTGTGGTTTATTCCAGAAAGGAAGAGTCTGTCCACTTACGGGCTTCTGTAACCTCCAGCCCAGCGTTCAGCCATGGGGCTGCTTCTCGTGGTTGCTGAACCTAACATTCAAAGTCTCGGAAAACACTAGCAGTGAAACGTCATCCAGAGTGCAGGCAGTCACCAAGGGAGTAATTTAGAGCCTCAAAACTATATTTATGTGTAATGGACACCAAATACCATGCATGTCTCCAGGGCTTTTTAATCCATAATAGCACGCATTTTAGTGTTTCATTGGTGCTGTTCTTCAATAGATAAAATATCTAAATAGACATTTATTTAACTGTCTTTTCAGAAACATGAGATAATTTAAAGGGGTGATAAATGGAAGAAGCCAAACACGAAAGTACATTCTGTATTTATAAATGGAGTATGATTCCATTTATATCAAATTCAGTAATAGGCACAACTAATCAGTTAAAAGTGGGAAAAGTGTTTCCCATTGGAACTATCTGTGACTAGAAGGGTATATAAGGGGAGCTTTGAGGCCATTCTACTCTGTCCTGTAGGCTTGCTATGGGTTGGAATTGACTCGATGATAATGGGTTTGGTTTTTAATCTAAGTTCTATTTCTATGGTTCCTCTATGTGTTTGTAAAGGCATTTGTAAAATGACTTATGAAACTTGGGTTGCTATGTCTGTATCTGTTTCTTGTTCAGTAATTTTGTGAAAGAAAGTCATAAAGGTTACAGAAAAATACCATTGCTCTTAAGACACTTACTGAAAAAAAAAATTAAAAATCAACATTAAAAGCTTACTAGGGCTCGGCACAGCCAAAGAGGCAAAGTGAGTGATTAATGAGAATAAAGCTTTGTCTTAGCTCTCAAGAAGGATAGGGGCTCAGCAAGGGAGATGATATACTCATCCATTCACCCAACAAATCATTATTGAACCCTTAAGGTATACTAAGGAATCCCTGAGGGATACAAATGGTTAATCCTTAACTGCTAACTAAAAGTTGGAGGTTCAAGTCTGCCCAGAGGCATCTTGGAAGAAAGGCCTGGCAATCTACTTTTGAAAAATCAGCCACTGAAAATGCTATGGAGTGCAGTTCTACTGTGACACAAATGGGGTTGCCATGAGTTGGCATTGACTGCATGGCAACAGTTTTTTTGTGTGTGTGTGTGTTGTTTTGTTTTTTAAATGTACCAAACCCTCTGCTAGGCACCGAATGTAAAGTGTTGAATATAAAGACACAGATATCATCCTCATGGTGCTCATGGTCTAGTGGGGGATAACAATATTAACCCAAATTACATAAAAATAAATCTACTACCACAAATTATAAAGGCAGTCACGTAGTATTCTGTTTCTCCCAAGCAAGCGTACATGGATTCTTTCTACCATGACAGAGAACCATATTGGGGAAGGCTGGCAGTTTTTATTTGGGATCTGTCAGGAAAGTCTTCTCAGAGGAAATCACATTTGAATTGAAACCAAAGGATGAGTTGTAGTGATTCAGGTACAAATTAGGGCAGAGCATCCCAGGTAGGGAGAGTAGTGAGTTCAAAGGATAGAAGGGCTGTGGCTGGAACAGGTGCGCCAGATGGAGGAGGGAACAGGACAAAGAGTGGAGTGCCAGGAGCTCGATCATGGACATGATCCATGGCAGTCCACATTCAGGGTTTGGGGTCCCTGCAATAGAAAACCCCACCCCTGCAACAGGGAGCTCCAGAGAGGTTTAAGCAGAGGAATGGCATACTCGGAATTTCATTTTAATAGCCCACTGGTTGATGTGTAAGGACCCCTGTGGCACAGTGGCTAAGTGCTTGGTAGCTAACCAAACGGTCAGCAGTTCAAACCTACCAGGCACTCCACAGATGAAAAATGTGGCAGTCTGCTCATGTAAAGATTACAGACTTGGAAACCCTGTGGGGAAATTCTGTTCTGTAGTGTTGCTATGAGTCAGAATTGACTCATCAGCAGTGGGTTTGGTTTGGAGTTGATGTGTGGAGAAGATGATGTGTGATAATAGTAGGCTGAATATGATCAGGTGACACAGGCAGGTGAAGCAGAGGCCTTGGTATCCAGTAAGCATCCCACATATATTCCTGCTGCTCCAGTTGATCAGGGGAATTCCCAGTGAATTTGTTCACAGACTGAAAGGACAGCCTAGCTCAATAGGCAGTTGTATAACACTGTCATCTACATAAAACAGACTTTTTAAAGAATATAAAATGAAAGTAGTTTTGGAATGGATCTTACCTGAAAATTAATGAAGAGGATTTTTGCTCATTTGCTACTAAATTTTTGAAATTTTCAAGATTGAAGTAAACTCAAAACCCATTGTGCTGAGTTGAATTCTAACTCATAGTGACCCTATAGGATAAAGTAGAATTGACCCATAGGGTTTCCAAGGCTGTAAATCTTTACAGTAGCAGACTGCCACATCTTTCTCCCATGGAGTGGCTGGTGGGTTTGAACTGTTGACCTCTCAGTTAACAGCTGAATACTCAATTACTGTGCCGCCAGGGTTCCTCCTAAAAATTAATAAAGACAGTTTTACCTTGTATTCTCTACTCATTTGCTACTAAGTTTTTGAAATTTTCATGATTGGGACACAGATCCAGAATTGAATTTGAAGGTGCCCTGCGATGATGTGGAGTTAGCTAATGAGGATCTGCAAGTACTATCATGCAAGGATGGGAAAGGGCCTTCTAAAGAAGGGTGAATCTCTCAGACCTACAAATATTGGCACATGGTGCTGCCAAACCAGCATGGTACCCTACTAGAGCACTACACAGCACAGTCTTTTTAAATCTCAATTGAGGTGGCCTTTGACAACAGCCATTATTTTCTGTTTAAGTTTTGGTGAGAGGAAGGAAGAGCAAGGGTATGAGGTAGAAGGAAAGATGCTTCCTAACCATGAAAATAGTTTTTGTAACCATGCTACTTGTTATTAGGAAGCCATCATGTAACTACAACTGTATTTGAGCTGCTAAAATGTGCATAGATCTCTCCCATGGGATTCTCTAACCTCACTGCTTCTTCCTTCTTGTGTCATTGGAAGAGAGAAAAAGAGCGTCTGACTATAGCAAATGAGTTCATTTTCCTGGTAGAGAACCACCTTATAGATAAACCACATGGTCCTCACAGCAAAAGTCCTCCCATCTAAAGAATAACTAATGTTATATGCACATAGTCTATTTCAACCCCAGCTACTCCCCTTAAAAGTATATAGTCTCTACAGATTATGTGAAAAGAATCTGGGTTTCAGAGGTGGGCTGGGGCAGAGATGGCTTTGGCAGAAGGCCCCAGCACCACTGCCCCATCTGCATAGTATTATCCACATGAGTAGGTTGCCTCCATCGAAATCAACAGGACCGTATGGCAATGTTCGGATCTGAAATTATTTCAAATGGGTTCCTGTGTAGTTACAACTCTGCACTTGCAATCTTTGTGATTTCAATTTGGGAAGTCGTTCAACTGAATAATTTAATATTGGGCTGTTCCTTCTGTTTTCCCTTCAAGCTCACAAAATTCTAAAAATAATGTTATGAGCAAACTTTGACTTTGCTTAGCAGGACAGTGGGAGGTTACAGTTCTGTGGCTCCAAATACAAAAGATCAGGTCTGATTTGACTTTATCAGCTTGGAAACGGGCTTTATAAAGACAAGTCCTAGTTGTAAAGCCAACTTTTAACTTTCTAATCGTGTCTTATCCAGAGAGAGAAAAGCCAATTTGTCTCTGCTTAGGCAAGACATGAGGACTTCATTAAGGAACAATATCACAGTCATCAAGGTTACAGTGAGCCTTTTCATTCATGCCTCTTAATCCCTGATTCCTCTCCAAGAATGATGGTCTCCTGGTTGTAGAGATGCCTGGACTTTCTTTTTAGAATTAGGTACAATGCATTTTGTATTTGTTTCTATCAAAGTTGTACATGTATGAGGGTTAAAGATCTCTAGAGTTCTATAAGGCTTGTTATTAAAAAGCACCATTCCCTTGTCCCAATCCACCTCAACTCTTCTTCCTTTTCCAGAAGTAATCACTTTGAACTCTTCTAGCTGATTCTTTTGGACTTCTTCCCCATATCTCTAAGTGACATGCTTATATTGTTCTATTATGGTATTTTTGTTTTAAGTATTATCTACTGATTCCCTGCTGTGACAAATATATAGGTGGCTTTCTTTCATACCTCTTTACCATTCAATTCCACCATATACATGTACTCTTCTCATCACGAGGCTTCCAGTAAGGTTCTAGCTTAACTTTTTTAGATCAATATTCAGTTTTTACAGTACTGAATCAGAGGATGCTATGGTTACTTTTGCTTTGCAGTATAATTTTGTTTTCCCCGGAGCAATAATTGTCTCTTGTTTTGATTTGTTTTCATAGTTTTAATATACTTATCATTAATCTAACCCTAAGCTCTTCCTTCATCACTTTCCTAAATTTCCTTCCAATTGTTCAGGCATATCTGACATTTTTGTTTGTTTTTCTTCTTGAGGAAATATCACCCAGAGACTCTTCACTTGCTCTCATCTGGATTAGACATTAACATTGGGCTTTACAGTCACCTAGGGCCTCCTTTCACCACCATTTTGAAGATTCCTAACTCTATCCTTCTGTATTGGATCACCACTTTCTTAAATACTCTGTCTTCTTTCTCTTTTTGCTCCCTTCTTTGATGGATTGTATCTTTCAGTAACTTCCTGAGAAATATTTCATGGAGGGTAAAGTTGAAACTTTACATGTCAGAAAAATGTTTTTATTCTAACCTCTTTATTAGTAGTCTGGCCAGATGAAGAATTTCTAGTATGGAGCCCTGGTGGCGTAGTGGTTAAGAGCTACAGCTGCTAACCAAAAGGTAAAACCAAAAGGTAGGCAGTTCAAATTCACAGCTACTCCTTGTAAATCCTATGAGGCAGTTCTACTCTGTCCTATAGGGTTGCTATGAGTCAGAACTGCCTTGACAAAGCATAACAACAGCAACAACAGTAAGGGGATATTTTCCTCCAGAATCGAGGGTATGGCTCTATTGTCTTCTAGCTTCCAGAGTTGCCTTTGAGAAATCTGATGCATTAGGATACCTGATCTTTTTAGTTTCTCTCTCTGTCTGTCTGTCTCTCTTTCTCCCTGTCTCTGAAATTTATAAAAGGTTCCCTTTGTCTGCAGTGATCTTAACCTTCATAATATGCCTCTTGTGGATATTTTTCATAGCTTGGATATGACCTGTTTATTCTGGAAACATGTATCCTTCATTTCTGGGGGATTTGTAAAAATTATTTCATTGATCATATCTTCTCTTCCATTACCTTTTCCATAATCTGTTTATAGAGCTCCTTTTATTCAGAGATTAGAATTCTGCAACTGATTTCTTAACTTTTTAAATGTTTTTCCCTCTTTTATTTTGCATCTTTTTTTTGTCTTTCTGTTGTAATTTCTAGACCGTGACTTTAAATTCAAATTAACTACTTTTGTTGGCAATAAATGATAAAAGAAAATTTTCTGAAATGTAGTCATTGCTAAAGACCCAAGGAAAGCCTGGACAAAGAATATTAATTAGGCATAGAAAATTCAACACAAATACTATTCATAGTGCCAAGCCCACTGCCATCGAATCGATTCCAACTAACCATAGGGGAAAAAAAAAAAAAAGTAGAAGCTACCAATAATTGTGCCATTATGGATGGGACAAAATCTGTCTGTTGCTACCATGGGTCTGGTAATTATATGGGTCAGCGAGTAGGCAGAACATGAAGGCATTGCAGAGTCTCAACGGTGGGCTGGAGTGTAAAAGAAGGAAGCCTAGACATGAAGAAGGAATCCTTCGGATCTAGTTACAATTCCCAAAGGGACACAAAGACCACATTTAACGTGATCTGTCTGCACTGGGGAGGGTGGGATTGGCCACAGGAAGTTCCCAAAGTCAGCCCACTTGAGAGCAGGCAGGTCGCTCATTCTGGCTTGACATGGTCTGTCTGACTGGGGAGCCAGGCCTATAGGGCATGTCTGGGTTTTAGAGGCTTAGCCAAGTAGGCTAATGTTCAAGGGAGGCTTTATATCCCAGAGTGAGAAATTATAGCATAAATCAAGGAGGCAACACTAGAAGCCCAAATCTCACAGAGAGGAGTGAGGTCATGGAAGGTGCTAGGCCTTACCCTCAGGCACCCTAACTGCTTTATCTAGGGCAACATGATTAATTCTAGACTGTATTACCTCATGAGCCTAAGCCTATTAATAACAACCTGCCAGGTCAGCATTGTCTCAGGACCTGGAAGGGTTGATGGGCAAGGTGAAAGTCTTCAAAGCCACAGATGAGTGGGCTGGGGAGAGACAGAGAGGGACAGTAGTGGGTGTCATATCCCTAGTGACTGCCCATCACTCTCTCCACCAAAAATCAACTTCATTTTCCCTTTAATGGCCCTGTACTCTCTGCTTTCGTAGGTCTTCTTCTCGTACTTTATGTGTAATCTGATCTCAGTGGCCATTTTTTATTCACCTGCACTCCATATATTTTCTCTTATTTCAGAAACTTTCCTTAAGTTTCCTGTGGTATCTGAGAACTCTATACCCCTCCTCACCTTGAAGTCGTAACTTAAAGTTTGTTCCAGGAATCTTCCCAAGATTTACCAAAAAACAGAATGATCAGTACACCCCGCCCCTTAGCAATCATTGTTATGTTTGTTAACACTTGTCTCCCTTTTTCCTCTTGAAGCAAGGGCTTTCTTCTCCTTGTTATCTCACCCAAGCATCTCTATAACACAGGATCAGAGTAGAAAAACCAGCACAGTTAGCCAACCTGACTCCATCTGGCCCTTTCTACAAACTTCTTCTTCTGGGGTGAAGCCCCACCCTTCAGCCTTATCTACTATGAAAACCTAATCTCCAGTAACGATCAGAGTGTAAACCTATATAAAACTGTTACCTCTCCCAGGAATGTTTATATTTGAAACTTCATATTCATGGCCACAGAGGGGCTTTCTCACCGACTAAAGGGATAGCAGACTACAAGGGATATTTTCATTTCCAGGTACCCTCCCCGTCTCTTTCAGAGCATCCTCCTAGGCAGCTACCCACCAGATAGATCACAGCAACAGCAGCCCTTGTGTAGCCCCTGGTTGGTTATTGAAGAAATGCTTGTGCACGGATAGCCACACTTAATCCGAGGCTGAGGCACCTTTGCAGGAGAAACAAACACTAGACTCAGGTTCAGGGCTCCTAACCGAGACGTGCGTGCTCGGGAAGGTGGTGCGCATGCCAGGGACAGAGCACTGCTGAGTGTTGCAGTGATCAGTACACAGCACCTTCCCCACTGTGCACGGCGTCACCTCTTGAAATCTCTCTTCTGTCTTTGGAATGTCAGGATGGAAAAGATTAGAGAGCAAGACCATTGCCCAAAAACATCAAGCTCTTGCAAGAATATTAGTTAGATTGGACTGCAATTACGTCCATATGGCAAATCCTTATGGGAAAAGTATCATGAATGTTCTCTCCTCTGGCTGCAGTCTGTGTTGTACAGGGTGCCACCCACAGAGAGAAGGTGACAGTGTGTGACATCAGTGGGAAGCAACTGAAGTTGTGACACGGTGGTGGAAAAGAGGGTGTAAAAGCCATGGGTGGGGTGGGGTGGGGTATTGAGTGTTGGAGAGCATGTGTAGCTCAAGGGAGAGGACTAGATGGTTTTATCTTCCTAAGAGTAAGGACTTAATGTGTTAAAGGAGGTAAAAGATTTTGACCGAGATGACATATACATACTATAAAAAGAGAGGAAAAGAGAGAGTGGGTTAGGCCATAGAGACAGGAAAAGTAAATTGGAGGTGAAACATCTGTTTCTCAGCTTTAATCCATCCTTTCCTCAGTAGAGATCAGCCCTCATGTGGCTCTCTGTCATTTGGATCAAATGTTCACGGTTGAGTCTAGCGTGAGATGCTCTTGACCCACTTCTCACTTCTGTATACTCTTGTAATAACACTTCTGTGCTTTTCAAAATCTTTTTTTTTTAACGTCTAAATACAAGGCTTTATTTTCACTAAGCATTGACAGTTAAAATTGTTTTTATCAGTTGCATTCATCACAGTCCCAGGTTGTTGATTCATTCAGCCACTAGCTTCTGTGTGCCCTTACATAACACTCACTTCTGAAGGTTAAAAAGCCTTTCCCCGAGCTGGCACACAGATCTAAGGCTTTCATAACTCCTCTTGGACTTAAAGCCTGCACAATTTTTTTTCTTTCTTTTTTATTGTGTTTTAAGTGAAAGTTTACAGTTCAAATCAGTTTCTCATACAAAAATTTATGCACACATTGTTATGTGACCCTAGTTGCTATCCCTCTAATGTGACAGCACATTCCTCCTTCCCACCCCTGACTTCCCACATCCATTCCACCAGCTCCTGTCCCTTCTTGCTTTCTCACTCACCTCCGGACATGCACTCTTTTCACGATTATCATTTTATGTCTTATAGTCCAGTTTAATCTTTGTCTGAGTAGTTGACTTCGGGAATGGTTTCAGTTCTGGGCTAATAGAGAGTCCAGGGGCCATGTCCTTCGGGGTTGAGGGCATAATTCCTATTTTACAGAAGAAAAAAGAGAGGGTGAGTAACTCCTGAGGTCACACAACTGGTAACTGACAGAGATTAGGTTTAAATCCAGACATTCTCTCCTCCAGAATCTGTAATCTTAACAACTGTTCTACTATCATGTACTTTGTAATCCAAGAATTCTTCTCCTCCTGGAGTCTGGTGATCTTTGCATAGCATTGTCACTTTCCATCCTTCTCCCCCACGGTGCCTTGATTATAATTGATTTCCCCATTTGTGATATAGTCTCACATCTTCTCTACTAGCCCATTTCCATCATTTCCTTCCAATATTGTCTTCCATATACCTCACCTGTCTGGCCTCACAACACACTAAATTCTGCACCATTATTTGTAGACATTTTTCATTCCCTAGGTATTTTTAATTTTTTTTTAGTTTTAAAAAATTTTTAGTTAAAAATTTTATTTTATTTTTTGTACAAGAAATGAGGTTGTGCAACTCCAAAAGTAATTCTCTGATCGAAAGCACAGTCTTCAGAGTCAGAAGGATTCAAGTTCAAGTCCTGGCTCTTTCACTTACTTGACTAGATGACAACAGCCAAGTTACATGGCCTCTCTGAGTCACAGTTTCCTCATCTGTAAATGGGGATAATGGTGGTACCTAAATTATAAGTCAGATGCAAGGATATTTGACATAATGTATAATAAGTTTTTGACATAGTGAATAAACCAAAAAAACCAAACCCAGTGCCGTCCAGTCGATTCTGACTCATAACCACCCTATAGGACTGAGTAGAGCTGCCCCACAGAGTTTCCAAGGAGCGCCTGGCGGATTTGAACTGCTGACCCTTTGGTTAACAGCCGTAGCACTTAACCACTACACCACCAGGGTTTCCAGATAGTGAACAGCATATTAATAAAAAAAAAAAAACTCAACAATAAGAAATGCTATTAATGTTATCATCATTATTAATAGTAATTGCTAAAGAAAAGCTGCCAGCTTTGGGGAACTCCCTATGCTTGAAGTTTCTCTTTCTTATAAAATCCCTGGGTATATACATCTCAGGGTGACAAATAGGGGTCTCTCCCATATAGCTTGAGATGACAAGTATGTTCATTGATATTGATAGAAGCCATCCCTGAGATATGATGTTGGAGGCAATGGGTGTGTTGTTGCAACAATAATAATTTCCACAACTAAGACAGCATAGTAAGAAATGGAAATCCATTTGATTGGTTCTGGAAGCAAAAATTTCCTTTTCTCTAATTTGTGGGCAGATGATACCTTCCAGCATATTGCTGCCATTGTATCTTGAAAATAGTGCTTTTCTTTCAAAAATAAATGTGGCTGACCAACATTTTTTAATATGGTCAATGGGAACTCCTCTTATTTTTCTGAGACTACTCTAGGCCAGCAAATGAGAAAGTTTCAGAAGGTTGGGATAAAGACTTAGAAAAGCAACAACCAATTTCGACGTGAAGTTTGAGAGCATAATGAATAGCTGAGTTCAGCACGCTGCAACTTTGATTGCTTTTTCTCCTCCTGTTTGCTTTGTTCATTTCAGGGAAGCAAATGGTCCGCATTTGTAGTATCACCTAATCCTGCAGTTGGACGTTAAGCATTTATTTTAAACTTTAAAACTGCTGGGCTTGCAAGTTTATGACCCACAGACACTTTTATTTATCTGTTTTTAAATTTTAATTTCTTTATGTTGAAATTGCCAAATTCACTGAAGTGACTAGCAAGTGTGATCTGGAAGCTGTGACTTTTCATGAAGTGTAACCAAGTACAGCTGGCTGGGAGAGCATGACGGGAGAAGTTGGCTGGTGCGGCTGACTAGGATGGCCGGGCTGCAATGTACACAGTTGTTATTGGATGCTTTATGGTTTGCTTAGGTTTGGATTATGGTTTTTAAAATATCTTTGGGTTTTGAAAACCCAGAACAATGTATTCATAACCCATGGCCCATCAGCTTTATTGTGGCTTTCATTTTATGGAGAAAGAGCGGTTTTGCATTTGCAATGAATTAGTTTATTTTCCCAACTCTCCCATTTCTTTATAGTGATGCAGTTTATTCATCTAATAGTAAACATTTTTCCAGTCTTGGAATTTTCCTGGTCAGGGCTTGGCTTAAACTAGAGGAATTTCATTTTTAGAGTGTTGGTGTGTAGTCATAAAAAAAAAAAAAAAAAAACATAGTTTCTACAGACGAGGATGGGATTCCTGGGATTCGTAGTAGATTCCTAATAGAAGCCCTGGTGGCAGAGTAGTTAAGAGCTATGGCTACTAACCAAACTGTCAGCAGTTCAAATCCACCAGGTACTCCTTGGAAACTCTGTGGGGGCAGTTCTACTCTGTCCTATAGGGTTGCTATGAGTCAAAATTGACTCGATGGCAGTGAGTTTTTGGGGTTGGTTAAGTGCTACAGCTGCTATTCAAAGGGTTGGCAGTTTGAATCCGCCAGGCGCTCCTTGGAAACTCTATGGGGCAGCTCTACTCTGTCCTATAGGGTTGCTATGAGTTGGAATCGACTCGACGGCACTGGGTTTGGTTTTGGATGGTCTCTAATTACAACTATGTGCCCTGTCTCTCTTCCTCTTTCTTAATGAGTGAACTAGCAAGAACTATTGTGAAGAGATCATAAGCTACTAAAAAAAAAAAAATTCAGTGATAGTTACTGATATAAATTATTTGGCACTCGCATCCTTAGAAATAAAGTTGTTTATCTTATCAGAAGCAGCTAAAGGGCCATGCCACACAGAAAATATCTCTTCACATGGTACAGACTAAAGATTTCTCCATATAACGTTACTACCTATATGTTCCGCCTCTTAGGGCAAGGAAGTTTACCTCTCTTCTGCCAAGATTGTTATCTATGAAAATATAAGGATCGTTGTATTTTGATGCTTCTCCCAGGAATGGGCGAAGCAATGAAAAGAGACAAGAACAATCTATATGAAAGATGATTTCCTCAACTCTTTGTTGTGATAAATGCATTGTAAATGGGAGCACACGGTGTTATATCGGAAAGCATGTCATTTCAGTCTCTGGATGTAGGGAATTATCATGTGTCTTGGTCATGTCATTTTATTTTGTACTCACAAGAGCAATTGCAGGAATGCACAAGCTAACATATCAGTTATGAAAGGACCCAAATGAGGGTTTGCAGATGGATGAGTCTCGGTAGCCAAACGCTGACAGGCCTTAGAGTTCTGAAGGATGATTTCATTGACTTGTTGCACTTTTCATGCAAACAAGGATTCGACAGCTGTCAAAAGGGCAGATTGATCTCTAGAATCTCCAGGGATCTGCGTGAATTGTGTGTATTTGGTGAAGTGATTACAAATATTAATGGGCTCTGAGAACCACAAATCAGAAAGTATGTGCTTTTGAGACCTGACTCACTATAGGGCCAAATTCAGGCAAATTGGATTTTTAAAAAATGCATTTACTTAGTTGTGTGTGGATTTTTTTTTTTTTTTTTTCTCCTCTGAGCATAGTCTCTACCTTGAATAAAACTGTTAACACAGGAAAAAAGGCTTTACACAATAGGAAGTAGGTAGGTAGGGCTTAATTTCCTGGTCTTTTTGTTTGTTTGCTTGCATGCTTTTCGATCAGATAGTATTTCAGTCTTTTAGGAAGTCCTGATTAATTATCACTCCCTTGATGTTTCTGTCTCTTCTTTAAAAGCACTGAAAATGGAACTACCCCACCTTTGCTGGGTTATATTTTCAGATTTTATTGCATGTAATTTTTTCTACTTGTGGGATTAAAGTTTTGGACTATGGTACATCAATGAGAGAATCATTTCCTGCTCTGGAAAGGGGAAAGGCTGAATGAAGAACTGTGGCCCACACTGGATTGGATTTTTGGAGACACGTGGGTGGTCTTGGTTACAGAGCAAATCTTCTAATGGTAGAAGCACAGGATGTTAGACCCGGAAGGGGACTTGGAAATCACCTTGTCCAAGCTCTTCATTTTAAGGACGAGGAAAACAAGGTGTAGGGAAAAGAACGGTCCAAGGCTACAGAGTTAGAATGGGATCATCAGGAGTAGAATTCAGCCTTCCTGGCTTTCAAATATTTTATAAATGCCCTGACGTAAATACTTAAAAACTGAGTAAAATTCGCTTATTTCAAGGAATTTTTTTTAATAGTAAATAATTCCTAATTAACCAAAGAATCTTTTGGAGTTTACTTTAATAAACTTTGTTTTTTTTTTTTTTTTTTTTTCCTTGTGTTAAAGGGTATAGGTTAGTGGTTCTCAACTGGGAGTGATTTTTGCTACCCCACCTTGGACATTGGGGAATGTCTGGGATCAATTTTAATTGTCACTGCTGGGAGGGGATGGCTGCTGGCATGTCTTATAATGCACCAGTTGACCTCATACAACAAAGAATTATCTGGCCCAAAATATCAATAATGTCAAGATCGAGGAACCATGGTCTAGAGGCCCGCTCTTTGAGAAATGCCATAATATCTTGTATAATTCACTTTTCCTTTTTTTTTTTCCTTTCTGATTGATCTACCATGGTTCTTAGAAGAAATCCAACAAGAAATGAGCTTCTATGAACACAAGTACATATATGTCACCACAATTGCTGTTTGCAAAAAAACCTTGACAAGTATGTGAAATACTGAGGATGTGTGTAAATACTGTGTTTCAAACACAGTATAAGTATGTGCCCATTTTTAGATATTTGGCACAGTGCAGTGGCAACCAATCAGAGCCGATGGCAGCTGTAAGCTCACAGTATGTCAAACTGGTAGAATTCAGAGCTTCTAAAACATATTAATGTGAGCACACAGATGTGGAGAGACTAGGAGGACAAACCGAATGTTGAAGGGTTAAGAGACCTGTCTCGATGCTCACAGAAAGGCCATCTGTGTGGTCTTGGGAGTTACCTTCTCTGGTTCAGATTCACTCTACAGTTTTGTCAGGGAAATCAGACAATGCTACAGTACTTTCCACCCCAGGAATTGAACATTTTTGGACCTCATTGGTTTTCTTGAACAGTATACTTAATCTTTATAACCTATTGCAAACAAACCCCTAGACTGACAATACCAGCCAACAAAAGAATAAAATTTGTCCATCTATCATTAAGATAATTGTTATTGATTACTCTCCTTGTTAATTTTCTGCTTTTTGTTTTCAGATGTTGGTTATAAATCACACCCACAACAGGCACCAAGCCTGTGTTTGTGTCTATTATGTGGTCCTGATAAGGCTGGGCAGCGTTTTTCACCTTCCTAATGCGAATTATTGAGATTGATTGAAGCGCTTTGCTTGTCTTAGCCTAGACACTGCGTAATGAATGTTTCATTATGTTAATACATGCAAATGTGAGAGTGTGTGTTTGATTGGGAGGTGAGAGAACAAAAGGATTAAAGAGTTCACTCCGAAGTACAAATTAATTTATTGCATTGCTAACTGGCCTCTGAGGAGTAAGTTTCAAAATGAAAGGAAAAAATGCATAAGAAGATGCGCTGTTGCGTGTCTGTGTGTTTGGGAGGTGGCCTGGTTAGCAGGTACAGAAAGCACATTTGGTCACATGTGCAAGCACTTGTCTGTGCTGTGATTTCAGCTGTCCACATATCTCTCTCTTTAGTTAACGTGTTTAGAATGCAAAGTCACAGAACTCTCTCCTCTTTCCATATACATGCCTTTATATATGTACATGCTACTTTAGAACCATACTGAAACATTGCATACAATATAACATTCTACCATATGCAATAAATGATTGACTCATACAGTCAATGATATCATACATATCATTTGAGGTGTAGCAGGAAGGAACTTCACCCCCCAAACCAATCATTCCCAGGTCAACAGTTGTTTGCTTATTATTGCAATGCTTCTTCCTGGTCTTCATTGTGGTCAAACAAAGAACCAAAAACCTATTGCCACTGAGCTGATGCCGATTCAGGGTGAGTCCATGTTTTACAGAGCAGAACTGAACTCCCT
Organism: Elephas maximus indicus; assembly: GCF_024166365.1. Taxonomy (NCBI): domain Eukaryota; kingdom Metazoa; phylum Chordata; class Mammalia; order Proboscidea; family Elephantidae; genus Elephas; species Elephas maximus. The sequence goes on from NC_064829.1 coordinate 61,317,808, forward strand.
GGAGTATTCTTGGCTGCAATCTTATAGGAGCAGATTGCCAGGCCTTTTTTCCTCAGTGCCTCTGGGTAGATTCAAGCTATCAATTTATTCATTAGTAGCCAGCACAAACTATTTTTGCTACCTTCTTCTTCATGGTGAAAATTTTATTTCCTAATGTAATGTTTGTGCTCTGATTTACTTATCTATTTCCCTAATATGAGATGTTAATATGTTTCTGTTTAGCTGGGTTTGCTGTAATAAAAGACACTGCATTGAGCATTTCTGTTTTGTATATACAGTAGTTTCAGTTCCATTGAATTATTATTTTGTGAGGTAGCTTCTTAGGAGTGGAATTACTAGAGCCTAAATCTTTTTTATGGCTTTAGATATACATTGCCTTCTTTGGAGATATTCCCACCCCAGGTATCTAGCATAAAGACTCAAGAAATGATTGCTGAATTTAATTAAGCACAGGGTTCTTCTAAACTGTAATAACTCTTGAGGTGGCCCCGTTAAGTTTTTAGATAATCATACCTTAATGTGGATAGAAATTATTCAATCTTTTCTCCACACTAAGTGATGCTGGAGCATCTGGGTGGTGTAAAAGTTTAAGGCTCCAGGCTGCTAATGGAAAAGTTAAAGGTTGGAGTCTACCCAGAAATACCTTGGAAGAAAGGCCTGTCAATCTATTTCCAAAAAGTCAGCCATTGAAAACCCTACGAAGTAGAGTTTTACTCTGACACACATGGGGTTGCCATAAATTGGGGTCAAGTTGAGGCCACTGGTTTTTTAAGGAATGCTATTTTAAATAATTTTAAAAATGGAAAGCAGGAAAAAAGTAGTTAGAACATAAGACTCAACCAGGAAGGTCAGGCTGGGTTGGTTAGTGGAGAAGAGAGCTCTGATGTTAGTAGAAAGTCACTGGATCTCTGGGAAAGGGCTTTGAAAAAGAAGGTTGTAGAGTGTCAACAGAAACAGGATATTTCCATTCAGTATTTTCTGCTGGAGTTATTACAGGGACATCATTATAAAATAGTTCCCATTATTAGTGTGTTGTACAATTTTGTTTATTTGCTTTCATTTCTGATGACAGCTTCAGAGCAGCAGTGGGGTTGGACCTGCATGATAAAGAGCAGGGGTTGACAAACAGCAGGGTTAGCTCCAACCACACCCATTTGCTTACATATTGTCTATGGTTATTTTTCCTGTTAGAATGGCAGAATTGAGTAGTTAGTACACAAAGCCAAAAATACTTACTCTCTGGCCCTTTAGAGAAAAAAAATGTGTAGACCTTTGATATAGGGAAACAAATATAAGTCAGAAATGGCATTTATAGTCAGCCATATTTCAAATTTGAACTCATCCATTCATTGACTAACTTGGGCAACTTATAATTTTTCATAGACTTCACCCTCAGTTTTCTCACCTCTAAAATCAATATAATCATAACAATTTCACTGAATAGTTGAAAATTCAATGACATTTAAGTTTTGGCTTTTTTTCTCCTCTAAAACTTGAAAAATGTGATTATATTATCTTGTAGTTACTTTCACCTTGTCATGATATGGTCAGTTGAAGACCTATTTCCAGCTGCCACCAAGTCAATTCTAACTCATGGTGACCCCACATGTTTCAAGGTAGAGCTGTACTCTATTGAGTATTCAATGGCTGATTTTTCAGAAGTAGGTCACCGGGCCTTTCTTCTGAGGTACCTCTAGGTGTATTCTAACTCTAACCTTTCCATTAGCAGCTGGGTGCCTTAACCATTTGAACACCCCAGGAATTCTGGAGGCCCATTAGAACCATGTAATTAAATAAATAAATATATCGTATTTGATTTAGTAATTGTTGAGAGTTACCATTAAGTTGATTCCAACTTATGGTGACCCTATATGTTACAGTGTAGAATTGTTCTATAGGGTTTTCCTGTCTATAATCTTAATGGAAGCAGATTGGCAGGACTTTTCTTCTGCAGTACTAATGGGTGGGTTTGAACTGCCAACCTTTAGGTTAGCAGTTGATCACAAACCATTTGCACCACCTAGGAACCTCGAAATAGTAATTAAGGCAGCCAAAAATACAGTATCAATCTTCTGTAAATTTCCCCTGCTTTTGGCTATGGCCAGCTAAACTGTTAGTTGCTGATGTTAGCATTGACCAGAAAGGCTTTCTGAACATATTTATCTTGGTCAAATCAGTGAACCCACCACTATTAAGCAAGCAGCAAAGAGTGTGAGTTGCTGAATGTGATGGAGCAGGATTCCCCGCTATGATCCCAATTGCTATGCCTCATCCTGCCATTATTCTTCATGGTCAAAGCCAGTGGACTTAATAGTGCCTAAGTGGATGTGGTGCTTTCTACCATGACTCTTGTGTCATTTTTTGCAGTCACTCTGCAAACTGACGGCGTAGTAAATTTTTGGTCCACATTCCACTTCCCTCAGACTCATCACGTTTTTTGATCATTTGGTTTTGGCTTATCACAGCTATATGCCAGGATGAATAGCCCCCAGCCATACCTTTCCGGTTAGAGCCAAGAAGTGTTCCAACGACATGTGTTACACATGAGCCGTGGAAGTCAACACTGACCTTTTATCTCCACCCAAAGAAGTTTCTATTAATGGGTAATCAACATTTAGACGAGAAAGAGGCAATGATTCTGTTGAATTTAAACTTAACTAAAAATTCAGAAGCATGAGAGCATATTATACATTTTAGAAATGGAAATGTAGATACTATATTTCAATATAATTACTTCTGAACCTACCGTAATGCTTATGATGCCTGACAAGATTTCTAACTATCAGATAAATATAAGCAAATTTTGGAAAAAAGTGTAATTATGTACATCCATATCATTTTTAAGAGAGTGAGAAGTAAGGGACAATATATCCCAAGTTGCCAAGAACGATTCCAGTTTGCACATGTTGTCCTGGCATAATTATAAACTGAGTCCCGTGTCAGTCTCTAAAACATCTGATTTGTATAATAAATGATGTGATTATCCTAGCAATCATTCCAGTGATTAGCTTAAATTGAGCCAAAAGCAACATGCACGATGTCATAACTGGCCTGTCCTCATATAAATTTTGTGTTAAATTTTACTTTATATTGGTGACAAAAAATGATTGACACACTAACGTTCAACAGCAGCCCAGTCAAAAACTACTACTTTCAAAACCTTCGTTATGTTAACTGACTTTAGGTCTTGAAGACAGTGGCATCTCGTATCCATACGGGTCTCCGTGAGGGCCTTCACCTGTAGAGCATGACTGGGCAGTCTGGTTATAAGCTTTTTCTGGTCCTGCATGCCCGTAAGTGAAGGAATGCAGTTGAGGCCTGCCACTAGTGAACCAAACTTTAGACCCAGCAGAAACTAATTACTACAGGAAGCTCAGAATGTTCATTCCCTTTCCTTCATTCTCCTTTGTTCATTGAGCGTGTTAAGGATGGCAAGGTATTCTCCTTCACTGAGACTTACAAAAATGGACACTTTATTGTTATTATTATTATCTGTGTTCAGTACTCTGCTAAATACAAGCAGGGCAAGGGATTTAGATAAAATTTTATGCATAGTCCCTGACTTTGGGAGTAGTAAATAGGGTGTTAATATATGTGATAGATCAATACAGATTTTCTGGGCTAAATAAAAAGTTGGCAAGTCTGATATTTATAAATTCTGATGGTCAAATGCCTTGGTTGTTCACAGGTGCAGTTATGTGGGATAAATCCAGGCTTTTTGTGATTCAGGGACATCGCCAAGGAGAAAATAAAGTGGGCAATGGTTTTATAATTTTGGACTGCTCCTCCAGTGTCCTGGGGGCATCCTTCACCACTCCCATCCATAGAAAGTCATTTGGGGTCCTCAGGTTTGTTGCTGGATACCCAGAAAACTTGGGAATGTCTGCATTCAGACAGGCCAGGCCCAGGCAATTCCACAGGCCCGTTCCTGCCAGTGCTCTGTGTTTACCCCAGCCTTATGCTCCCCGGGCTTACTGGTTGGCAATGTTTATAGTCCGACAAGCTATTTTATACCAAATATTTTCGAGTGTCATAGTGTCTTTGGCTTTGCCCCTCTTCCCAGATTCCGTATTTATGTAACGAAGATGTGTCAGCACCCTAAACCACATGATGGATTTTTTGGAACCACAGTAGCCAAAGTGGAGTCTGTATCAAATCTTGAATTAATATTATGTGTTTCTATCTATTCCACCTCTGAGCTGGTTTGGCCCTACTTTGATTTGTAGTCTACTTTTAATACAGTATGAGAAAAGGACGTGCCTAAGAACCCTAAAGTTAATATGGAACAAATCCTAATCCTAGAATTAAGAAAAGTCTAGATTTCATTACTGGATCCTCTTCATGTAAACTTCTAAACTGTGTGAGCTTGGTCAAACATTTCACCTCTCCGAACCTTTTTCCTTGCCTACAGAATAACGTTAACAGTCTCTCCTTGACCAAAAAGACCAAATCCTGAACCACCCTAAGCAGGTTATAAGAAATTTCAGAAAAAAAGAAACAGAGATAACCCAGTGTTTTTAAGCCACAATGCAAACATGAATCTTCAACAAATCTTAATGTAACCCTGACTCAGAAAAAAAAAAAAAAAAAACCTGACTCAGAGTCACCATTAATTAAGGTGGTGGATAACCCCACCCCTTCAGACCACCCAGTGCACAAGAGAATGGATCTGATTGCATGTAAATGACTTTGATTATTATCAGTTATTTTCATGTCTACATTATTCATTCCTTTGGCTGTGCAATAGCAGGGGCATAGTTTTTCATGTTGTTTTTATAACTGGAGAGAAAAAGGGTTGGAAGTGAGAAAGAGAGAACCTTTCCTCTCTTTGATTACATTAAGAAGACAGTAGCAAGTATGGATAATATGAATTAAAATTTTACTAATTATGGTTTTAAAAATTACAGTGCTAGTATATATTATAGGAATGAAAATGTTATGTTAGAAAGGTGGCCCCTTTCTCGTGTTCTAGTGACATCTATGGCACTGGGGTTCTGGGTAGTGACATCTCTTAAGTCCGTGGCTTCTTGGGTTTTGAAGTTGTGTGAGGTTAAAAGACCCGAAGGCATAAGGAAAGAATCCCATAAGTGAGACAGAATGTGAAAGGAACAGGTGGATTTGTCTGAGCTCATGTGTTATGGGGAGGAAAAAAATGTCTCTAGTTGGTGAATTATGGGGAGTCTTCCTTTTGAGAAGGCAACCTCTGTATTACACTCAATAAACTCAGCTACTTTCTGCTCTCGGTTTTGCTTTTCATCTGAGAATTGTGTATAAATTTACTTCTGAGTGTTTTATGATAACACTTGGACCCCTCTGTGAAATTACAGCTTCTGTCATACGAGGAGAGTTGCTGTTTATTATTTAGATAAATTTTGGCCTTTGACTGTTCCTAAATGGTGGTGCTGGAGATTATTCCTTTGCTCTGATTCTTACTGTTTTATTTTATTTTTTCAATTAGAAACAATGTGAGAGGAATTTGTTAAAAATTATAGATGCTTATCCAGGAATGGTGTACAAGTGGTGAGACAACCTCAGGAGCCCAGAAGGCATCATCGATTTAGACTTTGACAATCCCTTAGCTTTTTAGGACAGTGAGTTACACAGACATCTTTTTAAAGCCAGTGAAAAACTCCACTGAGTTGTGTCAGAAAGGGTTAAACTGTGCTGGGCTTAATTGCACTAAGAAAACAAAAGAAATAGCTTTCTCCTTTACCTTTAATTTCTTCACGTAAGATAAAGAAAAAACTTAATAAGATCTATTTTTCCTCTTCTCTGAGGCTTTTTAGTAAATGATGAGATGATAATAGCATGTGTTTTTTATATGGTCAGCAATGAGAAGAATATATCTGGCACGGAATTCTACTGTTCTGTCTGTGGAGCCTCTGGAAAAGGCACAGTAGGCAGCAAGGACATTGGACAGGGCAGGGAGTATCCAGAGATGGCGAGGGAAGGACTGGAGGGAGAGAATGGAATAAGAGGTCTGGAGTCATGGACTGGAGGACTCTTAGAGGAATCAGAGTTAGCTGGGGAGCTACGTAGGCTTGTAATGTTGTTATTGTTGTTAGCTGCCACGGACTCTGCCCTGACTCATGACAACCCCATGCACGACAGAATGAAATGCTGCCAGGTCCTGTGTAATCGCATCATTGGTTGTAGATCATCCCATTGTGATCTATAGGTTTTCATTGGCTGATTTTGGAAGTAGATTGCCAGGCCTTTCTTCCTAGTTTGTCTTGGTCTGGAAGCTCTGCCAAAACCTGTGCAGCATCATAGCAACATGAAAGCCTCCACAGACAGAGGGTAGTGGCTGCACACGAGGTACATTGTCTGGAATCAACCAGGGTCTCCCAGATTCAAGGGAAGCATTCTACCACTGAACCACCAACGCTCTCTACGCATTTAATAGCTGCTTCCTAAAAAAAAAAAAAAAAAAAAGTTTTTTTTTTTTCCTAATATGTTTTTTGTTCCTAATATGTGTGAATGAATGAATGAATACAATGAAGAACTTTACCTGTAGGTACAGCCTATAGACCAAATATTCTGGCTAAAATTCTTATAAATGGTAAATTAATTATAAAGAGGAATAGAGAATTGATGGCGAGAACACAGCCGAGATAGCAACTCAAGCTTCATTCCCCCCCATCGTGAATCAGCAATGCCGTCTTCGTAGAACACGGGTCAGTGACTATAGCTAGAAAAAAAAAAAAAAAAAAGGCCAAATGTGACCCTCTGCCTGTTTTTGTACTTGTAATGTAATAACGATCTTTACATTTTTAAACGACTACCTTTGAAATGGCTATATAAGTATCTGTAATACCTTTGATTTTACCTCTTGGCCCACAAAGCCTAAAATATTTACTTTCTGACGCTTTCCAGAAAAAAGATTGCCGACTCATTGCGAAATATGCAGGTAAACGTTATCAATAGAGTTACTGATACTCTTCATTTCCACTGGGTAACCCTGGTAATTCATGGCCAGCCTAGGGGAATTAGGTCCCAGTTTTTTAAATCTATGTTATGGTTTTCCGCCGGGCACTCCTTGGAAACTATGGGGCAGTTCTACTCTGTCCTATAGGGTCGCTATGAGTCGGAATCGACTCGACGGCACTGGGTTTTGGGTGGGATGGTTTTCTTTCACCAGTTAAGATGATTTTTTCAAATTATTCATGCTTTTGTATATATATATTTGTTTATTCACCATCTATTATGTATTAAATACCTATGAGATGGGTAAGTATTACTAAGGGCACGTGAACTAGAGAGAAAAATACGATTCAGTTCTCCTCCCTTGGAGTGTTCAGTATAATAAGGAAGAAATACTCAAAAGTATGATATGTTATAGAAAGATCAGAGCCACAAAAGGTAGAAAAAAGGGCTATCACTTCTAAGAGCTGGGCCTGTCACTGCTGTTTAGTGAGAGTGTCTATCTGTATACAGACCTGCATCTAAATTTTCCATTTTGTAAAATGGGAACCTGATGAGAATTAATGTTTATAATCTGGTGTAAGATTTATAGCTATCTCTAAGTATTATTGAATACCATGTTGGAACTCAAATGATCTGAGTGAGAGTCACTTGTAATAAATGTACCTTGAGATAAGTGAACCATTCTTGGATTCTAGGGAAGCCTTTGCCCTATGCTTTGTTTGGTACCTATAATAAGACTTGACCAGCAATAGGAAAGGGTTTATAAAGAATGAGAACTAGATAATTTTCAAGATTTCTTCCAACAGTGGCATTCTAGACATTTTGGTGTTAACTTGATTTATATTGCATTTGGGTCATGCAATTTTAAAACTACAGAAAGGCTGACATCAGTGGTTCCATGGAAAATCCATGTTCAACTCTGAACCCTCGTGTAGGCGTAGAGTGCCTGTACCACTGCCCTGTTCCTGCCAGACCGTTGGGCACAAGGTTATAACCACTGAATTCTAGGGAAGGCTGTAATTAGAGCATTTCTAGAAACTACAGCAACTAAAGCATGTACATGATAAGCCCTTTTTAGGTGAGAAGCACATGTATTTTCCTCCATCTTTTAGTTTTGTATAGGTAAGCACTCCTGAATAGTTTCTTCATCCTTGAAGTCCTCATAGATTGTTCATATGTTGCATATTCAGGTTTCAGAAGACTCCTTATGGTACTGATCCTCTAAAGGGACTTCATTCTTGCTCCCCAAATCACGTCGCATTAAACCATCTAATAAAGCAAGTTGTTTGAAAGGGTTCTTTAATCAATGTCAACTTCTTGAGCAATTTAAAGCTCATTGGCTCTCAGTCCAAAAACTGATATTTCTCTTATCATTATGGGTTTTTCCTTCTTGATGTCATCCATGGACTAAGCAGGAAAATATCACCTTCCTGCTGAGAGAAGATATACTAAATATCACAACAAAATGAATGACAGCATTTTAATGAAAACCACTGTTGGGCCTCCATTTTGGAAAACTGGGACTCATTGTAATACATATGTTTTATCATAATGGGCTCCCATATCAGACTTGATGCCATGAAGTTTGCTGAATGTTAAAGGATTTCCCTGGACCTGTCAGGCTTTATAGAATTAATCCTTCATATATGTAATAAGAGATTCCACAAGATAAGTACTTCATTCCTCATGAATCATAAAAAGCAACCCGTGTGCCGTCTTTTGCCAGCGGAGTGACCTCTGCAGTCTTTTATCTTCAAGAGAAAAGATTAAACTCTCTGTCTAGTTTGTGGATAATGAAGTGAGTTGTGGGTCTCTTGGCACCTTTGGTAGTGTTATTACAGTCTTTTGTACCTCTTTGTGGTCTTATTATAGTCTATGATAAACTAATCACAGAGTGATTATAGTCAATCCCTTAATATGACAAATTTCCTCCTAAGTTTAAGGTTATTTATTTTTACTGTAAGTGGCATAATTGATAGGGATGAACTCAGAGACTTTTAAAATGTTAGAGCTGAATAAAACTAGAGGTTATCTAGTCCAACCTCCTGGTTTAATCAATGAGTAAATTGATTCCCACCCTTGCCCGTACTCAGAGGGCTAATGAGTGACAAAATTAGACAAAAAGCTTGGGTCTCCTGACCCCTTATGTCCAGAGCTTTCTTTTGTAAGAGTGACTTTTGTTTTGCATAGAAATTTCTCTATTGATCTACTTGGAGTCATCTGTGACTCTCTTCTTTTTCAAACAAGCCACATTCAATCCCTCAGCAAAGCTAGCCTTTAAAATAGATACAGAGTCTGACCACTTCTCACCACCTTCGCTGCTGATACCCTTGTTCAAGTCTCATCACCTGGACTGTTGAAGTAGCCTCCTAACTAGTTTCCCTGAGTCTTCCAGTGTCTGCCTTTCTCAACAGAGCCAATGGTGATCCTTTCAAAACAGTGTATCTCAACCTCGGCTTCTTTGGTATTTTGCATCAGATAATTTGTCATAAGGGGCTGCCCTGTGTATTGTAAGATGTTTGACATTACCCTTGGTGTCTACCCACTAGATGCCAGTGGCAGCTCACCCCTAGTTATGACAACCAAAAATGTCTCCCAACCTTGCTAAATGTCTCCTAGGGGGTGAAATTGTCCCCAGTAGAGAATTACTGTTTTAAACATCAGTGGGATCATTTCACTTTCTGATCAAAATTATCCAATAGGTTTCCATCTTTATCAGAATTAAAGCAAAGTTCTTTGATTGTCCACAAGGTTCTATACAACCTGCTCTACCTCTGGGACTTCTCCAACCTGGTCTCCTCTGAGAGTTCACCCTGCTCCAGCCGTTCAGCCTCCCTGCTGTTCCTGGAATAGGCCTGCTACTCTCCCACCTCCAGGCCTTAGCACAGCTGTTCCCTCTGCCTTCAGAGTCCTTCCACTGGATATCTGTTCATTTTTCCTCACAATTTTCAGAACTTTGCTCTAGTTGCACCCAAGTCTTCTACAACATCACCAACTGTTTTTTTCTTTCCTGTCTTTATTTTCACCAAGAGCACTTAGTCTTTTCTGACATATTACACATTTGCTCATTTACTTCTTGACTATCTCCTCCTATTAGAATATAAGCTCCACCAGGTTAAACCTTACTGGGTTTTTTTGTTTTTCTGCTGTATCCCCAGCCTTGAATAATACCTGGCACATAGTAGGCATTCAGTCAGTATTTGATGGATGAGTGAATGTCATTAGGATCTTTTAAAGATCTTTAACATTATTGTTAAACGTAATGGTAAAAACAAAATAGTATTACAAGGTACATTATTTAAATTGCATTTTATCTTCCCCTCCCCATTGGCTTTTCTTTAAAATAAAATTTCAGATTTAAAAGGCGACAATATGCTGTAATAAATGTGCTACTAAAAAAGCAAGCACTTTTTCCAAATGAGAGTGAAAACTGTGACTTGTAACAACAATCAACTCTCTTTTAAGAAAACCTGATGGAAAACAACCCTATTAAGAATGGGTCTAAATGGATCCTCACAGTAACTAGATTTAAATTGAAATGTTAAACATGATCACGATCATAGAGATTAATAATACAAATCTCTATTAATCAAGAAATGAATAATTTCTGGCACACAGATTTTAACTGTGCTTTTCATCAGGTGAATGAGGTTATGGGCAATTTTTATATTTGGCTTTGTGCCATATTTTCTTATTTGTGTGCAGTAAACATGGATAACTTGGTTAATACTAAGGTGCTGAAAGTTGATAGGTCCCTTTGCAATCAGTCTCATCTCCACTGCTATCCAGATAAAGATGTTCTTATCATTGGGCCCCTATTAAATAGTACTTTTTCTAAATACTCTAAAGAATGGTTCTTCGTGTTCTAGTTGACGGATCTGCATTTATAAAAAAACAATCCATCCCCCTACTTTGGGAAAGTCTGATGACAACACAAGAGAAATGAAAGCTAGCTTACTTTTGACCAAACTGAGAGAGGAGAAAAGTTCAAACCTGGGACAGATTAAGCAGCTCATCAAAGTTTCTCTTATTTTAAGTGCTAATTTTGCATGAGGCCTAAAGAATGATAACCTAGATGTCAGACTGTGTTACCTGTTGAGCTGGAAAAAAATCCCATTACAATTTGCCCCGTATCACACAGCAACATCAAGCTGTGGTCTGGAGATTTGGCTCTTCAAGCAGTAAAGGAATGAGGAAATTTCTCCCCCAAAACCCAACTTGGCCCTTATCTTTTTTTTTTTTTAACCATTGGATTTAACAGTTGCCTGGGGCACAAACTCCTTGCGCTATGAAAACCTCAGATCTCAGAAAAGCTTTCGCTGCTTTGTGGAAGATGCCTTGTGCTTAGACTGTCTGGTGTGGAGCCCCGGTGTGGGCTGGCTAAGATTTCCGCGAGAGCAGTTGCTCTTGAACTCTACGTCTTGTATTTATATTTCCAAGTTTTACTCCCTGTCTTATAAAGGGAAGAGAAAAAGAAGAATCACTGGGTCAAGAACAAATCAGGTTCAACAACCTTTCTGTGCGGATATTTGGTGGCGTTGCACTAGGTCAGCAAATGTCCTGACACTAAAATCACTTTCGTGATTCAATCATGATAGCTTCCCAAGAGTTCATTCTTTTCTGTAGATATTTGAAAACTGAGCGAGGTGTTATAAATTCATACGCTATGTGCTTACTTTTGCCATGGTCTGGTGGAAGTCATTTTATGATGAATAAGTTTGCCAGAAAGAATGCACCGTGCCTAGTTAAATTTGAATTTCAGATTAACAACAAATAATTTTTAAGTATAAGTATGCCCTGTGCAATATTTATTTAGTGTAAGTGTTCACGACATATACTAAAACATTATTTATCATCTGAAATTCAAATATAACCTATGTCCTTAATTTTTATTTGCTAAATCTGGCAACTGTAAATCAGGGAATTGAACTGTCCCTTTAAATTTTTTATTTAAAATTGATACAGAATGATCCTTAAGAAATTTCCATGGTAAAATGCAAGTGTTTTCCTCCTAGATAAGTCTTCCTTTGCATTATTTAATTTCAGAAACAGATTTTGCAAAACCTAATTCATTTCTGATTTCTATTTGTTAGTAATAAAAATAAACTAAAAATTTTTCTTGAAGTTAGTCACTGACAAAGGCTGGGATAAGCACAGTCTTTTAAAGATATGACCAAGACTTATGACAACTGTTTTTCCTATGTCTCTTATCAATGTAGAAATAAAAGCACCAGTACTTCACAGAAACCCCAGTGGTTATTTGTCCCGGTCTTTTGGAGAGTAGACACTTTTCTCTTCTGGGCTAGCTAAAGTTCCAGTTTTGTATTAACATGAAGTAGATAAGGTACACCCTCAGGCTACAACGGAATGACTGCTATGGTGGTTTTGCACATCTAAGAGCTAAACTGGAGCCCTGGCGGCACAGAGGTTAAGACCTACAGTGAGCTATGGTTGCTAGCCAAAAGGCCAGCAGTCCGAATCCATCAACTGCTCCTTGGAAACCCCGTGGAGCAGTTCTACTCTGTCCCGTAGGGCCACTATGAGTCCGAATCAACTCCACAGAAATAGGTTTTAGGAGGAGCTAAAGTGGACTGAGGGACTGGTCAACAGGTCAGCTGTCTAGAGCTTCAATATTTAAAAAGGCTAAAAGTATACTGGGGAGCTAAAATGTAAGAAAAAGTAAAAGGCAACATGGTAAAGAATACTCTTTTTCCCAGAACTCCTTTTGGGAAAGAATTATAGCTGATCACAAGAAACTCTGACAGATCTTTGTGTGAAGAACCAAGACTTCTGAGGAGCACTCTAATTGTCCAATTGATCATGGGCTTTTTTTTTTTTCTTTTGCATAGTGGAGTAAGACTATTTTGAGCCAAGAGTGCTGAGTACAATACAGAAATTGTCAACAATAGCCCTTTTTCTTGGTCCTTTTCCTGCTTTCCTCAACCTTTCAAATATTAATACAATACGTATTGAAAGAGGTGCTTAATTATTTGCCTTTCTAGATCATCCACATTACTCAGCCTACTTAGGAAAAGCATACACCCACATGGCACAAATTCCCCAAATGTGGCAAATTATAACAAGACAGCGTGTGGAACACAGGGATCCTGTGCTCCAGTCCAGCTCACCACGTGATTTGGAGCAGCAACCCTCAAGCTTTAGTGCACACAGAATCCAAGGAGGCTAGTTCTGGGATGGGGCCTGAGACGGGAAATTTCTAACAAGTTCCCAGGTGATGCTGCTGTTGCTAGTCTGGGGAATCATGTTTTAAGAACAACTGTTTAGAATTTTTATTCTGATATCCTAAACCAAGTAAAGTTACGTATGGTTAGGAATTCTGTTAATTTATGTTTTATTAAACCCCCCACTCCATTGCGTAGCTTTGTAAGTATTGTAGGATTTTGCCAGGGCTGAAGTTTGGAGTTACCAATTATATGATGTGTGATGGACTGAAATGACTCTATTCCGTCATCCATAGAATTGTTTTAATTTCCTGAACAGCGATTTCTTTGTCTCAACAGAAAGGGAACCAGGTGTGGTAGCATATACATCTAAGAAGAGATAATGGTGGCAAGGTTTTCTAGGTTGATTATGAGGGTTTGGGATCCCAACGTGAAAGTTTTTGCAATTTGAAAGAGATAACATTATGCGTAGCAAGTTCTATGGGGATTTGTCTGACATTTTCTAATCTCAGAATCTTTTCTGGAGCTTCCTTTTACTTCCATGCTACTTTACATAAATTTCATTTTTAACTTCTATTGCCTTAATCAGAAGCTTTTACACTTTGGACTTGGAAAGGGATTCCAGACTCCACGAGGAATTCTTTTTTACACTTAACAATGTTTGATAATGTAGATGAAATACCATACCTTAAAAACCCATTCTAAGTTAGTCTGCCTCTGCAACTGAATAGTCTTTGAAATGAACAAGAATAAGACAGGAGAGCAAGCACAAAGGGACTTACTATTTGTTTGATAATTTTGGTGAGATTCTAAAATGCATTAAAGATTATCTCTATTTCTAGATACTCAATTAATGTAAACTTAGAAGACCCTTGGCAGCATTATCTCTGATGCATGTTTATGTCTGACAAATCTAAAACAAATAGATGTTACTATTCCTCCTTTGATCACCCCAAAGAATAGTTCCTCTCCTATTTCCTTATTAGAAGAATGCTGAAGGTTTTCCTATGTCCATATTGGCTTACAAACTACCATCTTCCACAAGAAAAAAAAAAAAAAGTATACTGTGATCATCTGATACTTTATTATTTTTTTTCCCAGACTGACACACACAGGAAAAGATAGTCATTAGTTAAAGGCATATATTGGTCTATGCATAAACACTCGTAAAAATGATATGGGGGCGATGTCTCACCTCCTCTAACTTCAGAAGGGGGAAGGAGAATCAAGATCAACCAGCTAAGGCGGATTCCTATGAGGCAGAGGTCAGATATACTTCCTCTCTCCATTATCTTTACCAATTCTGACACCAATCATTCCTCCCACAGTACTCTCTACATCGCTGTTGGGTTCCATAATTCATTGCAACGGCCACAGAGAACTCCCAGACAATACTCACAATAATGGGTTTTATTAGGGAAGTAACAGGTTACAATTCAAGTTCAGCAATGCTCAGGATACAGTTCTTCCATCAGGACAGGTTCTTCTTAGCCTGCCCAAAGGCAGACCTCTTTCTGTCCTCTTGGCCTCAGCCCTGCTCTGGCAAGTGTTACAAAGCTCTTTTAGCTCCGCTGATAACTGCCCTGAGGCAATAAACCTCAGCCCAAAGGTACTCAGCTCTAGCTCTGTGGGTTGACAAAAACCTAGCTCCACCAAGGACCCAGAGGCACCCTACTCTGCTAGCAAACCTCCTGACCAAAGGCGCTCAGCTTTCCTGCTCTGTGGGCTAGGTAGCCTACCATGCCAGTTCCTGCCAGCCTCTCCTGCCATGGTTTCTCTGCCACTGCTTCTCACAGTCTTCAGTATTATACCTCTCTCTCTCATTCTCTCTCTCTCTGTTTCTTGGTTTCAGGAGCTTCTCAACACAGGGATCCCTGGTCCAAAGAATGAGCTACGCTCTTGGCTTTTCTTCCTTGGTGGTGGCGGTATCCTCCTCTGCTCTGGGACTGGCTCTCTTTTAAACCTAGTGGGATAGCAAAACTGACCAATCCCCTTGATGGGCCACAGTTACCTTATTTGCATGGTCCTGCCAATCACTTGGGTGGTAGTTACAAGACCATGGCGAGAAAGGCCACACAAAAGTGATTTATTGCACTGCAACCCTAGGCAAGGAGAGTTTGAAATCTTACCAAGCCAACATTTGGAGGAAGAGAAGATGGAGACTTACTTATTCTCATTGTGAACTCTGCTCTCTGACTCAGTTGTGCAAGTTTCTTAGCAGATAGGATGTTGATATTCTAAAGTCTATTTCCTTAAGACGTAGTAGTCTTAAGTAATTTTGCAGCAGGCCCAAGTAAGGATGGGAAATGTTAATATTTAAGAGTTCAACAGAATGGCCACCTGCATCTTAAAAATAAAACCAAAACAAACAAACTTCTCCATTTGGCTTTCTCCTGGTTGAAGTCTCTTCCATCCCTGCTATCATTGTGATGTAAAATCCTCTGCCAACTTGTGAAGTACAGCGTTTCATTTTGACACTTGCCTATATTTTACTAATGCTTTCACTTCCCAAGAACTCTAGGCCCTCACCAAACTCTGTGACTGCCCAGATTGCTGACCAAAACTCAGAGCTAAAATTTCCAAAGTGATGTCTACTTTTTTGTCTTCTTTAACTTTACCATCTATCTTTCTCTCTTCCTCTCCTCATATGTTAAATCATTTCAGATTGATTCTCAGGGTGAAGCAATTTGATAAAACTACTTTCTATTAACATTTTTTTTTTTTTTTTAAGGGGAGCTGGTACACGAAGAGAGCAGGAGGCTCTTTAGCCTAAATGAAATCAGTGTGATGCAGTACCAGTACCAGTTACTGCTGAGTTGATTTGGACTCACGGTGGCCCCATGTGTGTCAGAGTAGAACTGGACTCCATAGGGTTTTCAATGGCTGATTTTCTGAAAGTAGATCACCAGGCTTTTCTTCGGAGGTGCCTCTAGGTGGACTTGAACCTCAAACCTTTTGGTTAGCAACTGAGCTCTTTAACAGTTTGTACCACCCAGGGACTCTGTATTGCATTGGGGGACATTTCTTAGGTGGGTGTGAAATACCTCACGAGGGAGCATGAGGCAGCATGTGCTTAACATGGGCTGAAACTTTGAAAAGAGAAACATGGGAGGCATATCTATTATTTCTCAATGGGTTTTATTTACTTGGGTCCCTCTTTTCCAAGAGGAGAGGCAGTGGTTCATGGTAAAATTCTCACCTCCCATGTGGGAGATCCGGGTTCGTTTTTTTGCCAGTCCACCTCGTGTGCAAACACCACCTGTCTGTCAGTGGGGACTTGCATCAGCTGAGGCTTGTGTGTTGTTATGATGCTGAACAGGTTTCACTGGAACTTCCAGACTAAGGTAGACTAGGAAGAGAGGCCCAATAATCTACTTCTGAAAATCAGCCAGTGAAAACTCTGTGGATTACAATGGTACCATACCTTGTATATGAGGACTGTATGAGTCAGGGGGCTGACTTGTCAACAGCTGACAACAACAACAGTAGTAGCTATAGACTGTGTAACTAATGCAAGCTACTTAAAGCAGTGAGGTACCTTTTCACAGAACCATATATTCAAACTGTAATTGTTATAAGGAGTACAAAAAGCTCAAATTGCCAGTGAACTGCAAGGGTAATTGTATTAAAAAAAAAAAAAAGTCAATCTTTATTTAACTTTCCTAAATTATGTACTCACAACACTGAAAACTGTCAAGCCTTCCTGTTTCAGATTAAGTGCATTATTTACTTGTGATAATGGGCACATATGCTCATTAACATGCTGTCATAAACAGCTGCGTTAAATGTATGATGTGTTCTGTGATATAAATAAGGTGTTCAACATGAGGTTGTGGTTTAAAATATAGGCCTCAGGAAGAACAAAAAAGCAATAAATGCTTTTTAATGTAGTTGCACAGTCTTGAATTCTAAATTTATTTCCATCTTATTAATGCTACTTGTATGGAAATGGTGGGTATTACTTTAGTGAAATATCCTGGCATTTAAGGACATTAGAACACCTTCTTTCTGCTTTCCCCTACTTGATGCATCTCAAGCTATGTGATCACTAGCTTTTGTTTCTCGTCTAGTAAAAGAGGAGGGCATGGAGACACCGGGGAGGGATCAGCAGCAAAATCAGCCCTCGTTTCAATCTTCTTGGAGCTGGTTCATTTGATGGATAACCTCACCCTACTCTGGGACTAGAAATTTCCAAACTGGATGTTGGATTTGGAGATTATCTAGTTCAAATCGTCATTTTACAGATAAGGGCATGTAGGTTGTACGGACTTAGGGGACTTGAGTCACAGATTTTCAGTAATAAAGGCACAGCCATGAGGTACATTTCCAGACTCCCAATTTGACCTACTTTCCACTAAAGACCAGGACATACTATAATTTAGTTGGCCACACAAAGAGGATCTGTGGTGAGGAGGAACTTGTTTGACAATGAGGGCCCAGACTAGGGTCATTTGGGATGTATGCCACTCTCAGTTATAGTAGGCTTGAATGTTTATTGTTATTTTTACAATTGATATTAATTTGAACCAAGTCCCTGATGCTTTCTTTGGGGAAGTAGTAAGAAGAAAGGGAGAAAGGGCTTGTTTGATGGAATGAGTGAATGACAATGAATGATACTATTCACTGGGCACAATTCAACAAAAGGAGCATAGTAACAAACTTCAAATATAAAGTTGAGAAAAATTGGGTGTGCAGGAGTATGACAGAACTCCGTTAAGAAACGATGAGAAGCTATTCAACTTTCTCGCTCCTGAAAAAATGATATATACTAGAGATAATTAGGAAAACCCTGGTGGTGTAGTAGTTAAGTGCTACGGCTGCTAACCAAAGGGTCGGCAGTTCGAATCCACCAGGCACTCTTTGGAAACTCTACGGGGCAGTTTTACTCTGTCCTATAGGGTCACTATGAGTCAGAATTGACTCAACAGCACTGGGTTTGGTTTTGATTTATAGATAATTATGTCCATAGGAGGTAGTGTGGGTCAATCTCTTATAAGAATATTAATTATGTACAGTTTAGCCGTTTGCAAAGTTTCCACAAAGTACAACCCAAATTATTGCCGTTATGGAAGTACTGGGAAAACTAACGAGGTTGGGGTTTGTTATCCTGTGCAAAATGAAGGCTAAGCATAATTTAGGGATGTATTTTTGAAAAAATTAAATGCTGTTTCAAAATAACAAGGGCTTTTAGGAAATTTGTCTCTTCTGCTTTTTCACACGAGGTAGATCAGGAGAAAACGGGATTAAATGGTGGCAAGAAAATTTAGTTAGTTTCTAAGAATGATTAAATATTGAAAACAAGATGCCAAGGGACATGGTAGAATCTCTAGACCAGAGACTGTTCAAGTGAAATTAAAAGTAATTTGACTTGAACGATTTAGGTGTACACCTGTCTGAGGAAAGGGTGGATACATGGGCTCCTAAGACTTCTTCAAGGCCTCTGATTCAACAGCCAAGACTTCTGCCAAATGTTATACTGCCAGCCCTGAAAAGAATATACATACTTTACCTAATTAAACTTGCTTCATCCCCTTAGGACTCCTCAGTGATTTTCTCTTCCTCTTCTTGATTTCCTATGTTCCCTTATATTTAAGGAAAAACAATCCAAGTATGATATTCACTTAGGTTTCCCGGCCCAAGAACAATATTTGAGTGGAAATTAAGACACTTCAGGGATTTGTGATTTTTAGGTAGTAGCTTTATTGACTTGCTTCTGCAAATGGGATTTCTTACCTATTTTAAAATCCATCTGAGTTTTGTTCTAAATAACTTTTACCACAATGTTCAGATTTTTTTTTTTTTTTTTAATGAAAGAGTATGTCTTAGGAGATTTTTAAAAAATTGAATGGATTCTACAGTCAGAACAAGGAGCCCTGGTGGCAGAATGGTTAAATGCTTGGCTTCTAACTGAAAGGCTGACAAAACCCACCAGCTGCTGCACCAGAGAAAGGACCTGGTGATCTGCTCCCATAAAGATTGCAGCCTGGGGGCAGTTCTGCTCTGTTCTGAATGTTCGCTATGATTTGGAATTGACTCCACAGCATGCGACGGTAACAACATAGTCAGAACAAAAGAGATAGAAATAGTTCCCATGTCTTAGCTACTATACTACTAACCCTGCTTCTGTAAAATATCTAATTTTATTTTAGAAATGCTAGGTTTTTTTTTTTTTCTATTTATACTTCCACGTACTAATTGATATGTGATGAAGAGAATGACTGGATTTGTGTGAATTCTTTACTTCTCATTGAATATTTTTGAGACCAATTGCTTTATTAATTATGGTTACCTCAACTAGGCATTTTTCTCTTCTTTAATGGAATATCTCTGATTTTAACTTTCATTTATTCCCCGACACTTTCCAAATCCCCCTGGTTGTTTGAAAAGTTTTATAAAGAAAAGGCAGAGGATTTAACCCTGAGACCTGTTTGAACAAGTGGATATACTTCCTGTGCTTTCTTGTTTCAGGTTTCCAGATTAAAGCTTTCACATCCCTGCGCTTCCTGACAGAACCTTCTGATGCTGTCACTATGCGGGGAGGTAATGTCCTCCTGAACTGCTCTGCAGAGTCTGACCAAGGAGTCCCAGTTATCAAGTGGAAGAAAGATGGCATCCACCTAGCCTTGGGAATGGATGAAAGGAAGCAGCAACTTCCAAACGGGTCTCTGTTGATACAAAACATACTTCACTCCAGGCACCACAAGCCAGATGATGGACTCTACCAATGTGAAGCTTCTTTAGGAGAGTCTGGGTCCATAATTAGCCGGACAGCAAAAGTTGCAGTAGCAGGTAGGTGGTTTCTTCTCCTCCTCCTCCTTCTTCATCATTCCTCCCTTTTTCTTTTAGTCATAAGAAAATATTTTGTTGTTGTTGTTGTTGAGACTATATACAGCAAAACATATGCCAATTAAATAGTTTCTACATGAACAATTCAGTGACATTTTTGATTATTCTTTGAGTTGTACAACCATTCTCACCTTTCTTTTCTGAGTTGTTCCTCCCTCATTAACATAAACTCACTGCACCCTAAGGTTCCTGTTTTTCAAGTTGTTGTTGTCACTTTAATTCCACATAGATAGTTCTTAAAAGAGCATAATGCTCAAGGCAGACTTTTTTACTAGATTGGCTAAACTATTCTTTGTTTTTAAGAAGATATCAGAGGTTATTTTCAGTTTAAGGTTTAAAAATTATCTCAGAGCAATAGTTTTAGGGGTTCATCCAGCCCCCATGGCTCCAGAAACTCTTGAGTCCATGAGAATTTGAAATTCTGTTCTGCATTTTCCATTTTTGGTCAGGATTCTTACATAGAATCTTTGATCAAAATGTTCAGTAATGGTAGCCAGGCACCATCCACTTCTTCTGATCTCATGACAGAGGAGGTAGTTGTTCATGGAAACGATTAGCCTTGAATTTCATATCCTCCTCCTATTCCTGACTCTCCTTCCTCTGTTGCTCCAGGCTAATAGAGACCATTTGTCATGACCTGGATGGCCTCTTGTAAGCTTTTAAGATTCGAGGCATAACTAGGAGGTAGAACAAAAGACTTTCTCCCGGTCAATAGTTCATC
This sequence comes from Elephas maximus indicus, assembly GCF_024166365.1. Lineage (NCBI taxonomy): Eukaryota > Metazoa > Chordata > Mammalia > Proboscidea > Elephantidae > Elephas > Elephas maximus. The sequence continues at coordinate 61,338,484 of NC_064829.1, forward strand.
TTTTCACTTTTTTGGTAAAGTCTTTTAATGAAGAAAAGTTTTTATGTTTTATGAGATCTCATTTTTTATCTTTTTCTGTTTGTGCTTTTGTTATTCTATCAGATAATCTGTTGTTAAAAGCTAGGCCCAACAGCGTTGCCCTTGTATTTTCTTCTAAGAATTTCTTGGTTTTAGTTTGCACATATAGGTCCTTATTCCATTTTGAATTTGTTTTTGTGTATGGTGTGTAGCATGAATCCTGTTTCAATTTTCTGTCTGCCTGTGGAAATCCCATTTTCCCAGCACCATTTAAAGAAGAGATTATTCTTTCCCCATCAAATGGACTTAGCCCCCTTGTTAAAATCAGTTGACCATAGATGTGTGGGTTTATTTCTGGACTCTGAATTCTATTCCACTGGTCTATTTCTGTTGTTATACCAGTACCAGGCTATTTTCATCACTGTAGCTGTATAATATGTTTTAAAAGCAGGAAATATGAGTCCCCCTACTTTGTTCTCCTCTTTCCACATTGCTTTAACTATTCGGGGCCTCTTTCCATTCCCCATAAAGTTGAGGATTGTTTTTTTCCATTTCTGTAAAGAAGGCTATTGGAATTTTGTGTTGGGATTGCACTGGATCTATAGATCATTTTGAGTAACAATGACATCTTAACAATATTAAGCCTTCTGCCCAAGAATACAGAACATCTTCTCATTTAAGTTTTCTTTAATCTCTTTCAGAGTGTTTTATAATTTTCATTGTATAAGTCCTTCATGTCCCTGGTTAGATTTATTCCTAGGTATTTCATTCTCTTAGATGATATTGTGAATGGAAATGTTTCCCTAATTTCCATTTCACATTTCTCATTGCTACTGTTTACCTGATTTTTGTTAATTGACCTTGTACCTTGCAACTTTGCTTTTAAATTCCTCTATCAGCTCTAGAAGTTTTCTTGTAGACTCTTTGGGATTTTCTATACATAGGATCATATCATTGGCGAATACAGATAATTTTACTTCTTCTTTTCCAACCTGGATACCTTTTATTTCTTTTTATTTTCTTATTTCTCTGGCTAGGACTTCTAATACAATAATGAATAGATGTGATGAGAGTGGGCACCCTTGTCTTGTTCCCGATTTAAGGGGATTCAGGGGGAAAACTCTAAGTCCTTCTCTATTAAGTGTAATGTTGGCCGTTGGCTTTTCATATGTGCCCTAAATCATATTGAGGAATTTCCCTCTATTCCAATCTTCTTTAGGGTTTTCATCAAGAAAAGGTATTGGGCTTTGTCAAATTCTGTTTTCTGCATCTATATAGATGATCACGTGGTTCTTTTCTTTTATTTTATTGATGCAGTGTATTATGTTGATTGATTTTCTAATATTGAAGAAAATAATTCTTGCAGAAACAATGAACATTTTTAAGAAACACAAAAGTTCTAAATACCTAAATTTTTCTTTTTTAAAATTAACTGGAAAACAGCAGAAGAATTTCAACAATCAGCGCCACATTGTATGACTTTTAAAATCAAAACCTGCTTAAGTTGGTCCATGCTTATGTTTTAGGGTGGGCTTTTCATTCATAGAAAAGTATTAGAGAAATAATTTCTTAATTAATTCAACTTACAGCTCTCTGCAGGTCTAATACTGTGTAGCCAAATAATAATAATTATCATTGTTATTATTATGAGCTTCCCTCTAACAAGAATAAGAAGGGCAGAAATAATATCCATGGATTCCAGAAAATTCAGTACTATTTTATTAGAGTTCACCACTTCAAAATATCCAGATGAAAAGAAAAATCTTCATCTTATTAATCAGCTGTTGAATCAACATGTTACCAGGCATCAAGATATTTGTAAGCATTGGTGGAATTTTTTATTTCTCAGGTGGAGATCTGTATTTGTAGGACCAGCCATTATAGTTACAATAAAATTTGCTGATCTGAAGAAAAAAAAAGAAATATTGCAAAGGTTTTACATTAGTGAAGCTGTAAAATGGTGAGAAGGAGAACTAATTTTCAGCAATATTAGTAACTAGAATAATCGGGCAGGACTGCAGCTCCCCAGTGCATTCTTTTAGTGCAGGTACAAGGAAGTTAAAATATGAAAGAGTTGATTTTGTCCGGTGGCACAGTGAAGAGAATTGGGTCTCGTAGATATGCAATCAGTCCACAAATCCAGCTTCATGCCATTTGTGTGTGTGTGGGCGGGGGGGGGCGGTTCTTTTTTTTTTTTTCTACTAGCTGTGCTATTTCATTTTCATTTAAACCAGATTTTGCCTAAGCAATAATTTCCTGGTGGGGAGAATCCTCACCTACAGGTAGAGTGACCAACCAGATTGGCTTTATGGACTAACCTGGCTTTAGCACTTGAAAATCTGTGTCCTGGAAAAAAAAAAAAAAACCTCAGTCCTGGGAAAACTAGGATGTTGATCAGCCTACCTAGAGTTATCTCTGCAATTTGCCATGGCAGACTGCCGCTGGAATCCAGAAAACCCGTCTGCTCAGGAGGTGGGTGAGGTGGATTCCTGACGATGAAAGCCACGGCTGTATGCCACCTGGGACTTTTAAGTGATGGATGTCCGAGATTTGATTGATGAGCATAAAGCGTAGAGAGGACTGAAAGTCAATGTTAATTATGATTGATTAAAAGGGTCACATGCTGAGGATTAGGCAAAAGCTGTTTCCCCAGAATGAATGAAGTAGAAAGAGGGCAACTTTATTTTCTCTCGCTTGAGAATTCCTGACTCTCGGATCCCACCCATCAGTCATCCACAATACCAGGTAGCTCTGCTGAATTGAATGAATTGGGCTGGCATTTTGATGCCCTGTTCCAAAAGGCAGATGCATGTGCTCTGTTACACGAAAGTGCCTGATAGGCTGTAGTTTCAGGTTTTCTGAAATCTAGATTCACTTTTATGTGTTCTCTGTTTCAATGGAGAGATGAAGAATGATTGCTTCTCAGTGAGATATTAAAACAAAGTGGCTTTGGTGTTACTATTCTGTACAGGGATAGGTTTACAGATTCAGTCACTGAGTTACAATCTAATATTTGATTGTATCATTTCAAGGTAATCAGGCTGTTCACAGCATTTTAAACACTTACCATGCTGTTTGGCAACACAGCATACATCAATGTTATGTCTGCTGAGGTTAAGATTGCCAAACCACTGGAATGCACAAGGGGCATATATCTTCCTTGTAATAAAGATCATAGACCTGATTTAATCTCATTTTTAAAGCATTAACACTCAATAAACCAGTCACCACTAAAAGGTAACAGCTTTGCTGGGGTGGAAAAAAAGAAAAAACAAAAAAGTTCTGTGTCCTCAGGTGCAGTGTAGATCCCATTTAATATCATGCCCCACTTCCATTTTTACCTTCTCAACATGTTTCTTGATAAAAAAAAAAAAAAAAAAAATGTGGCAAATGAAATCTGCCTTTAATCAGCACATTTTATGCAATGATCTTGCTAGGTACCATTCATCCTATTTTCTAGAAACATCTCAAGTACTCTTAAATCCTGCATACACACTTGGCTGGAGAGGACAAGAGTAGGAAAGATAAACTAAAGGCTACTGTCCTATGGGAGCCCTAGTGGTGCCGTGGTTAAGAGGTCAGCTGCTAACCAAAAGGTCAGCAGTTCAAATCCACCAGCTGCTCCTTGGAAACCCTAAGGGGTACTTCTACTCTGTCCTGTCAGAATTGACTTGAAGGCAATGGGTTTGGTTTTTTGGTTCTAACTTCTTGTTAAAAGTCGCAATTACTATGGGTTACTGACTGTATTTTCTCATCTCTTCCATAACTGATGGCATCAAGATGAGTTTCAGTCTAGCCAGACATATCTTCCTTATCCCAGATGTTGCCAGCTTTCTGAGCCTCTGTATTCTCTTCTGTAAAACAGATGTAATAATAAGCTACCTCCTAAGGTGGTGATGGCATTTAAATAAAATCTTGGGTGTAAAGCCCTAGTACAGAGTACATTCCTGATCAGTGGCAGCTGTAGTATAAATAAACCTAATAAATGGTTATTACTGCATCTTTGCAATTATTAGGAGATGACACCTTTCAGTATTCCCATACCAAAAAAAAAAAAAGAAAATTGGAGGGAGGGGAGATATATAGGCTTCAAATCCTGATCTATAAAAACTATAAACTTGGATTAGATATATGCCTTTGAAATCTACAAACATACACAGGCAAGCCTGAAATGAGTTTTCAAAAAATTGAATCCATGTACAAGATAATGAATACCACCCGTGAGCACTGTGCTCCTTTAGAAGATCACCTATTTGAGACCAGTCAATGATTACTTCAAAGCAAAGATGAAAATGTAAGGGGTCAGGGAAACTAGATGAGTGTAAATGGAGCAACCAAAATGGAACTAATGAGAATGTTTATGTGTTGTGAAGAATGTAACTGATATCACTGAACAATTTGTAGAGAAATTGTTGAAGGGAGCCTAAACTGCTGTGTAAACCTTCACCGAAAACACAATCTTTTTTTTTTTAATTGAATCTATGCAGTCTTGTGGCAAGCAGTATGAAAACTAATTTGATTAAAGATTTATTTTTCACAAATTTATCCACTATTGTGTTGATTAAATTTAATTTCTACCGGCCATATAGGAGTTCTAGACGCGCAACTGGTGCAACCATTTTAGAAAAAGATCCTGGGCAGTCTCATCAGCCCAAGTCTCTTAATGTCCTTCAGCTGAAAAGGGTTCGCCCCACCTGGGTCCTCAGGATTTAGTTGGTCTAGATTGAAAGTTTACATGCACCACCATCCCACTTCTCCCTACCCCTGGGGGAAAAATCCAAGCCAATTTGTAAGAAAAAGAGATAAAAATAGAGCTTCTCTGAATGATCGTGGGAATCTCACTTTGTTTTGCCTGATAACACTGCCACCACCTCCCCCCAAGTCACCCACACGCACACCCCCACACCCACATAGCTACTTGTCTGTCCTCATTCCCTGCAGGCTTCTGAGAAGCACAGTTTGAATAAAACCCAAACCAAACCTACTGCTGTCAAGTCGATTCTGACTCATTGCGACCCTATAGGACAGAGTAGAACAGCCCTATAGGGTTTCCAGGGCTGTAAATTTTTATGGGAGCAGATTGCCACATCTTTCTCCGGCAACACAGTGGTTAAGAGTTTGGCAGCCAACCAAAAGTTTGGCAGTTCAAATCCACCAGCCTCAACTTGGAAACACTATGGAGCAAGTCCACACTGTCCTACAGGGTTGCTATCAGTCAGATTTGACTCAGTGGCAATGGGTTTGATTTTTTGCTTTTATGTATCTTGTATTTAACTTCTTGGGGTGGGGCGGGACAAGCCCTCCTCCTCCACTGACTGCAGAATCCATCAAAGAGCACTGGTGTTCAGGCAGATTTTTCTTTTGTTGCTTTTTGGACATTTAAGTCTTGAGTATTAAAACCACAGACATCGCTAAGTGTATTTATATATGTTATCTCCTAAAAAAGCCCTCAAAAAAACCCTGTGACATAGGTACCCAGTTTGACGGATAAAGAACAGACGGAAAGAAGGTAAGTGATTTCCTGTGGTCACGTGCAGAGACTGGAACTCAGGTGACCTAACTATGGCTACACACCTGTTCCGTTAGGGAAAAACAAATGAAAACTTATTCCCTTGGGGAATAAATGTGTGACCAGAGTTAAAAGATCTGAGTTCCAGTCTCTGCACGTGACCACAGGAAATCACTAAGTAAAAACTAGATATAAATATAAACCTAAGGACTAGATAAAAGTAGACATAAATTTAAGGACTAAATATAAGAACACTCTGAGTAGTTTCACTTTCATTCAGTTATTTATGTTTTCATCAATGAAACACTCTGAAATATAAATTAAGAGAAATAATCATTTCAAAAAAGAAAATTGATTTTATTCATTTAGTCCCTTGAAAATATAAAATCCTTATGAGAAACTACTATGATTTGGGTGTTTTTTTCTAAGATAAGAAAACCATGCTATTGCAGCAAGGCACTAAAGATGATACACAATAAATTTCCCCTGGAAAATGGAGTGCATATAATTTTAAAAATAAGGTTATAAGTAGGCTTTCTAGAAGCAAGATTTCAGTTATCTTCATAAGCAGTTTTATAATTCAGGCCAAGTTTACTTTTTTTTTCTGTTTCTTGAAAATCAAGAAAATAAAAGACCAACTAAATTGAATTTACTTGAGTTGTTATTTCATTCAGGGGCATTTTTTTTTTTTCTTCCCTACTGCAATGTTTCAAGATGCAAATTGTCACACGCTGCTTTTAAATAACACAGGCATTATAATTAAAATTCCCCTGTGCATAATAAAAATAATTAGTTACTTGAAGAGTTGTTTCAATGAATTCCCTTCCAGAATGCCTCTCATTTAAATGAGTTATGAAATAATTAGTGAAAGCATATTATGGTCTCAAATGGCCTCAGCAGAATGGGGCATTTTGTGAAATGATAAGCTGACCTTTACATTCTTACTTAAAAGGCAGCAGAAGAGGGAGCTTGTTTTAGGAGAAGGGGGAATAAACTACATTGCCTCGGGTCACTCAAATGTTATATCAAGGAAACAGCAAGAAAAACGCTCCTATTCCTTCTCTCTGCAGGAGCAAATCTAAGAATCTTGCCTAGAAGGTCAAGGTCATCCAGTGAAGCAGTTTGGAAAATGTATCCCCGGCCCTTGAATACTCTCAAAATCCTGTTTGGAGGAAGGTTCCGTTATAGAGCAAAGCTTTTTATTTTAAACTAACTGGGATGGTGTTTATTTTCAAACGAGGAGCCAGGGAAAGAAATTGTCCTGACTCCGTAATTCTTCATGGCCTTAATTATCTGCATTTAGCTAAATGTTCCTCTAGTTTTATGGTTAAAACACGAGAGAGAAAGGAAATGTAAGGAAGAAGTGTGGTGTTATAAGTAACCGTGATATGTGTGCTAATCTTATAAATTTCCTTTGATTTTATTACCAAATTAAACTGGCGTAATCACCAGTATTGCCCCAATGACCACTCATGCCCAAGCTCTCACATGCTCAACTTAAATAATTTCGTTTTAAAAAGTGGTGTTTAGTTACCTCCTCTCTAAGTCAATTGGCTGTGCAGTAAAAATTAAAATAGAAATATATTCCTGAAAAATATGCAGAGTGGAAAGACATCTTCTACATTATAAAGTTACAATAGAGACCTTGACAGGGCTTTTTATAGTAGAAACATCAACAAAATAACTTTAACAAAACCTTCCCAACCTTTCATTTCCTTTTCTTTGTTATAAATTCTAATTCATGTGACAATGGAAATACCTCATTATTCATTCTAAGTTGAATCAGTATCTTAAAAGCGTTTTTCTTTTGTGCCATCTTTAAGCTAACGGCAGTGTTAGCTTTGCTGGTACTGTAATGAGCATGAAGGAGCAATATCCAAACTAAGTTAGTGATAGTAACCAAAAGTGTTTTGAATTCTGGAAGTCCCCTTCAGAATATGAAAACTTGATTTTCTTGATAAATGTCAGGTTAACAAATACTTTAAATCAGAGGAAGTGGATAGATTAAGTAACATGATTGTAAATCTCTGATGAAATTATGACCCATAATAAATTCAATAATGTAGTTTTACTTTTATGCACGTATCTCTGGTATTGACTTTTCCCTATGATGTTTTTTATATTTATGGTAAAATTTATTTAAATTTAATATTATATAAAGACATTTGGATTATGATATATATATTATATATATATATTTTTCTTCTGCAAGGTAGAGGACACAAAAACCTAGGCAATGTTGTAAAATCTGAGTAAACTCTATCCTATAGGGTCACTAGGAGTGGGAATTGACGGTGATGGAGTTTTACATATATTGCCATCGAGTTAATTCTGACTCATAGCATCCCTGTAGGACAGAATAGAACTGCCTCATAGGGTTTCCAAGGCTGTTATCTTTATAGGACCAGACTGTCACATCTTTCTCTCATGGAGCGGCTGGTAGGTTCGAACAGCAGCCGAATGCTTAACCACTGTGTCACAAGGGCTCCATATACATATATGTGTGTGTGTGCACGTATGTATGTATGTATGTAAATATATATATATATCATTGTCATCAAATTGACTCCAACACACAGCGACCCTACAGAACAAAGTAGAACTGTCCCACAGTGTTTCCAAGACTGTAATATTTACAGAAGCAGACAGCAACTTCTTTCTCTCTCAGAAAGGGTGGCGGGTTTGAACTGCTGACCTTTCATTTAGCAGCCAAGTGCTTAATCACTGCACCTCCTTTTGTAGATATAGACATGTAGATATTTTCCAAAAAAACTGTCACTCTCCGTACTACCACTGAAGCTCTTCGGAGACTTCCTATTAAAAAAGCAAAGCCTATTGTCTTAGCCCCAAAGGTAAGAGTGTTCTCCACTGAAAAGCCAGGGTTGAAAAACTTCCACAGCATCTGAGGAGCAGCCCTCAGTGCACACAGTTCATCAGAAGTCTTTAACTGGGGCTTGTCTCTAAATGCCACTCAGGTGATGGGGGAGAGGGCGCTGCTCTGACTAGACCTATGGCTCTGATTTCTATAGGGCAGTTAAGCCCAAGGGTTTCTTTCTCAGTATAGCGTGCCTAACTCAGAATCCCAGTGGTGATGGGTCAGAGGGCATTTGCATTTAAATATTTTTGTAGATATTTGTATCCATGACTTTTTAGTTTCCTAATGCTGCTGTAACACAAATACTATAAGTGGGTGGCTTTAAAGAACAGATTTTATTTTCTCACAGTTTTATAGACTGAAGGTGCAAATCAGTGTAGCAGCCTTGTTGATTTCTTCCTAGTTCAAGGCATTCCTTAGTTCCTTGGTGTACCTTGGTTTGTAGATAATCCTCACGTAGCACATTTCCATATCTATTCTGCTTTCGTTTTTATAACTCAGAAGTGATTAGGTTTAGAATCCACCTTACACTGGTATGGCCTTATTAACATAAGCAGAGAAATCCAAACAGGATCACATCCACAGTACAAGGGCCAGGAATTCAATACATATTTTAAGGGGACACGATTCAATAGATAACATCTGCTTTGTTTATGTGTTTGTGAGAGGGAGAGAGATGTAGAGAAAGGAAGGGAGCGGGGGAGGGGAAGGTCTATATGCTGTTCTCGTCTCATGTTTTCCATTATGATCTTTAAACAATTGGATTTACACTGTTGTGAATATTTATATTCTAACCTAGGTCACCTGAAGATGTTTAGACACAAATACAGAAAACGCACACACACACATATCAACACGCACATAGTAGATACCTCTCAAAAAAAAAATTTTTTTTCTCCTGTGTGTCTGTTTTAAATCTATTGGTGAAAGTCGCAGTCATGAAATCTACCTTTTGATTTCTAGCCCCTGTACTATTGTTCTATTGTGTACATTAAAAAAAAAAATGTATTTTACCAAAAAAAAAAAAAAATCAGTTTTATTGTAACCCTGAGGCTTTATCACCCTTAAAAAAGAGCTGCTCATCAGGTTTCCTGTGATGAAATTTTACCTGGAGCATTTCACCAACTAGAAGCCTATTTAAGAAAGTGTGTTAAAGATTAATAAAGCCTATATATTTTTTTTATATAGCTTCAACATTAAATTTCAGTGCTGGTTGATTTTATTGGATTGGATTTTTGTGGCCCATCTTGCAAGGGAATTCATCTCCAAAGGTAGGAACATGACATAAAAAAAATAATTAGTATGTCTTTGGCCCACACATTGGTTCCAGGAGCACCCTTTGGTTTCCATGGGGCATTGGGCACTTCCAGAGCTAGTATTGCGGCCTTGTCACTAAGGTTATTTCCAACTGGGTCCCAACCCAGGAGGTTCCTAGGTTTGGAAGATGTAGTTGCAGATAAAATAAAAATCCCCTTTGCTCTCCCCAATCTCCATGTACATTACATATATCAGGAATGTATTTGTTTTTATTGATATATAATTCACATACTATAACATTCACCCTTTGAAAGTTACAATAGTGGTTTTAATATATTCACAAACTTGTGCAACCATTAAAAAAAAAAAAAAAATTACCGCTACCTAATTCCAGAACGTTTTTATTACCCCAGAAAGAACCCACAATAATTAACAGTCACTACCCACTCCCCACCTTCCAGCCTCAGACAGCCACTAATTTACTTTCTGAATCTCTTATTTGTTTTTATCATAAATGAGATTATCTGATTATCCTGTAAATATTATTCTGTGGCTTGTTTTTTCAATTAGTGATATGTTTTGGACATCTTTCCATATTTGTTCTTAGAGATCAGTCTTATCTTTCTTAATTCCTGCATAATATTTCATGTTTTACCATTTGTTTATTGATAAGTATTTGATTTGTTTCTAATTTTTCACTTTTGCTAATAATGCTTTAATGGATATTGTTGTATTTAATGGCTGTCCTTTTAGACATACGCATTGCCATTGAGTCAATTCTGACTCACAGTGACCCTATAGAGCAGAGTAGAACTGTCTCATAGGGTTTCCAAGGTTCTGTAATCTTTACAGAATCAAACTCCCACATCTTTCTATAGTGGAGCGTCTGGTGGGCTGGAATCTCTGAACTTTTGGTTAGCAGCCGAGTGTTTTAACCACTGTGCCACCAGAGCTCCTCTTTTGGGCATATCTTTGACAATTCTCTAAGACAGATACCTAGAAATGTAATTGCTGAGTCAAAGAAGACGAGCATTTTAATAGATCGAAGAACATTTTGTTAGCCTGGACTTAAACATCAGAAGGCAGGATTTGTTTCACTCCCATTGACTGAGCCAAGAGCTGGCCTTCCTTAATTACAAATATTGCAGAAGTCTTTTACTTACTCCAATAAGAATAATGATGAGATGACACAGTTAATAAATAGCCACAAGCATTTGTCTAACTTAAAAAAAAAAATTAGGGAACATCTCAGAGCAACCTAGAGGAATGTATCTCTTCTGTGTCCTTGGATTCTCCTGCACTGATATGTGTCTTCCTGCACTCTGAGAAATGTCTTCTTTTTACGAAAGGAAGCTTCTAGTAGAGTCACTCCACAAAGTGACTTGGGATGAGTTACTCAGGTCCAAATTAGAATTTCTCAGGCTCTACATGTACTGCCAACAACGGCATTTACTCTCATTAGCAAAAGTAGAAGAGTGCTTACACTTTTAGTGGTCTAAAAACCCTGTAGATTTTGGGCCCTGCATGTACCTCGTCTATAGCCATATCCACTTTACACCTTCAGTTTTTGCAGCAGTTTCTGAAATATGTCATATCTGGTGCCCATGTCTTTGTCCATATCTTACTTTGTCATCCATATGTCTAACTCTTACAAATTTTGTTCAAGACTCAATTCATCAGCTCATCTTCAGGATTCCTTAACTGGTCCCCTAGGCGAAGAGAGGGGCCATCCTCTTTGTGTTTATAGTAACCTGTGATTCTCCTTGTCATAGCATGGAGCACACTATGCTGTATCAATATAAATAGCACCCCCACAAACATCACATACACAGCTCCTCAACAGAACAATGACTTCATGAAGACACGGTCATGTTCTATCTGACTTACTTTCCCTAGGCTGGTAGGCTCTCTGGAACCTAGTTAGTTGTATGGCATACTATGGTGATTAAGAGCATGGGCTTCTGAGTTAGACAGATAGGACTTTAGATCGTAGCTCTAGCCATTGTCTAGCCCTGTGAACGTGGGCCATCTATAAAAACCCTGAGCCTAGTTTTCTCATTTATAAAATGGGGCTGGGGGATAATGTTTACCTTATAAGGTTATTATAAAAATAATCAAGTAATGTACTTAGCAGAAGGACATAGTAAGGGCTCAGTAAAAGATGCTTTATGAAAAGCAGGGAATTGACATTATTCATAATGCTCCCTAAGTGACTGCGGCAAATGGGAAGACAGCAACTCTGTGGAAAAAACTTCAATGTAGGACACGCGTCTGCCTGCCCTCCATGCCCTGTGTCCTGGTGGCTGGCTCCTATGGAGAAGCTCTGTCCTTCCCCAGCCAGATGGGCACTGTGTATGCATCTTCGTTTTTAAAACTCTTAACCCCAATATCTGAGGATCAGTACCTCTGCCTGAAGTTATCAGAATTAATAAAACAATGACTGCCCTAGAAAGTACTTGGATACCATTCAGGGTTTTTATTTTTTTTATTGTTGTTGAAAAGATACACAGCAAAACATACACCAATGCAACAACTTCTATGTATAAAATTGATTACATTCTTCAAGATGTGCAGCCATTCTCACCCTCCTTTTCCTAAGTGTTTCTCCCCCATTAATGTTTTGATTTTATTCTTCCATGATATTAAAACACAACATCACTTAATTTCACTGAGCAAAAGTCAGAAATAAAGTTTCTCATGCTTTGAAGAACTTCCTCTGGTCCAGCAAACCTTGTTGGGAATCTTTCTCCTCCTTCAAGGAAGGTGTGTCACCTGCAAATTCGCCAAGTTCCCCAGCTGGACTTTAATAGATCGTGAAAGTATATAGTCATTAAAGATACAAAAATTTTACTAGGTTAAGAATTTCATATTAATGATACAACTAGGATTAAAATTGCTATATTTTCATATAAATCTTGATTATTAATAGCAGACTTAGAAAATTATCTCTCATTTTATGCTTGTTATTGTTTTCTGCAGTGCAAGCAGACATGCTTTTTTGCCGGAAGGTCTAAATTTGTTTCCTCCAACATTAAGCTATCTTTTCTCAGTCTTATTTTTCCCCCATACTTGTGTAAATATCTACCCAACAAATGTTTCTATTTAAAAAAGGCTTTTTAAAATGCTCTTCCTGTAAAAATATTTTAATGATCAGCATTATTTATGTTGCCTGTGTAGTTATGTAAATAATTTCAGGCCTTTTGCCAACAGAACTCTTACAACTTAACATGCCTTCAGAAATTGTGAATAAGATTACAAGATAATGCTGCCCCAGTAAGCGTTTTCATGCTTTGGAAAGAAAATGTGAGCGTAGAGCTGGAGTGTGTGTGTTAGGCCCGGTGACAATAACAAGGATGTTTATAAATGAACTAGCACTACAAATGGCACCACGGTTTGAAGGAAGAAAGCAATTTGGTGAAGTAAAAGATGTTAAATGTTTTAATTTTCTTCCATGCCAGTAAAATCTTGTAAAACAAGGTGACATATTAAATTTTCCATACTACAATGGCTCCAAGAGCCTATCAAAGTTTCCATTATAAACTCTATTTTCAGAGCTTCGTAACTCAGCTTTAAAAATTCACTCTGGCCTGACATTTGAAGTGCAAGGGCTTACCTTACATTTGGAGTGCAAGGGAACATGTGTTCCACGCATTTTAAAAATTAAGAGTATCCACTTCTCAGTTTATAATGAGTAACCTTTGCGTACTTCCTCGCTTGGCTGCTAGACCTCAGAAATTGGAGACAGAGGACTTTCCTGTGGTAGGTCGCTGATGAGGGGGAAATCTACAGATGTGGTCAACAGAGTTCAGGGCTTCCGATGATCATTACTGAGACTCAGGGTCATTCTTATTCACCTCGTCATATAGAAAGCCAAGAGCCCTGATGCAGTTCCCTCAACATTTTAGACTAGGCTGTGTGCCATCCAAGGAGCATACAACGCCACATCTACAGATAAGACCCTGTTTGGAGGACTCATAATCTTCAGTCTCTGTAATTCAACGTTTGTGATAGCTTGTGGATGGTGTAAGATGATTTTCTAAAGCTTTACGACATTCAGTCTAATCTTGCTGGTTTGTCATTAAGTCTTCTTTGTGGTTTCTTATATCATATTTAGCACACAGTAGGTATGCAGGCAATATTACTTAATAATACACCCATTCTCTTTACTTTTGGGAACGTCTGCAGCTGAAGAATTACTTTTTTGGAAAGTAATGAGAGAAGAGTGAGGGAGAAAAAAACAAGGGAACAACAGAAGAGAAATGTGTGTGTCACCATTTGGTATTGGGTCTTGAAGTGTCATGAGGACCGGTGTCCTAGTATGGCTTCTCAAAAGAGTCAAATGTGGGCTGTCTTGGAGGAAAAAAAATTGGAGACTCCACAATAAAATGTGTGGTACCAGGTTTTCAGCTTTACGTTGTTTTAGGAAAAGTGTAGGAAGTCACCACTTCCTGGTATTTATTCAGCATTATTTCACTCCGACCTAATTGCATTATATTTATAAGTCTGTTAAGTGCGTGTTGATGTGTGAGAAGTACCCACTGTATGTATAAACCTAACATTGGTTTCCATTGTGTGAGGGCCAACTTTGTGCCTGATACCTAGAAATCATATATATTCCTCACGAGGACCCTGACAGAATGCAGCTGTTGTGTGCCAAGTCAATTTTAACTCATAGTGACCAGACAGGGCAGAGAAGAACTGTCCCATAGGATTTCCTAGGCTGTAATCTTTATGGGGGCAGATCACCAGGTCTTTTCTCCCTCGAACCAGCTGGTAGGTTCAAACTTCTGACTTTTTGGATACCAGCTAAGTGCTTAATCATTGTGCCATTGGGGCTCCTAACAATGCAGTACTGCTCCCATTTTGAAGAGGAGGAGACTAAGGGGTAGACAGTTTAAATAATTTGTTCCACACCTAACTAATGCCCAAGGCAGGTTTTGAACCAAACTCTTTCAGACTCTGTGAGGTTAATGTTATGTATCAACTTCTCTAATGCCCTTTTCTTTATACCTGTTTTGAAGGACTACCAGAAGCAGTTTGCCTTCAGCTGGCAAGGCCAGCAATACACCTTTACTGTCCTATATCAGGGATTTGTCAACTCTCCAGCCCTATATCATAATTTAGTCTGCATGAATCTTGATCACCTTTCCCTTCCACAGGATGTCACGTTGGTCCCTTACATTGATGACATTATGCTGATTGGACTAGTAAGGAAGAAGTATCAATGACTCTACACTTATTGATAAGACATTTGTGTGCTAAAAAAAAAAAAAAAAAAAAACCCATTGCCGTGGAGTCAATTCCGATTCATAGCGAACTGCCTCATAGTGCTTCCAAGGAGCGCCTGGTGGATTCGAACTGCTGACATTTTGGTTAGCAGCCATAGCTCTTAACTGTTATACCACCAGGGTTTCCATCTGTGTGCTAGAGGGTGGAAAATTAACCTGACAAAAATTCAGGCACCTTCCATCTCAGTGTAATTTTTAGGGGTTCAGTGGCGTGGGTCATGTTAAGATGTTCCTTCTAAAGTAAAGGATAAGTTGTTGCATCTGGCCCCTCCTACAACTAAAAAGGAGGCACAACATCTGGTGGGCCTCTTTGGATTTTGGAGGCAACATATCCCTCATTTAGGTGTGCTACTCTGGCCTATTTACCAAATGACTCAAAAAGCTTCTAGTTTTGAGTGGGGCACAGAACAGGAGAAGGCTCTGTAACAGGTTCAGACTGCTATGCAAGCCGCTTTTCCACTTGGGCCATAAAATCCCACTGATCCAATGGTATTCGAACTGTCAGTAACAGATAGAGTTGTTGTTTGGAGTCTTTGTCAGACCCCCACTGATGAATCACAGTGCAGACCCTTAGGTTTTTATAGCCAAGTCCTGCCTGCTGTCCTCTGTAGATAAATATTTTTCCTTTTGAGAAACAGCTTTTGGCTTGTTACTGGCCTTAGTGGAGACTGAACTCTTAAGCATAGGCCATCAAGTCACCATGTGGCCTGAGCTGCCCAGCATGAACTGGGTGTTGTCTGACCCACAGAGCCATAAAGTCAAACGTGCACAGCAGCACTCCATCATTTAGTGGAAGTGGTATATCTGAGATCAGGCTCAAACAGGACATTAAGTCCCAAGTAAATTGCATGAAGAAGTGGTCTAAATGCCATGGTAAACACTCTTGTTACTTTCCCTCTCCCAGTCTGCACCTAAGGCCTCATGGGGAGTTCCTTATGATCGGTTGACTGAAGAAGAGAAAACTCATGCCTGGTTTACAGATGGTTCTGCAGAATATGCAGGCATCAATCAAAAGTGGACAATGGCAGCACTGTAGTCCTATTCTGGGACCTCCATGAAGGACAGTGGTGAAGGTAAATCCTCCCAGTGGGCAAAAATTCAAACAGTCCACCTGGTTGTTCACTTTGCTCGAAAGAAGAAATGGCCAGATGTACAATGGTATACTGATTCATGAGCTGTGGCCAATGGCTTGGCTGGATGGTCAGGAATTTGGGAAGAACATGACTGGAAATTGGTGAAGAGGAAATATGAGGAAGAGGCATTTGGGTACACCTCTCTGAATGGGCCAAAGAACTGAAGAATTTTGTGTCTCATGTGAATGCTCACCAAAGGGTGACCTTGGAAGAGAAAGATTTTAACAATCATGGGATTAGATGCCGTGTTCTGTGGATACTGGTCAGCCTCTTTCCCCAGCCATTCCTGTAATTGTTCAGTGGGCTCCTGAACAAAGTGGTCATGGTGGAAGGGATGGAGACTATGCATGGGTTCACCAACATGGGTTCCACACACCAAGACCAGCCTGACCATAGCTACTGCTAAGTGTCTAATCTGCCAGCCACAAAGGTCAACACTGAGTCCCTGATATGGCACCATTCCTAGTGGCAATCAGCCAGCAACTTGGTGACAAGTTGATTACATTGGACCACTTCCATCATCAAAAGGGCAGCATTTTGTTCTTACTTGGATAGAAACTTACTCTGAATACAGATTTTCCTTCCCTGCATGCAATGCTTCTGCCAAAACCACCATCTGTGGACTTATAGAGTGCCTTATCCATCATCATGATATTCCACACGCCATTGCCTCAGTTCAAGGAACTCCACAATAAATGAGGTGCAGCAATGGGGCCATGCTCATGGAATTCACTGGCCTTACCATATTCCCCCATCATCCTGGAATAGCTGGCTTGAAAGAATGGCCTTCTAAAGACACAATTATGGTGTCAGCTAGGTGGCAGTACCTTGCAGGGTTGGGGCAGTGTTCTACAGGAGGCTGTATATTCTCTAAAGCAGTGTCTGATATAGTGCTGTTTTTCCCGTAACCGAGATTCAAGGGTCCAGGAATCAAGGAGTGGAAATGGGAGTGGTACCACTCGCTATTAACCCTAGTAACCCACTCACAAAATTTTTTCCCACAAGCTTATGTTCTGCAGATCTAGAGGTCTTAATTTCAAGGGGAAGAATGCTCCTATGTGGAGACAAAAATACTGATACCATTGACCTGGAAGTTAAGAATGCTATCTAGCTACTTTGCACTCCTAATGCCCTGGGTCAGCACACAAAGTAGGGAGTTACCATATTGGTTAGTGTGATTGATCCTGATTACCAAGGGGAAATCAGATTGGTATTACATAATGAGGTAAAGAAGAATATGTCTGGGATTCAGGAGATCCCTTAGGGCATCTCTTAGTACTACCATGCCCCGTGATTAAAACCAATGAAAAACTACAGCAACTCCATTCTGACATGACTACTAATGGCACAAACACTTCCCGAATGAGGGGTTTGGTCACCCCACCAGGCAAAGAGCCACGACTAGCTAAGGTGCTTGCTGAGGGCAAGGGGAATATGGAATGAGTGATGGAAGAAGGTACATCTAAATATCAGCTACTACCATGTGGCCAGTTGCAGAAACAAGGACTATAACTGTTTTTAGTGTTTCTTCCTTGCTTTGTTATAGATGTATGTGTGTGTACATATATATACATGTTTCTTCCCTCCCTTATTCCTTTACTTATTATAAAATATAAGATGTAAATGGGGCTAGTGAGTTTTTGGTTGTATATGTGTTAGTTTTATCATGTTAGGCATAAGTATGACTTTATAATTATCTATATTTAGAGATTATTTATGGTTTAAGGAGATGTGTACAGGTGCCAAGTTGACAAGGGATGAGCTGTGATGGTTAAGGTTATGTGTCAACTTGGCTAGGCCATGATTCTCAGTGGTTCACCAGATATGACCTAATCACCATCCATGATGTAATCTATTGTGAGCAGCCAATCAGTTGAAAGGAGAGTTTCCTTGGTGGTGTGGCCTGCATCCAATATATATGAATGTTCTGGCAAAGCTCACCCTCTCTTGATCCTAGATCCAGCTCATCATTCTCTGACCTTGGGTTCTTGCAATGTGAGCTAGGAGCCTGCCATCTGACCTGCCGATTTTGGGTTTGTCAGCCCCTGCGATATGTGAGTCAGGAGAAGCTTCTAGCCTGATGCCTGACACACAGATCTGGGACTTGCTAGCCTACACAGCTGCATGAGCCATTTTCTTGAAATAATCTCTATATATATTTCACTGATTTTGTTCCTCTAGAGAACCCAGCCTAAGATAGAACCCCAAAGCCTATATTCTTTTCTCTGCAATCTTATTTTTCTTTATGTGTACATGGAGATCTCTTTCTACATTTCACTTTCCTGTCAGAATCATGCTATAGCTAACCTGTAAGTGGCTTATATTTTCCAATCAAAATGTTAGGATAGTAGTGCCCTACCTCCAAATTAAAAAGCAAAAGAAAAAAATAAAAGGGGGGGTGGGACTCAGAGTAGTATAAATTTAAGCCATGAATCTAATTTCCTTTTCAATTTCTTTCTCACTTCATTGTCATCTCTTTCTTCATAAACCTGTCCGTCTTTCTGTTTGCCTCATCACACCTTCCCACCCCATTGAGTTGTCCAAGCCAAAAACCTGGGCAATATAACTTTTCTCTCTTTCTCTCACCCATCATATTCTAATCAAATAACAAGCCTTACCCAGTCTCTCTACAAACATTTTTAGTACATTTATTTCTTTCCATGTCTACTGGTACCATCCAAATAGAACCTACCATCATCACTTACCTGCTTTTCCTAAAACAGTCTATTAATTAGCTTGTTCTCTACTTCACATGGAGGCAATGGTTGTTTAGTGGTAGAATTCTCACCTTCCTTGTGGGATACCTGAGTTTGATTCCTAGCCAATGAACCTCATGAGCAGCCACCACCCATCTGTCAGTGGAAGTTTGCATGTCACTACGATGCAGAATAGGTTTCAGTGGAGCTTCCAGACTAAAATTAGGAAGAAAGGCCTGGCAATCTACTTCTGAAAATCACTCAGTGAAACCCTATGCATCACAACTGGTCTGATCTGACACCAGTCATGAGTATGGAGTGGGACCAGGAAATTTTCATTCTGTTGTGCACGGAGTTGTAATGAGTCGGGAACCAATTCAACAGCAGCTAACAATAACAGCAATCTGTTTCACAAACAGGAGCCATAGTTATCTTTTAAAAATATTGAAATCATTCAGTGGTTTCCTACTGTTTAGAATTAAGTCTAAACTCATTCATATGAACTAAAAGCCCTGCATAATCCAGCTTCCTGCTTCCATCCCTTTCCCCTTTTCCCTCTTCTTCCTCAGAGCCAACTTCATTCCCTGTCTATTTCTTCATGATGCTGCAGCCATGATGGCCTTTTTCACGTCCTTGTATTTGGAATATGTAGTAATTTCTGGAGACCCTTCCCCTACTCCAGTTTCCCAATATCTGTTGATTCCTTTTGGTCTCACTGCTAACTTCTGTCACAGCACCGTGTCCTAAATATACATAAAAATTACTAATGATTATTTTATTGTTATTTGTTTAGCATCTGTCCCCCCCACTACACTGGAAATTTTCTGAAGCCAAGAGGGCCAGTGTCAGTGATCTTTACTCTGTATTCACATGGACAGTTTTACAGTGTCTGACCATACTACCAGGGTCCTGGGCAATAACTGAACTTAAATCAAGTGGGAACAGAACTGCAGGACAGAGGAGTTGAGGGTTAAGTGTAGGATTACTGGAGTGTAGGGCTTCTCTGTTAAATGTGGGAGCCAAGTTTTGAAGTCCTCAGTCAGAAGACTTTAGTTACAAGTGTATAGCAACAACCTAGGAAGCGGGGATTCAGAGAATAACAGAATCTTGGATTTGGAGAGAGATAAAAGCCTGTATGTAGGAGTCAATCCTTTTATAATGACATTAAAGGACTCAAGGTTCATCTTCCTTCCCATCCTTCAAGCCCACATAGCCCAGAGATGGTTATGTGTCCTATAGAAGCTTTCTGACATGCCCGGGGGAAGTGGACAATCACTTGTCTTGACCTCTCCTTCCCACAGAGGCTCCACGGGGGGAAAAGGTTGGTAGCTTTCATCTTAAGTTCTTAAAGAATAACCTGCTTTCTGTTCCAGAAGTTTTCAAAGGTTTCTAAGTTTACTTTCAAGCCTCAGTGGGCTGAATTCACTCAGGGTCATTGGGAAGAGCTGAGTCTTACAGTGGTCCAGCATCAGAGCTGGTACATAATCACAGAGTGCCCCCTGCCCCATGCACCATGCAGCCCTTGAAGCAGGCATGATGAAAAGACCATAACCCATTGCTGTCGGGTCAATTCCAATTCATAGGGACCCTATAGGACAGAGTAGAACGGCCACATAGGTCCAAGGAGCACCTCTTGGATTCGAACTGTGGACCTATTTAAATGCTGTAAAGAAAATTTTTATTCATATAAAATGAATTTAATGTGTAAATAAAATGGATACATTGATAATGTATTATTGTTCAGGTCTACTAAATTAAAAAAAATGGTTTATTCAAAGTAAGGGACTATTCCTGACCCCCTCATTAGCTAACATTGGTGTATTCTCCAGCAGTTTTTCCCTTAGATAGCCACGACTTTCCTCCTAGAGGCTGAAGATGGACCCGCTTTTCTTCCTGGTACTCCAGGGGTGGACAGATAGGCTGGAAAAGTCCCCTACAATAGAAGCATAGTGTGTCAATGTCCAGAACCCAAAGACCTTTTGGAGCATAACGCTCTAACTATCCTGGGTACTGAAAAGGGTTAAGCACTTGACTACTAGCTAAATGGCTGGCTGTTCAAACATACCCAGAGGTGTCTCAGGAGAAAGACCTGTTGATCTGCTCCTGAAGGTCACAGCCTTGAAAACCCTGTGGAGTACAGTTCTACTCTGGACACATGGGGTCTCCATGAGTCGGAATCAACAGGACAGCAACTGGTTTCGTTTATTTTCTTTTTACATTCTCATTAACATGGGTATTTACACGGACATGTTGTTATCAGAGAGGCCTCTAACGATGCTCTCTGTGTGGTACACTCATCTGTTTGAAGGGAATGGGAATTTCTTCAATATCAAAATCTGTAATATTGAACTTTCTTTTTTCCCCCTCGTTCTTTCTCTGACAATCTCTCTCATATTTTAATTACTCCTAAGTGCAGTGCTTCTCAAATTTGGTGTGTATCAGAATCTTCTGGGGGACTTGGTAAAAATACAAGGTCCAGGCCCCATCCTACCTCAATGGGACTGGGCCCCCATCTTCTTAAAAGATACTATAATGACAAACAGGAGCCATGGTGACATAGTGTTTAAAGCGCTTGGCTATTAACTGAAAGATTAACGCTTCAAACCCACTAGCTGCTCCGTGAGAAAAAGATGGTTCAGTAAAGATTTACAGTTTTGGAAACCCTATGGGGCAGTTCTACTTTCTCATATGGGTTACTAGGAGTTGGAATTAACTCAGCAGCAGTGGGTAGGTGTAATGACAAACACTTAGGTACATGACATTTTGTCAATTCATGCTGAAAATTTCTTAGTTCAGGAACTTCATGTTAACAGTTATTCTTTCAAGAATTCTCCACTGCACCATGATTAAAAACAGCCAGTAAACCATGAATATCAAGAGAATACTAGAGCAAGGTTTCTAAGTATACATTGTGGGGCACCAGCAATTTGTTTTTGAGAGAGCCTGATTAAATGCATCTCCATGTATTGCTATGATTTATGGCTAAAGTGGTGTGATAATTTGTGTTAGAGTTTTAATAAGTTTAGAGTTGAAAATGTATTCTGGTTTCAAGTCCTCCTCTTTGAATAGTTAATGCCTAAAGTACTTAATCAGAGAAACTACCATGGGTGTTCCTAATAAGAATACTATAAAGCAAAGGGAAAAAAAAAATCTCTATGGTCAATATCAGACCTGGCCATGTTCTCTACTTAAAGGCAGAATAGGCAGAATAATGGTCAATATCAGACCTGGCCATGTTCTCTACTTAAAGGCAGAATAGGCAGAATAGCTCAGGTTAAATAAGCCCCTGCCCTCAAGGAGGTTTCAGTCCAGCAACGCACAAGATTCTTAGTGATGTTCTTTTTTGCTTCATAGCAAAGATAAGACTGATTAGATAGAAGCTGAAACTTCCCAAGGAATGTTTTAACATCTCATCTTTAATGTCTTTCCTTTAATGTTTACATTGTAGCAGTACAGTACACATCTATCTCCTCCTTGCTTCTTCTAGAGATTGCCTCCTTCAATTCATGTCCAAGTACATGAGGGTATTTTTATTGCCAAGGAAATGAAAGGTTGAGTAAGTTAGTGGCCTGGTATTCAGAGTGCCATGCACATAGATTCTCTGAGGTAGATCCACTGAATGGCTATGAGTGTCATGTCCTGAAGCCTCAGACCCTTTATGCTTTTAATGGGTAATAGTATCTCCAGCTCATTCTCTAGGAGCTGCTAGAAGGACTAACAGTGGCTGGGAAGAACTTTGCAAAAAGAAATCGTAGTTGAAGTGGGGAGACGTGGAATTAAGATCATTGGATCCCATAAATGTATGTGTTAACATGTAATTTCTACCTAAACATCTGAAACTAGGTTCCTGAGATTTCAGGTCCTATTATTGAAGCTTTTTCATCTTACCTAATGAACATATTACATCCTTTTTGTGATCAGAGTGTCAGTCACGTTGGACTTAAATATGATTTGGGAGAGACTGGTAGCCAAAGGGAGGGAATCATTCTTATATTTTATATTTCTAACTGTGTGGTCCATTTTAAGATGACTTTTTCACCAAATTTGTTTATTTGTCTCTCAACAACACTTTGGGTACTTATAGAGAAGTATCATAAGACTTGAAAAGATAAATCCCAAAATAATAAAGAAAAAAAATGTGGGGGTATATATAGACAACTTAAGGAGCCTTGGGAGTGCAGTGATTAAGCACTCGGGTGCTAACAGAAAGATTGGCAGTTGAACCTAGTAGTTGCTCTGCAGGTGAAAGATGTAGTGACTTGCTTCCATAAAGACTACAGCCTTGAAAATTCTACAGGGCAGTTCTGCTCTGTCATATAGTTGGAATCAACTTGAGGGCAATAGGTATATAGACAACAAACTGCAATAATGTATGGAAAGCAGAAGTCAAATGCAGGGGGGTAGAGACAAATCAAGGCTAAGAAAGTTGCAGCCAACCAAATTTCCCTGATGATAATCTCCTGAGATGCTTATTAAATGTACCAATCTGCAATAATTGTGAAACTGATGTAGGGCCTGGGAACTGCTCTGTGACAGGAGCCCCAGATATTTGTAATATCCAGGCAAGTTAGGGAAACTGGCTTAGAGCAGCGGTTCTCTTAGAGTGGTCCCTGATCCACTGTACCAACATCACCTGGGAGCTTGTTAGGACTACAGTTTCTCAAGCCCCATCCATCCCAGGCCTATGGAATCAGACTTTAGGGATGGGCCAGCAATCTGCTGTAACAAGCCCTGCAGGTGACTCAGATACATACTCGAGTTTGAGAACCAGTGCCTAAAGAGTATCCTCCACAGCAGATGCCAGTGTTATACCCAGACCAATTAAATCATAACCTCTGGTGGTAAGGCCCAGAGATCCGTGTTTTAACAAGCCCTCTCCTCCAGGTAATTCTGATGCTCACTAACATTTAACAACCACTGGCCTAGAGCATGCTTGGATGGATTGCAGCAAAGGATGGTGCTGATCTGCTGGGCAAAATCTCTGAAGCTTGAGTACCAAGGAAAACCCCAAGGTGGGAGAGATGGAAAGAAGGAGGAGGAGGAGGGGAGATATTAGTTAAATATATACACAAAAATTGACCCTCTGCAGCCTATCTTCCCTAACCATGTGTTCAGAATACCCAGCAAACAGCCGTCACTTCCCAGGTAAAAAATGGAAGGTTCCTCTCTAAAAACATGAGTGAACTGTTTAGAAAGACCTACCCACCAAAAAACCCAGTGCCGTTGAGTCGATTCCGACTTATAGCGACCCTATAGGACAGAGTAGAACTGCCCCACAGAGTTTCCAAGGAGAGTAGAACTGCCCCACAGAGTTTCTAAGGAAAGACCTAGAACAGCAAAATCTCTACATTCTGGGACTGAAGGGTTCCCAAGATAATAGTGTTGCCCTGTACTCACACTAAAACAAAATCTAACAGTGACACTCCCACTGACCTACAGAGAAACACAGATAAATACATCGTTTGGCTCATACTTAAATATTAATTGACAGCAATGGATTATTAGACATTTTATGAATTCTTGCAATTTGACAGAGAAAGGCAAACAAGGAGAAAAATTAAATAATTCCAAGATAATTTGGGGAAGCCAAGAGAGTTTTAAAATAAATTTTAATTAGTACTTTTACATCAATTTCAGAAAATATTGAATCCGTAAATTAATAACAAGAAGCTCTAAAAAAGAAACAATTGGAGAACAAAAAGAAGCTCTTGAAAGTTAAAAATATATATATATTTTATCAGATTTTCTTTTTAATCAGTAGAAGGGTTGGAAAACAGAAAAGAGGAAATCGCTAAGATTTGTCATATTAAAAAAAACAGATGGGGGTAGGGGGAGAAAAGATCAGGTCCAGAGTTCTAGTATCTAGCTAACAGGGATACCAGAAAAGAGAAACAATGAAATGTAGGAGAAGGACACTTAAAAAATACAAAATAATTTCTCTGCCATGTCTTCTAACTAAAAAGGTCTGCCAAGTGCTGAGCCAGATAAAAGAAAAAAAGATTCCACTAAATCTATTACAAGGTTTAAGAAAGTTGAGGATAAATAAGTTTCCAGAGAGAAAGACACACATACAAACACACACACACACACACACACAGAGACACAGTAGACCCAGTTCTCCAGACTACTCTTCAGCAAACTGGATTTTAAAAGACAATAAAACAATGCTTTTACTTCTTTGGGAAAATTATTTTCAATCTAGAATCATTTAAGCAGTTACACTATGAGTCAACTGTGAGGATAAAATAAAGACATTATCAGATACAGAAGGGTTTAGAAATTTTATATCCTGTGACTTGTTATAACCAAGAAGCCAAGAAAGCGAACATCACTGAGTAGCAATAGGGCTGGGGCTAGGTGAGGTATGAGATGAGATGCAAGTACAGGGTTGAATCCTGTCTTTATTTAACATTTTGGTATTTTGTTCATCATGGATTAACTTTGAATTAAAAAAAAAAAAAAGATTTATTATAAATTGAGTTTTTCTGTTGCCTCCTTAAATGTTGTGCCTGAGGGATCTGCCTCGCCAGCCTCCTCCCAGTCCTGGCCTTGACTCCTGTATTAGTCTCCTGTACCTGCTTTAACAAATTATCACACACTGCATGGATGGCTAAAAACAACAGAAATTTAACCTCTCATAGTACTGGAGGCCAGAAATGTGAAATCAAGTTTCAGCAAGGCCACACTTCCTCTGGAGGCTCTAGGGGAGAATCAGTTCCTTGCTTCCTCCATCTTTTCGTGGCTCCCGGTGTTCCTTGGCTTGTGGCAACATCACTTTAATCTCTGCCTCTGTGGTTACATTACCATTTATCTTTGTGTGTCTTTTCCTCTGTATGTCTATCTCAAAACTCCACCTCTCTCTTACAAGGACACTTGTTTTTGGATTTAGGGCTCTCCCAGATAATCCAGGATGACCCCCTCATCTCAAGATCCTTACCTTAATTACATCTACAAAGACCCTTTTTCCAAATATGGTCACATGCACAGGTTCTGAGGATTAGGATGTGGACATATCTGTGGAGAGGTCACCATCCAGCTCAGCACAAGTTGCCAATAGCAGATGCAAATGAAGGGAGTAGGAGGCAGGTATCCAAGAAGAGGGAGACCAAAGTTAGATGGAATGTTTGAGGGAGAAAATGAGGAGACTATAGATGCAAATATTTTTAAAAAGAATAAAGAAATGTAAATGCCTAGAAAAATTTAAAGCTAGAGCCAAAGCAATTATTGTACACTACTTGAGCCATAAGCAAGCAATGTTTACATAGTCTTGAAAATATAAAGTGTTTATTAATTTTGGCCTTTTTGAATCAAGCTATAGACAGTGCCCAAGACCTTATTAAAGCTATCTGAAGGGGTAATAGTATTTGTGGCAGAGGGTAGATGGTAAACAGGAAGAGCTAAAAAAAAAAAAAATGGATAAGGAAAGTAATAGTCTCTTCTGGCTAAATCTGAAGCAAAGAAGTATCTATCATTGACAGAACAAGAAATAAAGAGCAAAGAGTATGATATTACTTAAAAGTTTCAGTAGTAACCAATATAGGTCATTCAAATAGCAATATACTGAGAGGAGAGAGTAGTGGTGTATATAACCTACGTTCTATCTATCATAGCAAGAAGTTAACAAATAATGTCAAAAATTAAAAGATTAAGAAACATATAATTTAGAGACGTGAAAGAAGCCACTAGTAGAAGAGTTTTTAAAAGTTCCCTATGGGGAGGGAGACTATTGTGTTTAGTGTTAATAATAAAAAGAACCTATAAGAACATTCCTAGAAGGTAGACCAGGATTGACACACTCTCTAAGTAGGTATATAGATAGGTAGAGAGAGAGAGAGGAGAGAGAGGGAAAAAGAGAAAGGAAGGGAGGGAGGGAGGGAGAAAAGAAAAGAAAAGGAAGGAAGGAAGGAAGAAAAGAAGAAAGATATAGTAGATAATATTTATTGGATCCAAAATAGATTTGGAAACTAGACGAAGAATTTAGGAATTTGGGAAAAGGAAGAATAGTGGAAAAGGTAAGATTTTGTTTCTCTCACCTAAATGAGACAAGCAGAAGGCAAGTAAGAGCTATGGACTGTATGTACACAATGACAGACTTTTTTTGGGCAGCCAAACTGTACCAGAATCATCACCATGATTTACGGCCAGGGATTATGAGGAAGCAATTTTGAAGAAGAGCTTCTGGAAGTGAAGAGGCTACATTCTAAGAACTAATGTAATACCAGCGACTGAATATCCACCAGTCTTGGGTCCTAATCCTTAAAGGATTATAGAAAAAGTAATTTGTGAGTGCTTTTCTGAATTCTGGAGCCCTGATGATGCTGTGGTTAAGAGCTACAGCTGCTAACCAAAAGGCCGGCAGTTCAAATCCACTAGCTGCTCCTTGGAAACCCTATGGGGCAGTGCTACTCCGTCCTAGAGGATCGCCATGAATTGGAATGGACTCAGTGGCAACGGGTTTTTTTTTTTTTTCTGAATTCTAAAAGGCCTAATGGAAACCATACATGCCAAGTTTTTTTTTTTTTTTCTTTAACTGGGGCTATATAACTTCATCTAGGTAACTCTGTTACATAATGCTGATTAGGTTGTTCACTAACAGTTACACACATAATTTGATTTATAAAATCAGGGATTAACATCCTATTATTTGCTCCTGGGTGGGGGGGAGTGGGGGAGCAGGAGTGAGGGTACAACAACCTTAGGATTTCTTGGGCTGGAGGAGGGTGTGCCAGGAGCGCATGGTCTATTGCATGGAATAGCAGTAGGAGCTGGAGAAACACATTGAAAAGAGCAGGTATCCAGGCTCCCAGGATTGGGAAGGAGAATCATGTGTTGACGCAGCTCAAGAACTGCAGCAACAACCACCATGATCAGTAAGGGCACGAGGCTGGCTGCAGGGAGCCCCAGGGTCAGCCAGGCAAATGCCCCAAGCCTCTGTGCATCTCATTTTCCCTGTCCAAGTTTTCTGCAGTCTCCTCTTCACAGCCCAGTGGGAATTTTCCCAGGAGCAGAACTCACTGTCTCAAGACACAGCCAGGCCAGGGATATCTTTTTTTTTTTTTTAAATAATATTTTATTATAATTTTCATGAAAGTTTACACGAGAAGTTTAAGTTCCCATTCAATAGTATCTACTATACAAGTTACATTCTTCACAATGCATGAGCATTCTCATTATTTCCATTCTGATTATCCAGGGTATATTTTAATGAGATAATTTTTTTTAATGTTTAATTGTTAAGTTACATTATCTATTTCACTCTCTGTGGACTACTAAAATGTTTTCCAATCACTGACTGATGGATACTTTAACAAAATAAAATAAAATGAATTAATATAAAAATATATATAAAAATAAAGGTACTCCAAATATAAACACAAACCTTTAATTAGATTCAAAAACAAAAATTACACTGTCAAATTGTTAGAAACATTTTGAAAAGCTTCTATTCAGTGTCTACTCGCCATATTGCATACTGTAATAGACTGTGACAATTGCAATAGGCAAAATTTGAGCAATGGTCAATTTCTCTCTTTTTTAAAATAATTAGGGTTGCTGCTTTCTCCTGTTTTGCTCCAGAAATTCTTCCCTAATATTGTCAAGATATTAATTTTTAAATTATGTTTTAGAAGCTTTATTGTTTTACTTTCTATGTTCAGGCAGTTAATGCTTCTGATTTTTGTATATGGTATGAGGTAGGGGTTCAGTTTTACTTTATTTTTTCCTTATGAATATCCAGTTGTATTCTGATCAAGAACTGGCAGGATCGCCCTTTTGCAGTGTCATGTAACATATATCGTATCATAAATCAATGGTCCATTAATGATGCGTGGTTTTTTTTTTTTGGGTCTCTATATTCTATATCAGTTCTCGTTGTCTACACTTGCATCAATATCATGCCAATTTGATTACTGTAATGCTAAAATAAGTCTTGATGTTTGAGGAAGTATATCTTCCCACCTTGTTATTTTTCATGTATTTCTTTTCTTTTCTTATCCCTTTGCATTTCCATAAAATTTTAACTGAGTTTGTAGGTTTCCCCAAGAACCCTGTTGGGATTTTGATTATCATTACACTAAATCTAGAAATGTGTTTGGATGGATTTGGCAACTTTGTAGTGCTAGACTTTCCAGTCTATGAATTTGATTTATTTATTAGTTTGTTCTTTTAAAATGTCTTTCATGAAAAGTTATTATTGAATTACAGAGGTATTTCATACCTTTCTCTAGATTTACCTCTAGTACTTCATATTTATTATTGCTTAATATTTTAAATAGTATTTTTAATTTCATATTTTATCTGTCTTCTATATAGGGTTCTAGATGGATGCATAGGAAGGATAAATGAACGAATCCAGGAACCTAGCTCAATTATTTTAATTCTAATAGCCTGACATTCTTTTGGACTTTACCATTTGGAAGTTAATAAAATTTATGGTTATCTTGTAAAAAAAATCATTAGCAGTACAGGTTGTTCGTCAGACAACATCTCTAATATATGGGATACGAAGGGCAATATAAGGAAATAAGTCCTAGTTAATATAAAATTTGGGACCCACCAAACTAGGGTATCTGATCTTGGTGAAGGCAAGTCATCACAGAGAATTGAATTTTATAGTCAATATTTATTGAATACCTCTTCTGTGTCATAGTAATCACTATGGGGGGAGAGGTTCCCTTCCGTGGAGGAGCTCATAGTATAGCAGGAGCGATGGAAGGAGTGTCTCTAATCCTGGATTTATGCAGAAGATACCAATTTCATATTCTACCAATCATTTGGGCCCCAGGCTCCAGGGTTTTTCCCTCCATTATTGTTCATTTTCTCAAAACAGCATGGACATTTTATTTTTTTGGCTCATTATGAAGTTTAATGAATAGCTGTAGAGACAAGAGTAAAGAAAGCTTCCTTTACTTGTCTTTAATAATACCAGGACTCACTTAAAGCCTTTGAATGTTTAAAGAGAGTGAGTCAGTTGAGAATGACTTCCTTCATTACTGATTGAATATATAGGAGAAACTTCAGCAAAAAGAAATAATGTATGATTTTTTTTTTTTTAAGAAAAAAATTTCCAAATGATGAAAATGACCACTTTCCCATAAAGACAACAGTCAAGGTAAAATACAATTGCGTAGAGTTAGAAAAGGAAGCAACCTCTTTAATTAACAAATGCCCAGAGCTAAGCACAAAGGTGTTCCCTAAACAAAACGACCTTTACAACCGAGGGCCCCCTTCGAGAGGAAAGCTTTTCAAAGGATTAGTTCAACAGGCTCCTTCAAATGAAATGCATTTTAAAGTCTCAGAAAGGAATGATACTGTCCAGAATGCCAGGGAGGAGGATATTTAGTTTTATTGTGAAAGCTTTGGTAACACGTTGGTTAAAAGCATTTATTTTGAATCAATTTTTCATGGCACTGAGGGAAGCACTTATAATATTTAGAAGTCAGGTTAGGAAATTCAAGCTTCTATTTCTTGTTTTCTGCCTTCTTGTCTCCTTCATTTTTCATCGGCTCTAACCTAAGACCATGTCTGACCCTGGACAGTCCAGTGATGCAAGCAAGCCTATTTCTCAGCTCTCTGCTTTGATCGTAACTTCTCGTAGTACACCTTCACCCTTTTGTAGACAAGCACTTTCATTTTACCCCAAATATACAGAGCCCTGGATTCTTGGCTTCCCCACATCTGTATTTCCTGCTGAATTTCACTGCCTTGCTGACCTTTCTGGAACTGGCCTCTCACGCGTGTGACTTAGGGGATTTGGACCAATCGCTCCCTCCTGCTTGGCTTCATTTGAGTCTCCTTGCTCCCTTCCAAGTTACCATTAAGCCAAACCAAACCCATTGCTGTTAAATCACTTGTGACACATGGCAATCCAGTGTGTTACAGAGTAGAACTGAGCTTTATAGGGTTTCCTCGGCTGTAATTTTTATGAAAGCAGGTCACCAGGCCTTTCTTCTGAGGCATCTCTCAGTGGGTTTGAACCACCAACCTTTTGGTTAATAGTCTAATGGTTAAGCATTTGCACCACCTTGGGACACCTCTAAGTTACCATACGAGAAAGAAAAAGAATTTTTTTTTTTTGCAAAGTTTTAATTTTATCCCCAATACTCTGTGAAGGGAGAAATAAATTTCAAAACCATTTAGGAGAATTTATTCTGCATTTTGCTCCTCCTATAAACATTTTAATTTTAAGACCTGACACTCTACCTAGAAGAATGGGTGACAGATTTGCCTAGGAAGATAAATCCTCACTGTTTTATGATATCACACAACGTTGCTGAAAGGCCTAAATGTCTTTGGACAGATGGTGCTCTGTTAGAATCGAGGAAGTTAAAAAACAAGAGACCATACTGATTCCCAATGTGTCAGATGTTTCTAAAAATATGTTGCATGCCACAATAAAAAACAAACCTACCCTTTCAGAGTCTCAGATGTCAGAAAGAAGGTATAGGTGTAGACTCTGGCTTACACTGAAGTGGAGAATTAAATAATTACACCGGAAATTCCATTTATATAAGCTGTCAATTTGAAGGAATTGGACATTCCCACTTGTTTCTCTTACAACTGCTCCAGAAAGTAGTTTTACATCATTTTACACTCTTCAAGTACAGGAAGCATATGTTTTTCCAGAATCCCAAGTCATTTATTTTTACTCTGCCTCTACTTTTAAAATGCAAAGAAAAATTGAGTGCATAAAAATATTATTACTTCTTAAAGGGCAGCATAGCTTAATCTCTTTATCCACAGACATATATGATAAAGTTTGGTATTAATAATGTAACTTGAGGCCTGGCAAGATCCTGTAATTCTTTCCAAATTCTTCTAATTTTTAAGTTTTGTGCATTATACTGTTAATTGTATTGTATTGTATTTTCTGTAAAAGATGCTGTAAAGTCTAAAAAGATACAATCCTTGATACAATTTTTGTTCTCAGGCATTTGGTAAATAGTCACTTAACCAAAATTCTCATCTCCAACTCCAGGGACTGATCATCCAATAAGCAAAGTAAGCACGGGCTTATTTGTGCTTACTTCCTAATATGTAGTGAATAATTTCACATCGGTACCCATTAGAATTTCACTACAGATTAGGAAGTAAGCACAAGTAAGCCATGCTTACCTTGCTCACTGAGTAATCCATCCCTGTCAGTGACTATAAATTTGAGGAAAGTCTGATTCTGTAGGAAGGTGCTGTGGGGTTGGCAGAGAGACAGATGCCAGCCATACCTAGAAGCAGAATCTTTGATGTGGTAAAAACAAAAGGTGAAATTTTTCACTACAGGTGATCTAATAAGCAAGGTAAGCACAATGCTTACCTTGCCTATTGGATTACCCACTCCTGCTCAACCCTTCTAAATACAGGTCTTCACCATGATTTCAAGAGTCTCTGGTGGCGCCAACAGTTTGCACTTGAGTTCTAATCAAAAGGTTGGTGGTGTGACACACCCAGCGGTGCCACAGAAGCGAGTCCCAATGATCTGCTTCTGTGAAGATTACAGCCAGGAAGGTCCTGTGGAGCTCAGTTCTATTTTGTAATACATGAGGTCTCCGTGGGTTGAAACTGGCTCAACAGCAACGTGTTTGGCTTGGTTTTACTCTGATTCCTTGAAGGTTCTTCTTTTCTTTGCCTTATAGGTCAACATACAATTTTTTAAGTGACTTAATAGGCTGTGTCTCAAGACTGACACTGGAGCACACAAAACAAAGACTTGGCAAGCATTTCCATCCTGGCTGGAGGAAGTAGCAGACTATGCTTTGGCTGATCCAGAGAAGCTTCCGAAGTAAAGTTAGTGGTGGTGTCCTTTGCAAAACCCCCAAACAACTTCTGAGTTGAGAGGAAGCTACTCTAATTGGCCAATACTTTTTGTGTGTGTCCTTGAGGCTTTGTAGGTTGGAGAAAAAATGAAGGGTGGAGTGAGTAGGTTGGAGGAAAGGATAAAAGAAGTAGGTAGTGAAGAAGAAAAGCTATAGAGAGAGTTCAATACTGTTGGTATTGAGTGTTTTTATTTTTCAATATTTGAAATAAAACAGAAATTGCTATTACAGACGAACATGCAATGTCCTTGTGTATGAAACGTGATAGATATGGACATGTTTCTAAAACTCTTGAAATCAGAAAGCAGCTGTTCCATGACTATTTGGTACTTTAATTTTTAACCATTCAGCAGAGCACAGTCCCTCATTCTTCTTGTGATCTGTGTAATTATGAGTTATTGTGCCTGTATTAAAGTGTGTCAGTTGGCAGAAATTTGAGATTTTTGAAACCTTTGGAGTGATAAATATCTCAAAAATTTTTTTTTTTTTTAAGAATATCAGACATTGATCAAAGGTAAAATAAGTACTTTTTATGGCATGGTGCATTTTTTCTCTTGGGTATACATGTAACAAGAAGACATGAAGATGGGAAGGCAAAGAAAAGGGAGGTTATGTGATTGGCTTAATATGGAATATCTACTAATTGGACAAAGTCAGAATTTGAACCCAGGTCACTCTCCTGTCAAGGCCCAGACTCATAACGGTGATCTGCTATATCCAGTGATTTCAGCAATTTTTCTCTCTAAAGTTAATCCTACTTCAAAATATTCCTATGGAACTCAGCTGGCACCCACTGATCAACATCTGAGAATTCATTTCAAATGCCCTTTTGCCCAAGTGCTAGGATGGCTATTACAAGAAGTTCAGTATAGTGTTCATGTCTTAGCAAGTGGCAGAAAAAAATCCAAGTCATTGATACAGCTTGCTTCCTGGTACTGTTTTATCTCTGTTAGTAATTATATCTATAAAACAAATAATAAGAATACTATAATAAATAAGGCCAATTTTTATATAATAATGAAAAAATCAATAGAATCAATGGCTAGTTTAATTAATTACAGGGTTAGAATTGCTGTGGGATAGAAACATAATTTTTTTTTTTTTTCTGCTTGACTGGAGCTCGTTGAGGGCAGGATGGAATTCTTCATTTTGAATCTATAACAGCTATCAAAGTTCCAAGACACAGTAATTGTCAATCAACATTTGTTGAATTAAAGATTGGCTTAAAGGATATTTCTAGATGGCACTTTAATTGTGATAATTCATAATAGTATTCCCTTCCCTGTGGTGTTCATTGTATTAATAAAATTAGCATTGCAGAGCTCTTAAGAAAAGACATCCATGAATTCTACTCAATATCTACCTTTAGCAAAATTTGTTATGAAAGTCTAAGTGTTCCCCAGCTAATATAGTCATCCTAATGCCTGCAAAATCAAATGCAGTATGGCATGCAATGTTTTAAATGAGTCATTAAACTAAAATATATTCCAATATTTTGACTTTTTTGTGCAGTCTTTAAGGACAAAGATGGAGTAAAAAAGATAGCGATCCATTCTTTTAATGAGAAATACTAGGAATATACTACAGAATGACATTCCCAGTGGGGTTTGAGCAGCTTATCATCTTTGCAATGTGTCCTTTATTCATTGACTCAACAAATCATTCCTGTGGCATATAGGTGATTATGAAAATGATAATGCTTGGCATTGTATAGATTGCTGTCCTCTATTGAAAATGGTGCTGATTGTATGATTAGACACAGATGTAAATATGTTTGAAAAAAAATCTTTGGGTGATAACATTTTCATCTCTGAACAGATGTTACATACTTTTTATGGATCCGTGACTGCTCAAAAATAGTAAAATATACATTATGTTAGCATATCATATTGTATTCAGAAGTACATTTTGTTCCTGAGAGACAGCAAGCGCAGTAAACTAGAGCAACAGCACCAGAATTTCTTTCTTAATGTATCAGCTGGCTTTTGCTGCATTGCAAACCATCTAAAAACTCAATGCCTTAGAGCAACAGCTATTTATTTAACTCATAATTTGGTGAGTCAGCTGGTCTGGGCCAGCTCAACAGATTTCACTCAGGCACTGCCATCAGCTGGTGTGTTGCTGTGGGTGGCTTATTTAGGATGGCTGTGGCTAAAGTGACTGAGGCTTCTCTCCAGGTAGTCTCATTCTCCAGCAGGAGGTCGAGGTTGCATGGAGGCTGCAAGATAACAAGAGTCAAAATTAAAGTGTGCAAGGTCTGTCTCTTGGTGCCTCGACTGGAACTCATGCACTGTAGCTTCTGCTACATTCTGTTGGTCAAAATTCATCACAAAGCCAGCCCCGATTCAAAGCATAAAAAAAGACACTTCACCCTTTGATGAGAGGAGAAGAGGTTTTGCAATTTACCACACAATTTTTTTAATATTGTAATATTTAAACCAGCCTCCTTAAGAAGTAGGGCCTTTTAAAGATAATCATAACCAAAAGCCAATAACAGCTAGAAGTATGCAGCACAGGCCAGGCACTGTGCTAAGTTCTTCACATACAAAAAACAAAAAAACACTGCTGTCAAGTCTGACTCATAGCAACACTATACGACAGAGTAGAACTGCCCCAATAAGGTTCCCAAGGAATGGCTGGTAGATTTGAACTGCCGATCTTTTGGTTAGCAGCTAAGCTCTTAACCACTGTGCTACCAGGGCTGCAATTCTTTACACAAACAGCTCAGTTTTCATAGTAACAATATAAGGTAGATATTATTTTTCTTCATTTTTTTAGACAAGGAAACTGTGCCCCACTCTTTATAGCTATGTCATGGGGTTGGGGGGTTCACTGTTTTACAAGATGCACAAATATTACAAAATGAGAGCGCCCTGGTCAAATAAATTTGGAAAATGCAAGGTTAAACAATGATGAAACATTTATTTATCTACCTATTTATTTTTACCCGTAGGATTTCTTAGGGCTTTGAATTGTGAATCTCACAGATGGGAAGATTGCAAGTCACATTTCCCAAATTTGAAACCTAAGAGCCTTTTAGTGGAATATCTTTGAATACCTTACATGACAGTAGTATTCTGTGGAACCCAGTTCGGAAAATGCCGTAATTTTATACTAAGGCTTCCAACCAGAAGCCAAATCACCCTGATTTTACAACCAATGTAGCTTTGTTACTGAGAATATAAAGATGTATGCAAACTACTTCATTCTTTTAAACAACAAAATATTGACCCTGTAGATATGTTGCTCAATTAAAGCAAATTATATCTCTGAATCACCTCAAGTGTTTTGCATCTAGTTAATTTTTGTTTCAATAGTTCTTCTTTTTCTAAGTCTCCTTTTCCTCTCTTCTCATAATTTTGTGTCAACATTTCCCTGAGAAGTAATACAGTGGTAACAGTGCAGACCATTGGCAAATAGTACTGTAACATGGCAATAAGATACCAAGAAAAATTATACCTGTGTCAAATAGCTTCTGAATCATTTACTTTAAGATCATCAAATTAGAAAGACCACCCCAGAGCCATATAGATGAGGCAGTACCTCAGGGAAAGTTATCTTTAGTTCTTTAATGCTTAGCATCTAGTATTTAATCTTGCTATGGCCAGAGTAACAGCCTGGAGAAGGGGGATTCTAGAATTAAGATTAGGCTATATATGGGAATTTAAATATTCATGCAGAGGGGGTAAGATCTTCATATGCAAACTTCATTATATAGATTAGAGAGAGCTGGCAAAATAGATGTATATTTCTGATTTACCTTAGAGAGACAGCACACTATTCAACTCACATACTCATTTGCCTCTTGGGGCATTATTAAAGAATGTTAACTGGATAAATGTCAGCATTTTATTTAATCTTCAAAACAACCCAGTGAAGTAGATATTTTGGTCCCCATTTTTATAGAGGAAGACTATGAGACCCAAAAGGCCAAATAATTAGTTATAATCACCCAGGGACTGACAGATGGAATTTGAAGTCTGCCCATCCAGAGAACCTAGAACTTAAGGAAGGGGTGGGGTAATAAACTGATAGATGCTGTGTTTATTAGGCACAGTAGACAGCTACATCAGTATATTGTATGTTTGGGATGGAATGGCCAGGCTCCCAGGTGGCATGAGCTGAGCTGTGGCCTTATGTGTTACTTCTCTTCAAGTATGTTTGTATACATTGTTTCTCTGTGTGAGGAACCTCTTGAAAGAAGGGATGAGCTATGGATGAATGGAGGAGGATGGGTAGTCAGCTTACTGAGTAGAATGGAGGGGAATCCTGGCACTTGAACCCAACTATCCACAGGTAAAAAGGCTGGGCACGTAGTCAGAAGGAACTCTCACAAAACTGAAAGGTTAGAACTCAGCTGGGGCATGCCACCAGCTGAGTGTAACCCTAAGGGAAAAAGCTTATACCTCTCACCTCTCAGGAAAATGCTCATATCTCTATACATCCACTTGGAGGTGGGATGGGGCTGAAAATCAGAAGATTTTGAATAAAGCTGGAGCTCCGCTGGAATATAGTAGAGTCAAAGCCATCCAGTCCAGGCTGATTATTGCGGCTGCCAGAAATAACCGAGAAGCAGCCTGAGAGCACATTGCAAGGCACCTGGATCCTAATACAAGAAGGACCAATTCACACACAAGTAACCACAACTGTAGCCTTGGGTGGTTAGAACTAGGATCATTCAGGTTACATTAATGTTTAACACTGATCCTCAACCATACATAGATATTTGTGTGTATCATTCTTTCTGTTCTGTCACTGTTAAACCTAACAATATAATTATTATTGTTTTTTAACTTTCCATCTGTCCTATTTGAGCTCAGAGGTGGTACTTCATCCATCTCAGTATTCCTTCTTAGCATATAGTCAGCATCAGTAAGTTTCACTGAGTGAGTGAATGGATGGATGGAATAGACCTATCTATTTATATAAATTTACATACATCAATTTGCAAGAGGTGCTAGGTCAATTTCTAAGCAGTCATTGATAAAATTAGATTTTAAAGACTGTTAATACTTTTCAGCACCTGCAGGGACTCAGCAAATCCTTTATAGCTTGAAGACAGAAAATTCTGCTTCTCTAAATATTCTGTTATGTCTTAGAATATAATCTAAGGCACATACCTCTCTAGTCCCCATAACTGAGCTTTTCTTAGAGACCTAGGAGGAAATATTTCTTACTGTTTATTGCAAGGTGGGAAGGACGATAAATATAGGGATCTGGTAAGCCTACTAGCCTAATAAAGGAGGTCTGGGTTTGCTTCCTAAAGATCCAGAGCACATTAATTCAGACCGACATCCTTCCCAGCAATATAATTATATATATGGTCCTAAACTTGTTTCTAAATTGTTCATCTTTAACACACAGATCCAGAGCTTTATGTGATGTCCTGCTTTTCTAAGCATTGGCAGAAATGAGGACAGAAGTGTATTTGGTCATTTAAATTTGTTTTGTATTTCCATAAACAATAAATAATTCTAAAGTCTTAGAATATTGGTTAGGAGAACACCTGCGTGTGGCCCAGGTAAAAACTGATGACAAGTGCTGTTAAGACATCTTTCTGGGAGGCCATTGTGGTTCATGGAGAAGTACAGACAAGGAGACTCAAAATGATCTACTGGGGCAGACCAATGTGGTGTTAGGACTCAGGTCTGCAAAGCAATACACATTAGGATATAGGAGTTAAGCCTATGAATGCCATGAACAATGATAGCACTAAATGCACTTATATTTAGACAATGCTGTAAAGATAATCAAAGTAGGAATGGCACTGTTCATCTTTCTACATTATAGAAGAAAAAAATTAAGCTTCACTTTCCGGGAAAGTGAGATATTGAAGCAAACTCCTCCCAACCAAAGCAGAATAACTAATTGAATTGGTGAAAGCCCCAGTTCCACCAGGTAGTAGGGCCATAACAACCAAAGGCCATATAAATGCTTCTCTCACTCTATGTTTGCCAGTACCTGGGATCCTAGGATAGCACTATATGTCTTTACACGGCTGGATTTAAGTTTACCCCAAATCTACTATCTAAACTAAGCTTCCATTGGGAGAATGTCAAGGTTTAGACCCAGGATGGTGGTTTTCACAGCTACTGATGCTATGAAATAATGCTCCAATAATGCTTTACCATTTCCATTTGTTGTTTTAATTTGTGATTAGAAAAGATTCTGGTGAAGACTGAGCCACCATATTGTACAAGTCCAGGTGACACAATTCACATCGAGGGCTATGCAAATGACCCATAGGTACACCTGTATAATCATCCATGGTGGCTTTGGAGAAAAGGCATGAATGATGGGAAGCCCCAAAACTTTCAAAACATAATGTCTAAAAACAATAATAATGATCATTAGAATTTATTGATGTCTCACCATGTGTCAGACTCTGTTAAACACTTTTAATCCTTATCACATTTAGTATATACAACCTTAGGAGTTAGTACTTATTATGTTTAACATATGAGGAAACTGAGGCTTACAGAGGTGAATAACTTAGCCGAGGTCATGCCATTGGTAAGTAACAGAGGGTCTGAAGTTTAAACCTAAGCAGCCCATCTTCTTTGAGCTGAACTGTTTCCCATTTACAAAATATTTTCATATAAATTATGTCATTGAATTGTTACAACAGCCCAGTTGGATCAGAAGGGTCAGGAGTTTATAGGCAAGAAAAATCAGAATCAGAGAAGTTTGGTAATTTCCCTAGGTACATAGCTACAAGTTTTATAGCCAGAGCTTAAAACCATTCTTTTAAATTAAAGTCGTGTTCTTTCCAGTCATCCATATTTCTTTCTTATAATAGGCAAAATACACATAAACTTTATTTATTTTTTATAAAATGTAGGATTTTTTAAATCTAGCCTCTGCTACGAAATGGACATGCGATTTTAAGCAAGTTACTTAACCTCTGCTTGTCCATTCCTAAAGTAGGTATAATACCAGCTGGTTTACATTACTGCAAGGTTTACATTAAAATGTAACAGAAAAGTGTCTTGCCAAGTGTCCAGCATATTATACGTACTCATTATATATTCTCTTCCTTTCCTTCTATCCTACCTTTACAACTTGAATGGGGCAGTTTTAGGACAAATAAAGCACAACTTATGTAACCAAGTAAAAGATGTATTTTCTTAACAGCTGTCACCGAGACTCTTTTTTGCAATGGAGCTTTGTTTGTCAAAATATCTTAATAATCCACTGTGAATGGTATAACTCTGAGGGCATAGATGTCAGCAGTGAATTCATCTATAAAAAGAGAAGGTTAGATTGTACTGGATAAGAAAATTGTAGGAAGTTATATTTTGCTCCTAAGAAGGGAGGAGAGAAGAGAAGGGGGGACCAGGTGGGGAGAGGAGAACTGGAGAACAAGGGTGAGATGAGGACACAGGAGCTGAGTGGCTAGGAAAATTCTCCCCAGGAAGATCCTAGAGGGACATTTTAAACATGGGGAAGTCTATTGTTCAATTTAAAATTGCTTACATTATTTTGATTTAAACTGTACCCAAAACAATAAAATTTCATTACACTCATGAATAGTGGATACGGAAATGTTTCATGTCCTATCTGGATTACCAAGAAGAGAAACAGAAATGCATGATTGGGAAGTAGAAGAGACCACAGGAATGTAAGCCACCCTGACATTCTCAGAAGTCTGAGGATCACGAAAGCCCAAGAAAATTTTCAGTGGATCCCAAGTTGAAGGCCTACGTAAATTCCGTGGACCAAGAAATGACTCTGATTTAAGCACTTTTTTTTTTTTTTTTGGTATACATTTGGAGAGGACAGAAGGAAGGCATTAGGATGCAGGTTATTCAGCGGGTTGAGGCATACTTGAGAAGGTATTGGTGGCTCAGGGGTAAATTCTTCCCTTTCACACGGATTGCCTGGGTTCAATTCTGAGCCAATGCACCTCGTGCACAGTCACCATCTATCTGTAGGGGCTTGCATATTGCTATGATGCCAAACAAGTTTCAGCGAAGCTTTCAGACTAAGATGGATTAGGAAGGAAGGCCTGGTGAACTACTTCCAAAAATCATCCAATGAAAACCCTGTGAATCAATGGTCTGATCTGCAGTTAATCATGGGGATGGTACAGGACTTTGCCTTGTGCATGAGGTCACCGTTATTCAGGGGCCAACTCCATGGCAGCTAACAACAAGCATACTTGAAACACATACCTAAACTGTTGACACTGACATAAAAGGAGAGAAGAAATCCCCTCCTATCGATAACTTTTAGGACCTCAGAAGATGGTATTGGCTTAAGTAGACCAAGAGCTTACTTTGGTCGGTCATTTCTGAATCTTCTTTAGTTTTAATGGATAAACTTTTATCACATCAGTCGGTCCACTGAGACAACTGCCCCTATAGCAAGCTGAGAGGCCCTTGTCTGAGCATGTCCATGACTAGGTGGTTGACGACCAAGTACAAAACAAATACAGCCATTTCTCAGACAGGTAACCCGAGTCCCTGTGATAGTAACACAGTCATTTGTATTACACATTTTGTCAAAGAGAAAGCCATATATATATTAATACAAACAGACATACTTGATTGCTTTAAAATAATGACAGCAATATCCAAAGCACAGCTATTAGTTTAGTAACGGATCACACAAAAAGGATGCTGGAGGCTTTAAAGGAAGGAGAAACATTATTACAATTCTGTCCTCAGGATCTGGCTTTTCATTAAATATCAGTCTGAAATAAATCAATTCTATCATATTCTTTTTTGCCTCTGGACTGGTTTTTACAAGATCCATGATAATCTTATAACGCTTGACATTTTTCCCAACTCTTCTGCAAACAAGTGTTTATCCTCCTTGCAAAAATGCTGCTCTAACATAGGTACAGATTTAGGAGTATAATGTGATTTTAGGTCTTCCTATTATGAGTGAGGAATCATCCAATTACACACTTCCTCTCTCAGTCTTCCCTGGGAACATATGGGATATTTCATTCACTGGTGATTTGGTCCAGGGCACCAAGACCCATCCCAGTCCTTTTTCATGTCTTAATTCTGACTGCTGCCACATTAAATGGCTCAGGGGCCATGGCTCTGCTGTTGCCATGAGCACTAATGCTCTGTGTTGCTGAAACCCACACTGAACTCCAATTCTGATGCCTTCATTTTGCAGTTACTCCTGAGCAAGCTTTGCTTTTTCTATGGGATTTCAGAAGCTTATGTCTCTGAATGAGAACTGGTAGAAACACACACACACATACATATAGAAGGAAGTTAGTAGTGTCGTGTCCTCTGTAATGCATTGCTATTCCTGAAAGGTCTTAGTCTGGATTTTTCAAGTCAGAATATTAGTTTGATATGCTCATTTTTTTCATGCGGTACTTTTACCAGATGATGTGGTTTGACATTTGTCTACACCATTTGGAAGCACTTTGTAGTGGACAACCTGTTACTCTGTCTAAGTGATGGACTCAGTCAAGAAGACTTGGTATTTTTACCAAGAATAGAAGTCTCAAGAGCTTAGATTGGACTACAAAGATTGTCACAAATAACAAAATTACAA
The DNA here is from genome assembly GCF_024166365.1 of Elephas maximus indicus. Taxonomy (NCBI): domain Eukaryota; kingdom Metazoa; phylum Chordata; class Mammalia; order Proboscidea; family Elephantidae; genus Elephas; species Elephas maximus. The sequence goes on from NC_064829.1 coordinate 61,380,590, forward strand.
AGGCTTTTAAAAAGAAATCCATTTCATAAATATAAAATATATCATTATTAAAAAAGAAAACTAGAATTCATCAGGGAATGGAGTAAATGGAAGCTCCCTATTTGAAGCAGATGAAAATGGAGAACAGGATTCCAAATCCATAAAGCCAAGTATTCCCAGAGTAGTGCCTACTGCCACCTGCTGGTGGCAGACAAAAAAAAAAAAATCCATTGCTGTCTAGTAGATTCTGACTCATAGCGACCCTATAACAGAGTAGAACTGTCCCATAGGGTTTCCAAGGAGTGCCTGGTGGATTCAAACTGCTGACCTTTTATTAGTAGCTGTGGCTCTTAGCCACTACTGCCACCAGGGTTTCCTGTTGGCAGATGAAGTGGCCCCTTTTGTGTGAACATCTCGCTTTAATCATTTATTAACATTTTTTATGATGACTCTGTTGGTTAATTTAAAAGATGGTGTACTTACATTTGCCTGTTGTTTTGTTCTTGTCTCCCCTTTCTTTTGATTGTCAGATTCTCCTTCATTGCTTTTCTCTCATTTTCTAAATTTTCTAGCTGGTTTGGACCCATAAGATATTATACCTGCTTGACCCACCCACTGACCAATTGGAGCTCTTCTTTAAACTGCAGATTTTGGTGTAATGGTCTTGACTCAAAATGCTTCCACTTCTTCCAGCTTCATGACTCTAGGTTGTGTGTATACAAAAGCTTATGCCTCAGTAATATTGGCTTCTGTTGTTGTTAGGTGCCGTGGAGTCAGTTCCAACTCATAGGGACCCTATGTACAACAGAACAAAACACCACCAAGTCCTGTGCCATCCTCACAATCAGTGTTATGCTTGAGCCCATTGTTGTAGCCACTTATCAACCCATTTTGTTGAGGGTCTTCCTCTATTTGGCTGACTCTCTACCAAGCATGATGTCCTCTAGGGACTGATCCCTCCTGATAATGTGTCTCAAGCATGTGAGATGTCGTCTCGCCACGCTCGATTCTAGGGAGCATTCTGGTTGTACATCTTCCAAGATAGACTTGTTCATTCTTTGGCAGTCCACGGCATATTCAATATTCTTTGCCAATACCACAATTCAAAGGCATCAATTCTTCTTTGGTCTTCTTTATTCATTGTCCAGCTTTCACATGCATATGAGGCAGTTGAAAACACCATGGCTTGGGTCAGGTACACCTTTGTCTTTAAGGTGAACTCTTCGCTTTTTAACACTTTAAAGAGGTCTTTTGCAGCAGATTTGTCCAATGCAATGTGTCTTTTGATTTCTTGACTGCTGCTTCCATGGGTGTTAATTGTGGATTCAATTAAAAAATGAAATCCTTGACAACTTCAATCTTTTCTCTGTTTATCATGATGTTGGTTACTGGTCCAGTTGTAAGGATTTTTGTTTCTATTATGCTGAGGTGTAATCCATACGGAAGGCTGTGGTCTTTGATCTTTGTCAGTAAGTGCTTCGAGCCCTCTTCACTTTCAGCATGCAAAGTTGTGGCTTCTGCATAATGCAGGTTGTTAGCGAGTCTTCCTCCAATCCTGATGCCACCTTTTTCTTCATACAGCCCAGCTTCTCAGATTATTTGCTCATCATACATATTGAATAGATATGGTGAAAAGATACAACCCTGACACACGCCTTTCCTGACTTTAAACCACACAGTAACCTCTTATTCTGTTCAAAGACTGCCTCTTGATCTTCTAAAGGATGCCAAATGCTAAGGAATCAGTCATTCTATTTCTGTTGGCATCAGTCTTATTTATTTAATGCTGCTTTAACAGAAATATCACAAGTGGTGGCTTTAGCAAACAGAAATTTATTTTCTCACAGTGTAGGAGGCTAGAAGTCCAAATTTAGGGCACCGGCTCTAGGGCAAGACTCTGTGTGTTAGCTCTGGGGGAAGGCTCTTGTCTCTTTTCAGTTTCCGTTCCTGGGTTCCTCAGAAAGCATGTGGTATGTGTCTTCCCCTTTGTATTTGTGTTTGCTTTCTTGCTAATCTACTCTTTTATATCTCAAAAGAGATTGACTTAGAAACGCACCCTACTCTAATAATACCTTATTAATATAACAAAGAATATCCCTTCCCAAATGGGATTATAACCACAGGTATAGGGGCTAGGATTTACAATACATATTTTGAGGGAACACAAGTCAATCCATAACAATATCATTGGCCAATTACTTCATATCCTACTGGTTTGGGTATAGCAGGATCCAGAAGGAGTTGTCAAAAGTGACAGCCAGAAATTTGAGGATATCCTTGGAACATTCAAAGTCTGGCATTTCATAGAACAGTACTACTACTAGTAACAAAAACAACAGCAATAACTGTAACTATTATTATATTTGCCAATTTAAAAATTTGCCAAGGAACTAGCCTAAAAACATAATTAAACAAAATGAGCCAGAGCTACCACATATTATTATCATTATTTCATAAAAAAAAAAAAGAAAAAATATTCTCAGAAAAAAGCAAGTTCACTTTAATTAAAATAATGTTATTGTTAGATGTGGTCGAGTTGATTCTGACTCATGGCAGTGCCATGTGTGGAGGTAGAACTGTGCTCCATAGGATTTTTAAGGCTGTGACCTTTCAGAAGTAGATCACCAGGACAGTCTTCCAAGGTACCTCTGGGTGGGTTTGAACTGCCAATCTTTTGGCTGTTAGTCAAATGTTTAATTGTTTGCACTACCCAAACCAAAACCAAACCTATTGCCATTGAGTCAATTCTGACTCATAGCAACCCTATAGGACAGAGGAGAACTTCCCCATAGGATTTCCAAGGAACAGCTAGTGAATTTGAACTGCTGAACTTTTGGTTGTCAGCTGAGCGCTTAGCCACTGTGCCACCAGGGCTGGGACTTCTAATAAGTTGGATATATTTAGCTTACACAAAAAATCACCAAATCTTCTTAAGATACCAGGAGCTAGTGAAATTACCATGGGTTCACTTTCAAAGGCAAAAGGAGAAACAGCAGATATATAGGGTGAAGATAAGGTTGCTGGGTAGTGCAAATAGTTTAGGCTCAACTACTAACCTAAAGGTTGGTGGTTTGAACCCACTCAGTGGGACCACAAAACAAAGAGTTGGTGAATTGCTTCCAGAAAAATTACAGCCAAGAAAACCCTGTGGAACAGTTCTATTCTATAGCACGCAGAGTCACCATTAGTCAGAATTGAACTGGATTGCAACGTGGTTTTAGGTTGCAGACAGAGAGGTCTAAAGCAGGAAAGATGTGCAAACCACTGTGTAGATCGGCAAGTCTGCTATGTGAATGGGTGCTTGTTGCTTGTTCTCAATCCAAAGGACTCACTTTAATAATTCTTTTAAGTTTGGGTTGGTTTTTACATATTCCCTTAATTTCTGTTTATAATGTCCCAATTTCAACATCATATTTGAACAAGAGTTTTGGAGGATATATTATTCTTGGTTGGCAATTTTTTTTTCCTTCAAAATTTTGCATATGTCATCCCATTGCCTTCTTGCCTGGATGGTTTTTGTGAAGTAATCAGAGCTTACTCTTATTGGTTCCCCTCTGTATGTGACTTTTCATTTTTCTCATGCTACTCTTAGGATTCTTTCCTTGTCTTTGGTTTTAGCAAGTGTGATTATGATATGCCTTGGTGATTTTCTTTTGGAGTCTATTCTACATGGGGTTTTTTGAGGTTCTTGGATGGCCAGCTTTTCCTCTTTCATGATATTAGGGAAGTTTTCTGTCAGCAATTCTTCAATGATCCTCTCTGTGTTTTCTGTTTCCTCCTCCCATTCTGGACCTCCAATCACTTGTAAAGTTTTGCTTTTGATTGTATCCCACATCATTCTTGGAGTTTCTTCATTCTTTTTTTCTGATTTTTCCTCAAAAAAAGTAGTATTCCAATATTTGTTTTCAATTTCACTGATCTTGTCTTTCATTATTTCAAATGTCCTCAGTCCTTCTATGACACTGTCCATTTCTGAAATCTTGTTTATCTTTTGGGTTTCTAATTGCTGTTTTTGTATAATTTTTAGTAGTGAATTTATTTTGACATTTTTTCCCTGTATTATCTTCCTAAATTCTTCCATTGTTTTCTCTGCCTTTTCCATGATTTTGTCTATTTTTTCCTCATTTTGTCTGCTTTATTCTTCAACTCTTGGATAATCCTGAATATTAGAGATTTGAATCCCCTATCAGGTAGTTCCAGTGACTTTTCTTCTACTGGAAAGTCATCTGGTGTTTTATTTTGGATGACTACTGGAACCATCCTGTCCAGGTTTTTTTTTAATGTTTTGATATTGTTTGCTGTCTTTGGGACATTGAGTAGTTATTTTCTTTGTTTTATTGATTGTAAATTTGTTTGTTTTGTCCTACTTTTTGTTTTATTTGGTTATGTCTGAGCAGGCAGGTTGTGCATTCTTTGTTGTTTGCTTGTCTGTAGGCAAGATACTTCTCACCACCTTGTCCAGTGGGTAGGGCCAGTCACATAGCTATGGTGCAGTGGGGCAGGTCCAGCTGAAGGGGAGGGGATGGGGTGGGTTGTTTGTGGCAAGTACTGGCACCATCAGGGCAGGGCAGACCATGCCTGTACTGCTCCTGGGTGTGATGTTCAGTGCACAGTGCAGATAGAAGGGAGGGAGGAGGTTGTGATGTGTGGAGTTAAGTGAGTATGAGAAAGAACAGAAAAAGGAGAGAGAAAGAGGAGACAAGAAAAACGTGCTGAGGGAGCTTGCCTTTGGAGTGATGCAGACCCAGGAAAGCTGTGTGCTGGTGACTTTCTAGCCAGGCAGTGAGGCACAGCCCATCAAGAAGGGACAGATACAGCACATGCAGCTTGATGGGCAGGAGAAATGACGGGAAGGAAGGGGGAGAGAGAGAGATAGGAAACTAGATTAAAAAAGAGAGAGAGAGAGAAAGGCACACGCAGCTAGGTGGTCAGGGGATAGAAATGGATGGAAATTAGAGAGAGACAAGAAACCAAGAGAAAAAAAGAAAGATAACAGGTGGTTGGGAGGAAGGAAAACAAGGGAAGCAGAGAGAGATGAGAAACTGAGAAATGAAGAAAAACAAATAGGAAGATAGAAAAAGAAAAAGGAATATCCCCAGGGATCCTATAGCCTCCAGGGAAGTGGCTCCCAGGCCTCAGGGTACAGCCTATCTAGAAGAGGCAGAGATGACATACAGCACCAAGTATTCAGGAGACAGGAAAACAAGGAAAGTAGAGAGAGCTGAGAAACCAAGACATGAAGAAAAAGGAAAATAATGTTAAAAAAAAAAAATGTCCCCAGGGATCCTACTGATGTGGAGGCACAGACTGGGGGGAGTGGCTTCCAAACTGTGTGATACAGCCCTTTTATAACGGGCAAAGATGGTACACAGCGCTGGGCGTTCGTTAGACAGGGAAAGAAAGTAAATAGAGATGAGAAATCATGAAATGAAGAAAAACAAAAAGGAAAAAAATGCCCCCAGGGATTCCACCAACACAGCAGTGCAGATCAAGGAAGTGGCTCCCCAGTCGAGTGGTGCTTCATAGACTGTGAAGAAGAAGCAGAGATGGCACACAGAGCCATGTGTTTGAGGGAAAAGAAGGAAAGAAGGTGAGAGAGGGGGAAGAAACTGAAAGAAGCAAAAAATGCAACAACGGCAACAAAAAAATGGCACTGAAGGAGCCAGCAGGTGTGGGTGGGGCAAACCCAAGCATCATGGAGCCATTGCTTCCCCGGCTGGGTGACCACAGCCCACCAGGAAGCGGCAGAGGCTGTGCAGAGGGAAGAAGGGTGGGGGTCAAAAAGCATGTAACACTGGTTACCAGGTGCTCTGTCTCCTGTTGAGAGCTCTGTAAAGCTGCTTTCCTGTATTCCCTGTCTGCTAATCTCTGACAGGAGTTCAGGATGGCAAATTTGTGCTGTGTTACTTGATGGGAGACCTCCACTCCATATCTCTCCTCATTCTCTGTTCCCTGTCAGTTTCTTATTCCATTCAGTGCTTGGTTGAGTTCTTTATCTCTTTATTTGACTCTTAGGATTCCAGGATTGATGTTTGTCTCTGTTTTACTTAGTTTTTTGGATCTTTGCTGTGGAGGGATGATGTGATACTTGTATCTATAGCTCTATGTAGGCTACACCTCCCTTTGCAGGTTTTATAAATAAAAATGATTCACCGTGAATATTCTGGCGTAAGATTATTTCTGCATTTTAATCTATATTCATATGGTAACTTTTTATTTTTTTTCTCTTTATCACTTTTGATTGTACTGAGCAGGGACAGATTACCCAATAAGCAAAGTACTTATGGGGTAATTGCTCTTACTTACTAATCTGTGGTGAAAAACAGGTGAAATTTTGCAGTATAGATTAGTTAGTAAACAGAAATAAGTCTGTGCATACATTGCTTACTGTAAGCCTGCGTGTACCTTGCTTACTGGTTAATCGGCCGCTAGTACTGACTGTGTAATGAAATATAAATTAAGTACTATGGGCAACATTCATTAGTGAGTTGGGTTAACCACAGGGATGAGCTAATGAATTTTAAGGAGTGTTATCATGAAGCGATTTAAGAGAAAATGTGCTCGACAGCATTGGATTTGTTACAAAGAATAAAATTGGGCAAATAACTTACATAAAGTTGGAAAATTAAATCAGTTTATATTGGGGTGGCACTCATAACTTGCTGAAAATCACTAGGGAAAACTAATGTCTTCATTTGGTTTGCAGATGAATTTATTTTCATACATTAAATTGTGTAGCTCAGGGAATTCTTTTTTTTTTTTTTTCTTACGTTAGAAACGAAGTAAACAATTTTAGCACTACCAGCACAATCACAATCTTATTAAACATAAAAGAAAAAAGAATCAATATGGTAAATTACAAGAAAAGAACATGTTTCTTTATAGCTTTTCATTATTTTTATCTAAGATCTGAATAGACAAATTTTCTTTTTAAAGGATGCTTTTGCTTCAATTCCAGCTCTAGCTCTCTTGTATAATTTACATCAATCACACTTTCAATTATCTTTATCTTATCAACAAAAGACATTTGGAGAATCAGAGGAAAGAAAAAAAAAACTGAAAGCCAACCAAAATTTCAAATTAATCTGTTCTGAGTGTTCTTTTTGAAATCTTAATTTATGTTTTACATTTTGAGAAATAAACAAACCAAAAATTCTTTCTGATGGCAACTTTTAAGACTTTGCCATTTGTAAATTGGAATAGGGTTAAAAACCAGCAAAATCTGTAAAAGTGGTTTGAAAGGAAAAAATTCAATAACCTTATTATAAATAGATGGTTATTGTGTTAGGAGAAAACCACTCGATATTTCAGAGATTGATTGAAAATAGTAGAATTCAATTTAGAGCTATATTTTGTTTTCAATATGTAGAATTCCAAAATAGATGGTTTATAACTTACCTCAGGTACCCTTCCTGATATTATTTTTATTATAAATTTTATGTGTTAGTTTCACTTAAATGATTCATAATATACTTCTTTTATTGGAAAACTATTTTTTCTTCCCATTAATCAATGTGTATGTAATCTATCTTAAAATATGTACTTACATCTATAAATTAAGCTTGACAAGATAATTGTTATTTGAAGCAGGAGGGAAGATGAGTACCTCTAGTACAACTAATAACTCACTCTATTAATGTTTGTCTTCAAAGAGCACATAAGTAATATATTAGAAAGGCAGAAATTCACACATCGTGCTAACTTATGGCCTTAAAGTTCAGGGAAGAGAGAAATTGGTAGAAATTTATCATCCAACTCCAATTCTTTCACCTTAAAAATAATGATTCAGTTGGATGTCCAAAGCTGGGTAGAACCCAAGATTGTATTTGTTCTCATAGCCTAGGGATCTGCATTTCCGGAAAACTCAGCTGCTTAAATCATGCCTAAAAGTTTACGATTAATCAAGAAGGATCCAGATAATCGGGATCTAGGTCTGAGCTGTCTCACACTGTGTACTTGCTGTTCATAGTGCCAGAGGCAAAGCCCCACTAAAATCCAACAGATATTAATGATCTCCAAGCACTGTTGAGCTGAGACTCTGATAGCGTATCAGGCCAGGAACATCAGCCTCTGAGTAAAGCAGACCAGAATTCAGTACGTGTTAGCAATGATCACCAGGAATCAGCAGGCAGTAACTCTAGTGTCCTGAAATTACACAGCATGGAGGAACTTCACTTAGCTGCTCCACCCTGTATCTGCAGAGAACAGAAACATGTACTTTATGAGACTCCAGTGAAGACAATGTATGGGCCCTCAGATATACATGTATTTTAAGGCAAATGAGGTAAGGTAAGCTTTCTTTGGTTCTCCATATCTGAAGTATTAAGCTGAACTAAAATGACTTCTAAGGGTCTTTAACCTCATATGATTCCAGGAGAGTCTTCCTTTTAAACCTTAAGATTTTCTGGTGGAATTAGGCACGAATCTCTAGTTTTAGTGACTGTTGCACTTCAGCAGAGATGGAGTTTCCAATCAAGAATTTTTAATCCCACATAAATATGAAGGCCCATTTCTGGAAGGAATTTGCTAGCATTTGCCCATGTGTGTCTGTCCACTGTTTGCTGAACAGAAAAATTCATCTAGTTCACAAGGACAATTTGTTGGAAATATGTGAGGAAGGTCTATTCATTCACAGTAAAATACAAGAGAGAGGATATTATCTGTAAATCTTTTACTTTATACCTGTGGTAGAGAGAAAAATACTTTCATTTAGGGTTGAAATATAAAAGCAGTTAGTGCTTAAAGCACTGCCTTTCTATAATTAAACAAGAAGCAGTGCTTTAGGTTACTGAGTTAGGAAAGGTGACTGATGAATAATAATAGTGTGGTTGCATATAATTTGCAGGGAATAGCATTATATGTATCATTCACATTTCATAGTTGAGGAAACTGAGCTTGGAGCGCTTAGATGAAATTGAACTTCACAGATTGAATTTCTTGTAGACAATGTTAATAGTATACAAAGAGGATTTGTTCCATATTGATCTTATTAAAAGCTAGTTTCCTGTTCTAAATCTAAATTCTAGATGCTATTGAACATCCACTGCCAAACCAGAGTCATTGATACCATATTTGAGAACAAGACCCAAAAAGATCTATGGTAGAGCAAGGAAAAAAGATAATAATATGGATACTACATCAAAGATAACCAATCAGTTGTTATCAAGTAGATTCCAATTCATAGTGACTCCATGTCTGTGAGTCACCATGTGAGGACTGTACTTCGTAGAGTTTTCAACGTCTGATTTTTCCAAAGTAGATGGCCAGGACTTTCTTCCAAGGATGTTCCTCTAGGTGGACTTGAATCTCTAACCTTTTGGTTATAATCCAAGCATGTTAACCTTTACACCACCCAGGGACTCCTGAGTCAGATTGTTTTTGTTGTTAGGTACCAACCAGTTGGTTCTGACTCATAGTGGAACAAATGAAATGCTGCCTGGTCCTGCACCATTCTCACAATCATTGCTATGTGTGAGCCCAGCAAGGAACTTGTTAGAAATGTAAATTCTTAGCAGGGGTTCAAGGTAGAATGAACTGCTTCAAAGCCCTGTCAGAGATAACCAAAACCAAACCCACTGCCTTTGAGTTGATCCCAAATCATAGTGACCCTGTAGGACAGAGTAGAACTGCCCCATAAGGTTTCCAAGGCTGTAATCTTTACAGAAGCAGACAGCCACATCTTTCTCCTGTGGAGTAGTTGGGGGGTTTGAACCACCAACCTTTTGGTTAGCAGCCCAGTGCTTAACCACTGCACTGCCAGAGCTCCTACTTGTCAAAGATAGGGATAGGTATTTCACAGATAGTCTAAGGAATCTTGCTAATTCTATGAGAATGTGCTTTATAGTTTAGAGATAAACACTACTTTTTTTTTAAAGGCATATAAATAATGAAAAAAATATTGAAAATTTCCAGAAAGAAGTAGGTCAACAAATGCTGTGAAACACAGTAATTGCAGAGTAAGTGTATTAGGGCTAATGAAGGGCGAGAAGATAATGGCTAGCAGGGAAGAAGGGCAATGCATGATGACAATTTATAGTCATCACTTGAAGATGGCACATGAGATGACTTTTATCATCCTGTGTGCAAGGTGGGTCCCATCTGGGTCACCAGATGTCATGAAGTAGTGATCAAGAAGACATTCAAAGCATCGTATGATATATGGCATAGATTAAGGAATATGCTCTCTAGGGGAAAGTGGAAGTTTAAAAGTCAGGGTCAGTAAGCGGAAAAGAAAGCATGGGTTCTCCATTTTTCATTCCCCTACAGGCAGGCCAGGGTCAAGGTATCATGAGCTTGTATTCCAGTGACGGAATTCTGCCTGCCACACACCTCTCAGCCCCATGAAGCATGCATTGGAGCAGTCTTATCAATGAAGGGTCAAACTGCTTGGGTGGCCAGCCAGCCTGGATTGGCATAGCACCTATGTGGAGAATTTGGGTGTGAGGCTGGAATCGACTCGATGGCACACAACAACAACAGCCATCAGCCCAACACCTGGAGCCCTTGTGGCCCATGGGAAGTTTGTTTTCCCTCTGCTGGGGAGAGGAAGCCACAGGCAGATGAGCTTGGATGCAACCCCTCTCCTTGGAGAAGGGAATTTCTGGCCCCAGCCACCTTCATTTTCCCCCAGAAACCCAGTGTAAGCATCAGGCTCTCTTTTGTAGTATCTTAATTCTTGCATCACACATTGTTATACTAGACTAGATGATTTTCTAGGATTGACACCATGAAAAATGCAGTCTTCCTGAGGACGCACTGCATACAACACAAGGTCAGTATAGAAAATAAATATTAGTAAATAATACTAGATTAATGATACATTAAGGTCCCTAGTTGGAGTAAATGATTTACGTTCAACTACTTACCTAAAGGTTGGTGGTTCAAACCCACCCAGAGGGGCCACAAAAAGAAAGTCTTGGCATGAAATCCCTATGGAGTAGTGCTACTTGTAACAGATAGGGCTGCCATGAGTCACAATCAACTCAGCAGCAATGGGTTTTGGTTTTAAAGATACGTTCTTGAATATTTGCCTTCATACTTACAATTCTCAGAAATTCCACAGTTTATAGAATATTCGTTTTGAAAAATAGTTGGAGCTATAAGCTAATTAGAATCCACAGGCTTTGACATTCTTAGACTCAATGATGAACAGTGGAAAATACATAGGCTTTTCAGTAAGTGAGTAAAACAAAGACAGAGTTCTATTAAAAAGAGCAATTGACTGTGCATAATCCTCTGGCAGGAGAAGAAGATTGAGAAGATTAGCTAGGATGCAGTTACAGCGATCCATCAAGTGATTAGGGCTGTGGAATGAGATGGAGACAGGGTTAATAAAAATAAAGGGATAGAACTGAGAGTTGCTTCGAAGGAGGGGTCAATAAAAACGTGATGACTCATTGGAAATGGATGATAAAGGAGAGAGGTCAAAGATGAGTTCAAGATTGCAAGACTGGGTGACTAGAAAAAATATGGTTTCAGTTACCCAGTGCCATCGAGTCAATTCCGACTCATAGCGACCCTATAGGACAGAGTAGAACTGCCCCATAGAGTTTCCAAGGAACGCCTGGAGGATTTGAACTGCCAAACGTTTGGTCAGTCATAGCACTTGACCACTACGCCACCAGAGTTTCTGATGGTTTCGGTTAGAGACATCAAATAGGGGCATCTGTTGTGGGCCAAATATGATGAGTGATTCTGTGGTGAGAAGGTGCCAAATTAAACTAAATAGAGGCATAATGTTTATGACGCAGCATGGGACTGGTGCGTTTGGCTAGGACTGAGCGGAAATCTAGAAATTTTTTATGTTTAGAAAATAAAATAATTATGTTCTACTTTGCCTAATTATTGTAATTAAGGCACAACAAAAGAGCAATATCATCCAAAGAAGAAAAAGTAAAAATACTGATGCATTATTGCATAACAATGCAACATATAAAAATATTATGAGAACACTTAATGCAAATACCTTGCAAAGGACATTGACAACTGCAGCTGGATATGCTGTAGAAATCTTTAACTTCAGAATGATATGGAGTTGTGGAACATGCCCCAAATCACCAGTGTTTGCAAGTTTCCAATAGAGAAAAACTTTATGACAGTACTTGTAGCGACCTAATGTAGCAGATTGAGGAGGAAAGTACAACCAATCAATGATAATAAGAATAATACCAAAAATCCATTGCCATGGAGCCAATTCTGACTCATAGCAGCCCTATAGGACAGAGTAGAGCTGCCCCATAGGGTTTCCAAAGCTGTAATCTTTGTGGAAGCAGACTGCCACATCTTTCTGCTGCAGAGCAGCTGGTGGATTCAAACCATTGACTTTTGGTTAGCAACCAAGCACTTAACCATTGTGTCACTAGGGCTCCCTAATAATAATAATAATAGCAAGTAATAATTATTGAGTGCTTACAATGTGCCAGGTGTTTTCTAAGCACCTCATGTACATTTGTTTAATCAGTAGGTATGTACTATTATTAGTCTCATTTTTACAGATGAGGAAACTAGGGCACAGTGAAAATGAGGAACTTGTTCACGATCACACAGCCCTAAAGGAGATGGGAAGTAGTGAGTGTGAAGGAAGAATGGCAATTCATAAATCCCAAATACAGTCATTCTTGTCAATAAAATAAAAATTGCTAAATGTTTAGCAGCTTTGGTTGAAAAGTTGCACTGAACTACAGGATCTTACAGGAGAAAGGGCTAAGGGACAACACAGTGAAACTCCCTCCACCCCCCCCAAAAAAACAAAACAAAACCCAGTGCCTTTGAGCCGATTCTGACTCATAGCGACTCTATAGAACAGAGTAGAACTGCCCCATAGAGTTTCCAAGGAGCGCCTGGTGGATTCGAACTGCCGACCCTTTGGTTAGCAGCCATAGCACTTAACCACTACTCCCCAGCCAATGAAAAAAACCCACAGCTGCTTTGGCAGCTCATCCAGGCTCAGAGCGAATACTCCCAGCAAGAGGTTAGCTCTCTGCTTTGCAAAGAAGCCCATTCCCAAGTGGCAGCACCCTCAAGGTTAACAGAAATCCCATTACATTAGCTCAGATCCCTATCTATAGTTGCCATACTTTTGGTTTCCTGTTTTAAAATTTTTGGTTTCCTGTTTTAAAGCTAACATTTATTGAGCTCCTGCTGTGTTCCTTCTGCATCACTGAGCATTTTATTGCATTTTCACATTCATTCTCACCAGGTGGCCGTTACCCTTCCCATTTTACAGATGGGGAGTCTGAGGCTGAGAAAGCTAAACATCATAAGCAAGATAGTTCATGAGTCACAGTGTATGGATTAACCATACACAATCAGACATTCAGCTGCCAGTGCAGCTACTCCCCAACGTCGGTGCATACTTCCCAACAGGAGAGATAGCCATCTTCCTATTTTCAAATGAGAGCCCTAAAGGATTTTTTTGTTTTCGTTTTTTAATCATTCACTCTTAGTTTTTGCCTCTCCAGGCCAAATTTTTTTTTTTTTTTTTTAATTTCCCCAATTACTGCTTGCAAGTTCCAGTTTGCAGACCTCCTGTCATTCTAGCTCCCCTTCCTTGAACTTTCTAGTTTAGCTACACTTAAAAGTATTAGCTCAATGTTAGAGATACTCTTCCAGGTGTTGTATTACACTGGACCATCCTTTCTCTTTAGCCAAATACTATATTTTTATAATTATTGCTTAAAATGACATTGTTACAAAATAAACTTGTTTTATTATAAAAGCAATATGTACACATTATATAATATTAGAATGCCAAAAGGGGTAATAACATAATCTATTATTCCATTGATCGGTCTTGGTTATTTTTGCATTAGTATATTTTTAAATTTTCTATGAATATTTGTTTATTTTTACAATAGTTGTATTTGTACTACATTGATTTTTGTCTGTCCTGCGTTTTGTTCTTAGCATTGATAGAATCAGCATTTTACAGATACTCAAACTATTTGTAAGCATGATTTTAACGACTCTATGATATTCCATTGATTACAATTTTTATTTTGCCAGTCCTTTAGTATTCATCTTTTTAGAGCAATTCTACACTGATTATTAATGATTTGGCGATTTGTATCCTTGTGAATATTTCATTGTTTTCTCTCCCTATATTTGAAATTACATTTTAAGAAAAAATATTCAGAAGTGTGCTTGAAAAGTTAAACCTATTTGAGCCTCTCTCTCTCATACATATGTATTACATATATATACACATACACACAAACAGACATACACACATACATTATACTTATACTTTATTCTTGAATTATTACCAAAAAGATTTGTAATTTTTTTCTCCTAGAACCAATTTATGAAAATGACCTTTTAAACCACATCCTTGCTAACATTCAGCATCACCACATAGGCTCTAGTTTTGGTTAGCAGTGATTTTGTACTATGAACTTGATTCTTATTGATTTTGTGATCAGGTAAAACTGCTAATATTTTTAAGAGTCTGGTCTTCTCCTTTCTATTTTTATAATTTTTTAGGGAAAATCTGGCTATAATGTATTACTTCATCTTCCTCAAACATGCCATGCAATTTCATTACTCTATGCCTTTTTCAAATTATTCCATCTGCCTGAAAACTCTGGTAACCTATAAAATTATCTTATTATTCAAAGTTCTTTTCAAGTACCACCAATTCTGTGAAGCCTTGTTTTAAATAGCTAGGTAGAACTCTTCAGCCTTTGCCTTTTGTCCTCATTGTTTAGACCACCATTGTAGATTTCTTCATGTTGTATTATAGCTAATAAACCAGAACCAATCCCGTTTTCATGATGACCACACGTGTTATAGCGTAGAACTGTTGCATAGGGTTTTCTTGGCTATAATCTTTAGGGAAGCAGATTGCCAGGACTTTCCATTGTAGTGTTGCTGGGAAGGTTTGAACCGCCAACCTTTAGGTTAGTAGTTGAGCACAAATCATTTGTGCTACCCTTGTATTATAGCTATGTATGCTTGTAACTAGACTAGAGGCCCCTTGAGGACTGGAATTCATCTTCCAGTTGTGAACACCTATGTGTGGTGAATATCTAAGTACTAACCCAAAGTATGGCACATGGTATATGCTTAATACAAATACGTTAAAAGAGTGAAAAACAAAACAGACAGCAACAACAAAAACAAAACTGCATTTCCTTGAAGCCCAACTCTTAGAAACCAGTTTTAATCTGTGGAGACTGTCATGGAAATGATGATAGTGGCTTAGAAGATCGGATAGAATAACCAAACCTTCCTGATTACTGCCGTAAATCTCATCTTGAATGCTGAAGTACATTTATCTCAAAATAGAGTGGAGATTTGGGTACTCAAGGAGAGGAAGAGAATCAGGTTAAAGCCTCTTTGTGGAATGCTTTGCTTACCATGCTAAGTGAGTTGTTATATCTTTGATGGCTTCAAAATATCACACACAACTATGAAATGCCACATGCCATTGTTTTGAAGAGACAATGATGATACTTCCCTGGCTAGGACCAATTTACATGTTGTTGGAGGAAACAGTAAAATTAGAATTCTTATTTATAGTAATAAAAGAAAAAAGAAAAGGAGAGAAGGTTGAAAGTATGTGCATCAAGTAGGCAAGTCTTTGGCAGTAAGGAACCCGTGTACAAGGGGTGAGTGGTAAATGTCACTAATAATTGTATAATGTTTATTGAGTGGTGGATATGAATAGCTGCTGTAAGATACTGAAAGAAAAAAAAACTGAATGAGATAAGGACTCAAAATTGGTGGAAGAGAAAGATCGCTGGATCAAGGACCCACCTAGGATTTTACTTATTGAGCATCTAAGATTGTATTGTTTTTTCATCTTACCATGAACTAGCTATTCATCCACACTCTTCTTAAACTAACTGTATACCTGACTGTCAGAATTTTCAGGGACACAACATACCAGGAAATGCATAACACGTCCGACTTTAAAGAGTCATGGGCATCAAAACCATTTGATATGATAAAGGATTGTCACCTCCACAACAGTAGCTATTTTCAGAAGATGCAAAAGGATGTGTAGAGATTTGAATCATTCTACCAATAACGTCTTGAGTTTACGTCACTCAATATTTTACATCATTCCAAGATGAGACCTAGAGGGAATTAGTGACACATGGCTTAATTTCCTACCAAGTTAAGAAACTAAGCATTCAAGAATACATTGAAATGTGGTATGGGTTATAGAAGAGATAGTAAATATGATCTCTATTCCAGAGATGTTTAAAATCTCTATGCAGAAATATCTTGCAGTAGGTAGCATTTCAATTAGTGTAGGACAACCAAGTTTTGTTTTGTGTATTTAAAACTTATGGAAGAGGCATCAGTGTGAACTGTAGTATCAAAATCAAAGAGGAGAAATAAAAAAGATGAGAATACAACTAATTACTCCTTGCTAGTTGATTTTACTCTAGATTCTCAAAGAGTTCCTACTGATAAAACCCGGCAATGAATCATTTTCCCAGTTGGCAGGGAAAAATAATCTAACAGCATTTTCTCAATTTTAAATTCTTTGTCTAGTTTTTTTTTTTCCTTAAAATTTTGGTATCTGAAACTTCTTGTCTAAATTAGATTCAACTATAAGATCTTATACCAGTTAGCCCAAAATTGTATATCAGCATATTAAAGTTTAGTATATTTATATTTGTATCTCATTAATCGACTCGACGGCACTGGGTTTTGTCTGTAAACACCATCATGAATCATGGGGTCTGGTACCTAAATATGCTTAAAATTGACCACATTGGAAAGTGCAATTAACCTAAGATGACCATGCAAAATGGAGCCCTGGTGGTGCAGTGGTTAAGAGCTCAACTGCTAACAAGAAGGTCAGTTTGAATCCACCAGCCACTCCTTGGAAACACTATGGGGCAGGTCCACTCTGTCCTGTTGGGTCCCTATGAGTTGGAATTGACTCAATGGTAATTTTTTTTTAATATATTTTTTTCTGTACATGAAGTAAAGCACACTCCAGAGAAAGGACTATTGTATTCATGTGTAAACTCAGCCAGAATCCAGCAAAGTTCATGTTTTCAGTAAATGTTGATTGATTACTAAAAAACAAAAAGAACTAATGATTTTGAGGTACAACTATGCACGCATAATCTGAGCTGTAAATAGACTTCTTGACTGCAGCCTAGACCTCAGTGGGTTATGTAGGTCATTAGCTGGACAGAGACCTTTAGAATAATCAGAGGGTGGTAGGACTTGGGGATGGTAATTGGGCATCTTGCACATTTCACTCCTTGTGCTGTTTGTAGCATGGAGAGAAGCCACTGCATCTCAGAGGTGTTTCCTGATGGGTGATTACAGTATGGGGCCTACCCTTTTTTGGTCAAGTTTTACAAAAGTATTTGAGTCTTAGTCTTGTGTCTTCATGGGCTCCTAACCCAGATTAGTGGCTTCCGTGAATATACTTACTTATCCTCGTCAGCTGGAGTAGCTCTAAACTGGACATACTGGATGGATGAGGCATTTTCAGTGGAAGCGAAGAGATTTCAAAGCCCAAGTATCCGTTTAAACTGATAGACTCTTATGGATCTGGACAGGGTAGCGATAAGAAATTCCTGACTCTTAAAATCTTTGCCTTATTAATTAACTCTGTGTTTGACTTCATGTGCCCATTATTCAAACCTATAACTGTTTAAATAATTCTTACTAATTTTATAAACCAGAAAATTCTAGGATCAGAACAATGGTTTTGATTGTACTTCATGACTACAAGATTTACACGCATGGTATCTCTGTTTACTAAGAGTGGGCCCAGCAACTAGGAAAGCCCGTTGTTAAGTACCTTTAGAAGATTTTCTGGACTGGGATGAAGGAAGAGGCTCTGGGTAGGAAGGAAGAGGCTACAGGAAAATTTCTATCCAGAGAGCGACATGTTGACAAAGCACAGAGTGTTTGAGACTACAGAAGTTGTGATGCCTCTGGGCTGTCCATGAGACCTGTACTACCTGAGCAGTGACTGAGCTTCGAGCAAAATAGAATGAGGAGCCAGTCTCCCTGAAACTGAGATTTGATGTGAAAATAATTAGCAAGATTATACTCTCTAAAGGGGTAAATTGCAACTCCATGGTTGGATGTATCTTTCTGTCTAAAAGGATCTCTCTGGCTGACTTGATTTACTTTCAAAATGGTTTTAACACTCTAAAAAGTGGGTCATTTAATCATCTTGGTGAAAAAATACACCAGTTTGCAGAAAATGGGGAAGTGACAAAATCTTTTTTAAACTTTAGTTTCAAACCAAAAAACAAAACAAAACAAAACCCACTGCTGTCGAGTCGTTTCTGACTCATAGCAACCCTATAGGACAGAGTAGAACTGCCCCATGGAGTTTCCAAGGAGCACCTGGTGGATTCAAACTGCCAGCCTCTTTGTTAGCAGCCAAAGGACTTAACCATTAAGTCACCAGGGTTCCCTTAGTTTCAGCAGACACTTTAAAAGAACTAGAAAGTTATGTTCATCTTTTTCCTTCCTCCCGTCTTGTGAGTGATGGCAGATTTATTTCAAGATTGTGAAGAAAGAAAAACTGAGATTGGAAAACATTAAGTGGTCTGTTTACTCTCTGCATTCATGAGAAATGTCCTGTTAATAGCTGGCTAAACAGTGGATTCTTGCTCTACATCAGAGAATACCAGCAGGATTCATCCACAGGAAGTAACGGGAGATGCTCGTTTTATGGCTTTAAAGCTGAATTCAAAGCTAGGATGTTATGTGTAATTGTACTTCAAAATCGGTCTTGAAGAAAAAAAAAATATTAAAGAATTTTTTCTAATGCTTGAACACTGAAAAAGGAAGAAAAACCAGAAGTCTAGTCCTTTAGTTGTTGAAATCTTAGAGATTACAAAACCCTTCATCTCAGAGATAAGCACTGGGAGACTAAAAATATTAGAGGACATTCTCATAGCACCCAGCTAGTTAGTGACTGAACTGTTCTTCAGTCTCTTAACCCTAAGACCAGTGATATCTCCCTCCTGTTATACCGAATGCCTGATTACTGATAAGTGCAGATAAGCAAGACAGAAATAAGAAGAGGAAACCAAACTGGAAGCTCCATTTCTCCATTGCCCCTTAAACATGTGTTTCTTTAAAGTTAAGCTTTTTGAATGAGTAATTTACTATGGTAAATTTCTATTAAAATGTTCTAATGATTACTCAGTTTACAAAGAGAGTATGGTCTAACAATGAAAATAGATTTTGTGCTCGGGTCATACCTTAACTTTAACTGTCCAGCTGTGTGATATTGGCCATTTGCCTTCTTTCCTTCTTGGTTTATTCATTTTTATAATGGACGTGACTCTGCCTAACTCTTAAGGTACTTGTAAAGATTAAATTAGAATATATGTATTAATAACTCAGAAACTGGTAAAGAAAAGCTGCTGTATTACTGCTCTTATTAATAATACAATTAAGTAACTTACATTTTCCTTAAATCTTACATTTCACCTAAACCTGGATTTTTGCATTTCATGTTTGTTCTTATTGATTCCACCAGCATGCAAAAATCCTGCATTCTGACATGTGGAAATGGAGAAAAGCTTCAAGTTTATTGATCTTTTTGTTCCATGATTAATTTTTTAAAATTAAAATGTCTAATGGAAATTGTGGCACGGTAGTTTAGAGCTTGGCTGCTAATCAAAAAGTTGGCAGTTCGAGTCCACTACTTGCTCCTTGGAAACCTTATGGGGCAGTTCTACTCTGCCCTATTGGATCCCTATGAGTTGGAATCAGCCTTACGGCACACAACAACAACAGTGGAAATTACTTATTCATTTTTTAAAAATCAGTAAAAATAGACACAAAGAGTACAAGTTTCCATAGGGTTATCTCTACTTTTTCAGTATTGCAATTTCTAATAAAGTTTCAATAACTGAATTCCAGACCCATGGTAAATATGATCATATTTGTTTTGATTTGTTTCTTAAAATCCACATATTTAAGGAAAATTTCGAACAAGTATGTAGCTGTTCTGCCACCCAACATACCTCTGAGTGAAAATCAAAGTTAACTTTCAAGGATTTCCATACTTATCTCAGATGAAAACAGCATCATGCTCACATTTTTCTAATTTGGCACAAGGATGGTTTAAAAGCAAGCCCAGAAGCCAAAATACTGAGAAAATTGTGATGAGTTATAGTTTGGAAGGTTTCCCCTTCCAAAACAACAGTGGCTAGTATTATAACAGAAAGTCCATAAGCTGAATAAATGTTTCAAATGACTCTTTCTCCGAGTCATTCTCAAGCTGTTCTTGAACTTCACCTTTTTATTTTAAAGAGCACTTGAATAATAAAAGATATTGGTTATACCCCTATTACCAGATTTTTTTCGCTTGTGACTACACTCAAAACATTGGCTGAAGGTGCTATTTTAAGTCACATTTTCTAAGTTTTTACCATGAGTTCGTAGATGATTTGTACTCAGCTGTACAACACAATAGCAAATAATATTTTGCCCATTCATTTTAGCATGGATCATCTATTTTTCTGCCAAAAGGACTGTTAAATGACTATAGTCTGCATTAGGACTCACACTTTGTGTTGTACAATTCTGTGGCTTTTGACAGAAGCATAATGGTGTGTATATATCATTGCCGTATCATACAGAATAGTTTCATTGCCCTAATAGGCTATTCTTTTGATTTTTTTTTTTTTTTTTAATGAGGGTGAGTCTTTTCCCTTTGAAGGAATCTTCTTCAAAATGAATCTGTTACAAATAAATTATGATCATGTTGGATAATGTGGTTTATCATTTTTTCTAATGAGGCAATTCTATAGTGGAATGATTTTGACTTTGTGGTTCAATCATTTATTTGAATGGTAATATAACTAAGCTAATATCTCCAAGCTGATTTTTTTTAAGTCAGAATAAATTTGGATACATGAAATACAGTACGAATTTATAGACAAATATATCATCTCTGTTTAGTCCAGCATAACCAGCCAGGGCCTGGGAGAAGGGGCTCCTTAACCTCAGACCGAGAAGACCTCTTGGGAAGGCTTTTTAAGTTCTCTAACACAAATATTCTTTTGGCATTTAAATTTCTTCTAGATCAGAGGTTCCTAATCCTAACTGATGATCCAAATTACCTAGTGAGAGCCTCTAATAACTGCAGATTCCTGAGGGCAGAAGACTACTTCCCAAAATGCTTGCGGTGATTTTGAGGCTGCAAGACTAGCATCAGTTTGTGAGTGCATTTGAAAAATATAGCCCTGGAGAATTCCTAAGCAACTTCCCTAGAGCCTTTTCTGTCTGTACCCAAAGTATGTTTGAATACCTCTAGTGACTACAAAATCATTACTGCCCTAGGTAGCTCATACTGTTTTAAATAGGCTTGATTGCAAATAAGAAATCAATATTGAATGGAAATATGATTCCTTACTATTGGTCTTGATTCTATGAATTACAGCATAAAGGAGACATGGGTGTTACAGAAAAAGATCTTGGAGTTGGTAATAAGTAGAATATAAGCTGAATTACAGCCATGACGAATAAATCTAATGCTTAATTCACGCAATAGCTTTTCTACTATTGGAAGGTAGTGTGGGGCAGTCCCGTTTCAGTCACTTCTTCTCTGGAGAATATCCCTAGTTCTGTAGTCTTTCTTTATGTGGCTTGACTTTAAATCCGCACATTCTCCATGGTCTTCCCTGAAAGTACTCCCAAGTTCCCTCAGGAGGTAAGTGTAGTGAGTACTTAGACCCAAACACTTGTCCCAGGAGGGCCAGCTACATGAGTATGTAACCTGTGCAGTTGAACAGGGCCCCACATTTTGAAAGGTCCAGTGATTAGAAGAAGCCCAAGTTTCATGTCATACTCTGTTATCACTGACTTGAAATTCTTAATAGTCTTTAAACAAGGGGCCCCGCATTTTCGTTTTGCACTGGACCCCACACATTACATAGCTAGTTCTGTGTCCCTGTTGTTATCTGATCTACTTGTATAAGCAGTTCATTTCTCATGCTTTCTGTGCTAAAGTAGTCTGGATTTATGTCATCTTTTTTTTTTTTTTTTTTTGGCAGTCGCATCGCTTTTCAGCTTATATTCTACTTACTACCAACTCCAAGATCTTTTTCTGTAACACCCATGTCTCCTTTATGCTGGATTTTTGAAAATTGTTGCTGGAAACAAATACAAAATGCTTTATTGATTCCAATTAAGCACAGTCTTTAAAGATTTAGTCCATGGTTCAAGGCTATTGAGATCTTATTACTTTCTGATTATGTCATCCAGTATTCTTGTTCTTCTTAACCACATGCCACCCACACATTTGAAAAGACACCTATAACCCATTCTTTTAAAGAGAAGCAAATTTCAAAGTGGAGAGCATTTAAAGAAATATGAGGAATAATAGTTTCAATAATGTGATCTAGTTGGTGTGATTGGTATAAATGTGCTTAATGTCTCTAATACTAGCAACAAGGACATGCTCTTTCTTCTTGCCTAAAGAGACTTTGATAATCTTTGTTGTCATTCTGAACTGGGATGTGAAACTACACCATTTGTAGTGGGGACTCCTGCTAACAGAAGATCGTGTTCCTGAAACTGTATTGCATTAAAAACTCATCCCAGAGGAATTATAAATGCTTAATTTTTATTTTGGAAATCGAGTGTTTCTATCTACCTCGACAATGAAGTTCATTTGGTGTGAATGTTCCTGGTCGCCAGTTCCCTTAGATAGCTGCTGCTCTAATGCTGAGGGAGAGAAGACATCCTTAAGTGAGGATGGTACATGAGATGTGTGAATGCACACCCACTTATAATCAGTAATTTCTGAATGGGACAATTAATGTCTGAATTAAACAATTACTCATTTTATTCCAAGTTTGCCAAGTTTTAAGTGAAGTGAAATTGTCCCAGTATGATGATGACAGTTTTGATTCAAATACCTTTATGGCCAGGTGATAAACTATGTATTAGTTTGCTCATATAATGATTAAAATCATTAGTTTTAAAACTATACTAGCCTGATTAATTATATTTTTAAATATATTTGCATGATCTGACCATTCCCCAAGCTGAGATGAGTAGTCATTTACCCAGAAACACAAGAATGGACTCCTCACAGGTGAAGAAACATAACTTTACTTTTGGCCCAAACTTGTTCTTTTCCCACCTAAACCTGTATGCAACAGAAAGATCAGTCACTCAAAATGTTTTCTGAGCTTTCTCATTGTGTAGTAATAGATTCAAGACTGAGCTTACAGTAAAATCACTGCACTCGTCTGAATACCTTAGTTCTAATTGCAGTGCTGAAAGAACTTGCTAATTGGCTTTAGAATTATTATTTACTTGGTGTCCCTACAGTGAAGGCGATATCATGGCCCACCACTGAAGTCTCTTTAATCTCCAACATTGTCCACATCTGTAAATTCGTGTAAACTTGTGCTTTGCCTCTAGAGAGATGGGGTAGTATAAATGATTTATAATATTGATTGACTTGGCAAGTGGACTGGATGAGCTCAGAAAAAAAAAAAAAAAAAAAAGGTCATTCTTCTATTACAGTTCCACAGTTGGAAGGAACCACATGACTCAGATCTTAAGAAGTGCGTTCAATTTTTGTCCTGGTTAAAATGACATTTTAAAAAAAGTGCATGGGACATTGTTTTCACATGTGTATATATTTATATATCTACACATCCTATCATCATCCACCAAATATTTATTGAGTGCCTACTTTATACCAGGTACTTCCCTAGATAATGAGGGATATAATAGTGAACACAACAGGCAAAAATTCTGCCTTTATGGAGTTTATGCCTTGGGATGTGGGAGAGAAGACTGAAAATAAACAAGATAATGAGGCAAGCTATGTCAAATAAGGTAATGAGGTTAAACAATATATTAAACTCTATAGTGATAAATAAAGTATCAAATGAATGTTGAGAGGGTCTAGAGAAGGAATTTCACTGTCAATATTGTAGCCAGAGAAACCCTGGTGCCGTAGTGGCTAAGTGCTACAGCTGCTAACCAAGAGGTTGGCAGTTCAAATCCACCAGGTGCTCCTTGGAAACTCTTTGGGGCAGTTCTACTCTGTCCTATAGGGTCGCTATGAGTCGGAATCAACTCGACGGTGGTTGGTTTATTGTAGACAGGGAAGTCCTCACTGAAAAGATGAGATCTGAGTGAAGAAGTGCAGGAAGTGAGTGTGGCAGGCCATAAGATGTCTGCAGAGAGGATGTCTTAGGTGGAAGCAACAGCAAGTGCAAAGGCATGGAGGTGGAGCTGGCTTGCTGTGTTTGAGAAATAGTAAACAGACAAGTGTGGATGGAGGAGAGTGAGCCAAGATGAGATGGAGACATGATGAAAAGACAAGTCTTGTGAGGTCTCGTAGACCTCTTTAAAGAAATTGAGCTGTTACTCTGAGTGACCAACATTAGGTGACTTACTGTTTAATAGGATCCCTCCAGCTACTTAGTGGATTGTCAATAGTCTTGGTGGCAAGAGAAGCAGCAGAAGACCTGTTAGGAGGTGAATGGATGATAGTCTAAGGTCAGACATTATCCTTTCTTATGGACCACTTCCCATTACTATGTTATTTGTATTATAACCTTCTATTTTAGGGTCTCTGTGAGTTGGAACCAACTTGACAGCACCTGACGACAACAACATTATTGAACTTACTACTCACACATTTAGAGCTATAATTTCTGACTGGTACAAAATGCGGCAGTAATTGCTCTAGGTTGAAGTTAATAAAATATTTTTATAATTTTGACTATAAAAATACACACCTCTGTTGGTGCATGAGATGCCTATTTCCTCTATCTTCATAGACTCAGGACAATCCAATTTAACCAAACAAAAGCTTACTGAGGACCTACTTTATGCCAGGCAGTGTCAGTTACTTGGGCTACATCAGAGCTTACATTTTAGAAGAGGGAAAACAGATAAAAACAATGGACATAATAAATAAGTTAGAGAGTTTATTAGAAGATTATGAGCATGATGGGGGAAAAAGAAATTTTAAAGCATACTAAGGGATGGGGAAAGTCTCAATGTTAAATAGGTTAGTCAGGTGAGATTTTATTAAGAAAAATGAGTTTTAAATAAACTTTAAAGAGATGAGTTAGCTAGCTATGGAGATTTCTGGGAGAAGACTTTTCCAGATAGAAGAAACACCCTAGCAAAATTTCCAAGACAGGAGCAGGGCTGGCATGGGCAAAGCCTAGTATGTCAGGAGCAGTGCAGAAAGAATAGAGCATGAGCTAAGAGTGGAGAGAGAGTCAGATCATCTGGATGCTTTTTTAAGGACTTTGGATTTTGAAATGAGAAGCGAAGACAGGAGACCCATGGTCTAACTTAAGTTTTCAGTACATTTTTTTGGCTGCTATACAGTATTAGAATATATCATACCAGGAGTAAAATAATAATAGTAAGAAGAAGAAAAGCTGGTTAAGGAGCTATTGCAGTAATCCAAGTTAGAGATGATGAAGGCATGGACAGGATGGGGCCACAGAGATGGTGAGAAATGGCCACACTCTTGTTATATTTTAGAGGTAGATCCAACAGGATTTGCAAACATGTTGGATGTGGAGTTTGAGACAAAGAAAGGAGACTATAATGATAACACTCTTTGGGGGCCTAAGAAACTAGAAGGATGTAATTGCTATCACCCAAGATTGCAGGGGGAGGATTAGGAAAAGATTATTTAGAGGAATATCAGTAGTTTTTCTTTGAGCAGGATAAGTTTGGACATCTAAGTGGAGATGTTGAGTAGGCAGTTATTATATAAGTTTAGAGTTAGGGAGAAGGGCCTGAACTGAAGATATAAAATAGGAAGTCATCGGTTTATAGTGGTATTTAAAGCTATGAGGAAGCCCCTGAGTGGCACAAATGGATTGCGCTCGACTATTCAACTACCAACCTAAAGGAGCCCTGGTGGTGGAGTGGTTAAAAGCTAGGGCTGCTAAACCAAAAGGTCAGCAGTTCGAATCCACCAGGTGCTCCTTGGAAACCCCATGGGGCAGTTCTACCCTGTCTTATAGGGTCGCTATGAGTTGGAATCAACTCAACAGCAACGGGTACTAACCGAAAGGTTGGTGGTTCGAACCTATCCAGCAGCACCGTGGAAGAAAGGTTGGTGATCTGCTTCTGTAAAGGTTACAGCCAGAAGACCTATGGAGCACTTTTACTTTGTACCATGTGAAGTTACCATGAATCAAAATCAACTCAATGGCAACTTTTTTTTTTTTTTTTTTTTGAAACTGTGAGATAGGATGAGATCTCCAAAGGATTGTGTGAACATTTCACAAAGAGGGCTAAGGACTGAGCCCTGTGGTACTCCCACATTAAGAGGTCTGGGAAAAGAAAAATCACAAATATCTCAGAATGCTTTTGGTAACTTCTCTTGGCATATCAAGTCTAATTGAACACCTCAAGATGAATCAGATATTGACTAAAGATTCCTTACTGAAATACTTTAAATGCTTTTCAGATTGGTGGTGTATTAGAGCAACCCTATAGGACACAGTAGAACTGCCTCATAGGTTTCCAAGGAGCAGTTGGTGGATTCAAACTGCCCATCTTTTGGTTAGCAGCTGAGCTCTTAACCACTGAGCCACCAGGGTTCCATTAGTGTCCTAGGGCTGTCGTAATAAAGTACCACAAACTTGGTGGCTTAAAACAACAGAAATGTATTCTCTTACAGTTCTGGAGGCTAGAAGTTAAAAATCAAGTTGTGGGCAGGGCGACGCTGGGTTTTTTTGGGGCAGGGCGATGCTCTCTCTGAAGTTTCTAGGGGCGTATCCTTCTTTGTGTCTTCCTAGCTTCTGGTTGTTCCTGACAATCTTTGGTATACCTTGACTAACAGACAGAGCTCTCTAATCCCTGCCTTCATCATTACATGGCATTCTCTTTGTGTGTCTCTCCATCCCTGTGTGTCCAAATCTCCCTCTCCTTTCTCTTTTAAAGACACAAGTCACTGGATTAGGACCCACCTTTATTCAATATGGCTTTATGTTATCTTGATTATATACGCAAAGGCTGTATTTCTACATAAGATCACATTCAGAGGTACTGGGGGTTAGGAATTAAGCTTATCTTCTCAGGTGACACAATTCAACCATCACTGGTGAGTTTTTTTTATCCTTCTAGCATGATCCTTTTGGATGTACTCAAAGCACAAATTTTCTGGGAAAAAAAAAAGGTAAATAGGTTTCACTTCACATGACAACAGGAGCCACTACTTAGTGGATACTTAGTAGTCACTGCTTGGAATGTCGTGCTGGGGAAGATGTGGAGGCTCGCGTGGGTTTCATGGGGAAAGAGCTCCAGGCTGGCTTAGTGATGCCTTCCAAGGGAGCAACATGGGACAGGGCCAGGAACGGATTACCCAATAAACAAGGTTCACATGGCTTGCTGGTGCTTCTTTACTAACGTTTAGTGCACAATTTCACGTGTTTTTCACCACAACTCATGTGAAATTATGTACTACAGTTTAGTAAGTAAACACAATGAAACCCGTGCACACCTTGCTTACTGTAAACCTGTGCATACATTGCTTACTGGTTAATTCCCCACCCACCCTGTGAGGGCACATGCACACCACGTGTTTGCTCACCTCAGCCTACACAAATCTCAGAAATGAAATTTCTATTTTGAGGACTCTTACTTTTGGAGGGTCAATTCCTCCTTTAAGAATTTAATAGACTACAAAGACTACTCCAAGAAATTTGCGTTTACTTATGTATCCCCAAACAAAAACACAAACCTGTGTGCCCCAGAATTGATGTATACAGTTTTAGTCAGACTTCTGAGAGTCTTCTATTGATTTTCTTTTAAAAAATCCCTGTTCTACCACCCCAAAAACAGTCTTATCAGTTCTGCAAATTTTCTTTCAAAACTTTGTCAGTTTCAATATTAAGTTTCGCTTTGACATTGTCTGTCTACTGTTTAGCATAAGTAACAAACAGAAATCAGATACAGTTATTCCAGTATCATTGTTGTGAACACTGGGTGGAGAAACTCACAGAATAATTAAAAGTAATTTGCTGCTTCATTGCCCTTTTATTGGCCATTGACTTTACAAATGGAAACTAGCTATGGGCCAATTTGCAGACACTTCATATAGTTTCCTGGTTTTTGGTGTGCTTATAAAATCTTTTCATTACCAATGCAATAAGCAGGGCCAACTGAACTGGCCCCCTGTAAGACAGATGGCAGAACCCTGGTGATGTGATAGTTAAGGGCTTGGCTGCTAACCAAAAGGTCAGCAGTTTGAATCCACCAGGCGCTCCTTGAAAACCCTATGGGGCAGTTCTACTCTGTCCTTTAGGGTTGCTATGAGTCAGAATCAACTCAACAGCAATGTGTTTTGTTTTGTTTTAAAGAGATGGCAATCTCAAAGATTTAAAATAGAGCTTTATTTTTTCCCAAAATTTTAAACATGTACATTAATGATGTACAGCTATTGTAAGCCACATGTATAACCCTCTGCCATAGCAAAAAAAGAAAAAAGAAAAAAAACCTCTTGTTTAATATGTGTTTGTAATACAAAAGGTAGGGGAGGTTTGAATAGACAGAACATCCTGGAATCAAAATACTGCCAAAGAGGGTGACTCAGTTTTAATTTCACTAAAATGAAACTCATTGTCCCACGTCTTTCACATCCACATAGTCCACATTGTTGTTGTTAATTGCTGTAGAGTACAACATAACAAAATGTTGCCTGGTCCCGTACCATCTTCATGATCTTTGGCATGTTTGAGTCCATTTTCGCAGCCATTGTGTAGTGCCTTTGAACCGAGGAGGCTCCTCTTCCAGCACTATATTGGACAAAAATATGTTGTGATCATTAAGATTTTCACTGGCTAATATTTGGAAGTAGATCTGCAGGCCTTTTTCCTAGTCTGTCTTAGTCTGGAAGCTTTGCCGAAACCTGTCAACCATGGATAACCCTGCTGGTATTTAAAATACTGGGAACATAGCTTCCAACATTATAACAACACACAAACCACCATAGTATGACACACTGATAGACAGGAGGTGGAGTCCATGTTAATTACTATTGTATAGCGAAATGACTTCTCTGAGTACTTGGGGGCACATTTTTAAAACAAGTTTCTCCTGGTTTTTACACTGGCAAGCCCTGGCACTCAAACCCAGAGATGTGTTGGAGAGTTAATGAGGGCCTTTTAGAGCCTTGGGGGATGATCGTAGTAAGCTATTTTGGAATAGTCCAAATCAAAACCATTTTTACATTTTTACCACACTTCACAGAGGGAGTCCAAACTGAAATGCCTACAGGGGTAAGGTAGTTGTGAGATCTGTGATGATGGATTAGCACATACCTGGTCCAATGACACTGAAGACATTTTTCTTCTAAGCAGAACATACAGGTCATGTCAGCCAGCTTGCAGCTCCAGCATAGAACTCTTAGGGCCCACTTGCTTGAGTGGAAACAAAGCCATTTCTGGAGAAACCAGGTCTCTCAACCTGTAGCTTACCACTCTGTGGAGGAGGGCAGGACTTCCACACAAAAAGGAATACTCCAGGGTCTGCAGCTTTCATAATAGGATGTTAGCCCCCATGTCCTCTCCTTTTCATAGCATAGGGTTCTACTTTCAATCAGCATCATAGATCCTGCGCTCTCAAACCCTTCTCAGGAAGTAAAAATTTTTTAACAGCTCAATTCACCTAATACTTCAAGTGAAAAATGTGATATTTAAGAAAGATGGCACCAGTGGTTCTCAAAGCGTGGTCCCCAGACCAGAAACCAGAGCATTAACTCTATCTGTAAGCATGCTAGAAATGCCAGTTAGCAGGCCCACTCCAGATTTACTGAATCAGAATCTCTGGAGATGGGCCCAGTACTCTGTGTTTTCACAAGTCCTCTTTATGACTCTAATGTTCACTGAGGTTCGAGAATCCCTGGCCTCAGGCAATGCTTCTCAACTTTCAGCATGCATGAGAGTCACCTGGAGAACCTGTCTGACGAGAAGCTGAACATCTGCACTTATGTAAGCTCCCAAGTGAGGCTGATGCCATCCTTCCTATGCTAAAACAACTATGAAACTAGGTTTGGTATGATGTTTGTATAATTTTATTTTGTTTTGCAAAATTATTTAGTACTTTGAATCAAAACTCACCAAGGTTATGATTTGAGAAATTAGAAAGAATATGCGTTCTCAATATAATAGAATTTTTTTTTTTCTCATGACTCAACGGCAACAGGTTTTTTTTTTTTTTTTTCCTTTGGATAACTATGTGGTCTTCCTATGGTTAGGTAAGACTCTAAGTCATAATTGTCCAATGCAATCAATAGACTTCTGAAAAGTAAGAGAATAAAATGTTTCCATTGGAAAAAATGGGCTCATAAATATATTGTGTATATATATGTATACAGATGTTATATATAATTATATGTAGACATATATTTACATTATAACCCATTGTGTATATACATGCATACGCACACACACATACACACACACACACACACACTGGGTATTTCATGTTACTTCTGAGTATTAAAATATTTCTTCCTTTATATTCCATAAAGAAATTTGAAGCTGAATAATTGGCATTGTGTTTCTTGAATTTCTTAGTTTAAATTTTTCATTGGCAAACAGCTCCTGATGCACACTTCAGATGGCAGTTGATTCACTGACATAAATGACCAAATTTAGATGATTTAAAATTCTAAGAATGTTTTCTAATTACCAAAGTTGTAGAAGTGAATATTTAATACAATGCCGTGTATGGCAAGGGAAAAACTAGCTGCTTCCATAAATCCTGAAAGAGAGAGTTCTGGGAGAAGCACAATTTTTGTGACAGTCCTCTTTGTTTCCCAAACAGAAGAGTAACTCATTTTTAAAGTGCCACTGAGAACACCATGCCATTTCAAAGGGATTTACATTCTACTTTTTTCCCTTGCCGTCTAAACTTGTTTTCTTTTAATTTCGAGATGTGGGTTTTAAATGGAGGATGTGTTGCTGTTGCCGATAGACGTTTGTTTCACTCAGACATTAAAATAAACTACTGCTGATTCCATGGCATTGAACATGTATAAGGTGGTATCTTGTTACTGAATGTTTTTGTGAGGCTGGTTTTTCTTTTGATTTTGGTTATGATATCATGACGTCCTATGTCAAGTCTACAGTTCTACCCTGCAACTGAAATTATGGTTTCAAAGAGAATCCTCACTTTAGTAACTAGAAATGTTTTCAGAACAAGCTTATTAAAACATTAACCAGGAGTGTGTGTATGTGTGTGTATATATACACACACACACACATACATGTGTATATGTGGGGGAGGGGGCTTCTTAAAATTAAGTATGTTTAAAACTTTTTTTTACTTTTTTTTATTTGGTCATATTTAGTGACTCAAATTCAGCATATGTATTATATAATTTTTATTGTTAAAAAGAATATCTTTTTTCCTTTACATAGCATTAACCATTTTTCAATGAGCATTCAGATGGATACCATGGGAAATAAAATAAAATTCGTATCTTCTGTCTTTTAAAATTGTTCATCAAATAATCTTTGGATGAGCACTCTCTGTGTGTCTTTGTCTTCAAAATTAACCAAAATTTTCATTAATCTGAGGCTTTAGAAGTTATGTATTTTGATATAGAAAAGTTTCTCCTGGTCCACAAAGACTATTTTTGTTTTGAGATTTTTATTGAAGAAATAATTTTAAAGTCTGGTCTACTTTCTTGTCTTAGAAAATAAGTTATAGGGAACATACTTGAATCCCTTTCTGTTTCCTGATGCATTTGCAGATTTGTTCGAGGTAATACTTGGATGTATGAGTAAGACTCATAAAGGTCTGTAACTGTAGACGCTCTGAGTGGTTATGCTGGCTGTGCCTTTCCCCTAAAAGTTTCCAGTAAGAAAAAAATAAAATGTCTTCTAAATGTTTGTGGTAAGAAATGGATTATTAATATTCTGTCAACTCTTTGTTTTAAACCTCAAAGGCAATAATTTAGTAAATATTCATTCAATTTCTATTATGAAGCAGATGTTCTTTTGGGAGCATAAGAAAGGGCAGAAAACTTGATCCCTAACCTAAAGGATCTTAGCATTTAGAGATTTGATCATATGACAGCATTGTATAATAATCCAAAGCTATGGATTTTAGAAATGACAAATGAGCCAGGAAAACAATAAATTATATAGGAATTCATAAAATGGAGAGATGAACTAAAACAGTTCATCAACACTTTGGAAGAAAGTGAGACTTGAATTAGAATTTGAAGACTAAGAAGAGAGGTAGTATTTGGGGGAAATAAAGAGAATAGGACAGGGGGTTCTGGGAAGGCAAAACAGCTTGAGTAGAGTTGGAAAGGAACTTTATTTAACAGAAAATGATAACATTACCTTGACTAGAGCAGAAGACGTGTGGAGGAATCACAGGAAAAATCAATATTGGCTACGTAGAGTTACGCCACTTTGTAGAGTTGGAAGGTAGAAAAACTTGAAAATCTTCTTAACCATATTCTGTTGTTATTGTTAGTAACCATCCAGTCATCTCTGACTCACGGTGACTGCGTATAGAACACAGCAAACCTTGCCCCATCTTGGGCCTTCTTCACGATTGTTGCTGTGCTCAAGTCCGTTGAGGCAGCCACTGTGTATTTTAAGTGGCTGCCAATCTAGGGGACTCATCTTCTAACATATCTGACAATATTCTGTAATGATTTGTAGGGTTTTTAATGGCTAATTTTCAGAAGAAGACCACCAGGCCTTTCTTCCTAGTCATGTTAGTCTGGAAGTTTCACTGAAACCTGTCCTCCACAGGTACCTCTGCTGATATTTGAAATATTGGTGGCATAACTTCCAGCATGAGAGCAACACACAAGTCACCACAGTATAATAAACTGACAGACAGGTGGTAGAACCATAATCTAGTGCCTATTACCGGTTGATTCTGACTCATGGTGACCTCATGTGTATCAGAATAGAACTGTACTCCATAGAGATTTTAGTGGTTGATTTTTCAGAAGTAGATTGTCAGGACTTTTTTTCTAGGCGCCCCTCGGTGGACTAGAACCTTCAACCTTTTGGTTACCAGCTTAACATGTTAACCATTTGTGCTGCCCAGGAATGTCCTAACCCAAACCCATTGCCATTGAGTCAATTCCAACTCATAGCAAACCTATAGGATAGAGTAGCACTTCCCCAGTGTTTCTAAGGCTGTAATCTTTATGGAAGCAGACTGCCACATCTTTCTCCCATGGAGTGGCTGGTGGGTTCAAACTGCTGACTTTTTGGTTAACAGTGGAGTGCTTAACTACTGTGCCACCAGGGTTTCTTCAGGGACTCCCTAACCAACCACAACAACAACAAAAAAAACCCTTGCTGTTGAGTCAATTCCGACTCTTAGTGGCCCTATAGGACAGAGTAGAACTACTCCATAGGGTTTCCAAGGAGTGACTGGTGGATTTGAACTCCCAACCTTTTGGTTAGCAGCCATAGCTCCTAACCACTGGGCCACCCAGGCTCCAAAGTGCCTATAAAAACCTTTTATTTAATAGGAGAAAATATACAAGTGAATACATCTATTTAATAACATAAGAATATAAAATACCTTTGTTTTTAATTGATGACAATAATTCTCTATTAAGGTGAATAAGAGTGTGTGTATATACGCACATGTGTGCACCTGCAAGTTCAAGCTCGTCTATCTACACACGATCGTTGTAGTCATAATTTATCACAATAAAATGTTGCAGCTACCTAACCAATTAGGCATGAGAAGAGGGAAGACTTTTTATACAACTGAGTAACACAAGCTTTGTCTCATTTTGCTCCTGAGACATCTTCGTCTTCTGTACTAATCAGCGGTGATGTTCCAAGTAACCGTGAGTGACAATTACAGGCCCCTCATTAGTGGAAATGATTGCACAACTAGGCAAATTGATGAGCTGATTGGTGTTTCTGGGGAAACTGAGCTCCTCACCAGCACCTTCTGACAACATTGCTGAATATTATCAAATATGTATGTAAGGCAATTCAGGTAAAACATCTTCACTTGGCAAAA
This sequence comes from Elephas maximus indicus, assembly GCF_024166365.1. NCBI lineage: Eukaryota > Metazoa > Chordata > Mammalia > Proboscidea > Elephantidae > Elephas > Elephas maximus. Next base: position 61,414,541 of record NC_064829.1, read on the forward strand.
CAGGTATGATTGCTTAGAAATTTATGCTGAAAGCAAAATCTCACACATCTCTTCGAATTGTAATAACATTCACAATTTTGAGATCACTATGCTTTGTTGGCTTCAGTTTGAGTCACTGTACCTGTGATGTTGAGGGGTCAGGTTTTTTTCATTTTGTTTATATTTGGAGGAGACAAGAGGTGGACAAAGTACTCTGCTGAAAACAGCTTAGTGAATTAAAAGCTTGACGTCAGACTCTAACTTAATTGAAAATCTTGAACTTCCAGTGAGTACTTCTACCTTTAATTGAAATGTAGTTCCTCTCTTCCCATCATAGACCAGTGAGTTGGCTCTGCCCCTGGAAATGGGGTTCTCAAACATGAGCCAGCATCAGAATCCCCTGCCAGGCTTGTTAAAACACAGAACGTTGGGCTCTACATTCAGTAGATCTAGGATGGGCTCTGATAGTTTACGTTTTGAGAAGTTTCCAGGCAATGCTGATGCTGCTCACCTGGAGGCCAAGAACCACTGCTCTAACGGAAAGACTGTAAAAGGAATCTTGCTTTAAGGAGTAACTTTTGTTTGTCACATTTTGTGGCCCAGGTATTCAGCTTCTGAATGCCCCCCAGGGGCTTGCTGGGATTCTAATCCTTGAGTTCCAAAATCTTTCTGGGCAGAGTTTACTCTTGGACCTGAATAAATGTTTTATTTCCTGCTTTGCTTTGACTTTTCTAGCTGTGGCCTCCTGGTTTATCTCCATGAGGAAGGCAGGCAATTATCCAGCTGGAGAAATGCTTCCCGTTGTGTTTGCAAAGATTGGTTTTCTGATTAGTCTCCAGGCACTAAGGCAATCACATCCTGCCTAAATTCTCAATGGCACTGATCTTTGTAGAACCTTCCTCAGTGTGACTTTGGCCAAACCATTCAGCTTGCTCTGTCTTTTTGATGGATAGTCCAGCCGTCAAATATGTAGATGTATTTGTTCTAAGGAACCAGAATGCTCCTTAAAAGCAAGGATGGCGAGACTTCTTCTCACATACTTTGGACATGTTATCAGGAGGGACTGGTCCCTGGAGAAGGAAATTATGTTTGGTAAAGGAGAGGGTCACCGAAAAAGAGGAAGACCCTCAATGAGATGGATTGACATAGTGGCTGCAACAATGGGCTCACACATATCAAGGATTGTAAGGATGGCTCAGGACTGGGCAGTGTCTTGTTCTGTTGTACATAGGGTTGCTAGGAGTTGGAATTGACTCAACAGCACCTAACAACATGTGTTGTCCTAAAGAAACTACTTTAACTGTGAACTATGCTGATTAGTCATCATTGGAACGGCTTTTGTGGTCTTTCTGATCCAAACTGTGTGTAGCCTAAAACAAAGTAACTAAAAACTTGGTCTATAGCCAGTAGAGCAGTCCAAGGCTGAAAAAATATCCTCTTCATTCAAATCATGTAGATTATTTATCTATCTGTTCAACAATGCCTACTATGTGCCAAACACCCTCCCAGGTGCTGGAAACACAGAAGTGATTGAAAAACAAAGCCTTCTTCAAAGAACTTATATTCTCAGGGGAGAAATGATAAACAAGGAAAAAAAAAATAAACTAGGTAATTTCAAATAGTTTGGGTACCATGATGGAAATAAAGCAGGATAATACGATTCAGTGGTTGGACGTATAGAAGCTGCCTTAAGCAGAATGATCTGTGAAGGTTTCGTTGAGGAGGTTGCATTTGGGCTGAGACCTGAACGATGAGAAGCATCCATTCATCTGTATCTCCCAGTGGTGAGAGAAATGGTAAGAGTTGGAGTGATGGGGGAACAAGAACTTTTATGAAGAAGAAACAAGAAGTGCAAATACCTTGATCCAGAACAATCTGGGGCCTTGTAGGCAATAAAAGAGTGTTTAATTTGATAAGTACACAGGAGAGTCATGGAAGAGTAACATGATTCCTTTATACTTTAAAAAAAGAGAAATCACTCTGTTGCTTGGAGAATGGATTGTAGGAGATTAAGTAAACCATTAGGAGACTGTTTCCACAAGACTTTTTGTTTTAGACATTGACTTTGAACTTGGATCTATAGCTAAGTTACTTCTACCTTCAGATCCTAGACTGACTATACCAGGAGTTTGACTCCTGCCCCAGATGAAACAGTTTGAAAAGCATGCTGACTGAAGAAGGAGTTGCCTTTAGCTGAGAAATGACAGTGAACGGGGGTGGTAGCTGTGGATATAGTGAGAAGTAGTCTTTAGTTAGATTCAGGACCTATTATGGAAGTGTGTTTGAAAGGAGTGCCGAAAAAATGGATTCAGGGAGTGTAGTGGCTGTTGATGGTGGCTTGTCTAGATTTGCATTGCAAGTTAGAGAACCATCCTCTAGCTGTTGGGAGTGTTGGCTTCCAAGAGCTTACAACCACCTCTTCGCTAGTCACTCAGTTGCATCTGAGACTGCATTTTTGCATAGTCCTGCCATCCTCATGTTCTCACTCCTTCAGCAGCGGTTTCCAAAGTGTGGTGCTGGGAAGAGTAGCATTAACAATAGCTGGGAACTTGTTAGAAATGTAGCTTCTTGGACTCCACCCCAGACCTACTAAATCAGAAATTCTGGAAGTGGGATCCAGCAATCTATGTTTTAATAAGCTATTCAGGTGATCCTGATACATGCTAAAGTTTGAACACCACCATCCTTGAGCAGGTCTACAATAAATCACTTAATAAGAATATCCACCTCAGACTCTATGGCCAGGGAGTGACTCTTAAGACAGGGGAAAGAAGGAAAAACAAGAATTGAGGTGTAGCCTGTTTTTGGTGTAAGTAGCTGGCTGAGTGACAGTCCCATTAGCTAAGGTAGGAAAGACTTGGGAAAAAGCAGTTGGTGAAATCTAGCATTCCGTTTTAAACTCGGTTAATACTGAGGTTCTTATTACATATCTGAGAGCCCTGGTGGTGCAGTGGTTAAGGGCTTATCTGTTAACCAAAAGGTTAGCAGTTTGAATCTATCAGCCACTCCTTGGAAACCCTATGGGGCAGTTCTACTCTGTCCTCTAGGGTCGCTATGAGTCAGAATCAACTCAATGGCAACGTGTATTAGATATCCAAGTGAGAATGTCAAAGAAGCAATTAGATATACAAGTCTGGAACTCACGTATCTCCAGGACTGGAAACATACATTTTGAAGACTTCAGTATATGAATAATCAGACTTAAGAAGAGATCCTAGAGAGATACGAGAGTAGCAAGAACCTCTTAATTTTTGTATATGCTGAGAGCTATACAAAGTGGTATATATTTTTTCCCCATAAGTTTATGTTAAAAAAAGAAAATACTGTTGGCTCCAAATGAGAATATATAGAAAAGAATACTAGCTAAATGTATTGAGAAAATGACTGTTAGTATTGCGTCCATGCAAAGGGTTCAACAGATTTTCCTAAGTACTAACCAAAGAATTCAAGATTGAGCTTTTAGTGTGAAAAAGTAGTTTTTCATCTCTTTGTTTGTTAACTAGAGAGGTATTCTCAGATAAGATGTCAAGAAAACGGATCTAACCCATGCATTTAAATGTGAAATGTGAAGCAGAGAAATACAAAGATTCAAGTTTTAGGATATCCTGGAAACAACAATTTTTGCACAAACATACATAAAGATAAGTTATTTTAATCATCATAATGAAAGTACTGCATTGCGAAGAGAATTTTTTATAAATTTATGCCCTATCAAATATCAAATTATTAAAGATTAAATGTGTACAGTAACTCTGAATGTCTAAACACCATAGCTTCCTTTCTAAAATAATTTCTCATTTTCCTTTCAATCAGTCATGGGTTTAGTAATAGAAAGCAAATCTCACATGATTGTTTAAAAACATAAACCATATTCAGGATCTTTCCATCACTCAATGCCTATTAACACACCACCCACATTACACACACGCTGGCGTCAATTGTGCTAATTGCTTAGGATGCCAAATTTAACCCAGCTGCCAGATGCAGATTGCTGGAAAAGATGGGAAGTATTTTTTCAACTATTTAATGCTTAGCACAGGTGAGGTAGAACAGGAACTGTGTAGGGAAGAAAGGACTCATTGGGGGCTGACTCATTTTCTGGTAGTGATTTTTTGGTAGACAATTTTTTTTACAGGAACATTAGAATGGGTTCTGAAGTCAATCATAGGGACTTAGGTCCACCATCTACCATTGTGTGATTGTGTGACCCTGGGCAAGGGAATTGATCTGTCTCTGCCCAGTTTTCTTATTTATAAAGTGGCCACCCATAAGGTTATTGTGAGGACTAAATGGCATAATAGACGTAAAGTGCCGGGGGCCAGCCTCAGCAATGAACAGGGTTACCAGAGGAGGGGTAGAGTTCGGCGAAAAAAGAATGAGAGGTAGTATGTCTTATATTTTCATTCTGCAGAAAAAGAAGGCTCTCTGCTCTTTATTTTTTACATGGTCTTTTATATCATAAGCTTACAAAAGCATAACATCGCATGATCAACAAAGGGGCAGTATAACATCATTTCCCAGAGACATAATTTTCCAAGTGACACATAGTACAGTTCTGCATACGCACACACAAATACAATGAGCTTTTGTTTAGTTGATTTAGAGTAACAATTGACTTCACACTGCTTTACACTTATGCTTAATCTTGCAATACCTTCCACAGTTTTTATAACAATTAATCTTTTTGCAAAACCATTGCCACATAGGCTTTGTCCATCTTGTCCAGGGTGGCCAAGTTCTTGAAGTCCAGCCACTTTGGGTTACGTCATATTGTCCACGATTATGCCAAGGACAATTAGCCCAATCTCTATACCCAAAGACCAGTCAAGCGCAGCAGTGAGCGAGGTAAACGAGAAGGTTGAGCTGTAATTGGCTGAGAAATTGGCTGAGAGAACTCACTGCCTTTTGTTTTTCCACTTTTATGGGGTCATGTGTGGGTGGTGGTTTAATCACAAAAAGGGCCTTGGTAAATACCAGGATTTCACCATCCTATTCTTATTTTCCATAGTCGAGCTATTTGTTTTTCCCCTAAGACAACTTCATGTTGATCCCCAAGTAACACACGGGCTGTCCCTACCCGGGATTTCACCAGGGGATTATGAGTAGGATGCCCCCCGTCCAAAGGTCCCTAAATCTATAATGGAATTTTATGCTTATACATTCTGCTATACACAGGCTGAAAATGAAATAGAAACATAACACAGATGACAGAGATATTCCTGACTTTTCAGGAATTCTTCGATGTTTATGCTAGGGGCAGTGGGTGCAGAGGGGCCGCCCTTGCAGCCTGGCTCTTCCTGACTTTTCAGGAATTCTTCAATGTTTATGCTGGGGGCAGTGGGTGCAGAGGGGCTGCCCTTGCAGCCTGGCTCCCAGCAGTAAAGAACTTAGAACATTGCTTAGAAGTCCTCAAAAGCACCCTTAACCCTATATCCACTGCCCTCAATCTCTGGGCTATAGGAATACCCAGTTAGGCAAATGTATCATTAGGTGAACCAGTGTCTGTCTGTCTGCCAAGGAGGACAAATTGTTCCTAAGACTTGGTAAACTGTCAATTGATATAGAACAGCATAGTTTTTTTTTCCTTTCCTAGTAAAGGGAATCTTGCCATGTTTGTTCTGTTTCTGGCAAACATCCTGGCTATGTACCTCTGCTTTTTTCCTTTCCATACTGAGAATAATCTGATTTTTGGCTTCCACTGGAATGGTAAAGAGAAATGAGGGAAGAAACCACATTCCTCCTACTCTGGTGAAGAATAGAACTGGACATCATCATTTTTTTAAGACGCATGGTCTGATTCTGCTTTATAACATTGGACAGAATACTTAAAATGGTGAACTTTCTTTGTAGAGAGTCAGTGAGGTTTACTGAGATGAGCTCTGGAATTGTAATTAGGAGATGTCTGTTCTAAGTTCCGTGTCTTTTTGTTTATCCATCTACTTATGTGGAAACGCTGGTGGTGTAGTAGTTAAGAGCTACGACTACTAACCATAAAGGTCAGCAGTTCAAATCCACCAGACACTCTTTGGAAACCCGGTAGGGCAGTTCTACTCTGTCCTATAGGATCACTGTGAGTCAGAATCAACTCAATGGCAACAGGTTTTTATCTACTTATGTAACAAATATTTATTAGTATTATGATATATATTAGTCACTTTTCTAGGTGATACGGCAGCAGAAGATAAAAATTGCCTACTTCGTGGAGCTAACGTTCTAATGTCAATACAGAGAAAATTTACAAATGAAGAGATAAATATTTAATCTTCTGTGTGGCGATTAATGCTAAGAAAAATATAAAATAAGGTAAAAGATTAAGACTAAGGGGAACTGTAAAAAATAAATAGATATTAAGTTGTTATTTGCCTTTACATGTGCCATTCAACCTCTCTGGGTCTTAGTTTCCCCACATGTCAAAAGATATGCTCTGTGTGTGTGTATGTGTGTGTTTAGGGCAGAGCTAGGCATGGGATCTGAGTCCTAAGAACTCTCCAATTGTTAGTTGGAATTCACCCAAGGCACCATGCAGTCACTCTGTTTAAGAGAAGTTGCCTGCCCTGTGATCTAGTTAATGTGGTTCGCATGTTAACCTTTGCCTTCTAACTGTAGCGTTATGGTTTGATATGTTCCAAAGCAATTTGTAACCTTTTCCTCACATTGTTTGACTCACCGTTTGATTCATTTATTCCTTCATTTATCTAATATATATCGAGAGAGTCTGGTATATGCCAAGAACCATGCTGGAAGACTTAGATCAGAGTTTTTATCCTTGTCTTAAAGGAAAACTGGAACAAATAAATATGAATTTATCCAAAGACAGAGAGCAGATCCATGTTGAATTACAGCTAAAATTCATTCTCCTCTGAAGACAAATGAGGTCTCTGTTTTCCTTCAAGTTCAGCCCCTGAGAACTCAGAGCAAGGAAGGGTTTCTTTTGGATGTTTGTCACCCAGTTATGTCTATGAGAGAAGAACTGCTTTTGGTCATCCATAGTCTCTGAACAAGAAACTCTAAATGAATGGTTCAGGATATGTGCTTTGTAGACAATGTATTCTATGAAGTAACTATATAGAAATATTCTTTGGTCAAAGAAAGAGAAGATTTTGCCATTAAATAAAGGCAGTTTTCTGCCTAAAACAATGAAAAGACCTGTCCAAGAGGTATTCATCTGTGCTAACTTCTGACTTCCTTTTTGACAAAATGTCAGTGAAAAATGAACTCACTGAGCTGCATCTCCATTCCCTTGGGGAATGAAAGAGAAAGAGAGAGAGAGAACAGAAGACTTAAAAACAGCCCTAGGAGAGGTCTGAGAGCAAATTCCAAGAATATCTCCCATATGCTACCAGGAAAAGGCAACATATTTTCAAGATGGCTCAGCTGCTCAGTAGTCTTACAATCTTCATTGAGCCTGTCCCTGAGACCTGCAGGTATTCTGAAAGAGAGGTTTATATTGACTTTTTTTTTTTTTTTTTGTATGTGAAAGATGGTAAAAGATAATATAATTATAGCTAGGGATAATCTCAAAAATTCTCCTTGACCAAATAGAAAAAAAACATCATAATACAATGCAACAATGGCCCAAAAGCAGCCATGGTCCCACTGAGATGATACTTTGGTTCCATCTGCAGCCCACCCCTGATCCTTCAGGGGAAAGACGCTGAAAAATTCTGGAATAATGACTCAGGGCCACAATCCTGGCGCCAGCAGGAGGTAAGGCACAACCCCCTGAAAACACAGAGAAGCTTCAGTTATCACATTCAAGTTCCATGTAAAATGCTGCTCTTCCTTTACAGGACATAGTATGTTGTTGTTGTTGTTAGGTGCTGTCGAGTCAATTTTGCTCATAGCAACCCCATGTGACAGAGTAAAACCGCCCCATAGAATTTTGTAGGCTATAATCTTTACAGGAGCCAACCTCCAGGTCTTTCTCCCATGGAGCCTCTGGGTGGATTGAAACTGCCAACCTTTCAGTTTCCAGCCAAGCATTTAACAATTGTACAACCAGGGCTGCTAGGATGTATGAAAACTGAAAATCAAACCCTTTGCCATCAACTTGATTCCAGCTCATAGCGATCTTACAGGACAGAGTAGAACTGCCCCCACAGGGTCTCCCAGGAGCAGTTGATAGATTCCAACTGCTGACCTTTTGGTTAGCAGCCAAGCTCAACCACTGTGCCATCAAGGTACCCCTAGGACAGATAACCCATTGCTTTCGAGTCGATCTTGACTCATAGCGACCCTATAGGACGGAGTAGAACTGCCCCATATGGTTTTTAAGGAGCAGCATAAAGTCACCAAAATAAACCCTTAAATAGAAACAGTGACAAAAGGCATAGGTAATGACACTAATTTCAGTTGTCCTTATAGGGATTTGGTCTATTTCTAGCAGATAATAAACCCCACCGTGCCACTCACCTTTCTCATGAGAAGCATGTCTTGAAGAAAACTACCACTAGATTTCTCTTTATGACCAGTGCTAGAAAAGAGTAGTTTTATAAAGCGGCTTTGGACTTCAGAAACATAAGCTTCAGCCTCCATTCCTTCCTCCCCAAGCTCTCCCAGACACACAGGAATGTTTCTTTTAGTCTTACATGCTGTGATTCAGAGCTTGCAGAATTGGTGTGCCAGGTCTGACTCTATTCTTCTAGTGTGGAAAGTTATAAGTAAGAATTGCTGATGACTGAGTTCCAACTTCAATAAGCAATAGCCGAGGTAGACCTCCAACAGGAGAGCAATCATCACTGAGACTGAAAGTGTGTGGGGTGGGTATTAGGCAGCGATCTATGAATAAGGTGGATGGCTCAGGCTGGGATGGGCATGTAGGTCTATCAAGGACAACACATACAGGGAACATGGTCAAGGATTGAGACCCACCATGCAATGAAAAGTCAGCTGGCCCACCTTCTTTAGCTCATGAGTGTTTTTTTTTTTTAATTAATTTTTATTGTGCTTTAAGTGAAAGTTTACAAATCAGTTCAGTCTCTCATACAAAAATTTACATACACCTTACTATACACTCCTAATTGCTCTCCTTCTAACGAGATAGCACTGTTCTTCCCTCCGCTCTCTCTCCTCTTGTCCATTCGGGTAGCATCTGGCCTCCTCTGCCCTCTCATCTCCCCTGCAGACAGGAGATGCCAGCATAATCTCATATGTCTACTTGATCCAAGAAGCTCATTCTTCACCACCAGTATCATTTTCCATCCCATATTCCAGACCAATCACTGCCTGAAGAGTGGGCTTTGGGAATGGTTCCTGTCTGGGGACCATGGCCTCCAGGGTCCTTCTAGTCCTGGTCTGACCATTAAGTCTGGTCTTTTTATGAGAATTTGAGGTCTGCATCCCACCGCTGTCTTGCTCTGTCAGGGGTTCTCTGTTGTGTTCCCTGTCAGGGCAGTCATCGGTTATGGCCTGGCACTATCTAGTTCTTCTGGTCTCAGGCTGATTGTCTCTGGCCTATGTGGTCCTTGCTGTCTCTTAGACTCATAATTACCTTGTCTTTGGTGTTCTTCATTCTTCCTTGCTCCATGTGGGTTGAGACCAATTGATGCATCTTAGATGGCCGCTTGCTAACGTTTAGGATCCCAGACACCACTCTCCAAAGTAGTATGCAGAATGTTTTCTTAATAGATTTTATTATGCCAATTGACTTAGATGTCCCATGAAACATGGTCCTCAAACCCCTGCCTCTGGTATGCTGGCCTTTGAAGCATTTAGTTTATTTAGGAAACTACTTTTGGTTTAGTCCAGTAGTACGGACCTCTCTTGTATTGTGTGTTGTCCTTCCTTCACCTGAAGCAGTTCTTATCTACTATCTAATTAGTGAATGCCCCTCTCCCTCCCGCCCCCCACTCATAACCATCAAAGAATATTTTCTTTTCTGTTTATACTATTTCTCGAGTTCTTATAATAGTGGTCTTATACAATATTTGTCCTTTTGCAACTAATTTCACTCAGCATAAATGCCTTTCAGATTCCTCCATGTTACGAAATGTTTCACAGATTCTTCACTCTTCTTTATCGATGTGTAATATTCCATTGTGTGAATATACCATAATTTATTTATTCATTCATCCATTGATGGACAGCTTGGTTGCTTCTGTCTTTTTGCTATTGTAAACAGTGCTGCAGTGAACATGGGTGTACATATATCTGTTCGGGTAAAGGCTTTTATTTCTCTAGGACATATTCCAAGGGGTGAGATTGCTGGATCTTATGGTAGTTCTATTTCTAGTTTGTTTAAGGAAGTGCCAAATAGATTTCCAATGTGGTTGTACCATTTTACATTTCCAACAGCAGTGTATAAGTGTTCCAGTCTCTCCACAGCCTCTCTAACAATTATTATTTTGTGTTTTTTGGATAAATGCCAGCCTTGTCGGAGTGAGATGGAATCTCATTGTACTTTTGATTTGCATTTCTCTAATGGCTAATGATCGTGAACATTTCCTCATGTATCTGTTAGCAGCCTGAATGTCTTCTTTAGTGAAGTACCTGTTCATATCATTGGCCCATTTTTTAATTGGGTTATTTGTCTTTTTGTAGTTGAGTTTTAGTAAGATCATGTAGATTTTAGAGATCAGGCAATGATCAGAAATGTCATAGCTAAAAACTTTTTTCCCAGTCCGTAGGTAGCCTTTTTACTCTTTTGGTGAAGTGTTTGCATGAGCATAGGTGTTTGATTTTTAGGAGCTGCCAGTTATCTGGTTTCTCTTCTGCATTGTTACTAATGTTTTGTATACTGTTTATGCCATGCATTAGGACTCCTAATGTTGTCCCTATTTTTTTCTTCCATGATCTTTATCGTTTTAGATTTTATATGCATGGTGTGAGGTATGGGTCTTGTTTCATTTTTTTTGCAGATGGATAACCAGTTATGCCAGGACCGTTTGTTAAAAAGACTGTCTTTTTCCCAATTAATTGACTTTGGGCCTTTGTCAAATATCAGCTGCTCATATGTGGATGGATTTATGTCTGGATTCTCAATTCTGTTCCACTGGTCTATGTATCTGTGTTGTACCAGTACCAGGCTGTTTTGACTACTGTGGCAGTATAATAGAGTCTAAAATCCGGTAGAGTGAGGTCTTCCACTTTGTTCTTCTTTTTCAGTAATGCTTTACTTATCCGGGGTATCTTTCCCTTCTGTATGAAGTTGGTGATTTTTTTTCCATCTCATTAAAAAATGTCATTGGAATTTGGATCGGAATTGCATTCTATCTATAGATGGCTTTTGGTAGAATAGACATTTTTACAATGTTAAATCTTCCTATCCATGAGCAAAGTATGTTTTTCCACTTATGTAGTTCTCTTTGGCTTTTTGCAGTAGTCTCTTGTAGTTTTCTTTGTATAGGTCTTTTACATCTCTGGTAAGATTTATTTCTAAGTATTTTATCTTCTTGGGGGCTACTGGTCACTTTCTCTTTGATGTTCTTTTTGTTCATGTAGAGGAATCCAACTGGTTTTTGTATGTTTGTCTTGTATCCTGATACTCTGCTGAACTTGTCTATTAGTTATAGTAGTTTTTTGAGGATTCTTTAACGTTTTCTGTGTATAAGATCATGTCATCTGCAAATAGAGATACTTTTACTTCTTCTTTACCAATCTGGATGCCCTTTATTTCTTCAACTGGCCTAATTGCTGTGGGTAGGACCTCCAGCACAATGTTGAAAAAGAGTGGTGATAAAGGGCATCCTTGTCTGGTTCCCGTTCTCAAAGCAAACGCTTTCAGGCTGTTTCCATTTAGGATGATGTTGGCTGTTAGCTTTTTATAAGTGTCCTTTATTATGTTGAGGAATTTTCCTTCTATTCCTATTTTACTGAGAGTTTTTATCATGAATGGGTGTTGGACTTTGTCAAATGCCTTTTCTGCATCAATTGATAAAATCATGTGGTTCTTGTCTTTTGTTTTATTCATATGGTGGATTACATTAATTGTGTTTCTAATGTTGAACCATCCTTGCATACCTGGTATAAATCCCACTTGGTCGGGGTGGATTATTTTTTTGATATGTTGTTGAATTCTATTGGCTAGAATTTTGTTGAGGATTTTTGCATCTATGTTCATGAGGGATATAGGTATGGAATTTTCTTTTTTTGTGATGTCTTTACCTGGTTTTGGTATCAAGGAGATGGTGGCTTCATAGAATGAGTTAGGCAGTATTCCGTCATTTTCTGTGCTTTGAAATACCTTTAGTAGTAGTGGTGTTAAGTCTTCTCTAAAAGTTTGGTAGAATTCTGCAGTGAAGCCGTCCGGGCCAGGGCTATTTTTTCTTGGGAGTTTTTTGATTACCGTTTCAATCTCTTTTGTTGTTATGGGTCTATTTAGTTGTTCTATTTCTGATTGTGTTAGTTTAGGTAGGTAGTGTTTTTGTAGGAATTCATCCATTTCTTCAAGGTTTGCAAATTTGTTAGAATACGATTTTTTGTAATAATCTGATATGATTCTTTTAATTTCAGTTGGGTCTGTTGTGATGTGGCCCATCTCGTTTCTTATTCGGGTTATTTGTTTCCTTTCCTGTATTCCTTTAGTCAGTCTGGCCAATGGTTTATCAATTTTGTTAATTTTTTCAAAGAACCAGCTTTTGGCTTTGTTAATTCTTTCAATTGTTTTTCTGTTCTCTAATTCATTTAGTTCAGCTTTAATTTTTATTATTTGTTTTCTTCTGGTGCCTAATGGATTCTTTTGTTGTCACTTTCTATTTGTTTAAGTTGTAGGGACAGTTCTCTGATTTTGGCTCTTTCTTCTTTTTGTATGTGTGCATTTATTGATATAAATTGGCCTCTGAGCACTGCTTTTGCTGTGTCCCAGAGGTTTTGATAGGAAGTATTTTCATTCTCGTTGCATTCTATGAATTTCTTTATTCCCTCTTTAATGTCTTCTATAAATAACCCAGTCTTTTTTGAGCAGGGTATTGTTCAGTTTCCAAATATTTGATTTCTTTTCCCTAAGTTTTCTGTTATTGATTTCCACTTTTATGGCCTTATGGTCTGAGAAGATGCTTTGTAATATTTTGATGTTTTGGATTCTGCAAAGTTTTGTTTTATGACCTAATATGTGGTCTATTCTGGAGAATGTTCCATGTGCACTAGAAAATAAAAGTATACTTTGCAGCTGTTGGGTGGAGTGTTCTGCATAAGTCAATGAGGTCAAGTTGGTTGACTGTAGCAATTAGGTCTTCCGTGTCTCTGTTGCGCTTGTTACTGGAAGTCCTGTCCTTCTCCGAAAGTGGTGTGTTGAAGTCTCCTACTATAATTGTGGAGGTGTCTATCTCAATTTTCAGTTCTGTTAAAGTTTGTTTTATGTATCTTGAAGCCCTGTCATTGGGTGCATAAATATTTAATATGGTTATATACTTCCTGGTCAATTGTCCCTTTAATCATTACGTAGTGTCCTTCTTTATCCTTTGTGGTGGATTTAACTTTAAAGTCTATTTTGTCAGAAATTGTTATTGCTACTCCTGCTCTTTTTTGCTTATTGTTTGCCTGATATATTTTTTTCCATCCTTTGAGTTTTAGTTTGTTTGTGTCTCTAAGCCTAAGTTGTGTCTCTTGTAGGCAGCTTATAGACGGATAGTGTTTCTTTATCCAGTCTGAGACTCTCTGTCTCTTTATTGGTGCATTTAGTCCATTTACATTCAGCGTAATTATAGATAAGTATGTGTTTAGTGCTGTCATTTCGATGCCTTTTTATGTGTGCTGTTGACAATTTCATTTTTCCACTTACTTTTTTGTGCTGAAACGTTTTTCTTTGTAAATTTTGTGTTCCTTATTTTCATAGTAGTTGAATTTATGTTTGCTGAGTCATTATGTTTTTGTTGGTTTTTATTTTGAGTTATGGAGTTGTTATACCTCTTTGTGGTTACCTTAATATTTCCCCCTATTTTTCTAAGTAAAAACCTAACTTGTATTGTCCTATATTGCTTTGTATCCCTCTCCATATGGCAGTTCTATGCCACCTGTATTTTGTCCCTCTTTTTGATTATTGTGATCTTTTACATAATGACTTCAATGATTCCCTGTTTTGAGCATTTTTTTTTCTTTTTTAAATTAATCTTAATTTGTTTTTGTGATTTCCCTATTTGAGTTGATATAAGGATGTTCTGTTCTGTGACCTTGTGTTGTGCTGGCATCTGATATTATTGGTTTTCTGACCAAGCAATTTCCTTTAGTATTTCTTGTAGCTTTGGTTTGGTTTTTGCAAATTCTCTAAACTTGTGTTTATCTGTAAATATCTTAATTTCGCCTTCATATTTCAGAGAGAGTTTTGCTGGATATATGATCCTTGGCTGGCAGTTTTTCTCCTTCAGTGCTCTATATATGTCATCCCATTGCCTTCTTGACTGCATGGTTTCTGCTGAGTAGTCTGAACTTATTCTTATTGATTCTCCTTTGCAGGAGCCCTTTCTTTTATCCCTGGCTGCTTTTAAAATTTTCTCTTTATCTTTGGTTTTGGCGAGTTTGATGATAATATGTCTTGGTGATTTTCTTTTTGGATCAATCTTAAATGGGGTTCGATGAGCATCTTGTAGAGATATCCTTTCGTCTTTCATGATGTCAGGGATATTTTCTGCCAACAGATATTCAACTATTCTCTCTGTGTTTTCTGATATCCCTCACTGTTCTGGGACTCCAATCACACACAAGTTATTCTTCTTGATAGAGTCCCGCATGATTCTTAGGGTTTCTTCATTTTTTTTAATTATTTTATCTGATTTTTTTTCAGCTGTATTGGTGTCAATTCCCTGGTCCTCCAGATCCCCCACCCTGCATTCCAATTGCTCGAGTCTGCTCCTCTGACTTCCTATTGCATTGTCTAATTCTGTAATTTTATTGTTAATCTTTTGGATTTCTGAATGCTGCCTCTCTGTGGATTCTTGCGACTTATTAATTTTTCCACTATGTTCTTGAATAATCTTTTTGAGTTCTTCCACTGCTTTATCAGTGTGTTCCTTGGCTTTTTCTGTAGGTTGCCTTGTTTCATTTCTGAGGTCATCCCTGATGTCTTGAAGCATTCTGTAAATTACTTTTTTATATTCTACATCTGGCAATTCCAGGATTGTATCTTCATTTGGGAAATATTTTGATTCTTTAGTTTGGGGGGCTGTAGAAGCAGTCATGGTCTGCTTCTTTATGTGCTTTGATGTCGACTGGTGTCTCCGAGCCATCACTAAGATATTGTAGTGATTTATTCTATATTTGCTCACTGAGTCTTATCTTGTTTTGTTTTCTTTCAACATACGTAGATGGGCTACTAGATTGCACTGTCTTGATTGATGTAGCCCTTGAGTCACTTATGTCCTATTACCAGCTGGTTTGGGCTGTTACCAGATATATAAGCCTGAGTCCATTCACTATTCTTGAGTAGAATCTGATTTTGGGTCATCAGGTGTGTGGTGCAGACTGTCACCTATCCACCTAGGGAAGTAGTGGTGATAGGTGTGTGCACCAGATTCTAGTAGCAGCAGGGGTTCACACTCCAGGGGGGGCAGGATGCTGACAAGCTTCCCTCAGGTGCCAGTGAGGTAGGTGTGTCTCTATTCCTAAAGCACTTTGGTGGGTGGGCTCTGCAGCTGTACCTTAGGCCCCCAATGCAAGTACCTCTACAGATTGGTAGGTGTCACCCTCCTTAGACCCCTAAGGTAGGAGGCTAGGTGGTCTGGGGGGAGCTTCAGCCCTCAGTTCCCTGTTGTGGGTCAGTGAGGGCTCTGTTGAATATGCAGAGATATCAGACCTGGGAAACTTCTCTTTCCAGTAATCTGCTAATACAGTTACAGTCAGATCCCTATCCGAAATGCCTTTGCATTATAATAGCCACCTTGTTCCCTGTAGGGATGAAAGCCCCAGACTGTGGATCACATATGCTTGGCTGGAGCTGGTTCTGTGTTTTTAGTCCAATTAGGGAAGGGTTTTTGGTCCCTGGGTTTTTTGTAGCTGCTTCTCTCAGGCCAGAAGAATGGGTTAGGAAAAGACCAAAAAAAAAAAAAAAGAAAAACCGCAGCACAGTTCACTCTCTGGCTCAGGAAATTCCAATGTTAATGAAGCCACCTGGGAAGGGGAGGGGAGGGTTCAGATAAATAGGAGAGAGTAGCACCCTGGAATATAGACAAAGTTACTTATCTTGCTTGGGATGACTGTCTTATCTGAGATTCCCGAGGGGCGCATGGACTGTTTACACTGGCTGGGTAGAGATTGCCCCCGAGGGTCAAGCCCGCGTCCCGTGCTTGCCCTGTCTCAGAAGCCGTGGTTAGTTCCTCGTCTCCCAGTCCAAAGCCCAGCGCCAAGGTTCCCTGGCTGGGACACCGCACTCCCGGCTTCAAAACCAGTCACTGCCTTCCGGTGACTTCTCTTCCAGGCAGCTGCGTCGCTGCACTACCTGCGTGCACTGGCTGGGCTTCCCCTGAGGTCAGTTCAGGGGGCTAGGGCTGCGTCTCATGTTTGTGCCGTCTAAGGATGCCGTGCTCAGCTCCCCTGCACCCAGTCCAAAGCCCAGCGCCAAGGTTTCCTGACTGGGACGCTGGCTCCAGGCTCCGAAAACAGTCGCTGCTTCCCCATGGTTGTTCGTTCTCAGTCTCTGTCACTCAGGTCAACTCTTTAGGTCTCTGTTTGATGGTCAGGACTCATAGATTATCATGTATGTGATCAATTCACTTGTTTTTCTGAGTCTTTGTTGCAAGAGGGATCCAAGGTAGCTTCTACCTAGTCAGCCATCTTGGCCCCACCTCCAGACTTATCTTTGATCATGTCTACCCAGAGGTGATGTGATATGTCCTAGCTCAGTGTGCCAAAATGCTTAACAATCTGTAAGGCACCCTAGAAACGAATCCAGGGTACTGTGCTAGAGGTGATTCTAGAAGCTCCCTTCTTAAACAGCTTTGGTTCCTTGGTTTCTGGATCTTTAGATAGTCCCTGGAGAAACTGCAATTTCAAGACCTCAGACTACTAGTTATTTGATTATCAGAAAAGAAATCTTCAAATACTTTAGCAAGCAATATATGGCCATAGTAATGCATTCAATTACGTTTTCTCAGTAGAAAGTTATAAAGCCATCAAAATTGGTTGTCAGACAACTAACAAAGTAACAATTCTATAAATATGTGAAGACTGCTATTTCATCTCTGACTACCCTGCCCATACACACACATATGCAATTGGCAAATTCTCTAGACAAGACTAAACGTACAGGGTCAAAGGTTAGTTACAAGAAATATGAATGACTTTCCCAAGGATGAACTTAACTCCTTCTTCATATTTGTCACCATACAATTATTTTTAATTTGCACTTAGTTTAATTTATAAATACTTTCTTTATGGGCTTCTGAGTTGTGTGTAATAATTAAAATGAATTTCTCTACTCCAAATTTATACTAAAGTTATATAATTTTGGAGTAGAGAACTTTCTCATGGTGATTATGATAACAATGCCTCACTTAATAAGGTTGATGTATATAAAGTGCTTAACAAGGATCTGATTTGCAGAGAAATCTTAATGTATGCTGTTATTAATTATTAGAAATCTTGGTTTATCCTAGTAGTTTTATATACTTATTTATAATTGCATTTATATCTTTTACTCATTGAAATTTATCCTGTTTCATTGGATGTGGTCAGACTCTGGCTTTGTTTATACCAACTACTAGTCAAAAGGTAGGTGGTTCAAACCTACCCAGAGGCTCCTCGAAAGACAGGCCTGGCTATATGATTCCAAAACCCTTGACTGAAACCTCTAAGGAGCAGTTCTACTCTATGTACCACCTGCCTCTGAGTCACCATGAGTCAGAACTGACTTGAGGGCAATTAACAACAAACCTAGTTATACCAACAATACTTATAGAATTACGGAATTATACGTATTTCCCCAATGATTTGAGTTGACACTTGTTTTCCTACATACTCAGGTGATTTCTGGACCTTCGATTCTATTCCATTCATATTTTTATATACTCACACTCTGCTTGGCAACTTACAGTGTCATCTCAGGCACATTCCATAACTTCTTTGAGTCAATTTTAGCTTTTTTGAAAAGGCAGCAGTGACAGTATGTACCAGAGATGTTGCAACTGTAGAAAAGAATAATGTTTTTAAAAAGTTACCATAATATCTGACTCATTCTAAATGCTCAGAAATTATTAGCTATTATTACTGATTTGTAAACATTATCTTATTTTCTTCCTGTTGCAGACTTTCGTTTATATTTCGCAGTTATTTCCAATATGCTGTTGTGTGTGTATGCATGTTCCAGGTAGTTTTTAGACAAATTCAGATAGCTTAAACTCATACAGACTTTGAGAAAGCTTTCTCAGTCTCTCTTAATTCTGAGGATTAGTTCTGCTCAGCAGGAATCTTTATTTTAGACGATATCCTCCCCACTGGGCTGCTGTTGCCATCTGCCCTAGGTCATGCCTGCCCCAGTTAATTATGTGTTCCTGTTCCCTCTTGGAAGTAAGCTAGAGCATCTATCCTGTTTAAAACAAAGACTGATTCCCTGCCAGTCCCATTTTCACAAACTCTGCCAACAGTGGATGGAATTAGCCAGTTTCATCTCTCTTTCTGTAACTCTACAGGGAGACCTTTACTCATAATCAAGGGTGAAAATAGTGCCCCTAGCTGAGCAGCTGAAATTAAATCCAGTAGCTGTGAACCTGCTGTAGGGCACAGAGAGAGTGTTTGAAAGATCAAGACACGAAAATTCACAGGCAAGGTAGCATCTTTTGTACATGCTCCCAGAACAGTCTTAATACTTTTTTTTTTTTTTTAATAAAGCATCGTTGGCAAGAGATATGCCCCCTGAGCAGCAAAGCTCATAAAAAGTAGCTTTTATAACTTGATTATTTATTAAAATGTTTTTCCTTTTTGGGGGGGGGGCATAAACTCTTATATAGAATTTTATAACAGAAGAACAGGGGCCAAAGTGATACAGATTTCTTATGCGCCAGCCAGTGAACTGAATTTGGATTTCAGCGTTCACATTTAGGAGCTTTAGCAGAGAGAGCATGTGGGCTTTTCAACTTTGTCTATTTGATTTGGCAGGTAAAAAAAAAAAAAGAAAGAAAGAAAGAAAAATAACTACATCCAGAAATGAAGTCTTCTAAAATATCACAACAATGCCACCAGTCATGAGAGAACATTATTGCTTCTAGATAAAATAGAACTGGAAACAAATAGAACTAGAGGTTATAGTATTTAGCTAGTAGTTGGAGGTTGGTTGGTTGATTTTGAACCTTCAAATCAGTTTTGGATGGACAGGTAGAATCCTGTTTCACTATCCCTCCTGAAGTACAGAAGGTCGGTTGCTAAGTCAGAGATTTACTTCTACGTTTCCACTATCTTCTGTGAAAATATCTCTCCATCATTTGCCCAAGGTCAGGGCTTTAAGGAATATTGTCGGTGGAAGTCAAGTAATCAAACAGTCAAAATCTGGAATCACTCCCAGTTCTTCGGAAGTAAAGTTAATTAATCTGGAAGCACATCATTTGTGTATAAGAAATTCAAGAGAAGTGTAATTAGTTCAGCAATTAGCTTTAACTTTTCAGAAACATTTCTCAAAAATAGGCATTAAAGTCCCCCCCTTCCTCCTTATGAGCATATTTTTAACTGGGTTTATTGCAGCTGGTTGTTAAACATGCTGTCTCGTTAGTTGATTTTGTCGTAGAGTGGGAAAAAAAAACGTTATTGGTTCTTCCCCTATAGTAAAGTTCTGCTTTAGTCCCATTCTCAGTGGTGACTGAATGTTTTTTTTTCTCTCTCTCTTTTTTTACGGTGTTAAAAATATAACAAAGCATTTGTCATCTTAACCATTTTTGATGTAAAATTCAGTGACATTAATAACCTTCATGTTCAGCAACCATTAAGACTGTCCATTTCCAAATTTTTTCATAACTCTGAACAGAAACTCAGTGATAACTTCAGTAATAACGCCCGGTTCCCCCCTCCTCCAGTCCCTGTAACCGCTAATAAACCTTGTCTCTATGCATATGCCCATTGTACTGGGTTATATACTACATATAAATAGGGCCGTGTAGTATTTGACCTTTGTGCCTAACTTATTTTACTTGACATAATGTTTTTAAAGTTAATCCACGTAGTAATATGTATCAGAACTTTATTTCCCTTTATGCATGAATAATTTTTCACTGTATGAATATACATCCATTCATCTGTTAGTGGAATTTGGGTCGTTTCACTTTTCGGCTATCATGAATAATATTGTAATGAACATTGACATACAAGTGTCGGTTTACATTCCTGCTTTCAAGTCTTTTGGGGACATACCTAGAAGTGGAATTGCTGGGTCATTGTGGTTTAACTTTTTGAGGCACCACCAAACTCTTTTCCACATTGGCTGCACCATTTTACATTTCTACCATCTGTCAGTGAGGGTTCCAATTCCTCCACACTCTCACCAGCACTTATTTCCTATTTTTCTGATGGTAGCCATCCTAGTAGGTGTAAAGGAGTATCTCATCATGGTTTTGATGTTCAGGCACAGTGGTTAAGACCTCAGACAACTAACCAAAAGGTCAGCAGTTCAAATCTACCAGCCACCCCTTGGAAATCCTATGAGGCAGTGCTACTCTGTCCTATAGGGTCTCTATGAGTCTGAATCGACTCAACAGCAGCAAGTTTTTTGGTTTTTAATGATCAACAGCCTTGAGATCTTTTCATATGCTTATCGGCCATTTGTAGCTCTTTGCAGAAATTGCTATTCAGTCTTTTGCCCATTTTTTTAATTGGGGTGTTTGTCTTTTTGTTACTGAGTTGTAGGAATTTTTTGTATTCTGTATACTAAACTCTTCTCAGATATGTAGTTCCCAAACATTTTTTCCCATTCTGTGGATTATTACTGTTTGTTCTTGATGAGCATGTAACAAGGGTATACGGTGAACATCATCTAGCATCAAAAACAGACAAGGACTAGTAATATTTCCTTGAGAATTTTTCCTATCTGTTCCTTAGAAGTACAGCCAGAACGTTCCTCAAAAGCGAGGATGGCAAGACTTTGTCTTATGTACTTTGGACATGTTATTAGGAGACTGTTGGAAAGATCAAGACACAAAATTCAAAGACAAGGTAGCATCTTATATACCTGCTTCTAAAACAGAGTCTCATTTTTTTTTTTTTTTTTGAGAAGGATATCATGCTTAGTAAAGTAGAGGGTCAGTGAAAAAGAGGAAGACCCTCAATGAGATGGAATGACATAGTGACTACAATGAGCTCAAGCATAGTAACTATTATGAGGGAGGGTGGCACAGGACCAGGCAGTATTTTATTCTCTTGTACATTGGGTTGGTATGAATTGGAACCAACTCAATGGCACCGAACAACAAGAACATTCTTTGGAAAACATCTACTCTACTTGCTGTCCTCTCAATGCAGCCTCATTTACGTGTATTTTGTTATGATGATTTTGACCAAAGAGCTTGAATACATGTTACTGGAGAAATGGAACTTGAATTGTGTTACATATAAATTTTAATCCTATTTTTTTTTCCCCCAAACTAGAAAATATAGAGTAATTTCTAGGGTCAGATTTTATTTTATATTGATGAACACATCTAAATCCAGATGAATGCTTAACCAGATTTGGTTAAAAAAATTAATGACTACTAGAAATGCCTTTGTCTTTTTATCTTCCTGTGTTAACAACAACATGGTTTTTCATAGCTTCTACATCATCTTTTTGTTAATTTCTTATGTTTCTAGTAATGAGGGAATAATGAATTAAAGAGTATTTGTATTTTTATTATTTCAAATCTGCTAAGAAGGATAAGTTCACAAATAGATTATTATAAGTAATAATATGTTTACAATATACCAGTAGCTTAATGTCTGCAGTGTCTTTTATTCAAACTAAGGTGTCAAAGAAAATGTCAATTGCAGTGAGTTAAGAACAGCTTGAAACTTAATATAATGTATCTATTGTTTTTAGCCCTTTTAAGATAATGATGATATATTTTTCCTATTTTTATGTAACTTTGCATAATATACAACTTTAGTCAAATGTATTACATATTTTACACATTTTCTTAAAATTGTATAAGACTCAGACCCAAAAATATATTTGCCATAAACTGGGGGAATTTCCAAGGCAGTAGAGTACCCCATCAGGCCCTTGGGTTCTGTATTACCATGGCACACCAGTTAGCCACAGCCTCCTTCGCTGCCTTTTCTCTTGCACTGAGTTTGTAATCCCTGACCTCCAGAAAAATATTTGGGTAAAAATCTAGTCACAATTTTTTTTTTCCTCACTTTGGTTTATCTACTCACCAACTCCTGTGAACCATAATTCTCTTGGCCCTCTTAGCCTGATCTCCTTTTCCAAATGAATATTAACTGACTTATGAGGGAACCTAAAAATGGGCAATGTCAAGGTGAATGCTGAAGGCCAAGTCAATCTAAGTGTACATGTCAGAGAATTAACAGAAGTTCAACATTCATTCATCTAACATATACTTTGTTATTGAGCACCTACTGTGTACTAGGTTGTATTCAAGGTGTTAGATATTGAAAGAAATGTAAACAATAAATGATGAACAATGACTAGGAAACTGGTATGTAAACAACCCTACATTACTACAATTATAATTTTACAAAGAGATTTTAACCAAATATCACATGATCGGAAACCCTGGTGGAGTAGTGGTTCAGTGCTATGGCTGCTAACCAAAGGGTCAGCAGTTCAGATCCGCCAGGCGCTCCGTGGAAACTCTATGGGGCAGTTCTACTCTGTCCTATAGGGTCGCTATGAGTCACAATCGATTCGATGGCACTGGGTTTGGTTTTAGTTTTTTATCACATGATCATCTGATAAGTTGAAACAGGCCATATTTTACTACTTTACTATGGGTGAAATACTTGGAACTTTGAATATATCTTTATATAAAACATATACCTCACAAAACACGTACACCCCTATTTGGCTTTTATACTCAGAATAACTGATTTTTTTTTTTTTAATATAGTTCAGTAGCAGTTATGGTATCTTTATAATAGAACCTAAACTGAAAATTGACAATGAGATTGTTTTTTTTTTAAGCACCCTCTTCTCTTTAAAGACAAAAAAGAGGCTGAAATATAAAAACAAATGGCTAAAATATCTTACCAGGATTATAAGCCTAACAAGAGAAGAAATCATTATAACTGATATGTAGGAATGGTGCTATTATTTATATAATCATAGTGTTCCAATGTACTCTCTAGCAATACTTTTTCCTTTCCTTATTATTTTTTAAAGATTGACCCTAAAAGTGTGAGATGATTCGTATTTATCTTGTATCTATTTGTTTTTAAAGATTGCATTTGTTCAACAGGCCAAAGGAACACAGTTTGAATGTTTAAAATCCAAACCAGAACAAAACAAAATCTCCGGACACCCAATATGCTTGGTGTCGGACGATTGTCTAATGTTCTGTGAAAGGAGGCGAAACAATACAAGGTGAACACGTCTCCTTTATTTCTAGGGATGTTGATGATGTGTCAAACTCAGGTGGGTTGCACAAGTTAAATAGACCCTTGAGGTTCATATACATTTATTTTAAACAAATAATTCAAGAGATATCAAGCTTTTATTTTTTGTATGCTTTTACAAGACTTAGATCTATATTTCTTTAATACCTTGTCAGCTTCTGTTTTTTTTTCTCCTTCAAAAATCACATTCATAACAAGCATATATAAATTTAGATAATAGTGATAATTGATAATAGTTATTAAAAATTAGCATTTATTAAATGCTTACTATTTTTTTATAGAAATTATATATTATTTAATTTGGTCCTCACAGCCACCCTATGAGTCAGGTACTAGTATTATCTCTGGGTAATAGAGAAAATGATTATAGAAACAAATCAGGTTATAGTGGTGGCTTTTCTATATTTAAAAATTCTACTTCTTGAAACACTTTCCTCATTTCTTTCTTTTCAAAATTCCTGACTTTGCATTTCTGATTTTATTACAACCTTTAGTATGTCCTTGATTTTATTTCAATTTCTCAATATTATTTCAATTTGTCCCTAAGAATCAAACAGCAGAGCTGGGACAGTGAGACACAGAGACAGGGAGTTTGATCATAGGTAAAAGCAGAGGCAAAGGCCACAAGGAAAGGGAATCTAGAGTTGAGCTAGACCGGGGCTCTGCAGGTATATCTAATACCAGGGACTCTCATGTAGCTTTCATAGGCCAGGCAGCAGATTGCCAAGTGCAGAAGCCCATTGCCTATCTACAGAACTAGGCAGAGTAGACCTTCTGTGAACAGCCCTGAGTGAACAAATAAATGAATGAATGAAAGGAAGTGATCTAAGGCCATGGTCAGGTCTCAGCACAGATGGAAATCAGTCTAAAAGAGGCAGCATTAGATTCTAAATATTTACTGCATGCCCAATATCGCACTGAACATCTTTTCACACCGTATCACACTGACTTCCACAACCAATCTATGAAACAGTATACCTTGCAGATGTGTAACTAGCACAGAACTGAGGAAAGTCTGATAGGTGGACTTAACACTCTCCTTAATGTTCTGTTTACATCCAGGAAATCGGACAATTGAAAATAGGGAATGATAGTGGATTACATGATTTCTAGGGTTTAGAAGCAGAGTCTCTAGTATCTCCCTATATCAGACTCCCTCCTGGGTGAGAGATCAAGGTCACAGGCCTTAGAAGCAGAAAGAGGGCTAGGACTGACATTAAAAAAAATCACAGGGGAACATTGCCGCTGAAGAGCAAGTCAGAGACACACAGAGCAAGTAGTTTGGATCTTAGCTCCCGCTACACAAATCATTGGTCATCTGGGTATTGGCAAATGGCTTAGCCTTCCCTGACCTCAGTTAACTGGATTACTCATCTGTAAAGTAGGAAGGCTGAATGTTAGGCCACATTATTGGAAAGAATTTTAATAGATTTTTAAAGTAGACATGAAGCTGTTTTATATATTCACATCCTGCAATACCTCTGATGCCACACCTTAGCCCAGTGAGAAGCACAGCTAACACTCCAGATATACAGGCTGATTTGACTTCCTTTGATTCTGTTTTGTATCATGAGGGCAAATTATAGCCATTCATTTATTCAATGCTCCTAAATTTATATCCAATGTTTTGTGAACTGGGACGCTTTCTGAAATAATCTCTGTAATTTTTAGGATGACTGGTGTAAAGATCTGGGTGGATGTGACTGGGGTGGGGTGAGGGAGATGAAGACAGAGGAATTAACAGTTCTCAGTTTTATGAAATACTTAAAATCAAGACTAAACATGCCTCAATCTTTTGGTAAGATTTCATGGAATTCTTTTTCCCCGTATGTTACTCTCGGAGGAAAAAATATGGTCTTGAAAATATGTGGGATTAGAGTCAAGCAGTATCATTTAATCATTAACCAGATGTCCCCCATCTAATAAAGTTAATTTACTTGCTAAGCTCACATGTACCCTGGACATGCTTCAAGCAGCTGCTAATTCTTTTTCTGTTTTTAACTGGCTATCAGCTTGAGAATGCAGAATCCTCTTTTATAGAAGTTATTTATTACTTATCCATCACAGGAAGCCCACGGGCTGGGTTTGGCGCTGTGTGTTATTCTCGAAAGGAAGCCTTTGCTGTCTCCATATCCAAAGGTGATTCCACTGACCCATTACCATGTGTGTGTCTTTGGAGAAGCCTCCCATGAACTGAGTGTGTTTCTGTTTGTCAAAGCAGGGATAATTGGCCCCCACAGGAATGAAAGGTTCAGTGTAGGCAGGCTCCAAATGCTGGAATCAAGAAAGATTTTGTACAAGGATATGCTCCATCCTCATGAAATCAGGCTAACAATGTCCGGCCATGCTTTGAATGTCTGGCTTCCCCTAATACTTTGTGGAGCTCTCTTCCATAAAGAAGTCCTAGCCATCCACTCCTACTTTCAGCCCTCTTGTCTCCCAGCCTTTCTGAGCCTCAGTTTTCTTATCTGTAAAACAGGAATAATTACTGGCACCTCACAGAGTTGCTATCATGATTAGAGAAAATACGTGTACACCCTCAGTGTAACTATTATCAACGTTGTTAAAGGGACATATACATAATCTGGCCATAATGGTCATGAAGATGGTGACTGAAAATGTCATTTGAGTCTAAATTCTTAAGGAGGCATACTGTAACAGTACCTGAAGGTATTAATTCAACAACTCAAGACAACAAAAATATTTCCTTAAAAGACTTGAGCCAATGCTACAAAATTAGGTTCATGCTTTAAATAAGCAGCTCATTTAAGCATTACTTTTTATGTATGTGTGTGTATGGGGGTGGGGGAGTGTGTGTATATATATATGTATATATATACCTACGCACATATGATTATGGTGTTGTTTAAGAATATTGAATATACCATGGACTTCCAGAAGAGTGAACAAATCTGTCTTGGAAAAAGTATAGTCAAAATGCATGTACACAAAATGTGTATATATACATGTATATGTATATATGTATATATATGTGTATATATACACATATATAGACTTGATTTTGATTACTTTTGTTTATGAACATATTTTAAAGACTTTTTTGGAACTTAAGATAATAGGATTATTCTTTCAGTAGTTACTAATTAAAAATAAAAACAAAAAATGACACTATTACTATAATTTAATAAAAAACTTAAAAAGAATTTTGTTTTATTATTGATAATATCTTCATGATCTTCAAATAGCATGAAATGCTCTGTGAAAGGCATATTAATAGTCTTCAGACAATGATTGGTAGGCATACTTATTCAAGTAACTCTTTGCATAACTTTAAAACAGTCACACTCTTTAAGCCCAGAGTTCTTTGGCTCCCCATTTAGAAACAACTCCTATGTATAAAAAAGCAGGTAAGAATAAAACAGAATTCTAGTGTTAACTGATTCCTCATCTGAAAAATCATGTTCACGTCTGGACCTTAGCTTTGAGTCAGTGGGTTACATTCCCCAAGTTTATGCAGATTCACATCTTCTTTTGATTTCCTTGCCTGATATGTAGTTTGCTATTTAACTCTTTCATGACCATTACGTGTGAGTTTTATTTTCATTCTGGCAAGAAAAGTTAAAAAATAATATCTATGTATATTTTTTAAACAGATTGGGTGCTCTGGTGAAAACAAACACTAAGTAAATGCCTAATAGGGCAGAATTTGAGAGGAAAATTCTTTTAGTAAATTCAGGCTGAGACATGTTTGAGTAAGATTTTGCTATCTTTGCTCCAAAGACACATGCTAATAGACAGGCTAGAGCAGCATTAATGAACTCACTACATTAAATTAGCTTTTTTTTTTCTTGTTAAATATCCAAAGATGCTTCATTTAACTGGGGGCTGGTGGGGTGGGGTTCATTTTAGTGCAATGGAAGCATGATGCATATTCTTTTCTAATTTAATTTCTAACCATTAGGACTCAATTCTATAAATGACCCACTGAAGCACTTGGAGAGATTAGAGGAGTATAAACAGAATGTCGTTTGAATTTGGCTGGCTAGACACCATGATGTTATATACCATAATTCAAATTTAACATCATATTTTTATGAGGCCACAAAGATGAAGTGCAGTGACTTCCAAAAGGATTATGAAGAAAGCTCTCAAGTGGAATATGAGAACTGATCCCTTCTCTGTTCCTTGTTTTTATTGGCTAAGTCTTCCAGTCACTGGGTATTTGGGTTTTTGTTGAGATCAGCGATTTTGTTCTCAGAATCATAGAGAGTTGCTTTCAGTCTGTGGACTGAGGAAGAAGATTACAGCTCTAATGAGCCGACTCTGCAAATGAGAAAATAATAATCTCCTCATAATTAGGACTTCCTCTTTTAGAGTAAATGTTGGCCATGGGTTTTTTTAAAAGAAGGAAAATCATTTCATTATTTGGTTAAAAAAATATATATGTAAATTAATGTCAAAGAGCTTAGTGGAATAAGGAATTAAAACGAGTTTGACTTATTTTCCCAAATATGTACATTGCTGGAACCTCGTTCTGATTTTCTGGTCAAAACGATTATACTTTTCTGTGTAACTTGGATAGCAGGAATCAACACATTGCCTATTAAAGTAGCACTTGATGTTTTCTGCATGAAATAATCACTTTTGTTCTTTCTGAAGGTTTCAGGACTATCATGCCCATTTCATAGATGGAGAAGTAAAATATGGCTTGCTCAATGTTTAAAGGTATCCTTGAATTGTAACTCAGGAATGTCTCCTCCCATACTGAATATGTAGACCATTATAAGCAGCACTGGCAGTTATAGCGGTAATGGTGGCAAAAGTTGGGAGAGGAAAGCATTTTAACAATACTGGCTGTGCTCAGTTTATGAGCAGATTTTATCTGAAACTCAGAACACATAGGGACATGTTTATATATGGTTTGGTTGGGTGCTTAGGACTGCCCATAATATGGAGACATATTACTAATTGTTATTAAAAAAAAAAAGAGAAAGAAAAAATTCATTGAATTGATTCTGACTCATAGCTACGGTATACGACAGAGTAGAACTGCCCCACAGAGTTTCTAAGGAGTGCCTGGTGGGTTCAGACTGCTGACCTTTTGGTTAGCAGCTTTAGCTCTTAACCGCTATGCCACCAGGTTTCCATAATAGAGAAATAAAATTTTTCCAGAGTTCCTGGGCTCCTTTTCCTGGTTTCTTCTGGTCTTTTTTTCTTCCTGGTCTTTAGTGGTCTACTGAGTTCCCTACCCCTCTGAAATCTGGGGTTTGAGACTATTCTACTGAACCACAAGAAAGTACAGAAGTTAGAGATTAACTAGCCATTTGGAAAACCTGCTGGAAAGGACAGTCCTAAAAGGGAATTTGAACTGAAAGGGAAGATAGTGAAGGCAGCAGATGTTAGCCGTCCTGTACAGCTCCTGCCATATTACAAACAGAGCAGGGCTCTGGCAGAAGAAGGGATTACTGGAGGAGAGGCCCCTGGAAAGGGGCAGCAATGCTTGCTCATTCATGAGGGACTTTTGGGAAGCAAAGTTTAGAAATCAGTAACTTTCCACAATTAAGGTATCTCCCTTTCCATTTTCAGAAGAGCTTTCCTATGCATTATCTCAACTGATCATTATGACAAACTAGTGAGGTAACCTGGTCAAAAACAAGATCATTTTCTGTGTTGTATACGTGGTAATGTGACCCACAGTTGTGATGTGGCTGCCCTAAGGTCACAAAACTATTTGATGTGACAACTTGACTTGCAACTGTTGTTACTTAACTCTGTTGAAGACTCTCTAGTTGTGGATTGGTCTGGTGCTGAAGCACTTCCTGAAGAAAAAAACAGACCTATCCCTGTCCTTGTAGTTGAACTGTGATAGACATGATTTATAAAGTTGAACATGTCCAGGGAAAGTAATAAAGCAGAAACCTTCAAGGCAAAGACTTTATTGTTCACATCGATGGTTGTTTCTGAGTCTGATAAAACAGTATATTCATGAACGGACCTGGTGACTATATTTTGGTCTAATAGGACTTCCTGCTCCTGGAGAGAGGGTTTTGATCAGTTGTAAGAGCTCAGGAATTATGTGACACACTAAATAAACCTTCACTCTGTATTATTGAATGGCCTCCTTTAGTCACTTCGAGTCAGAAATACAAATTATAGAAAGAAATGTACTATTATAACTCTTTAGAAGAACTAAAACACACACACACACACACACACACACCCCCTTTGGAAAATTTCAAAATTATCCCAGATAAAACTGTGTCAATCCTACTGACGATCTATTTGTAATACATGAATATAGTACTTCCTGTGAAAATTGGAGTCCCTGGGAGGGGAAAATGGTTAAGCACTTGGTACTAATCAAAATTTGGCGGTTCAAACTCACTCAGAGGTGCCTTAGAAAAAAGTCCTGGCGATCTGCTTCCCAATAGTCATAGCCATGAAAACCCTATGGAGCATAGTTCTACTCTACAGCACGTGAGGTTGACATGAGTCGGAATCAACTCATCTGCAACTGATGGTATTATGAGGTTCAAATTTTAGACTTTGAAGTCAATAGTGTGCTGAGTTTTAAATCTCCCCAAAATACCTTGGCCTGCCCTCAAGTCCCATTTAAAGCTACTCCCCAAATAAGCAGACAATTTTAATATAAACTGAAATTTACAAGGTGACTTTCTTAGTCTTCCAGGATCAAACTTCCTCAGAGTATTCCTCCTTCCACATTTGGTAGATTTCTGCCGTTTTCCTTCTCAGAGTAAGTGGTGTATGGGAGCGTGGGACAAAAGCATTTCACTCTAGCTAATGAACCCTTAGTTGTATGCAAGGTGCTTAATGGAGTCCTGGAAATAGGGCCAAGTCATAGAAAATACAGAGACATCAGTGAGTAGACATATAGACCGGCTTGCCATGGAGGAAATTAGGATGCAATAGTTTAGGTTATTTCACCCCCTCTTCCACTCAACCTGGACTAAAGCTTTAGCATATAATACCTTTTGACCCTGCCAACAGAAGCAATATGGCCATAAATAGGTAAATAAGCCTTATGGGCCCAAAAAGCTATGGATTGTAGGATGTTAAACCAAAATTAAGATACACCATGTCTATAGAAGCCCTTGGATTCACCAAGGGGAAAATCGACCAGTCAACATAATGAATAGGTCTAATTTGATGTGACTTGTTCTTCCTAAACTACGCTGATGTCTGGTGGATTATATGGCAATCAACGTAAATAACATAGTAGGTACCATAAGTAGATTACTACTTGCCAAATGGATGGTATTGAGGTGAGTGATAAGAGTTTGGATGAGACAGGGAACGAAAAGTTTTTCATGAGTAGAATATGGATATCTGCTAATGAGTGATTGTCCACTCAGTCCAAAATGCTAGGAAAGCAAGTTGGTGGGATAAAGCTTCTTTTCTGACTGGGGTGTTTTAGAAAGGTCTGTGTAAGGATTTGATCTAAACTTTCTTTTATTTCTCCTCTTTTACCCAGCCTTCAAGGAGCCCTGGTGGCACAGTGGTTAATTGTCAGCTGCTAACTGAAAGGTCAGCAGTTGGAACCCACCAGCAGCTCTGTGGGAGAAAGATGTGTTAGTCTGCTTCCATAAAGATTATAGCCTAGGAAACCCTGTGGGGCAGTTCTACTTTGTCCTATAGGGTCACTGAGTTGAATCTACTCAATATCAGTGAGTTTGGTTTTTGGTTTTGTTTTTATCCAGGCTTAATTCTACTTTCTCTTTGTTCCTATGTTCAAAATCAATGAGTACAGCAAATGTATTTTCTTCTTTTGTCAGACGGAACCCATATTTCATTGGTTGAGAGATGGAAATTAGGCTCTTACATACCGTCCCTGGGATTCAGACATATTATGAACTCAATTAAACCAGCCAAAATTTCTCTAGTGGATCAGTTTGGAAAGGCACTCTGATAGAATAAGACACAAAACACTAATAAGAATTAGCAATAATCAAAGAGCTAAGCCAAATCTTCTTATCTAATAAACCAATTACTATTGACAGGTAAATAAAAACTGCATTTTTGGTTTAAAAATTATGAAGGCCCACTTATTTAAAATTGCCAAGTTTAGCAAATAATTAAGTTCTCACGGTGATTTCTTTATAATCAAAAATGACCATTGTCAATATTGGTATTATGTTGTTGCTGTTGTTAGGAGTCAGTTCCAACTCAGATTGGCCCTGTGTACAACAGAACAAATCACTGCCCGGCCCTGCGCCGTCCTCATAACTGTTGCTATGCTTGAGCCGCTGTGTCAATCCATCTAGTTAAGGGTCTTCCTCTATTTCACTGACCTTCTACTTTCCAAGCATGATGACCTCCTCCAGGGATTGGTCCCTCCTGATAACATGTCCAAGGTAGTTGAGATGAAGTCTTGCCATCCTTGCTTCTAAAGGGCTTTCTAGCTGCGCTTCTTCCAAGACGGACTTTCTGGCAGTCCATGGTGTATTCAATTTGCTTCACCAAGAAGAATTATAAAGTATGCAAAGTATATATAATGTATAGATTACAAAAATAAATTCATTTGAGCTTATAATCAATTTCTGGTGGCTATTCTTTATTTTCAGATGTTCACGCTCAGAAAATAATGAAGTTGCTTTGGCCAAATATATTTAGGTTTAATTATTTATTTCCTGTCCTGCCTATACCTCCTCTTCTCTGTGGATCTCTATAGCTGTCACCAGTATGTCATTTAATTCTGATCCAAAAACATAGTTTGTTTATGTTTTGGAGTTGGAATATTTTTCCCCCTTGAGGAAAGCCACTTGCTGTCATTTCTTGCCAAAATCAGTAAATTTATTCCCAACCTTTTAAAATATTTCTTCTTTTCAAGTTCATTACATCAACATGCCTATCAATGCAGTACTGAATGTAATTTTTTTTTTTAGTGTTTACTAAGATTGGTAGCACTACAATCTGTCAGTCTTCCTCTGATATATATAAATGTGAAATGCGAACATTGAACATAGTGTTCTCTGTGCACACATAAAACACAAAGAAATGTATGCAGAAAATCTAATGGTAGGGAATCAAAGAGAACTGAGGCCTCAAATATCATCTCCAGCTACTGACAAAAACTAAACTTGTAGTCAGGGATGCTAGGGCATAAAACATTCATGTTGTTATTGGTGCTGAAGGCTGCCACTGATTTATTCGGAATCAGCATTAAAGCATTCATGACACTGCGCTATGGTGCTCAGCCCTTTTAAGCCCTGGGAGGCTTTTGTATTTTTCATGCTTGTGGTTCTGTTGCCACTGCTATCCGTTTTTCAAGAAGCAGCAAGCCAAGCCTTGTCAGAGCTGACTGCATTGTCTTCTGAAGCCTCTCCTCACTAAATTGAAGTTAAAGGCAAGGAAATTCTGATGGCACACAGAGATTAGGTGGCTCCAAGACCTCCTGGGTAAATCCTTTGTTGAAGGATCTCTCATTTCCAGCTGTTTGCTCTGCGGGACTACCTGTCCACAGGGATGAAGAAATCCTAGCCCATAAGGGCTTATTTAAAATGTCTTAGTCCATGTGGGTGACAGGGAACATAAATTAAAATGAAAGAAATGTGTTTTTATCTTTCCTTATGGTTTCCTTCCGTTTACTGAGTATTTGTTCTGCTAAACAGAGCAATCTATTATTTATCGATCAGCTATTCCCTGGGTGGAACAGTTAAGCATTTGGTTACTAACCAAAGATACTTGGTTTGAGTCTACCCTGAGGGGCCTGGGAAAAAAGGCCTGGTGATCTACTTTTGAAAGTTTACATCCTTGAAAACACTATGGAGCACAGTTCTCTGACACACATGGGGCTGCCAGGAGTTGGAATTGACTTGATGACAGTTGTTTTTTTTTTGTTGTTGTTGTTTTGCTTTTTTTCTTCTTGGTAGTTTTTTTTTTTTTTTTTTATCAGATTCCGTTTTGACACTGGTCTACTTTCTTTTTCCTGGTGTTAAATACCATTTACCTAAGAGTTGTATTATTAATTAGGATTTAACTTTTGTAATCAGTTTTTACCAAATTTGGCTATAAACTCATAAATTCCTTACTGATGTCTACATCATTCAATTAATATAGTGAAAAGAAAACCTTATGTTTATATGGGACTTAACAGTTTATAAATAGCATTTAGATGCATTTCCTCAAGCTGTAGAGCTGGGCTTTAGAGGGGCATTTGCCATATTTTATGCGTTTAATCTCTAGGGTTGATTCAGTAGTGTTTTAATGGCTAAAAGAAGAAGTGGCCTGGTTCAGTGCTTCTCAAATTTTAATGTACATATGAATCCTCTGGGGACCCTTGTTAAATGTAGATTCTGGTTCAACAGCAGATTTGGGGTGAGACCTAAGAGTTAGTTCCTAGTCATCATTAAAAATAGTAATGTAGGAAGCCCCCTTACATATAAGGCAGTCCTAACTGTGTCTTTAAGAATTTGTAGGTGCATACAGTCCTTATTTTTTTATCGACTCATAGCAACCCTGTAGGACAGAGTAGAACTGCCCCATAGAGTTTCCAAGGAGCGCCTGACGGATTCGAACTGCTGACCCTTTGGTTGGCAGCTGTAGCACTTAACCACTACGCCGACAGTCCTTATTTAGCCTTACTTTAGAGCAAGAAAAGGCTCGAAGACTTCTCAATGATTTAAAAGCTGCAAGTGCAGCAAGCGAAGGTGACTGTGATGTGGAATCTCTTGGTTCAATCATTTCAAAGTGAGGGCAAATTTACAAAACATTAAAAGGCGAGGACAAGTTGTCCAGAAGTTGGATGTTCCTAACAGGGGGACTGCTTGTAGCTCTGAATTTGAATTTCAGGTAAACAATGGATAATCTTTTAAGTATAAGGATGTTAGAAATATTGCATGGGACATAATTATACTAAAAATTTATTTATTATTTATTGGAAATTCAAATTTCACTAGCACTTTTGCTCTAGAGACTAATGCATTAGTGTGGATTGGTCTCGATCAAGTTTTTTCAGTTATAACACTATCAATATTTGGGCCAGATAATTCTTTGTTGTGGGGCTATCCTGTGCATCGTAGATGTTTAGCAGCGTCCAAACCCTGGTGGCGTAGTGGTTAAGAGCTACATCTGCTAACCAAAAGGTTGGCAGTTTAAATCCACAAGGCGCTCCTTGGAAAGTCTATGGGGGCAGTTCTACTCTGTCCTATAGGGTCACTCCGAGTTGGAATCGACTTGACGGCAACGAGTTTTGGCCTTTGCCCACGAGATGTCTATAGCACCCCACCTCCGGTTGTGACAACAGAAAATGCCTCCAGACATTGCCAAATATCCCCTGGCGGTCAAAATCACCCCCATTTGAGAACTACTGGTTTTGTGGAAGAAGTTGTGTGTGTATGTGTTTCTGGATGTTTAGGGGACCAAAATATAAAACATTAGAAAACTTTTGGTCACCTGTCTTTTTCTGTCAAATCTGATGTCGTTGTTGTGTGCCATGGAGTTGATTCCAATTCTTAGAAGACCCTATACTACCTGTTGCCATTGAGTACATTCTGACTCATAGCAACCCTGCAGGTTGGAGTAGAACTGCCCTATAAGGTTTTTTTTTTTTTTTTATAAGGTTACTAAGGAGTGGCTGATAGATTTGAACTGCCAACCTTTTCGTTAGCAGCTGAGCTCTTAACCACTGCACCACTAGACCCTATTAAAAAAAAAAAAAAAAACAGAGTAAAACTGCTCCATAGGGTTTTCTAGGCTGTAATATTTACAGGAGCAGATTGCCAGGTCTTTCTACCATGGAGCTGCTGATGGGTTCAAACCATCAATCTTTAGGTTAGCAGGTGAGCACTTAACTACTGCACCACCAGAGCTCCTTGTCAAATCTAATAAGAGGAATATAATGGGAGTTTCAAAGGTAAGTTCAGTGAGAGTTATGAGATTTTTAAAAAATTTACAGGCAAGTATTGTTTCCTATTTGTCTATAAATCTGGTTTTTCTACCCCCATCACTACAACACATGTTGTAGTTTAGCATTTAAAGGCTACGTTCTTTACAATGTTAATTGTACTATCTCTTGAGTATTGTATTCCATCTCTACACCCATAGAATATACATTTGTCCCAGGTGCCTAGGGGTTAAAGTCAATGCCACCTGCATTCATGGTTTTCTACTGGCTCCCTCCCCCACTAATCTGCCCTTTACTATTCCAGCATATTTCCCAGTGTTCCTCTCCATCCATTCCATCCACCACGCAAGCCGACGTACACAGCTCACCACCATGTTACGTGTTAACCCAGCATTTTTGATTTTGTGTTTTGCTAGTGTTGTCCTCCTTCCACCCAGCCTCAGAGCCATCCTTTAAAATTTCCATCTCTTTCAAAAATCCTTATTCTTTTTCCTGAGCCTGAAAGAATCACTCCCTTCTCTGGCAGTTTGCTATTTGTGTCTTATGGCACAAGTCACTTCTTCCCTTGGACTAGAAATCTTTGTTGACATGCATCTCCCTTAGTCACCTGGAAAGACCTTTAGAGTAGATTTGGGACTGACTGAGCATTGCATCCTCGATAGTACCATCTACCTATAGTTTTAGGGCCCCCAGCCCAGGGCCTTGCATATGTGCTTTCCTTGGCCTGGGATGCTTTGCCTTCTGGCCCTCTCTTTCCCAATTTTGTAGACTTTTCTCAGTAAGGCCTTTTTTGGCCACTCTAATTGCTACAGCTCTCAGCGACCAGACAGCTTAACACCCTTTACTGATATTTTTTTTTTTCCCATGGTAGCTATCACCCTCTCTCATACTTCATGTTTGCTTCTTTGTTTATTATCTGATTTCCCATATACAGTTTTGACCAGGGCTGGGAGTTTCATCTCTTTCATTTACTAATGCTTCCTTAGTGCCTCACACAAAGTAGGTGCTCAACACACTCGTGTCAAATAAATAAATTAATTGTGCTGGTACATTGGAAGGCAAGTCAAAAGGAGTTGGCCTCAAAAAATATTTGATCCTTGGGAATGTCAGTAGAATAATTGGAAAGGGGCAAAACTTTCTTAGCTGTGAAACTTCTAACGTATACCCAGGCACAAACTCATCACTTTGTAATCCTATCTTCAGTCTATTTCACACAGAAGGCTTAGGGAAAAAAAGCTGAAAAATTGCCTTGATTGCAGTTTTGGGGGGAGGGTACTGAAAAAGACTTCCTTACTTAAACTTCTCTAATACCAGGTGCTGAAAATTTCACAATTGCTGATGTAACAAATGTTGTATTACCTGCTATTAGCTGAGTAGCTCTAGAAATCAAGTTGAACCTAAAGTGGAAGAAAGCTGTTTCGTAAACCTTCTTTTTTTTCTTTTGCCTCTTTTCTTGCCTTCATAAAAGGTGCATTTGAAGGAAGCAAGTGCCCTCTGGGGCTGTGTCTACATAGATGTGAAAGTACTAAGCAATCACTTTTGTGCAATTGATTAGTTAGGTCAAATATGCCGAATCGTACCAACTGTACATGAACTTGACTAGTTAATTTAGAAATTCTGGGTCAATATTACCATATGCCAACCAAACCTTTTGCCTTCGAGTTGATTCTGAGTCATAGTGACCCTATAGAACAGAGTAGAGCTGCCCCAGAGGGTTTCCAAGGAGTGGTTGGTGGATTCGAACTGCTGACATTTGGTTAGCAGTTGAACTCTTAACCACTGTGCCACCAGGGCTCTTACTATATGCTAGGTACTGGCAAACTTCTTCTGTAACAGACCAGATAGTGAATATTTCTGGGTTTGCAGGTCATGTGGTCTTAGCTCTGCCACTGTAGTGTGAAAGCAGGCGTAGACGATGCCTAAATCAAGGGGCATGTCTATGTTCCAATCAAAATATATTTATGGATACTACGAGGTGAATTTCATATAATTTTCATGTGTTATAATATTCTTCTGATTTTGTATTCAATCATTTTAAAATTTAAAAACCTTTCTTACCTTGCAGGCCCTACCCGCCTCCCCCGCCCAAAAAAAACAGGTGGGGGCCAAATTTGGCCCGTGGGCTATAGGTTGCTGACCCTTGCCAGGGACTGTTGGCTTCAGGATGATACTGGTGTCCTCCTTGGCTCTCCTCTTGCAATCTGAGCAGGACCAGGCTGGAACTAGTAACCATAGTAAATGTGTGCAAAATCAATGCGCATCTAAATGGAAGGCAAGATTTTGCTCAGACAGCAGCTTGAAGCAGATATTGCAAATCTGACTTTGAGTTTGATCTCCAATTAAGACCTGGAAGATTCCTTGTGCTTTTATCTAAATCCTGTTCCCACTCTGCCACTTTTAGACCTAATTAACTCAGGCTCAGCTATTCTTGCAATAATCTTGTCTCCTAGCATTTTTGAAAAATTCATCAATGATTCTTTTTAAACTAGCTTGGTATATGTTTGTAGAAATGGGGACTCAAGCATGTTATTTTCTGTCCTTTGAGCTGCTGAATGCTTTATATTATGTTTTCTCGACCTATGTCATCTTTACTGCAAAGAGGTAGTTTCAGCAAAAGGTAAAGGTGTTCAGCTTAATACTATACAATTTAAACTTAAGGACACCCATTGCATGGACTTCTATTTTCAGATCTTGTCACAATGACGGAATCCGGTTCACTTCCCCTCTCATTTCTTTAACAATTTCAATAAATTGCTTATAACTTCTATAATCTTTAAACTCCGTAATAACCAGTGTAGGCCCAGAGAATATCTTTTCTTAATACCGCACAGCTGTTTATCTCAACTATTTGATTTTTGTTGCAAAATATGAGCAGCTGAAATTTCCACAGGCTCATTGTGTAGCTCATCCAACTGTTAATTTAAAAAAAAAAAAAAAAAATTGCTGTCGAGTCAATTCTAACTCACAGCGACCCTATAGGACAGAGTAGAGCTACCGCATAGGGTTTCCAAGGAGCGCCTGGTGGATTTGAACTGCCGACCTGTTGTTTAGAAGCTGTAGCACTTAACCACTACACCACCGGGGTTTCCCCAACTGTTAATAGTCATCATTAATGATTTCTCAATCCAAATTGTTTCTGAATTAGTTTACAGCCTCTGTAAACCACCTGCCCTTAGAAGTTGTTTTTTTTTTTTTTTTCCAAGCAGGAGATATTTCTTACGCTTCCTTTTGAAGAAACTAGAGTTCTTTTCAACTTGGCAGGGGAAAACTGGTTTTAGCCTTTGGAAAGGAATCTCTTAAGGTGCTGATGATATATTTTCAATCAGTAGAATTAGCCTTTATTACTTAATAAATGGAGAAAGTCCACACTACCCACTTTGTATCACAAGGGCTTAAGATCTCATGTCCCTTGTTTTAATTGGAGATTTGAAAATATGTTACCATGTAAATGCATTAGCTCTAAGACCCCCTCCTCCTTGTGTTTTCTGTTTGAAAAGCCCATTAAATGGTTTCATTGCTGATTGGCTGGAAGCCTATATTACTTCCTGACTGAAGGCCATTAACACCCTGGCCAGAAGTGCTGAAAGGAAGATGAAGAGATTTACACCCTCTGATTTCTGTATTAACAACAAGGACAAAACAGTATGTGGTATTTCAGTGGGATAATACAATTAAAAAATATGATTTCTTTTTCCACAGGTGCATTTATCTCTGAAAATTAGCAGTTATACATGGTGTGAATAAGGTACCTTCTCTGATGAGTTTGAATCATATTTAAAAAAAAAATCAGTATTATGGACAAGTTTATGATTTATAGACTATTACCATTTCTCCAAATGATAGAACAGAAGTCAGCTTATTTTTAGATTTGAGTTCTGATAACTTAAAAAAATACTGGAAAAAAACAACACATGTGGAAAGCACTATATATGTACACATGTAGAATATATATATAAAGAGAGAGAGACATATTTACATGTACACACACCCACATATATATTATATAGAGAAAGACACACAGGGAGAAGTTAGTTCAGTATAGGAAAGAAACTCCAATCTCTCTTAGAATGAGAGGTGAAAAGCCCTCTTATCAAATGGCCCTTCACCTAAATGGGCAAAACAAAAATAATAACTCCTCAACAGACTCAGACTTAAACAAGGATGTTATTGAATGTTTTTACTCAGCAGGATACACTGTGCACACTCACAGAGACACAGGCAGTATATCTACCCTGGAGAAATCTAGAGTATAATTGGGTAGAAGAAAGGACACATGAAAATATGGTAACTGTAGAATAGTTGTGATTACCAAATGAGTACCACCAAGAATAAGTGCTATGGCATCTCAGAGAAGAATAAGCAAAAGAGGTTTAATCTGAATCTACAAGTTGGGTTCAGATATTTCACCTGTGGATTCAACAGATATTTATTAAGTGCCTATTATGTACCTAGACACTGATGATAAAAGAATTAATAAAAAATTGATGATGGCTCAACCTTTCGAGGGGAAAAACAAAATAATCAGGCAGGGGAGTACCGAACAAAGGATGGCAAAGCTGGGGAGGTAAATTGGAGAGTAAAAAGGCATGTTCAGCAGCTCAGTGAGACCATTTAAAATGGGCATATAGTTATTAAAGGATAAATATAGAGAGTGAATGATCTCATAAACCCAAGAAAAATACAGTCCACTAAGCTATGGATCACAACTGATCCTCAGCTGATCATGGGGATGGAGCAGAACCGAGGAGTGTTACATTCCTTTGCACATGGGGTCACCATGAGTTGGGAGTCCACTAAAGGGCAGCTAACAGCAACAATACAACATAGTATATACCTGATACAAAATTTGGAAAATAATGTTCTGTTCTGAGATTCCCCAAATTTCAGTTTCAAATCAGGTTAACCCTTTTTAAGTTTGTTGTTTTTCTTGTGTGCCATCTGGTCAATTCCAGCTTATACAACCCTAGATGACAGAGTAGAACTGCCCCATAGGGTTTCCTAGGCTGTAATCTTTAAGAGAGCAGATTGCCAGGTCTTTCTCCTGAGGAGTCAGTGGTGGGTTCAAACTGCCAACCTTCCAGTAAGCAGCTGTGCAATTAACTATTGCACCGCCAGGGCTTCTTTTTATAAGTTTACTGGTAAAAAATTACCTTAAAGATGCACTTCACACACTACTCATAGGATTCTTCAGATTAATGCTCTCCAAACTGGCATCTCAAATGAAGCTTCTAAATCTAAGACTCAGTTGAATAACATATCTCCTGAAAGGACAAACTGAGATTACAAGATG
The DNA here is from genome assembly GCF_024166365.1 of Elephas maximus indicus. Classification (NCBI taxonomy): domain Eukaryota; kingdom Metazoa; phylum Chordata; class Mammalia; order Proboscidea; family Elephantidae; genus Elephas; species Elephas maximus. The sequence goes on from NC_064829.1 coordinate 61,455,091, forward strand.
TCAATATATGTTTCAAATACTGTCCTGATTTATAAGCATCTGTAAACCACTCTAAAGACTGTTTCAAACCCTCAAATGCTGAAGCCAAGAGAATTATAAAATACATAAAAAATAATTTACTTCAAAAAAAGCAAAATTCAGAGTGAATTCAAAGAACTTGACACAATTTGGGATAAACCCGTTGTTGTTAGGTACCGTCCAGTGAGTTCTGACTCATAGCGACCCTGCATGCAACAGAACAAAGCACTGCCTTGTCCTGCACCATCTAAACATTAGTTGCTATGTTTGAGCCCACTGTTGCAGCCAGTGTGTCAATCCATCTCATTGAGGTCTTCTTCTTTTTCACTGACTCTCTACTTTACCAAGCATGTTGTCCTTCTCCAGGGACTGGTCCCTACTGATAACGTGTCTAAAGTATGTGAGACAAAGTCTTGCCGTTCTTGTTCCAAGGAGCACTCTGTCTGTACCTCTTCCATGACAGACTTGAAAGAGGTCTTTTGCAGCAGATTTGCCCAATGCATGTCTATTACATTAAATACACTCTTGTTAAGTGTTGGCAGATGAATGTAAGCTGTCAGTACATTAGGTCATTTAAGCACAAAATCACAGATTTATGCAATTTAGTAAATATAAGTGACCTTGAAGATCGCCTTCCATAATATTTTCTTTTTTTAGATTCAGAAGTTGAGATCTAATAATTTACTTGATCTTTTACCACTGTTCAATTTCCAATGCCACATCTCTTGCTCAGATGTCTTCTTTTTTGCTGCCCTCCATAACTCCATGTCTACTTACCTAACCTAACAAAATCTCTTACATCACACCCTAAATATTGTATCTGGAAACCTGGGATTTATTTTTGGCCCATCCCTTTCTCTCACAGGCCACACCCAATCTTCAACAGGTCCTATATGTTATACCTCAAAAATTTCCAGAATCTCTCCTTTACTGCCTTTCCAGTGCTACTTCACTTGCCCAAACCATATTTCCCTTGACTTAGACTAATATTAAGTTTCTACCTGAGATTCATACTTCACTTTTGCCCTTACCTCCCACCAAACCTATTTTCTACACAGAAGCCAAAATGATCTTCAAAAAATGTAAATCACATCATCTCATTCCTCTGCTTAAAATCCCTTAATAACTTTTCAGTGTACTTGAAATAAAACCCAACTTACTGAGATGGTGCAAGGAATCTGAATTATCCATGTGTACCTACATCTCCAATCTAATCTTTTGCCATGTTCTTCTTTGCCCAGTGTTCTTCAAAGCCCATGATTTCTCTGTTGAGCCATGCTTAATGCTTCTTTTTAAGTTCATAAATAATAAGATCAGGAAAGATCATAAACAAGCTTGGAAGCAATATCGTTGCTGATCCTATAACAACTGTGTAAGTACTCTGATACTTGAAGCTTAAAGCTGTTCTGAAGGAATAATTTACTTCCTACACCCATACCTGCACCCCACTTCTGGCTTCTTTCAAAGCTGGTGAGAGATATATTTCTGCCTGTCAAAATGGGCCCATCTCCTACCTTTCTCAGTTCAGGTATCATATGATATAAAATTGGGCCTAGAAGACTCATACTGAAAGATTTCCATGAAGAATGATTTACTATTAGCCATCTTACTCACATTCTTCTACAACTAACAATTCCTGGGGAGTAAGCCCACAAAAATCTAAATTGTGATAAATTATCATTTCAGGCTCTGATGATGAACTTTGTCTCGGATGAGATTGAGACACATCACAAACTAAGTTCTTTGGAGTTGTCTTGGGCTGGGTTCTCTAGAGAAGCAAAACGAGGTACACATATAAATATATATAGAGAGAGATTTATATCAAGGAAATGGCTCACAAGGTCATAGAGTCTGTAATGTCCTAAGTCCCTGGGTCAGGATAGAGGCTTCTCCTGATTCACCTAGCCACAGGGACTAGACACCCAAGATTGGCAGGTCAGAGAGCAAGGCTGTTGCTCACAGGTTGTGAAGAACAATGAATCCCAACATCAGCAGGCAAGGCAGCAGGTAAGCTGTTAGCTCAAGTCCCAAGAGCAGGAGGTCAGATGAACAGGAGCCAGCTGTAGGATCCAGAGTGAGCAAAAGCCCCCAAGCCCTGCTAGAAAGTCCACCCATATTCAATGCAGGCCACACACACAAGAAAACTCCCTTTCAACTGATTGGCTACTCACAGCAGATCACATGGGGGTGATCACATATCAAATCTCAGCATCACACAACTGCCAAAACACTGAGAGCCATGTTCCAGGCAAGCTGACACACAGTCTTAACCATAACAGGAGTCAAACTGTTTTTTTTCTTTTGAATGGGCCATTCCATAAGGTACAGTGGGTGACTCTGGGACCACCCACCAAAATTTTTACTAACGTTTTGATTTTCTTAGGACCTCAACTGAGAAGGTAGAAAGTCATACAAGTTCAGTAGTTAAGCAGAAATATTTTGGTTTTCCATTTTTATTGTACAAATGCACAACATGCAAATTCATTTTATCATCTCCACTTCTCTCGGGAGGTACTTCCAAATCAAAATCAAAATGATATAGATTCATCAGAAGCCTTTAATCTAAATGATTATTTCTGCTGTGGTTTACTTCTCATTTCTCAAAATGGATTTTGTGGCAAGAAAAAATTGGATCCCTTTGACATCTTTTAGGTGAATCTTAGCTTGGTCAAACTCTAACCAATTATATACTGAAATAAAGGCTTTGAGTTGACACTACCCTCTCTGCCTCCTCCTGGTATTAAACTTGTTCCATTTAGGTTTCCCCTTTTTTTGGTCTCTGTCTAAAAGTTGTCAGTATAAGACTCAGCCACAGTGTTTTTAAGTAAACCAAACCAAACCAACCCAAAAAAGAAAGGAAAAAACCCAAACCAATTGCTGTTGAGTCAGCTCTGGCTTATAGCGAACCTATAGGACAGAGAAGAACTGCACCATATGGTTTCCAAGGAGGAGCTGTTGGATTCGAACTGCTGACCTTTTGGTTAGCAGCAAAGCATAATAATATATTTGCCATTTCAACATTTTTACATGTACAATTCAATGGCATTAATTATGTTCATCATGTCAGCCACAACATTTTTTATAGGAAAACAAATAATTTACATTGAGAGGAGGAGGTCATACCAAACAAATTGAGGGTAAAAATATTGCCAGAAAATTTCATCAAGGCCATTTACAGCCATGGCTATACCTATCTCATATGTTGTTGTTGTATGCCATCGCATTGATTCCAACTCATAGAAAACTTATATGACAGAGTATAACTGTCCCATAACGTTTCCTAGGCTAACAATATTTTCAGGAACAGATCACCAGGTCTTTTTTCCCGTGGAGCCTGTGGTGGGTTCGAACTCTGGAATGCCTATGGTTAAACTGAGCATTTAATCATTGTGTCACCAGGGCTCTTTATCTATCTTATATAGTGCCTAGTATGTACTCAATCAATACTACTGGTAATGAGAAAAATAATTACCTGGATAGATAGATTGATAAGTAGAAGATAATTTAATCCTTTGAATAAAATGCTCAATTAAAAGAATGAAATAATCATAATCCAATAGATTCTTGTTTAAAGATATTTGAAAATAATAGGATAATCTCTTGCTGTCTAAGTTTTTCTGCTTTTGGCCATCCCTGTTAGTGGGGCATTGTAATGTTTTACTCAGGGAGTATTAGCAACGTGAATCTCAAGCTACTCCTTTAATTCCAAAATCTAGAAATGTAAATCATTTTTAGAACAGCAAGTATATGCTAAATAACTATGGTATAATTTATTATAAAACATAGCATAAAATACTGTAACACAACCGTGTTTTACTAATTATTTATCCATCAACATGGAGAATGTTGTAGTTAGCTGCAGTCAAGTCAGCTCTGACTCATGGTGACTGTCTTGGTCATCTAGTGCTGCTGTAACAGAAATATCACAAGTGGATGACTTTAACAAACAGAAATTTATTTCTTCACAGTAAAGTAGGCTTAAAGTCCAAATTCAGGGCGTCAGCTCCAGGGGAAGTCTTTCTGTCAGCTTTCTTATCAATCTTCCCCCAGACTAGGAGTTTCTCCACACAGGGACCCCAGGTCCAAAGGACATACTCCGCTCCCAGCACTGCTTTCTTTGTGGTATGAGGTCCCTGTATCTCTCTGCTCACTTCTTTCTTTTATATCTCAAAAGAAATTGGCTTAAGACACTATCTAATATTGTAGATGTCATCAATATAACTGCCACTAATTCAGCTCATTATATCATAAAAAAAAAAAAAAAAAAGGATATACAACACATAGGGAAATCACATCAGATGACAAAATGGTAGACAATCTTACAATACTGGGAATAATGACCTAGCCAAGTTGACATATATTTTCAGGGGACACAGTTCAATCCATGAGAGTGATCCATGTACAACATAACAAAACATTGCCTGGCTCTGTGCCATCATCATGATTGCTGGTGTGTTTAAGACCATTCTTGTGACCATGTGCATTTTGAGTGCCGTCTAACCTACGGGGCTTATTTTTCAGCACTATACTGGACTATATTGTAATATGAAGATTAGTGGATACACCTATTCACTTATTGACTATCTCTTTATCTGATATTTCACATTGACGACAAGAGAAAAAAACTACTGTCCAACTATTTTGCTCATTAACAATGTACATCTGACAGTAACAAACACTGAGGTGTGAGGCAAGAGTAACATTGGCTGTAATGGTTATTGTTATGTGTGAATTTGGCTGGGCCATGATTCTCAGTGGTTTGGTAGTTATATAATGATGTAAGCTGGCACTTAAGTATTGATGTAATTTGGCAGTTAAGTATTGATGTAGTCACTCTCCATTTTATGATCTGACGTGGTCATCTTCTATTTTTGCATAATGCCAATTTCACATAACATCCTGGTCTTTGGAACCTAAACATATCGATAAGTGTGAAGAGGGTGTATTTATTGAATGCTACTGTGTGCCTAGGGAGTAATACCAAGACATCATAAATACCAAACCAAACCCATTGCCAACAAGTCCATTCTGACTCATGGTGACCCTATAAAAAAGAGTAGACCTGCCCCATAGAGTTCCCTAGGAGCAGCTGGTGGATTTGAACTGTCAGGCTTTTCATTGGCAGCCAAGCTTCTAACCATTGTGCCACCAGGACATTATAGAGGGTGTTATAGATTCTGCTTTTGTGGAACTTATAGTTCTTGTGTAGCCAGAACTACCACACATGACCAATGATAAAATGAAAGAACGATACCAGGCAGTGTCAAATCACAGTCTCTCTTATAGGGTGGAAAAAGAAGTTTTAGAGATACTGCAGTACTTGCCCTCAATTATTTACCATCTCCAAAAAATATAGTGATCTGCCGTTTCACTGTATTTGCATACGTTATTTCTTTGTCAAAATTTTTTTTTTTTTATTGGATCTTGTACACCTGGTGAACTCCCATTCATTATTTAATACCCTGTTCATATTTCACTATTCCTGGAACTCTCTCCTGATTATTTTCTTCCTAATAAAAAAAAATAGGCATCATTAATGATTAATTATCCATCTTTACACTTATCAAATTGCATTGTTCTAATATATTTGCTTTTCCTACTGGACTCTGAGCTCTGAGTACCTAGAAAGAAGTCTGGCACCCCTTTGATACCCAATGAATGTTGATAAATTGACTAAATGACTGAATGATCTAGAAATTCCCTCAAGGTCATATATTAGTGATAGTAGGTAGGGATACACAGCAGGGTCATTAGGAGAAACTAGGTAAGATAGGGATAGGATGGTGACCATGACATTCCAACTTGAAGTATTAATTTTTCCCTTATTTGGACGATCTGCCTGCCTGGAGTTGAATACAGTTGAAAAGTGGGCCCAACAAACACCAGCCACATTCGTAATCCACTTTCATGAATGTTGTGACTATTCATTAGACATGCATGATGAGATTTCAGCTTAAAAGGAAGCCTGAGCCTGAATTCTGTAAAAATATTCATTACCATTGATTATGAATCAATCTCAGATTTGTATGATAGAAAAATTATCTGCAGAGTAGTAAATGAAAAAAAAAAGTTACAGTCAAAGGCTGTGGAGGTAAAGATCTCTTCAGGAAATAAATGTGCTCATGTACAGCTACTCACAATTTTCACTGCATATAACTCACTGGATAGAATGTTAACAATCGTTAGCTAGGTTCCCTTTTGTATTTTTTCGATATGTTCATATTAGAAAAAAAATAAGAACTATCATTTTAGTCACTTTTAAAAATGTTTATTAACCTAAATTTCTAAGGTGGTATGTTTTTTCAGTGTATATACCAAATTTGCTTAACCAGTCACCAATTATTGTGTAATTAGTCTGTTCTCTGTTTTTCATTATTTTAAACAAGGTTGTACGGAATAATTTCATACATCTACCTTATTTTTTTTCTTTATATATTTATGAATAGATTCCTAGAAATGGATTTAGTGGGTAAAAATATTATAATATAAATTGCCAAATCCCTTTTTCAAAGAGGCTGATCCAACTTATACTTTCAGATGTATTTTTAATTATTATTTTAAAATCTTTGCCACATTGATCAGCTAAAGTGCTATATTATTTTTGTTTATATTTTCAGTTTTTTAATACTAATAAATATTTTTCTACCTTAGAAGTTTATCTTTTAAGGAATCCCTATAGCAAATCTTAAGGTAAAGGAAAACAAGCAAACAAACAAGCCCTAATTAACCTGCTTAATAAATATGAGTTTCCATTTGCCTTAATACACAAAAAAAAACCCAGTTTCATCCACTATGGATATGACAGCACAGCTAAGTTGAAAAGATGTTGCCACTATATAGGGATTTCTATCTAGCACCTTCTATAAGAAGAATTCCATTCTAAGCTTCATATAAAATAATGGTATTGATGTTCAGTATAATTTAATTACAGTGTATAAGGGGTCTATATTCAAGAAGGAAATACCATCTGAGTTTGAGGAAGAGGTGGTAAAGCTTTCTTGACTTTTTAATCTTGTGCTGAAAACAAAAAATCTTGTGCTAGGGAATATATATTATATAATGGGTCAGAAAAATGAAAGAAAAGCTTTAAAATGCTACCTAGAAAGAATGTTCCTAAAAACCGTCTTTATTGACCCTGAAATTAGGAAAAGGCACGGATAGGCCAATCCAACTCAAGCTTGTCTCTTTTGTTGTCTCTTCCAGTTGCTGACTCAGTAGGATAATAAGGGATTTCTGATAATGAAATCAAGAAGAGGGCCATGAAGTGCATGGTGTTGTTCATATCTGACAACTGCCTCCGGCAGAGAGTTGGGATGAAGGGGCTGAGAGCTAGCATTGAATCTGCTTGCCAATCCAGCAAAATTCTTCCCCTTAAATGGAGCATCCTTTCCTAATCCTTACAAAGGTACCAGTAGGCTACCAGAGGCCCTGAGGGTGATATTAAGATGGACAATTTGAGAGAATTCTGCATTATTCCATGGAAATGAAGTTCAGCTAAGAAAGGAACTAGCAAAGCTGTTATTATTGTTATTACTTGCCATTGAGTCAATTCAGACTCATGGCAACCCCACGTGTGCAGGGTAGAACTGTACTCCATGGGGTTTTCAAAACTATGACCTTTCGGAAGCAGATCAACAGATTTTACTTCTGAGGCATCTCTGGGTGGGTTTGAACCACCAACCTTTCAGTTACATTTATTTAGTAGTCCAGCACTTAACTGTTTGTGGCACCCAGGGACTCCTCTAGCAAGGCTACTAGGTTAGATTATGATATGCTAGTAATGAAACCGGCTCTCCTTTACCTGTAGACCACACGAGTCCCAAAATAACCGCTTGGTTTCAGGCCCGTGTATATTATAAGCCTTTGTCACATCAAGAATCTGGAATAGCACCAGTCCTTCAGAGCATGTTACATTGGATGAACCCAAAGATGATTCCAAGAAAGACTTATTTGATGACAGATCTCCTTGACTAGCTTTGGACTAGGGGATGAGTTCATTCTGTGCTGCTGAACTTGGAGAGCTGGACAGGCAAACTGACTGGCATCTGGGCCCTTGCCTATACTATTCTCCTTTCACTTTTCCAGTTCTTCTATTACGTCCTTCTAAAGTTCAATTAATTGGGCACGTGGATGATTGTTATAAGGTCACACACTGGGCAATTGTGTCTGAAACCCACCAGGCACACTTACTAGACTCGGCTTGCACTGTCCATTTTCTATCGATCGCTCTTTAGCCAGCCACTAGGCATCTGTAACTGTGCCAGTGAAATTGAAGAAGACAAAACAGAAAACTGGAAAAAAATAAAATACAGAAGGAAAATGTTAGCTATCAGAGTGAGGTGCAGGCAGAAATTAGCTTGTTAACAATTTCCGTGAATCCTTTATTGGGCTTCTGATTGTTCAAAAGGACTAAACCTGGAGAACTCTTTGGATTGCCTCTATTCTCGTCCCCTCAGCTAATTTGAGAATTAAAAGGGGGCAAACAAGGTCTAGCATGGAAGGGAGGTAGCCTTCAGGCTTTAATTTGGAACCAACAAAGCGTTCGCAGCAGCTCTCCTCTGGCAGTTACCGAATGTTACCACACTGCTGAATATTTAATAGCGAGGCATGTTTCCAACCCCGAGGTCTGTCCCCCAATTGTTAAGTCTCTTTTTATTAAATGAACTTTAATTACTTAATAATTAGACTTCCATAGGAGGAGATGGGGAGCCTGATAGTCTGCCAACGAGGCTAGAGGGCAAATCATAGGAATATGCCATTTTCAGATTAGAATTTAAAAGAAGGAATAGGTCCATTGGCGGGGGGGTGCGGGATGTAGGTAGAAGGGAGGTCTCCCCAGAGGCAGAGGGTCTTGGCATGAACCTTGACTGTGAAATGCTTGATTTCCAATTCTGCTTAAAAACTGAACTCATTAAGAATTAAATGTATTTGGGTGCATATCTAAGATACTCAAGCTTTCTGACTGCCTCGATCTGATGGGGAGATTTCTCTCAGTCGATGGGGCACTGTGTGCATGGGTAGAAGGTTAGGCAGAGGCTGTGGAGACTATTGTTCTCATTATTTTAATTCAGAGAGCCTCACACTTTTGAGGTCCCTGCAAATTTTCCAGCTTTTCATTCATTGCCATGGTGATTTTTTACCTCATTTTTTAGCACCACAAAGGAAAAGCCCAAATGAAAAATGTTTGCTGCTTTTGTTATTAACCTTTCTACTGCCCTGGTGACAGAAAACATTTTGGTTGTACCTAGCTCGTGGGGAAATCTGGATTGGCCAGGGTATGACTGATGGCTGCAGCCATTGCCACCATGGGGACCAACCCGAAGACTTCTGATAACTTTGTTCTTGGGAACAGTGATTTGAGGAGAGTATGGAGAAATTCTATTCCAAATCTATATCACTGGCCCATAATTTAAACTTATAGGGCTTAAATAAAATGTTCATGGTTGCATTTTCCCACCACACTGTCTTTTTTCAAATGAAAGGCTTAATGGGTTGACTTCATATATGTTTTTAACCTCAGCTCTTTCATTTTCCCCACAGAAAACACTGCTTTCTCCTTCTAACCCTTTATGCCTCCCTAGTCTTTGTGGTGCAAACGGTAAAGGTGCTTGGCTGGTAACCAAAATGTTGGAGGTTCAGGTTCATCCAGAGGTGCCTTAGAAGAAAGGCCTGGAAATCTGTTTCCAAAAAGCAGCCATTGAAAACCCTATGGAGCACAGTTCTACTCTGACACACATGGGGCTGCCATGAATCGGAATTGACTCAATTGCAACTGGTATTCGTTGGTATCCTTCTAGGCTTCCTGATGCTTTGGGCCTGGAATATTCACCTTAATTGACTATCCTAAGAATAATTGTTTCTTCCTTTCTTTTTTTTTTTTTTTTTTAATTCAACAAATAGTCGATAGCCAAGCATATGTCATGCACTGTGCGAAGCTCTTAGAGTATAGGGTAAAATAATAAAATAGGTCTGGCCCTGCCTTTGTGGAACCCACAGAGTCACCAGGAAGATGGTTAATAAATAAATTCTACTGTTAGTTATAATTGAAGTCAGTGCTGCAAAGGAGAGATATAGGGAAAATCGAATCTACCCAGGCTTATGAGAGACTTAGAGGAGAAAGTAAGTATTCTGACAATTGGGTTGACACTATCCAATCCCAGGTGTTAAAGCACCATGTTACAGGAGAGCTGAAAAGAGTAAAACCTTCTTCACTACTCCTTACATGGTTAGTAAATGTTCTAGAAAAGGATTGGGGTTATGACTGTTTAACAGGCCTTGAGCAACATTTAACAAAGTAACATATATAAATAGACACTTAATGAATCCTTGTAGTGCTGAAATTAGTATTAGAGAATAACTGAAGGATCCATTACAGAAATCAAAATAAACAGGATGAGACCCATTTCTCCATGGCACTTGCATAATGGCTATCTATTTCTTGGTAACAACACTTAATGCTTACTATACAACTATCATTATGATTGTTGACATCAATACGATTTCTGATGTTGAAGTCCAGGCACTTTTACTGTGCATTAGCCACTTATAAAATATGAATTAGAAGTGTTTGTGTTTATCACATCTACAGCAGTGGATAAAACAGTTACCACTCGTGTCTGACTTTTCCATATGCAAAACAAAACGTTTTTGCCTTTTTAAAGTTGCTGAAATGATTCCTCACTAATAGATGGAGGCACAGATGATATGCAAACCTATAAGGTGGCTGGCGTGAGACACTTCCACTAAGTCCAGCTCTTCCTAGGTTTAAAGCTGCCATCGCATCCTGGGTCAGTCTAGGAAATTTGACTACAATCCTTTCTTAGAAACAGGATCGGTTCACCTCTTTCCAAGGCTTAACAATGAAGCTTCTCCACGAAAGCATCAAAAATATGGTTTGGTGCTATTTTTAATAATGTGGTGATTTAGGATGAAATTTGTCCGTAAGAATTCTATTTAGGGCAGAATTTCTTTACCCAGCACTGTGCTGTTAATTGGGGGTTGAGGAGTGGGGGAGTATGAACACATGGAAGCTTCTCTTGAAGCATTTACACTTAGGTTGGGAAAGTAAGGTATTTTCAGAAGTATAGCAGTTCAGTACTACGACTTTTAAAGCAAGCATACAAAAACATTTTCACGCATTTTGCTCCTATACCAATTCCACCTATAAAGTGGGGACGCTAATAATACTCACTGAAAGGGTATTATGAGAATCAAAAGAGTTAATTAATAAAAGTGTTTACAATAAAACTAAGACCTTGCCAAAAGTCATCCAGCTGGTTAAATGGTGAAGCTGAGAGAGGTGACCCAAGGTAATCTGGTACCTCAGTATGTTCTTAATCACCATCCACACTACCACAGAACATGTTAGAAAGTCATGAAGATAAAATTCAAACCCAATTATCAAATTTTAATGTTTGCAATACTCTATGTAAACTTTCAGAGCTGCACAGAACTTTAGCAAATATTCATGTATTTTTTTCTTTCAGAAGATATTTCATATATTCTACAGACATAAAATACAGAACAAACATACAAGTCCATATACTTTTCAGACTTTTGTTTACACAGTTAACTATGTCTTATTATCTATAAGTTATGAGTGGTATAAAAATTCAAAAGGTAATGATTTCTGTAAACAAGACTAAGAAAAAGGGGGATTTTGACTCTGTACCTTAAGAATAGCTCTGGTTTTGAATAGGTAGATATAAGGAGAGAGAATATTCCTCTTTAAAGGAAATATGATGAGAAATAAAACTGAGACAAAGTCACGTTGAGGACATAGAGCAATTCAGTAGATCAGAGAATCACGGAAGATGGGCCTGGAAGGAGTGTTGCGTTTGAGTCCTGGGTAAGTATTAAACAAAAGCCCTCTGCCCAGCATTTGAGGTATCAAACGACCATAAGATTTTTTTGAGCCTTAGAGTTCCCTGAGCAGAGCAAAAGCTTCTCGTGATTTAGGAACACTGGTCTTTCGATTATATTTGCAATTGATTTGGGCAAGGAAAGGGTAGAGATAGGAAGACAAACCGTTTATGAAATGTTTGCAATGGATCAGATGTGATATAATGAGTCTGAACCAGGCTTTTTCTACGAACAGTCTGTTGTTGAGCAGGCAACTATTTTTCATGAGGATCTAGTTAAAATTATACCTGTATCATTTTATAAACGAAGCGCAGGAATCGTTTGTATTGCATTAGAGCCTTAAATGACTCTTCTGAAAATACTGTATTTCATTCTTATGAGTTACAGTGAGTTTTATGTTCATTACTTGGTACTCATACACATGCCTTGAAAATATAGCACTAAGCTGATAGCCTATAACTTCTTCGTCTTTTAAGACTGTTGGCTGGTTTGTTACACCACCGTGAGATGTAGGTGCTAAAATTCAGCACAATATTGGGAGTATTAATTCAAGCTACGTAGAGCCTTGTAAACTTAGAATTGCTTTTTGATGTGTAGGGTTTCCTTTGTGGAGACAAAAAAGAAAAAAAATGCTACAAATCAAGCTTATAATTCCCCATTATGTCAGTTAGTCAACTATTTGAAATTTCTAAACATTACCTTGTTAAATTGTAAGTAAGATGTTTTTCTTACCCTCTTTGCATCAGGAGTTCTACGGTAAAGAAAAGGTGTATTAGAGTGCACGCTGAATAAGCATGTGGAATAGTAGCCCCTGTCATTAAGCCTAATTAAATTAATATACAATCTCATGCCTCATGTATAATTCTTCCAGTTGGATGAACTTATCTAAGGGAACCGAGGGTAAAGTATCAACTGGAATCCCTCTTTTACTTTATATTTTATTCTATACTCTAGAACTTACTCGCAAATGATTACTTTAATGCCACAGACATTCAGATATAAAATTGATATTTGGAATTTAATCCAAACATGCAACTAATATTGTTGTTGCTGTTGTGTGCTCTCAAGTCAATTCCAACTCATAGTGACCCTGTATGACAGAATAGAGTTGCCACATAGGGTTTCCTAAGCTGTAATCTTTACAGGAGCAGATCACCAGGTCTTCTTCTATTGCAAAGCTGCTGGTGGGTTCGAAACACTACCATTTCGGTTAGCAGCTGAGTGCTTAACCATTGCACCACCAGGGCTCCGTGAAACTAAAGTACAACCATATGTCTGCACATATAAAAATATCAGGGTAGTTATCAATTCACTTACCAAAGCACTTCATTCCCATCTACATTGTATGTAAAATATATATCTTGTGTGTAGGAGATAATTATTCCTGATTTTATTTCCTTAACTACAAAATAAAATACTAACATTGAAAACCTAGAGAGGAAAACTATTAAATAAAGGAGTCAGAAACTTGTTTGAAAACCTTACAACAGCTGACCACTACTCACTGCAGTTTTGCATTGTGTAATATGTCTAAACCATTCCTCATTAAAGCCCATGCTTCAAATCCATATCTAAGCCAATCAGTAGTAGATTAATGTGGGTTCTTTTGAATAGACTTGAAATTGTACACTACATCCAGCCTACAAATTGGACTTCAAACAGTGAGACACGGCACACATTAACTAAGATCTTTTGGTCTTCACTGAGCGGTAGCACTGGCACTGTTATAGATTAGTTCTTCTAACTGATAACTAAGTGAGAAGAATAGAATCAGGCAAGTGGCTGGTGCTACTTGTAAATACATTAGTAGTATTTTGGCAAACAGCTCCATGGATTTAGATTCCAAAGCCTTAATTTAGGGACCAGATAAATAATTTTAGTACTTATCTGTATGGGGTATGTTTCAATTGATAAATTAATATTTATATCAACATTAAAATTTCTGCATGGTCTAACATTAATCATTCTTGCTGAAGAGCAACTTCAGTATTGTATCTCCAGGATTACAGGTCTGTTTGTGTGAGTTTATCTACAATAAGTGGTAGCCTTTGGCAGCTTATACTTATTCCATATGTTGTAATGATGAAATTTCTTATTTTATGGACAAAGTTATCTTGTGGTTCACTCAATGACTCTAATCACTGAAAGGGACCTGAAATGTCACCTTTCACCCATGGAAGGAGTCTTCTCTACAGCATTGTTGATTGTCTCACATTAAATTATGTTTTGGCTCCTGCCATTTTGCCTTTGTCCTTTTGGCCCTAGCAGAATTTCCATCACATTGTAGGGATATTAGATACATGAGAATTAATAGACACAAATTAAAACTAACAATAGTTAAAACTGAACAGAGTAGACTTTCTTATTCACTAATTATGGATGGAAAATCAAAACTGCGTGATAAAATCTGAACCTGGACCAAGGAGATTTTGACTTAGTGAAAAATCAATCTATAAGACAAAAATCACAGTGACATATACTTTTATGTGAACCACAAACTGATGAATGAATCAAACATTATTGTAAAATTGACATACAATGAAAACAATTTCAGGAAAATGAGAATAGAAGTAGTCAAATATAACTGATGAATAGAATATGAATCAAGGAATTAAAATTACTTGACTCAATTAAGTCTAGAAATAAAATTATCCGTCTACCAGTGATGGTATGATTCATACAAATATGTTATTTATAATCATAAAAAAAAAGTTTTTATTGTCCTGCAGTAAGTATCATAAATACCTACCTGTTTAAAAAAGGGTGTTCAAGAGGGCAGGATTAAAATATCTTCTACCCCTCTCATATATATCATCATGATGAGGGTGGTTTCTCTCCCACTGAGCTTATTATACTTAATAATGGCCAGTTCTTTCTTTTCTTTTTCCTTACATTTATTTAATAATTCAAATGAACACATCACTTTCACATGTTATTTCATATGAGCATCATAGTGGTCATGTGAATTAGATATCATCCCAAATTGCCAAAGAACTCCTATCTAGAGGGTGACACAGCCAGGCTAGAAATATAAGTTTTTCTAATTCCAACTTTAGGATTATTTCACTACACCACAATCATACTTAGCAAACACTGATAAACATTTACCTTAACAATGAAGCCATAAAAAATTACTGTCTGTTGCTATCATTGGTAGTGAACATAGCAAATCCTTCCTGAAACCCCTGTAGGTTATGCCTTATAGCCAGTTCTTTATGTACGCCCATGACTTCATAGTCCTTTGTCCAAAGTCAGGTAACTTTGCATAGGATCAGGATTCAGAGGAACCAGGTCCCATTTTCAGGACTGCCATGTAATAACTACATGATCTTGCATATGGGATCCCATTTCTCTGAGCCTCAGTTTTCTCATCTATAAAATGAAAATGATCTTGCCTGCTGTGCTTATTTTACACGGTGGTTTTGTTAACAGACAATAACAAAATAGTATGCCTCTGGAGGTGAATGGCAGCACCTTTATCATTTTTTACCCACAAAATCTGCTGTAGTGACCGAAATATAATGTGGAAGACACATAATGTAAAGTGGGAAGAAAAAATGAGATGAGATTTGAGAAAATGCTTTACAAAATACAATCTGCTATAGAAAATACAAGGTATGATTACTTTTGCTGGTGATGATTCTGCCTCATCTGAAGGTCTTACACTTCCTTCTTTGTTTTTCCCCTAGGACCGCTGAGGTTCCTGTCCCAGACAGAATCTGTCACGGCCTTCATGGGAGACACTGTGCTTCTCAAGTGTGAAGTCATTGGGGAGCCTATGCCAACAATACACTGGCAGAAAAACCAACAAGACCTGACTCCAAGCTCAAGTGACTCTCGCGTGGTGGTCTTGCCCTCTGGAGCATTGCAGATCAGCAGACTTCAGCTGGGGGACATCGGCATCTATCGATGCTTAGCTCGGAATCCAGCCAGCTCAAGGACAGGCAATGAAGCAGAAGTCAGAATTCTATCAGGTACTGCAGTGCTTTCCATTCCCTGCCAATGACATTTGCTGGAATAGTTCAAACAACAATTTTTCTTTAACTAAAAAATAAATAAATAAATAAAAATATATATTTTTTAACATTAGTAATCATCGTACTAAAAAAAAAAATTTTTTTTTAATCATTGTAAGTTCTGTATTGTGTTTTGACTTTTGTTGTGTATATGATTTATATATATATATATATATTTCCATTCTTGCTGAAGTGTTAGATGACGGTGTGCCTAAAGCTTTTCTCATTTTTCCATCTCTTCTACTTTCTGGACACTCATATTTCATTCCTCCCATTGGTTTCATTCACTTATTCACTCATCCCACCCATATTTAATGAATGCTTTTTGTACGCAAAGCCCATTGCTAAGCACTTTTGACTTGTTATTTTTTTTTCTTTGAGAATAATTTAGGAGTTAATTATTATTATCCCCATTTTCAAAGGATAAAAGGGCTTTAGGTTAAGATCTTTCCCAAGTGAACATTAAACATTCATTTATGTTTCCATCCACTTACTCATTTCTGCTAAGTACTGTGCTAAATACTAGAGATACAGCAATGACCAAGCCTCACACAGAGCCTGGTCTCATAGAGCTCTGGGTGAACACAGACATATAAGCAGTTACCAGGAAGTATAATTAAGATTATGATAAGGAAATTTCTCTCTCTCCATCTCTTATCTCCCTTTCTCTTCTCTGGTAAATTAGAACTCTATGCTTACTTTCTAACCTAAATAATGTAGGATTGGATTGGATGCTGTCTCAGATCTCTTTTCTTCTAGTAACTACTCCTGTCTTATATCTACTGTCTTATATTTTGTGTCTATCCATACATTTAACTAGATCCACCCACCACTTCCTTATTTACTCTCACTTGTGATACTTAATACCCTTTTAAAACTCAATTATATTCTCCTTTAAATTGTTTATTGATGATGTGTTTTTTTAACTAATGGAAGGCATGTTAATTAAGAGACCAATTCAGAATTTTTGTTATGAGTATGGATTTCTGTGTTCATTGTCTGGGGTCGCATATGTCCCAGTGCATACTAGACATAGTAAATCCTGCCTATATGAGTCAATGATGAAATAATTTTTTTTCTTGACAGTTTGCAACATATGAGGTAAATAAAACATGAAGGCTCCTAGAAATGACTGCACATACATTTTATCCTAGTCTCCTTCTTCTTAGTCTTTTTATTATTTTTCATGAAACTTTCAAAACATGGTACAATGCATTCTTCCTTACTGTAAAATAGTACTTACAGACAATATAAAGAAAGCCAAGGGTTTTTTTTTTTTTTTAACCTCAGGAAAATTACCACTATGACATGTTCTTCATTACTGCAAAAGCAGTACTGACAGGCCAAATAAATAAAGCTAAAGGAATCTGAATCTCAGGAAAATTACCACTAGGACATATTCTTCATTATAATGAAAGCAGTACTAACAGCTAAGAATCAGAAAAGGCTGTCCTGGAATACTGCAGAACTGTTCACAGCAGTGCATTCCGTCTGCTACATGTGGAAGCAATGATTGGGCTTTAAGATTAAATGTGTGATAAGAATAACTTACAGGAATTCAAGTCTCTTGAAAAGTACCACAGCAATGCATTTTTCCTTATTGCGAAGGCATTATTTATTTACTGTTCAGAAGGTAGAAAAGCAGGGAGCCAGTAATACCTGGAATCAATGAACGGCATCAAGGAGAAAAAGAACACTATGACTGGATGAAGAGTAAGAACGACTTATTCTATGTTAAGGACATTCTCACAAGAACATAATAACTAGGAAACATAGTGAAGAGGCTTATCTCACAAAATTAAAGGTACAACTATCAAAAGTTTAGAAAATTCATACATCCAGGAGGCGTCACCTAAGACAATGTTCAATATACACAAAAATGACGCTCCAACTCAGGGTTCTTGACTTTCACATATTTCAAAAGGCTCCCATCCTGAGGCTAAACACATTAAAATCAGGCTACCTCCTTCCCAAAGAACTCTAGAGATATAAAAAGTGGAATACTGTGTACCCATGGGCCTGCAAAGGATTAATTAGATTTGTGCGAATTACAAAAAGGTATACCCACTTGAGTAATTATGACTAACACCCTATCAAAGCACTGATGTTGACTCATGTCTCTGCACATCCAACTGTGTGTGGTTATCACAAGAACTTCAGTTACGTAGAAGGCAACATTGTTCAGTCATTCCAAAAGCAAACCAGCAATTTGATTGAAAGTTTCCAGGCACTGTAATAAGGACATCTCCAGGACCTCTTAAAACTCTTTTATTTTCTCTTCCATTAGTTACAGGAATACTGAATCAAATGTGTTCAATAACTACCTGCAACTCTGATGCATTCCATGCACCAGGCACTGACAGATGCAAATATATCATGTGTTCAGGATACATCATTGCATTTATTTAAACATCCATGACATATACCATATATATATATGTATATTTACATTTCCTTAATAATGCACATGAGGAGTCAGTCAGAGGGAAGCTAGGTAAGCCAACTGGCTAGAACATGTTTGGCTATTTTAACATGATGGAGGGGTATAATTTTCAGTGCTATTAGTTGGGCTTATTAAATATTACATCTGAAATGGAAAGTTTTGAAAGTCAGAGACCTAATCATCAAATCAAAATTTTCTGTAATTTGTTCACTTTGTAAAATACTTTTGCGATACCTGGAGATTTTTTTCAAGACACTTTATATTGTTCGTTTGACTAAAACCTAGAGTATTTTGATGTACTTTGGAGGTCTGTGAGTATTTCTTACCTGAGTGAAAGGAAACTGAAGTTTATTGAAAATATTATTGAGAATTTTTCTCTAACTACAATGAAGTCAAATATAAAACTTCAAGAAAGGAATTATAAGCTTAGGTAGTAAGAATTTCACACACACAGAAGTAATTGCCATACTTAATCAAGCCTATCTCGTATGCTATTGCTCACATAAAGGGCCTACTGAAGAAGCATGTGTTTTTCTGGTTCATCCTCCAGTTTGCAAGGTTGCAAGGTGGTTTAGAGGTCAGTTACATAGCTCCACAGTAGCTATAACATTGAGTGTGTTAGAGAGTGAATGAATTGATGAATGAATGAATGGTCAACCCTAGCTTCTCTTAGTTGTCACTTACGGTTGTCTTATTCCTAATATCATCCTAATCCTTTCTGTATCAGTTTCTACTTCCTATAAGTACCAATTTGGGAAAGTAATAAATTACATGAATATATTGCTCATTCTCTATTCCAAAGCTTATGTAATGAAAAAAGATAAAACCAGTAAAAACAGGAAACCATCATATTATTAACATGACTTGGGAACATTAAAAATGGTATTAGAATAGTTAGCATTCTTGAAAAACAAGCCATAGCCTTCCACAGTAATCAAATACCATATTGGCTGGTGAAGTTATTTATTTCTCATTTGAGTTTGAAACATTATGAGGTTCTGAAGTTTTGAAACTGCCAGGCCCTTGTCTAATCACAACTCATAAGGAGAGGGTTTGTTTTTGTGGGAATGTGTGCAGAGAGTCATGATGTTTTAAATTATCTTTAATTTAACATACTTAGAAAAGTCTTTGTTAAACACTTTTTGAAGTTGTCCTTTTATATATCAGGCATCCAATATCACCAAGTGACTGAGATACATTAAATTCTAGTTTTAACAATCAAATAGTAGTTTTGAAATGCTGTCTTTCAACAAGCAGTTAGCGGTTTATTTATTTAAAAAATATATACTGTATTCAATAAAATTTTAAGGGAATCTTATAATCCTGCCATCATGCTTGTTTCTTGGAATATAAAGTCAGTAGAGGGAGGTGGGGGGCAGTCTGTACCCTGAAACAGCTTATACTCTAGTGGAGGAAGTAGATAAAGTAGGCTGTGCTGAGAAAGAAGAAAGCACTGAGCGTTATTACAGTGCATGAGAGAAATACCAATGTGCCAGTCTGGAAGAGCACGTGGTAGTTAGGCAAAGAGGTGTGCACATCAGACAAAAAGAGCAGCACAAACTAAACATAGAAGAGAGAGCTTGCCGAGGAGCTGCCCATAACCCTGTTGGACTACTGGAGGGGGACAAACTGGAAGTAAGGAAGATAAACTGGAAGTAAGGAAGATAAACTGGAAGTAAAGAAGATAAACTGGAAGTAAGGAAGATAAGGTAGAATGCTGCTGCATTGATCCTGGAGAGGGTTGACCAAGAGCTGGTCAGAGCGATTCAGAAATGAAGATGGATAGGGACATAGTAAGGACATGTCTTGGAAATAGATCAGACGTGGCTTGTCAAATCAGGGTGGGGATGGAGTCCAGGCTCAGAAAAAACCTAGGCAGTAGCACTTTTCACTGAGATTGGGACTGGGGAGGAGTGTCATTGCATTCAAAACCAATTATAGACTTTTAAGAGATTTTCACATGTGTTATATATTCCAGATAAAAAGAGTTATTATTTGTTTCACTCAGTTAGGAAAATTGGCAACTAATTTAATTTGCTAATGTTTGGAGAGCTAAGTTGAATTCTATCTGTGAGAAATTATATATTTTGAACAGTTCAGTTAGTAATAAAATGTTACAAAGGATTTTTAAAAAAAAATCAATAATAAAACACTAGGTGAGTGTTGAGACATTTTAAAATTTCTTGTCCTAGGTGGTGGAGAATATACGATGATTTGAAGTGACCACTGTGGTTGTCAAGTGCACTTTATCCAGCTCTCATAAAGTCTGAGTGCCAAGAAGGAGATTGAATTACTGAATTATAAATCTGCTCTAGACACTAAGGTTGACTAAAATAACTGACCCATATTCTGAAACTCTTATTTCAGTTTTCTTAATGGCCTAATTGAATTGATCAATTGGCAATTCGATCTATTGTTCATTCCTTTAACTGTAATTAGATAATCCCGGGCCCAGTACTGGCCTGAATTAAACTGTTTTGGCTTTTAATAAATTGGACTAAACTATATTTCAAATGATCTGTCTATATGATATTTATCTTTCTTTCTAAAGTCCAATTTTGTCAGAGTAAATATATATATACCAAAGTATTTGCCATTTCAACATTGTTGACATGTTCAATTCAGTGGCATTATTTATGTTCATCGTGGTGTGCAACCATAACACTGTTTCCAAATTTTTATATCACTCTTAATAATATTGATTTTTATTGAAATAAATTTTAACAGAACCCATTTCATCATTTATATTATTTAAGGTGGAAAATTATATTTTTAGCTTTAAAACAAATAGTTTCACCATTTTGTTCATCACTAGGAAGTTATTACTAACTCAATGGGTGATTTTTTTTTAAATAATTTTTATTGTGCTTTATCTGTAAGTTTACAAATCAAATCAGTCTCTCACATATAAACGTATATACACCTCACTACATACTCCCACTTACTCTCCCCCTAATGAGTCAGCCCGCTCCCTCCTTCCAGTCTCTCCTTTCATGACCGTTTTCCAGTTTCTAACCCCCTCTACCCTCCCATCTCCCCTCCAGACAGGAGATGCTAACATAGTCTCAAGTGTCCACCTGATGCAAGTAGCTCACTCCTCATCAGCATCTCTCTCCAACCCATTGTCCAGTCCAATCCATGTCTGATGAGTTGTCTTCTGGAACGGTTCCTGTCCTGGTCCAACAGAAGGTTGGGGGACCATGACCACCGGGATTCTTCTAGTCTTAGACCATTAAGCCTGATCTTTTTATGAGAATTTGGGGTCTGCATCCCACTGTTCTCCTGCTCCCTCAGGGGCTCCCTGTTGTGTTCCCTGTCAGGGCAGTCATCGGTTGTAGCCAGGCACCACCTAGTTCTTCTGGCCTCAGGACGATGTAGTCTCTGAGTCATGTGGCCCTTTCTGTCTCTTGCGCTGGTAATCGTCTTCTGCCCTTGGTGTTCTTCATTCTCCTTTGTTCCAGGTGGGTTGAGACCAATTGATGCATCTTAGATGGCCGCTTGTTAGCATTTAAGACCCCAGACGCCGCATTTCAAAGTGGGATGCAGAATGTTTTCTTAATAGATTTTATGATGCCAGTTGACTTAGATGTCCCCTGAAACCATGGTCCCCAGACCCCTGCCCCTGCTATGCTGGCCTTGGAAGCATTCAGTTTATTCAGGAAACTTCTTTGCTTTTGGTTCAGTCCAATTGTGCTGACCTCCCCTGTATTGTGTGCTGTCTTTCCCTTCACCTAAAGTAGTTCTTATCTACTACTTAATTAGTGAGTGCCCCTCTCCCACCTTCCCTTCCTCCCCCTTCTCGTAACCACAAAAAAATGTGTTCTTCTCAGTTTAAACTATTTCTCAAGATCTTATAACAGTGGTCTTATACAATATTTGTCATTTTTGCATCTGCCTAATTTCACTCAGCGTAATGCCTTCCAGGTTCTCCCATGTTATGAAATGGTTCACAGATTCCTCACTGTTCTTTATTGATGAGTAGCGTTCCATTGTGTGAATACACCATAATTTATTTATCCATTCGTCCATTGATGGACACCTTGGTTGCTTCTATCTTTTTGCTGTTGTAAACAGAGCTGCAATAAACATGGATGTGCATATATCTGTTCGTGTAAAGGCTCTTATTTCTCTAGGATATATTCTGAGGAGTGGGATTTCTGGGTCGTATGGTAGTTCTATTTCTAGCTTTTTAAGGAAACACCAGATAGATTTCCAAAGTGGTTGTACCATTTTACATTCCCACCAGCAGTGTATAAGTGTTCCAATCTCTCCACAGTCTCTCCAACATTTATTATTTTGTGTTTTTTGGATTAATGCCAGCCTTGTTGGAGTAAGACGGAATCTCATCGTAGTTTTAATTTGCATTTCTCTAATGGCAAATGATCGAGAGCATTTTCTGATGTATCTGTTAGCCGCCTGAATATCTTCTTTCGTGAAGTGCGAGTTCATAACCTTTGTCAATTTTTTAATTGGGTTGTTTGTCTTTTTGTGGTTGAGTTTTAACAGAATCATATAGATTTTAGAGATCAGGCGCTGGTTGGAAATGTCATAGCTGAAAATTTTTTCCCAGTCTGTACGTGGTCTCTTTACTCTTTTGGTGAAGTCTTTAGATGAGCATAGGTGTTTTTGATTTTTAGGAGCTCCCAGTTATCTGGTTTCTCTTCGTCGTTTTTTGTAATGTTTTGTATTCTGTTTACGCCTTGTATTAGGGCTCCTAACGTTGTCCCTATTTTTTCTTCCATGGTCTTTATCGTTTTAGTCTTTATGTTTAGGTCTTTGATCCACTTGGAGTTAGTTTTTGTGCGTGGTGTGAGGTATGGGTCCTGTTTCATTTTTTTGCAAGTGGATATCCAGCTATGCCAGCACCATTTGTTCAAAAGACTATCTTTTCCCCAATTAACTGGCACTGGCCCTTTGTCAAATATCAGCTGCTCATACGTGGATGGATTTATATCTGGGTTCTCAATTCTGTTCCATTGGTCTATGTGCCTGTTGTTGTACCAGTACCAGGCTGTTTTGACTACAGTGGCTGTATAATAGGTTTTAAAATCAGGTAGAGTGAGGCCTCCCACTTTCTTCTTCTTTTTCAGTAATGCTTTGCTTATACTGGGCTTCTTTCCCTTCCATATGAAGTTGGTGATTTGTTTCTCCATCACATTAAAAAATGTCATTGGAATTTGGATCGGAGGTGCATTGTATATATGTAGATGGCTTTTGGTAGACATTTTTCGTGTGTTAAGTCTTCCTATCCATGAGCAAGTTATGTTTTTTCCACTTATGTAGGTCCCTTTTAGTTTCTTGCACTAGTACTTTGTAGTTTTCTTTGTATAGGTCTTTTACATCTTTGGTAAGATTTATTCATAAGTATTTTATCTTCTCGGGGGCTACTGTGAATGGTATTGATTTGGTGATTTCCTCTTTGATGTTCCTTTTGTTGATGTAGAGAAATCCAAGTGATTTTTGTATGTTTATCTTGTAACCTGAAACTCTGCCGAACTCATCTATTATTTTCAGTAGTTTTCTTCAGGATTCCTTAGGGTTTTCTGTGTATAAGATCATGTCATCTGCAAATAGAGATAATTTTAATTCTTCCTTGCCAATCCAGATGCCTTTTATTTCTTTGTCTAGCTTAATTGCTCTGGCTAAGACCTCCAGCACAATGCTGAATAAGAGCGGTGATAAAGAGCATCCTTGTCTGGTTCCCATTCTCAAGGGAAATGCTTTCAGGCTCTCTCCATTTAGGGTGATGTTGGCTGTTGGCTTTGTATAAATGCCTGTTATTATGTTGAGGAATTTTCCTTCTATTCCTATTTTGTTGAGAGTTTTTATCATAAATGGGTGTTGAACTTTGTCAAATGCCTTTTCTGCATCAATTGATAAGATCATGTGGTTTTTGTCTTTTGTTTTATTTATGTGGTGGATTACATTAATTGTTTTTCTAATATTGAACCAACCTTGCAACCTTGCATAACCTGGTATAAATCCCAATTGGTCATGGTGGATTATTTTTTTGATATGTTGTTGAATTCTATTGGCTAAAATTTTGTTAAGGATTTTTGCATCTATGTTCATGAGGGATATAGGTCTGTAATTTTCTTTTTTTCTGGTGTCTTTACTTGGTTTTTGTATCGGGGATATGCTGGCTTCATAGAATGAGTTAGGTAGTATTCCATCATTTTCTATGCTTTGAAATATCTTTAGTAGTAGTGGTGTTAACTCTTCTCTGAAAGTTTGGTAGAACTCTGCAGTGAAGCTGTCCAGGCCAGGTCTTTTTTTGTTGGGAGTTTTTTGATTACTTTTTCAATCTGTTTTTGTTATGGGTCTATTTAGTTGTTCTACTTCTGATTGTGTTAGTTTAGGTAGGTAGTGGTTTTCTAGGAGTTCATCCATTTCTTCTAGGTTTGCAAATTTGTTAGAGTACAATTTTTTGTAGTAATCTGATATGATTCTCTTAACGTCAGTTGGGTCTGTTGTGATATGGCCCATCTCATTTCTTGTTTGGGTTATTTGTTTCGTTTTCTGTATTTCTTTAGTCAATCTGGCCAATGGTTTATCAATTTTGCTAATTTTTTCAAAGAACCAGCTTTTGGCTTTCTTAATTCTTTCAGTTGTTTTTCTGTTCTCTAATTCATTTAATTCCGTTCTAATTTTATTATTTGTTTTGTTCTGGTGCCTGATGGATTCTTTTGTTCCTCGCTTTATATTTGTTCAAGTTGTCGGGACAGTTCTCTGATTTTGGCTCTTTCTTCTTTATGTGCATGTGCATTTATTGACATAAATTGACCTCTGAGCACTGCTTTTGCTGTGTCCCAGAGGTTTTGATGGGAAGTGTTTTCATTCTCATTGCATTCTATGAATTTCTTTATTCCCTCCTTTATGTCTTCCATAACCCAGTCTTTTTTGAGCAGGGTATTGTTCAGTTTCCAAGTATTTGATTTCTTTTCCCTGATTTTTCTGTTATTGATTTCCACTCTTATGGCCTTGTGGTCTGAGAAGATGCTTTGTAATATTCCGATGTTTTGGATTCTGCAAAGGTTTGTTTTATGACCTAATATGTGGTCTATTCTAGAGAATGTTCCATGTGCATTAGAAAAAAAAGTATACTTTGCAGCTGTTGGGTGGCATGTTGTGTATAAGTCTGTGAGGTCAAGTTGGTTGACTGTAGCAATTAGATCTTCTGTGTATCTATTGAGCTTCTTACTGGAAGTCCTATCGTTCTCCGAAAGTGGTGTGTTGAAGTCTCCTACTATAATTGTGGAGGTGTCTATCTCACTTTTCAATTCTGTTAAGGTTTTAGGTATTTTGCAGCCCTGTCATTGGGTGCATAAATATTTAATATGGTTATATCTTCCTGGTCAATTGTCCCTTTAATCGTTATGTAGTGTTCTTCTTTATCTTTTGTAGTGGATTTAACTTTACAGTCTGTTTTGTCAGAAATTAATATTGCTACTCCTGCTCTTTTTTGATTGTTTTTTGCTTGATATATTTTTTCCATCCTTTGAGTTTTAGTTTGTTTGAGTCTCTAAGGTGTGTCTGTTATGGGCAGCATATAGACGGATCATGTTTTTTTTATCCAGTCTAAGACTCTGTCTCTTTATTGGTGCATTTAGTCCATTTACATTCAGCATAATTATAGATAAGTATGTGTTTAGTGCTGTCATTTTGATGCCTTTTTGTGTGTGTTGTTGACAATTTTATTTTTCCACTTTTTTGTGCTGAGATGGTTTTCTTTGTAAATTGTGTGTTCCTCATTTTCATAGTAGTTGAATTTGTTTTTACTGAGCTGTTATGTTTTTTTCTTGGTTTTTATTTTGAAGTATGGAATTGTTAGACCTCTTTTTGGTTACCTTAATATTTACCCCTATTTTTTCTAAGTAAAAACCTAACTTGGATCATCCTATATTGCCTTAGTTTCCTCTCCATATGGAAGATCTATGACTCCTGTATTTAGTCCCTCTTTTTGATTATTGTCGTCTTTTATGTAATGACTTCAGTGATTCCCTGTTTTGAGCATTTTTTTCTTTTTTAAATTAATGTAATTTTGTTTTTGTGATTTCCCTATTTGAGTTGATATCAGGATGTTCTGTTCTGTGACCTTGTGTTGGTGTCTGATATTATTGATTCTCTGATCAAAGAATTTCCTTTAATAATTCTTGTAGCTTTGGTTTTGTTTTTGCAAATTCTCTAAGCTTGTATTTATCTGTAAATATTTCAATTTCACCTTCATATTAGAGAGAGAATTCTGCTAGATATATGATTCTTGGCTGGCAGTTTTTCTCCTTCAGTGCTCTATTTATGTCATCCCATTTCCTTCCTGCCTGCATGGCATCTGCCAAGTAGTCTGAACTTATTCTTATTGATTCTCCTTTGTAGGTGACTTTTATCCCTAGCTGCTTTTAAAATTTTCTGTTTATCTTTGGTTTTGGCAAGTTTGATAATATGTCTTCGTGATTTTCTTTTGGGATCGACCTTGTATGGAGTTTGATGAGCATCTTGGATAGATATCCTTTTGTCTTTCACGATGCCAGTGAAGTTTTCTGCCAACAGATCTGCAACTATTCTCTCTATATTTTCTGTTATCCCTCCCTTGCTGGAACTCCAATCATGCGCAAGTTATTCTTGATAGAGTCCCACATGACTCTTAGGGTTTCTTCATTTTTTTTAATTCTTTTATCTGATTTTTCTTCAGGTATAATGGTGTCAATTGGCTTATCCTCCAACTCCCCCACTCTGCATTCCAATTTCTTGATTCTGCTCCTCTGACTTCCTATTGAGTTGTCTAATTCTGTAATTTTACTGTTAATGTTTTGGATTTCTGAATGGTGCCTCTCTATGGATTCTTGCAGCTTATTAAGTTTTCCACTATGTTGTTGAATAATCTTTTTGAGTTCTTCAACTGTTTTATCAGTGTGTTCCTTTGCTTTTTCTGTAGATTGCCTTATTTCATTTCTGAGGGCATCCCTGATGTCTTGAAGCATTCTGTTTATTAGTTTTTTATATTCTGCATCTGGCAATTCCAGGATTGTATCTCCATTTGGGAAAGATTTTGATTCTTTAATTTGGGGAGTTGTAGAAGCAATCATTGTCTGCTTCTTTATGTGATTTGATATTGACTGCTGTCTCTGAGCAGTCTATAAGATATTGTAATGATTTATTTTATATTTGCTCACTGAGTCTTATCTTCTTGTTTTGTTTTGTTTCAGTATACTCAGATGGGCTACTAGATTGCGCTGTCTTGATTGTTGTAGCCTTTGAAGCACTTATGTCCTATTACCAGCTGGTTTGAGCTGTTACCAGATGTATAAGCCTAAGAGTCCATTCACTATTCTTGAATAGAATCAGCTTAGGTGTTCTGATTTTGGGTCACCAAGTGTGTGGTGTATACTGTCACCTATTAACTTAGAGGAGTAGTGGTAATAGTTGTGTGCACTAGATTCTAGTAGCGGCAGGGGGTCACGCTCCAAGGAGGGCAGGATGCTGACAGCCTTCCCCCACGTGCCATGAGGTAGGTGTGTCTCTATTCCTAGAGCATTTTGGTGGGTGGGCTCTGCAGCTGTACCTTAGGCACACAATGTTTGTACCTCTAAAGATTGGTAGGCATCACTATCCTCAGGTCCCTTTAGCAGGTGGCTAGGTAGTTTGGGTGGAGCTTCAGCCCTCATTTCCCTGCTATGGATCAGTGAGGTCTCCTTTTAATAGGTAGAGAGGTATCAGACCACAAAAACTTTTCTTTCCACTGCTCAGCTAAAACAATTACAGTCAGATCTCTATCAGAATTGCCTTTGCATTATAATAGCCACCTTGTTCCCTATAGGGGTGAAAACCAAAGACTGTGGATTTCATATGCTTGGTTGGAGCTGGTTCCGTATTTTCATTCTAGTTTAGGGGAGTCAGGGAAGGATTTTTTCCCCCCTAGGTTGTTAATTGCTGCTTCTTTCAGGCCAGGAGAATGGGTTGGGGGGCGGGGGGAAAACCGGCAGAGCACTTCACACCCTGGCCCAGGAAATTCCAGTGTTAATGAAGCCGCCCAGGGCAGGGAGGGGAGGGATCAGATAGATAAGAGACAGTAGCAGGGCAATATAGACAAAGTTACTTATCTTGCTTGGTGATGACTGTTTTATCTGAGATTCCAGAGGGGCATGTAGCCTGTGTGCACTGGCTGGGTTGAGATTGACCCCGAAGGTCAGGCCTGCATCCCGTGCTTGCGCCCTCTCAGGAAGCTGTGATCAGCGCCTCCGCTCCTAATTCAAAGCCCAGCGCCAAGGTTTTCTGGTTAGAGTGCTGCATTCCAGGCTCTAAACCAGTGGCTGCTTCCCCGTGATTTCTCCTCCTGTCAGCCGTGTCATTGTGCAGCCTGCGTGCACTGGCTTGGTTTCCCCTGAGGTTACTTCCGGGGGCTAGGGTTGCATCCCGTGCTTGTGCCATCTCAGGAAGCTGTGCTCAGCTCCTCTGCGTTTAGTCCAAAGCCCAGTGCCAAGGTTTTCTGACTGGGATGCTGGCTCCAGGCTATGAAAACAGTCGCTGCTTCCCCCTGGTTGCTCCTTCTCTTGTCAGCCATGTCAGTGTTCAGCCTGCTTGCACTGGCTGAGTCTCTACTGAGGTTACTCCAGGGGGTTAGGGGTTACGGCTGCGTCCCATGCTTGCCCCGTCTCAGTAAGTCACAATCATCCCCACCACTCTGGCACCAGGGAACCACAAGGGCTCAAGGCTATCGCACGGGACGCTGGTTCCAGAAGTGGTCACTGCTTCAGGGCATGGCTTTTTGCTCCCCTGTGACTCAGGTCCACTCCTTAGTTCTGTTTGAAGGTCAGCGTTCGTAGATTGTCAAGTATGTGATCGACTCACTTGTTTTTCTGAGTCTTTGTTGCAAGAGGTATCCACAGTAGTTTCTACCTAGTCAGCCATCTTGGCCCTGCCTCCTGTTTTTTTTTTTTTTTTAGTTTGACAAAATAATATTTATATATCAAAATGAAATAAAATTTTACTACCATTTCTTTTTTATGGCTTCCACAGAGTAATGATCTCTAGGGTTAATAAAGAAGACACATTCCTTACTTTTCAAGTTTACTGTCAAGCCTGAGAGTTAATTCAAGCAGGCGTGTGACTACATAAGGCAGGGAAGTATAACCTCAAGTAAATGTATCTAGTTCCAAATGAACACAGAAAAGGCAAAAAATCAATTCTAGGTAGAAAATTTGGAAAGTCTTCCTACAGATGATTACTTTTCTAGTTCATCAGAAGCAAAAACTCTTTGTGAAATGATAATGGTAGGTGATAAGCCTGGAAGGAAAAGTGGAACCCACTTATAGAGAGCCTTGAATCCCAAATCTAAAAATTTAGATTTGATTCTGTCAACTTTATTAATGGTTGAGAGTCCCTGAAGGTTTTTGAGCAATGGACACCCGATATGAAGATACACACAGAAAAAGAGAAACAAGTAGAGCAAAATACATTAATGGCATCACCTGGAATTTTTGTCTAATACTTAATGTTTTTCACTACTGATGGATTTTCCTTTTTCAGGCTAGTTTTGAATGAAACAAAACTGTGCAATGCTATAAACAGGATACTCTTAGTCTTTAATAGATTTAAGTTGGATGTAATGGTTTCTCTTACGTATACTTAGAAAAGAATGACTTAGAGGATCATATTATATTTAAACCATGTGAAGTCCATATTTGCTAATTATAATATCAAATTTAATTCAGACTGAAAAGGTTTTATTTGGACTATCACATTCTGATTTCATGGATTCTGCTATTGCTGTGTTAATATTTATCAATGAATATTTAAAATTCTCAATTTTAATTATTATTTAAGAAGTAGTTAAAAGCATGCAGTCTAACAGACAGACTAAGTGCAAATCTCAGTTTCTCCACTTACTAACTGTGCACCTTGGGGTAAGTTACTTAATCTCTTTATAAATCTCAATTTACTCATCTTACAAAATCCAGAGAATAATGGTATACATTTGGTAGGATGGTTGTGAGGCTTAAAGGTATTGGACCAAGTGGGTGGTGGTGCCCAAGTGCGAGGCCTGAAATGACTAATTCCTGAATAGTTATTAGCTGTTATAATTATTTTGGCATTTTAGAAATTCCAATCTTAAAGAATTTCATTCTCATATCAAGATTTTTTCTTAGATAATAAGTGACTTGATTTTGAATCTGCATATCTAAATATTCATTTGTCTTCTGGTAGTTAAGTGTTCTGGAATTCCCATCTTCTCAATGTTATCCATAATTTATTATGATCCACAGAGTCGAATGCCTTTGCATAGTCAATAAAACACTGGTAAACATCTTTCTGGTATTTGAACAGAACAAGGGGATACTGCGTGGTTTAAAGTAAGGAAAGGTGTGTGTCAGGGTTTTATCATTTCACCATTCTTATTCAATCTGTATGCTGAGCAAATAATCTGATAAACTGAACTCTATGAAGAAGAATGGGGCATCAGGATTGGAGGAAGACTAACAACCTGTTTTACGCAGATGACACAAACTTGCTGGCTGAAAGTGAAGAGGACTTGAAGCACTTATAAAGATCAAAGACCAAGGCCTTCAGTATGGTTTACACCTCAATATAAAGAAAACAAAAATCCTAATGACTGGACCAATAAGCAACATCATGATAAACAAAGAAAAGATTGAAGTTGTGAAGGATTTCATTTTACTTGGATCCACAAATCAACACCCATGGAAACAGCAGTCAAGGAATCAAAAGATTCATGGCATTGGACAAATCTGCTGCAAAAGACCTCTTTAAAGTGTTGAAAAGCAAAGATGTCACCTTGAAGACTAAGATGTGCCTGACCCAAGCCATGGTGTTTTCAGCCTCCTCTTATGCATGTGAAAGCTAGACAATGAAAAAGGAAGACTAAAGAAGAATTGTTGCCTTTGAATTGTGGTGTTGGTGAAGAATATTGAATATATCACGGCCTGCCAGAAGAATGAACAAATCTGGATTGAAAGAAGTGCAGCCAGAACGCTTCTTAGAAGTGCAGATGTTGAGATTAGGTCTCATAAACTTTGGACATGTTATCAAAAGGGATCAGTCCCTAGAGGAAGACATCCTGCTTGGTGAAGTAAAGGGTCTGCGAAAAAGAGGGAAAACCCTCAAAGAGATGGATTTACACAGTGTCTGCAACAACGGGCTCAAGCATAACAACGATCATGAGAATGGCGCAGAACCAGACAGTGTTTCCTTCTGTTGTGCATAGGGTCACTGTGAATCAGAACCAACTTGACGGTACCTAACAACAACAAAACAGCTAGTAGTTAATTACACATGTTTTATGCTACTTATCCATCCATTGCAATCCAATGGATTCCGATTTGTAATGGCCCTAACAGACAGGGTAGAACTGCCTCATAGGGTTTCCAAGGAACAGCTGGTGGATTGAACTGCTGACCTTTTGGTTAGCAGCCACAGTTCTTAACCACTTCTCCACCAGGGCTCTTATTTATCCATAGTACTGGCTTTTACTGGCTAGTATCTGCATTTCCTTTTCACATATATTAGAAGCCAGAGTATTTCCTCTCTGGTAGCTCATTGCTACATGTTTCCCACCCTTACCTTTCCATCAACATCGTCTCTTTTGCTGTATGAAATAGTACAGGAGACACTGGCTTAGACAATGGAGTCAGAATATAAATAAGTATTCTAGTATTTGATCTTCATTAATCTTTAGCAATTTATTTAATCCTCTAAAACTTTAGTGTCTTTATTGGTTGAGAGAAGGGTTTGCCCTAGGTCAACTTTTCCCAATCTTTTTACTTCCAAGAATCTCTTTTATTATTTCACTCCATATTTGGCCCCAGTCCTGTCTTTATAATCCCAGTGTTTAAAAGTCAAGTTTTTCCTATTAAAACCACATTTAACACAATATAAAATAATGGTTAGGAGTCAAAAATCAATCTCATAAAATATGGGATTTTTCTATTATAAAAAAACCCAGTGCATATATAATAATACATATATATTATTATAGATTAGTAAAAAAAAAAAAAAGTTTCAAATTGGCCTATATTGTCATGAAAAGCACACCAAAAAGAGTTAACAGGCCTTTTATTGTATGCAACTGACCATGCAGTGAACTAAGTTTCATATCACCTACCACTCCCATTTGGTATCAGAGCTGGGCAGAGCACAGGGACCAATGCCTAATCATGTTATATCAGATTTAGATTTATTGCAGGGTACATTATCATAGGGTTTCACCGTAATTCATTTATTCCCATTTTTATTAATCACAGGCTTCTATAACTAGCAGTTATCTCACATTTTTAGACAATGTGAGGTAATCAAGACAACCAATGTTTCATATGGAGTTGATGCAAATTTGAATCAGAAGGAATAAAGCCCAATATATTAGTAAGCCTAAGCCGATTTGGAGCACTGGTGGATCAGTGGTTAAGAGTTCAGCTGCTAATCAAAGGGTCCACAATTCTAATCCACCAGCCACTCCTTGGAAACCCCATGGAGCAGTTCTACTCCATCCTACACGGTCGCTTATGAGTTGGAATTGACTCAACAGCAACAGTTTTTTGGTTTTAAGCTGGTTAACTGTGGGTAAATAGTTAATTCCTGTTTACTTTTAGAATTAAAAAATAATAATAATCCTTAGATTCCTGGTGCCATATTTGGGGACATCCACAAGCCCCAGGATTCCAAGTTGAAACTCAAAATACTAAGGGAATTGTCACATTTTTCTTGCCATGTCTATCATTCTAATATCACCAGTGCTCTCCCCTTCACCAAAGCCATTGATTTTCCTATTTTCATCCTTGACCTTGAGTGAATTTAGTTACTGATTGTATAATCTCCTATTAGCTCCCATTCTCTGAAAGTTGCTATTTCACATAAGGTCAAGAGCAAGAATAATATATTTGGAATTGTCCTTCATGTAAATAAATGGATACTTCTGGAAAAGGAGAGAACCTATCTTTTACCGAGACTGTATTGGGGCTAATATGTGGTCCAACTTCTGACTTTCAGAAGTAGATCACTAGGCCTTTCTTCTAAGGTATCTCTGGATAGATTCAAACCTCCAAACTTTTGGTTAACAGATGAATGTGTTAACCATTTCCATCACTTAAAGATTCCAACATATGCCCAGTTCTGCATATAATAGGAACATTTAGAGTCCTGTGCTTAAGGGGTAGAAACCCTGGTGGCATAGTGGTTAAGAGCTACAGCTGCTAACCAAAAGGTTGGCAGATCAAATCCACCAGGTGCTCTTTGGAAACCCTATGGGGCAGCTCTACTCTGTCCTGTAGGGTGACTATGAGTTGGAATCTACTTGACAGCAACAGGTTTTTGTTTTGTTCTGTTCTGTTTAAGGGGTGTAATAGGAAATTAAGCTGAATGGTCAGGCAATCTGCCCTGACTCACACAAGAACAAGAAACTTTCCTTGAGGGTGTGTAGAAGCCCAAACCTATAATGCCTGAGTGTAAAAGTCACACACACACACACACACACACACACACACACACTAACTGGTAAATAGACTGGTCCATCTTTCTTCTCAGGTCCTGTTTGATATCAATTTATTCCTGGAGTAGTAAAAAAAAAAAAAAAACAGACTTACTTAGCTATGAGTTGTGGGCACACCTTTATTGATTCTATGTTGGCCAAGTAGAAAATAGTCCACATATTTTTGGTTCTTTCTTAAAAACAAGAGATAGAATTAAAAATTCATTGCTTTTCTGGGCAAGTTTTAAATGTTGCTTTTTATATATATACATATATATATATATATAAATTATGAAGATTTCTGGATTCCTTTAACTTTGACACATTATAATAGTAACATTTGTTTTCTGTGATTTTATGTCAGCTTCAAATGGAAAAAAAAAAAATCCTATAGATGAAAAATCACTTCCTCAGACCTGCTACAAAATGAAACTGATAGACTCAAAATTTGCCTGTGAGACAGAAGGGGTACAGCCATATGTCAATGATAAGAATAGATGCTCCCTTTTCTTCCTCCAAACTATAACCACAAATAGCAATATGTGTGTGCACATGGAGAAAAAAAAAAAGAGGAAATATGAACAGATGTAGGAATATTTACAGAGAGGGTATGTAATTTTTAGTATTGAATTGGTGTAAATGAGGAATGAAAGTAATAGAATCATACAGTGATGTGAAATGCCTCCCTTCTCCTTCTCTGTTCAGAGCTCCTTGGCTTAAGGCCAGAATGAAGTTTTTCATGTTTATTAAGTAAATTCTGATTCCTGTGATCAGTCTGGATTAGACTGGCTTTCTATAAAAGATATTATAAACACAGAGTTAAGATGGAGTTTCATGGAATTTTCCTCTCAGAACACATGGTATAGGACCTACTGATATTTGAAGACACATGGCTCCTGCTTGAATTTCCTAAAACAGAGCTAGATGGGGAGTGGAAGAAGAGCCAGCAGGTGAACAGTAGGCAAGCATGAAATTGAGGAAGCAGACAGAGGAAACCAGCTCTGTGAAGTTCAATTCATTTGTAACTCTTATGCCTGGGAAGAAATCAAAGAGAATAGCCCATGGTAGCCTGCAGAGCCCTTTCCTTTCCAATTGGTGAGGTGTTTGGTATTCCATTGAGATGGGAATTTATTAAAGAAAACCAAGGAGCACACAATGAGGAAAACAAGTTTTGGATTCAGAAAGCCTAAAAATTAAAAACAACTCTCGGCAACTTTGAGGAAGACAGTTATTAAGTTGCACAAGTGTCATTCATTTCCTTGCTGACACACACGCTAACAGCCCATGATTCAGTCTCTCAAAACAAAAAAAAAATTTTTTTTTTTTTTTGTTTATGCCACAGTTGGAAACCCTGGTGGAGTAGTGATTAAGTGCTATGGCTGCTAACCAAGTGGTCGGCAGTTTGAATCCGCCAGGCACTCCTTGGAAAGTCTATGGGGCAGTTCTATTCTACCCTATGGGGTCACTATGAGTCAGAATCGACTCGATGGCACTGGGTTTGGTTTGGTTTTTTTTG
Source organism: Elephas maximus indicus (assembly GCF_024166365.1). NCBI lineage: Eukaryota > Metazoa > Chordata > Mammalia > Proboscidea > Elephantidae > Elephas > Elephas maximus. Next base: position 61,490,421 of record NC_064829.1, read on the forward strand.
GTATGTCATAGTTATTTTATAAATCCATCCAGCTAAGATTAGTTTGGAGACTCTTGACCAATACTTCACAAAAACGGCCCCATTAAAGAAAAAACCTTTGTCAAAACACAGAGAGTATGCGTTTCAGTTTGCCTGGGCTAGTTTCAGTCACGTCTAACCTCCTAGAATAATTACAAACTGAGCGCCCTCTAACTCTCAAATGTGTCCCAGTTTGGATAATTGAGGGGGTCACCCTAGTCATCTATCATGAGTAAAAACAAACTTATGTGGCTCCCAAGGAGTTTGAGAAAAACCGTGCCTGAAGAGAAGCCATCTAACTTCCCCTTGGCCTCACAAACTCAATTAATGTGGCCAATGTAATATCTAATAAAAACCTTTTTTTGAAATGCATTTAGGCAGAAAGCAGCCTCTCCACTTTCACTAACACCCTATGGGGCCATGGTCCCTGGAGACTGTGAGTTTTTCTTTCTGAACATGTCAGCTGTAAGGAAATGTGTCCAGGTATGTGATCCAAGATGCCCCTTGAATATAAATAAAAACAAGTAGAGAAAGAAGAGGAGAAGTGGGAGAAGTGTAATTAATTTATCAATTTCTATTTGATCCATGATGAGAGGAAATGGGCTTCCTGAGTGTTTCAGAAGAATGATTGATTTGTTGAGACCTTGTTCTCAGAGTATGCTCCAGGGACCCTTGGGGTTGCTTGAGATGCTTTCAGGAGATCTGTGAGGTCAAACTATTTTAATAATTATAATAATACATTATTCGTATGTTTCACCATGTTGTTGTAAGAATGTTTTTGATGAAGCAGTAAAATATATTTTTATTAAATCTCAGCCCTTAAGTACACATGTTTTTAATATTCTGTGTGTCAAAATGGGAAATCCACATGAAGGATATCAAAGCATAATGATTTTCTCACAGAAAAAACTTCTGTGACCATATGAGTTTCAAGCTCAACTAGCAGTTTTTTTGTTTTCTTTCCCATTGAACCGATTTTCTATTTGAAAGAGCAATAAACAGAGTCAGCAACAACAGCAACAAAAAAATATGGCTATTCAGACTTTGGTATTTGTTAGACATTTACTCAAAAAAGAAAAAATTGAGCCTGTTACTTCAAGGAAAAGAGTATTTGTTGCCAATGATAAAATTTAAACTTTCAAGTTAAAATATGAAATTTGGAAAACATGATCTGCCACCAGAAGCCTGGAAGTAACATTTAAAGACCTTTCTGACAGGCTTGGTGGTGATAGTGACAAATGAGATTTTTTGATATTGTATAATGAAGTTTATTGGCATTTGAAAGACCTATCTCATTCAGTGTACTGTTCTGAATGACCGATGATTGATGTTATAACATCCTGCATGCATAAAAGATCTACTTAAGGTGAAAGACAGATCAAGGATTTTAATATAACACAGCACAAAATATTCATTGATATGGTGTCAGGTTCCATGTTACAACCAGCTCCTAAGAAACTCCTTCTATTGAGTTTTGGTGTTGTGTTAAAAAAAATAACCGTCAAAGCTACAATATTAAATACAGTGTAGTACTTGTATAAGGATAGACATATAGAAGAGTGGCATAGAATTGAAAATCTAAAATAAACCCATACAGCTATAGCCAAATGATTTTTGACAAGGGTGCCAAGTCCATTCAATGGGGAAAAGAATAGTCCGTTCAACAAATGGTAGTGGGACAACTGGATTTCTACATTCAGAAGAATGAAAATGGACCCTTCCCTCATTACCTCAAAATGGATCAACAACTAAATATGAGGACCCAAACCATAAAACTTTTAGAAGACAGCATAGGCGTAAATCTTCAGGACCTAGTATTTGGCAGTGACTTCTTAGATATGACATCGAAAGCATGAGCAACAAAAGAAAAAAATAGATAAATTGGACTTCAGCAAAAGAATTAAAAATTTGTGCAACAGAGGACATAATCAAGAAAGTTAAAAGACAATCTACAGAATGAAAAAAAAACATTTGGAATACATATGTATTATAAGGGTTTAATATCCAGGATATATAAAGGACTCCTACAACTGAGGAGTCTGTTTTGGAAGAAGTACAGAGTGCTCCTTGGAAGCGAGGATGGTGAGACTTTGTCTCATATACTTTGGACATGTTATCAGGAGGGATCAGTCCCTGAGAAGGATGTCAGGGTTGGTAAGGTGAGGGTCAGCAAAAAAGAGGAAGACCTTCAACGAAATGGACTGACACAATGGCTGTAACAATGGGCTCAAACATAGCAATGATTGTGAGGATGGTGCAGGATCAGGCAGTGTTTCGTTCTGTTGTACATAGGGCTGCTGTGAGTCAGAACCAACTTGATGGCACCTAACAACAACAACATCACTCAACAACAACAATAAAAAAAGACAATCAGCCCAATTTAAAAAAAAAAAAAAAGTTGGCAAAGGACTTGAATAAATATTTCTCTAAAAAAGATATACAAATGACCGATAAGCTTGTGAAAAGATATTGTTTTTTAGTATTAGGGAGATGCAAATCAAAATGACTATGAGATGCCACTTCTTACACAATTTCCCATTGCTGTCAAGTTGATTCTGACTCATAGTGACCCTATATGACAGAGAAGAACTGCCCCATAGAGTTTCCAAGGAATGCCTGGTGGATTTGAACTGCCAAACTTTTTGGTTAGCAGCCATAGATAGCATTTAACCACTAAGCCACCAAGGCTACATCTTACACACAAGAATGGCTATTATTTAAAAACATTAGAAAGTAGCAAAAGTTGTCAAAGATTTAGAGAGATTGGAGCTCTTGATAGAGACAAGAAGCAGATTAGTCATTATCATGGGCCTGAGGGTGAGGGAAATAAGAAGGTATTGCTTAATGGGCACAGAGTTTCCATTTGGGGTGATGAAATAGTTTTGGAAAAAAATAGTGGTGATGGTTGCACAGCATTGTGACCATGACTAATGCCACTGGATTGTATACATACAAATGGTTAAAATGGCAAAAGTATGTGTATATATATCAGAGCACAATGAATACAGAAAGAGATAGAAGAATACAGACATGTTCTATTAAACCAATCATTAAAGAAATTTTTAAGAGTGGAAAGATTTCCTGAGGCCAAACAGTTTGTGATCCACTAACTACATCATTGTTGTTTTTCCTAATGATTGTAAATCAGTCCTCCCCAACACTCCCCTCACAAAAACAAAAACAGATTAAGCTAAAAATGAAAAAGGAAAGAAAAAAGCAAAGAATAAGTAAAAGCAACATGTCACCAAATGTTGACTCTATAGTACAATTTCTGCACTCAGAGATCAATATCACTGTTTTCCCATTCTGCCACCAGGATGACAATGGAATCAGGTCAAAGAATCAAGCTAACATTCTCTCCCCAACAATAAAGAGCTAAACTGAGTTTGAGCGCTTGTAATCAATGTAGAAAATGGTTGCATAATTTTGTTTGCTCACTTCCATGAGTGTCTTATTAAAAAGAGGGGTGCATTTTTTGGTTTTTCATGTCCAGATTTGACATTGGAGAAGAGTCAGTTTTTGCTGAATTGACTGTGAAGCTATTTCTAAAATTGTTTTCTAGAATCCACACTTGCATTTTCTTTTAATTTTTATTGTAAAATACATCACAGATCATAAAAGTATGTGAAACATATGCACAGTTAAATAATAAAATAAAAATGACCGTTTGCTTATATAGCTCTCAATTCATGAAACAGAACATTGTATTTTGATGCAATTTCCTGTGATATTCCTGGAAAAATTCTTCGTATTCTGTTAACTGAATAATTTAATTTGAGTTTGAAGAGTGAGTGTCCATATAGCAGGAACACAAATGATTTTTTAAATAATGTTTTTATCAGTAATTACTGATACTGGCATAGTTCTGTTAAAATAAATTTAGTCAATAAGAGCCATGACCTAGAATTTAAAAATCACATGTTGCAGAGCTTTTTCACCTATCTTATTACGGATCCCAGAGGAAAAGTTTTCATCTGTTCTTAAATATTTGCCAAGTTTTAGTCATTAACTTTTACGATTTATTTGCCTCTTGTACATTTCCATACAGTGTGCAACTCTCGAGTTTAAAGTAACTCTTCATTCTAAAAATAATATCGGTTTTTTTAAAACCTTTAGGAAATACAGAAAAATCCAAAAATGAAAATAAAAATCACCCATAATTCTATCACATTTGATGTTAACCTTGGTATTTACATTTTCATCTTCCTATATTTGTCAAAATATAAATATACTCTCTTAATCCTTCTCTAAAAATCACATTTTAAAGGAGAAAAGTAAGGCGAGTATCAAGTTAAATAATGACTCTGCAAGTAGCCAAAATCACACTAACAGTACAATAACAGAACTCAGAAAATCAAACTTAAAAGAAAAAAATTATCTCCAGTATACCTACTTTGCAAGAAATATGAAAAAAAATCTTCTTCAGAAAGAAGGAAATTGATACAGATCAGAAAGTTGTATCTATATAAAAAAATACAGAATCAGAGAAAAATTAAAGTAAAATAATTTTTTTTTTCTTATTCTTATTTAATCCAGTAGATAACTGTTCAAATTAATAATAGCAACAATGTATTAGGTAACTGATTATAGGGTATGGATAAGTGAAACCAATTCAGCAATATTTTAAAGGATGCAAGAGAGGAATTGGAGCACTCTAAGGTAACTCCGCTACACTTGAAGCAATACAGTGTGTTAAAGTGGACTTTGATTAGCTGTAAAAGTATATTCCATACTCTATGGTAAGTATTTAAACAGTTTAAAAAGAAGCAAAATACATATACTAAGAGCCAAAATGAAATTATATAAAATGCTTAATTAAAGCTAAAATATTCAAGGCCAGAAAACATACATTAACAAATGTGAAATAATACAAACCATGCAAAGTACGCCGTCAGACCGCAATGGAATCTTGCTAGATATCAGAAACAGAAAGGTAGCTGGACAATCCCCAAATATTTACAGGTTAAACTAGATGTTTCTAAGTAATACTACAGGTTAAAGACAGTGCCTCAACATAAATTGAAAAAAAATTTTTTTAATAATTTTTATTGTGCTTTAAGTGAAAGTTTACAAATCAAGTTAGTCTCTCACACAAAAACCCATATACACCTTGCTACACACTCCCAATTACTCTAAAAAAAAAAAAAATGAGACAGCCCTCTCTCTCCCTCCACTCTCTCTTTCGTGTCCATTTCGCCAGCTTCTAACCCCCTCTGCCCTCTCATCTCCCTTCCAGGCAGGAGATGCCAACGTAGTCTCAAGTGTCCACCTGATCCAAGAAGCTTCTCACCAGCATCCCTCCCCAACCCACTGTTCAGTCCAATCCCTGTCTGAAGAGTTGGCTTCAGAAATGGTTCCTGTCCTGGGCCAACAGAAGGCCTAGGGGCCATAACCACCAGGGTCCTTCCAGTCTCAGTCAGACCATTAAGTCTGGTCTCATGAGAACTTGGGGTCTGCATCCCAATGCTCTCCTGCTCCCTCAGGGATTCTCTGTTGTGTTCCCTGTCAAGGCAGTCATCGGTTGTAGGTGGGCACCATCTAGTTCTTCTGGTTTCAGGATGATGTAGACTCAGGTTCATGTGGCCCTTTCTGTTTCTTGGGCTGGTAATCGCCTTGTGTCCTTGGTGTTCTTCATTCTCCTTTGTTCCAGGTGGTTTGAGACCAATTGATACATCTTAGATGGCTGCTTGCTAGCCTTTCAGTCCCCAGACACCACTCTTCAAAATGGGATGCAGAATGTTTTCTTAATAGATTTTATTATGCCAATTGACTTAAATGTCCCCTGAAGCCATGGTCCCCAGACCCCTGCCCTTGCTATGCTGGCCTTGGAAGCATTCAGTTTATTCAGGAAACTTCTTTGCTTTTGGTTCAGTCCAATTGTGCTGACCTCCCCTGTATTGTGTGCTGTCTTTCCCTTCACCTAAAGTAGTTCTTATCTACTACCTAATTAGTGAATGCCCCTCTCCCACCCTCCCTCTCTCCCCTCTCTCGTAACCACGAAAGGATGTGTTCTTCTCAGTTTAAACTGTTTCTCGAGTTCTTATAATAGTGGTCTTATACAATATTTGTCCTTTTGCAACTGACTAATTTCACTCAGCATAATGCCTTCCAGGTTCCTCCATGTTATGAAATGTTTCACAGATTCCTCACTGTTCTTTATCGATGCATAGTATTCCTTTGTGTGAATATACCATAATTTATTTATCCATTCATCCATTGATGGGCCCCTTGGTTGCTTCCATCTTTTTCCTATTGTAAACAGTGCTGCAATGAGCATGGGTGTGCATATATCTGTTCATATAAAGGCTCTTATTTCTCTAGGGTATATTCCAAGGAGTGGGATTGCTGGATCATATGGTACTTCTATTTCTGGCTTTTTAAGGAAGCACCAAATCGATTTCCAAAGTGCTTGTACCATTTGATATTCCTACCAGCAGTGTATAAGTGTTCCAATCTCTCCACAGCCTCTCCAACATTTATTATTTTGTGTTTTTTGGATTAATGCCAGCCTTGTCGGAGTGAGATGAAATCTCGTTGTAGTTTCGATCTGCATTTCTCTAATGGCTAATGATTATGAACATTTCCTCATATATCTGTTAGCTACCTGAATGTCATGTTTAGTGAAGTGTCTATTCATATCTTTTGCCCATTTTTTAATTGGGTTATTTGTCTTTTTGCAGTATCATGCAGATTTTAGAGACCAGGCGCTAATCAAAAATGTCATAGCTAAAAACTTTTTCCCCGTCTGTAGGTAGTCTTTTTACTCTTTTGGTGAAGTCTTTGGATGAGCATAGGTGTTTGATTTTTAGGAGCTCCCAGTTATCTAGTTTTTCCTCTGCATTCTTTATAATGTTTTGTATACTGTTTATGCCATGTATTAGGGCTCCTAACATTGTCCCTATTTTTTCTTCCATGGTCTTTATCATTTTAGATTTTATATTTAGGTCTTTGATCCATTTTGAGCTCCTTTTTGTGCATGGAGTGAGGTATGTGTCTTGTTTCATTTTTCTGCAGATGGATATCCAGTTATGCCAGCACCATTTGTTAAAAAGAATGTCTTTTCCCCATTTAACCATTTTGGGGCCTTTGTCAAATATCAGCTGCTAATATGTGGACGGATTTATGTCTGGATTCTCAATTCTGTTCCATTGGTCCATGTATCTGTTGTTGTACCAGTGCCAGGCTGTTTTGAGTGCTGTGGTGGTATAATAGGCTCTAGAATCAGGTAAAGTAAGGCCTCCCACTTTGTTCTTCTTTTTCAGTAATGCCTTATTTATCTGGGGCCTCTTCCGCTTCCATATGAAGTTGGTGATTTTTTTCTCCACCTCATTAAAGAATGTCGTTGGGATTTGAATCGAATTGAGTTAAATATATAAATTGCTTTTGGTAGAATAGACATTTTTATAATGTTAAGTCTTCCTATCCACGAGCAAGGTATGTTCTTCGACTTATATAAGTCTCTTTTGGTTTCTTGTAGAAGCGTACAGTAGTTTTCTTTGTATAAGTCTTTTACATCTTTGGTAAGATTTATTCCTAAGTATTTTATCTTCTTGGGGCTACGGTAAATGGTATTGATTTGGTGATTTCCTCTTCGATGTTGTTTTTGTTGGTGTAGAGGAATCCAACTGATTTTTGTATGTTTATCTTGTATCCCGATACTCTGCTGAACTGTTCTATTAGTTTCAGTAGTTTTCTGGAGGATTCCTTAGGGTTTTCTGTGTATAAGATCCTGTCATCTAAAAATAGAGATACTTTTACTTCTTCCTTGCCAATCTGGATGCCCATTATTTCTTTGTCTAGCCTAATTGTTCTGGTTAGGACCTCCAGGACAATGTTGAATGAGAGTAGTGATAAAGGGCATCCTTGTCCAGTTCCTGACCTCAATGGTAATGTTTTCAGGATTTCTCCATTTGGGTGATGTTGGCCGTTGGCTTTGTATAAATACCCCTTATTATGTTGAGGAATTTTCCTTCTATTCCTATTTTGCTGAGAGTTTTTATCACGAATGAGTGTTGAACTTCGTCAGATTCCTTTTCTGCATCAATTGATAAAATCATGTGATTCTTGTCTTTTATTTATGTGGTGAATTACATTAATTGTTTTTCTAATGTTGAACCATCCCTGCATACCTGGTATGAATCCAACTTGGTCATAGTGAATTATTTTTTTGATATGTTGTTGAATTCTATTGGCTAGAATTTTGTTGAGGATTTTTGCATCTATGTTCTTGAGGGATATAGGTCTATACTTTTCTTTTCTTGTGGTGTCTTTACCTGGTTTTGGTATCAGGGATATGGTGGCTTCATAGAATGAGTTTGGTAGTATTCCATCCTTTTCTATGCTCTGAGATACCTTTAGTACTAGTGGTGTTAACTCTTCTTTGAAAGTTTGGTAGAACTCTGCAGTGAAGCCGTCCGGACCAGAGTTTTGTTTTGTTGGGAGTTTTTTGATTACCGTTTCAATCTCTTCTTATGTTATGGTTCTATTTACTTGTTCTACCTCTGTTTGTGTTAGTTTAGGTAGGTAGTGTGTTTCTAGGAATTCATCCATTTCTTCTAGGTTCTCAAATTTGTTTGAGTATAGTTTTTCATAGTAACCCGATATGATTCTTTTAATTTCAGTTGGGTCTGTTGTAATATCTATCGCCCATCTCATTTCTTATTTGGGTTATTTGCTTCCTCTCCTGTTTTTTTTTTTTTTTTTTTTTTTTTTGTCAGTTTGGCCAGTGGTTTATAAATTTTGTTGAGTTTTTCAAAAAAACAGCTTTTGGTCTTGTTAATTCTTTCAATTGTTTTTCTGTTTTCTATTTCATTTAGTTCAGCTCTAATTTTTATTATTTGTTTTCTTCTGGTGCCTGTGGGTTTCTTTTGTTGCTCTCTTTTTATTTGTTCAAGTTGTAGGGATAATTCTTTGATTTTGGCCCTTTCTCCTTTTTGGATGTGTGCGTTTATTAATATAAATTGGCCTCTAAGCACCGCTTTTGGCGTGTCCCAAAGGTTCTGATAGGAAGTGTTTTCATTCTCATTGGATTCTCTGAATTTCTTTATTCCATGGTTCTGGGTATCCTTAATGTCTTCTATAATCCAGCCTTTTTTGAGCAGGGAATTGTTCAGTTTCCAAGTGTTTCATTTCTTTTCCCTGCTTTTCCTGTTATTGATTTCCACTTTTACGGCCTTATGGTCAGAGAAGATGCTTTGTAATATTTTGATGTTTTGGATTCAATGTTTTGGATTCAATGCTTTATGATCAAATATGTGGTCTATTCTAGAGAATGTTCCATGTGCACTAGAAAAGAAAGTATACTTGGTTGCTGTTGGGTGGCGTGTTCTGTATATGTCTACGAGGTCAAGTTGGTTGATTGTGGCATCTAGATCTTTCGTGTCTTTATTCAACTTCTTTCTGGATGTCCTATCCTTCACCGAAAGTGGTGAGTTGAAGTCTCCTACTATTATTGTGGAGCTATCTCACTTTTAAGTGCTGATAGAGTTTGTTTTATGTATCTTGCAGCCCTGTCATTGGGTGCATAAATATTTAACATGGTTATATCTTCTTGGTGTATTGTGCCTTTATTCATTATATGGTGTCCTTCCTTATGCTTTCTGATGGATTTAACTTTAAAGTCTATTTTGTCAGAAATTATTATTGCCACTCCTGCTCTTTTTTGATTGTTGTTTGCTTGATAATTTTTTTTCCATCCTTTGAGTTTTAGTTTGTTTGTGTCTCTAAGTCTAAGGTGTGTCTCTTGTAGGAAGCAGATAGATGGATCTTGTTTTTTAATCCATTCTGCCACTGTGTCTCTTTATTGGTGCATTTAGTCCATTTACATTCAGGGTAATTATGGATAGGTATGAGTTTAGTGCTATCATTTTGATGTCTTTTTTTGTTTGTTGCAAGTTCCTTTTTCCCACTTGATTTTATGTGCTGAATAGATTTTCTTTATATATTGTCCTTTCCTCATATTTGTTGTTGTTGATTTTATTTCTGCTGAGTCTGTATTTTTCGCTTGTATTTTATTTTGATGAGTAGGATACTTTCTCTCCTTTGTGGTTACCTTATTTTTTACCCCTATTTTTCTAAATTTAAAACTAACTTTTATTTCTTTGTATCTCCGTATCTTCCTCTCCATATGGAAAGTGTATGATTACATTTCTTAGTCCCTCTTTATTATTTTAATGTTGTCTTCTTTTATGTAATAATATCACCATTATCCTGTTTGGGGCTTTTTTTTTTCTTTTTAATAATCTCGCTTTGTTTTTTTGTATTTCCCTATCTGGGTTGACTTCTGATTGCTCTGCCCAGTGTTCTAGTCTTGGGTTGATACCTGATATTATTGATTTTCTAACCAAAGAACTCCCTTTAGTATTTCTTGTAGTTTTGCTTTGGTTTTTAAAATTCCCTCAACTTGTGCTTATCTGGAAATGTCTTAATTTCACCTTCATATTTAAGAGACAGTTTTGATGGATACATGATTCTTTGCAGGCAATTTTTTTTCCTTCAATTTTTTAAATATGTCATCCCATTGCTTTCTTGCCTGCATGGTTTCTGTGGAGTAGTCCGAGCTTATTCTTATTGGCTCTCCTTTGTAGGTGACTTTTCTTTTATCTCTCGCTGCTCTTATAATTCTCTCTTTATCTTCGGTTTTGCCATGCTTGAGTATAATATGTCTTGGTGACTTTCTTTTAAGATCTACCTTATGTGGAGTTTGATGAGCATCGTGGATAGATATCTTCTCATCTCTCACAATATCAGGGAAGTTTTCTGCCAACAAATCTTCAACAATTTTCTCTGTATTTTCTGTTATCCTTCCTTGCTCTGGTACTCCAATCACTCTTAGGTTATTTCTCTTGATAGAGTCCCACATGATTCTTAAGTTTTCTTCATTGTTTTAAATTCTTTTATCTGATTTTTCTTTAAATATATTAGTGCCAAGTGATTTATCTTCGAGTTCAAGAATTCTGGCTTCTACTTGCTCAATTCTAGTCTTCTGACTTTCTATTGAGTTATCTAATTCTGTAATTTTATTGTTAATCTTCTGAATTTCTGATTGCTGTCTGTCTATGGATTTTACCAGCTTATTAAACTTTTTATTATGTTCCTGAATAATCTTTCTAAATTCTTCAGTTGCTTTATCTGTGTGTTCCTTGGCTTGTCCTGTGTATTGCCTCATTTCCTTCCTGGTGTCTTGAAGGGTTCTGTATATGAAACTTTTGTATTCTGCATCTGGTAATTCCAGGAATGCACTTTCATCTAGAAGATCCCTGTATTCTTTGTTTTGAGAGCCTGTTGAGGTGATCATGGTCTGTTTCTTTATGTGACTTGATATTGACTGTTCTCTCTGAGCCATCTATAAGTTATTGTATTAGTTTATGCTTGCTTACTGAGTTGTAGCTGCTTGCTTTGTTTTGTTTTGGTATACCCCTGTGGGTTGCTTGAGTGAGCTAGCTTGATTATTTTCACCTTTGGAGCTGGTGTCTTGGCCCCAGCTGGCTAGAGCTGTTATCAGGTATATCAGTCTAGGAGTCCATTCAGTTTTCCTGTATGAATTCAGCTCAGGTTTCCAGGTAGCTGATATCAAGTGTGTGGTACAGGCTCTGTCCTACAGTCCTAGAGGGGCAGGGGTGATTAGCGTATATACCGGTATCTGATTGCAGCAGGGGGTCATGCTCTGAACAAGGCAGGGGGCTGAGAACCGAACCACAAGTGTCTCTGGGAAAAATGCATCTCTGTTCCCTAGAGCATGCTGGCGGGTGGGTTCTGCAGAGGGACCATGGCCACGCAAAGTTTTTGGTTGTAAGGACTGGGGGGTACCAGTTATCCCTGGACCCCTGTTGTGGGTGGCTGGGTGACCTGAGTGGAGCTACCAGTCCTTAGGTCCCTGATGTGGGTAGGTGAGGACCTTGTTTAATAGGCAAAGCCATGTCAAACATGAAACACCCCACCTCTCCACCACACAGCTGAAATGGTTGGATTTCACCAATGAGGGTTTGTTCTTCCAAAGTAGGACCACACAGGTCCATGCAGAAGGGAGAGGTGCTCAAGGTTCATGGACAGTTTATGCCTGGACAGGAGCCGCTTCTGTCCTGAGCTTCCCCAGTTAATGGAGGTAGCAAATTATCTTTCCCCCCAGTTGCAATTTTTTTCCTTCCCTAATGCCGGAAGGATGGCTCTAGGTGCTCACCAGGGTCTATCTCAGGCCCAGGGATTCAGCTGCAGAAGCCGGCTTGGGGGGGGTGGTGCGTGGTAAAATATGCACAAGTACCTAGCTTTTGCCTAGAGCACCATTATCCTCAGGTTCCGGAGGCGTGAGTAGCCTGTGTGGCTGGCTGCTTCTCCTTGAGGAAACTGCAGCCAGACACTAGGACCAGCCCACCACCACCGCCGCCGCTCTGGGAATGGTGCCAGAGGGCTCCCTGCGATTCAGGTCCAGCAACTCCTCTCCACTTCTAAACAGTCTCTTCCTCCCCCTGCCCTTCAGTTCGTTGTCTAGCTTGTCTTTGATGCTCAGGGCTCCCAACTTGTCACAAATATACTCATTTCACTTGTTTTCTCAGGTCTTTGTTGTAAAGAGGGCTCAAGGGAAGTGTCTGTCTATTCCGCCATCTTGGCTCTGCCTCCTAAAATTATTTTTGAATTAAACAAAAAGCAAAACAAACATCAAAATGTGTAGGAAGCAGTAACAGCAGTACTTAGAAGGAAATTTATAGCATTTTTGTAGCATTTAGCTATATACTGTATGATTCAAATTATATGACATTCTGGAAAAAACGTTGAAACAATAAAAAGATCAGTGTTTTTCTGGGATTTCTAGGACAAGGGAGGGTAGGAAGGGATGAATAGAGTGGAGCACAAGGCATTTTTAGGGGAATGAAACTATGCCGTATAATACTGTAATGGTGTGTACATGACTATGTATTTGTCAAAATCCATAGAACTGTACGACACAAAAGCGAAGCTTAATGTAAACTATGTTGTTTTGAGCTGTTGTCAAGTTGGCACCTAACTCATGGCAACACAATGCACAATGGGATCACACATTTTTGATCCATGGGAATTTCACTGGCTGATTTATGACAGTAGGTATCCAGGCCATTCTTCATACTCTGTCTTAGTCTAGAAGCTCCACTGAAATCTGTTTAGCATCACAACAAACAAGTCCCCACTGATAGAAGAGTGGTGGCTGCCCTTGAGGAGCATTTGCCAGGAATCGAACTCGGGTCTCACACAAGGAAGGCAAAAATTCTAATATAGAGTTTAGTTAATAATGTGTCAATATTGGTTCATAAATTGTAGCAAATGTATCACACCAAAAACATGCTAATAACAGAGGAAACTGTGCAGAGGAGGGGGGATGCTATATGGGAAATCTTTGTAGTATTGGCTCTACTGTTCTATAAAAAAAAAAAAAAAAATTTTTTTTTTTTTATAAATGATAACAAAAATTTAAAAAAAGATATCCAGGGGCCAAGATGGCTGAATAGGTAGAAGCTACCTCGGATCCCTCTTGCAACAAAGACTCGGGAAAACAAGTGAATCGATCACATACATGACAATCTATGAACCCTGACCATCAAACACAGATCTAAAGAGTTGACCTGAGTGACAGAGACTGAGAACGAATAACCACGGGGAAGGAAGAACTGCCTTTGGAGCCTGGAGCCAGCGTCTCAGTCAGAAAACCTTGGCGCCGAGGCTTGAACTGGGTGCAGGGGAGCTGAGCACGGCATCCTGAGATGGCGCAAACACGGGATGCAGCCCTAGCCCCCAGAAGTGACCTGGGGGGAAGCCCAGCCAGTGCATGCAGGCAGCATAGTGACACGGCTGACAGGAGGAGAAGTCACCGGGAGTCAGCGACTGATTTTGGAGCCTGGAGTGTGGTGTCCCAGCTGGGGAACCTTGGTGCTGGGCTTTGGACTGGGAGCAGAGGAACTGACCACTACTTCTGAGACAGCACAAGCACAGGATACAGGCCTGACACTCGGGGGCAATCTCGGCCCAGCCAATGCACACAGGCTACACACCCCTCAGGAATCTCAGATAAAACAATCATCACCAAACAAGATAAGTAACTTTGTCTATATTCTGGGGTGCTACTCTCTCCTATTTATCTGATCCCTCCCCTCCCCTTCCCAGGCAACTTCATTAACATTGGAATTTCCTGAGCCAGAGAGTGAAGTGCTATGTGGTTTTTCTTTCTTTTTTGGCCTTTTCCTAACGCATTCTCCTGGCCTGAGAGAAGTAGCTACAAAAAACCCCGGGACCAAAAATACTTCCCTAATTGAACTAAAAATACACAACCAGCTCCGGCTAAGTATATGAGATCCATACAATTGGGCTTTCATCCCTACAGGGAACAAGGTGGCTATTATAATGCAAAGGCAGTTCTGATAGGGATCAGACTGTAATTGTTTTAGCGGATTACTGGAAAGACAAGTTTCCCAGGTCTGATATCTCTGTGTACTCAACAGAGCCCTCACTGACACAAAACTGGGAACTGAGGGCTGAAGCTCCCCCCAGACCACCTAGCCTCCTGCCTTAGGGGTCTAAGGATGGTGAAACCTACCAGTCCTTAGAGTTACATGCATTGGGGGCCTAAGGTACAGCTGCAGAGCCCACCCACCAAAGTGCTTTAGGAATAGAGACATACCTACCTCACTGGCACTTGGGGGAAGCCTGTCAGCATCTTGCCCCCCCAGAGTGTGACCCCCTGCTGCTACTAGAATCTGGTGCACACAACTATCACCACTACTTCTCTAGGTGGATAGGTGACAGTCTGCACCACACACTTGATGCCACAAAATCAGATTCTACTCAAGAATAGTGAATGGACTCTTAGGCTTATATATCTGGTAACAGCCCAAACCAGCTGGTAATAGGACATAAGTGATTCAAGGGCTACAACAATCAAGACAGCGCAATCTAGTAGCCCATCTACGTATATTGAAAGAAACAAAACAAGATAAGACTCAGTGACCAAATACAAAATAAATCACTACAATATCTTATAGATGACTCGGAGACAGCAGTCGATGTCAAACCACATAAAGAAGCAGACCATGATTGTTTCTACAACTCCCCAAACTAATGAATCAAAATCTTTCCCAAATGAAGATACAATCCTGGAATTGCCAGATGCAGAATATAAAAAACTAATTTACAGAATGCTTCAAGACATCAGGGATGACCTCAGAAATGAAATAAGGCAATCTACAGAAAAAGCCAAGGAACACATTGATAAAGGAGTTGAAGAACTCAAAAAGATTATTCAAGAACACAGTGCAAAAATTAATAAGCTGCAAGAATCCATAGAGAGACAGCATTAGAAATCCAAAACATTAACAGTAAAATGACAGAATTAGACAACTGAATAGGAAGTCAGAGGAGCAGAATCGAGCAATGAGAATGCAGAGCAGGGGATCTGGAGGACAAGGCAATTGACACCAATATAAAAAAAAGTTGAAGAAAAATCAAAGAATTAAAAAAAAAAAATGAAGAAACCCTAAGAATCATGTGGGACTCTGTCAAGAAGAATAACTAGCGTGTGATTGGAGTTCCAGAATATGGAGGGATAACAGAAAATACAGAGACAATAGTTGAAGATCTGTCGGCAGAAAACTTCCCTGACATCATGAAAGATGAAAGGGTAGCTATCCAAGATGCTCATTGAACCCCATATAAGATTGATCCAAAAAGAAAATCACCAAGACATATTATCATCGAACTTGCCAAAACCAAAGATAAAGAGAAAATTTTAAAAGCAGCCAGGGTTAAAAGAAAGGTCTCCTACAAAAGAGAATACGAATCAGTTCAGACTACTCAGCAGAAACCATGCAGTCAAGAAGGCAATGGGATGACATATATAGAGCACTGAAGGAGAAAAACTGCCAGGCAAGGATCATATATCCAGCAAAACTCTCTCTCAAATATGCGGTGAAATTAAAACACTTACAGATAAACACAAGCTTAGAGAATTTGCAAAAACCAAACCAAAGCTACAAGAAATACTAAAGGAAATTGATCAGAAAATCAATAATATCAGATACCATCACAACACAAGGTCACAGAACAAAACATCCTGATATCAACTCAAATGGGGAAATCACAAAAACAAATTAAGATTAATTTTAAAAAGAAAAAAAAAATGCTCAAAACAGAGAATCATTGAAGTCAATATGTAAAAGATCACAATAATCAAAAAGAGGGACTAAATACAGGAGGCATAAAACTGCCATATGGAGAGGGAAACAAGGTGATATAGGACAATACGAGTCAGGTTTTTACTTAGAAAAATAGGGGTAAATATTAAGGTAACCACAAAGAGGTATAACAACTCCATAACTCAAAATAAAAACCAAGAAAAACATAACAACTCAGCAAACATAAATTCAACTACTATGAAAATGAGGAACACACAATTTACAAAGAAAAATATCTCAGCACAAAAAAAGGAAGTAGAAAAATGAAATTGCCAACAACACACAAACAAAGGCATTAAAATGACAGCACTAAGCACATACTTATCTATAATTACACTGAATGTAAATGGACTAAATGCACCAATAAAGAGACAGAGAGTCTCAGACTGGATAAAGAAACACTATCTGTCTATAAGCTGCCTACAAGAGACACACCTTAGACTTAGAGACACAAACAAACTAAAATTCAAAGGATGGAAAAAATATATCAAGCAAACAACAAGCAAAAAAGAGCAGGAGTAGCAATATTAATTTCTGACAAAATAGACTTTAAAGTTAAATCCACCACAAAGGATAAAGAAAGGCACTACATAATGATTAAAGGGACCATAGACCAGGAAGATATAACCATATTAAATATTTATGCACCCAATGACAGGGCTTCAAGATACATAAAACAAACTTTAACAGAACTGAAAAGTGAGATAGACACCTCCACAATTATAGTAGGAGACTTCAACACACCACTTTCAGAGAAGGACAGAACTTCCAGTAAGAAGCTCAATAGAGACACGGAAGACCTAATTGCTACAGTCAACCAATTTGACCTCATAGACTTATGCAGAACACTCCACCCAACAGCTGCAAAGTATACTTTTTTTTTTCTAGCGCACATGGAACATTCTCTAGAATAGACCACATATTAGGTAATAAAACAAACCTTTGCAGAATCCAAAACATCGAAATATTACAAAGCATCTTCTCAGACCACAAGGCCATAAAAGTGGAAATCAATAACAGAAAAATCAGGGAAAAGAAATCAAATACTTGGAAACTGAACAATACCCTGCTCAAAAAAGACTGGGTTATAGAAGATATAAAGGAGGAAATAAAGAAGTTCATAGAATGCAACGAGAACGAAAACACTTTGTATCAAAACCTCTGGGACAGCAAAAGCAGTGCTCAGAGGCCAATTTATATCGATAAATGCACACATACATAAAGAAGAAAGAGCCAAAATCAGAGAACTGTCCCTGTAACTTGAACAAATAGAAAGCGAGCAACCAAAGAATCCATCAGGCACCAGAAGAAAACAAATAATAAAAATTGGAGCTGAACTAAATGAATTAGAGAACAGAAAAACAATTGAAAGAATTAACAAAGTCAAAAACTGGTACTTTGATAAAATTAAAAAAATTGATAAACCATTGGCCAGACTGACTAAAGAAATTCAGGAAAGGAAATAAATAAGCCTAATAAGAAACGAGATGGGCCACGTCACAACAGACCCAACTGAAATTAAAAGAATCATATGAGATTATTATGAAAAATTGTACTCTAACAAATTTGTAAATCTAGAAGAAATGGATGAATTCCTAGAAAAACACTACCTTTAACTAAACTAACACAATCAGAAGTTGAACAACTAAATAGACCCATAACACAAACAGAGATTGAATAGGTAATCAAAAAACTCCCCCCCAAAAAATCCCTTGCCCGGACAGCTTCACTGTAGAGTTCTACCAAACTTTCAGAGAAGAGTTACGAGCACTACTACTAAAGGTATTTCAAAGCATAGAAAAGGATGGAATGCTACCTAACTCATTCTATGAAGCCACCATGTCCCTGATACCAAAACCAGGTAAAGACACCACAAAAAAAAAAAAAAAAAAATTACAGACCTATATCCCTTATGAACATAGATGCAAAAATCTTCAACAAAATTCTAGCCAATAGAATTCAACAACATATCAAAAAAATAATCCACCACCACCAAGTGGGATTTACACCAGGTATGCAAGGCTGGTTTAATATTAGAAAAACCATTAATGTAATCCACCATATAAATAAAAGACCAAAACCACATGATCTTATCAATTGATGCAGAAAAGGCATTTGACAAAGTCCAACACCCATTCATGATAAAAACTCTCAGCAAAATAGGAATTGAAGAAAAATTCCTCAACTTAATAAAGGGCATCTATACCAACCAACAGCCAACATCACTCTAAATGGAGAGAGCCTGAAAGCATTTCCCTTGAGAACGGGAACCAGACAAGGATGGCCTTTATCACCGCTCTTACTCAACAATTTGCTAGAGGTCCTAGCCAGAGCAATCAGGCTAGACAAAGCAATAAAGGGCATCCGAATTGGCAAGGAGGAAGTTAAATTATCTCTATTTGCAGATGACATGATCTTATACACAGAAAACCCTAAGGAATCCTCCAGAAACCTACTGAAACTAATAGAAGAGTTTGTCAGAGTCTCAGGTTATAAGATAAACATACAAAAATCACTTGGACTCCTCTACATCAACAAAAAGAACATCGAAGAGGAAATCGCCAAATCAATACCATTCACAGTAGCCCCCAAGAAGATAAAATACTTAGGAATAAATCTTACCAAAGATGTAAAAGACCGATACAAAGAAAACTACAAAGTACTAGTTCAAGAAACTAAAAAGGACCTACATAAGTGGAAAAACATACCTTGCTCATGGATAGGAAGACTTAACATGGTAAAAATATCTATTCTACCAAATGCCATCTATACATACAATGCACTTCTGATCCAAATTCCAATGACATGTTTTAATGTGATGGAGAAACAAATTACCAACTTCATTTGGAAGGGAAAGAAGCCCTGGATAAGTAAAGCATTACAGAAAAAGAAGAAAGTGGGAGGCCTCACTCTACCTGATTTCAGAAGCTATTATACAGCCACAGTAGTCAAAACAGCCTGGTACTGGTACAACAACAGGCACATACACCAATGGAACAGAATTGAGAACCCAGATATAAATCCATCCACATATGAGCAAGTGATATTTGACAAAGGCCCAGTGTCAGTTAATTGGGGAAAAGATAATCTTTTTAACATATGGTGCTGGCATAACTGGATATCCATTTGCAAAAAAATGAAACAGGACCCATACCTCACACCATGCACAAAAACTAACTCCAAGTGGATCAAAGACCTAAATATAAAGACGAAAACAATAAATATCATGGAAGAAAAAATAGGGACAACGTTAGGAGCCCTAATACAAGGCATAAACAGAATACAAAACATTACCAAAAATGACAACGGAAAACCAGATAACTGGAAGCTCTTAAAATCAAACACCTATGCTCATCTAAAGACTTCACCAAAAGAGTAAAAAGACCACCTACAGACTGGGAAAATTTTTCAGCTATGACATCTCCGACCAGCGCCTGATCTCTAAAATCTATATGATTCTGTTAAAACTCAACCACAAAAAGACAAACAACCCAATCAAAAAGTGGGCAAAGGATATGAACACACACTTCACTAAAGAAGATATTCAGACAGCTAACAGACACATGAGAAAATGCTCTCGATCATTAGCCATTAGAGAAATGCAGATTAAAACTACGATGAGATTCCATCTCACTCCAACAAGGCTGGCATTAATCCAAAAAACACAAAATAATGAATGTTGGAGAGGCTGCGGAGAAACTGGAACTGTTATACACTGCTGGTGGGATTGTAAAATGGTACAACCACTTTGGAAATCTATCTGGCGTTTTCTTAAAAAGTTAGAAATAGAACTACCATACAACCCAGAAATCCCACTCCTCGAAATGTACCCTACAGAAATAAGAGCGTTTGCACGAACAGATATATGCACACCCATGTTTATTGCAGTACTCTTTACAATAGCAAAAAGCTGGAAGCAACCAAGGTGTCCATTAATGGATGAATGGTTAAATAAATTGTGGTATATTCACACAATGGAATACTGCGCGTCGATAATGAACAGTAACGAATCTGTGAAACATTTCATAACATGGAGGAACCTGGAAGGCATTATGCTGAGTGAAATTAGTCAGATGCAAAAGGACAAATATTGTATAAGACCACTATTATAAGATCTTGAGAAATAGTATAAACTGAGAAGAACACATACTTTTGTGGTTGCGAGGGGGGAAGAAAGGGAGGGTGGGAGAGGGTTATTTACTGATTAGTTAGTAGATAAGTACTACTTTAGGTGAAGGGAAGGACAATACTCAATACACGGAATGTCAGCTCAACTGGACTGGACCAAAAGCTAAGAAGTTTCTGGGATAAACTGAATGCTTCGTAGGTCAGCGGAGCAAGGGCGGGGGTTTGGGGACTATGGCTTAAGGGGACTTTGAAGTCAATTGGCAAAATAATTCTATTATGAAAACATTCTGCATCCCACTTTGAAGTGTGGCCTCCGGGGTCTTAAATGCTAACAAGCAGCCATCTAAGATGCATCGATTGGTCTAAACCCACCTGGATCAAAGGAGAATGAAGAACACCAAGGTTACATGATAGCTATGAGCCCAAGGGATAGAAAGGGCCACATGAACCAGAGACTTACATCATCCTGAGACCAGAAGAACTAGATGGTGCCCAGCCACAACAGATGACTGCCCCGACAGGGAGCATAACAGAGAACCCCTGAGGGAGCTGGAGAACAGTGGGATGCAGACCCCACATTCTCATAAAAAGACCAGACTTAATGGTCTGACTGAGACTAAAAGAATCCTGGTGGTCATGTTCCCCAAACCTTCTGCTGGCCCAGGACAGGATCCATTCCCAAAGACAACTCATCAGACATGGAAGGGACTGGACAATGGGTTGGAGAGAGATGCTGATGAAGAGTGAGCTACTTGTATCAGGTGGACACTTGAGACTGTGTTGGCATCTCCTGTCTGGAGGGGAGATGGGAGGGTAGAGAGGGTTAGAAACTGGCAAAATCGTCACGAAAGGAGAGACTGGAAGGAGGGAGCAGGCTGACTCATTAGGGGGAGAGTAAGTGGGAATATGGAGTAAGGTATAAAAGCTTATATGTGAGAGACTGACTTGATTTGTAAACTTTTACTTAAAGCACAATAAAAATTATTTAAAAAAAAGAAAATAGATATCCATTTTTTGTTACATGGTTTTATTTTCTGAATTAAGAAATTATAGTAGTGTGCATTGAATTGTTGCCTCTTACAGAGGCAAATTTTTATTTCACATAAGTCTCACGTTCTGATTATTAGTGGACATTTGCAGCTGTTTCTTCTCATTCTGATTCATCCCACATCAGCAAATGAAGTCCTGAAAGCTTGACTCCATCCATGTCATTAAGGTTGACTCTATTTTGAGGAGACAGCTCTTCCCCAGTTGTATTTTGAGTGCCTTCCAACCTGCTGGCTTATTTTCCAGCACTGTATCAGACAATGTTCCACTGCTATTCATAAGTTTTCCACTGGCCAATTTTTTTAAGAAGTAGACCTCCAGGTCCTTCTTCTTAGTCTTAGCCTGGAAGCTCCTCTGAAAACTCTCCACCAAGGGTGACCCTAGTGGTGTTTGAAATAGTGGTAGCAAAGCTTCCAGTATCACAGCAACACTCAAGCCACCACAGTACTACAAACTGACAGACATGGTAGCCTGAGACCTATGAGGTTGGTATTGGCTATTTTGAATCTGACAATCATATGGTTTACTATGCCAGAAATGACGAAGAGGAATGGCATCATGTTCATTCTCAAAAAGAACATTTCAAGATATATACCGAAGCACAACTCTGTCCGTGATAGGATAACACCAATATGCCTACAAGGAAGACTGGTTAATATGACTATTATTCAAATTTACACACCAACCATTAAGGCCAAAGATGAAGAAATCGAAGATTTTTACCAGTCTGTACAGTCTGAAATTGATGAAACATGCAATCAAGATTCATTCATAATTACTGGTGATTGGAATGTGAAAGTTGGAAACAGAGTAGGATCAATAGTTGGAAAGCATGGCTTTGGTGACAGAAGCGATACTGGTGATTGCATAATAGAATTTTGCAAGACCAACGACTTCATTGCAAATATTTTTTTCAACAACATATACAATGACTATACCCATGTACCTCACCAGATGGAAAACACAGGAATAAAATTGACTAACTTCATTTGTGGAAAGAGACAATGGAGAAGCTCAATATCATCAGAACAAGGCCAGGAGCCGACTGTAGAACAGGCCATCAATTACTCATGTGTAAATTCAAATAGAAGCTGAAGATAGTTAAAGTAAGTCCACAAGAGCCAAAATACAACCTTGAATATATCCCACTTGAATTTAGAGACCATCTCAGGAATAGATTTGACACATTGAACAGTAATGACCGAAGACCAGATGAGTGTGGAATAACATCAAGGATATCACACTTTAAGAAAGCAAGAAGTCGTTAAAAAGACAGGAAAGAAAAAAAAAGACCAAAATAGATGTCAGAAGACATCCTCTACTCTTGAAAGTAGAGTAGCTAAAAAAATTGGAAGAAATGGTGAAGGAAAAGAGCTGAACAAATGATTTCAAAGGGCGCCTCAAGAAGGCAAAGTATCTTCAGACATGGGTTGGACTGGACAATGGGTTACAAAGGGGTGCTGGTGAGGAGTGAGCTTATTGGATCAGGTGTACACTTGAGACTATGTTGGCATCTCCTGCCTGGAGGGGAGATGAGAGGGTAGAGGGGGTTAGAAGCTGGCGAAATGGACACGAAAAGAGAGAGTGGAGGGAGAAAGGGGGCTGTCTTATTAGGGGGAGAGTAATTGGGAGTATGTAGCAAGGTGTATATAAGTTTTTGTGTGAGAGACTGACTTGATTTGTAAACTTTCACTTAAAGCACAATAAAAATTATTAAAAAAAAAAAAAAAAAAGAAGCCAAAGTAAAATATTGTAATGATGTGTGCAAAGACCTGGAGTTAGAAAATCAAAAGGTAAGAACATGCTTGGTATTTCTCAGGGTGAAAGAACAGAAGAAAAAATTCAAGCCTTAAGTAAGTCTCAATATTGAAGGATTCTACAAGGAAATATTAAATGATACAGGAAGCATCAAAAGAGGATTGAAGGGATACACCGTCATTGTACCAAAAAGAATTGGCCAATGTTCAGCCATTTCAGGAGGTAGCATATGATCAAGATCCATGGGGGAAAAAATCATTTAAATATCAAAACAAATTTGTGTAGCAATAGTAATATGAGACAAAATTCAATATAAAGCAAAGCAGAAATAAAAAAAGATGGCATATGATGATAAAAGGAGCCAACTGCCAAGAAGGTATTCTGTAAAAATGTTAGCATGATTATTTATTTTAAATTGCAAATAAAAGAAGAATACACAATTAATTGTTGGCTACTTGAGACCAGGGTGCTTAGCATGATAACTTATGTACAGGCAGATGGCCGAGTTTACACTGCAATGAAAGAACCTTGGCATTGGCTTGTTGAAGATTTCAGCTTGATTTGTTTAAACACAATGAGCAACTGAGTTTGAACTATGTCAAATTAAGAATTTCTGAAATAAAATTGCATTAAACTATATTGTGACATCATAGACTTAAACTATATTAGAAAATCCTAGTTGAAACTTAAAATTAAAATCCCAAGTAAAACCTATCTTGTGCTTCATTTATAATCAATGGCATTAATGAAATGATAACCATCCTCCACCTCTTTTTCCTCAGTATTACTTTGGAAACCCTGGTGTCGTAGTGGTTAAGTGCTATGGCTGCTAACCAAAAGGTCGGGAGTTCAAGTCCACCAGACGCTTCTTGGAAACTCTATGGGGCAGTTCTTCTCTGTCCTATAGGGTTGCTATGAGTCAGAATCGACTTGACAGCAGTGGGTTTGGTTTTGGTCTTTTGGTTCCTTTGATTAACCACTAAATTCGGCCTTTGTAATTTATGATTCTATGAAACTTTTGCCAAAATGTACCTTCCATAAAATCCCATTTGGTACAAAATTTAGAGTAACTGAAGAAAAAGAAAGAACCAGTGGCTGAAGAAAGAGGTCCAAGCTGCACTGAAAGCATTGGTGAAAAACAAGATTCCAGGAATTGACGGAATACCAAATCAGCTGTTTCAATGAACTGATGCAGTGCTGGAGGTGCTCACTGGCCTATGCCAAGAAATTTGGAGGACAGCTACCTTGCCAACTGCCTGGAAGAGATCCATATTTGTGCTCAGTCCAAAGAAAAGTGATTCAACAGAATGGAGAAATTATTAAACAATATCATTAATATCACACACAAGTAAAATTTTGTTGAAAATCATTCAAAAGTGGATGCAGCAGTGCATCAGCAGGGAACTGCCAAAAATTCAAGCCAGATACAGGAGAGGACCTAGAACAAGGAATATCATTGCCGATGTCAGACGGATCCTGGCTGAAAGCAGAGGGTACCAGAAAGATATTTACCTGTGTTTTATTGATTATGCATAGGCATTCAACTGTGTGGATCATAACAAAGGATGGATAACATTGCAAAGAATGGGAATCTCAGAACACCTAATTGTGCTCATGGGGAACCTGTACATAGACCAAGAGGGAGTCATTCAAACAAAACAAGGGAATGCTTCGTGGTTTAAAGTCAGGAAAGGTGTGCTTCAGGGTTGTATACTTTCACCATACTTATTTAATTTGTATGCTGAGGAAATAATCTGAGAATCCAGACTATGCGAAGAAGAAAGTGGCATTATAATTGGAGGAAGACTCATTAACAACCTGTGATAAGCAGGTGACACAACCTTGCTTTCTGAAAGTGAAGAAGACTTGAAGCACTTACTGATGAAGATCAAAGACCACAGCCTTCAGTATGGATTGCACCTCAACATAAAGAAGACAAAAATCCTCACAACTGGACCAATGAGCAACATCATGATAAACAGAGAAAAGGTTGAAGTTGTCAAGAACTTCATTTTACTTGGATCCACAATCAACACGCATGGGAGCAGTAGTCAAGAAATCAAACAACATATTGCATTGGACAATTCTGCTGCAAAAGGCCTCTTTAAAGTATTTGAAATCAAAGGTTCCACTTTGAGGACTAAGGTGCTCCTGGCCCAAGCCAGGGTATTTTCAGTCACCTCATATACATGCAAAATTTGGACAATGAATACAGAAGACTGAAGAAGAATTGATGGCTTTGAATTACGGTGTTGGCAAAGAATACTGAATATACCATGGACTGCCAGATGAATGAACAAATCTGTCTTGGAAGAAGTACAGCTAAAATGCTTCTTGGAAGCAAGGATGGGGAGATTTTGTCTCAAGTACTTTGGACATATAATCAAGAGGGACCAGTCCCTGGAGAAGGACATCATTTTCAATAAAGTAGAAGGCCCGCGAAAAAGAGGAAGATCCTCAAAGAAATGGATCGACACAGTGGCTACGATAATAGGCTCAAGCATAACAATGACTGTGTGGATGGCATAGGACCTGGCAGTGTTTTGTTCTGTTGTTCATAGGGTCGTATGAGTCAGAACTGACTCAACGGCACCTAACAAGAACAACATAGGTCTCAGGTATATTTTCTTTTAGCTAGAAAAAGAGATTAATTAGATTTTATGATATTTTCCATGGATAGTGTTCTAAATGGATACAGGGCTGAAATCATCCTGATTAGGGGCAGGTGGTTAGAGTAAACTTCGATTGGATTCAAAACTAAACAACCCATTGCGGTCGAGTCAATTCTGACTCATAGAGACCCTACAGGACAGAGTAGTACTGCCCTATAGGGTTTCCAGGGCTATAATCTTTACAGAAGCAGACTGCCACATCTTTCTGTTGTGAATCAGGTGGTGGGTTCAAATCTCAGACCTTTTGGTTAACCACTTCACTGTCAGGGCTCCATTTGTATGACCCAAACTAAAAACCCAAACCAAGTGGCTTTGAGTCCATTACAACTTATAGTAATCCTGTGGGGTTTCCAGGAAACCCTGGTGGTGTAGTGGTTAAGTGCTATGGCTGCTAACCAGAGGGTTGGCAGTTCGAATATGCCAGACCCTTCTTGGAAACTCTATGGGGCAATTTTACTCTGTCCTATAGGGTCGCTATGAGTCGGAATTGACTTGATGGCATTGGGTTTGTTTTTTGTCTTTTTTTTTAATGGGGTTTCCAAGGCTGTAAATCTTTAGGAAAGCAGAATGCCACATTTTTCTCCCATGTATCAGCTGGTGGATTCCAACCACCAGCCTTTTGGTTAGCCGCCACCCTCTTTAACCACTGCATCACCAGGGCTCCTTTTTTGGGTAGATAGGCCTCCATTATAAAGATAGCTGTTTGTAAAGACACACTTTGGGAACTTGTCCATTTCAGGAAATCTAATTTTAAGCAATATTATCCTTCCAGCCATCTTAGTTTGATTTGAAATGTCACTTTCAAGAAGGGAAATGAAACATACCCTCAGCGTTTGTTGAAAGTTTTGAGTCATTTTTTTCTTCAATATTAGTTTAATAAGGATTAACACATTTGGAAAATCCTTTCAATATTTTCATTGTGAAAGGTATTTATTTTTGTTGCTGTAACAACTAGAAGCAGATGTGGGAAGGCTGAGAAAGTGTGAGTCTGTCTTTCTTCACATGAAGAGTATTTTAGATGACAGTTGCTATCCCAACTATTAAGTTGAGAACTGGTGTTCCTTGTTAAGCTGTGATCAGCATGTGTAGAGTCAGATCAGGCCAAGGAGGATTAACAGCAAAGTTAAAATGTGTCCCAGATGCTCTCTCCCATATCACTTCCTTTCTGATCACCAGTGGCCCACACCACGACTCAGTGTGACCTCACCTCTCTTGACAGTTCTCCATTCACCTCAGTCTGAGTCTTTAAAGACTTCCTTGCCTCAAGATTTTGCTATGGGTTTTCAAAATGACAGCTTTTAGGCTAATTCTATCTAAAGCATTAGATTGAAAACATCTTGAAATAAACTTTCCTAAAGGACATGGATTTTAATGGAGACTGGGAAATATAACGGGAGATGATATGGATTGATTCAACAGCTACAACAATGAACTCAAAGATCGTAAAAACGGCGCAGGGCTGGCAATATTCTGGTTTGTTATATATAAGGTTTCATAAGGTTACCATGAGTCAGAGCTGACTTAATGGCACCTAACAACAATCTTAACTAAATATACATTGAACGTTGGAAGTTTAGTTACTAGGTTAGATCAGTGGATATAGCCACGGGAGGGAAGATTTTCTTCAAGTCCACCTAACAGTAAGGCAGGTATTGGTGTGTCTCTGGGTATTATAAATGAAAACCAAAAACCAAGCCCGTTGCCGAGGAGTTGATTTCGACTCCTAGCACCCCTACAGGACACGGTAGAAACTGCTCCATAGGACTTCCAAGGCCGTAATCTTTACAGAAGCAGATTGTCCCATCTTTCTCCCTTGGAGGGCTGGTGAGTTCAAACTGCTGGACTTTTGGTTAGCAGACTCGCTGCTTAACCACTGCACCACCAGGACTCCTGCATTATGAATAAGACTGATATACTGCGTTGTTAAGCAAATAACGCACACCTTCTATGTTTGCCAACCACACCTTTCCCTCAAAAGATATTTTTGTAAGCACACTATGCTAATTTTTTTTTTTTTTTTTACATCAACATACTAAAAAAAAAAAATGATGGAGTGGTGCTTATTAAAATATTTCCCGGAGGAGGGCACATTTGGCAAACCAACTTAGAAGGTGTGTGTTATTTTTGTAAAAATACGATAGTAAGAGGAAGAGAAGCTTTTTAGCTTCAGGGAGCTTTCCTGACACTGTTGAATCCTATGCTTATGATTTTGTTGGATTTTTGTTTACTAATGATTTTGTATCAATTGATGACCAATTTTAAAATTCTTCATCTATTACCTATATTTAATAGACACTTTTTCAGTGAAATGATAGTAAAAATGAATAATACTGTATACATAGAAGTAGTGAATCCACCATTTGAAGTAGAAGGATGAAAAAACACTTCATTTATCCAAAGTCTCAGCTCTACAAACTCACTCTAAGAATTGTAGTTAAGAATTAAAAATAAACAAAAGGCTTAGACTTATAAAAATGAGCAAACATACAAACTTTATTATGCAATTATAACTTCCTTTTTGGAAAAAAGCAGATATTTTCTCAGTACCTGTATATTCTATCCCTCAGTACCTGTATGTTATTGAACACAGTTCTCACCTGTTTATTTCATTTCTCAAGATACCGAAACAATGAACAAAGCAGCAGAAAGTGGAATATAGACAGTAGTGACAGGCAAACTGAAAATATCAAAAAGTTTCAGCTAATAACAAGGGAAGCACACAATACAAATCCCCCAAACTTAGAAATCTGGAAAAGTTTAAGGAAAAAGTCTGTGCACAGCAATCCCTTAAATTTCTTAATATATTAAAGCTTATTTTAATAATTACTGTTTTTAGCTCCTTGATTAATTAAAAAAGTGTTTAATTACATTTAGTGTAATCCCTTTAGAAATGCTAACTAGAGCAGACATTTTTGAAAAAATGACATCAGAATTATTAACACAGACAATCATAATGCTTATTGGTAGAAATGTTGCTGATTTTGAAAAGTTGCTGAAAACAAGGCCATGTTTTCCAAGTAAGCAAGACTTGTCACCTCAAGCTATGCCCTTTGGTCTTATGCCATGATTTTGTCAACAGTTAAGAATATTTTAATTCTAGAAACTGAGGATAGAAAAACTTTTGGAAGTTTATTTCTTACCTTTTATTTGCATTTCTCCATTTTTCTTACCATTCTCTCCATCACTGTGTTCCTAGGAGGAAAAAAAAAAAATGATTCAAGCTACATTAGTTACCTTTGCAATGTTTTTCATAAAAGGGATGATCTTGTGTTCTCTTTTCATAGACCCAGGACTGCATAGGCAGCTGTATTTTCTGCAACGACCATCAAATGTAGTAGCCATTGAAGGAAAAGATGCTGTCTTGGAGTGCTGTGTTTCTGGCTATCCTCCCCCGAGTTTTACCTGGTTACGAGGAGAGGAAGTCATCCAACTCAGGTATTATCAGTTTAGGGCTTTTGTGGGGTGTATGCTACTGTTTATATTTCTCTAATTTGATGTGAGTAACCAGAAAGAGTAGGATATTTTCTTATAATAACTGGATATTTTTTGACATTATAGTGTAGGAAAGACATTTAGCAACTGGGATAAGTTGAAAAAACAGAGTCAAAATACATGCGTTCAATTCTGGAAGGAAATTTAGAAAGCAGGGGTTGTGATTGAGATAATTCTGTCCAGAGAGCCTTCAACAAAGATACTTTGGAGGATTTCATCCCAATAACATGATATAGAGAGCAAAATAGGTTTTAAAGATACCAAGATTCCTTAGTCCAGATTTGTACCAAGTCATTAGAGGCTCTGTATTTTTCTAGCTCCAATTATATTTCTCACCATCCTAGCTACTGTAAATATTTAAGATAAAGTGGAAAAGTGGAAGACAACTTGGTTGGCTTTGATTCAAAGGAGGCAGTTAACAATTAGGCACAGATAGAAAGTAGACACTTAATAGAATGAACTACCTAGTTTGAAACATTTTGATAAAATGGGTCTTCCCTTAAGAAATTAATTTCATTGATTTTGGTCACTGAAATACACCTTCTTAACACATTTATTTTCTATGATGCAGTCGGTTCACAGGTCATAAATTAATCCTTGAATTTCATCTACCTTAAGTAATTTTTTATAAAACCATATATAATATGGTATCACAATTCTTCTGACAACATTCAAGGATTCAAGATATCTGGGTACAACTTCAGATGTCAAGATATGGTCTCTGGACGTAGCCAAGTATTCATATCCAGTTTCAATCTGAAATGAGGCAGATTACCCAATAAGCAAGGAAGCACGGGTTTACTTGTGTGTACTTACTAATCTGTACTGAAAATTTTCACTATAGATAAACACAAGTAAACTCATGTTTACCTTGCCCTCTGGGTAATCCATCTCTGTCAGGGATTGTAAATTTGAAAAGGGGCTTTGATTCCGTAGGAAGGTGCTATAGAGTTGGGAGAGAGATAGATGCCAGCCATACCTAGAAGCAGAAACTTTGATGTGAAAAAATGTGAAATTGTTCACTTCAGATGACCTGGTAAACAAGGTAAACACCGTCCTTACCTTGTCTATTGGATATCTTGTCCCTGATGATGACCATTAAATCGGGATTTAATACCACAGGGCATTGACTTCCACTGTAGGCAACCATTTCTCTTGAACTTGAGGTCCTGAAATACAAAATGAGAGAATTACACTAGATTATCTATAAATTCCCTTTTGGGATTTCTTCTAAGTTTAACCTATTTTATTTCTTTGGCCACTGCATGTAGCCTTCCAATGGAAAAGCTTTCTGTCTTAGTTCTCTAGTGCTGGTATAACAGAAATACCACAAATGGATGCTTTAACAAAGAGACATTTATTCTCTCACAGTTCAGGAGGCTAGAAGTCTGAATTTAGGGTGCCAGCTCTAGGAGAAGGCTTTCTGTCTCTGTTGGCTCTTGGGGAAGGTTCTTGCCATCAGTCTTCCCCTGGTGAAGGAACTTCTCAGTACAGACAACCCAGGATGAAAGGATACCTTATTTTCCTGGCTCTTGTTTCTTGGTGGTATGAGGTCCCCCTGTCTATCTGCTCACTTCTGTCTTTTATATCTCAAAAGAGATTGACTTAAAATGCAACCTAACCTTGTAGATTGAGTCCTGCTTCATTAACATAACTGCCTTTAATCCCGCCTTATTAACGTCATAGAAGTAGGATTTACAACACATAGGAAAATCACGTTAGATGACAAAATGGTGGACAATCACACAATACTGGGAATCATAGACTAACCAAGTTGACACATGTTTTGGGGGTATACAATTCAATCCACAACACTTACCCTGAGTAAATTTCTCATCAGTAAATCTGATGATATTGTTGTTGTTAGTTGGCATTGAGTTGGTTGCCACTCATAGTGACTGTATGCGCAACAGAAGGAAACACTGCCTGGTCCTGTGCCATGCTCGCAATCATTGTTATGCTTGAGCCCATTGTTGCAGCCACTGTGTCAATCCATCGCATTGATGATCTTCCTTTTTTTTGCTGACCCTCTGCTTTACCAATCATGATGTCCTTCTCCAGGAACTGATCCCATCTGATAACATGTCCAAAGTATGAGATGAAGTCTCACCATCCTTGCTTCTAAGAGGCATTCTGGCTGTACTTCTTCCAAGATGGATTTGTTCATTGTTTTGGCAGCCCATGGTATCTGATGATACCAAACCCTTATGGTTTAGAGTTTCCTTCCAATTTAATCATCCAATCGATAAGTTTAATATTCTATTGTGTATTTACATAAACCATTGAGTACTTGGCTTAGTATACACATATACTACCCTACTCTTTAATTTTATGTGCTTTATATCTTACAGGTCCAAAAAGTATTCCTTACTGGGTGGAAGCAACTTGCTTATCTCCAATGTGACAGATGATGACAGTGGGACTTATACCTGTGTTGTCACATATAAAAATGAGAATATTAGTGCCTCTGCAGAGCTCACGGTCTTGGGTAAGTTAATGACTCAAGTTGGGTTTACTTTGTACCCACTTTAAGTGTTTACCTCCAAATCATTCACTATGTTTATTAGTATAAAATTGCCATAGCCCAGTACTCCACATGTGTCCTTTCCCTTCTTTAATTAATTGCACAGGGGTTCAATGTAGTATTGGAATACTAGCACATTGAACTAAAGTCCAGATATATCACTCTTTAGTGTGATTATTCTAGTGATACAACTGAAGCCTACCAAAAATGATTACGTGACAGATGTGTTGAATCACAAATGAGAGGTTTCAAAATATCATACCCAGGAAAAAGAAATATGAAAAAAAAAAAAATGAAAGAAACTGTATGAAAAAGCATGCCCTTGAATAGAAAAGGCAGATGTTATTTGAGACGGCAGGATCTCCAACATTAAATTCGAGGGCACTGGTAAGATTGTTTTGTTAAAATGGAAATACCATAGGCATTATGTTAGAAATCAAATACATCTAAGGAAAGCATTCATAGCAAAAATCTAAAATAATTTAAGGACATAGATGGTTTCATATTTTCAGAAAGCCAGTCATCATATATGACTTCAAATTGTATATATATATATATACACACACACGTATATATATATATATGTGTATATAGTAGGTACTCAAACAACCACACATTTTATCAACTATTCCGTATTTCTTCTAGCTGGTTTTATTCGAACCATGTAGTCTGGAGAAAGTACCTTAACATTTGAATTTCAATTCCTTTTCCCTGTCTCAACAAAAAATTGGTCATCAGTATTTAGATTTTTTTCTCTAGAATAAATTATTTTCCTTTTAAAGAGTCCAGGAAAAATCATAGGCTGTTTAAAAGTTATTCAGTAGAAATGAGAAGGTATGGTACACTATGTCTGCTAACCTATATCATAATATTATTGTGCTATTCAGTTTGCTTTTTGGCTTCAAAGTTTATTCAAAAAACATTTCATCTGCCGACAGGGTAATAACGTATATGATGGGTTAGGCAATGGACTTGTTTGTTCCTTGATCAAACCATAAATATTAAACTAAGAATAGCAGAAGACTTTAATCTTTGATTTTAGGGGTAGCACTATTCTAACCAAGATATCAGCTGTCTTGACAATGCCAACTTAATTTAGTCATACTTTATATAGAGTTTTTTTTTTTCTTTTTTCTTTCCGGTGAAACTAAGAAAATAGAATTTTCATATCTGCAATGTCAAAGTATGGTAACACAGAATCACTATCACAGAAATTTTCTTATAATGTATATTACTAATCAAAAGGTAAATGTGGTTATGGAATAAACCAGAATTTATATTAATCACAGGTAAACATTTCCTTACAAATACACAAGGTCAAATTTTATATCAAATTAATGAGCAACATTTTGACGTTTAATGCCTCATTGACATCTTTGCCAAAGGTGTGTAAATGCTAATTTCTGAGGATTAGTTAAGTAAATTAGCTGAGATAGATATGCATGAGCATACATATATACATGCATACTGATATTCTTTTTCTGTGTGAATTGTTTAAATTATCAGAAATAATTATACGGTATTTGATGCATGTAAAACTATCTCAAAAAGCCTAAGGAAAACGTTAATAATTTCCCCCACTGCAGGCCTTGCATTTCTATCCCTCTGAGGTAATAATTTTAGTAGTTCGGTTTATTTTATTCCATAGTTTCCGCATGTCTCACTGAGGCATATATGCCTGTAAATAGTTTCATACTTATTTGACAGTGGCTTTCTTCATGCTTGGTAATAAGTCTCCTTTACAACATTTCTGTTAAATCCTAAGTGATATTTTTTTAATGTGTTAACCACGTAAGAAATAAGTCAATATGATAATATTGACATATACCGACATAAAGCAATATAGTTTAATTAATATGTTATATAATTTGAATTATGTATGTATGTATATATAAAACATTTAACATTTACTAAATACAAACAGTCTGTGACATATATTCCTCACAATATCCTCGGTGGAAGGTGTATAGATGGAGGCCATTAAATAGCAGTGTTCCTGCCTAGACTACGTCTGTACCAATTGAGAAATCATAAAAAGAGTAAGGTGTAGGATAACCCAGATATCACCTTTATTAAACATAAAGCTGTCACTGACAGCGTAGTTCATATATGCATGAGAGAGATATATCCATCTGGTCACTGACAGCGGGAACCTCAGCAAAACTTCCCTCCTATGTGGGGTTGTCCCCACTACCTGGTGGCTGATGGCAATTGAGAGCATGTGCTGTCTCTGGTCAGATGTGTCCTAAGGGAGAAAGGTAGGTGAAAAGGGCTCCTTTAAACTTCCAATCTGGTTAAGTCATTTGTGTCATTTAACCTCCATCCCCCAACAAGAAAGAACTAGTATTGGGGAGGGGTTAGTAAGAATTCTTACACTGGTGGAGGAAACATCAGTATTGAGGAAGATGCATTCACTATCTCCATCACCAACATTTCAAAAACCAAAACCAAACGTGTTGCTGTTGAGTCAATTTCTGACTCATAATGACACTATAGGACAGAGTAGACCTGCCCCGTTGGGTTTCCAAGAAGTAACTGGTAGATTCGAACTGCTGACCTTTTGGTTAGCCACTGAGTTCTTAAGTACTATGCCACCTACTATTTCCTCATTTTACAAGTGAAGGCATTTAGGCACAGAGGTATAATTAACTGTTCCAGGTCATGCAGCTAATAAAGGGAGGATCCAGGATTCAAATTCTGACAGTTTGATTAAAGAGTCTAGGCCTATGCTACTTGCCTAATCCATGCACCTCTGGCTTATCTTCTTTTTCTGGAAAGGCTAAAAATGAGGCAGGTTTGTGTGATACAGATGAGATGATTCTGAAATTTCAGTTTCGTTAATAATTGGATATGTTGTCACTTGCATCAAATAAAATATGAGAAAATGCTGAAACAATCCTGAGATGGCAAAGGGAAAAGTAGGTAAGAGAAAAAGGAAGAAAGGAATAGCATTGTTTTTTTGAGAATGAAGTTAAAACAATTGATCATATTTATAATCTATGGGCAAAAAGGCAGATGAACGTGCACTTGATATTGCATATTGCATATTCTTTAACTGTAGTTTATTTTTTTTCAAAGTCATGTACCATTTGAATAATCAATAAAACAAACAGGAAGGCATGAATGTTAACATGAGAAAATTCAGAAAAATATTGAGGAAAAACTACAACTCACATGTAACACAATGACCTGAACTTTGCAGAAACACACACACATGCACACACACACATTAATTTTCTTCTTATAAATCAGGTATATGTTGTATTATAACTTTTCTTTTTTTATTTAAAAATGAATTATGTCATCTTCTTCTGTGTGTGTTCTTCAGTTGCTTAGTGTTGAGCATCATGATGTTTCCAAGTTTTACTAAAAAACAAAATAAAATAGTGAGCTGAATATATTTGCATATCTTTGTCATTTATTTGCTCATATTCCAAGGAAAAGTATCCCAAAAGTGTTTATAAGACTCCACCAGCAGTGCAAGAATTTGCCCCTCACCGAGAATGTATTTCTTCCCTCCTCAATATTCACCTATCTAGTAATTATATAAAACGGAATCTCCTTGTTCTAATTTCATTCCTAATAAATCTAGATTTTTAAATAATTTTATTAAACATTTGTATTTTAAACTTCATAAATCATCTTTCATATTTGACTTTTTTACTTTTATTGAAATAGTCATCTTCATTTCATTGATTTGCGGAAACTATAGGAAGAATTGTAACTATGCTGTCTATGTTATGTGGTTTTTTTAATTTTTTTATTTTGTGTATATAGTACCAATTTTTTTTTTACCTTATTGTTTCTGGCTTTGTTGCCATTAGGCTTTAGACTTTGTTGCCATTAGACTTGCTGAGCTCTGTTTTTAAAAATCTGGTTATAGATTACATAATGAGTGTATAAATTAGAAGCATTATTACTTTAAAAAAATAGAGCTGTGAGTATATCTTGGGTTGTGGTGTTTTTGTTTTTTTAAGAAGTCTTCCTACTAATTTACATTTTAAAGATCTCCCACAGAACTTGTATGATTTACAACTATTGTAGATGGCATGATTTAACTGAGTGGGTGGTTAGAATATTTTTAACTGTTGTACCCAGGCTCTAGTATTGAAAGTTGAAGTAATAAAATTTTAGATATAGTCTTTGACTCTGATATAAAGTTAAGCTCATCCTGCAGGGCCGAGTGTGTTTATATAGAAAATAGAATTCATTGCTTTTTTTTTTTTAAAAAGGAAAAAGAACCTCTTTATCAGTAAATTCAAATTCACTTGTAGTCATTTTTTATTATTTTAAGCATATTTAAAGTATTCATAAAATACAATCTTGTAAGAAATCTAAGCTTTAACCGATAAAATCCCTAACCTTGGACAAGCCCTGTGCACTGTCCATACAGACTCAGAAGGCGATGGGTGAAACGTTTACTTGGCTCTTCAGTACAACCCATTAGATGTAACATCAGTGAGAAAATTAAAATATCTACGAACTTTCCAGAAAGGATTCTAGAATTTTTTCTAAAGCAGTCTGCCCTGATATAAACACTATACTATCAAAAATTGATTTATATGTGTAGATTTTCTCAATTTTTTTGCCTTATCAAAATTCTCAAAAAAGACTGGCTAGGACTACAGCTGGCACAAGCTGGCTTTGAAGGGTACAAATACATCTGCTAGGTCAGCCCTTTGCACAAAATTGAAAATGTGAAAACAAATCTGAGAGTTTTCTGTCTTCCCCACCTGGGAGTGGCAAATATCCTAGACATGGTACATATGTTTAGACTTCTCCTACAAACTATAGAACTATGAGAAGGAGAAACCCTTTGAGGCAGGGTTTGTCCCTGTCCTGCATGAGTCTTCTCCTTAATGATCAGCTGGTGGATTCCAACCACCGACCTTTTGGTTAGCAGCCACCCTCTTAATTATCTTAATTGTCTAGGAGTATGTAAAGTGGGGCTTTCTCCATAGATCTGAGTGTGTCCACCTTACACAGAAATGTTCCTCAGGTCTGATGGCAGTGGATTCTGATAGGATTATATATATATATACATATATATATATATATGTATGGAAACCATGGTGGTGTAGTGGTTAAGTGCTACGACTGCTAAACGAAAGGTCAGCAGTTCGAATCTACCAGGCGATCCTTGGAAACTCTGTGGGGCAGTTCTATTCTGCCCTGTAGGGTTGCTATGAGTCAGAATCGACTCAACAGCAACAGGATTTAAATATATATATATATATGTATATACATGCATGTATAATATATACACATAAGCTCTACTTCTAAGAAAATTTCTCTGCAAAACCCCTCCCCATATTCTTTCAAATGCATATGATTTTTTCAACTCTTAAATAATGTACTGATTGTGCGAATAGTTAAGATAATATGTCAAGCTATTCAGGAAGGTTTAGAAAAATCAACTTAAAAGTGAATTAAGAGGATAGATTAAGTTATATGGGGGAAGTTAAAAACCTTGTTAAAAACTATCTTTTTGTAATGTAGTGGAATGGAAAAGTCACATTAATAGCTCACTTCCTGCTGCAAGTTCTTTTGAATAATAAAAACGATGGCCGGATATATAATGCACTAACAAATTACACTTTCTAGTTGCAGATATACAAATAAACCACATTAGTAGTAAGCCAGCTAACAACTGTTGAGTGTCTCGTGTACCAGTCATTGTACCAAAGAGCTTTGGACAGAGAGAGAAAAAGACAAGCTTCAAAGACGAGAAGTAGGCAGTTAATAAAAAGCCAGAGAACTTCTGGGAATGAGGGAGGCTAGGGGCCTTGAATAAAGAGTTGAAAGAAGACACAGAATGGGACTCTGGCTATGGGGGACCAGGGGAGAGCATTCTGAGCAGACAGACGTGAATGGCCAAAGGTTTGAAGACAGAGAGGAATGGAGAAGGGGAAGATATTTGATGTGACTGAAGAATGTGGGCACAAAAGAAGGACTTTGAGGCTAGAATGGAATGTCAGTATTGTCTTATGTGTTTTGGTAATGTGGTTAAATATGTTCTTAAGGGCAATAGGATGACAAGGAATGATTACTTCTTTATTTAGTCATTCATTCATTAACAAGTAGAGATTTTTTTGACTTATGGCTTACTAACTGTTTAACCTTCACCAGCTATGTAACCCTCTAATCCTCAATTCCTTCATTTGTAGAAGAATGCTAATTAATTCCTCATTGGATGTGGTGACTACTTGAGTGTTAGAATTGGGAGAGGATTCCAGAATACCACGTGCAAGACACAGCTTTGGGTGCTCTGGGAAATAAACAAATATATTTCCCTGCCCTTGTCTGAAGCCTAGAGCTGAGCTGCAGAGATTAAACAAAACAAAACAAAACGGAAATGCCGTAAATATGAAAAGATCCCATGCACTCTCTCTATATCTAAGTTTTCCTCATCTGTAAAATATAGCAACAATTGGCCCTTACACAGCTCTCATGCATCCTGGGGGAATCAATATAATGATATCCTATTGATATACAGATATTTATTTTGGAGTTATCTCTAGAAATAAGAGGAAAAATCAAGAGAGCATCCAAATTTGTGAAGAATTTCATTTTTTTTTTTTACTTTCCTCTATGCCTCGACAGCCTGCTGCCCAAGTTTTCTTCCTAGCTAGATTGTGAGGTATTTACAAACCAAAGCCATGTCTTATTCATCTAGGTCACTCAAACCCCTGGCTCTTCTCTGGCTCTTCTGAGTCTTAGACATAAAAAATACAACTGAATGTGCATAAAAAAAAGCACCTAAGTTTTCTAACTTTCTTTCAAAATATTTTATAAGCTCCCCAATGAAAGTAATTTTTTTCCATAGACCAAGAATATGAGATACCCTATTAAAAAAAAAATTCTTTAAAGTTTAAAGGAGTTATAAAGGAGAAGTATCTGATCAACATTGCTTTTATATTGTTAAGACTAACAATCTTAAATTTCCAGGAGTATATAAAAAAAAATGTTCCTTTTACAAAAGCAATAGATCAAAAATAATTTCTGTTCTCATAAGGGATTATTTGTAGGCTCTGGAATACTTAGAAATTTTATGTTCCTTGGTCTTATTTTCTCTTCAGTATCATCATCATCATCATCTCTTTATTAAGTAATTACCAAGGATAAGGTACTATTTATATTTTAAATCCTATAATTATAAACAATATGCTCCAATTTCAATAGTGAAAATATCATGAACTATAAAGAAACTGTGTTTTTTCTTTTCTAAATTAATTCTAAGATTTGATCTATAAATTCAATTTATTGTACAAGTATGTAAATGTTTACACACCATCAACCCTCAGACATATCTTGTAATAGAAGTAAACATAATAATTGAATATTAATATGGCTTTGTAGCCTTTTATTTTTTCTTTACATTTGCTTTTGTTTTGTACTTTTGAAACTGAAGCACGTGTGATATTAGTTGCTATTTCCTGAGCATGTACAATTGGCCATGCAGGGAACTGACCCATCCATTTGTTGGAAGAGTAAGTGGCACCCTCCCCCAAAACACACTAAAGTGTTCAATCACCCCCCTTAAAAGCTTGCTGATGAGCTTACTCATGGAGCCTCCATGTTGGGTTTTAGTCCTAGGCTCTTAGCCATAAATGGGGAATAAGAGTTATCATAAAATATATTAATTAAGATAATATTTATCCTTCCATTACAATGTGTAATTCTTCGTTTGAATGCAGCTCTCCTAAATTTTCAACATCAGTGTTGCTGCCTAAGTTGTAGTCCTTAAATTTCATATGTATCTGTAATTGGCCTTTATTAGCAGGGACCCCCTCACCCAAGCACATTTAACGATCAGAGTTATAAAAGCAGTACCTGAGGTAAGTCTATATTGATTATCCTTTACAATGTAATTACCAAAAGGATCATATTGAAATTAATTAAGAGTTTTCTCCTTGTAGGAATATGATCCCAAATGTAGAATACAAGTGTATAAAGTAAGGATCAAATTAAACCCAGACAACATTTTAAAAATAATCTATTTCCTACTGCTTCCCATTGCCGTGTAAAATTATCTTAGTTACTTTCATGGCCCTCATAAGAATATGCAAAAGTTCTGTCCAAGAGGATGTTTAAAAGATTCTGTTCAATATGTATTTGTACTAAAATAAGGGGAAAAGTTGTGAGTTCAGTAAAAAAAAGTAGTTTGGTATTGCAATTACCAGTTACACTTGGCTGTGGAAATATCAGTTGGATTGGTGGTAGGATTTGTTCATTCATTACACAAATATTTACTTAGGGCCTACTATGTGCTGGGCACTGGACCTCTACTTGCCTTCCTCCTTTCCTCAGGGAAAACAACTTGGACATTGCTTTTGCCTTTACCTTTGGGACAGTTATGAATCTAATTCTTTCTTTCTCAAATGGATGAGGGAGGAAGCAGAGGCCCTAGAGGGACAGGCACAGGCTAGGCACTAATTTAGAGTACTAAAAACGCAATTCCGAGGCTAGAATTTTAATTAGCCCTAACAATCTAATCAAGGAGAATTGACCATTTGTGGCTCAGTAGGAGAGAACTGCTGACCGTGGTGGAAAGTTGCCGAAAATGGCATTTCATGCCAAAGTTGTCCTGAAGCACCAGAAGTATGCATTATCCCAGAAGTAGTTTGGGTTCATGGTAGGACTAAACTAAGTTAGACAGCAGTGTTTTAATCAGTCCAAAAGAGTTAGTGTCAGCTGTGCTTGCCAATTTTCCAAAGATTAGGGAATAAGGCATGGCATTTCTTCATGTATTTTCTTTTTCAGGATTTTTTTCCCTGACTTATTATTCAATATATCTAGGTATAACAGTTTAAGTAATCTTAAATAGTAAGGTGTGGACTCATCTTTCTTTTAAATTTAATAGATTTGAGCAGGGAACTACCAAACTATACTAAGTACCATGAAATTTATGTGATAAGACCAAGGCACCTATCACAACTTGGTAGCTAGGTACTGAGCAATAAACAACACCAACTTTAAAACATTAAGTTTTAAAATGGTGGACTTCATTAAAGCAGTTGGAGTTCCTGTCCATACATTGGTGATTCATTTATCCATTCATTCAATAAATGTATGTTAAAAATATGACAATTTTTCTGGCCAAATTCTTTATAAAATGCTAACTGAAAGGCTGGAGATTGGAGCCCATCCAGAGGCTTCTCAGAAGAAAAGCCTGGTGATTTACTCCTAGAAAATCAGCCATTGGAACCCCTACAGAGAACAGTTCTACTTTGACACACACAAGTCAGAATGGGTCAGAATCAACTTGATAGCAACTGGTAAGGCTTTTTGAGATAATTGAGATATAAGTCACATACCATATGATTCGCACATTTAAAGTATACAGTTCAGTGGTTTTCAGTATATTCACAGATAGTATGACTATCACCACAGTCAAAAGGAAACCTGTACCCTTTGTCTATTACCCTCTATCTTCCCAATCTCCTCCCACTCCCTACTTCAGCCCTAAGCAACCTCCAATCTACTTTGTACCTTCATAGATTTCCCTATTCTGGATATTTCATATGAATGGAATCATATAATATTTGGTGTTTTGGGACTGGCTTCTTTCACTAAGCATAAGGTTTTTAAGATTTATCCATGCTGCAGCATGTATCAGTACTTCATGCTTTTTAATGGCCAGATAATATTCCATTGTATTGGATATTCCACATTTTGTTTATCCATTCATCAGTTGATGGGCATTTGGGTGGTTTCTACCTTTTGGCTATTATGTGTAATGCTGCTATAAACATTTGTGTACACATATTTTTTTTTTTTGTGGACCTGTTTCCTTTTCTCTAGGAGTGGAATGCTGGATCATATGTTGACTTTATATTTAATTGTTTCAGAACCTGCCAGGCTGTTTTCCAAAGCAGCTGCACCATTTTACATTATCATCAACAGCATACAAGGGTTCTGATCTTTCCACATCCTCACCAACTTTTATTATTGGATTTTTTTTTATTCTAGCCATTCTAGTAGGTGTAAAGAGGCATCTCATTGTGGATTTGATTTGCATTTCCCTGATGAGTAATGATGCTGAACATATTCTCATGTGCTTACTGGCCATTTGTCTATCTTCCTTGGAGAAATGTCTATACAGATCCTTTGCTCATTTTTTATTGGGTTGTTTGTCTTTTTATTATTAGTTGTAATGGCTTAATGTTTTTAATGGGGAGATATGTATGGAGCGAGGCAAACCAGTTTCATATGAATTGGCCAGCTGATATGCCACATGTAGGAAATGCTAATGGTAGTATGAGGTCATTGGATCCCTGGGTAAACATGTTTTAGGTCACAAATGCTGTTTTTTAGTGCTTTATTGTTCCATTAACCTGACACTGTCAAACACGCCCACTGCTCCATGATCATTAGATCTGACACTACATTCACTCGTGGTGATTATCTTCTCCCTTCTTGTGCTTCCGTAAAACCAAAAACCAAACCCATTGCCATCAAGTCAATTCCAACTTATAGTAGCCCAATAACTACCCTTTAGGACAGAGTGGAACTGTCCCATGGGGTTTCCAAGGCCATAATCTTTATAGAAGCAGACTGCCACATCTTTTTCCCACAGAATGGCTGGTGAGTTCAAACAGCCAGCCTTTCAGTTAGCAGCCAAGCACTTAACCACTGCACCCCCAGGGCTCCTTGGTGCTCCCATAGTTCCTTGTTAATTCCCCTATTAACATTTAACACTTCTGTTAGGCAGTTTCCAAAGAGATTCATACAGTGAGTTGTAATTGTAGAGAACGCAAATAGGATTCTCAAGGGAAGTGGTTATGTATTACTCTTTTTCGTGTTCCAGCATCATGCATACTATTAGGCATGAATTAAGTTTTTAAGAAAAATGTAGGAAATAAATATTTCTTTCTCTCATATTGAGCTTGAGCTTTCATCCTGAGCATTGAATTTCAGTATCTGAAAAAAAGTACGTCTCATTCATTTTGTCCTTCTTGTGACAAAACAGAAGTTTTGCACACATTCCTAGGTTTCTAAGCCTTTCTTCTTCTATGCATATTCTTGTTCATAAATGCTGTTACTATGTGTGATGGATTGAATTATTTCCCCCCCAAAAAATATATGTTACAAACTCTAACCTCTAGGCCAGTTGTTATAATCCCATTTGGGAATGGGTTTTCTTTGTTATGTTAATGAGACAGGATTAGTATAGAGTGTATCTTGAGTTAATCTCTTTTGAGATATGAAGGAGATTAAACAAGCAACTGAGCCAGCAGAGATGGGGAAAGATTGATGCCAACCACATGGAGATCTCCAAGGAACCAGGAAACAGAAGCTGAAGAGAAAAGGACCTTCCCCCAGAGTTGACAGAGAAAGCCTTCCCCTAGAACCAGTGGCCTGAATTCAGACTTTCAGCCTCCTAAACGCACTGGGTTTAAACTGTGAGTAAATAAATTTCTGTTTGTTAAAGCCATCCACTTGGGTATATCTGTTACAGCAACACTAGATAACTAAGACACTATGCATTAAGTTTTAACTGCACTACAATCCAGGCATGACAAATTTCTCTAAATCGTGATAGAAATATTTTGGTAGTTACTCCCTGTGACACGCATTTTGGGGAAAAATTCTGTATGAACAAAATGGACACAGTTTGAGATGCAGCTAGCAACTATATAATCCAGACAGCTATGCAATTAAAATGAAGGTTAAAAACTGTTGGCCAACATTTCCTGAACTGTATTCAGATTATCCGGGTTGGAAACCCTGGTGGCATAGTGGTTAAGAACTAGGATTACTAACCAAAAGTTCGGCAGTTCAAATCCTCCAGGCACTCCTTGGAAACCCTCTAGGGCAGTTCTACCCTGTACTATAGGGTCGCTATGAATCAGAATTGACTCTACGACAATGGGTTTGGTTGGGTTTTTAATCAAAATTAAAAAAAAAAAAAACCCTAAAATAAAAT
Source organism: Elephas maximus indicus (assembly GCF_024166365.1). Classification (NCBI taxonomy): domain Eukaryota; kingdom Metazoa; phylum Chordata; class Mammalia; order Proboscidea; family Elephantidae; genus Elephas; species Elephas maximus. The sequence continues at coordinate 61,534,182 of NC_064829.1, forward strand.
TAAAAATTCTCTGTTTAACTTCATTTTGGGAAGTACTGTATTAAACTAAGTTACTTAAATAGGTATATACTGCAGAACTTCTCAGAGCCTCTAAAGGCTAATGTTTGGGAAATGCTGTTGTGTGAAGACATGAAAAAACCATGGAGCATAGTTCTACTCTACAAGACATGGGGTCACCATGAGTCGGAATCTACTTGCTGGCAACAGGTTTTTATACGGTTAAAACAGATTTTTTTTTTTTCTATATTTGAAGATGACAGGAATGATAGAGGTGAAGAATATTCTCATATCAGCAGAAAATCTACACCAAATTGAGTTATATGTAATTGCAACTTACTATATACATTTCCATGTGAACTGCCTACCAATTTAAAGGGGATTTTTAACACTGTTAATGGGCGTAACCAATTTTTTACTCTTGCAGTTCAGACCCGTTATGCACTCTGCAGGGAGTAACATGATGCCATTTTAATCACAGCATAGAGCTTCCCTCTTGCTTAAAAAGTAACTGTGATATTTGTGAGTTTGCATCCACTGTTCCTTTAGAGGACCAGCAAAGAAAATAATTAGTCCAAGTGATTAAATTATATAATTCAATTTTCTCTTGGTATATTCTTACTGACATTCAAAAAGTAGTTAGTGAATCCAACTGCTGAATGGTCAGCAGTAACACTTTATCACCAATTTACAGTGCATGGAACGGAAGAAAATTTCAATGAGCTGTGTGTGTGTGTGTATGTGTGTGTGTGTGTATGTGTGTGTGTGTGTGTGTGTGTGCTTCTTAAGGGACGGCTAGTCAGACAGAGGTGGAGATTGTGGAAATAATAGTGTATCCCTCCTCGCCAATGATAATTTAGCTTGCAAAATACCTTGGGAATTAAGACTACACTTGGTCATTGTGTAGATATATTCAGGAAGGTAAAGTGAAAAGAGAGACATTTTCTTTGTTTTACTTTAAAAAATAAAATATTAATAAATAAAATTCTGGCCTCAGAAGAAGATGTTGGTGAGTGAGATTCTCTTCTCACTCCCTGTTCACTAGGGCCATGTAAACAGAGGAGCAATTCAGTTCTCATTTTCTACTTCCACAGCAAGTGCGTTGTTTCTCTCCTTTTTGGCTGAAGGCTTTATGAATACTTTATGTTTATCAGTATCTCCCCTAAAAGCCAGGAGCATGTGTATGATTATGACCCTCACCTTTCATTCTTTGCATACTTCCTCCTTGCACTATCTAGCTCCCTTTTTTACCCCTCCAACCTAAACTGCGTCTGTCAGTTTGACATATTGTGGGGGCTTGCATGTTGCTGTGATGCTGGAAGCTATGCCTCCAGTATTCAAATACCAGCAGGGTCTCGATGGAGGACAGGCTTCAGCTGAGCTTCCAGACTAAGACAGACTAGGAAGAAGGACCCAGTGTTCTACTTCTGAGAAGAATTAGTAAGTGAAAACCTTATGAAGAGCAGTGGAACATTGTCTGTTATAGTGCTAGAAGATGAGCCCCTCAGGTTGAAAGGCACTCAAAATACTACAGGGGAAGAGTTGCCTCCTAAAAGTAGAGTTGAACTTAATGACGTGGATGGAGTCAAGCCCTTCTGCTGATGTGGCATGACTCAAAATGTGAAGAAACGGCTACAAACATCCCTTAATAATTGGAATGTGGAATGTACAAATTATGAACCTAGGAAAACTGGAAATTGTCAAAAATGAAATGGAACACCTGAACATTGATATCCTAGGCATTAGTGAGCTGAAATGGACTGGCATTGGCTATTTTGAATCAGACAATCATATGTTCTACTATACTGGAAATGACAACTTGAAGAGTAATGGTTTTGCATTCATGTCAAAAAGAACATTTCAAGATCTCTCCTGAAGTACAATGCATCAGTGACAGTATAATATCCATACACTAACAGGAAAAACCAGTTAATGAGACTATTATTCAAATTTATGTACCCAACCACTAAGGCCAAAGATGAAGAATTTGAGGATTTTTACCAACTTTTGCAGTCTGAAATTGATCGGACATGCAATCCAGATGCACTGATAATTACTGGTGATTGGAATACGAAAGTTGGAAACAAAGAACAAGGATTTGTAGTTGGAAACTATGGCCTTGGTGATAGAAACCATGCCGGGATCGCATGATAGGATTTTGCAAGACCAATGACTTCTTCATTGCAAATAAGTTTTTTCACCATCATAAACAGTGACTATACAGGTGGACCTCACCAGATGGAATACACAGGAATCAAATCGACTACATCTGTGGAAAGAGATGATGGAAAAGCTCAATATTATCAGTCAGAACAAGGCCAGGGGCTGACTGCAGAACAGATCATAAACTGCTCGTATGAAAGTTCAAGTTGAAACTGAAGAAAATTAGAACAAGTTCACGAAAGCCAAAGTATGACCTTGAGTATATCCTCCCTGAATGTAGAGACCATCTTAGGAATAGATTTGACACACTGAACACTAATGACCAAAGACCAGAGGAGTTATGGAAGGACATCATACATGAAGAAAGCAAGAGGTCATTACAAAGACAGAAAAGAAAGAAAAGACCAAAATGGATGTCAGAAGAGACTCTGAAACTTGCTACTGATTGTAGAGTAGCTCGAGCAAAAGGAAGAATTCTAAACTAAAAGAGCTGAAGAGAAGATTTCAAAGGGCACCTCCAGAAGGCAAAGTAAAGTATTATAATGACATGTGCAAAGACCTAGAGTTAGAAAACCAAAAGGGGAGAACACACTCAGCATTTCTCAAGCTGAAAGAACTGAAGAAAAAATTCAAGCCTCGAGTTGCAGTATTGAAGGGTTTTTTTTGGGGGGGGGGGAATATTAAACCATGCAGGAAGCATCAAAAGAAGATGGAAGGAATACACAGAATCACCATACCAAAAAGAATTGGTTGATGTTCAACCATTTCAGGAGGTAGCATATGATCAAGAACTGATGGTACTGAAGGAAGAAGTCCAAGTTGCACCAAAGACTTTGGCAAAAAACAAGGCTCTGGGAATTGACGGAATACCAATTGAGATGCTTCAACAAATGGACTCAGTGCTGAAAGTACTCTCTATGCCAAGAAGTTGGAAGTTGCTTGGCCGGCTGACTGGAAGAAATCATATTTATGTGTATTCCCAAAAAAGGTGATCTAACCAAATATAGAGATTATTGAACAATATCATTAATATCACAGGCAAGTAAAATTTTGCTGAAGATCATTCAAAAGTGACTGAAGCAGTACATTGACAGGGAACTTCCAGAAATTCAAGCCGGATTCAGAAGAGGAAGTGGAACAAGGGATATCATTGCTGATGTCAGATGGATCTCGGCTGAAAGCAGAGAATACCAAAAAGATGTTTACCTGTGTTCTATTGACTATGCAAAGGCATTCAACTCTGTGGATTATAACAAATTATGTATAACATTGTGAAGAATGGGCATTACAGAACTCTTAATTGTTCTCATGAGGAACCTGTACATAGATCAAGAGGTAGTCGTTCGAACAGAACAAGGGGGATACTCTGTGGTTTAAAGTCAGGAAAGATGTGCATCAGGGTTGTATCTTTTCACCATACCTATTCAGTTTGTATGCTGACGAAATAATCTGAGAAACTGGACTATATGAAGAAGAATAGGGCATCAGGATTGGAGGAAGACTCCTTAATAACCCACATTATGCACATGGCACAACCTTGCTTGCTGAAAGTGAAGAGGACTTGAAGCACTTACTGACAAAGACCAAAAACCACAGCCTTCAGTATGAACTGCACCTCAACACAAAGAAAACAAAAATTCTCACAACTGGACCAATAAACAACATCATGATAAATGGAGAAAAGATTGAAGTTGTCAAGGATTTTATTTTACTTGGATCCACAATCAACACCCATGGAAATGGCAGTCAAGAAATCAAAAGATATATTGCATTGGGTAAATCTGGTTTAAAAAACCTCTTTAAAGAGTTGAAAAGCAAAGATGTCACCTTGAAGGCTAAGAAGTGCCTAACCCAAACCATAGTGTTTTCAATCTTCCCATATGCATCTGAAAATTGGACGACGAACAAGGAAGACCGAAGAATTAACCCCTTCAAATTGTGCTGTTGGCCAAGAATGCTGAATATACCATGGACTACCAAAAGAACAAACAAATCTGTCTTGGAAGAAGTACAAACAGAATTCTTCTTAGAAGCAAAGATGGTGAGATGATGCCTCACATACTTTGGATATGTTATCAGGAGGATCAGTCTCTGGAGAAGGACATCATATTTGATAAAGTAGAACCAAAAAAAATCCATTGCCATCGAGTCTATTCTGACTTACAGCAACCTTATAGGACAGAGTAGAACTGCCCCGTAGAGTTTCTAAGGAGCACCTCGTGGATTAGAGTTGTCAACCTTTTGGTTAGCAGCTGTAGCACTTAGCCACTACACCACCAGGGTCTCTGGTAAAGTAGAGGGTCAACGAAAAAGAGGAAGACCCACAATGAGTTGGATTGACACAGTGGCTGAAACAATGGGCTCAAACATAATAATGATGATGAGGATGGCACAAAAACTGGGCAGTGTTTCGTTCTGTTGAACATAGGCTCACTATGAGTAAGAACCAAATGGACAGCACCTAACAACAACAACCTAGTCTAGTTTACAGTTGAGCTTATTACTAGTGTAGGGGCCATGAAACAATGGGCTCAAGCATAATAATGATCATGAGGATGGCACAAAAACTGGGCAGTGTTTCGTTCTGTTGAACATAGGGTCACTATGAGTAAGAACCAAATGGACAGCACCTAACAACAACAACCTAGTCTAGTTTACAGTTGAGCTTATTACTAGAGTAGGGGCCATGAATACATCATTAAGCATTGTCTGCAAAAAGGGTCAATGACATGAAAATTCAATAGTTATTATGAACCTTAGACTATGTGGAATACTATGTGTTCAGGGCAGCTCCAGCACAGTGTTTAGATAGAGCAGATACTCAGTAAGTAGTATTGTTGCCATTGTTGTTATTAACATGCATTCCCTCTGATTACCCAAACTCAGAACAGCATGTCCAATTCACACTTTCCATCATGACTGACAGCTGTTGTCATTTCCTCATATATTAGGGAAACTCAAGGAAGAGGAAGAAGCTGGTATGGTACTAGGAATTTCAGGTGAAGGAGCACAACCTGAAGGTTGTAGAAATTAGCAAGTCAGTATAATTTATCATAACATGTAGGACCACTGAGGTAAAGTTGTGGAAGTGGAGATTAGACCAATAATAATGAGAGAAGATCAATGAGGTTTGTTGGTTTAGACATGGACCAGGGTCTCAAACATACGAAGCATTAAATAAATGTTTGCTATTATTACTTGAGGAGAATAATTTGAATTAAAAACATGGCAAGCCTTCTTGAGAGAGCATAAGAAACATGCTATAATTATTTAGAACTTATTAAAATCTGTGAAAAATGTCAACAATCTAAGTTAAGAAATAACACAGAAAATAAAGTACAGGCAGTCCCCAGGTTATGAACCAGGTCAGTTTCTAACTGTGTCTTTAAGTTGAACTTGTAGGTAAGTTAAAACAGGTACATACGGTTCTTATTTAGCCTCTCTTTAGTGCAAGAGGGTCCCTGGTGGCACAGTAGTTAAGAGCTCAACTGCTAACCAAAATGTCCTTGAAAACCCTATGGGGGAGTTCTAGTCTGTCCTACAGGATTACCATGAGTCGGAATTGACTCTAGGGCAACAGGTTTGTTTCTTTGTTTCCTTTTGTTAGTGTAAGAGGAGCTCTGATTGTGTAGTGGTTAAGTGCTCAAGTGCTTGGCTGCTACCCGAAAGGTTGGTGGTTCAAAACCACCAGCCTGTTCCATGAGAAAAAGATGTGGCAGTCTTCTTCCGTAAAGATTTACAGTCGTGGAAACTCTATGGGGAAGTTCTGTCTATCTTATAGGGTCACTATGAGTTGGAATCAACTCGATGGAAACGGGTTTGTGTTTTGGGTTAGTGCAGGAAAAGGCCTGAAGCCTTTTCAATGATTTAAAAGCTTCAGGTGCAGCAAGTGAAGGTGACTATGATGAAGAATTTGTTGAGAGTAGGGGTTGATTCAGTCGCTTCAAAATGAGATCAAATTTATATAACATTAAAGGGCAAGTGTGGGTTGTCCTTAAGTGGGACATTCATAACTTGGGGACTTACTGTATTCACAGTCAAGTTAGCCTCAGATAAGAAAGGATATTTATCACTCACATATATAATACATATTGAAAAATTGTGAAGATTAATAGAATTTGATTTAATGAATATTGTCTCAGGATTGCAATGTATTAAACCTAGTTACCAGCATCCAGCCCTATTAAGTTCAACTTCCAAAATATATTTCCCTATTTTTCCACTTCTCACCATCCTGACTTCCTTCACCCTATTCCAACTACTCTCACCTGTTACCTAGGACAGTCCTCTTACCTTCTAATTGTCTTTCTTCCAGTCTTGCCCTACTGTAACCTACTGTCTTCCAGAAACCAGAGTGATCTTGAGATGTTTCTTCTTAAAACCCTGAATGACCGTCTATTTTTCTTAGACTAAAATAAAATAAAAACTCCTTACAACATCTTACAAACCACTTTGGGATTTAGCTTGTGTTCTTCCTAACCTCATCACATTCTCTTTCTTATTCCCTAGGCTCCACTAATAATAGCCTCCTGCCTCTTCCTTGAACAAACCAGATACTTTCCAGCTTCAAGACATTTGTTTGGGCAGCCCCGCCCTCCTGGAATGCTCTTGACTCCTCATCTAAATCACAGTTCAGATACCCTCTACTGAGGGGATCATCCTTGTCCCTACTGACTAAATCAGCTTCTCCCATTTTTTATGTCCCACCATCTTATTATTTTTTCCTTTGTAATACAATGTTAATACAATGTGTCATTTATAGATAATTACAATTTGTAATTATCTCATCTACTTACTTTTTTTTTTTCTTTTTTACTTACTTACTCCTCTTGTTTTCTCTCTCTCCACCAGAACAGTGTCCTTATCTGTTTTATTCACTGTTGTATCTCCTGGAACTTAAAAAAAAAGTCTGTTGAATAATGATTTGTTTCCAACAGCATTAGCATTCATGTTCTTATAACACATTTATTGAGCAGTCATTATGTGCCAGGCGTTGTGCAAGGTGCCTTGCTTTCTCATGTGGAAGTCTCAGTAGTCAGTGAAACAGGTACTATTTTTTTCTCCATTTTACAGAGACCCATCATCATCATGTCATCATCTGAGGAACCACTAGTAGATCAATAGTGTCTATCTTGCTCATGCAGTGGCCAGAGGAAGAAATAGGATCAGAAAAGGGGTCAGTCCTTAGGTGTAGAAAAACCCACCAAGACAGCCCAAATGAGTTGGTCAGACAGGTGGGTCTTTGAGGAATGATTCCAGCAAGCAAATGCTCAGATGACAATCATGGCAGTTATGTAATTCTCAAAGTGTGATCTTGAGGCCAGCAGAATTGACATCTTCTGTGAGTTTGTTAGAAATACAAATTCATTGGCCACACCCGGTCTGCTGAACCAGCCTCACTGGAGATGGGACAGGGAAATTTTTAATAAGTTCTTCAGGTGATTCTTAACCTTTGATTTAGGAAAAGGAAGCTCTGTCTGGTGGTAAGTAAAGGAAATAAAAGATTAACAAGAGTAAGGCAAGGCATTAATATCCAAAAACCCAAAGAAACAAATGTAAGATTATCATGCCATATACAAAGGCATGGACTTAGACAAGTCAGAAATCCCTTATTAGAATTAAGGGGTTGATAATAAGGAAGAACAGTGGGGTGAAACAGTAGGGTAAGAAGTCAGAGTAGAGCTAAACAGCACCCAGCTAGACTTGATCATTTCATTCAAAGGTCAAGTTCTTCAAGTTTCTCCAGAGTACACAGGATTAGTACTAAGCATGAGGTTGAACTAAGCTCAAAGTAGAGCAAAAATAGCTGCTCCATGCCTGTAATTATATTGATTGGAAGAATGTGAAGAGTATAAGGTAATGTACCTGGGGAAATATAATCCAAACTATGCTGATAAAATGTAGTATGCTTCCTGCTATCACTTGTTTCTAGAGAAAAAGATATCTGAATCTATGTTGACTATCCCTTAAAAACAGCCTAGTGTAAAGTGGCAATTCAAAAGGTCAACCAAATGTCAGCTATCATCATGATAAGATTGAAAAAACAGCATCATATAATTTTGTTCAATATTTGAACAGAACTAATAATGCTTTTGTACTTGGAGTAGAGTTCACAGTCCTAGTCAGTGCATTCCAGTAAGGCCATAAAAGACTTGGAAAGGCCTGAAAGGTTAACTGAAATGATATTAAAAAAAAAAAAAATGTAGTAAGACCTGATGAGGAATTTTGAGTTCAGAGACATGATGGGTGAAAAGTACTTAGGCATTTCCATGGCCATGAAGAATATTGGTAAATGGAGCATGGCATGTTCTACAAATTCAGTAAGATTATACTTAGAAGACCCCCTTGAAGCATGAAGGTATTTTTAAAACAAAGAAAAGAAAGTGTAGAACTTTTTCTTTACATAGCTGGTGATAAATTTATTGCTCTTATTACCCCCAAGAAATCAACTGGACAACAACTAACAACAACAATATTATACTCAAGAGGGTTCATAAACTGGGAAGATTAACAGGATTAAAGAGAACAATTTGTTTATGGAAGTTGAGTTTCAAAATGGTTTGCAAAAAGGAAGTTAGTGATTATTTTGGATATGTCTTCAATGTTTGAAAAATAAATTGTTCAGGGCAATATCCAAAATTAAGCACCCTTATAAAAAACAGTACAGAAAATGACTGATAACATATTCTAATTTTTTAAATTATTCTTAAATGATATATATATATATGCATACATACATACATAAATCCTCCACATGTTTGCCAGTTTGTTATACTATGGGGGCTTGCCTGTTGCTGTATACTGGAAGCTATGCCAATGGTATTCAAGTACCAGGGTCACCCATGGAGGACAGGTTTCAGCTGAGCTTCCAGACTAAGACAGATTGGTAAGAAGGACCCAGCAGTCTACTTCTGAAAAACATTAGCCAGTGAAACCCTTATGAATAGCAGCAAAATATTATCTAATACAGTGCCATAAAATGAGCCCCCTTGGTTGGAAGTCACTCAAAAGATGACTGGGGAAAAGCTGCCTCCTCAAAATAGAGTCGACTTTAATGATATGGATGGAGTCAAGCTTTCAGGACCTTCATTTGCTGATGTGGCATGACTCCAAATGAGAAGAAACACCTGCAAATATCCATTAATAATTGGAACCTGGAATGTATAAAGTATGAATCTAGGAAAATTGGAAATTGTCAGAAATGAAATGGAACATATGAACATCGATAGGCATTAGTGAGTTGAAATGGACTGGCATTGGCCATTTTGAATCATATGGTCTGCTATGCCAGGAATGACAACTTGAAGAGGAATGGCATTGCATTCATCATAAAAAAGAACATTTTAAGATCTATCCTGAAGTACAACGCTGTCAGTGATAGGATAATATCCATACACCTACAAGGAAGACCAGTTAATACAACTATTATTCAAATTTATGTACCAACCACTAAGGCCAAAGATGAAGAAATTGAAGATTTTTATCAAATTCTGCAGTTTGAAGTAGATCGAACATGCAATCAGGATGCATTGATAATTACTGAACAGAAGATTTCAAAAGGCAGCTCAAGAAGACAAAGTAAAGTATTATAATTGCATGTGCAGAGAGCTGGAGATAGAAATGGATGCAGCACTGGAACTGTCCATTCATCTATGCCAAGAAATTTGGAAGACAGCTACCTGGCCAACCTACTGGAAAAGAGTCATATTTATGCCTACTCCCCAAAAAGGTGATTCAACTGAATGCGGAAATTATCGAACAATATCATTAATATCACATGCAAGTAAAATATTGCTGAAGATCATTCAAAAGTGGCTGCAGCAGTATATTGACCGGGAAGTTCTAGAAATTCAGGCTGGATTCAGAAAAGGATGTGGAATGGGGGATAACATTGCTGATATCAGATGTATCCTGGCTGAAAGCAGAGAATACCAGAAAGATGTTAACCTGGGTTTTATTGACCGTGCTAGGGCATTTGACTGTGTGGATCATAACAAATTATGGATAACATTGTAAAGAATGGGAATTCCAGAACACCTAATTGTGCTCATGAGGAGCCTGTACATAGATGAAGAGTCAGTTGTTTAGACAGAACACGATGATACTGCATGGTTTAAAGTCAGGAAAGGTGTGCATCAGGGTTGTATTCTTTCACAATACCTGTTCAATCTGTACACTGAGCAAATAATCTGAGAAGCTGGCCTATATCAAGAAGAATGGGGCATCAGGATTGGAGGAAGACTCATTAACAACCTATTATGCAGATGACACAACTCTGCTTGCTCTAAGTGAAGAGGACTTGAAGCACTTACTGATGAAGATCAAAGACCATAGCCTCAAGTATGCATTGCACCTCAACATAAAGAAAACAAAAATCCTCACAGCTGGACCAATAAGCACCATCATGATAAACAGAGAAAAGATTGAAGTTGACAAGGATTTCATTTTACATGGATCCACAATCAATACTCATGAAAGCAGCAGTCAAGAAATCAAAAGACACAGTGCATTGGCCAAATTTGCTGCAAAAGACTTCTTTAAAGTGTTGAAAAGCAAAAATGTCACCTTGAAGACTAAAGTGCACCTCACCCAAGCCATGGTATTTTTAATCCCATCATATGTATGCTAAAGCTGAACAATAAGGAAGATAGAAGAACAATTCACACCTTTGAATTGTGGTGTTGTTGGAGAAGAATATTGAATATACCATGGACTGCCAAAAGAATGAACAAATCTGTCTTGGAAAAAGTACAACCAGAATGCTCCTTAGAAGCAAGGATGGCAAGACTACGTCTTACATACTTTGGACATGTTGTCAGGAGAGATCAGTCCCTGGAGAAGGACATCATGCTTATTAAAGTACAAGGTCAATGAAAAAGAAGACCTTCAAGGGGATGGAAGTGTTTGCAACAACGGGCTCAAGCATAACAATGATTGTGGGCATGGTTTATGACTGGCAGTGTTTTGTTCTGTTGTACGTGGGGTCACTATGAGTAGAAACCCACTCAACGACGTGTAACAGCAACAATATACATACACATATTTAACACATAAACATATATCAGTGTGTATATACACATGTATATATAAATATATATATATATACATAAGAATATATATATACATTTAAATTTGCTTTCTTCTAAATGGAGTCCTGGTACCACAATGGTTAAGAGATACAGCTGCTAATCAAAAGGTTGGCAGTTTGAATCCACCAGACACTCCTTGGGAATCCTATGAGGCAGTTCTACTCAATCCTTTTATGGTCACTATGAGCCGGAATGGACTAGATGGCGGAATGGACTAGATGGCAACAAGATTATGGGTTCTTTTAAATAAATTGTTTCTTCCATTTTGAAAGCAATATATAAGCCTTATAGATAAATTTGAAAATACGGAAAAGTCCACAAAGAAAAAAAAATTGCACAAAAATTCATTATCTAAAGACAACTACTGTTAACATTTTATTGTATTACTTTTTACATGTGTTTATAATTTTTACTGTTTCTAAATTTCTTTACTGTCTCCAGGATTTTTGCACTAATTATGTTGAACTGTTAGTTTAAGATAGGCATTTCTTAAATCATAATAAAGTAAAAAAATACTAACATACTGTGAAATTTGCCTTAACAATGCATAAGATTTTGTATATATATTAAAGATGAATTTAGTCTATAGACTTTTTTGTGTTATTTTTATCTGGATTTATTATTCAAGTTTTGACACTCATGAGATTAAATACATAGCTTTCTGATTCTCCATTATACCTATAAATACTCCATCTTATTTCTAACATCTTTTGTTTTACATGTTTTAATAAGTTCTATTAGTATATAAAGACTGTCTTTTAATAGCATGCAGCTGTCTCTTGTTTTTGTTCACATCCACCCAATTTGAAATATTTTCCACTTTTAAGGAGGGTTTAGCTTATTCATATTGTCATATGCTGTTTAAAGTACTGTGACAAAATATTTGAAGCAAACAGGGTCTGTTTTTGAATAGTGGTACTTCTTACTAGCTACTTGACAAAGATGCATTAATATTTAAATTAAAAATGGCACAGAGTAGGCATTCGGTGAATTATTATTGTTTTGATAATTTCCTCTGTCTTATTTTATACTTGTGGCTTTTATTTTGATATGGTTCTTGCTGTTTATTTCATAGATTTTAAAAATGTTTTATTGAGTTTTTGGTGAAAGTTCACACAGCAAATTAGGTTTCCAGTTAACAATTTCTACAGATATTGTTCAGTAACGTTGGTTATATTCTCAACATTGCTTCAACATTCTCATTATTTCCTTTCTGGTTGTTCCATTTCCATTATTCTTGCTTCCCTGCCCCTGTCCCCCTCCTCCCACAATGTTCTCATATTTGCTTTAGAGTTAATGTTGACCATTTAGTCTCAGATTATTATTAATTTTTTTTTTTTAATAAAAGGTGCATGGTACTTACAGTTGATATTGTTTATTTCATGAGCCAATCTGTTATTTAGTTGAAAGGTTATCTCTTGAAGTAGTTTCAGTTCAAAATTTAAGAGGTATCTCAGGGCAATATTTTCAGGGATCCCCAGGTCTCTGCCAGTCCAGTAAGTCTGGCCATTTCTTCAAGATTTTGAGCTTTGTTCTACAATTTTCACCCATTCTATCCCAGACCACCTATTATGGCCTCAGTCAGAATGGTCAGTAGTATTAGCCAGGCACCTGCTACTTCTTCTGGTCTCTGGAAAGATGAGGCTGTGGTTTGTGTAGGCAATTGGTCCTGTAGGCTGGTTTCTTCTTTGAGTCTTTGATTTCCTTTTTTCTCTTTTGCTCCAGACAAGTAGAGACCAACAGTTATATCTTAGATGGCCACTTACAATCTTTTCATACAGACACTACTTACCAAGATAGATTTTTGAAAATGGGCTTTATAGGTTATGTCGTACCAATTGACTGAGATGCCCCATGAGGCTATGCTCCTAAGCGTTCAAATCTAGTAAAACAGTCCTGCAAAGTGTTTGATTGTGTCTGGGAGATATTTGTGACTTTCTCCCTATGTGCTTTATTATATGTATGAATATATGTGTAGCACTCACAAACGTGTGTAGCTATGCCTATAAGTACACTTATATATGCTCACATATACACAGATATACCTTCCTATACACATATCTGCATACATATCTATGTAACTACTCGTGTATTTTCTGGTTGTTACTTCTGTTGTCAAATTTTATATTTTACAGCATTTACCATTAATGTCCTTTATCCTTGTGTATTTCTTAGTGTCATCATTTATCTTGGTTAAGTTGTGCTCACTTCACCAGCATTCAGTGTTGCCTTTCCCGTCACCGAAACTAACAAGTGCTTACTGTCTAGAGAGTGATTCCCTTTCCCTCCCCTCTCCTACCCCTGGTAACCACTGAAGAACATTGATTTCTATATGTATACCTGTTTTTGTCTTTTTATAAAAGTGGGATTATACAATATTTGTCTTTTTGTGCTTGGCTTATTTCACTCAACCTAATGCTCTCCAGATTCACCCATGTTACGTTACATAAACTCATCATTATTCCTTATAGCTGCATAGTATTTCATTGTATGTATGTATATAGCACATTTTGTTTATCCATTCTTTATAGATTTTTTTAGGTTGTTTATATAGAGTCCATATAGATATTTGGGTTTTAACTTTAGTAGTGATTTGGAAGATATAAGCACTATTACAAAGTTTATAGATAATTAACTTTAGAGTTATAAAAATAGTTACTTAAATATATACTTCCAAAATTATAAGTGTGTGATGGGGAACTTAGAATCCCGTTATATCTGCTACTTGGAATTCCATTATTTCCCTCTTTCAGAGTTCATTAATGATAATACTTTGGTGCTAGGTAAATTTTCTTTATTTAGAATTGCTTTTGCCCTTTGCCTTTGGTTTTCAACCCTACTCACTGTAATTGTGCATGCATAATTTTGTCCATATAAGTGGTGTCAATGTTCACTGCTGGAAAGTGGCAGCTGACATGTGAAGGCAATGGTGGACATTGAGTAACTGTGTATGACTGAGAGAGTTCATGAGTAAGAACGGCAAAAACATTTTGTGACTTCTATGTTTATTTCAATGTACCATCTTCTAATTGATGAATAAAAGCATTTTCTGCATGTATATTTACAGGTAAAATTTAAATTATTCAAGGAAAGGTGAATGTTTCTCATTTATGGTTATTTTTTAATATTCAGAAAAACTCAAGTGGATTTTCTATGTCCATGTTGTGATTGTTCATTTTGAAAGGACATGAAAGTATTGGTTAATAAGAATATCAAAGTTTGACAAGTAACTCAGGATGTTGTAAGAAAAACACACAGAATTTTAAGCTTAGATTATTTTCATAGAATAATTCTGGCAAATAATATTTCTCCATCTCAGTTTATACAAGGAATGAGAAAACTGGTGGAATCAGGGACGCTTTACTGGAAATACAACGGATTAAAAAACCATATTTGTCTATTCAAGATGACAGCAAGGTTTCAGAAACCTGGGGTGGGAACTAAGAATGTTAGGAATGGCCTGTGACATTGTCCAGAGTTCATTAAGTCAGAAAGTTAAAGGCAGAATCCCTACCTACCAGGGACTTCAAAATCAATTCTACTTCCAAGGCTTTGCTGTATGGTTTCTACAAATGAAGTTTGAAGCCTAGAGGCACAATCTTAGTCTGAAGGAGACAGAGGAGAAGTTCTACTTTTCCTGCAAGAATCTTACAGGCAAGAACATTTGGAAAGTATTGATGACAGGCAGAGAGAAAAAGGTAGAAAATTTATTGCAGGAAAGGAAGGAAGGAGGAAGAGAGGAAAATGATACAGCAATGGTACTTGAAAATGTGGTCTCTGGACCAAGACCATCAACATCAAGCATCACCTGAGAACATATTAGAAATTCAAAATCTGGGACCCTACCCTTGACCTGTTACCATTGTGTATAGATTCCAACTCAGCAGCCCTATAGAACAGAGTAGAACTGCTTCATAGGGTTTCCAAGGCTGTAATCTTTATGGAAGCTGACTGCCACACTTTCCTCCCTTGGAGCTGCTTGTGGTTTTGAACAACTCCATCTCCCACTGTGGCCACTGAAGGCATCATTGTATTGCTGCATAATTAGTTAAATGATATTCATGATGATAAACTTGAAGAATCCAAGAATTTTAAGTATTTTAGTCCTGCCTTTTTAAGAAGGCAAATAAATTAAGTAGTACACCTTTGATAGCTTTCCATCAACTTTTTTGTAAGCTTCAGGTGTTAAGATCATTTCTCTTTCTTGATAGGATACCAAATATCTCCCACAATGCTAGATAAATAGCATGTTACCATATTGTGATGTATCATTTATAAATAAATGAATAGCACTCATAGTTAAATTTCACAGTTATCCTCTGAAATCCCTCAAATCCTCCACTGTTGGTGCAATTTTTTTCTAATATGAAATTATATTTTGACAAGGAAAAATACCTTTTCTAAGATTTAGATGAACAACGTAGATAAATTTTACACAAAAGTAAATATGTTATATTTTTCCTCCACTACCCAAATTTAATAGTGACAATATATGAACACAATCTTATTTCTAAAGAGAAGTATAAATTATTCTTAGACTAAAGTTTAGATAGCTGTTAAAGGAAGTATGTTTTCTGGCATATGAGAGAGATGGGACTTCTAAAATTGCAAATAACTGAAAGTTAACTTCCATGACATTAGATGGTTTCATTAAGTCTCTTATTACTTTATTATTGCTGCTCTTAAGGTATAGAAGTGAATAAAATAATATTATCATTATGTGATAATGACCCAAGTGCCTTTGAAGAAATTGCAAAAAAGCACCCATTCTTCCCAGTTAATGCTACCCCTGCCAAGGAGCCTTGACTTGGAGAACTGAGCTGGTGGCTGTATTTCACCCCCGCTTGCCCCTGGACAGGGATCTTTGTGCAGTGCACAAGCTGACATGGCCTCCTTCCTAGCTCTCCACCTGTCAACCTCAGGTCACAAACTGGCAAACCAAGCCCAACTGTGGACTGTGGGGGCATTTTTTGGGGGGAGGGTTACATAGTAGGTTGGACTAGCAAGAATGTGTGCCAGTATCTCTGAATTAAGAGATTTTGAGAATGATGTGTATTTCTCTTGAGAACTAACAGACCTTAGTTCAATATTAGTTCTCTCTTGAGAACTAATATTGAGCTTCCACTCCTGCCTAATAACAATTGGCTGGAGCTAAGGAGTAGATTTCCCTCCAGAAAACCGTGTCCTCTGCGGTGCCATGGTCTCCACCCAGCCTTCTTCAGTATGAACCTGGCCACTGGGGACATCTGGGCTTGCAATTTGGGATAACTTTTTTTTTTTCAGTACAGTAATCACCTCTTCCATAAAACCTTTTTTCCTCCCAGTAGGTTTGATAACTTTTTTAACTTATTTAGTAGAGTGCCCACTGTACCAAATACAGATCTACATCTCAGCATCTGGGGCTACTAATTGCACCTATTTGTAGGTAGCCTTTCTCCTAGTAGATAGTAACCTTCTGAGGAACACATATACCTCATGGCTGATCTATGAAACCCAGTGCCTAGCACATTGTGGGACCCTGGTGGCACAGTGTAAGAGCTATGGCTGTTGACTACATGTTGGCAGTTTGAACCCACCAGCTGATCCCTGGAAACCTTATGGGGCAGTTCTATTCTGACGTATAGGGTCGCTCTGGGTCAAAATTGACTCGATGGCAATGAGTTTGGTTTGTTTTGGTTTTATCACATTGTGGTTCTGTAATACATGTTTGTTGATAAACAAGATGGACTGTTGTGTATTAAATGAATGAGAGGAAGAGGAGCGTTTTTACTATGTTCTGTTTATACTAATCAGCTATTTCCATGATAATGCTCAGTAACAAAATACCCTAAAACTCAGTGGTATAAAACAACCCTCATTTATTCTCAAGATCATGAGTCTATAGGTTTTTGGCAACTCTGAACTACAGAATTCAGAGTGCAGGTTGGTTTCAAGTTGGTTTCACATGCTTCTTTTAGGACTTATGAGTTGTGGCTACGTACGGCATTTTTTTCTCATGATGATGACAGAAATACAAGAATGAAAATCCTAGCACACAAGCATATTTCAAGCTCTGCTTGAATACCTACTAACACCCCCATTGACCAAAGCAAGTTACATGGCTAATCCCAAAGTCACATTGGTGGTGCTGGGGGAGTGCTCTCTTCTACTTTGAAGATGAAGCAGGGATGTGGGTACGAATGTGTAAAAAATTTGGACCAATAACCCAATCCAAAGACAAAATTAGGGTGAGGCAAGAGAGGTGTTTGCCTTGGGTGCAAAATTTAAGGGAGTGCCAAAAAACTCAGTAATCAAATAATGTTTAGTGCTATAATTTAAAGAATTAAAAATCAATGCAAAGAATCCACGATGAACAAAATATCAAAATGTTCAACAAAGTCAAGGTCCGAGCCTACACTTGCCTGACTCACCTACACCCCTCACCCTAATCCTGACTCTGCTGGGTTTCGTTCTCAGCTTTGGTTCCTTCTAATATGCTCCTCTTTGCAGCAGTTACCCAACTGTTTTTGCTAATATTTTGACTCTCTGCCTTGGCATGCATTTTTGTGTGGAAGCGTATTAAGATACCAAGTTTCCAGAAGTATTATTAATATATAATTCAAGATAGCCCCCACAAAAGAGGGTTTAAGGCAAATACTTTTTAACATAAAACATCTTCAATTTGTAAAAAGTGAATTCTATAAAAATAACATTTTAGCAGTAGCCTTTATAACAGATTATTGGAAAAGAATGTGCTGCTCTTAAATGATGCAAAGTACCTACAAATTTATATTATCCAGCCTCTTATGTTGGCCAAATTCTGAATTTTGTCATCAAAGCTAGAGAACGTTGGTATCGGATTCCAGAGTGATATAAACAACTATGAAAACTTCTACAGTTCAGGAGGGGGGAGAGTAGTAGAAGACCTAGAACAGCAATAATTTTGTGGCCCACTTAGGGATTTCTCCATGGAGTTCGTCAGAGTGTAACTGACTGCCCTTGGCGGATGTTTAACCGCAGGTATACGTCTGCCCCTCGTGTCAGGAGAGTACAGGAAAAGCAATCACCTTGTTATATCAGAGTCTCTACATTTTTATTACTTTTTCAAAGTGGAGGTTAGAAACTGGGCTCGGGCTTGTTCGTGGAGGCAGGGGCGTGGAGGGGAGCTCTTGAATTATATCTGGTGAAGGGGCCATCCCGTGCCATGCTGCCTGAGATGAGAATTCTGCTGCCCCTGGCTACTGGGATTCCATGAAGCCCATGCCCAGGTCAAGACAGCTTTCTGGCAACACATTCTTTTTCTTTTTTTTTTTTTTTTTAATAATTTTTATTCTGCTTTAAGTGAAAGTTTACAAGTCAAGTCAGTCTGTCACATGTAAGCTTATATATACCTTACTGCAAACCCCCATTTACTCTCCCCCTAATGACTCAGCCCGCTCCCTCCTTCCAGGCTCTCCTTTCCTTTTGTGACCATTTTGTCAGTTTCTAACCCTCTCTACCCTCCCATCTCCCCTCCAGACAGGAGATGCTGACACAGACTCAAGTGTCCACCTGATGCAAGTAGCTCACTCCTCATCAGCATCTCTCTCCAACCCATTGTTCAGTCCCTTCCATGTCTGATGAGTTATCTTCGGGAATGGTTCCTGTCCTGGGCCAACAGAAGGTTTGGGGACCATGACCACCAGGATTCTTCTAGTCTCAGTCAGACCATTAAGTCTGGTCTTTCTATGAGAATTTGGGGTTTGCATCCCACTGTTCTCCTGCTCCCTCAGGGGTTCTCTGTTGTGTTCCCTGTCAGGGCAGTCATCGGTTGTGGCTGGGCACCATCTAGTTCTTCTGGTCTCAGGATGATGTAGTCTCTGGTTCATGTGGCCCTTTCTGTCTCTTGGGCTCATAGTTATCGTGTGACCTTGGTGTTCTTCATTCTCCTTTGCTCCAGGTGGGTTGAGACCAATTGATGCATCTTAGATGGCTGCTTGTTAGCATTTAAGACCCTGGAGGCCACACTTCAAAATGGGATGCAGAATGTTTTCATAATAGAATTTATTTTGCCAATTGACTTAGAAGTCCCCTGAAGCCATAGTCCCCAAACCCCTGCCCTTGCTCCGCTGACCTTCGAAGCATTCAGTTTATCCCAGAAACTTCTTTGGGTTTGGTCCAGTCCAGTTGAGCTGACCTTCCCTGTATTGAGTATTGTCCTTCCCTTCACCTAAGGTAGTTCTTATCTACTAATCAGTACACAACCCTCTCCCACCCTCCCTCCCAGCTCTCGTAACCACGAAAGAATGTGTTTTTCTCAGTTTATACTTTTTCTCAAGATCTTATAATAGTGGTCTTATACAATATTTGTCCTTTTGCATCTGACTAATTTCACTCAGCATAATGCCTTCCAGGTTCCTCCATGTTATGAAATGTTTCACAGATTCGTCACTGTTCTTTATCGATGCATAGTATTCCATTGTGTGAATATACCATAATTTATTTATCCACACCTTGGTTGCTTCCAGCTTTTTGCTATTGTAAACAGTGCTGCAATAAACATGGGTGTGCATATATCTGTTCGTGTAAACGCTCTTATTTCTCTAGGGTATATTCCGAGGAGTGGGATTTCTGGGTTGTATGGTAGTTCTATTTCTAACTTTTTAAGGAAATGCCAGATAGATTTTCAAGGTGGTTGTACCATTTGACATTCCCACCAGCAGTGTATAAGAGTTCCAGTTTCTCCGCAGCTTCTCCAACATTTATTATTTCGTGTTTTTTGGATTAATGCCAGCCTTGTTGGAGTGAGATGGAATCTCATCGTAGTTTTAATTTGCATTTCTCTTATCGCTAATGATCGAGAGCATTTTCTCATGTGTCTGTTAGCTGCTTGAATATCTTCTTTAGTGAAGTGTGTGTTCATATCCTTTGCCCACTTCTTGATTGGGTTGTTTGTCTTTTTGTGTTTAAGTTTTAACAGAATCATATAGACTTTAGAGATCAGGCGCTGGTCAGAGATGTCATAGCTGAAAATTTTTTCCCAATCTGTAGGTGGTCTTTTTACTCTTTTGATGAAGTCTTTAGATGAGCATAGGTGTTTGATATTTAGGAGCTCCCAGTTATCAGGTTTCTCTTTGTCATTTTTAGTAATGTTTTGTATTCTGTTTATGCCTTGTATTAGGGCTCCTAACGTTGTCCTTATTTTTTTCTTCCATGATCTTTATTGTTTTAGTCTTTATGTTTAGGTCTTTGATCCACTTGGAGTTAGTTTTTGTGCATGGTGTGACGTATGGGTCCTGTTTCACTTTTTGCAAATGGATAAAAAAAAAAACAAAAAAAAAAAAACTTTTTTTTTAGTTTTTTTATCCAGTTATGCCAGCACCGTTTGTTCAAAAGACTATCTTTTCCCCAATTAACTGACACTGGGCCTTTGTCAAATATCAGCTGCTCCTATGTGGATGGATTTATATCTGGGTTCTCAATTCTGTTCCATTGGTCTATGTGCCTGTTGTTGTACCAGTACCAGGATGTTTTGACTACTGCGGATGTATAATATGTTCTAAAATCAGGTAGGGTGAGGTCTGGCAACACATTCTGAACTTGCTTGTTTAAGAATCTGTAATGGATCCTTTCTGACCATAAGATCAAGTCAGTTCATCAGACTGATATAGAAAGCTTTTTATGTTTCCAGATGCTACAAATGATCTTTTATTCTACATGCCGAAACCCAGCCATCCCCACATCAGCCATGCCCCATTACTTGCCAGGCACACAATATGCATTTCTTTGCTTTCATCTTGGCTAGATAAATCCTCTTTCCATTTAACTGTAAGTCTGTATGTCCTTCTGAGCCCAGCTTAAATTTTGCCTCTTCGTTGTCCTCACCTGATCACTGCAGTCTGCATTTCCCTCTAGAATCAGAAGGTTTGAAGTACTCATACCTAGAACTAAGTAATACTTAAACATGCAATATTGGTACACACAGCTTGAACTATATCAACTGTGAGCAGCACTATTTGCTAAACATATGTTGAATTTGTATTGTGTGCAAAACCCTTTGTGAAGTCCTTTGTTTCCATCCCTCTTTGGAAGGAAGAATAACCAAAACCAAACCTGTTGCCATCCAGTTGATTCCAACTCATAGTGACCAAATAGGACAGAGTAGAGTTGTCCCATATGGTTTCTAAGGCTGTAATCTTTATAGAAGCAGACTGCCATATCTTTCTCCCATGGAGTGGCCGGTGGATTCGAACCACCAACCTTTCTGTTAGCAGCTGAGTGCTTAGCCAGTGTGCCACCAGGGCTCCTTGTTAGGCAGAATAATGGCCCCCAAAATGTCCTTATCCTAGTCCCCAGATCTGATGTATGTGATATATTTCATGGCAAAGCAGAATTAATTTTGCAGATGGAATTAAGGTTGCTAATCAAATGGCTTTAAAATACAAAGATTATCCTGGATTATCACACTGTAATCACAAGTGTCCTTAAGCATGGATGAGGACAGCAGAAGAGTCCGTGTCAGAGTGAAGAGATGTGAGAAAAATTCTACCCACCATTGCTAATTTTGAGCAGACAGGAAGGGGGCTATGATCCAAGAAATGTGAGTAGGATCTCTAGCAAGTGGCAAAGACAAGGAAATGAAATCTCCCCTAGAACCTCCAGAAAGGAATGCAGTCCAGCCAAAACCTTGATTTTAACCCAGGGAGACCCATGTTGGACTTATAACCTATAGAACTGTAAGATAATAAATTTTGGGTTGTTTCAAGCCACTTCTTGCTTTTCTGTGCCATCTAATTAATCCTGGCTCATAGTGATCCTAAATGAGAGATTAAAACTGCCCCACAGGGTTTCCAAATCTGTAACATTTATGAGAGCAGATTGCTAGGTCTTTTCTCCCTCAGATCTACTGGTGGGTTGGAACAGCTGATCTTTTGGACAACAGCTGAGTATTTAAGCCGGTAAATTTGTTAAAGTGGTCATAGAAAACCAATACACCCTTCATTTTATTTTCACAACCATGTGAACAAGGTATTAGTATCTCCATTTTTTAGTCAAGGAAATTAAGGCTTAATCTGATTTGTTTTAATCATGTAGTCGATAAGTGGTTGAGCTGAGATTTGAACCCCATCTGTTGACTCCAGAATATGCAATGGTTTTGGGCCAGATGCACAGATTTCAAGTTACTGTTAAGCTGAAAACAATACACATGTGTATTATTAGGAGTAGTGTAAATATTAAGATATATGTTATAGGTCTTAGTAAGGAATTTAATAAAAATTAGGTAGAAAATAATTTATAGAGAGAGTAACTGCAAAATTCTAAAAAATATTGTTGATCAGGATATGTAAAATATCACCTTTTGTGTGGTAGTGTTTTTGTGCTGTCATGGCTGTTTTATTTTATTTTGGCCAGCAATAACTTTATAAAGATTCCTAGAAGTCATCCCTAACCCTTATCTTTCATCAAAGCCATTAGATTTAGTTAAGTCCAAAGTTAGTTTCCCACCCATTAATTCTTCTGTCATAGTGTGTGTGTATGCGTGTGTTTGTGTGTAACTTATTTCCAACATTTGGGAAGTGGATGAGAATGGAAGTGGAACTTTGAACATTATCAATGATACTGAATAATAATAGCTATCATCTATCGAGCCCCATCACCCTACCAGACACTGTGCTGTGTTTCACATGCATTTATCCTTTTGCTTCTCTTCACTACAATTCAAGTCTACACTCTTGTTCCTACTTTACAGATTAGAAAACAGAGATTGCTAAAGGATAAATGGCTTACCTTTTTAAACCCTGGTGGCATAGGGGTTAAGTGTTACAGCTGCTAACCAAGAGGTCATTAGTTCAAATCTGCCAGTCACTCCTTGGAAACTCTATGGGGCAGTTCTACTCTCCTCTATAGGATCACTATGAGTCGGAATCGACTCAACAGCAGTGGGTTTTGGTTTTATTGTTGTTGTTAGGTGCTGTCAAGTCAATTTTAAACTCATCGTGACCCCATGTGACAGATTAGAACTGTCCCATAGAGTTTCCATGGATGTAATCTTTGTGGGAGCAGATCGACAGGTCTTTCTCTTGTGGAAACACTGAGTGCATTCTAACTGCCAACCTTTGGTTAGCAGCCAAGTGCTTAACCATTGTGCCTTCAAGATTCATATCCATGTTTCCCCTACCCCACACTGACCCCCTATGGTAAAAAAAAAAAAACAGGCCTGCTATTGCGCTCAGCCATGGGGCACTGTTTCAGCCATTGCCTGGCTTCTCATTGTCATTGTTCTTATTATTGCATTTATGGAAATCCATTGAGGGCTGGTATACATCAGACCCTGTGCTATGTACATATATCATCCCCTTTAATCCTCACATAACAGGATTTATATCATTGTACCCATTATACAGGTAAGAAAACTAAGGGTCTGAGAGCTTGAGTAACTTGATGTGGTCACACATCTAGGCAATGGCTGAATCAAAATTCAAATCCAGATCTGTCCATCTCCAAAAGTCATATTCTTAACCATTATATGAAACTGTCTCAAACCATGCTATATTTTTCTGTGATACAATGGGGAAAAAAATCACTGAATTAATAGTCATAGAAATCAGGTTTTCATCCCAGATGTGGCTGTTGCCAAGTCCTGCTTCTTCATCTGTAAAAATATGATTAATAGCCCCTGCTCTAAGCTTTATCACTGCTGTGAGACTTCAACCAGAAACAGGAGGAGAAAGCTCTAGCCAGCTCCAAGTTCTTGTTAAAATATTGTCAGCAACTTGAGAGGCTGAGAGTGCTGTAATGACTTGTTTTGTGGCTAGAAGAGTTCTTGAGTCTGACACTTTTCAGGACCCAGCCAGAAAGCAAATAAACATAAACTGTGTGTTGGAGAGACAGCAGACAGGGCATTTGTTGGGAATGTGCAAAGTGTCCTCTTTGTCACTCTGCTTAAGGGGAGAATCAGCCCAAAATACAACGGGGTCTGAGAAGACCAGGTGGAATACTCAGGAAATCACTTCTCATTAAGATATTACCTGTTATTTGTATCGGAGCCCCAGTGGCAGAGTGGTTATTCATTCTAAGAAGCAACAAATCGCCAAGGCGGGGAGAGGTTGTGGGGATGAGGCGTGTAGAGAAAAACAGACTGAAACAAACAAAAAGACCAAACTTACTGTTATCCAGTCGATTTTGACTCATAGCGATCCTATAGGACAGTGTACAGCTGCCCCATAGAGTTTCAAAGGAGTGGCTGCTGGATTCAAACTGCTGACCTTTTGGATAGCAGCCAACCTCTAAATCACTACACCACCAGGGCTCCACACTGTGGTTATCCATTTTAAGTTAAGTATCAAAAACAAAACAAACAAAAAAAACCCAAACAAACCCATTGCTGTCAAGTCGATTCTGACTCATAGTGACCCTATAGGACAGAGTAGAGCTGCCCCATAGGGTTTCCAAGGGGCGCCTGGTGGATTTGAACTGCTCACCTTTTGGTTAGCAGCCATAGCTCTTAACCACTACGCCACAAGGGTTTCCAAGCTATGTATAAAACAAAACAAACAAAAAACAAACCTGTTGCCATCGAGTCGATTCCGACTCATAGTGACCCTACAGGACAGAGTACAACTGCCCCATCGAGTTTCCAAGGAGTGCCTGGTGGGTTTGAATTGCCAACCTTTTGGTTAGCAGCCATAGCTCTTAACCAGTACGCCGCCAGGGTTTCCAAGCTATGTATAAAACTCATAGTTACCTTTAAATGGATAACCAGGTTTTTTTCTCCCTAAGATCCCAGACAAAATAACACATTTGTATAGCATTTTATAATTTCCAAGGCATTAGCTTGCTGTTGCTCATGGCAGCGTGGCCAGTTGGGTAGAACCCACTGTGCTGTATCGCTGCAGTTAAGGATGCATGGGGCTTGAAGGATTAACTAGATTGCCCTTAATCACAGAGGACAGAGGTGGCTCCAAGATGAGAACCTCTATTTTCAGAGTTCTAATCTAGGGATTTCTGTTGTACTAAGCTGCCTCCATGGGTAGATTTATTTTACAAGTTGAAAATAAATTTATATTTGCAAAGTAGTATGTAGGCTCCTAAGGGAAAACTGTCATTTCAAATTGAAGAAAACTCTAAGTCTTCTGACCACGGTAGTTAATATGCTTTATTATTTTCCAAGTCTCTACTGACATCTCCATAGTATTATGTTCAATGTTTATTATTGTTGCTTAAATTATAAAATAGCTATTAAAATTAGTATTATTGTAAGGAATAATGAACCCCATTGCAGTTCAGTCAATTGCGACAGTAAAACTGTCTCATTGAGTTTCAAAGGCTGTATCTTTACAGAAGTTGCCATATTTTTCTCCCGTGGAGCGGCTGGTGGGTTCAAACCACTGACCTTTTGGGTAGTGGCTGAGCACTTAACCACTGTGCCACCAGGGCTCCTAATAATGAGACAGGCAGGCATATATATGATTATTCATATTATAAAGAGACAGTATCCAAGCCTAGAAAATTTCGGTGACTTGTTCAAGTATACTGAATTAGCACATGATATAGAGTGAAATTTTCCATGAGGATGTACAAGCTGGCTTGGACTGTATATATCTTAAATAGTATATGCCCTTACTTTCCTTGTTTTATGTTTTCTTTTTCTGAAATTTTCTTTATTTATAAAAGGAATGTATGCTCACTAAAGAAAAAAAAATTCAAGCAGTTCAACAGTTTCTAAAATTAAGTGCAAATGCCCCTTCTTTTAAGAGTTTGCTCTCATCTTTAGCAATCGTCACTTGTAACTACATGATCTGTGAAAAGCCCATGTTGCACATAAAGGGAGAAGACCACAATTCAAATTTTGATTTTCCAGCCTTGATCCTAAGAAAGCCATTAGATATCTTAAGAAACTCATTTTTTTCGGTAATAAGGTAAGTTAATAATTCCTCGCCTACCTACATCCCGGGAGCCCTGGTGGTACAGTGGTTAAGTGTTAGGCTGCTAACCAAAAGGACAGCAGTTCGAATCCACCAGCAGCTCCTTGGAAACTGTATGGGACAGTTCTACTCTGTCTTATATGGCCTCTATGAGTCGGAACTGACTCAACGGCAATGGAACCTACATCCCAGGACTGTTGTGATGATCACATAAAACGGGGTATGTAAAAGTCATGGGAAGTTAAAAGGACCATACCAATTTAGGTTGCTGTATTCATTATGTAGTGAGTTTGGTTTTTTGGTTTGGTTTGTATTCATTATATGAAGGAGTCCAGGTGGCGCAGTGGGTTAAGAGATCTGATCCTAACTGAAAGGTCAGTGGTTCGAACCTACCAGCTACTCCATGGGAAAAAGATGTGGCAGTCTGCTTCTGTAAAGATTACAGCATTGGAAACCATATGGGGCAGTTCAACTGTGTCCTACAGGGTTGCCGTGAGTTGGAATCGACTTGGCGGTGACAGGTTTAGTTTATTTATTATATAAAAACAATTGTATTCAGCTCAGATTTCCCTTCAGCACTTGTTGAACTTAGTTCCGTTCTCATAAACTGGGCCAGTTTACTTGTTTATATATCACAAATGATCACTTTTATATCAATAAGGAGTAATCTCTTGTTCATTTAACACCCCATAGCATTGTACTTTTACTTCTCTAAGGTTTCTTATATCACCTCCTCTATATTAATTTTATCCATTTAGGGACCACACTAGGTCCCTAGGTGGTGCAAACAGTTGGACTCAACTACTAACCTAAAGGTTGATGGTTTGAACCAACACAGTGAGACTGCAGAAGAAAAGTCCCAGTGATCTGCTTCTATTAAGATTACAGCCAAGGTAAACCTATGAAACAGTTCTTCTCTGTCACACATGAGGTAGTCATGAGTCAGGATTGACGTGACAGAACCCAACAACAACAACCCAAGTAGGTTCCTAGCTTGACATTCCCCCAGCAGCACCCAACCTTCCTTTCCAAATAAGACACTTCTCAAACATTTGTTACGTTTTTAACAAATGAATAAATATACTGGTGAGATTTGGAAAGATTTCAAAGCCATTGTGGACATTCATTCTGACCACTTCAAAAAGAAGCTTTATAGATAGGAGCTGAGATGGCCCTATACCACCTTCTCACCCTCCCCACCACTTGCCATCAGCTGTACCTAAGTTGGAGTATCACTGAACAGGATCAACTAACTGCTTCTCTGGACTTCCTGCCTCTTTGACCAAATTCTCATGCACATTACATTGAGCGCTTCCTTCTGCGTTCCACCTGTATCTTCCACTACTGTTTGCCAAGGGAGTCCTTTGTACCCTCCAGAGCAGTGGCCTGTCCAGCACACTGAGCCACTCAAATGCATCACTACAGAAAGAACGTATAGCTTATCCATTTGTATCACTGACTTTCAAAGCTGCCTGAACAAACGGTTTCTACTGGATTTATTTCAAAGAGTTGACTAAACCAGACAGAAAGCTTCCTGCCAGGCAGTTATATTTACCATACAAACGTGTCAGCTTAGCTAAACATTTCAGTGTGTTAGGAACAGAAATTTGAGCTGATTGATCTAAAGGGCTGAAACAGTACTAAAGAAATGAAGGCACATCAAAGTGTGTAACATTGTCTGCACGACTCCAAAATGATCACTAAATAAATGTTGTTTTTTCAGAGGAACTGTGTTGTTGTCTTACCTCACTTCCCCCCTTCCACCATAGTGGGTCTGGGAATGCATTCAAGAGCTTTAATGAGTGCTGGCATGTTTGGGACTAAAATACAATCTGGTGTTAGCAACGATCCTTAGGTTCCCTGATACGCTTCAATTATAGGAGATAGCTGGAATGTTCCTATGAATTCTGAGCAAAGTGATCCTTGAATTCTTACTGCAATTTTACCATCACCTCCATAATCAACTTCCCTTTCTGTAAAATGGGAATTATTAATTTTTTATTACCTTGCTGTCACAGTCTTTTCATAACTCAACATTAAGGTTGAAACAAAATCTTCATAATGCAACTGCCTTGGGAACGCCCTACACCCTGTGGTGTAAACTTAGAAAATGTAGCACATATTCATCATTCAAGAAGATTGAACGCTTTCTGATAAGCTAGGAAATATCATATCGCTAGTTATTATTTTCAGTACCTTTTGGAGATGAGATCATCATAACTGGTTGTAATTGTTAAAACTATTACCTGCTTTGTATGATTTATTATTTCACCATTTCCTACACATGCATTTAATTTAGTCTGACTTCTCTTAGTCCTCTGGGGAAAAAATAAATAAGTAAAATAGAATTTCCCAATAATTATACTATATTCAGGCATAAACAACACTTGTTTTGCAGGCTGATCTAAAGTATATGCTCAAAGAATGGTGGGGACATATTTGAGAAAGGTCTGATATTTCCGCCAAGGACCATGTGATTTACAAAGCAGATTAGTAGCCCAATTCTTTCTAAGGGGCTATTGCCAAACTGCATAAATCTTATCACTCAAGAAGCAATTTTTTAAAAAATAATTTTTATTGTGCTTTAAGTGAAAGTTTACAAATCAAGTCAGTCTCTCACATATAAACTTACATACACCTTACTACATACTCCCATTTACTCTCCCCCTAATGAGTCAGCCCGCTCCCTCCTTCCAGTCTTTCCTTTCGTGACCATTTTGCCAGTTTCTAACCTTCTCTACCCTCCCATCTCCCCTCCAGACAGGAGATGCTGACACAGTCTCAAGTGTTGACCTGATACAAGTAGCTCACTCCTCATCAGCATCTCTCTCGAACCCATTGTCCAGTCCATTCCATGTCTGATGAGTTGTCTTCGGGAATGGTTCCTATCCTGGCCAACAGAAGGTTTGGGGACTATGACCACCGGGATTCTTCTAGTCTCAGTCAGACCATTAAGTCTGGTCTTTCTATGAGAATTTGGGGTCTGCATCCCACTGTTCTCCTGCTCCCTCAGGGGTTCCCTGTTGTGTTCCCTGTCAGGGCAGTCATCAGCTGTGGCCAGGCACCATCTAGTTCTTCTGGTCTCAGGATGATGTAAGTCTCTGATTCATGTGGCCCTTTCTGTCTCTTGGGCTCATAGTTATTGTGTGACCTTGGTGTTCTTCATTCTCCATTAATCCAGGTGGGTTGAGACCAATTGATGCATCTTAGATGGCCGCTTGTTAGCATTTAAGACCCCAGATGCCACACTTCAAAGTGGGATGCAGAATGTTTTCTTAACAGAATTTATTTTGCCAATTGACTTAGAAGTCCCCTGAAGCCATAGTCCCCAAACCCCTGCCCTTGCTCTGCTGACCTTCGAAACATTCAGTTTATCCCAGAAACTTCTTTGGGTTTGGTCCAGTCCAGTTGAGCTGACCTTCCCTGTATTGAGTATTGTCCTTCCCTTCACCTAAAGTAGTTTTTATCTACTATCTAATCAGTAAATGACCCTCTCCCATGCTCTCTCCCTACCTCCCCCCTCCATAACCACAAAAGAATGTCTTCTATTCAGTTTAAACTATTTCTCAAGATCTTATAATAGTGGTCTTATACAATATTTGTCCTTTTGCATCTGACTAATTTCACTCAGCATAATGCCTTCCAGGTTCCTCCATGTTATGAAATGTTTCACAGATTCGTCACTGTTCTTTATCGATGCATAGTATTCCATTGTGTGAATATACCATGATTTATTTATCCACACCTTGGTTGCTTCCAGCTTTTTGCTATTGTAAACAGTGCTGCAATAAACATGGGTGTACATATATCTGTTCGTGTAAATGCTCTTATTTCTCTCGGGTATATTCCGAGGAGTGGGATTTCTGGGTTGTATGGTAGTTCTATTTCTAACTTTTTAAGGAAACGCCAGATAGATTTTCAAGGTGGTTGTACCATTTGACATTCCCACCAGCAGTGTATAAGAGTTCCAATCTCTCCGCAGCCTCTCCAACATTTATTATTTTGTGTTTTTTGGATTAATGCCAGCCTTGTTGGAGTGAGATGGAATCTCATCGTAGTTTTAATTTGCATTTCTCTAACGGCTAATGATCGAGAGCATTTTCTCATGTGTCTGTTAGCTGCCTGAATATCTTCTTTAGTGAAGTGCGAGTTCATATCCTTTGCCAATTTTTTAATTGGGTCGTCTTTTTGTGTTTGAGTTTTAACAGAATCATATAGATTTTAGAGATCAGGTGCTGGTTGGAGATGTCATAGCTGAAAATTTTTTCCCAATCTGTAGGTGGTCTTTTTAGTCTTTTGGTGAAGTCTTTAGATGAGCATAGGTATTTGATTTTTAGGAGCTCCCAGTTATCTGGTTTTCCTCCGTCATTTTTAGTAATGTTTTGTATTCTGTTTATGCCTTGTGTTAGGGCTCTTAACATTGTCCCTATTTTTTCTTCCATGATCTTTATCGTTTTAGTCTTTATGTTTAGGTCTTTGATCCACTTGGAGTTAGTTTTTGTGCATGGTGTGAGGTATGGGTCCTGTTTCATTTTTTTGCAGATGGATATCCAGTTATGCCAGCACCTTTTGTTAAAAAGACTATCTTTTCCCCAATTAACTGACACTGGGCCTTTGTCAAATATCAGCTGCTCATATGTGGATGGATTTATATCTACGTTCTCAATTCTGTTCCATTCGTCTATATGCCTGTTATTGTACCAGTACCAGGCTGTTTTGACTACTGTGGCCGTATAATATGTTCTAAAATCAGGTAGAGTGAGGCCTCCCACTTTGTTCTTTTTCTGTAATGCTTTACTTATCCAGGGCTTCTTTCACTTCCATGTGAAGTTGGTGATTTGTTTCTCCATCACATTAAAAAATATCATTGGAATTTGGATCAGAAGTGCATTGTATGTATAGATGGCTTTTGGTAGAATAGCCATTTTTACTATGTTAAGTCTTCCGATCCATGAGCAAGGTATGTTTTTCCACTTACGTAGGTCCCTTGTAGTTTCTTGTACTAGTACTTTGTAGTTTTCTTTGTATAGGTCTTTTACATTTTTGGTAAGATTTATTCCTAAGTATTTTATCTTCTTGGGGACTACTGTGAATAGTATTGATTTGGTGATTTCCTCTTCGATGTTCTTTTTGTTGATGTAGAGGAATCCAAGTGATTTTTATATGTTTATCTTGTAACTTGAAACTCTGCCGAACTCATCTATTAGTTTCAGTAGTTTTCTGGAGGATTCCTTAGGGTTTTCTGTGTATAAGATCATAAAAAAAAAAGAAATGTCATCTGCAAATAGAGATAATTTGACTTCTTCCTTGCCAATCCAGATACCCTTTATTACTTTGTCTAGCCTAATCGCTCTGGCTAGGAACTCTAGCACAATGTTGAATAAGAGCAGTGATAAAGGGCATCCTTGTTTGGTTCTCGTTCTCAAGGGAAATGCTTTCAGGCTCTCTCCATTTAGGGTGATGTTGGCTGTTGGCTTTGTACAGATGCCCTTTATTATGTTGAGGAATTTTCCTTCAATTTCTATTTTGCTGAGAGTTTTTATCATGAATGGGTGTTGGACTTTGTCAAATACCTTTTCTGCATCAATTGATAAGATCGTGTGGCTTTTGTCTTTTCTTTTATTTATATGGTGCATTATATTAATGGTTTTTCTAATATTAAACAAGCCTTGAACACCTGGTATAAATCCAACTTGGTCGTGGTGGATTATTTTTTTCATATGTTGTTGAATTCTATTGACTAGATTTTTGTTGAAGATTTTTGCATCTATGTTCATGAGGGATATAGGTCAGTAATTTTCTTTCTTTCTTTTTTTTTTTTTTTTTGGTGTCTTTGCCTGGTTTTCGTATCAGGGATATGTTGGGTTCATAGAATGAGTTAGGAGGTATTCCATTATTTTCTATGCTTTGAAATACCTTTAGTAGTAGTGGTGTTAACTCTTCTCTGAAAGTTTGGTACAACTCTGTGGTGAAGCCGTCCGGGCCAGGGCTTTTTTTGTTGGGAGTTTTTTTTATTACCTTTTCAATCTCTTTTTTTGTTATGGGTCTATTCAGTTGTTCTACTTCTGATTGTGTTAGTTTAGGTAGCTGGTGTTTTTCTAGGAATTCATCCATTTCTTCTAGGTTTTCAAGTTTGTTAAAGTACAATTTTTTGTAATAATCTGATATTATTCTTTTAATTTCAGTTGGGTCTGTTGTGACGTGGCCCATCTCGTTTTTTATTTGGGTTGTTTCCTTTCCTGTATTTCTTTAGTCAGTCTGGCCAATGGTTTATCAATTTTGTTAATTTTTTCAAAGAACCAGCTTTTGGCTTTCTTAATTCTTTCAGTTGTTTTTCTGTTCTCTAATTCATTTAATTCAGCTCCAATTTTTATTATTTGTTTTCTTCTGGTGCCTGATGGATTCTTTTGTTGCTCGCTTTCTATTTGTTCAAGTTGTAGGGACAGTTCTCTGATTTTGGCTCTTTCTTCTTTTTGTATGTGTGCATTTATCGATATAAATTGACCTCTGAGCACTGCTTTTGCTGTGTCCCAGAGGTTTTGATAGGAAGTGTTTTCATTCTCGTTGCATTCTATGAATTTCTTTATTCCCTCCTTTGTGTCTTCTATAACCCAGTCTTTTTTCAGCAGGGTATTGTTCAGTTTCCAAATATTTGATTTCTTTTCCCTGCTTTTCCTGTAACTAATTTCCACTTTTATGGCCTTGTGGTCTGAGAAGATGCTTTGTGATATTTCGATGTTTTGGATTCTGCAAAGGTTTGTTTTATTACCTAATATGTGGTCTATTCTAGAGAATGTTCCATGTGCGCTAGAAAAAAAATATACTTTGCAGCAGTTGGGTGGAGTGTTCTATATAAGTCTATGAGGTCAAGTTGGTTGACTGTAGCAATTAGGTCTTCCGTGTCTCTATCGAGCTTCTTACTGGAAGTTCTGTCCTTCTCCAAAAGTGGTGTGTTGAAGTCTCCTATTATAATTGTGGAGGTGTCTATCTCACTTTTCAGTTCTGTTAAAGTTTGTTTTATGTATCTTGGTGCATAAATATTTAATATGGGTGTATCTTCCTGGTAAATTGTCCCTTTAATCATTATGCAGTGTCCTTCTTTATCCTTTGTGGTGGATTTAACTTTAAAGTCTGTTTTGTCAGAAATTAATATTGCCACTCCTGCTCTTTTTTGCTTGTTGTTTGCTTGATATATTTTTTTCCATCCTTTGAGTTTAGTTTGTTTGTGTCTCTAAGTCTAAGGTGTGTCTCTTGTAGGCAGCATATGGACGGATCGTGTTTCTTTATCCAGTCTGAGACTCTCTGTCTCTTTATTGGTGCCTTTAGTCCATTTGCATTCAGCGTAATTATGGATAAGTATGAGTTTAGTGCTGTCATTTTGATGCCTTTTTGTCTGTGTTGTTGACGATTTCATTTTTCCACTTCCTTTTTTGTGCTGAGATGTTTTTCTTTGTAAGTTGTGTGTTCCTCATTTTCATAGTAGTTGAGTTTATGTTTGCTGAGTCGTTATGTTTTTCTTGGTTTTTATTTTGAATTATGGAGTTATTAGATCTCTTTGTGGTTACCTTAATATTTACCCCTATTTTTCTAAGTAAAAACCTAACTTGTATCGTCCTATATCGCCTTGTTTTCCTCTCCATATGGAAGACCTAGGCCTTCTGTATTTAGTCCCTCTTTTTGAGTATTGTGATCTTTTACATAATGACTTCAATGATTCCCTGCTTTGAGCATTTTTTTTCTTTTTTAAAATTAATCTTAATTTGTTTTTGTGATTTCCCTGTTTGAGTTGATATTAGGATTTCTGTTCTGTGACCTTGTGTTGTGTTGGTATCTGATATTATTGATTTTCTGACCAAGGAATTTCCTTTAATAATTCTTATAGCTTTGGTTTGGTTTTTGCAAATTATCTAAGCTTTTGTTTATCTTTAAATGTTTTAATTTCACCTTCATATTTGAGAGTAAGTTTTGCTGGATATATGATCCTTGGTTGGCAGTTTTTCTCCTTCAGTGCTCTATATATGTCATCCAATTGCCTTCTTGCCTGCATGGTTTCTGCTGAGTAGTCTAAACTTATTCTTATTGATTCTCCTTTGTCAGAGTGGATATACATATAAATCTAAAACCTACCCAATGCCGTCGAGTCAATTCTGACTCCTAGCGACCATAAAAGACAGAGTAGAACTGCCCCATAGAATTTCCAAGGAGCGCCTGGTGGATTCAAAATGCTGGCCTTCTGGTTCGTAGCTGTAGCACTTAACCACTACACCACCAGGGTTTCCGGATATACATAGAGAGAGAGAGAGAGAGAGAGGTAGGAGAGGAAGAGGGATTTTAAGAAATTAGTCCATGTGATTATGTTGGCTAACAAGTTCAAAAAAAAACCTCAGGGCAGACAGCAGGCAAGAAACCCCAGTAGGATTTCTATGTTATAGTCTTAAACTAGATTTCCTTCATCTCCAGGAAACTTCAGTTCTTATTCTTAAGGTCTTAACTGATTGGATGAGCTCCATCTACATTATCCATGGTGATCTCCTTTATTTAGAGTCAACTGATTATAAATGTTAATCACATCTACAAAATACGTTCACAGCAATATCTAGACTAGTGTTTGACCAAACAACTGGGCACCATAGCCTAGCCAAGTGGACACACGAAATTGACCATCACACCCTTCCTTCCCTATCTGCACCCTCTTCTCAAACTCCATTTGTAGTGCCTTTACAGGTAATGTTTCCCTGGGCTTCACACCCATAAACCTTTGAATGTTCCTGGTTTTTGCACATTACAGATGCCCCCATAGTGTTAAAGAATGACAGATTAAGGAGGAAATCTTTTATTAAGTGAATACCCCTCAAGTCATTTCCTGTAATTAAAGACTTTTAACATTTGTATTAAATTTACATATATCTTCACACCCTATATTGCCAGCAGAAACGAGTTTAGAGTTCCACAACATTCTGACTTCTAGGTCTGTCATTTATTTCCTTTAACTTCTACATTTTTAATATTGCTTTAGGCATTCTGTTTCTACTAATTGACATGTTTTCTTTTACCCATTTGAGAAGCACATATATTTTTCTTCAATCATCTTTATTTTTAAAAATCACTGTAGTTCATCACAATTCATCATCTAATGACCCGTAAATCAAAATGACATAAAACCAAACCTGTTCCTGTCTAGTCGATTCTGACTTAGCGACCCTGTAGAACAGAGTAGAACTGCCCCATAGAGTTTCCAAGGAGTGCTTGGTGGATTTAAACTGCCAACCTTCTGGTTAGCAGCTGTAGCACCTCAACACTACGCCACCAGGGTTTCCGAAAATGACATTTGTTGTTGTTGTTAGGTGCCATCGAGTCGGTTCCAATTCATAGCAACCCTATCCACAACAGAATGAAACACTGCCCTGTCCTGCACCATCCTTACAATCCTTGTTATGCTTGAGCTCATTGTTCCGGCCACTGTGTCAATCCACCTTGTTCAGGGTCTTCCTCTTTTCCGCTGACCCTGTACTCTGCCAAGCCTGATGTCCTTCTCCAGGGACTGATCCCTCCTGACAACATGTCCAAAGTATGTAAGACGCAGCCTCACCATCCTTGCCTCTAAGGAGCATTCTGGCCACACTTCTTCCAGGACAGATTCGTTCGTTCTTTTGGCAGTCCATGGTATATTCAATATTCTTCGCCAACACCACAATTCAAAGGCATCAACTCTTCTTCGGTCTTCCTTTTTCATTGTCCAGCTTTCACATGCATATGATGTGATTGAAAATACCATGGCTTGGGTCAGGTGCATCTTAGTCTTCAGGGTGACCTCTTTGCTCTTCAACACTTTGAAGAGGTCCTTTGCAGCAGATTTGCCCAATGCAATGCGTCTTTTGATTTCTTGACTGCTGCTTACATAGCTGTTGATTGTGGATCCAAGTAAAATAAAATCCTTGACAACTTCAATCTTTTCTCCACTTATCATGATGTTGCTCATTGGTCCAGTTGTGAGGATTTTTGTTTTCTTTATGTTGAGGTGTAATCCATACTGAAGGCTGTGGTCTTTGATCTTCATTAGTAAGTGCTTCAAGTCCTCTTCGCTTTCAGCAAGCAAGGTTGTGTCATCTGCATAACTCAGGTTGTTAATAAGTCTTCCTCCAATCCTGATGCCCTGTTCTTCTTCATATAGTCCAGCTTCTCGGATTATTTGTTCAGCATACAGATTAAATAGATACGGTGAAAGAATACAACGCTGACGCACACCTGTCCTGACTTGAAACCAATCAGTATCCCCCTGTTCTGTCCAAAAAACTGCCTCTTGATCCATGTAAAGGTTCCTCATGAGCACAGTTAAGTGTTCTGGAATTCCCATTCTTCACAGTGTTACCCATAGTTTGTTATGATCCCCACAGTTGAATGCCTTTGCATAGTCAATAAAACACAGGTAAACATCCTTCTGGTATTCTCTGCTTTCAGCCAGGATCCATCTGACATCAGCAATGATATCCCTGGTTCCACATCCTCTTCTGAAACTGTCCTGAATTTCTGTCAGTTCCCTGTAGATATACTGCTGCAGCCGTTTTTGAATGATCTTCAGCAAAATTTTGCTTGCATGTGATATTAACGATATTGTTCTATAATTTCCACATTTGGTTGGATTACCTTTCTTGGGAATAGGCATAAATATGGATCTCTTCCAGTCAGTTGGCCAGGAAGCTGTCTTCCATATTTCTTGGCATAGATGAGTGAGCGCCTCCAGCGCTGCATCTGTTTGTTGAAACACCTCAGTTTTTATTTCATCAATTCCTGGAGCCCTGTGTTTTGCCAATGCCTTCAGAGCAGCTTGGACTTCTTCCTTCAGTACCATTGGTTCCTGATCATATGACACCTCTTGAAATGGTTGAATATCGACTAATTCTTTTTGGTATAATGACTCTGTGTATTCCTTCCATCTTTTTTTGATGCTTCCTGCATCGTTTAATATTTTCTCCATGGAATTCTTCACTATTGCAACTCGAGGCTTGAATTTTTTTTTTCAGTTCTTTCAGCTTGAGAAACGCCGAGCGTGTTCTTCCGTTTTGGTTTTCCATCTCCAGCTCTTTGCACATGTCACTATAATACTTTACTTTGTCTTTTCGAGAGGTCCTTTGAAATCTTGTGTTCAGTTCTTTTACTTCATTGATTCTTCCTTTTGCTTTAGCTGCTCAACGCTCAAGAGCAAGTTTCAGAGTCTCCTCTGACATCCATCTTGGTCTTTTCTTTGTTTTCTGTCTTTCAGTGGCCTCTTGCTTTCTTCCTGAATGATGTCCTTGATGT
The DNA here is from genome assembly GCF_024166365.1 of Elephas maximus indicus. Lineage (NCBI taxonomy): Eukaryota > Metazoa > Chordata > Mammalia > Proboscidea > Elephantidae > Elephas > Elephas maximus. The sequence goes on from NC_064829.1 coordinate 61,571,611, forward strand.
CATTCCACAACTCGTCTGGTCTTCGATCACTAGTGTTCAATGCGTCAGATCTATTCTTGAGATGTCTCTAAACTCAGGTGGGATATACTCAAGGTCATATTTTGGCTCTCATGGACTTGCTCTGATTTTCTTCATTTTCAGCTTGAACTTGCATATGAGCAATTGATGGTCTGTTCCACAGTCGGCCCCTGGCCTTGTTCTGACTGATGATATTGAGCTTTTCCATTGTCTCTTTCCACAGATGTAGTCAGTTGGATTTCTGTGTGTTCCATCTGGCGAGGTCCATGTGTAAAAAAAAAAAAAAAAAAAAAATTTTTTTTTTATAGTCACCGTTTATGTTGGTGAAAGAAGGTATTTGCAGTGAAGAAGTCATTGATCTTGCAAAATTCTATCATTCGATCTCCGGCATTGTTTCTATCACCAATGCCATATTTTCCAACTACTGATCCTTCTTCTTTGTTTCCAACTTTTGCATTCCAAACGCCGGTAATTATCAATGCATCGATTGCATGTTCGATCCATTTTAGACCTCAGCAGCTGATAAAAATCTTCTATTTCTTCATCTTTGGCCCTAGTGGTTGGTGCGTAAATTTGAATAATAGTCATATTAACTGGTCTTCCTTGTAGGCATATGGATATTATCGTATCACTGACAGCGTTGTACTTCTGGATAGATTTTGAAACGTTCTGTTTGATGATGAATGCAACACCATGCCTCTTCAAGTTGTCATTCCCAGCATAGTAGACTATATGATTGTCTGATTCAGAATGGCCAGTACCAGGCCATTTCAGCTCACTAATGCCTAGGATATTGATGTTTATGTGTTCCATTTCATTTTTGACGATTTCCAATTTTCCTAGATTCATACTTTGTACCTTCCAGGTTCCGATTATTAATGGATGTTTGCAGCTGTTTCTTCTCATTTTGAGTCGTGCCACATCAGCAAATGATGGACCCGAAAGCTTTACTCCATCCGTGTCATTAAGTTCGACTCTACTTGGAGGAGGCAGCTCTTCCCCAGTCATCTTTTGAGTGTCTCCCAACCTGGGGGGCTCATCTTCCAGCACTATATCAGACAATGTTCCGCTGCTATTCATAAGGTTTTCACTGGCTAATGCTTTTCAGAAGTAGACTGCCGGGTCCTTCTTCGTAGTCTGTCTTAGTCTGGAAGCTCAGCTGAAACCTGTCCTCCATGGGTGACCCTGCTGGTATCTGAATACCGGTGGCATAGCTTCCAGCATCACAGCAACACACAAGCCCCCACAGTATGACAAACTGACAGACACGTGGGGGAAAATGACATAGTGAATTTAAATTCTATTGTGTTGCAGACCCACTTGGAAACCTTCATAGAGGAGACTAAAGTGTTCCCAGCTTTATAATATTATCTCGCAGCTTTAACTGATTTTACTGACAAACTGAACTTGGGTTTCTTTACCACCCCCCTCCCCTTTTATCCCTACAACACAGTTTCTTTCACAAGACAAGTCAAATTCAATTTCTGTGTACTTCAAGGGATGATTAAAATTGAAGAATTTATTGATAAAATGATGTTTGAAGTAAGCGAATGATATTCTAGAAAGTATTTTTATCGCATAGTAATTGTATTTTACTATAATCAAATTCTCGTGATAGCATTAAAGTGGTCCAAAAAACTGAATTTTAATGGTGCTTCAGAAAGGCCTTAAAACTTCATGGATTTCCACTATCAGGACCAAAGCTACCCATACATTCCTGCTTATGTAATTGAGGAAACTTACAAGATTTGCTCAAATAAAGTCTACTATATAGCACCACCACAGAATCTGAAGTATTGCCTTGTTGTATGTAAGAAGTTATTTTTAAAGAAGGCCCTGTATGAAAGATGCTTTATAGGAGAATGACATTAAGTTGATAGATAATGGTACAAGCCAGCACAGATTTCATTCTGCTAAATGAATAAAGAGCAGAAATCAGGACTGGGGAGCAAATGTATGCAAATCAGGTGCAATCTGATCAATGTGAGGGCTAGGAACTGCACAAACCTGCACAGAGTCCTCAGAAGCCAGGTGCAGGTGGGGCACATTGGGGATGTGTCCCAGGAGATAAAGGAGCAGGGTGAGGACAGAGGGTGTTTCCTGAGTAGGAGAGGATTGTAAGGGTCAGGTAGAAGGGGAAGTGTGGACATGCAAAGAAAAAAATATACTCAACTTTTAACAATTTGGCACAGGATAAGCACTTTTTGCAAAGAGAATTCTGACATTTTCATGCTCTTTTAATCTGTAATCTTTTTTCCTTTGGAGAGATTACTTGAAGTATTCAGTGTTTATTGTCTGTTATTGACAGCTACCTCTTACTCTCTTTAGGGTTTTTCCCACCCCGACCCCAGATTCTCTAAACATTATTAAGTAGCTGTGTTATAATCTTAATCTATGCGGATATTAATTTAATCTACTAACTTTTTTCAGAGCCCTGGTGGTGCAGAGATTAAGAACTCAGTGGCTAATCAAAAGGTCAGCGGTTCAAATCCACCAGGTGCTCCTTGGAAACCCCATGGGGCAGTTGTACTCTGTCTTATAGGGTCACTATGAGTCAGAATCTTCTCAATGACAATGGGTTTGGCTTTTGGTTTTTTTGGTATGCACAAGGCTTAGAAAAAAAAATATGCATAATAATGATCTCTAATCTTAAAAAGCTCGTGGTCTAATCATTAGACTCTAATCAGCAGAGCTAGACTAAGTAAATAACTAGTTTATGGTATGATAAGCACAATAAGATTGAGGTATATTCAGGGGCTACAGAAGCATAGAGGAAATAAATAGTCATTTTCATTGATAGTAAATTCCATGTGGCCTTTTTCAGGAGCTCCTTTTTGGGAGATGTAAGGAGATTGGAAAGAGAGTACAGATTACCTTTTAATCTATTATGATTGGTCTTTGATTCAGGAAGATGCCCCTAGAAAGGAAGAAGTTCATAAATAGTTTCCCAACGTCATAATTGCCAAAACAGATATTCAATGATGTTGAATTTCAAAATTAGTAGCTGACTTGCCCATTGGTATTTGTTAATAAAATCCAACAGAAAAGATAATACATTCTTATGAATACCTGAGAAAATGTTAGAAGGTGATAGAGAAACTCTTTGGACTCTTTTCTTGTGTGCCTCTGATTGTTTTAATTTTGAAGTTTTCTGGTTTTTCTTAGAATTATGGTTTAGGGCTGCAGTCAGAGTTTCCTTTGCACGTCAGTAGAATACATAGTTGACTTGGTAGTGTTTGGGGAACTGTGAATAGTGTTTTCTAGCAGGGCTGCATTTTTCTGGAGGCTCTAGGAAAGAATCCATTTTCTTGCCTTTTCCTTCTTCTAGAGGTAGCCTACATTCCTTAGCTCGTGCCCTCTTCCTCCATCTTCAATTCAAACAGCATAGTATCTCTCTTGTCTCTGACCTCTGCTTTCGTTCTTAACATCTTCTCTCTCTGACTGATTCTCCTGCCTCCCTCTCATAAGGAACCTCGTGATTACATTGCACCGACCTGGATAATCCAGAATAATCTCCCCATCTCTAGATTCTTAATTTGATCACATTTACAAAGATTCTTTCACCATATAAGGTAACATACTCACAAGTTCCAAGAAAGAGCATGTGGACGTCTTTGTGGCCATTATTCAGTCTACTGCAAAAGGTAAATACTTTAAACCCTGCTGTGATCAGTCAGCATTATTTCAGTTAGAGAACATTTAGCTTTACAGGAAAAGGTTTTTAAGGATACAGACCCAACACTGCCAGACTAGATTAGATTGAGAAAAGAGGCTAGAAAGGATATTTTTGAATGGTTAAAAAAAAAAAAAAAATGCACAGTGCAAATTTTGTCAAGGGTAAAGTCCAAAGCAATGCCAGTTTCACAGCTTCATCTTCCTTTTCTTTAGGTGACACTGTTTGCTGAAGTCTTATAATGTCTTATGTACTTAATGTTTACGGCTTTGAAACCATAAATTTCAAAGTCAGATTAAAACATATGGCCAGAGAAAAAAGGTAAATTTATAGTTTTCCTTTTCTGCAGTGATTATTCTTAAAGGGTATCTCGTTTCAATTAATGCCTTTAGAATTAGACCTTAGTTTTTGTTTGTTTCTTTTGCTTTTTGTTTTATTTTGAAATGGACATGGAAATAAAGTAGTCCAGGCCTTTACAAAGGAAGTGCAGCCCATTACACATTTGAGATCATATTAGTACGTAGTGATGGACCAAACCTCACACCCAGGTTTCCTGTCTCCGAGTTCATTTCTCTTTCCGCTATATCTGTTATCTCAGTGATTTGCCTCTGAGTTTAGATCGACATGTACAAACTACCTTTGAGCTTTTTCTTTTCATAAACCGGTTATCTATGAGCCAGGAGCATTTTCTTAGTACATTCAATAAACTACACTGATGTACTCAGATCTGTGGGGAGTCATAAAGGAAGATCATGCCCGTCATCCAGAAGTGCTTCTTTCCATTGCTAAAGAACTTGAAAATACCCAAGATAGACTGCTAGGGATTCTTTCCGAAAAATCCATACATCATTTCCCATAGTAAACAAGCAGCCTACCTCACCTATTTCCCTTACTATTACAAAGTCAGGATTTGCCCTGAAGCAAAACTCTTTTTATCCGGGACTATGAATAAAGAGACGTCTCTTACACAGTCTGACAACTTGAATGATTCACTTTCCACAAATGAGTAGCAGAAGGACAGCATTTATTTATTTATGCTTTAAACACCCAAGAGAGTAAAAATAGTTTTCATACTGTTTGTGAATTGCTCATGCATAGCATACATTTTGGGAACCAGTTAAATCCTGAATCGTCTCAATGTATTCTCTGTTTATCCGCGTCCCAGACCCAATTGCTGCCCATCTCTGCCCTGCTCTGTGTCATGGGAGGCTGATCATTTGGTACTGTAACACACAGGCTCTCTTGGTAGCTGACTTCTAGGGTGTTTGCCCAATGGGAAGCACCAGCAAGAGAAGATAGATAGGATCTTGGGAGAAGAGGGTGGTTAGGGCCTTTTTTCCCCACTTCCTGTTGTTACTGAATTTCCAGTGGCTGTGTCCTCCATGACTGCAGCTGTGTCAGGTGGCCTCTTCTCCATGGCTCCTACTCTCAGTGGTCTCAGGATGGGAACTACTATCCCTTTTGCCCCTTCAAATTTTCCTGTGGACATGACTTCCCTCTGTTGACAATCTCTGATTGCTTCACTTAATCCAGCCTACACACCTATAACTCGCCTGTTTAATAAATCTCTGCATTTGGACCATCCGAGTTGAATTCTGTTTCCTAACTAGCCTAAATCATTGATAGATGCTTTTCTTTCTTTGCAAAAAGAAACACAACAGTGATTTGACCATCTTTATAGCCTCCCTTTGCTCTGTTATACGTATCTTCTACTCGTCTGTCTGGAGCCCTGGTGGCACAGTCGTTAAGAGCTACGGCTCCCAGCAAAAGTCTACAGTTCAGATTTACCGGCCACTCCTTGGATAACCCTATAGGGCAGTTCTACTCTGTCTTTTAGGGTCGCTACGAGTGAGAATTGACTTGAAGGGAATGGATTTTTTTTTTTTTTTTTAACTCATCTGATCATTTCAGCTAGCAGAGAGTGGATCTGGGGTGAGGATAAACAGAGAATAAATTGAGATGGTTCAGGACATTAGCAGGTTCTCAAAATGTATGAAAGCATGACTAATTCAAAAACAATATGAAAATTATTTTACTGTCTTGAATATTTTATAGCATAAATAAATAAATGATCTCCTTCAGCCTGCCGGGCAAAAAGATCTCAAAGCAGGCTGCCTGAGTTACTCTGAAATTGGTTGCTAGGAAGATCAGTCTCTGCCTTTTCCTTATCCAGGATCTCAAAGCCTTGGCAAATAGAATAGTGGATAAGAAATAGTAGAATGCGGATAAGAAACCACATAATGTATTACATAGGCTGTTTAGACCAGAGTCTCCGGGAAGGAGTATGCCTTGGCAGTCCTGCCCTTGTTTTAATTCTTCTATCAACACCCATGGAAACAGTAGTCAGGAAATCAAAAGACAAATTGCATTGGGCAAATTGGCTGCAAAAGACCTCTTTAAAGTGTTGAGGACTAAGGTGCACCTGACCCAAGCCATGGTGTTTCCAATTGCCTCGTATGTGTGCAAAAGCTGGAAAATGAATAAGGAAGACCGAAGAAGAATTGATGCCTTTGAATTGCAGTGTTGGTGAAGCATATTGACTACGCCATCAACTGCCAAAAAAATGAACAAATCTGTTTTGGAAGATGTACAACAAGAATGCTCCTTAGGAGCAAGGATGGTAAGACTATGCCTCACATACTTTGGACGTGTTATCAGGGGGAATCAGTCTCTGGAGAAGGACATCATGCTTGATAAAGTAGAGGGTCAGCGAAAAAGAGGAAGTTCCTCGATAAGATGAATTGACGCACTGGCTGCAATGATTGAGGGTTAATGCAGGACTGGGCAGTGTTTCGTTCTGTTGTGCATAGGGTCTCTATGAGTCAGAATAAACTTGATGGCACCTAACAGCAACAACAATATACGTTGCAACTGTTGTTTCCCTTCATGGCCTGGCCGTTTTTCTATGGTGTAAACCCAACTTAACCTCCTCTGTCATCCTTCCCCTCAAAGGTGGAGTTAACTGATAAGTTGGGCCAACTTATCACTACTATTTATTTGATTTGAAGATTTTTTTTTTTTTTTTTCATAATGTGGTAGCTCAAATGCAGGGAGTCCTTTTACCAAGGCAACCAAGTGTGGAGTATGAATGATATAATTTTGAGCAGGAATCTGAACTCAATTTTGCCAGTTAATTTATGTATTCTGGGTAATAATTTTTCTAGTAATATGAATTCAGACCATTCCCAGGTTTTATCTTTCTTTTCACAATTTTCTCCTCAAGTTCTCATGCATTGGCACTTTCTCCTACATTTACCACCTTAATTTTCTGTTTGCTTTCTTCTCTTCTGATATATTAGCTATCCCTTTAAGCAGTCCTTCCTTCCCATTCAATACATTCACCTCCCAATAACTTCAAAAAATGTATTTGGTATATTCCTTTACGGAAAGTATAGACAGGTCCCCTAAGTAACAACAGAAAATTAAATACAGGAGATTGACTTTTTCAGCAATGTAACTGAGGCACTTTTCTATATTGTTTAGATAATGTTATTTATGCATGATATATGGTGTAAAATACACCCATATTCTTGAATAGCTATTCATATTGCTGTTAATATATCTAATCTTAGGGTTTGAATAGATCTTAAATTCCATTTTGTCCCATAGTCATTCAATTTTTGAAATTTCTGTTTGTGGTCTAGATACCCAATGTACATTGAATAAGGAATCTTGGGAAAATGTACTTTATTCTTCCAGCATTTATTAACCATCTACAGTGATCCAGGAACTGGGATAGATTTTAGTATTATAAAGTTTAATGAAGCAGAGTCCTGTCCTCCAGTTTCCTCCTGAGGGATCTAGGGTATTTAAAGTACTTGTAATACAAAGTATTATGGTAGAAGCTGTTGGAGTGGTAAAGTGAAGGGGTTAATAACTCTGATGAGGATCACCAGTCACATTTCTTACAAATGATGTGAATATTGAAGAATGAATCATAGTGCATCAGGCTGGTAGGAAGGGAAAAGGTTACATAGAGGAGGCCATGCTGCCAAAGACATACAGAAAGCAAAGGTACTTACCAAAGGGCTTGACAGTGGTCTGTGGGGATGGAGCCAGCTGTGTCCCTGAGTCAGCATCCCACTGTCTTTTGTTCTACCCTTTTTCTCTTTCACTTGCTCAAGAAGCCCTGGGTTCTACTCTAGATATTATCCTATCTTTCCCGCTCTGTATCACCCCAAAGACCTTAAAAGAATATTTTCAATTGAGAATTCAATTCCTCACCCCATCCGCATCCATACATCAGCCTGTGGAAATTAGATTTGAACAACACCATAAAATTATTTTGTAAACGTGGTTAAGAAAAGCTGCTATTGCCAAAACTGATGGGATATTTACAGGTTTCTTATAATTTTACTAAAGTTGCCAAATAAAATACAGCACAGCCAGTAAAATTAAAATTTCAGATTAAAAATGAATTTTCTTAGGATAAGCAGGGCCCAGGTAATATTTGGAGTATACTTATACTAAGTATTATTTGTTGTTTATCTGAAATTTAAGCTTAACAGAGAGTCTCGTAACGTTGCTTCCTAAACCTGGCAACTCTTTATCTGTCATCTCTGCAGGTGGGATTCTTTGGGGCACTTCTTTCCACTCAAACTCTCTTGTCCTTTGGCATCTAAGGTGCATTTTTTTTTCTAATGATCCTACTTATCATACTCTCCTGACCTGCATTTCTACACTCTGACATTTCTAAAACTTCAGATTCGATCATATTTCTTCATTGCTCAGTGCTCTTTAATAATATCTTCTTTCCTGCAGGTTAAGCTCAGAACTTTAAATTTGATGAATCACACCCTCTACTGCCTGACCCCTGCCAGCCACTTCAGTCTTATTTCTGAGGGATCAGAGAAGGCTTTTGGTCTGGCTTCACCATTGCATCATGCCTTTTGCATCGTAGGTGTTCGAGGAGTGTTTGCCGTGTGAATGAGATAAGGACAGAATTCCCACAGGTTTAAACCTGTCCGTGATGTTGTGGAACATTTCGTGTGGACTAATGAGATAGTTCTTAACATATGAGGAACTTGATTTCACACATTGTATTTGAGCAACTAGGAGCTCTGGTGGCACAATGTTTAAAAGCCTTGCCTGCTAACTGAAAGGTCAGCAGTTCAAACCCACTGGCAGCTCCACAGAGGAAAAGACCTGCTCCAGTAAAGATTTCAACCTAGAAAACCCTATGGGGCAGAACTACTACTCTGTCATAGAGGGTCGCTATGAGTCAAAATCGACTCAATGGCAATTTTTTTTTTTTTAATTTCAGGAACTATATAAGAACCACGTTTTCATGAGATTTGTGTATGTGTGTCTATACGTATAAATATTTAAGTGTTGTATTCTGTTGTACATAGGGTTGTTATGAGTTGGAACCAGCTCGACAGCACCTAACAACAACAACATACGCCGTCTTAGTGCGTTTCCTGTGTATATGCATTTAAATATTTACATGTATAGACCCTCATACACAAATCCCATGAAAACATGGTTCTTTATTATATATAGTTTCTGAAATTTAGAACAACAACAACAAACATTGCCATTGAGTCGATTCTGACCCCTAGCGATCCTACAAGACAGAGTAGAACTGCCCCCATGGACAGTGTATACTTATGTAAATATTTCACTATATTGAACTTGCTTTACTATTTTGGCATAGTCAAGAAATATTGATATTCTGATGGTTTAGATTTCTGAATAGTTAATCATTATTTTTGTAACATTTAAAACAGATTGGAACCCTAGTGGTATAGTGGTTAAGAACTTAGGCTGTTAACCAAAAGGTTGGCAGTTTGAATCCACCAGCCACTCCTTGAAAATCTTATGGGGCAGTTCTACTCTGTCCTGTAGGGTTGCTATGAGTGGAATCAACTCGATGATAATGGTTTTTTTTTTTTGAGAGACCTGTGTTTAAACTGCTAATCTAGTGTCCCAAAGCTCAAAAATATCACACAGTATATTAAATGATCTCCAAGGTACATATGTCATATAAATCTCAATGATTTTAACCAATAGAGATTTTTCCCAGTAGAGAGCTGAAAAGTTATTATTGTTTAGAACCTAGTAAAAATAATGTCTCTCTTAAAGTTTAAGGACTGCTTGAAGCATTGCTATCTGTTAAACAAGTATGGCAAATTTAACTTTCCTGATAATGTGTATGAATGAAAAGAAATTATAAACAGAGGAGGTGGTTACCTACCATTAATAAAAGAACTCCTTTTGGCATGCTGTAACCTAAGCACTGGGAGAATTCATGTTGGGCCACACAATTCCATTTGAAGCCTCTGTAGAATTATTTCTATTTAGTTAGTAACAAGTGGTGCTTAGGGTATTATTAGCCAAAATGACAACAGCAGTGTCCTGCTGTGCAGAGAAAGATCAAGGCATCTCCTTTAAGCATCATCTTTAAAAGTCTGGCTCCTAAAACTAACATTGTGAAGCTTCAGTTCTTTTGAATTGAGACTCCAGGGAATAAGAAAGGGTCATAATTAGTAGCCAGGAATTGCTGCTAAATTTGTTTATTTGCTGATTTTCCACCACTTTCTATAGTATGTAAATAAGATTTTTACTTTAAAAAAAAAAAAATTCACACTCTGAGACAGCTGTTCTAGCCCAGGGGAGGGGGGAAAATACACACTGCTTTTTCCTTGGCCTTTTCTTCTTTAGCCCAGCTTCTAAAACCTCGATTGAATTTTTCAAGAATTCTCCATGCAGAATTCTTATTGAATTGTCACCATATAAGAGCTTACTGCTTTGTAGCTCCCTTGCTACCCATTGAGCATTATGAACCGGGCTCAGGAAATTAGCTGGCTCAGCACCGTTGGGATTGTGGGCTGTTTAGCAATGGATGCCTAATTCCCTATGACTCTAGTTAGTAGAATTGGCTTCAGAGCAACATGAATATAATGTCCTCAGAAAGGAGACTGAACATGTTTCCAATGTTTCTGTATCACCATGAGATACACGGGGAGGCAGACACACACACACACGTCCTCTTCCCAGAATTTCTTCCTGGGAAGCATACACACTGGAAGAGAAAAATGGAGAGAGGGGAAAAGGAGGGACTCACTCTGATGAGAAACTTCAATTTTCAATTCCTCCACCTCAGTCTCTTTTACCCTATTGCATTCTGCAATATCCCCTTACAAATGAATCTGTGACCGTAGCCTCAGATCTCTTGTGAGAACCTCCTTAGGCAGAAAGAAGTTAGGCATCTTAGGGTTGACACTTGGCAGTGATGATTAAGGGGGTAACATTTTGTTCTTTCCTTTCTCTTAACCCTGGAGTCTCTTTTCCAGGTACACAGTCACTGTATGAAACAAAGTTAGCATGACACTCAGGCATGGCTTCCCCAAGTGCATTTGCACTCTAAAAAAATATGGGTATCTCCCCCACCATGTCAGAAGCCGACTGCGCTCTGTAACCTGATAGAAGGTGAGCTCAGAAAGTAATTCACACTAAAGTGCTGATGACTAATTTGAAGTTAATATGACCTCTCTCAGATTTCGAACTGCCAAGCTTTCTGAGAGGAGAGACAATATATGACCATCCAAAAAACCCAAACCCATTGCTGTTGGGTTGATACCAACTTATAGTGACCCCATAGCATTTCCAAGGCTGTAAATCTTTACGGAAGCAGACCACCACATCTTCTCCCATGGAGCCACTGGTGGTTTTAAAGCATTGACCTTTCAGTTAGCAGTTGTGGGTTTTAACCATTGTGCCACCAGGGCTCTTTTATATGACCATAAAGGAATAGTAATATCTACTGGTCAAATATAATCAGCCTGGTAGGTGTTTGAAAGAGAAACTGTGGGGCAGAGGAGGTAATTCCCTTTTCCTTCATGTTCTAAACCATAGTCTGGATAAGTGATATATCATACTTATAAACTGAATTATTATTTTTAAATTTTGTCTTTCACAAATATGCTGCCATGGGACGAATTTGTAAATTATGGTAATAATTAAAACACCATTAAATAAACATAAATATGCTAAAATTTTTACCTAGTCTCAAATTGCTGCCCCATTTTAGGATAAAACATACCTAGAGGGAGATATGCCCCAAGACCCTCTATTCTGGAAATGGATGTTTTATCAGCTGTTTTAAAAGTATTTTTATATTGAGACATATTCAAATATGTACATGAAAAATTCTCCTATGTTTCTTTTAAAAGTAGTCCCACTATAGTTTTTTATTCCATGTACATGTCAAAATTGATATGTCTATATAATAAATGGAAACCCTGGTGGCATAGTGGCTAAGTGCTATGGCTGCCAACCAAAAGGTCGGCAGTTCAAATCCACCAGGCGCTCCTGGGAAACTCTATGGGGCAGTTCTACTCTGTCCTCTAGGGTCGCTACAAGTCGGAATCGACTCGACGGCAGTGGGTTTGGTTTTTTTTTTAATATAATAAAAAATATGTATCCATATATTAATATAGAGTTCTTTTTTGTGGTAATTCTGTTCTATTAATATACAGTTCTTTTTTTGTGGTAATTCTGTTCTATATAAAGCCCCTCAAATACTGAATCAGCAAATAATGAGCCATCTTTGTTCAACTTCAGCTGTGAATTTTTCACAGTCTCTTGCATGTGCTAGTTGGATCTACAAGGAATGCCCATAAAAGCAGCAGTCAAGAAATCAAATGATGTATTGCATTGGGCAAATCTGCGAAAGACCTCTTTAAAATCTTAAAAAGCAAAGATGTCACTTTGATGACTAAGGTGCAACTGACCCAAGCTATGGCGTTTTCAATAACCTCATATGCATGAGAAGGCTGGACCGTGATAAAGGAAGATGGGAGAAGAGTTTATGCATTTGAATTGTGATGTTGGTGAAGAGTATGAATACGTCATGGACTGCCAGAAGAATGAACAAATCTGCCTTGAAAGAAATACAACAATAATGCTCCTTAGAAGCGAGGATGATGAGACTTTGCCTGGCTTACTCTGGACACATTATCAGGAGAAAGCAGTTCCTGGAAAAGGACGTCATGCTTGGTAAAGTAGAAGGTCAGTAAAAAAGAGGAAGACCCTCAATGAGATGGATTGACACAGTGGCTGCAGCAATGGGATCAAATATAGCAACGATCTTGAGGATGGTGTAGGACAGGACAACGTTTCATTCTGTTGTATGTAGGGTCACTGTGAGTCACAGCTGATTACATGGCACCTAACAGCAACAACTCCCACATGCATGTCTGCAAATGAACAGAAAAGCACCAGGAGTATTTTAGGGAACAGGCAAATCTACAGATCAGAAAATCATGCGGATCCACTGTATATTATGTCCGCATATATATTTGCAATGTATGTGCATGTGCATGATTGAATACTGGAAAAAAAAAGTGGAACTCCAACACTAAGTAAGTAAATCTACTTCGTGTGTGTTTTCCTCTTTCTTCAGTGCTGTTGATACATATGCGCTTCTCTTTGAGGGCACATGGTAGAGCAGCTACCTTCTTTACCTTCTCAGTGGTACTTGATATTTGTCTGGTGCTTAGAATTAATCCTTTTTGGTGGTGGTTAAGCTTGCTTGCTCTTTTACATTACCCTCGGACACATCCTAAATATTGTTTTGAATAGGTCTCTGCTATGTATATATTTTTATGTGAGTGTACCAGACCATGCAGTATGTGGCTGTTGCATTCCAAATGGAAAGAGGGAATAATCCAGCCATGGTAACAACACAGACCAGATACATTCAGCATTCATATGCCTTTTGACTACTTAGCCATGTTTTCCTGCTTACACAGTTCAGGAAATTAATAGATACTCAATAAACATTTGTTGAATGGATAAATGAATGATAAATGGATGCATTTTGCGCCTTTCATTGGGTCGGTCTTTATACAAAATTTCAGCATAATACATTCTAGAGGGATAGGGTAATAGCCACAGATATTTTTTTAATTTAAAATTATTGATGTTAAATGATTAAAGGAATTATAAAATATTCAGACTAATACCAATAGTAAAGTTTTGTTTTTGACTTAGCATACATACATTAGCGTGAATGTTTAAATCACTGCTGAAGTGTATTAAGCTTGCGATAAATACTGCCACCTACATCTTGAGAACATCAGTGTGTCAGTGGTAGAATTCTCACTCTTCATGCAGGAGACCTGGGTTAGATTCCTGGCCAGTGCACCTCATGCATACCTACCACGCGTTTGTCAGTGGTGGTTTTCGTGTTGATGTAATGCTGAACAGGTTCCAGTGGAGCTCCCAGGCTAATACAGACCACGAAGAAAGGTCTGACAGTCTACTTCTGAAAACTAAAAACTCTAGACAATGAAAATCCTATAGATCACAGCTGGCCCATCTGCAACCGATCATGGGGATGGTTCAGGACCTGGCAGCGTTTTGTTCTGCTGTGCATGGAGTCACCATATGTTGGGGGCCAACTCCACAGTAGCTATCAACAACAACAAAAACAACACCTACATTCCATAGTTTCCCCCCACCTCCCAAATTGGCACATACAGTAATGCTAGTTATGCACTTGCTTGACCTGATCACGTGTCCTGGCAAAGTAGGATTTTGCTCTTCCTCTCCCATCTTTCTGCTCCCTAAGTGGAATGTTACATCCCTGCCCCTTTCCTTTTGAGAGCTCCAGCACTGGGTCTACTCATTCTCTGATGAGACTAGCATGTGATTCTCTCTCCTGCCTATGCTGTGATTTCCATGCGGTTCACAGAGGCACAGATCTTAGCATCTGAAGAGACCTTAGTGATCTGTAGACTGACTAACTGACTGTGGTCAGGAAGTTACCTTCTTCACCTTTTAACAGAAGAAACCTCTGGCAGGGCTAGAAAATGAATGTACTGGATTCAAAACATGGTACAGATGGAGCGGGTGAGAAGTCTAGAACTTCAGGACTCTTGTATGACCACCATGTGTTCATTTGAGGCCTCTTTCACATCTGTAAGTGACACATGCAAGTGTTTTGTAAAGTTCATTCAATAGATCAAAGGAGACACATTACGGACTTTTTCCTGGACTTTGTGTTGGTCCATTTATGTGCTTTGTGTGTGTTTTAGTAACATGCGACATTTATAATAGGTGCCAAAGATAGATGACAGTTAGGTTTAGTCCATAAACACTTTTTATGCCAGAGGTTATTTTTTTTTAAATGAAAGTATACTACATGCTGAAGAGTGCGCTCTATATGTATACAGCAATGTTTTGACTTTTATCTTTATGAAAAAGCAAGGACTTTGGATACTAAAAGGTGTCCGATTAAGAAAAACCTTGATACGAATTGTATGGCAGCTTGAAATTCTGGTCTGCCAATCAGTAATGGAATTTGTCAGTGTGCAAAGGTAGAAATAAAGACGCATCCGCTAATGTTTTTCTTGTAGGCTATTGGGTCGCTTTGAGCCAGAATCAACTCAACGGCACTGGGTTTGTTTTTTTTTTTTGGTTTAGCATGGTGTCAGTACACCTGGGTCTTCTGTCGCTAATATTGTTGGGTGGCAGTTGTGGGGAGACAATGAAATAGGGCATCATTAAGGTCCATTCCAGCTGTGACAAGCTGTTAATGAAATGTTGATCATCAAACAGAAAATGTGCATTTTGTTGGTTAAAGGAGCGGCATTTGCATGAGGCTTCCCAGAACTACTCTGCATGTTAATAAGTGCCAGAGGACTTGCAGCAAATCAAAATACAAGTGCACTAAAGTGAATTTATAAGAAAAAGGATGATTATTGTGCTTGAAAAGCCACAGGAAGGCCTGTAGAATCTAATGCAGGGAGGCTGTGAGAGTATATGAGAATAAACATGAAGGGTGGTATCTGAACCTGCATGGTAAAAGGAACCCAAATGATCCAATATGTTTCCCTGTCATTTTCCACTTGCAACATAGACAGCTAATTTGTATTTTTCAGTTTTCATTTTGAAACAAAACCCTGAAATGATGAGGGCGATGGAAGACCCGAGACCCTTGGAAGGGAATTGCATTGTGACATCTCATCTTTAACTTTAAAAACTGTAATTGACTTTTAGTAATTTTATGTGAAATTATATTCTGCTGTGTTACGTCACTTAAAAAATACTCCGGATATTTGCCATGGATATACAAAAAGTTCACTGGGTTTATTTCCAGGTAATTCCATGGAACATCCTTCTAACCTGCCCCAGGACAATCACTGGGGGAAACAGAGGAAGAACTTTGGGAAGCCTTCAGAATTCTCTGCTTCCTTTGTGTCATCTCATTGTTGAACCTGAAGAAAAGATGTCCACCCTTTAAAATTATTTTCAAATATATCCACCCTTCCCCCAAATCTCTTCATTCAGCAACCTTAGACATTTTCACATTTTCCTGTCCATTCTGACTCCAGTTGAAAAACAAAACAAGAACTCACCAGGATTTCCCTTTTCTTTTTTTTTTTTTTTTCCTCCTGAGGAAATTCTACTCTGGTATCCAACATTTAAATGTAAGTCCACCTTTTAAAGAGAAAAATGACAGTCACCATCTGCTTTTCCTGTCATAGACATGCAGACGTACAGTTTACCTCAATCTATATGTAAAGGAGACATAGTTCTGCAAGTGAAAGCAGTAGAGATACAATATTTCATATTATTCTGGCCTGTTCTTTTGAGGTTTAGAAAACTTTCATACATTAATTCATTCAAAAATTTTTAAAGAAATACACACTATGTTTCATTAACTGTTCTAGGTATTGACCTGACAATTATGAATACACTTTCTCCCCTCAAAGAGCTCAAAATATCCCAGTCTGGATAATAAATTATGTAGTCATCCTTTCTCATGTAGAATAAACTCTTTTTCTATGTTTGCCTTTGGGTTATTGTTTCATGCTATCTTCTTGCTTAATCCTCATTGATAAGCTTGATCATTTTTATTGGGGGAAAATATACTGAGAGGAAAATGAAATCAAGTGTCTATAATTCCCTCATGAGTAGAATGATGCCATAGACTAAATTGGTGGTTCTCAACCCTTGGTGTCCATTAGAATCACCTGCAGAGTTTTAAAACATTACCCTGCCTAGAATGTAGGGATTCTGGTGTATTTGTCCCATGATGTGCCTATTTACTGGTACTTACAAAAACATCCCCACGTGATTCAAATGTGCTGTCAGAATTGAAAACACCCGAACTCTAGATAGTTGCCAAGACTTTTCACTGATCTAAAATGCTATGTTTCCATGAATTCCCAGAACTTCTCCCCAAATCTGATATTATTTTCTAGGACAAGTTGGTAAAGATACTCAGTATGTGTGTATTGAAGGGTTTCTAAAAGGAAATGATGCTTCCAAAAAGAAATTCCTGCTTTATTCTAATTTGAGATAATCTCCTTTGTCCTTGGATTTGACTAAAACTCAGGGAGATTGGCTTACATTAAACTTGAACAAAATCAGGTAGTTTAAATGTGGTATCAGGTGTAGCAGAGGTACAGAGAAAGTGACATAAGTTAAACTGGACAGGTAAAAAAAAAACAGGTAGGGAGGAAAAAAAAAATTGCCATGGAGTCAATTCCAACTTAAAGTGACCTTATAGGACAGAGTAAAACTGCCCCATAGGGTTTCCAAGGACCACCTGGTGGATTTGAACTGCTGACCTTTTGGTTAGCAGGCATAGATCTTAACCACTACACCACCAGGGTTTCTGGACAGGTAGGGAGTATTACGTATATCATGCTAAATTCTTCTGAGTCTATCTTGAAAGTGATATTGTCTTGTTGAAAACATATCAAGCAGTTGAGAAACTGAAACAGATCTGTGTTTTAGAAAGATCAAATGAGAAGGAGAGTGGGCAATAGATGAAAGAAGTCAAAACCAAAAATATTTGGAAAATTGGGCACCATTGCAGCACTCCGGAGAAGAGATGATGAGAGTTGTAACTACAGCACTAGAATTGAGACAGAGAGAATTGCTTTCGATCAGGAGATATTCTGAAAGCAGGATCCACAGAACTTATGGTGAACAAAGCAACCTCTGCTCTCAATTTTGGCAAATAGGTAGTTTGGTGAAACCATTATTGAGAAAAGGAGGAAGATGGGAGGAGCATATTTGTGTAATGATTTAGTGACTTTAAAACATGCCAAGTTTTTAGGAATTCAAGGGGAGGTATTAAGGGTAGTCATACCCTTAAAGAGAGAGCTTTGAGCTAGAGAAAAACAATTACTCATTTTAATGGAAGCAAAGAAGGTGGATGGAATTGTTCCCAGGGAAAGTACAGTTTAGGAGGAATGCATGCACAAGACCTTTATTTAAGGGAAGTAGAGAGAGAGAAAGAAGAAATAGAGATCAAGCAATCAGAGAGATGAGAAAAACCTGGAACAAAGTGATCATCTGGAGGCCAAGTGAGGAGAATTTCTAGAAGGTGGTCACAATGCTAAACAATACAGAGAGGCTGAGTAATAATTTCTAAGTGTATTAAGTGCCAAACAATTTTCTAATTGCTTTATACACATTAATATATTTAATTCTTATAGTAACTCTGGGGGGTAGGTATTTTATCACCTCATTTGATAGGTAAGGAAACTAAGGCACAGATAATAGCTTACCCAAGCCCACAGAGTTAGTAAATGGCATAGTCAGGGTGTGAGTCTGGGGTATCTGACTCTAGAAGCCATGCTATTAATGACCCTGCTGAACCACCAGCAGCATGAAGAATGAGGACAAGAAAGAATTCATTACACTTAAGAAGTAGGCAATGACATTGATGAGAGCAGATTTCAGGAAAACGGTGAGGATTTCAAACTGTAGGAGGTGAAAGAGAAAATTCCAGGTAAAGAAATGTGCTCTTTCAATTATCATTTGTGTGAAGGAAAGGCACATGATAAGGGGGCACCTAGAGGGTGACTGGTATAAAAGTAGGACTATGTTCAAAGATGGGAGAGGATACATTCCCTATATCCTGTCAGCAGATAACCCAGAGCAATGGGAAGGATGGAGATACAGGTGACAAGTCATTGAGGTAGTTTCTAATGAAGGTGAAGGGGGGAGAAGAACTAGACAACAGGTAGAAAAATGAGTTTTAAAACCTTTTCTAGTGAGACAGGAGGAAGGACAGGATGCAGGGAATAGCAGCACATAAAGATCTGAAAATTGTAAAGGATTACTTGCCCAGTGACATCCTCCACCCTTGCAAAATATGGGGTCTTCTCAGAGGGTGGGTTAGGCTTTTAACTGAATACATTGCAGTGTTCTAAACTTCTACACCAGCATCAATATTGCTAGCTTTCCTACTTGGTATAGAGTCATCTTCCTCAGACAGCACATTCTTCAAGTTTATACTTCCTGAATTCAGTTAATATTTCCTCTTTTCAGTAAAGAAGCAGCCAAAACCAAGCAAAAATATCTCTCAATCAAAGAAAAGCAAAGGCCAGGCTTTTGCATAGCTTGGGTCTGGAGTTACCCATGAGGAGTCTGAGACTGATTTGCAGTTTGCTGGTACCTCTCCATGTACAGTATCAGAAGAGGACCAACCAGTAACACATCAAGTCAGATTGGCAGCGATTGGCCCGCCTGTGGAAAGGATGTGAGCTGAATTAATAACACTTCGAACTTCAGCAGAAAAGAACCTTGGAAGGAAGATGTCTTCAAGTGAAATCCCAAATGCGTGCTCTCTCCCCCTCCCACTTAACAGGCAGAGTGGTTGCAAAGGGCAACTTTAACAACTTTCCACATGCAGCCCAGTCACTGTCAATCTAACTTGAAAAGAAGAGGGGATGTCAGTTCTCCAGAAAGCACACCTCCCCGGAGACACAGGCATGGCTTTCGTGTTCAATCACTGCATTTAATTCAATTATGTGCCCCCGCCACCCCCAACTGTCTTCCTTACAAGGAAGGTTGGGAGGAGAGTGATGCTTGATGCTTCTGCAAGTCCCCAAAGATGAGCATTCTTTATTAGGAAATTCAATAAAGGATGAGCTCTTACTCATCCAGCTGCTTCCTCTGGGAAGCTGTCATGGGGCTCCAGCTGCCTGCAGCAGGAGGATGGCTGGGTCTCCGCCATGAATTGATTTTTAGATTGGATTCAGCCAGTTGTCTTTTTAAAAAGGAGGACTTATTAAAACTGCACTTTGAATTTCATATTTGCGGACACGAAAAGCACCACAGAATCCTATTCTACTCTAGAATTTTTAAGGTTTAATTATCCTAATAGAGTTATTTCAAGTCTAACGATTTTCCTTCCTCCCTGTCTTTTTTTCTCTTTCCTCTTGTTTGTCTGTTTTCAAGGAACTATTAAGATTAGCATCTCTACGTGAAGTTGAGAAGAGGAAGGAGTTGGAGCTTAACTTGTGTTGGTTTTATTTTTAGAAAGACTATAATAAAATCATGCAATGAACAAGTTTGTGAGATTAAAATTTCAAAAAATATTATAAAGTGAATTAATATAAAATGCTGTAAAATATTATAAAATTGTAAACAAAGGGTTGTTTAAAATTAGAAACTCGTATCTTCTTAGATTAATGAATGCACATCTTTTGTCAATAAACCACTCAATGGCTGGTTAAGCTTCTCTTAGCTAAAATAATCAAAACTAGTCAGTTAGTGAAGAAGGTTGCTTCATTTATCTCATGAATTAGGCAATTCATGAAAAAAAAAATAATGAGTAAGCTTACCAAGGACCACCAGTTGAAGAAAACTAGGCTACTATAATTTTTGTATCAGTAAGTCACAAATCTTCAAATCATTTCATAGTACATATATATAAATATTATTTTTTTATTAAATGGACCAATAATATCTAAGAAGATGGATTATAGGCTACTGTTGTCCAAACATGAGTCTATATTGAAGCTCTTTAAGAAAAATTCTCAGACCCTCAGTAACATAGTCTCAATTTTGAGAAATGATGGCTAAGGAACTCAATCATTATTCCATGAAATTTCCTTTCATTGCAAATTATCACAGCAAGATATAAAATTTATCTTTATAATGGCAGTAAAGTATTGTTTTAGATTCCAGTTATAGTGAATGCTAAAAAACAAAACAACCAAAAAGCTATAGAATTTGTAGACCTACAAGTTTCTACAGACTCAGTTTTAAAAGTATTACTCAAAGCACTGTTTAACCCAAACCTGAAACTTTCCTGTGGTCCTTTTCTTTTTCATATACGTTCGTAGAGTGCTAAGTTTTGCTGAGCCTTATATTTAATTCAGCCTCCAAATTCTGGCCCCAGTCCTGCCCATCGTGTGGGTTCTGATCATTAATGGAAGGTTTGGCCACAAGAATTGTTTTTGTTGTTGTTGTTGTTCTTCTTGAGTTACAGAAGTTTTTTATCTTCTGCAAACTCTTTCCTTACTGGGATGGTAGGTCTAATTTTTTTTCTCTCTTGATTCAGACTGGAAAAAGAAAGTGACTCCTTTGAAAGCTGACCTCACTAGGAGCTTATTTAGTCACAGATATGTCTTTATAAATATTATCAACAGCATATATTTACTGAATACCATTGGATGTAAGTGGGAGTGGCACAATAAATGTTCTAAACAATGAATAATATTTCTTGAATGTCTTTATGAATAATTCACTGTAAATAGGTTTACTGATGAAAACATTTTTAATCGTGGTAAAAAATATATATAATTTGCCATTTTAATAATTTCTAACTGTACAATTCAACGGTGTTAATTATATTCACATGAAGCCCTGGTGGCACAGAGGTTAAGAGCTACAACTGCTAACCAAAAGTTTCGCAGTTCAAATCCACCAGCTGCTCCTTGGAAACCCGATGAGGCAGTTCGCTCTGTCTTATAGGGTCGCCATGAGTGTTAATCGACTCGATGGCAATGGTTTTTTTTTTCTGGTAATTATATTCACAATGTTGTGCAACCATCACCACCAACTGCTCCAGAAGGTTTCCAAGGAGCAGCTGGTAGATTCGAACTGCCAATCTTTTGGTTAGCAGCTGAGCTCTTAACCACTACAAACACCAGGGCTCCAACTATGTATTTATAAATTTTTTACCACCCAAATAGAAACTCTATGCCCATTGAGCAATGACTCCCCAATCTTTCTTTTCCTCAACCCATGGTAACCACAAATCTATTTTGGTCTCCATGCATTTGCCTATTCTAGATTTTTCATAAAAGTAGGATCATACAATATTTGTCCTTTTGTGTCTGGCTTACAGTTTTCAGGGTTTATCCATGTTGTAGCACGTATCAGAACGTTATTTTTCTTTATGTCTGAACAATAGTCTAAACCATATTATGCATATCCATTCATCTGATGATGGACACTTGGGTTGTCTCTACCTTTTTTGGCTATTGTGAATAATATTGCAATGAACATCGATGTACAAGTATCTGACTTCCTGCTTTTCAGTGGCATTTCATTGTGGTTTTGACTTGTATTTCCTTAATTACTAATAGGTTCTTTCTATGCACTTATTGGCCATTTTATGTCTACTTTGGAGAAATGTCTATTCAAGTCCTTTGTGCATTTTTTTGATTGGTTTGTTTGGTTTTCGTAGTTGTTGATTTATAGAAGTTCTTTATATATCCTGAATATTAAACCCTTATCTGATATATGACTTCCAAATATTTTCTCCCACTCTGTAGGTTGTCTTTTCACTTTCTCAATAATGTCCTTTGATGTGCAAACTTTCTTGTTGCTTTTTTTTTTTTTAATTTTATTTTTGGTAAAAATGTTCTCAGCAAAACCTGCTCCCATTCCAGTCTCTAGATGTAATGATCAGTGACATTGGTTACATTCCTTACATTGTGTCAACATTCTCATTATTCCTGTTCGAGTTATTTTACTCCTATTAACTTAAACTCTCTGCTCCCGAACTTTCTCATCCACACTTCAGAATAGCTATTGATCATTCAGTCTTTTATAATTTTTTTAAAAGAACGCCGTACTCAAGGATGACAATCTACTTTTTTAGCTAAACTTACTTAGCTTAAAGGTGATGTCACTATGATTGGAATCGACTTGATGGCAACAGGTTTTGGTTTTCAGGGGATAGTTTCAATTCAAGGTTTGAAGAGTAACTCAGGGCTATCGTCGCAGGGAGTCTTCCAGCCTCAACAGGTCCAGTAAGTCTGGATTCTTTAAGAATTTGAAGTTCTGTTCCACTTTTTTCTCACTTTCTATCAGGATCCACCTATTGTGTACCTGATCAGAACACCCCGTGGTGGTAGCTGGGTACCATCTAGTTCTTCTGATATCAAGGTTGAGGAGGTAGTAGTTTATGGAGACAATTAGTCCTATATGATTTTTCATTTCGATGAAGTCCAATTTATTTTTTTCTTTTGTTGCTTGTGATTTTGGTGTTGTATGATGATGATGATGATGATCTAAGGACTGGTGGCATCAGAGAGCCTCAAATGCCAGCCATGCAGTTTGATATGTCTTCTCCATTGACACATTGTAATTTATACGTTCTTCTTCCACCATCCAACAATAATGTGCCACTACCTACTTGACTAGTAGATTGTCTGTGTATCCTGGTCGGCATGAGAGAGTCCTGGTTTATAACTGTTAATTTTATTTTTGGTAAAAATATACACAGTTAGCTCTGTGCAGTTAGCCCCTCATTTCAATCTCTGAAATGTCCTGGGTTGGATGATAAATTATATTGTCATTCATATATGGGAATGACTAAAACTATAAAAGAAATACTGGGGAACACTAGGCAAGAGGGAAGAAAAAAGCAAATTGCCTCTCTGGCTAAACCCAAGTAATGCTTCCTGGAGAAAGAAACACTGCAGTTAACTCTTGAAATAAGCCTAAGAGTTAACCAGGAGAGGGGGCAAAATGGCTTTCAAGACAGAAGGGACAGTATGTTTTATAGGACAAGACACTGCAAGGGATAGATTGAAAAGTCAGACAAACAGGCTAATATGAAAATCCAAAAGTCGTTGTTGCAAACTTAACTTCAATTTTGAATCCACCTATTAACTTGTTATCCAGTCTGGCAAAATGGGCAGTGGAATTTTGAGGCTATAAATTCTAAACATGACCAACATTTATCTTTTACAAAAGCAAAAAAGATGGATTGCTTTAAACTGCCCAAAAGGAGAAGTAGGTCAGTGTCCTAGCTATGCGTTTGCATGTGTGGTGATATTAAAATGCACTGCTCACCTTCTCTCCCTTTTCTCTGCATTACGTGGAGCCCAGACAGAGGTAACTAGAGAAGATCCAGCATACCATTACACATATAGATTTCAAAGACTTGGGAAGCAATCTTATTTCAGCATCTGTAGTTGGTTTTATTAAAAGCAGTTTAAATTCCCCTGCCTAGAGCAGTTTGGAATTACAGAGATGGGCTGCAGAAATTTACATTTTAATTGAGACAGGAGACAAAATAGGGCATGGTGCAGCATTCACACATTACAAGGAAGAATAAATAAGATATGTATCAGCTGGGAGAAAAGAAATGACTGGTCGTTTTTCACTGCCTCTTGCCCTTAATTTTTTAATATGGCAGTGAGCTGACTTAGGCCTCCTACGCAAAGACTGTTTTTCCAGTCAAAATGTTTACCATTTCTGAAAGTCCTTGCTTTGAGATATCTTCACATTCTGGAGCAAATTTGCAAAGATTCAAACTGGAGTGTACATGTGGGCTACGTGTGTGGGGTGGTGTCTAGAAAATACAAGTCTCAATAAACTACTTAGGAAATGATTTTAAAGTATGGGGTAGAATAGAGAAATTTTTGATAAATGACATATGTCTCTTAAACACAATGATTTGAGCTGTTGTTGAGTTTTGTAGAAATAGAATTTCTCTCTGTGGGCGAATTATTGTGCTGTGATCAGTGTGGAAATCTCTCTGAAGAGTGGGGGGGACCAGGTTTTCAAATCTGAAGGCTCACTGTGGCTGACAATTGCCTTGAGAAAACATCTAGTTCCTTCCTTTTCCAAATCAATTATACGTTTGGATCATTAGTAGAAACTTAGGTGGATAATTTGCTTCCCATATGGGAAAATTGGTGTACACAAAAGGCATTTATCATACTAAAGCCTTTTTTTCCAGCAAAGTATCGTATTAGTGTCAAAAATGAGTTTCAGAAAACTACCGTAATTAAGCATATTTACACATTTGCTTAAACTTTCTCAACTTTATGGTATCTTCTATCAATTGCACATGTGTTTTTGCATTCTTATGTGCTCTTTATCAACTATATTTACAGATGAATTGTAAAATGAAAACCAGTAAACAGTATATTACGCAATCATCATTCTCTGAAGAGCCTAGTACTACAACTAGGCCTAAGGAAAGGAAATTTTACCCTTTGTTTCCATGTCTATCCATCTCAAGCATGGAGGTCAAATAGATTCCTGACTTTAAGCCTACAAAACTTATTTTAATTTGATTTATATTTTGACTTTGAATTTTCTTTTTACTTTTCTTAGAATTTTTAAATGACATTTTATAGTCTTTAAATGAAAGAATGACATGCCTTCATTTCTCACTAAGGTCACACATTTCTTAATCACATATTATTCTTAAGGTGAGAAGATTTTTTTCTTAGGACTTTTTTTTTCTTGGACCTTTCTGGTTCATTGTTCTAATTTGTGTTGATAATTTTTTTTTAGTTCTGCTTCGTAGCTGTCATCTCAGAGTTTTTTTTTTCCTCTGTACTCCGAGTCTATTATAGTTTGGTTACGTTTGTTATGTTTTGATCTCTGCCTCTTACATTTTTGGATTTCTACTTTTTTTTTTCCATGCACGAGGAATGTTTCAGAAAGTTTTTTGGAAAGTAAAAATGTTGAGTCCTTCCATAGTTCAAAATGGCATTATTTTGCCATCACTCCTAATTAATAATAATAAAAAATATATATGGCTTAAAGTAGATTTTGAAGTTCAGAATGATTTTTCTCTCAGAACTTTGAAGATATTGCTTTATTGTCTTATGATATGCGGCATTGCTGATGAGAAATACCATGTCAGTGTGATTCCCATTCCCTTGTAGATTGTCAGCTTTTCCATTTTTGGAAACTTTTGAATCTTCTATGGAGCCCTGGTGGCACAGTGGTTAAGAGCTACAGCTGCTAACAAAAAGTCGGCAGTTCAAAACCACCAGCCACTCTTTAGAAACCCTATGGGGCAGTTCTACTCTGTCCTATAGTCATTATGAGTTGGAATTGACTTGATGGTGATGGCTATGAATCTTTGGAGTCCTGGCATTTCATTGAGTTATGACAAAGTGTGGATTTTGCTTGGCATTTAGCCAAGTAGGTAACGCTTTATTTGAGGAGTGTTGTCACTTTTTTCAGTCGAGGGTATTTTTCCCTATTATTTCTTTGATTTTTCTCAGCTCTTCCATTTTCTATGCCTTTGGCATCCTGGGTTGATTCTCTGTTAATCTTTTTCTTATCATTTCCATTACTTCAGTGCAAAATAGAGATTTCCTCAACTTCTTCCCCTAGTTCCTTATAAATTGTTGAGCTTCCAGAGCCCTTTCTTCTTGACTTTTGCTTTGTCATTATAGCCTGTTCTAGTTTTATAGATGCAGAAGTTTCTCAAATCAGTGATGAGAATTTCATAAATTTCTTTTTTATTCCCTGCATTATTTCAATTCATTCTAGGGTCAGCTCTTATGTTGGCTCCTCTTGGTTCCTTTGTGTTGTGTTGTTAGTTTTTTCTATGTGTTTGGTAATCATTAGTAGTTTCATTATATTTCTAAAACAAATAGTATATTGATTAGTTTAAAATGTGTAAATGTCTATCCACAGAATGTCTCTCCTCTCCAAAATAGGGATGACAGAGTTGGTGATCCAGCTGCTTTCACTGTAGGACGCTAGGTTGAATAATAGGAAGATATGTTAGAAAAAGCTCAAAAGTTAGAATGGCTCAAGTTGCAGTCCTGATTATGAAAATTGTTAAACTTTTTTAGAGAGTAGTTTTCTAATTTTAGAAATCAGAGCAGATCACATGGGCAGTGGTTTTTCACCAAGTGCCAGACAGTGGTGGGCTGGAGAAATGGCCTATTTCACAGACAGATTTAATCATTCCCCTGCTTCACTTTCTTTATTTACTCTGCATCTCTGGGGTTTAGTGATAAAGAACAGCTTCCACCTCCTTAGGGGCTTCATGCTGTGACTGTTTTAAGTCTTAGTTTCACCTGCTTTGTTTGAACCATCAGTATGATCTCACCTATTTTCTCACTTCCAGATATCTATCAACAAAGATTCTTTACTAAGGCCCAGCCATCCCACCAGAGCTGTTATGGATGTATTACATTTTGATTTATCTCCTCTAAATTTAGTAGGGTTTTTGGAGGGAGATAAAGGAAAGCCTAAGCCTCTTATGTTACACCAGAAGCAACATTTTCAAGGTAAAACCAAAAGTTGAAGACTGTTCCTTCCCCTTTCTATTTATACTAGCTTTTTGGTTTTTTTTTTTTTTGGTTAAGAAGCAGCAAAAACAATCAAGATTCCCACCAGGCAACAAGCTCTGTGGTTCTCAGTTCTGCTGTACCTGTCTGTGCACAGTGGCTACCAGGTAGAAGAGGTAAGGCAAAATGGCAAAACATGGCCAAGTGTCCAGGGAAGTCTTTAGCTTGCAGGAATAGTACAATCACTTGTTTTTTTCTTCCTTTTTTTAATAACCCAATGTCACCTGGTAACTTCATTTGTTAAAGGCACAACTGCTGTCAAACCCTACTTCACGTATTTCCCATGGTGGAGCTTATAGAATCATTTGTTTCTTGCCATTTGATTAGTCTTTTTTAATTTCCATGCAGGTTTTTTTTTTTTTTTCATTTTCACACCTTTAATATAAATCAGAATGGAGTACATACCTGAGGCAATAGGCAGTGGGGCCCACATCGCTCAGTCTCAGCAGAGGCTTCCATTATAGTTGGTTGACTCCATTGGTGTGTATAGCTTGTATAGCTTACCAGATTCCTTGGATCACAGGCATCTGAACACTTGGCAATCCACATCTACTTTTCTATTCTTCCCAGTGTCTCTCCTGAATTCCGTAATTTACCACATTTGTTTTCTAACATAGCATGAAAAATGTTTCCAAGTTGTCTGAACAAATTATTTCATATAATAATTTTTATTATTTAAAAAAAATTGTATTTTCCTTTACCAGTATAATAGTCATTCCTTATCAGTATTTCCCAGCAAGGAGCTCAAACAATTTAACCAGCAAAGACTCCAATATTTACAAATTTTTAAGTCAGTAGAGGAGTTTAAGTAATTTGTTTTTTAGTGTTTACTGGTTACTTAGTGGAAACCCTGGTGACGTAGCGGTTAAGTGCTACAGCTGCTAACCAAAAGGACAGCAGTTCAAGTCCACCAGGTGCTCCTTGGAAAATCTATCGGGCAGTTCTACTCTGTCCTTTATGAGTCAGAATCAACTCGACAGCAATGGGTTTTTTGAGTTTTAGTCACTTAATGAACATTGTGCTTGGAGTTTTATTTATTTATATGCTACATAGTTCCAAAAATAATTTGAAGTGTCTTGAACATTACAGAATATCAAGAGTAAAGAATTAAAATCTGAACACTGCATAATGAAAGCAAATTTTGATCAAAATTAGCTTACCAGTAAACTCTAGAAGTTTATATAGTATTATGCATGTTTTAAAATTCTGGATGTTTCTAAAAAAAATTCAGCCTCTTCTCCTACTTTTTATGGTTATTAAAGAAAGATAACACAGAAAGTTCACATACTACAGGGCTACCTATTTTGTACTGAAACGTTAAGATGATTGACAGGTTTTTTAATTCTGTTTTTGAAAGGCTTGCTCCTCTGTAGACATAAATAACATCATATCAAAGACAGAAATTCAGTGTGGAATATTCACACGTATTTAAAAAATGAAATTGTTCTTAATTATTTAACTTAGTGTGAAGAACTTCATCTGGTTCTTATTCAGTCCCCAATTATTGTACTTCAGTTGTAAAATCTGCAACAAATTAAGAGTCCATTGCTTAAAAAATCAATGATATAAACATTGTTGATGATAAAGCATTTGTGTTTTAAAAATACAATAGTATAAACATTGTAAATGACAAAGCATTTTGTACCAAAATGTTTATGTCTCTATTAGCTTTAAAAATGTTTAGCCCTGGTTCTGTATTGTGCATATGAAAGTTTAATCATTGTATTAGGTAGAAGAAAGACATGAATTGTATATGAAGAAATTTCTAGTAACATTTATATATGTTATTAAAGCAGCCTTTGTTGAAAAAAAAAATTACACTCATGTGGGTCATGCTCTATCCTGGCAGCAATGCAATATTTACAATTAGGTTTGAATTGACTTGTAAATGGCGAAACTCTAGAGTTTTATCCACATGCTTTTTTGCTTGTCTGTTTGTTTTTTATTTCAAGCAGGTGTCCCTTTGTCATCTACTAGAATCAGCAACAAGTTTTTTTTTTTAATTTAGGATGCTATCACTTTGGCTACCTAAAAAGGTGGATTTTTCCCCCCCGAGAGGCCACTTAACAAAGGACATCCCTTACGTTTGGAATCTCTGATGATAATGTGATCGTAAATCCTTATAGATATTTTTTCCTTAATTAGAGAGGGTGGAGGGGTAGAGATGGAGCCCTGGTTGCACAGTGGTTAAACACTCAGCTGCTAACCAAAAGGCCGGTGGTTCAAACCCACCAGCCACTCCGTGCGAGAAAGATGTGGCAGTCTGCTTCTGTAAAGATTTGCAGCCTTGGAAACCCTATAAGGCACTGTCCTATACCGTTTTTATTATGAGTTGGAATCGACTCAACGGCAATGGGTTTGGTTTGGTTTTCGGTGGGGTAAAGAGAGGAGTTTATTTCACACAATTTCCCTCCTCAAAATAATTTTACTTTGATTAATATATATATTTTTTAATATTCAGAGCATTTACTGTAATTTTATTAATAAATACACCCAACAAGATCATTTCTCTGATGTGATATCCGAGTTAGCCACTGAGTATTGTGTAGATTTATTGTATCCTTTCCCCTCCTTTTCTTAAAAATAGAACAAACCTAGATAAGATATGAATTTTGGAATACATAATGCACTCACAAAACAAACACACCATCTCTTCTGCCCATTCCTGGCAAGTCAGGTTTCTTCTAAATAACAGGAATGATAAAACTTATCAAGACAGTTTTAGATTCTCCATAAATTAATAAATTAGGTGATGAAACTACTTCTATGACTACTCCTACTACTGGAATCATAGAGAAGGACTTCAGACTATTAAAGCTACATTGACCACAGGTCCACAGCCATACCACCCAGAACACACCCCGTCTTGTCTGATCTTGAAAGCTAAGCAAGGTTGAGCCTGGTTAGTACTTGGATGGGAGACCGCCTGGAAATACTGGATGCTGTTTTGGGTTTTTGGTGGGTAGGCATTTAGCCCCATCCCGAGAGCCTCCTCTCTTTGGAGCCTTGGTGGCCCAGTGGTTAAGATCTCAACTGCTAACCAAAACGTCAGAAGTTCGAACCTACCAGCCACTCCTTAGAAACCTATGGTGCAGTTCTACTCTGTCCTATAAGGTTGCAGTGAGTCAGAATCAACTGGACAGCAAAAGTTTTTTTTTTTTTTTTTTTTGGTTTAGGGCCCAGAGATGTGGGCTATGGTCATGGCCCCAGGATCCATGTGCCTACATATCATAAAGGTAGAAACAGAGGTCTGCAGAGACTTGTCTGTAGTCACACAGCACCCGAGATATAGAAAGACACCCCCTAGACTTTGGCTAGTACTTAACACTTTGAATATTAGATGATCATGAATTCACCACACAAGTCTTCTGGATAAGAAGGTAAGACACTGTAGTCCTTCATTTTATAGTTAAAAACAAAGCTGAGAAGTTAATTTATTTTTCCAAGTTCTCACAGTAAGTAAGTGGTAGAGAACAGAGTAGAACCCAGAGGTCCTGATTCCAAGTATGGTGGTCTTTTACCAATACTGGCTCATCTTCGTATGTGCAAAATAAAATAAAGTAACGGCAAAACAATGTTTTTAGAATAAAAAAATCCTCTTGTACCCTTAATTGCACAAATGATAAAAGAGATTGTGAATACACATATCTATCTTTATATTCTCTCACCTCCATGGAATACCCCATGTTGATATTTTGAAGGCCATAATGGAAAGAATAACTTATTTGTGCTAAATTCTCTGTAAGAAAAGTTCCTATTGAAATTCACATTGACTAAATGTGAAACACATCACAATATGCCTGATTCACAGCAAATTAATTATTACAAGCCAATAGAATAATAATTTTATAACTGACATTTTTATGCATTTCAAAGTGTCAAGTGCTCATATAATCTTCTAACTTAAGCCATATATTAATTCATTTAATCCTTATAACAAGTCTTTGGTAATTATATTATTTCATCTAATTTATTGATGAGGGCAGTGATACCTAGACAGATTAAGTAAATTTTCCAAGAACATGGTGGAGGAAACAGGATTCAAACCCAAGGATTTATCTTATGTGAAGATGAAATTTATGTCTCAAAGCTAATCTATATCTGGCTCAACTGTAGATCTACCTCATTCATACAGCTTTTCAGTTTCTTAGATCTACACTATTCTGTTGCTTATATTGCAATTCTGAGCCTGTGGCATACCCCAACACAGTTTCAATAATGGAGCCCAATCCTGCATTTCGCCCACCTTTGTCTGCTGTGTTCGTTTCTTGTACTAAATGTTGTCTATTCAGGAGACTGCACACTTCTTAAAATCATGGATGTTACTTCATTTTTCTCTTGTATATCATAAAATGTCAAGTTGTGTTGGACAGAAAACAGATGTTACTATATGCTTATTTGTAGGTTAAAGTATACTTTAGGGAAATAAATAGAGTGTGAGAAATCAGAGATTCGGTAGAGTAAGATGGTATTTGTTCTGGCTCTCTAGATGTTATTTCTTCCCACTGCAACCCCTAGTAATGCCCTAGCTTTTAACTTGGGCATCTGTTCTTTCCTCTATGAAGTGACACCTCTTTAAATTTCTGTCTTCGTAGGATTTCACCCATCCACTCCTTGTGAAAACGCCCAAAACTTCACATCCAGCCCAATTCTCTCACTTATCCTCTAGGTCAGTCCTGTAGAATGCATAATACTAAAACTTATTATGTCAAAAGTGATTTCATTATTTTATCTTTATAGGGAAACATTCCCACTTCTAAACAACTTAAGTAATTTGGGAGAACCCTGGTTTAGTGCTTAGATTAATTCAACAAATGTTTAGCAAGCGCTTACTGTGTGCTAGGAACTATAGTGAGTGCTAGATACACAGAGGATAATATGGTATGGTTTCTTCCATAGGTAGCAATTAAATATCAATTATTATAGTCCAAAGTTCTGTGTTACCATAGAAGTCTACCTGAGATGCAGTGAAAATCAGTATTTGCATTTGTATAGCTCTCACAACTTACTAAATAATTTCATCTAACAACTCCCTGAGGTGTTGTTACTGTCCATAGGCTCTAAGAAAGAGCCCTGATGGAGCAGTAGTTAAGCACGCTGCTGTTAACCAAAAGGTCAGTGGTTCGAACCTACTAGCTGCTTTGTGGGATAAAGATGTGACAATCTGCTTCCCTAAAGATAACAGCCTTAGAAACCTTATGGGACAGTTCTAGTCTGTCCTATAGAGTCACTGAGTCAGAAATGACTTGACAGCACACAAAAACAATAACATAGGTTCTGAGGATGGGAATTCCAAAACACTTAATTGTGCTCATGAGGAACATTTACATAGATCAAGAGGCAGTTGTTTGGACAGAACAAGGGGATATTGAGTGGTTTAAAGTCAGGAAAGGTGTGCGTCAGGGTTGTATTCTTTCACCATACGTATTCAATCTATATGCTGAGCAAATAATACAAGAAGCTGGACTATATGAAGAAGAACGGGGCATCAGCGTTGGAGGAAGACTCATTAACAACCTGAGTTATGCAGATGACACAACCTTGCTTGCTGAAAATAAAGAGGACTTGAAGTACTTACTGATGAAGATCAAAGACCACAGCCTTCAGTATGGATTGCACCGCAACATAAAGAAAACAAAAATCCTCACAACTGGACCAACGAGTATCATGATAAACGGAGAAAAGATTGAAGTTGTCAAAGGATTTCATATTACTTGGATCCACAATCAAGAGCCATGGAAGCAGCAGTCAAGAAACCAAAAGACACATTGCATTGGGAGAATCTGTTGCAAAGGAACTCTTTAAAGTGTTGAAAAGCAAAGATGTCACCTTGAAGACTTAGGTGCTCCTGACCCAAGCCATGGTATTTTCAATCACATCATACGCATGTGAAAGCTGGACAATGAATAAGGAAGACCAAAGAAGAATTGACACCTTTGAATTGTGGTTTTGGTGAAGAATATTGAATATACCATGGACTGCCAAAAGAATGAACAAATCTGTCTTGGAAGAAGTCCAACCAGAATGCTCTTTAGAAGCAAGGATGGTGAGACTGCATCTTACATACTTTTGGACATGTTGTCAGGAGGGATCAGTCCCTGGAGAAGGACATCATGCTTGGTAAAGTACAGGGTCAGCAGAAAAGAGGAAGACCCTCAACGAGGTGGACTGACACAGTGGCTGCAACAATGGGCTCAAGCATAACAATGATTGAGCAGTGTTTCATTCTGTTATGCACCGGGTTGCTATGAGTCAGAACCAACTTGAAGGCACCTAACAACAACAACAGGTTCTGAGAGGCTGAGTGACTTGCCTAAGTGTCGCCCCCTGCCCACCACCTCCATATGAGTGGTGGCACCTTGACACTCTGCTGCCTCTCAATCATTCTGCTACCCATATGCTGCCTTTGCTTCCCCCACCACAGGGATGAAGAACACATGGTTAATATGTCCTTGAATACCACCACAGTACTCAATACAAGCTGGATACACAGGAATGTTTATTTGATAAACAGAATTAAATTCAATGTGTG
Organism: Elephas maximus indicus; assembly: GCF_024166365.1. Classification (NCBI taxonomy): domain Eukaryota; kingdom Metazoa; phylum Chordata; class Mammalia; order Proboscidea; family Elephantidae; genus Elephas; species Elephas maximus. The sequence continues at coordinate 61,605,155 of NC_064829.1, forward strand.
GAAACTGTTGACAGATTATAGCACAGTTTAAGTGTGAATTTCCAACTGGCCCATCTAAAAATGGAATTGATTACCTTGTCCCTTGAGATATTCAAGTAGGTTCTAGATGAACCCTTTTTAGAAAGGCAGAGAAGATTTATACATATGACAGTAGGTTTGCATAAGTGATCTCCAAAGTTCCTTCTAACTCTGCATTTTTATGACTAGTTTGTTCCACTAGTCCCTATGCCTCTATGGACTGAGATTGATTTTATTTTTCTTTTTAAGATATCCAATACCACTTCCCCAAGCCACTAATTCTCAAGAGACAAAGAGTTGCTACTTAAGATAATTGTGCAAATTCATCATAAATCAATATAACCCAGGGTACATGGCTTCCTCTGATGACTTAATTTAGGTATCTCACATGGAATGTGTTTATTACCATCCTCTGCATAATGCAATATCTTGTTAGAGGAGTGAACCGGAGAATCATCTTTTTTCCTAAATGATTGTTTCAGTTTCCATACAGGTAAGTTAAATAAAGCTAAAATTAGAAAATATCTCTGGCAGAAAAAGACAATTATTTTATAACATCTATTGAGACCCATAAAATTTTGAAGAATTGGTATGAGGCTTGATGGGATAGTTGAAGACAGGAAGGATTTGAGAAGTGCTTTGCTGGTTTCGTTTTGGGTAAGGATTTTTAAGAGGGTTCTGACTCCAACTTACAACAATATTTGGCAAAAGTACAAGAATGTGCTTAGAGGTAGAAGGGTCTATAAGAGGACACTATAATTCTAGAAGATTCCAACTCCTGCATAAAAGAGAGTATAAGTATTCCTTCTCATGACAACAATGACCATCTCCAATGTTAGAATAATTCCCTTACTATCAAAATTAAAATGGAAGACTTGGATTCTATTATTGCCCCACCTGGTTTCAAGTCTTGACACAAGTGATTGAATTGTCAAATGGATTTTAGAAATTCCCAAAGAGTTATGATCTGGAATTTTTTGAGTTCAGATTTAGCCGGAGACAAAAACATGGGTTGAGTACTTAGATGTCTAGGAAAAGTATGGATTGGGGGCATATGGTGTCATTTTCCTTGGTGAATATATCTGGTGTTTCAGTGATAAGAATGGAAACCTCTAGCTTCCAGAGGTAAGCAACTTCTAGATCCCATTTTTCTGAGTTCTGAGAATTTCCTGTGATTTGTCCATATCTGAGGGACATTCCTTCTAATCTTTTCTGAAATGTTTGAATTAGGGTAAACAATGAGTTTTCTTCAAATCAGGCCAAGTCTTTTAAAGAGTTTAGCTTATTTTGCCTTGAATAAGCACACATTGCAACCTGAAAAATGTGGTATCACAAAAATGCCCAATTTTATAGTTGCCCACAATGACAAAACTATTCAGCTAGTTATGTTAACAAAAAAGAAATCTAGATCTAGGTAAGGGTAGCCAGCCTGTACCAGTCATACTGCTTACGTTTTCTATAAAATGCTAAAATTAACCTTGCCCATCAGATTTTCTATGCAGTCATCTTTATCCTTTGCTTTTCATTGCTTTCTCCTCTTACAACTTGAATTCCCTGACAGAATATTCTTTTTTAAAGACCATCTTTGAGAGAAGTGAATAAAATAGTAGGTTCTTGGTAAATTTCTCAAAAAAATTTCCACGGATTTAGGAATGTGAGGGAAATGACAAGAGGAAAGCAATTTTGATTCCAATTACTTGCTTCCCCTAAGAGTAAAATGTCTTCTTCTTTTTTAAACCAGGAAGTTAAAAAAAAAAAATCTATACATCAAGAAAATTGAAATATATTGAGCATAGTAAAATTGCATTTTGTGCTTGGTTTTCTAGTGGGACATGAAGTCATGATACTCAGACTAAAACGGGTCAGTGCATTATATAACCATGACCTTAGGAGCAGGCAGCAGTACTGATTTGGTGGTAAATATAGCTGACTGGAAATTAAATCCAGCTAGAAAAATAATTCTAGTTAAAGGTCTTAATTAGCCATCTTTTTGACTGTTCTATAATTTAAGAAACAAAATAATTCTAGTAGTCTAGTACACCAAATATGTTTTAATGGACCCGGTTGCTCATTACAAATAAATCTGACAAACTATAACACCACGTAATTTTAACTTTTTGACATTCATAGGCAATTAGATTCCTTCTATGAGAATGGGAACAAAGATGAAAGATGTTTTGAGATTTTTTTTTAATCTCACTACTTATCATTTATTCAATAACAATCACACCAACAACAAATAATTATAAACTGCCCATAACAAATACTCATTTTCTTCACCAAATATGATTCTCATTTGTATTTTAAAGGGACCAATAATATTTTCGACAGCAGCACTTTTGGTTTTTATCTACACCTAAGATAGCTTTTAAGAACCTACTAGAATAGTATGAAATTAATTAGTTCTCTACTAAAATGCTATTTAAGAGTACATAAATCTCCGTTGTCAGCTATTGATAGCTCAGCATCTGGTGTAGGCCCAGAGCTACATTAAGTGAATGTAGAGAATTCTTCAGTGTTTTGCAGCACAGGGTCAGGTTTTCTCCTAACTAAAGATTAAGACAAGGGATTTAATGTCAGCAGCGAGGGGTAGTTAACTCGGACCTGATTGTTATTCCAACTCAACTACCAACTTCTAGCTTCTCAATCCTGAGAAATGACTATAACTTGATGAAGCTTCATTTTCTCTTCTGTAAAATGTTGGAAGTTCTATCTAGTTTGCATCATGGCTGAGAAGCATATATTTTGCAAAGCCTCTAACACAGAGCTTGTGTAGTTTGATTAACATTTCCTCCACCATTGCCCCCCATTCCCTCAACCATTTCCCCCCATTCCCTCATCTTGTATAGATCAAAAGACCTGGGTGAGCAGAGCCCGGGTTCCCTGTGTCTGGAGGGTACACAAGAGTCCTGAACTTCCCTATGGAGGTTGACCAGCTCCTGGAAAACTGAAAACCAGTTTGTAAGCTCTGCTATACCTACCATGTTGTCATTTTCTTTCCATGCAAAAGTGTTTCATATTTGTCAAATGGAAGCTGGTTGGGTCAGAGGAATAGTTGCAGAGTGGTTATATTTGTAGGGGAGCATTTTTTAGTACTACACAGCATGAAGTCACCTAGTGCATATGCCATGCAACACCACTCAAGCCTCAGGATTTTAAAATTGCACATAAGGAGACTGTATTTTACATAATAATCAGATCATTTTTCCTAGTTGTATTCTAGCCATTATGTTGAAAAAGAACGCCTCCAACAATATTCACCTTAAATTTCAAATCTGAGGAAAAACTGCATGAATTTTGGGGGGCTTTCCATTTTGGTTTAGAATTATGGTCGCTTCTGAAATAGCATGGCAATCTTTCAGGTGACTGTTCTTTGGATATACTTATCAACACAGCTTAACTTCATGTTCAGTAAATATTTTTGAGACATTGTATGCAAAGAGTATTCTTAACTGATGGTTTATTTCACATTCCAGAAATTTTTAATCCTGAGTCACCCTTTATTTTTGTTAATACCTTCATGCAGTTTCACAATGACTGCTGAGAGAACCATTTATAAATTGGTTAAGTGTTGGGGAAGTTAGTTTTCAGGAAGCAAAACAAACTTTGCCAACAATTTTTTTTTTTTTTTGATACGATAAGCCCCTCCCTCCCACAACTACCGCCTGTCACACTCTCTACTTAGTTTATTTATTTTCTCTTCTCAAAAAAAAAAAATCACCTTTTCTTGTTGAGACTGTCTCTGAAGTTAAGAACACACACACACACATTTCTCTCTGTCTCTGTATTTCCTCCTTAAATCTCACACAGCTCATGATGTTCTAAACTGTGCACATTTTTGTAGAGAGTTATTTTTGATGAAGAGACCCAGCATTCAACCATTAACTGGACTATCAGTTTGTCCATGTATACCAGGCTCTCAGGCTCTTCAGAAGATCAGCTAAGTCTTATCTTTGTACTTTGTATCTCCAGTCCTTTGTATGGTGCCTGGTTATAAAACAAATAAAACGTTAAGAAAGTATTTGTTGTGCTGAACTAAAACAAATGCACAATGTACCCATTGAGTAAATGAGAGGACAGTCCAAACTGTGTACCATGAGAAGGTAGTCCAGGACTTTCTCAGCCCCAATGACTCACCTTGACATTCACTTAGGAGACCTGTCTGACAGCTTTCTGAAGGACTCCATCTTTATGCCATCCTGGTTAAAATTTTGTCCTACAACATCAGTGTATACAGGTTTTTTACTTCCAAATATGTGAATAACACAAAACCAGAGGGGAGAGCTTGTCCAAGGAAGACATATGCAATGTTTGAAAAAATCTTAGAAGGGTACATATGGTTTTATATTATCTATATGAAGTGTAATGGGCACATAAAATCCTACATCAGTCCAGAAAATCACATTTGCCAGTGCACAATACAAGAGGCTTGACTTATTACGCAGTTAGTATGAGAATATATAGAATTGTTTTAGTTAAATGTAAACTTAAATTGAGTCATTTTTCTGTCACTAATATCAATTTGAAGCACATTTTGAAGTGTAGTACTCAAATAAGGAACCTCTCACATTTCTTCTGTAGGTTTGTCTTAGTTATGTAATGCTGGTATAACAGAAATACCACAAGAGGATTACTTTAACAAACAGAAGTTTATCCTCTCACAGTCTAGTAGGCTAGAACTCCAAATTCAGGGCACCAGCTCCAGGGGAAGGCTTTATCTCTCTGTCAGCTCTGGAGGAAAGTCCCTGTAATGCATCAGTCTTCCCTTGGTCTGGAAGCATCTCAGCACAAGAACTAAAGGCCCAAAGGCACTCTGCTCCCAGTACTGCTTTGTTGGTGGCATGAGGCCCCCATGTCTCTCTGCTCGCTTCTCTCTTTTATATCTCAAAAGAGATTGGCTTAAGACACTGTCTAATCTTGTAAATCTCATAAATTTAATTGCCACTAATCCATCTCATTACATAATAGTGATAGGATTTACAACACATAGGGAAATCACATCAGATGACAAAATGATGGAAAATCATACAATACTGAGAATCATGACCTAGCCAAGTTGACAGACAAGCTCAAAACAAATTGTGAGAATAGTGTAACTCGAAAACTAATTTTATGAAGGCCATGAGTAAAATGGAGTTTATGATCAGTGTCCCACAACAAGACTATGTGTCCAAACTGATATTTGCAGTTCTTTGTTTTCTATAGACTCATTTGTGCCTGTGTGCCTATATGATGTTGTTTCTGAAACTCTTCCTCTCCTGGCTGATTCCAACATCAAGTCCCAGCTCAGACATTTCCTCCCAGTTTAACTCTAACTCAACCGCCACCTTGTTTCTCAGCTTTAACCTTTTTGTACCCCTAGTTTATGCTAGTAGCTATGTATTTATCCACATATGGGCCTGTCTATTCTACCAAAACCGTACTACCTAGTACGGTGCCATTACCACATGTGACAATTTAAATGTAAATAAAATAGAATTGAAAAATCAGTTTGTCAGTTGCCCTAGTCGTATTTCACATGCTCAAAGGCCATGTGTGGCTAATGGCTACCATATTGGACAGTACAGATATAGGCTATTTCCGTCATTTCAGAAAGTATGTTGGCTAGGCTGAGATCCTCAAAAAAGACTCTGGCTGATCTCTACACTCTCATCTTGGGCAATGCATGGAACATGGAAGAGAACCAGTAACAACTACTGAACTCAATTAGACTTAGGAATTTTGGAAGTGCTTATGTGGAAAAAAGAGTCCCTGAATGGTGCAAATGGTTAACACTTGCTCCTAAGTAAAAGGTTGGAGGTTTAAGTTCACCCAGAAACACCTTGGAAGAAATGCCTGGTAGTCTACTTCCAAAATATTAGTAATTGAAAACTCAGTGGAGCAAAGTTCTACTCTGACACATACGTGGCAGACATGAGTCAGAGTCAACTTGATGGCAACCAGTTGGTTATGTGGAAAATAGAATCGGACACATTTTATGTTGCTCTAGACATGAGGATAGAATTTCTAATTTGTGGAGGTAACAAGGAGATTGATTTGAGTTCAAAGCAAAAAACAGCTTTCTCAATAGACCTATTAGAAAATGAAATAGGCTTCTTTGTTAGATATTGAGCTCAGGTTCCAAAATCATTGCACTGAAGCCAATGGTCACCTATGAAGGCCCCGGTACAAAGATCCCTGTGTTGGAGTGGAAAGTGCAACCAGAAGAGAATAATTGAGATTCAGATATTCTCAATGTTGTGGAAGTTTTATGAAACTTTTGGAATACTGTGACTACCTGTCACATTTCGGTGCCTGACACTGTCAGCAATGATCTCTGCTCTACCTGAGAATATTTCAAGTATACATATTGTCTTTCTCTAGGATTGTTTTCACAGATGCTAACACAGTTTTAAAATGTTCCTTTAGTCTTTACTTTTTTTAAAGGAAAACTGTCTGGAGATAGAAAACTGAGTTATATCACAGGGAGATTGAAAACAAATACTAACCACAATAAACAAAGAATAATTGAAATAACATCATATAAGATTTTAGCATCATTGACTAAAGGAGTAGGGTGAGGCACAAATCACATGTATTAGTAATAGATCTGCTTTTCATATAATCGAGTTCAACAATCCTTTGGGTCTTCGCAATAGTAGGCATTCAACTGTTGTTGAATGTGGCAAGACTAAATGCAAATATGTCTGATTTTTTAAGCTCATTCTGATTTATTCAGTGAAAACCCTAATTGATCCATTTCAAAAAGCCTTTTTCTGTTTTGGAGCAACAACAATATTTTGTTATTTTTTTCTCTGTCTTCAAAAATAGTATGGTTTTAACTATAAGAAAAGAGCACAGGCTCAAAAAAAAAAATCTAAATGTAGCTGAGAAATGGAAGAAGCTTTCATAGATTAAAGCTATTCGTGTCACCAAAGACATTAGGCAAAATGTCCTTGTTATGCACGAGGTTAAATGACCTCTGGGGTAGAACGTTTCATTTGATTTGATGGGGGAAGAGTACACTTCTTCCTGTTTAGAAAGGGCTTGGCGAGAAGGAAAGTGAATTGGGGTATAAAAGGAATCCTGGCCTAAACTATGACAACATCCTAGGCTCTTCCATTGTTGGGTTGGATGATTTGGGGCTTTTTTTTTTTTTTTTTTTTTCATCTTACAGGAAGTCAACTTCTCTCTTTTTTACATGGAACCATAAGTAGTCTCCCTTTCAAAACAAAGAGAGAAATAATGATAAAATGTTATTGCCATACCAAACAATTATTTTGGGGAGAAAGACCTCAAATACAGCCCAATCATTATCATTCATTCCATACATGAACACATCTTCCTGGAGGAACTCACAGGAACACATTCCGCATATGGACACATCTCCCTAGGGGTGGTTTATGTGTAGTCACAGGATGGCTATAAAGTGTATATCCTGAGATCTGACTGTTAGAATGACTTGCTTAAGGCAGAACATTCCCAGAGGATGTCTTGTATTAAGGGTTTGATAACCATTTGAGTCAATATCCCCAGAGACAATGTGTGCCAGCCTTGTGGGCCGGTCACAGAATAATACAACTTAGTTAAGCAGGTCTAGCTTCAGCTACAAAGGTCAACTGCTTCTGTAGTTAAAGCTAGAGTCAAAGATGGGGTTTGAACCCTGACTTTAAATCAGCCATTTTACCTTAGTCAAGAGCCTCTAAAATTTAATGCTCCTCATCATAACTTAACACTCAAAGAGGTTAGCTATTAAATTTCTTATTTCAAAGTAAGATATTGGAAAATTTAATTGAGTAGAAATAAATTTTACAATGTTATATAGCACTGCCCCTTCATGAGACTTCCCTATGTCCGTTAACTTTTTACCACTAAAGACTATGTCAACCATCTACTTATCAGTTTCCTGCTAACTCAAAGACTATGTCAACCATCTACTTATCAGTTTCCTGCTAAGTCAAATATGGGGAGGGGGTAATAACTCCTGAAACTGTAAGCAAAATTTGATAACTATTTGTATATGTGAAATTTACTGAGGCAAAATCGCATAGTTTTTATGAAACCCTCTAAGAAGATTCTAAAAAACTAGGAATGGTCATCTCTTTTAATCTCTTTTAATACTGAGGAATCAGAACACTAAGTATGTGTGGCGGGAGGGTAAGCAGTCAGAATTTATTTTAAATTCCAGGGCTTATTAGGCCAGCAGCCTGGGGACAGGACCTGATAATGTGTTGCAGCTAGCTGATAAAAGTTCGCAAGAGCCAATTGGTAAATTTTCAGGATTTTTGCAAGCCATTATTAAAAATAAAATTATATAAACTTAACAATTAAATGCATCATATTAAAATCAAAGTAATAAATATTTGTAGCTCATCTTTTTCTAGTTGTTTTTTACTAATTATTTTGCTATTATCTACGTTCTTGAGATAATTTACATCTATTGAATCTGTATGGTAGACATACTATGTGAGTGTCCCACTGTGCATCTCTTCACAACTCCATGGTCAGCAACGTCAATTTGGTAGCTTGAAATCAATCACAATAGAAGTATTTACACCACAGAAATTGGCAAATGTTCAAATCAGGCCTTTTGCCTCCCCACCTCTCAGCCAATTCAGTTGTCAAATATTTACCAGCAACCTCCAGTTCAGACTTGCCTGATTGTCCACTCGTTCACACGAGGGAGTTCATGAATTTTGGTATTATGTAAGAAAGTTGTACTACTGTAAGAAGAACTCCTAAACAACGTTAAATAAGGGTTTTTCTTGGAGGAGAATTCATAGAAAAAGCTTTAGCAAAAACAGTGCTTCAAGTCTCCATCTGACCTTTATGGATAAAAAGAGTTGTCAGTCCTCTAATTACCAATTTTTCAGGGAACATGATGCTACCATCTTTCTTGTAACTTATCATGACCAATTGTTCTCCTAAGATGGATCAGAGTGAAAAAGTTCATAATCTTCTCAAGACTTTTTCCCTTCTGGATCCCAAATTTTACATGATTAACACTTTATGAGAACAGTGAATCACATTTTGCATTTGAAATATAACCCTTACCTCTTGGGTGACCTTTTCCAAAAAGTTTCAATACTATCTCTAACCTTCGAGAAACTCTTGTTTGATTATGTTAAACTGATAAATTTCTCTGGGTTATTTGAAATAAATCATACACTTTTTTTCTTTTCTTTTATTCTCCTTAGTCAAAAATAATGAGGCCAGATATACTATAGCTCAGACTTAATGAATTTTATCTGGATGGGATTTTAGCGAAGTTCTTCTTTTAATCTTAATTTTTCTTTAATTCTTTGAGATTGTCCGTGTGGGTGTGGCCATATGATCAGAACTTCATCCTGATCGCCTAATGCAGCTATTTCCAAAATCTTTCTATAATTTCTTTAACCTGTATTAGCTAAAAACTATGAATCATGACGTAAGAAAATTTCTAGAGTCATAAAAATATTGCTAGTCTTACTTTATGGGAAATATTTTTTAACATTTCCTCTACTTTCACGATGCTATAACCTAAATAGAAAAGCAGATGAGCTTTTCTTAGATGTAATTATTTTATTGTTAATATTTACTGTCTAGAGTTGGCAGAGCTAATGACAAAGCTAATATTGCTCCTCTGGTCATGAGTTAATGTCCTTCAGTCCTCCAGCTCACACACACTTTGAGGCTATTCCCAGACTTAAGCCTCCTGCATTATGCAATGTAACAAAGTGGTTATAGAGCAACTTGAATGAAAGCTAACATGTGATGGACTGGCCCAAACAATATTGTCTTCTCTGGGGAGGAAAGAAATCATCATCATTATCAAATGTTGCATTTAAAAATAAAGATACTTTAGTTACACCCTCAGTTGGCAATGCAGGAATTATACATTTTTTTTTCAGATAATCCATTTTGCCTCTTTTTGTGGTTAGGAAGGCAGTGCTGTGTTCTCTTTGCTTGTCATAGTCAAAGTGACCAGGATTATCCGTGATAAGCAAGTTAATTCACAACAGATCAGAGATTACTTTGATTTTTGGCAACACTCAAAATCACTTCTGATTAAATTTTGCAGTTCTGCTCGTTATTCTTTTAATTATGTATTTTTTTCTCCAAGCTTTGGTACTAAGAAGTACATGAAAGATGTTTCAAAAGCATTTGTTTTTGAAGCAGTGTTAGCCTTGAAAAGAAAGACAAAAATGGGAGAGGCTAGAAGGGTAGGAGCAAAGATTTGCACCGGATACATTCAGAGACAGGATTGAATTCTTCTGCAGTGAGGAACTGTATCAGCATGTAGTCTTTAAAAAAGCTGGGAATGGAAATGGTCGCCTCTTCTTTGTGTTTATCTCTTTATATGTTGCCAAGATATAGGGAGGCAACTTGCCAAGTCCTCTCCACAGAGAAGGAAAACTCTGCCCTCAGGACATATCTTGTGTCTTGTGGAAGAAAGGAATACAGAGATTTAGGCAAAGAAAATTGGAAATGAGCTGAAAACAAAGCTTTACAACCTGATTGTGACTAGACTAAGTATAAGGGATGCTATCTAGCCACAGGTGCATAAGGTGACATGAGATGTTTCCTACTGTGTCCTCCTCTCCCATTTTCTCAGCTACTTGCCTTCTCAATGGTAAGACATTAGATAACTAATTAAAATGCTGGAAGAAATCATTATTCTTTAATTAAATAATGGATTATTGAAGGCAAACCTTTCAATACATGATTGAAAATGCTGTTAAACTAAGAGGTCCCTTCCTGTTGAATCTATAATGTACACTGAACCCGATAATATGTCCCTGGGGTCAGTGACTGAGTTGCTTTGGATCCGAGGATAAAGAGGTTTCGGTGGAACTACACCGACATAGCAAAATAGGTCAAATGCTACATCTCAGCACCTGTGGGTGCCCTTTATTATCTCTCAATGGTGTTCATAGGTTCTAGATGTCATTAATCATGAGAGCCATGAGATGGCATACACCCCACTTGTTTTTTCAGAAAGAGAGAGTGCATGTTCTCAAAATGTTCTATTCATACCACTGCGCCTATTGTAGAGATTGGGTCTCAGCCTCCAATTTATGGTGAGGGTACCGGGGGAAAGTGGTAAATTTTTCTTCCATGAATGGCTTTGAAAAGCTATCAGAGAAGAATCTCACACACACAAACACACACAAAAAAATCCATAAGGACATACACAACAGACACAGAGACACACAAACATCTCTGTACTGTTCACCTCTGGCTAAGCATTTTTTTTAGTGATTAGTGTTCATGTAACATCAATGTTTGTAACATTCAAAGCTCTTTAAAGCCTGTAACATATATGTATATATATATATATATACACATACACAAATGAGCTCAGCATTCTTCTGTGTGTATATATATATTAAAAAAAATTATATACATATATTTCTTATAATGCTATATATATATTTTTACTTAAATGTGTATGTAGAAAATGTTCTCATTTCCTCTCTCTCTCCTTCCTTTGTTCCTTTCTTCCTCCCTTCCTCCACCTTTCTTTCTCCCTTCTTCCTTTCTTCCCGTACTTACCAAAATGATACAGAAATATCTTTGAACTATGCCTAAATATCAGATATGGAATGTGGATGATGCAATTAAAATGTAATTCTAGTGGAATTTGTAATACAGACCTTTAGGGACACAGCAGAGAATAGTGACTGAGAGTAAAGGTTTGGTGTCAGTCAGCCCTGAATCAATATTTGGCTCAATTACTTTATCACTGAACCTCTTTGAACCTCAATTTTCTCATAAATAAAATGGATCTAATCACTCATTGTCTTGTTTAAAGATTAAAGAAAGATTTGAAATGAAGTATTTAGAAATATGTTTGCTCATTTTAAGTGTTGGATAAAGGGTATATTCTTTGGTTTTAGGAGGTCTGTGAAACCCTTGGAAATGCATGGACAATTTTCTGGGTATGTTGAAAAATGCATTTTATATGGAGTGTTCATCAGATTCACAAAGGAAATTGGCCCTCTGGAGTTTCACATATCAGTTTCCACTAGAAGACAATCCATTTTCAGATAGGAGGCTCCTGCCTATTAATCGTTCTTAATAAATGAATCTGTGTGTGTGTTTTCCTTCTGAAGAAAGGTGGTTTGGGTAGCATTTTTGAAGTAGTTCAAAATTATTCATTCTGTAAATCTCAGATAGTCTGTATAAGTTTCTTCTCTGAATATCAGAAGAGTTCCTTAAGAATATAACAGTTCTGTTGTGATTATAATTTTCTTTTTAAATGCAATAGAGTATAGAGAATTTTAAAACAGACTCCAATGTTCTCTCCACTTAACAATGTTGTTGTCGTTAGCTGCCATTGAGTTGTCCACCAACTAGGCAGCTGACTCATCCCAACTCATGCCAACTCCATGCACAATAAAAAGAAACAAAATCCTACCCAGTCTTTCATCATCCCCATGATTAGCTGGGGATTGGACCATTACGATCCAGGGGATTTTCACTGGTTAATTTTCAGAAGTAGATCACTAGGCCTTTCTTGCTAGTCTGTCTCAGTCTGGGAGCTCCACTGAAACCTGTTCAGCATCATAGCAACACGTAAGCCACTAATGACAGATGGTGGCTGTGCTTGCCATGCATTGGCCAGGAATTGAACCTGGGTCTCCCACATGGAAGGCAAGAATTCTACCATTGTATGACCACTTCTCTCATCCCAACAATAAACAAACAAAAGTTGCCATTGAGTCAATTCCAACTCTTAGCATCCTAATTTAGAAATGTGTAATGTAGTCTGAATTGCAGATGTGTTTTTATAGCCTGGCTTCTCAAAGTTTTTCCTCAAGGTCTATTATTATTTTTTCCTTCCATTAAGTGTTATTCCCTGTGCTACTGCTAACAGACATTTAGGCGTGCTCCTCCTTGTAGCGTATTAGGGAAAAAAACATTATACAAGTTTATATTTTCAAGTATATCCACTAATGAACAACAGAGGCAATTATCTATTTAAGTTAGGAATGCAGTTCCTTTGACACTGAAATAATTTTAGGAGTGATTTATCCTCCCTTCCCAACATTTAACTTTAATTATAGGTAACTGACTCAGCTGTCTACAAGTTTTCCTGTATGTATACCACTTCTGCTTGGCTTGTAATTATGCATGGCAAAGGCTGTGTTTGAAACCTGTCTACTGTGCTTATAAAGAATATCCACTTACTATGTTTTCTAATAGATAAATTCCTTGTTTTTTGGCCTATTTTTCATTTGATGTGGTGGATATTAATATGTACACAAAAGTCATACCTTCACCTCATTTTTTTGTTTCTATCTCATTTATCCTCATCAACCAAGCCCAGTATATCTTCACTGGTGGAACTTGAAAAGGAATCAATGGAATTTCCATGGCATTTTCCACTCTGGTGGTACTTTTTTAAGGAAGAGTCAGGCATGCTGAACAAGACAATGACAAAAGTCTGACACTCAGACAGGCTTACCTGTGTAGTTGTTGTTTTGGGATTTTCTGCCTATATTTATGTATTGATCTATCTATCATCAATCTAATCTATTTATACAATCAATAGACACACATGCCTTCAGTCAATATGTAGAAATGATAGATGTAGCATTTTATGTTACGTTTCTTTGTGTTCCTATGTGAACATCCAAATACTTTTACTATTCAAAGAGCACAGAAAATACAAGCCAGTTCTGGGTCTCTAGGTAAACTAGTAAAGTTTGTCTCCTCAGCCTATTAAAGTAAGATTTGTAAATGAGATTTTTCCCATTACTTGACAAAAACCATGAGTTAAAGTTTCCAGTCAGGTGCCTTCTATATAGATTGACTAATTAGAGTAATTATTCTCAGGCATGGCAATGCTCCTCTCAAATCCATCCCTGTCCTCTGGGTCAATGATAAAAATAAGGCAAGCATGCACATTCTTAACCAGCTGAAATGCAACATAGGAATTAAAAAAAAAAAAAAAAGATGGTAAATAGGAGGACTAGCAAAAGAGAAATAGCTTTGAAGATACATTTTTATGACAAAACATTTCACAAGGAAGCATGAATTTAGAGGGAAATATACAACCTGCGTCAAACATAAATGTACTGAAATCAAGAATCCCAAATGGAAACTAAACTCTATAGGATGTTGCCAATAGTTCAAATACGATGAATCTATACCATGTTACATTGTTATTTTTGGCTTATACAGAGGTTGATCATTAATATAAGCCAGACTGGAAGCAATGACGGATGTCAAACCATCATGTAAGCACAGCTGTGTGAATTAGTTTCATTATTACCTATAAGCTGCTCTGACCTTGTCAGTTCTGGTGAGGAGAGCACTTAAATCTTGAGTCCTGTCAATAAATATCTGGCAGCTGATCCAATTGCAACAGGGCATGACAAGGTCACGATGTTTTGCAGCATCCCCTACAAATGATAATAACTGTGGCGGCCAATGAGATTACAGCTTGTGAGGTACCATCCAAAATGATGTATTCAACTGAAACTTATTAATCACTACAGGCTGATTTGGAGTAGATGATAAACTAGGTCTGTAGAAATGGCAAGAGATTAAAAAGAAAGAAAAGAAAACCTAGTTCAAGTGAAGCAACTTATTAATTGGGTTGTGCTTACTTACTCCAAGCTTTAGACATAGAATAAAATTTGTTAGATCTGGCATTATGGGCCTTAAATATCTAGGCTTTATTGGAAAAGGGCTGAGGTTGAATTATTGCAGGGCTTTGAACCATTTCGTTCTGGTTCGAACCCCTGCTGAGATTTTCATTTCTATCCCAGATATACTGAATCCAAAACTACATTTTAACAAAATCCCCAGGTGATTCTTATGTATAATACATTTTGAGAACCACTGCTGTACTAGTGGTTCTCAGAACTGGTCCCTAACCAGCAGCATTAGCATTGCCTGGGAACTTCTTAGAAATGTCAGTTCTCAGCAGGGGTTCAAACCAGAATGAACCAGTTCAAAGCCCTGGAATTTTGTCAGCTATTATTTTTTTAGTTTTTATTATAATACAGATGTGGTTACTTACATAGAAACCCAAGTTGACAATGATAAATTTGATAATAAATTTATGGTAAGTTTGGATGTGGGTGTCAGCCAATTAAATGAGCAATCAAACCCCGAATACAATTAGAGTTTCCTTTGAACTGCTAGTTCCATGGAGAGTCCCATTACTGGGCAAAAACAGATAATTATTTGGAAGAAATCCATCAAAATATATTGTCTGGAACTAAATAGGAGCTGAAGTAGTGACTGTTTATTAGGGAGAAAAACTTAATTTGGAATCAAAATCAACTATTAAGTTTTAAACAAAATATATTGAGAGAGGCAAATTAGAGGCTTGAGAATAGAAACTAAAACCTCCAATATTTTTCCCAAGTGTGTGTATATTTATGTGTGTAGTTTAAAAAAAGCACAGTAATTATTTGTTCCCAGTATAGCAAAAACTCAGCCCAGAGACTCAAATGCCTACAGAGCCAGGAAATTAAATGAATATTAACATGAAGCCACTGGTATATGATGTCTCAGACCCAGACTGGAGCCAACCGGAGAACTCATCTCTTGCTCTGTTTAAAGGCATTCACATTAAGTTTTATTACTTCAAAACCTTTTGGCCAATCCCAATGCTGGTGATTTTGATCAGCAGCACTCCAGATCTGGGAACTCAGATTGACACACTTAGATAATTAATGGACCAAAGTCACCTAAAGATATATTATGTGAGGATGACAGAGATTTTACTATTCAAAGATTCAAAATATGAGTAACACCAGACTTTGTGCATAATATTACTAAAGAATATATTTGGTTCACATTTTTAGAAATGTTTTTAGGTTTCTCACCTAAGAAGTCAGGCTATAATAAGGAAATATTATATTTCCAGCAATGTGCTTTGAATTCCTTGGTCGAAGTACCTCTGCTAATACATTTCATTCAGCTGAGTTAGCTCAAACTTTCATGTTTATTGATAGCTAGCACTTCACTTCACTTTCCCTAGCTATTTCACTGACTTGTAGACCACTTTTACCATTGATCATTAGTATCTATTCTGCTTAATTACACATCTGTTGATATCTCAGTAATTTCTACTTCATTTGCTTCTAAGGAAATGGTTGAAAACTCAAACTTTTTAAACCATTTCCACAGCTCTAGGATAGGTTTCTGTCTGGTAGCATTTATGTGTTCTCAAAAGGGAATATATATTTATGGAGAGAAAAATTAGAAATCTTTTTCCTGTTCTACCCTGCAGGTACTTACAATGAAAAACTTTAATTCAGTTGGAAGTAAATTCTTAGTGTTTAAGATATATCCACATTAATTAAATTAGTAATAAAATTGCTGGGTAAGCATATATGATTTTCAACTTAGCCAATTAATTAGCATTGTCCACATTTCTGGACTATGCCTTATTACTCAATAAATATTTGTAAATAAAATAGATGGATGGGTGAAAATATTATACTTATAGCACTCACAGCTATTATGGATAAAAATTATAAAATACGAACTAAGAATTAATTTATGAATAAATACTATTGGTATTGAAATGGTACCAATTCTAATATAGGCAAAAAACGCAAGCAATATTAAATAACACTGGTCATACTTAAGTGAAATGGGTATAAACAAGTCTTTATTGCCACAATAATGCCAGAAGTACTAATTTTAATAACTTCCGTATAGTTCCAAATCACCCAGCAGCTCCTTGGGAGAAAGACCTGGCAATGTGTTCCATGAAGATTACAGCCTAGAACACCCTATGGGGCAATTATACTCTGTCATATGGATTGCTATGAATCGAAACTGACTTGATGGCACATTACAGCAATATGCATGAACAATATGTCTTTCTTGTTTATTTATTTTTTGTTTATCACTTTTCTTCTTTATTTAGAACTCAGCCTACAAAAATAAATAAAAGAAGCTCAAAGATACTGTATAAATATGTTTATAAGTTTTTATTATTTACTCTGGTGTTAGAAACATTGTTTCCAACAAAAGATGGGTATGGCGTAATAAAAATCAGGGATGTTCCTCAAAGTCCACAATCCTTGTTCACCATGCTAAATGCCTATATATATGACAGAGTCCATAAGACACTTAAACAGTTCATGCATTATGTTGATTGTGCAGTTAGGGAAGAGGTGTTGGTGGCTCCAGATGTAGGGTGAGAGCAAAAAAGGGAGAAAATGGAAATAAATGTTCAAATGATCTTAGCCCAAGTTTGGCAATTAGGTGACTTCTTTGTTGGACTCTATGTTAGATTTGTACCTATGAACATTTATTCATTTGTGCAGGTCGCATTCTTAGTATGTATGAGAAACAAGATAAAATCAAATGTTTTGGCATTTACTGATTTTGTTAAAATGTCCTGGTTAGAGAATTTAGAATTCGTTAAAAATAAAACTATTTTCTGATGCTCTGAACTGATTACCCAGCATTAAACATATTAACTTCTTGGTATGCTTCACCTACACAAAAAACAAAAACAAATCCCTTGTTGTTGAGTTGATTCTGACCCATAACAACCCTCAAGAACAGAGTAGAACTGCCCCCATAAGGTTTCCAAGGAGCGTCTAGTGGATTCAAACTGAAACTTTTTGGTGAGCAGCCTTGCTGAACAAGTGAAAACATCTGTCCCTTTGACTTTCAAAGACATGGCATTGTCACTGGTCTGATCATGCCCTGAACTTTATTATTGAAGCCCCAGAGTGAGTTCTCTAGGTAGATACAATGAAGCAGCAGGAGTAAACTGGGAAACACATGTGACAGATGTCATTACAATCAAATCCATCAAATATTACTGCTTTAAATTCACTCAGAATTGATTAGACCCACTCGTGTTATCTTGCCTCATACTGTTTTTGTTTAGTTTAGTTAATGTTGCAATTAATCTTCACAAAAATTTAATTCATCCCCAAGCTTCTTTCATGCCATGATCTGTTTGTGTAAATCTTCTGAAATAAAATACCCTGTCTAATTTGATCTGCTGTCCTGATTGAAAATAGCATGGTGATATAGCTTTGTTTCTACAGTGATATAATTAAGGTGCCCACGCTTTTCTAATTAATCTAATCTAAAATTGCTTTGGCTATTAGATATCCTAATAGAATATAATGCATTGTTTTTCTTTCTTATCTCTGCCATTAGTCAAGAGAATTAATTCTGCTAAGTTTAAAATCTACTCAATGTTTATTTGCATATTCAGATTTCAATCTAAGCTGGATTTCTTTGTCAATTATTAACCATCACTTATTAAATTAAATGATTTTCAATAACCATTTTAACAATGTTTAAAATATAGTATATGTTATGTAGTATACTATTTATAATATATGTGATATTAATATTTATAATATTTTCTATCATATTCTAGATAAGCAAATTCAGTACTCTTTACATTGCACATTGTAAAGGGGAACAACAAAAAAAAAGCATTTAAAGAAGAGCAAACAAGGAAATGGCCAGTTAATTTTGAATATATTCATGGCCATCACAGTTTATGGTTAGTTTTTACACATGAATAAGGAATACTGAAATTTTATCAATGTTCTTTTAAGGCATAAGACTGCAAACAGGGAAAAGGAGGAAAATATTGATTCTTCATTGCAATTACTTATGTAAATAATACATAAAATTTGCAGTGGAATATTTATTATATTTCTCTAGAAAAAATGTCAGGTATCCAAAGAAAGAGGATTGTATTCATAAGCAGACACACGCCTAGATGTTTTATACATCAAATTGACCTTTATATCAATAAAGAGTTGGAATAAGAAAGACTTTAGAAAAACATCAGTAATCTTCTCTGAATCTTTTAATGATACATCATTGTACAAATCGGCATTTTCCATCTGAGGGTAGATGGCAAAGATTGTTTTAAAAATGGGGCACACAAATTAGAATTAAAGTTTTTTTTTTTTTTTTTTTCCTTTTCTGGCTGATAACTCGTATTTTATTTTTTAATGAAATAATTTAACAATAAAACTAAAAGGGCAAAGTCCATTAAGCAACATAAGAATGCAGTTCTACCTTCTTCAAAGAAAATTCTCTGTGTATCACATCACTCAGAATGTAAGTACAATTAAATGATTCATAGTAATATTACAATCACACCACATATTAAATATACTAATGAAACTTTTAAAAAATATCTGTACGGTCATTTTACAAAAACTCTGACTGAAAACATATATGTTATGACGTTGGGTACTGTCGAGTCAGTTTCTACTCATAGCAGTGTCATGTGACAAAGTAGAACTGCCCCATTGGGTACACACACACACACACACACACACACACACGCACGTATCTCCTTTTTCAGTTTATGTATTTTTTAAAAAAGGAGTTGTATGTATTCTTCTCAAAAAGAAAAAAGAATGTGAATTGCATTGTACTGTGATTAAGAAGAAAATGTATCATGGAAAACTGTTCAACATTATCACTCTTCATGAAGATGTGAATTAAACAACAACAAAATACCAGTATAGGCACTCCTGGTTTAAGAACATTCAGCTTAAGGACAGCTTGTACTTGTCCTTTAATATTATGTAAATTTGCCCTCACTTTGAAAGGATTGAACCAACCTCCTGGCAATAAATTCTTCATCACAGTCACCTTCACTTGCTGCAGGTACAGCTTTTAAATCATTGAAAAGACTTCTAAGCCTTTTCTGACACTAAAGTAGGGCTAAACATGAACTGTATGCACCTGTTCCGACTTGCGTACAAATTCAACTTAAAGACAGAGTTAGGCATGGATTTCCTTTGTAACCTGGGGACTTCCTGTATGTACCCATTGTTGTTTTTGTTGTTGTTATGTGCCATCAAATTGGTTCTGACTCATAGCAACCCTATGTAAAAGAAAACGAAACACTGCCCGGCCCTGTTCCATCCTCACAATTACTGTTATGCTTGAGCCCATTGTTGCAGCCATTGTGACAATCCAGCTCGTTGAGGGTCTTCCTCGTTTTGGTGACCCTCCAATTTACTAGGCATGATGTCTTTCTTCAGGGACTGATGCCTCCTGATAACATGTCCAAAGTATGTGAGACATAGTCATGCCAGCTTTGCTTCTAAGGAGCACTCTGGTTGTACTGCTTCCAAGGCAGATTTGTTCGTTCTTTTGGCAGTCCATGGTGCGTTCAACACTCTTCACCTACATTACAATTCTAAGGTGTCAATTGTTCTTCAGTCTTTCTTATTCAACATCCAGCTTTCACATGCACATGAAGCGACTGAAAACACCATGGCTTGGGTCAGGCACATCTTAGTCTTCAAGGTAATAACATGATAAAGGAGGTTCCATTAGACCATAAATTTAAAAAGACTGAAAATACCAAGCTTTGGCAAAGATACGGAGAAACTGGTTTACTCATATGTTGTTGGTGGGAATGTGAAAATGGAACAAACACTTTCAAAACCTGTTTTACAGTTTCTAATAAAGTTAAGAAAACCCTTTGGCATAGTGGTTAAGTGCTATGGCTGTTAACCACAGGGTCGGCAGTTCAAATCTGCCAGGTGCTCCTTGGAAACTCTATGGAGCAGTTCTACTCTGTCCTATAGGGTCACTATGAGTGGGAATGGACTTGACGGCACTGGGTTTTTTTTTTTTTTTTTTTTGGTAATAAAGTTAAATATATGCCCTTGTTATGGCCTGGCAATTCTACTTCTAGGTATGTAACCAATAGATATGAGTGCATATGTGTACAAAATCATTTGTACAAGAATATTCAGATGCGTTAATCACAGTAGCCCCAAACAACCCAAATGTTCATCAACAGGAAAATAAATAATTTTATAGTCAAATGGTAGAATACTAAACAGTAATAAAAAAGAATGCAAAACTGATTCACGCCATAATATAGATAAATCTCAAAAACATTCTTTTGAGGAAAAAAAGGTTTATACTTTATTACTCCATTTACATAAAGTATAAGAAAAGACAAAATTATTGATGATAGAAGTCAGAATAGAGATTACCTCTGGAGAGCTGGTTTTAACTAAAAAGTGTACAATGAGAATTTTCAGGGAAAGGAAATATTTATCTCTTAATTTTGGTAAAGGACATAGGCATACAAACAGATAAACTTGATACATATTACAGAATAGACATATATGTGTGCATGTATGTATATATAGCAAGCATAAATGTGTATATACGTGTATATATCAGGCTATATGATTAAGATTTTTACATTTTACCAAATGTAAGTTATATCTTAATAAGTAAAATTAAGACAGTATTATTGTTATATTTTAAAAAATTAGGGTGTTTTCATGAGCACGGATTTTACTAAAACCTAAAATGCATAAAGGTTTTGAAATCTGAGTCCAATTCCTGTTCAGCCTGACTGCCCTTGCTTTCTACAAAGCTCATACCCATAGCTTTCTTAAGAATTGTTTTTGTCACACAGAACCCTGCCCATCAAAGCTCAAAGCTCTGTTAATGCCATAGGGAGGAAAGAAAGCCTTTGTAAATAAGAAGTTACTCTCTGCAGTATCTACTCCTATATCTGACTTAACAGCATTTGAAAAATGGCATCAGGTTTAAAGACCACATAACAAATAACAATCTTAGACACTCATATATGCCAAGACTGTACCAATCACAATTACGTGGACTATTTCCCTGTAATGCTGTTTCCATAACAACATTAATGGAGTGGGCACAATTATTTAACCTTAGTAATCTGTGGACCCGCACCTGAAGCCCAGGCACACTGACTTCAGAGAACCTCTCCATAACCACTGTGTTATTTTGTACTAGTTATTGCGAGTGTCGTGATCATAGGACAAAAACAGCTGACCAGTTGTAGTCAGGCTATCATTTGGGTCATTGCAATGACTGAGATAAATCACTGACTTGATGAATCATTGCAATTTCTTAAGCGCATATTTGATGTTAAGCAGTTCTTTGCACAATGTGGGCAATTATTTATGCTCCTCAGATGCATGTA
Organism: Elephas maximus indicus; assembly: GCF_024166365.1. Lineage (NCBI taxonomy): Eukaryota > Metazoa > Chordata > Mammalia > Proboscidea > Elephantidae > Elephas > Elephas maximus. Next base: position 61,627,095 of record NC_064829.1, read on the forward strand.
TCTGTAGAATGCTTCTATACTTGTAAATAAAGCAGACTGGCATTATGGAATATAAACACAAGACGCAGAAAGGCAAGTAAGAGAAGGCTAATGGGTACTTGGATTCTGTTGTTGTTGTTGTTAAGTGCCATCAAGTCGGTTCTGACTCAGAGACACTATGCACGCCAGAATGAAACCGTGCCCAGTCCTGTGCCATCTACACAATCATTGTTATGCTTAAGCCCATTGTTGCAGCCACGGTGTCAGTCCATCTCCTTGAGGGTCTTCCTCTTTTTCCCTGACCCATACTCTACCAAGCATGATGTCCTTCTCCAGGGATTGGTTCCTCCTAATAACATGTCCCAAGTATGTGAGATGAAGTCTTGCATTCTGAAGAGAGGCTAACTGGATTTGAGTTTGGAAACATCAAAGGAGATGTTAAAAAAAGAATGAGGTTCTATGCAAGCACCTGGAGTTAGAAAGAGAAAACACAATACATGGAAGACCACAGTGAGGGTGGCCTAGAGACTACTTGGTGATGAAATCTGTATGACACTGTATTGCAGAAGAATTGATTTTTCTCTATGTAATTGAATTTCCTAGGGAATCCAAGAATTACCACATAGACCATATTTAAATTTTATGCCAAGAAATTAAAATTAGAATGCATTTCATACTGTAGTCAGGGAAGGAAAATTGAAATATAAAATTATCATCCTTTCAACTTCCTTAGAAGTTTGATAAATGAGAGAATAAATATCAACAATTACAGTCAGATTCTAGATTAGCCCTAGATTTTTCCGGTTTTATCAACAAGTCAAGAAGCTTGCTGATGAGGAGTTTAACAAAGTTAACCCATAACTGATTTTTCAATGAATTCATAGAATTACATATAGGGAACGGACTGGAATCTTTCTCATCTGACCAGCTGGCTAAAAACTTGGAATAGAGTTTTAGTAGGACTTAAACTTTATTCATTTATCTGAATCAAACAACATTCAACCTGTATAAATGTGATTAACCTCAGGATCTCTTAACAACTAATACAATTTCAGTTTTTTTCTAGTTAAAATTTATTGACATTTTTTCTGGTGAAAATCCTCCTTGGTTGTGTTTAGTGGCTGGTTACTTTAGGTATTCCTCGTACTGCAGTGATGCTTAGTGTGTGTGTTGAGTGTATGTGTGTGTGAAAGAGAATTTAAAAAAAACGTGAAAACACATGCTCTTGAAATATTTTGTAAACTACCTTAAAGAAATCTATTTTTTCCTTTTAATTTAGAGGAGGTTATACATTTATATAGAGAGTCATATTTATGATGTTTTTAAGAAAATGGTGTGTTTTTTTTGGTAACTATGCTTTTATGCATAGATAATGGAGATCCATAGACACTTTATCATGTCATATTACTTGTGAAGCTATCCACTTTTTAAACAAACACATGCCTAAAAAGTGACCCCCCCAAAAAAATGAAGAAAATTCCATTACATCCTATAGACTAGGCTATTACAACAGTAACATATTTCTTAAAAACATATATGTTACTAAGATCGTTACTCTTTCTTCAAAACACAGGACATTGTATGGTGTATAACTTCCCAAAACTCGTGGAATTTATTGAGTATAAGGATCCACATAGTTAAATTTATCACCATTTAATTTCAGTCCATGGTTGAATAATAAAAGTAAATTATACCAAAAGTTATCATTCTTGAAAATACTCATCTTTTCCAAAAAGCATTTTTTTTTTTTACATTTTCCCTTACTTTTTTCTATCTTCTCAAGCTTCTATAAAGTAGAAAACACATGTAGGTGAGTAAGATTTTGGAGGCCGAATGTATGGTTACAGGTAGGTTCTTTATTCAGAACCTGCTCCTATTAAGACTATTCAACAAATGAGGCAAACATCTTTCATTAAAGACATTGATAAACATGCCTCTAAAGAGCAAAATAGCACATTTGGTCGGAAAAGTGGATTTCATATTGGAGTTAGAAAAGTCATTTGAAAGTCTTGCCTTGTTTTTTAGCTATAACTTTAAAAGTTACAATTTTAAGAGTTCTAATCACATGTTAAATAAAAACAAAAACTGTAAAAAGCTCTTTGCTGTGTGAATTTTCATTGCATTATCCATTAGAAAGTATGAGAGTGAAATATGCTGCCTGATGTTTTTGAAAGTTATGATCTCTCATAGAAATGAACCCAAGCATATAATAAAAGCCTAATTCTTCTGTTTTTCTAATTGTATAATAGATGTCAAAATACTTGCCTTTAGTAAAAATCACAAGGGAAAATGCTAAAAAATCATAAAGGTCTTTGCAATGCATTAAGTTATAGAAGAAATGCACAAAGAATATCTGTTTGTTTTTCAAAAGATTTTTCACATGCCTGCCCTTTAATATTTGGAGCTTATCAACAACTAGAAGATTGAGTCAAGCACTTATGGTAAACTGGTTTTTACTGAGGTATGTTTTTTTTTATGTTTGCTAGTTGATAAGGTTTCCCTCTGTGAGAGTCTAAAAGTAGCCAGTCATCTTCAACCAGATGTATTTATGTCAATGTGCAATGGAGCACTTTTTGGGAAATGGTTTATAGAAGTTCTAACTTACGCTTGTTTTATGAAAGGCAATGTGGCATTCAATAGCTCTGGTATGTTCTATTTTTTTTTAATTGGGTGGAGAGTTTACAAATGTTTCCTTTATTAATATGCTTCATAAAATGCAAATATACTTTATATATAACTACGTATCAATAGTTCACAGTCAAAATAAAAATTAATAATATCCCATTAGCCATTCTAAAGAAACATATAATTTAAGCAGAAAATCTAATTTTTTTCAGTCTTTATCAAAGTGGGTTATTTTCAGTAATTTCATCTCTAGGAATCTAATTATTATTTTAACTAAATATATATTTAATCTTATAAGTTTGTGAATATCTTCAATATTCACACCAAAACCAGAACCATTGCTGTCAATTCTGACTCATAATGACCCTATTATAGGACAGAGTAGAACTGCTCCATAAGGTTTCAAAGGCTGTAATCTTGACAGAAGCACACCACCACATCTTTCTCCCACAGAGTGGCTAGTGGGTTCGAACCGCTGACCTTTTGGTTAGCCGCTGAGCGCTTAACCACTCAATATTCATACTGAGTCCTAAATCTGTAGTTCTTGGGTATAAGAAACAACCTAAAACTGCTATTTACATTTTAAATATTCAAGGATTATTCCTTCAAACAATGGTCCATAAAGTTATAGAACTAATAAAACCTGAGGCTCAACCCTTCCACTCCCAGTAAGTACACACATGCTCATTTAAGAACTTTTTAAAATAAAATTTAATGTAATAGTCACAGAACTCCTAAATTCACTCATTGATTGTAGATGCAACACTATGGGTGCACCAAAATAATAATAATTCTACTACTTCTTTCCCTATATACTTACTGCAGGTTGCCTGAAGTTGTTCCTAACACAGACTTAAAGGACCTTTTCAGTTTCATATTGCTTAAGTTGCCCATGTCAATTCCCCAATGGCAATGCGTCAGTCTCTTTCCATTACCTGTTCTTAAGCCCTGTGTGTAAAGCATTTGGATTAAAACAAACATGTATGCATGCAGCAGAGCACTCCGTGTTCCATTGATTTATATGTAGACTTGTTTTGAACTTTAATGTTAAAAATGGATTTTAAGTGTTTATAAAATTGCTTAAGACCATCCAGTGAATACTGAAAGATGTTATCATACGATCCTACTTAAACAGAATGATACCACTACCCCTAAACAAATAAATAGAAACAAATATTGATACTACAGAGTTGGCTACAACACAGCATCAAGCTTTTCACTGCATTAATTTTACCCAAATTATGGATGCAAAAATTGTCCTAGTTGTTCCCAACCATACTTTAAGAGAGAAGCATTTCTCACTAAAGTCTTGGCTCACCCCCCACACTTTCTCTCCAAAGGTGTTTACATATTCTGTTCTCTCTGTAAGGAACACTCCTGCCCTACCATCTATGCTTTGTTTAAAAAAAAAAAAAAAAATTGGTAGCTTTAATTTGTCTTTGATCCTCAATTTAGACATCACTTTTCCTCAAGGATGACTTCCCTGAACAATATGTCCTCCCTCTATTGTAACACATAATTAATGTTTTTCCTGAAATATGTAAGAGCAGAATTTAATGTGATGCTTAGCATATTGTAGGTGCTCAAGAAACATTTATCAGTGAATATTAAATGAATGAATAAATGAATGCTATAACAATCGAGCGGCTCTGGTGGCACAGTGGTTAAGTGTTTAGCTGCTAACCAAAAGGTCAGCAGTTCGAATCCACTAGCCTCTCCTTGGAAACCCTATGGGGAAGTTCTACATGTCCTACAAGGTCACTATGAGTTAGTTTTGACTCAGTGGCAATCGGTTTCATTTTGGTTTTTTATGACAATGAATACTCAAAATATACTTGTTTGTACTAAGGGAAGTCGACACTTATTTTAGAGATACTCATAACAAGAACTGAAAGAATTGAATTCGGGCATTTCTACATATAGTGTATGTAGAGATAATCTTATTTTATACCAAAATCATTATTATATATGTATTCATGCAGGGTTTTTTCAATATATTTTCTTCATTAAAACTCTGTTCCTTCTTAAGTTTGAGACTAGAGTTCAGAGCCATGGAGAATTCCAAATGAGAATTCCAAACCTGAATTTTCCTATAAGAAAACTAGTAACATTTATTAATCACAGTTATGAAACACTGTGCTTGGCTCTGTGACCTATACCATCTAGCACAATTCTTTCAACAAACCTCATTTTTTAAAAAATTTTTATTGTGCTTTAAGTAAAAGTTTACAAATCAAGTTGGACTCTCATACAAAAATTTATAAACACCTTGTCATATACTCCTAAGTGCTCTCCTAATGAGAGCACACTCCTTCCCTCTGCTCTCTCTTTTCCTGTCCATTCGGCCAGCTTCTGACCCCCTCTACCCTCTCATCTCCTCTTCAGACAGGAGATGCCAACACAGTCTCATGTGTCTACTTGATCCAAGAAGCTCATTCTTCCCCAGTGTGAGTTTCTATACCATAGTCCAGTCCAATCCCAATCTGAATAGTAGGCTTTGGGAATGGTTCCTGTCTTGGGCTAACAGAAGGTCTGGGGACCATGACCTCCAGGGTCCCTCTAGTCTCAGACCATTAAGTCTGGTCTTTTTATGAGAATTTGGGGTCTGTGTCCCACTGCTCTCCTGTTCCCTCAGGGGTTCTCTGTTGTGTTACCTGTCAGGGCTGTCATCGGTTGTAGCCGGCACCATCTAGTTCTTCTTGTCTCAGGCTAATGTAGTCTCTAGTTTATGTGACCCTTTCTGTCTCTTGGGCTCATAATTACCTTGTGTCTTTGATGTTCTTCATTTTCCTTTGCTCCAGGTGGGTTGAGACCAATTGATACATCTTAAATGGCCACTTGCTGGTGTTTAAGACCTCAGGCACCACTCTCCAAAGTGGGATGCAGAATGTTTTCTTAATAGGTTTTATTATGCCAATTGACTTAGATGTCCCCTGAAACCATGGTCCCCAAACCCTCTCCCCTGCTTCGCTAGCCTTCGAAGTGTTGTTTATTCAGGAAACTTCTTTGCTTTTGGTTTAGTCCAGTTGTGATGACCTCTCCTGTACTGTGTGTTGTCTTTCCCTTCACCTTAAATAGTTCTTATCTACTATCTAATTAGTGAAAACCCCTCTCTGTCCCTCCCCCCTGTTGTAACCATCAAAGAATATTCTCTTCTCTGCTTAAACTATTTCTCCAGTTCTTATAATAGTGGTCTTATACAATATTTGTCCTTTTGCAACTGTCTAATTTCACTCAGCATAGGGCCTTCCATTTTCCTTCACATTATGAAATGTTTCATGGATTCATCATTGTTCTTTATCAATGCGTAGTATCCCACTGTGTGAATATACCATAATTTATTTATCCATTCATCTGTTGATATGCAGCTTGGTTGCTTCCATATTTTTGCTATTGTAAACAGTGCTGCAATGAACATGGGTGTACATATATCTGTTCATGTAAAGGCTCTTATTTCTCTAGGCTATATTCCAAGGAGTGGGATTGCTGGATCATATGGTACTTCTACTTCTAGTTTTTTAAGGAAGTGCCAAATCGATTTCCAAAGTGGTTGTACCATTTTACATTCCCACGAACAGTGTATAAGTGTTCCAGTCTCTCCACAACCTCTCTAACATTTATTATTTTGTGTTTTTTGGATTAATGCCAGCCTTGTTGGTGTGAGGAGGAATCTCGTAGTTTCGATTTGCATTTCTCTAATGGCTAATGATCGTGAGCATTTCTTCATGTATCTGTAATCTACTTGAATGTCTTCTTTAGTGAAGTGTCTGTTCATATCATTTGTCCATTTTTTAATTGGGGTTATATGTCTTTTTGTGGTTGAGCTTTTGCATTATCATGTAGATTTTAGACATTAGAAGCTGATTGGAAATGTCATAGCTAAAAACTTTTTCCCAGTTTGTAGGTAATGTTTTTACTCTTTTGGTGAAGTCTTTGGATGAGCATAGGTGTTTGATTTTTAGGAGCTCCCAGTTATGTGGTTTCTCTTCTGCATTGTTTTGTATACCGTTTATGCCTTGTATTAGGGCTTCTAGCGTTGTCCCTATTTTTTCTTCCATGGTCTTTATTGTTTTAGATTTTATATTTAGGTCTTTGATCCATTTTGAGTTCGTCTTTGTGCATGGTGTGAAGTATGGGTCTTGTTTCATTTTTTTGCAGATGGATATCAAGTTATGCCAGCACCATTTGTTAAAGAGACTGTCTTTTCGCCATTTAACTGACTTTGGGCCTTTGTCAAGTATCAACTGCTCATATGTGGATGGATTTATGTCTGGATTCTCAATTCTGTTCCATTGGTCTGTATCTGTTTTTGTACCAATACCAGACTGTTTTGACTACTGTGGTAGTATAATAGGTTCTAAAATCAGGTAGAGTGAGGCCTCCCACTTTGTTTTTCTTTTTCAGTAATCCTTTTTCCAGGGCCCCTTTCCCTTCCATATGAAGTTGTTGATTTGTTTCTCCATCTCATTTAAAAAATACCGGTGGTATTTGAATCAGAATTGCATTCTATCTATAGGTGAATTTAGGTACCCAGTACCCAGTGCCCTCGAGGTAGAATAGACATTTTTACAATGTTAAGTCTTCGTATCCACGAGGAAGGTATGTTTTACTACTTATATAGGTCTCTTTTGGTTTCTTGCAGTAGTGTCTTGTAGTTTTCTATGTATAGGTCTTTTACATCTCTGGTAAGATTTATTCCTAAGTACTTTATCTTCTTGGGGGCTACTGTAAATGGTATTGATTTGGTGATTTTCCTTCAATGTTCTTTTTGTTGGTGTAGAGGAATCCAACTGACTTTTGTATGTTTATCTTGTATCCTGATACTCTGCTGAGCTCTTCTATTAGTTTCAGTAGTTTTCTTGAGGATTCTTTAGGTTTTTCTGTGTATAATATCATGTATTCTGCAACTAGAGATACTTTTACTTCTTCCTTACCAATTTGGATGCCCTTTATTTCTTTATCTAGCCTAATTGCTCTGGCTAGGACCTCCAGCACAATGTTGAATGAGAGTGGTGATAAAGTGCATCCTTGCCTGGTTCCTGATCTCAAGGGGAATGCTTTCAGACTCTCTCCATTTAGTATGGTGTTGGCTTTTGGTTTCAACAAACCTCATTTTTACAAACAAGGTAGATAAGAGTTTTCAATATCCCAAAACGAGATTCCAAAATTCAGAATTTTCTCCTACAACTCATTGCTTCTTCAACATCCATTTGAATCTAAGACTCTTATAGCTGGCATCAAACTAACATTATCTCTTCTTGCTGTATGTTCTCCATCATTTAAAAAGCCAATACCTCTTAATTTTGTAGAATACTTTGGAATGGAAATTAACTATGTGATTTAGGAATAAAATCTGCGATAAGCTTTATATATCCTCAAATGAAGAGAGGCTGGAGACCCGGCTATAAGCTATCTTCCCTGGGCTTGGAATCTCTAGAATACTTGCAGGCACGGGTACTTCTAATTTAAATCATCTCCTTGTTCTAGGGATCTTCACACTCTTAATGACTACTACCCACCAGTCTCATCTTGGACTCTGCTTCTTTTATCTATCCTTTAACAAACTTTCTCCTTTCTGGTCATAAAATAGCTAATCTGTAAATGAAATGCCCGTTATAGTATCCTGACCAATGAAATTTTACAGATACCCTAATTGCCAAGCATTGGCAAACTGTGGTCCATGAACCAAATTCATCCACCATTTATTTTTGAAAATAAAGTTTTATTGGAACACGGCCACACTCATTTGTTTGTATATTGTCTATAGCAGCTTTTGAAAACCCTGGTGGCATAGTGGTTAAGTGCTACAGCTGGTAACCAAAGGGTCAGCAGTTCGAATCCACCAGGTGCTCCTTGGAAACTCTGTGGGGCAGTTCTACTCTGTCCTATAGGGTCACTATGAGTCGGAATTGACTCAACAGCACTGGGTTTTTTGGGGGGTTATAGCAGCTTTTGTGCTACAACAGAAGAGCTGAGATGTTATGACCCACAAGAGTCTAAAACACTTATTATCTGACCCTTTACAGAAAAGGGCCTTTGCTGACCCCCTGTATTAGACATAAATAATTATTAGCTGTGGTTTTAAATGACACATTAGAGAGAGTTAAGTTTCCTGGATACCAGGAGTCACAACTTAAAATGATTGTGGCCACATACAGGTAAGGTAAAAGCTAATCAGATTTGGTGTAAGAATTAGGGAATAGTAGAGACTGATAACCTGGAAAGTGCATATTTTGCTTGAAGAACACAACTACTTCTCAACCAAGTTAGTTCATCTTACTAGGGGGTAGACCATGTATTGAGAAGCCAAATTCTTATGTGAAACCTTTAAATTTTAAAATGTGACTCAAATCTTTTAGGACAATTTTGCAAAAAATAAATAAAAACAACAACAACAAAACACATTATGCTCTTGGCTTGTATTTGGTCACAGACCATCCGGCTGTAATCACGACTTAAAATATTGAGTTCTTTTTCTAGGAATCTCGAATTGAACCATATCGTAGTGCCAAGGAGTGGTTTCCAAATTTTAAATGCTTTTGTGAGTCACTCTTAAATTGAAATCAAAGAAATAAAGGTGAGATACTATTCCAAATCAATATGACATGTTCCGTACACCTTATTCTTAACTCTCAATGTAAATGTTAAAGCAATCTAATTAACCTTGTGTGAACACTTGCCAATATCTATTGAGGCAAAGAGAAAACTAACAAATACCTTAATTGCATCTTTCTACATCTTTATTTTAAAAATTCCTTACAGCAACAAATTTTCTGTTCTGGGGTATATGAGATCTTTAGGATAATATGGTGGACAGATCAAGGTCCTAGCACCCTCAGCTGGTTAATTGTGTATTTAATAATTAAATAATTATTTTTTAAAAAGGGGCTATTTTAAAGGCTAGGACAAAGTTTAGGGAACAAGGAAGAGTGCAGAGCCCCTGGGCTAATAGTAGTTCTTACAACTCATTACCACTGCTAGGCTAGTAGGGTCAAAGGGAAGACCAGCGTATTGAGCCTGGAACAAGGGTTCTATAGCCACTTAATGGGAGCTTTCTGTAAAGATGCACAGATAATCAACTGGAGCTTAGAAGCCAGAGAGCAGTGAGAAAAATATCCTGACCTTACTCTCCTCCCTTTCTCTCACCTCCTACTGGTTTTTCCCATTGCTGAGCCCATTGGAAGCCAGGGGAAAAGACAGTCCATTGAAACATCCATAATGACCAGCCTCCTGGGGCACAGATCAGAGTGAGGAGAAGGTAGAGTTTGGCTCTGGAGGGGTCAAGAGGGAATACTCAGCACAGTGGTCTTTCCCTCTTGTTTGAAGTGTCCTCTCTAACATTTGAAAATTGTATGGTCTTTTCAAGCTGAAAACAGTAATGTAGAACATGAATTGGAAGCTTTCTCTATAGAGCAACAGAAGTGAATGAGCTGTGAGTGAAACCTGGTGCAGAGAGCATCAAATATGTCTGCTAATGACTATTATTATATCTTGTTCTATTATGTGTTTGGTGAGTTGAGGAATCAAGTGAGGGTGATAGACATGGTGGAAACTGAAATACTGTCCCCCCTTTTGCATCACCTGAGAGGAAGTGTTAGGCAGACCATTTGTGTTCTAAATAAACTTGCAGGTATATGTTTTGAAGGCGGGATTTTCATGGATAAAAAGAGAAGAAGTTGTGAGAGATGTATTGGAGCATTCCTGAGTACTGAATTCAACTGAGACTGTTTCATCCTGAAATTCAGTTGATTGCCTTAATCAGACGGTGTTCCTGCAGTTGTCTCTGCAATGGAGAGAAATAAAGCACTTCACTGTCAATTCTAGTTACAGGCCCGCCCTGATAAGGAAAATACACTTGGATGCCTGGACGGATGTTGCACATTTCTGGGAAACCTTAATTAGTGTTTTGGGGAAAGTAAGTGCGTAGTAGGATAGTGGCTACATTTGGTTTTCCCTGGACTTTACTCAAAAGGTGTGGTTTCACCTACAAATGACTGCATGGAATATTATTACTCTGTGGGCTAGAATTTCCATGTTTGGTTTGGGTAATACAGTTGCAATTAAAATCTTGGAAATGCTGTTTCTTCTCCCCCCACTGCCAGCTGGTTTCAGGTTATGATAACAGGAATAATATATTTTGGTTTTATTTCATATGTGCCTTGATTAATTTCAGCATATAAATTTATCTGAATACATTTTTTAGCACATCTTTTTCTTTCTGTGTAAGTTTGAAAAAAAAATTAGTTACACGTGAAGGATTTACTGTGCCTGTAAATTCATAATTACAAGTTTTAAACAAGGCTCAACACAAACTTGGAGATTGTTATCAAAGGTGGGTTAAGAACACAAGCTCTAGGGTCAAAATACCTGAGCTTCATTCAAGATCTGCTGTTTATTAGCTCTGTGAATTTGGACAAGTTACTATACCTTTCTGTTTCCCTTATCAATAATATGAGGGTAATAATATTCTCTCTCCACTGAAATTGTCCTAAGCAAGAAGAATTAATAAATGCAAAGTACTTAAAATGCTACTGGGAGTATAGTGAGCATTTAGTAAACCTTACAGTGATTATGCTGTTGCTAAGAAGGAGTGTATATAAATATCAGATAATAATAGGAAACCATAAAACCCTTTGGAAAAACTAGGAACACTAAATTTATTCGAAAAATGGTATCATAGTGAGACTAGGATGCATATGAAACTGTACCACCAGGATGCTTACTATTATTGTTTTGCTCTGTTGGGAGAAGTGCCAGACTCTGTTATATAGACATTTATAAGAACTATTAATAAGCTGAATACTTATTGATAAGTCTTTCTTTTCTGGTCATCTTAATTTCTGCAAATTCAATTTGGTGACTATAAACAATCCAGATAATAGAAAAAAAACAATAATCCTTTTTTTTTACCACTCAAGGAAATAAAATATTTATAGTAATATTTTACTTTAGAGACATTTTATATTGCTAGATTAATGAGGAAATGATTTATATGTTAAATAGTAAATGATGAAAAATTTGTATTAAGATTATAATTTCCTTTATAAGAATTAGAAAAAGAGGATCCCAAGGAAATAACTATCCACCTTCCAAACAACTTGTTGTTAGAACTGTATTTATTCTCAAGGCTACCTGAGAAGAATTGAAAGTTTAAATCAGAAAAATATGAATAAAATAAAAGCCTTTTAAATACTCAGATTTGTTGTTCAGCTTTGTATTCCAACAAAAATCACAAATTGTTTAGCCATTATCTAATTTTGAATGCAAATAATGAAAAAAAGAGATATATGCAGGTCTATTTCATAAAATACCATAACAAGGGCAGTAATACGGTAGTTTTTTAAAAATTCTGCTTTTCTTTAAAAAGCTCAGTAACATGTAAATCAGTGAAACAAACTAAAAAATAATAACATTCTTTGTAGAAGTAAACCATTACTACAATTATAAAAAAGATGACATTTTCCTGCTATAGAAAATATAAGCAAGTTAAAAGAACTTCTGTATTTGTTATCTTAATAATAATTTCTGCAAAAATTTCCCTTTGCTTTTAATAAAAGCTTCAACAATTCAGAACATGAAGTTTTACATTATCGGCCTATTCCCATGTTGTGCTAGAACTGACTTGCTCAGGCTCGTGAGAGCCAGTTGTGCACATCTTTCCCCAAGTCCATGTTCAGTGCAATTCCATTGATAGTTTCTAATAGGCAATAATGGGAGTATTTGCACCATGCAAATTGGCTAAAACTATAAATAAGGCCTTTTTCAGGGAAAAAGTTATTAAACATTTATCAGCAAACCACTAAATGCTCCCCATATTTGAAAAGTCCAGTTAAAATTCCACTCTGCTTCCCCCACCCCTTGCCCCCCAGTTTTGTAATAAGTAAAGAACCGTATGTATGACTGCTAAATAGTATAGAAGTTTTTAATGGTCTGTAACAAGGCTGTTCACATAACCACAAAACACCTTTGGAAATAATGATTTCAAGGTTTTCTAAGAATGCGTATTCTTACAACTAGGTTGTTCTTTAATATGAGGGCTTTTTTTTTTTTTTTTTGGTTGTGGTACAGTGGCTAAGCACTTGGCTGCTAACTGAAAGGTCAGCAGTTCAAACACACCAGCCCCTGTATGGGAGAAGGATGTGGCAGTCTGCTTCCTTAAAGATTTATAGCCTTGAAAGCACTGTGGGCAGTTCTGCTCTGTCCTATAGGGAGGGTCGCTATGAGTCGGTATGGAGTCGACAGGAATGGGTTTGGTTTTGCGGTTTTTTATGAGGTCATTTTTACAAGAAAGTTTCTTCCAAAGATTCTGCTATTGCATTCCAGAGTTTGGCAGTATACCATCCGAGTTAAAATTCTGGACCCCAGAGCTGGGCAGGACTTCTTTCAAATATATTTTACCACTCGACAGCTGAGTGACTTTCAAAGACCTAATTGTCCTTTCCAATATTTTTATCTTTAAAATGGGTGTTACAATAATAATATAAAATGTATGAGGATTTAAAGCCTTAACGTATGTGGAGAGTTTAGCACAGCAACTTTCACAATCAAAGGCCCTCACTTATGCGTGGGTCTATTTGGCAATTTCTGTGTGATCTCCTCCAGGAGTTATGCATGAGTGGCTCAACCCTTGCTATCCTTGCTGCAGATGCCCCAAATTCCAGCTCATCGTTTAGTTAGTGGAATTATTTTATACCTGCTATTTTTTTTTCTAACCTGTAAATGCAGTCTAAAATAAGTATTATTTTACATATTTGAACTACAGTTGAGGTGAACAAAATTTGAGGAATATTTTGATTATTGTTATTGTTGATAGCTGTACAGGAGTTGTCCCCTGACTCATCATGATCCCATGGACAATGAAATAAAATACTTCCCACTTCTGTACCATCCCATGATCGGTTGTGGATCAGGCCATTATGATCCATAGCGTTTTCATTGGCTGATTTTAGGAAGTAGATCACTAGGCCTTTTTTACTAGACTGTCTTAGTCTGGAAGCTCCCTGGAACCTGCTCAACACAGCAACCTGTAAGCCTCCACTGACAGACAGGAGGTGGGTAGGTGAGAGGTGCATTGTCCGGGAATCAATTTCGGGTCTCCAACATGGAAGGCAAGAATTCTACCACTTACCCACTGTTGCCCCCATTCTGATTCTGATTATTAAAAAAAAAATGAGCAAAATAAAAAACTCCATAACTTGAGTGGGCAGAGGAGGAGAATGGGCAGACAAGTGTTAAAATGGAGAGGACAGACTCTAAGAGAAAATTCTGAGCAGAATTTATAATTTTCGCCTTGAGCCCATCATGTTTAACTTTTTTCTTTAAAAGAAAAAGGCTAATTATTCTCTTAAAATACTTCACTCTAAAGACTTACTCATTTATTGTTTCACTATATAGAAGAAGAGTCAGCATAGTTAGTGGGGGGAGAGAACCGGTAGGAATCAGGAGAAATGGGTATTACATTTTGGGGCACAATCATGTACATACCACTTCACCAACCTGGAACTTTGTTTGGCCTCCTTTGTAATCTCTAAAGTCCTTTTCCACTCTAAAATTCCAAAGTCATCCTATGGAAATAATCTGTACAGTTTGTGGTTTAAGCATTTGCAAATGCTTTTTGAGTACATTGGCCAAGGGAAAGTGTCCATGACCCAAAGAGCTCATCAATGTGATGAGGAAGGAGGAAAATGCGCATAGTTTCTATCCACAGATTCACAGGGAATGGGCAACAGAGATTTGACTCAGCAAAGAAAACTCAAGCTCATTTAATTCTCAGAAACTATTCCATAATAACTGGTCCCTAGCTGGTTTTTTTTTTAGCTGGTTTTTAGTCCTTTTGATAAGTTTTTGAGTAATAACAACACTGTAATTACCAATCCAATGTAAAATTCCTAAGCCCAGTGAAATACATACGTTTTAACAGATGTTAATAATTTATCAGCAGTGGGTAAAGGAATCATAGCTGTTGTTTCTTAATAGATACAAAGTTGGCATATCTTTCCTAGTTACTAACAATTTGCTGCAGCTGAACGTATAAAAAAATAAAATAAAACAGCCTAAACTCTTATACCTCCCATCCTCTACTTTCCATATTTATAGGAGTAGGGGAGGGGATTTTACTATTCTAGATTATTCCCTCCCTAGAAGTATTTGTATGTATATGAATCATATATGAACATAATCAGCTTATATTTAAAAAAACAAAAAAGCATTACAGAAAGACAAACTTTTAAAAATGCCTTCATTTCCAAAAAGATGAAGAGCTTCCATCTGTATGAACTATGATCTTGGCCTTAAATCTGAATAAAACTCTTAGAAAGATATAATTAAACAATATGTGAGCATTTTCTGAGGTATCACCAGGAGCCAATGAAGGTTCATGAAGAAGAAATCATTTAAAATTAGTCTCATGTTATTTTTAAATGACATTACTAGGCTAGAAGATGAAGGGATTTTGTAGAAACCCAAAACAATTTTCTCCTGCTATCCCTGGTGGCATAGTGGTTAAGAGTTTGGGTGCTAACCAAAAGGTCAGCAGTTTGAATCCACCAGGCACTCTTTGGAAATGCTATGGGGAGGTCTACTCTGACCTATAGGGTCACTATGAGTCGGAATTGACACGATGGCAATGGGTTTGGTTTTTTTTGTTTGCTTGTTTTTTGATTCTTGAGGAAAAGACTGGGGACAGTGAGTTACATGGGAGTGAATTTCTAGTGATACATAAGTATAACCTAAAAGGAAAGAAAGATGAATTGATATCAGTCTACGTGAGTACTGGCATCAAAGCTCTTAGGTTGGCTTTGCCTGTTCAACTCATTTGTTAAAGGTTGGTGTGATGCGACTTGGGCTGCAACCAACTAATAAACTGATATTGAACTACGGTATGAAAATATAGTTCCCAGTACTAGGGAAAGGCCAACTCTCATTATGCCGGGACAATTCTAGAATAAGATTCTAATATTTGACCTGATGTCAAAATTTAGAACGTTTTACCCAAAAATCTCTTTAGAGTGTGTTGCCTAAGATAGTGAAGAGTACTTAAAACCACACCATTTCATGGAAAGTTAATATAACTGAGGATGCTTCCGCTTGAAAACTGGAAAATTAAATGTGAAAAAATTACCTTATGATATATGTAAAGAACTTGATATTGAAGAGAAATTAAAGTGTAAAATGTCTTTCTTGGTGTAAAAGTTAAGACTGATTTTGTTTTGTTTAATATAAGTAAAATGCCTTTGTATTGGTTATAGATTTGTATAACTTAATCTTTCATTCGGGAATCATGTGTCTCATTACATGAGATGTTCAAACTCAACTTGGAAGAAGACTTTTCAGAGTGATTGGTAATGGGTTTCATATTGAGTTAATTCAATAATATTCAAGGACTTTTAAACTCTAAGTCTTTTTTTTTTTCCTATGAGTCTATGGAAGATATTCCTTAAATTACTATAAAAGGTTGATGAAGGTATTGATATTCAATAATTTTTTCTTAAATATATACTCACTAAACAAAATTGAGAAATTGTCGAAAAAAGGAAAGAAAAAAAGCTCTGCCACATCAATGCAACATTTTATTTCTTTTATCATATGCATAAGCATATATATATCTTATGAATGTTTCCTCTTAACACACACAATTTTCTCAGCCATCATTTAAAGGCTATTTTATAGAGGAAAAACAAAATAAAACAAAAATAAAGTGCTGTCAAATTTCCATCTCTATGCTTTCTCAGAGCTACATATTCCAACTCTTGGTTTTACAGAGTCAAGATAGCTTTTCTCTTTAAAAATGTAACTCTCATTAGAAACTCACACCTGGTAAATCCCACATCTATGCTACCCCAACCCACATTTTACTTTAAGACAAAACTTGAAGAAGTCTTACAAGATGTGCATGGGTATTTACAATCTCTGTCTAATGACACCCCATCCTCGTAATACTTTTTATTATCTCTTCCAGTCACCACAGATTATCTAGAATATTGTTTGCAATTACCCAAACCTTTTATTACTCAATTTAAAAAGAATCAATATAAATGATAGTTTCCTTGGCATTCTTAAGCTGATAGGGAGCTATTTTCCTTCTAGTCTGTGTTATTCTTTACTGTAACACTCTTAGAATCTTCCATGATGGTTAGGTTCTCCTCTTTTCCTACCAGACTACTGGAGTTGGTAAAGTTTTATTAGGTGATCCTACATCTTACATTGGAGTAATGGAGGCATCTGGTTCCTGTTATGTAGGGACAGCTGGAGTAAAAGCCACTGTATATAATGAATGTGGAAAAGACTTTCAAGTTCAGCAATGAATAGTCCTCAGAGGTGCCACAGTGATAAAAAATATTATAAAGGCCAATGCAGTTCAATAACAGCAATAATGATATTAGCATCAACAAACATTGATATAGCCCATTACAGTTTATAAAGAGCTTTAAATCCAATGGTTAAAAGCACCAGCAGGGCTCCTTCTATTATTCATTAATATGTATTGTTTATTTATTTTACAGTATTCGTCTTGCATATATATAACATATGTATAACAATCATAAGTATAACACACACGTATATATATATATATATATATATATATATATATATATATATATATATATATATATAATAACAACTGAAAGGTTGGCAGTTCAAACTCACTAGCTGCTTCATGGGAGAAGATCTCTGGCTATCCGCTGGAGTAAAGATTTCAGCCTAAGAAACCTTATGGGATAGTTCTACTCCGTCCTATAGGGTTACTAGGAGTTGGAATTGACTCGACAGCACACAACTACAACAAATAAATAATATATAAATTACGCATAATATATAATACAATACATACCAAAGCAAACCTATTGCCGTCAAGTCAATTCCGACTCATAGCAACCCTACAGAGCAGGGTAGAATTGCCTCATAGGGTTTCCAAGGAATGCCTGGTGGATTCGAACTGCCAACCTTATGGTTAAAAGTTGTAGCTCTTAACCGCTACATCACTAGGGTTTCTAATACAATACATAACATATTATATATAAATAATTAATATGTGCATATTTACTTATTTTATAGGTAGTCTTCCTTTTGCCTATAACCATCACTTTTCACATTATTCCTTGATTTTCCTAAATCACCTTCTGCTTATTCAAACCATCCTCCAGAAACTAAGTGATGCTGAAGGCTCCCTGTAGACCAGCACCTTCACTGGGAAAAGGGCCCAACCCTTGGTCAAAGTAGAAAAGGTTTGCTGGCTCCTTTCCAGCAACTAACCATTAGCTTTGGTTAATAGTTTATAATATTGATTAGACTGAATTAAAAAATATAAACTATGGTGTTCTTTCTATGCCTGATTTTAATGGGAAAGCTTCTAACATTACCAGTAAAGATTACTTGGCTATTGGTTTTAAGAAAGTATTTTTTTTAAAATCATCATAAGTGGTTATTTGTCTATTCATTACTAGGAATTATGTCAGCTAATGCATTTTTATGTCTTCTGAAGTAATCATAGTTTTCTCAATATAAAACCATCCTCAAATTTTTGTGATAAAACCTACTTGATTATTTTTGTACTAATTTTCATACACGAACTACTAGGCAGTTTTTTTAAAAATGTTTTTATATTATCCATATCACATTTTAAATTCAAGTTTACACTAGTTTTATTAGATAAATTGAAGTCCTTTCCATCATTTTCTGTACTCTAGGACTGTTTAATTAGTGTGAAAATTATTTGTTTTTTAAGTTTCTGAAACAGATCATATGTCAAGATTGTTGGGCTAGGAAGCATTTTTGGAGGTAAACTTCATTTTTTTCTCAACTTGTTTATGCTTTCTACTTCTTAAAGCAGTGGTTTATGATTTATATTTCTGTGTCTAGTCAAAAGCTGCGTGAAAATAGTATTTATTAGCATAGAGTTGCAGGGATGCTGTACTAGAATTTTGATCCCCTCTTCTTTCTTGTTTCATTTACTTTTCATGCCTCTAATATTGTGCTTTCTCACTCTTAATTCAACTATTGTTTCTTCATTTTCTATCTTTTTTGTGGTTCAGTTCATTATTTTTCAACTACTGTCATCTTTCTTCATTGTTTCCTTTAGTCTTCTTTTTTGTTTTTGTTTTTTTACCTTTTGAATTAATTTTAAGGCCATTCATTTATCTTCATGCTTTCTTTAAAAAAAGATATATATATATATAAGCATTTAAGACTATAAATATTTTTCCAAAGTTCAGCTTTGATAGGTTTCAATATGTTTTGATCTATAATATGATCATTATATTTATATTATATATTAATTATATTTATATGTATACAATGAATAAGGAAGACCTAAGAATTGATGCTTTGAATTACGGTGTTGGTAAAGAATATTGAATATACCACGGACTGCCAGAAGAACAAACGAATTTGTCTTGGAAGAAATATAACCGGAATGCTTCTTAGAAGAGAAGTTGGCAAGACTTCTTCTCAAGTATTTTGAACATGTTATCAGGAGGGAACATTCCCTAAAGAACATCATGCTTGGTAAGGTAGAGGGTCAGGGAAAAAGAAGAAGACCCTCAATGAGATGGATTGACACAGTGGCTGCAACAGTGGGCTGAAACACAACAGTAATTGTGAGGACTGCACAGGACTGAGCAGTTTTTCATTTGGTGTTTTGTTCAGTTTTTCAAGCAGGTTGGTGTACATAGGGTTGTTATGAGTATTGTATATATGCTGTGACTTTCACATATTCTTACACATACCATTTGTTTAGGAGACAATCCCACAGTGGTTGGATTTTTTGTTTGTTTGTTTATACTTGCTTAAATTACAGTTGTGTTTTCAATATATTCCTGGAATATATTTTGTATATTTTTGTCTTTGTTGGATTTTTTAAAGTGGCACTAACTTCAGGAAGTTCTTTACATTGAAAAATAAAAGCTGACTTCTTGCCTGTTTTAGGCCCTTTGTTTTCCCTTTTGTGATCACCCAGAACAAGATTACCCTCTCTTCAAATATTTAGTTCCCTTACCATTTCCTCATTGAGTCTTCTTTTTTCCAGTCTAATATTTTTGTTTCTTACAGTCTTTTTTTTATAATACTGTTTGGTGTCTCCTCTCTTCCCAGGCCATAATGTTAAGAAATTTTTATTTTTCTTAAAATATAGGATAATTCATCGTTTTGCAATTCATATATTAAGAAACTGTGGCAGCAACGTAAAATGTCCCTCACCAATGATTCTGATCTTTTTTGGAATAAGTCATGGAGAGAGAGAGAGAGGAAACATGTTTAGCATTGCCTCTGCCTTATTACTGTACTTTTATGAAAATAAGGCACATCTTCTATGTTTGTTTGCCAACCGTTCCCTCCCCCCACGAGGTATTTTCATAAACGCTGCTATGCCTTTTTTTTTTTTTTTACATATTGCTGTAAAAAAAGAAAAATTAGCAAAGCATGCTTACGAAAATACTTCGTGGTGGGAGGGCACAGATGGCAAACGAACTTAGAAGATGTGTATTATTTACGTAAAAATACAGTAGTCATTTTCTTTCCATTTACTTCTTAAATTTAAAATTGTTTCTTACGAACAACCGATTATTTTATATACCAAGAAAAGCAACCAATGTTGATATTTAACTTACATGCCTTAATAAAATTATCACTTGTTTATATTCCTTGTCAGTTTTATTCAAAGGTGAGTCCTTCACTCTGGAGAATTTATGTAACAATTTTCTCCCATTCTGGAAAACAGCAAGAAAAAAATAGAGCACTCTGGCAAAGCCATTACGAGCAATGGTTCTCCAGTTATGTTCACTGGGTTTGAATCCTGTGTACTACTGCTATCTATATGACCTTTGGCAAGTTCTAAAATTCAGCTCCCTCATTTGTAAACTGGTGAGATTAGTGGCGTCTTCGAATCCACCAGGTGCTCCTTGGAAATCCTATGCGGCAGTTCTACTCTGTCCTTTAGGGTCACTATGAGTCGAAATCAACTCGACAGTAATGGGTTTGGTTTTCTGGTTTCTTTCAAAGGTTGTTGGTATGAGTAATTGAGAAAATGCATCAAAAGTAGTTATCAGAGTGCTTGACACATAATAAAAAATAAGGTCTCCAAAATGATTAGCTACTATTTTTGTATGTGTGTGGTCATTTTTGGTTCATTACAAAATTTATTTATACCATTCTTACATAGATTTAAGCTTTCTTGACTGCTTGTGATATGTCTTTTTTTCTTTTTCTTTTTTTTTAAACCAGGCATCTAAAGGCAGGTAAGTTTTGGTAATTGTAAAAAAAAAAAAAAAAAAAAAAGATTCAGCATTTTTGAAGCGAGGATTTCCCTAGGTGCTTAGGAAAAAAAAAAAAAAATTACCATGACTTTCTATCCTATAAAACATTCATGGGAAGAATGATCCTGTACAAACTTATCCACACCTCATTAGCAGAAGCTCAAGATGAATTGACACATTTTGCCTGTTTTCTGTGACTACACTGTCTATCTTGCTGTTACTCCAACATCCCACCTCCCCCTTACATCACAGTGATGACTGCAGAGTAAAAATTAAAGAGTATGTTGATGAGTTTTTTCTCCTAACAAAGAGAAAATGACAATGTGCTAAACCCTGAAGACTTTTTAATTAGCCCAAGGTAGGCAAATTATGTAGCCTGGATAAGTAAATATTGTCAAACAGAAAATGGATCTATAATTACAACACAGTAATACTCTGACTGATAAAACACTTTATTTCTCAAATGCTTCTAAGCCTATAATTTAATTTCAATCTCATTACAACTCTGCATAGTGGAGAGAGAGAACGTCCACATTTTATACACCGATGCGAATGAGTACCAGGTCAAACAGAGCCAGCTGAACATTAACCCAGGTTTTCTGGAAAAATGATGCAATAGGAAAAAACAAATACGAACACACAAACAAATAAACCAAAAACTCACTGAATTACTGAATGGATAATTTACTCAGCCTCTCTAATTGATGGAAACCCTGGTGGCGTAGTGGTTTAGTGCTACGGCTGCTAACCAAAAGGTCGGCAGTTCGAATCCACCAGGCGCTCCTTGGAAACTCTGTGGGGCAGGTCTATTCTGTCCTATAGGGTCGCTATGAGTCGGAATCGACTCGACGGCAGTGGGTTTTTTTTTTTTTGGTTTATCCAAATGATAAATACTTGGGGAGTTATAATAACCTATTATACATCTTCTGAGTTGAGAGATCAGTTTTTGATTTCTGACATTGCATGTAGCTTATTGCCTTATCACATTTATGTTGAACTTCCTCTATACTAGTTACAATTGAGCAGAATCCAACTCATGGCTACCCCATGTATGTCAGAGTAGAACTGTACTCCATAGGGTTTTCAACGGTTAATTTTTAAGAAGTATATCACCAGGCTTTTTTTTTTTTTTTTTTTTGAGGCACCTCCAGTTGGACTTAAACCTCTAATTATTCAGTTAGTCAGCCATTTATGTTAACCATTTGCATCACCCAGGGACTCCTTCCTTTATATGATGCATTAAACCAGAACCATTGCCCTCGAGTCAATTCTGACTTATAACGACCATGCAGGACGGGGTAGGACTGCTCCACAGGGTTTCCAAGGGGCGCTTAATGGATTTGAACTGCCAGCCTTTTGGTTAGCAGCCATAGCACTTAACCACTACACCACCGCAGTTTCCACAATGCATTATTTCATGTTTGTTGACTTACGAGATAGGATAGAAATGGTCTGATATAAAGTAGTTTTTGGAATGTCCAAGGTATTATAATCATTGGTGTCATCCTCTATTTTCTGATGAAATTATAATAGGAAAACATGGGAATAAACCACTTGGTTTTGTCACTGAAGTTGCAAGAGCAAAGACCTGGGTCTGGATTGGATGTTGCTTTTCTGGCAAGCAGTAGAAAGCTTTGGTGACTTTTGGATTCAATGTTTTCTATCAAATAATATTTGAAGGTGTTAGAAAAGGTAAAAGAGATAATCTGTACCAATTACCTATATGATTAACTATAAATTACTGGGAGCGTTATTTACAACATGCTAAGTTATTTTAAGTTAAATATAAACTTTGTTATTATTCGGCTTAATGAAATGACATTTGGGATCCATATAGTTGAGATACCTTAATTGTTGTTTATCCTTCCAGGGGAATGGCACACTCCATCCTAATAATATAACAGAAGCTTAAATTATTTTTTTAAGTAGCCAAAAATGATATACCTGACTGATCCAATTTCAAAATTTTGCAAGTGATTTTCAGGAGAAACTGATGCCATTTTCTGTAACATTTCATCAGATGAAATTTGATTATACATATTTTATTATGATCTCAATCATCAGAATTATTTAATAATGCTTACTTTTACCTTTGAATACAAGGATAGAACACTTTGTACAATAAATTTCAACCTAAAAAGTTACATGTAGATTGTTTTTAAAATATTGCCTTATTTAAATTCACTAGACTTAACATGCTATAAATCTTTCTACAAAATAAATAAATACACTATCTTTTTTTGAACACAAGTTTTCATATGTAATGTTTGCTTTAAGCAAGATTAGCTATATAATCTCAATTAGGCCTCAGTGAAAGAATTGCTTTGGAACCCAGTGTTCGAACTGAGTTCTTAGAATTCTCAAAATGGATCTCTTCCTCTCTCCCCAGGAACTCAGAAATATGTCATTGCTATAAAACCCCCAATTTACTCAACCATAATAAGAAAATAATAATAGTTTTTACCTCACATAATCTCATGAATTATTCATTTTAAGTATTACTCTTGTACTATGTGCAAATCTTGGTTTGCAAAAATGGAATTTTCTTTCTTATATCCTATCTTGATTATTTTTTGAGCAACTACCATTTTACTGAAGGTGGAAACTTAATCTCTGTTATCCTGGGAGTGCAGTGAAATAAGGGTACTTTATATACTGCCAAGGATGGTGAGGGCTGGATGTCATCTGGGCATTGTCATCTCTGTATCCCAACCTTCACTGACACCCCCTCATTTCTATCTGGTTCTCTGGCCATGGTCTGTAGAGGCAGCTGTTGCGTTATCCTTCTTTTATAGCCTTATGGCCTCTTTTGGTCCAGTGACTGTCTAGCCTTGACCAGTGTATTCAGATACTTCTCAGAGGTGGACAAGAATCTAAGATCACCTCACTTAACCTCCAACTCCCTACCCTTTCGAACCCAACTGGAGAATTCATTATCCAGTCGCCAGTGGGAGAGGGGGCTTCATCATGTTTTGTTTATTTCCCTCTGTCTCTTGTCCCTTATTGAAATTCCAAAGCCTTTCCTTGGCTTTTAGCCAGAACATCCCTTCCATGAGGTAATAAATGTTTCACTACCTAGCTGGCCAAACACAGAAAGGATCAAGAAGTAACAGAAAAAAAAAAAAAAAAATCAGTTAATGTTTCAAAGCATTACTCTACTGCATTTCTATTAGAACTCATTGGACTTGTGTGACTGTTGTAACTTCCATAATGATGTTTTGGTCAGGTGTTGGTATTTTAATATTTTGCATGGTATGTTCTGTGAGGAAATATTTCAGGAATATGCTTTTAAAATGGTAAATGTTTTTAATACAGGATTTAATCTTCCAGTACTGTATATAATGTATGATAAACTATTCTATTTATATAGAATGTTCTTTGGCTTTTACTACTTACTGGTTTCATTCCCAACTGATCATGGAGATGGCTCAGGCTCAGGCAGTCTTTAGTTCCATTATGCATGGGATTGTGCTTGGGGTCACCATGAGGTGAGGGCTGATTCCACGGCAGCTAACAACAGAAGCAGCGTACTCAAAACCCCAAAATTCAACTATATTGTTTCAGAGTAATGTTTAAAACTCAAATATGATGATATCTGAAATAGTTAAATAAAACCTTGTCTAGTGCTACTGAAGATATTCAACTACATTTAAAATAAGGAAAAATAATAATTGAAACAAAGAGTATAGATGTCTTGCCCTGAGGAATATACCCTATAGGAAGAGGACAATTTTCCATTGAAGTTAGGTTTGTGGTAGGAAGGGAACAAAGTCCAGAGAATGGAGGATCAGTGTTTAGTAGACTCAACAATTGATGCCTGTCTACATGGGAATGGCTGGATTCTAAGAGGACCTTAGAGGAAGTGGAGCTTCAGGTCTTCTAGAAAACTCAAGAAAAGAAATGTTAGGTAAAAATTTTAGGTGCTTAAGGTTATCTGAGATAGTTGTTTATAAAAAAAAAAAAAACCCAAAGTGCCAACCATTTCCTTTTCTTTTTCTTGTCTTCTGTTTCTGTCAATTTTTCTTCCCTCTACTCTTCTACTTTCTTTTTTCTTCCCTCACTTCCAGTATCCCACTTGTTTCACAGCTCTACTATGCCTTCCTTTCCTACCGATGTTAGCATTAACCTGTGTATTGCTTTGACTCACAACCAAGGCAGTTGTTATTCTCCATTCTCAGCTCTTATGAGAATCTGACCAGGAGAGCAAGCATTCCAAAGTGAGGGGCCATTGACTTGATATGAGAGAAAAGTTGGCCTTAGAGTGGATGGAGGCGAAAACAACTTAGCATTAGCATAGGGAACCATGCAGGCCTGAACAGTGATGTATTTAAAAATCCTGATAAAGAAAAATTAAGGAATATTAAAAGGTAATCTCATAATAATGGCTAGTAAGACAAACGTGAATTTTTATCAAAGCTCAGGTAGCCAGTCTGAAATATACTGTATGTCCAAGTTAATAACATTGTGGAAAACACATTGCTCGTGTTGCCCACACAGGCATATTTAGTTCAGACAAACAATGTTATGAATGATAACTGGAAACACGTTTATCCAAATCAGTGTGTTTTAGCTACCATTAACAGCAGCATTCTTTTTGTTTGGTTTGTCATTTTTGCTTTCTCAACTTTAGAATTTACATTATTTTTTTCTAAATTTTATTTATTTTATTGTTTTCATTGAGAATATACATAGCAACAAAAAAAAGCATACATCAATTCAATAGTTTCTACAGATACTAGTTAGTGATATGGCTTACGTTCTTTGAGTCGTGCAACCAGTCTCACCCATTTTGAGTCGTCCCTCCCTCATTAGCATAAACTCACTGTCCCCTAAGGTTCCTATCTGATCTTTCGAGTTGCTGTTGTCAATTTGATCCCATATAGATTGTTCTTAAAAGAGCATGATGTCCAAGGCAGGCCTTTTTTTACTAGTTAAGCTAAATTGTTGTTCAATTTTAAGCTGACTTCAGGGAATATTTTTGGTTTAAGGTTTAAAGACCATCTCAGGGCAATAGTTTCAGGGGTTAAATTAATCTTACATTAAACATAAATTTAATAACCACATCTTTCTCTTAGTCAATTAATGATGCCCCCTCCAAATAAATGTCATTTGCTCTTTTCTCCACTTAATTACTGCAAATGGGGGAAAAAATCATATAGATCCCTTTTCACATGCATGAAATTACCGTGTATGCATAATATCCAAATACCTTGCCAGAAACAGTATAATTATACTATTATCAATAATATTAGATTGTTCGTAAGACTTATAATCCTTAAATGATTGTCCCAATTTAAGACTGACTTAAATCCTCCATAACTTCTTAGCCTAAAAGTTACTTTAATCATTTGAAAAGTTTATTTTTCACCATTTCTTGTTGAAGTTTAATATTAAAACACCTAACAAAGACATTAGAGTTAATATTAATCTACAAAAATTTATCCCCCTGAATTTTTTATGGCATCAAAATATACTGGCCATTCCACCTGTCTGCTCTACAAATGTTGTGATTGCAATGTGTAGCAATGATGACGACAATCACTAAGCTCCAATTAAATTGAAAAAACAGTTCTCATTATATCACCTTACATTAAGCCACACAGTGGAGAATTTTTGAAATAATGAAAATTACTTAAAAACAGTTTCATGAATTATATTCTACTCTACTTTTTTTTTTTTTTTTTCTACTTTAGTAATAGTACTGTGGGGGAGGGCATGCATGTGAGCCATATTTTTGTCTTTTTTAATTAATAAAGAAATAAAGTGAAAATTCCCAAAATAAAGAGTTTACATTAGCTGTAGTAATGAGAACATGTTGTTGTTGTTGTTGTTAGGTGCCGTCGAGTTGATTCTGACTCATAGCAAACCGATAGGACAGAGTAGAACTGCCTCATAGGGTTTCCAAGGAGCGGCTGGTGGATTCAATCTGCCAACCTTTTGGTTAGCAGCCAAGCTCTTAATCACTGTGCCACCAGGGCTCCAATGAGAACGTGTTAATACTTAAGATGGAAATGAAGCACAGAGATAGGGGGGATGAAAATTTTGCTGCACAGGGTCAGAATAGCTTAAAATAAGCTTCTACTGATGCTTTTTTTACAAGAGTCACCTCTTTATAAGACTCTGATAACTTGTCTTAATGAAATGAATACAATAAATATTTACTATTTGTCTATCATATGTAAGTCGTTCTGCTGAGACTTTTTGTAGGTACATTTATGGTAGAAATAATCACGAAACAAAGTCAATCATTCTTCCTCCATAAGCACACGGCAACTTGCAAATGTCTTGTTTGTAGCCTTTGTCATTCTTTCTGGGGATCATCTGCTTCTACATCTACTAGATTATCAATGTCTTATAGGAATTTTCTGTGTCTTATTCATCTTTCTGTAGCTACACAAACCGAGAGGTACAATAAATATCATACTGATTTTTAAAACCCCCTCCTATTAGATTGGTAGTATATTTAATCTTTGTCATTACCAGGGCTTCTGCCCTCCTTCATGGTTACTCAACAGTCCCAAGGGGCTTGGTAAGGCAGATCATTTGGAGAAATCCCATTTTTGTTTGTCCAAACTGATCAGTATTGATCATTGTCCAAGCTTGCCTAGTCTCTTGAAGATGGCAGCTCCATTGTTTTTGTGCTAACATTGGGTACTGGCATATTTGCTGAAGCTGGTAACCTAAAGCTTTAGAATTCAGCCTACCTAGATACTTCATGCAGCCATTCACTTCTCAGGTCTTACCATCTTTCCAGGGCAGGAGAGGAGACCTTTCTGGTATTGGAGAATCTCAAATCCTTCCCTTAAGTTGGCCTATATCTCCTTCTAAGAACTTCCTTTTCTTCCTCACCCCGCTTGGAATCTAAATTCACTCAGATTTAGATTTTGAAAACAAAAGCCAAGGAAAGAAGTGGGCTTTAGGAATCTTAGGCTTTCAGCCAATAATTATGCCACCATCACTCCCCCAGTGAGGCAGGAAAAAAAAAGTTCTGGCTATCTTTCCAGAAAAGGGAAGACAAAAATACAGGGGGGTGGGAAAGCATAAGCACACAATGATATCTCAATATATTTTCTAAACATACTGGTATACCTAATACAAAGAAGATTCTTCCACATAATAGATACCTAATTGGATGACTAAATAAATGGGATTCTTATTGATGCAAAGAACAAAGACCCCTCTGTTTTTTTATTTTTTTATTTTTATTGTGCTTTAAGTGAAAGTTTACAAATCAAGTCAGTCTCTCACATATAAGCTTATATACACCTTACTACATACTCCCATTTACTCTCCCCCTAATGAGTCAGCCCCCTCCCTCCTTCCAGTCTCTCCTTTCGTGACCGTTTTGCCAGTTTCTAACCCTCTCTACCCTCCCATCTCCCCTCCAGACAGGAGATGCCAACACAGTCTCACGTGTCCACCTGAAACAAGTAGCTCACTCTTCATCAGCATCTCTCTCCAATCCATTGTCCAGTCCCTTCCATGCCTGATGAGTTGTCTTCGGGAGTGGTTCCTGTCCTGGGCCAGCAGAAGGTTTGGGGACCATGGCCGCCGGGATTCTTCTAGTCTCAGTCAGACCATTAAGTCTGGTCTTTTTATGAGAATTCGGGGTCTGCATCCCACTGTTCTCCTGCTCCCTCAGGGGTTCTCTGTTGTGCTCCCTGTTAGGGCAGTCATTGGTTGTGGCCAGGCACCAGACCCCTCTGTTTTTGTTTCTACTTTAATATCCCATCTGCTAGACAGGTTTAGTGTTATGCAAGGTAGAAAGTAGGGAAGATTTTTCTTCATTTACCTTCTCTGTAATAAGTAGCCTTTCATTCCACCTATTTCAGTATTAGAGAACTTGTAAATTTTTACATATGCCCATGGGTCCCCATTGTTGTATTATACCACCTGGAACTGCCTTGATTGAACATCCTTCTGTAAGCTGGCAGTATGATTATTTATGCTTCTATCAGAACTTAGTTATTCTTTGACCTACTACTGTGTCCCTATACTGTGATAATAGCCAGAGGCTATACTACAAAACCACCACTCATCGGTAAGTTTGTCATACCTATGATATTGAAGGAGGAAGTCCAAGCTACACTGAAGGCATTGGCAAAAAACAAGGCTCCGGCAAATGAAGGAATACTAATTGAGATGTTTCAACAAATAGATACAATGCTAGAAGTCCTCATTTGTCTATGCAAAAAAATTTGGGAGACAGCTACCTGGCCAAACTAGAAAAGATCAATATTTATGCCCATTCCAAAGGTAATCCAACAGTATCAAACGATATCATTAATATCACAAGCAAGTAAAATATTGCTGAAGATAATTTAAAAATGGTTGCAGCAGTGCATTGACAGGGAACTGCCGGGATTCAAGCCAGATCCAGAAGAGGATGTGGGATGAAGGATGTCATTGCTGATGTCAGATGGATCTTGGCTAAAAGCAGAGAACCAGAAAGATGTTACCTGTGTTTTATTGACTATACAAAGGCATTCAACTGTGTAGATCATAACAAATTATAAATAACATTGTGAAGAATGGGAATTCCAGATAACTTAATTGTGCTCGTGTGGAACCTGTACACAGGCCGAGAGACAGTCATTTGAACAGAACAAGGGGATACTTTGTGGTATAAAATCAGGAAAGGTGTGTGTCAGAGTGGTATCCTTTCACCATACTTTTTCAATTTTTATGCTGAGTAAATAATTGGAGAAACTGGACTATATGAAGAATATGGCATCAGGATTGGAGGAAGAGTTATTTACAACCAGTGATAAGCAGATGACACAACCTTGCTTGCTGAAAGTGAAGAAACTTGAACCACTTACTGTTGAAAATCAAAGACTACAGGCTTCAAAATGGATTACACGTCAACATACAGAAAACAAAAATGTTCACAACTGGACCAATAAGCAACATCATGATAAACACACAAAAGACTGAAGTTGTCAAGGATCTCATTTTACTTGGATCCACAATGAAAACCCATGGAAGCAGCAGTCAAGAAAATAAATGACTTACTGCATTGGATAAATCTGCTGCAAAAAAAAAACCTCTTTAAAGTGTTAAAAAGCAAAGATATCATTTTAAGAACTAAAGTGTGCCTGACCCAAGCCATGGTATTTTCAATTGCCTCATATGCATGGGAAAACTGGACAATGGAATATGGAGACTGGAATATGGAGACTGAAGATGAACTGATTCCTTTGAATTACGGTGTAGGCAAAGAATACTGAATATACCATGGACTTTCAGGAGAACCAAAAAATCTGCCCTGGAAGTACAGCCAGACAGTTCGTTAGAAGAAGGATGTCGAGACTTCGTCTCACATACTCAGGACATGTTATCAGGAGGGACCAGTCCTTGGAGGATATCATGCTTGGTAAAGTAGGGGGTCTACAAAAAAGAGGAAGACCCTCAAGGGGATGGATTTACACAGTGGGTGCAACAATGGGCTCAAACCTAGCAATTATTTTGAGGATGGCACAGGACTGGCCAGTGTTTCATTCTGCTGTACATGGGGTCACTATGAATCAGAACCAACGTGACAGCACGTAGCAACTGTAAAAATTGCCCTCAAGTTAGAATATATATTTGCTTTTCAGCTGAGTTTAGCGGATACCATATTCTAACTCAAAGGAAGATGTTCCTGGTGGGAAATTTAGGTACCATAGGATACTAGTGGGAGAGAAATTTTGGAAAGGAGCAGTGTTATTATTATAACCTATCACTTCACTGAAGCCTGCTAATACCAACCTTCACTGAAACACATTATCCTAGACAATGAAGTAAAATACATAGATCACCACATCAGGAGGCAGGTAGCCTGGTATTTTATCAATCACTCTTCATTTTTATTTTTTTATTGTGCTTTAGGTGAAAGTTTACAGAGCATATTAGTTTCTCATTAAATAATTAATATACACATTGTTTTGTGACATTGGTTGTCAGCCCACAATGTGTTAACACTCTCCCCTTTCCATTTGTCTGGGTTACCTGTCCCTTTCTGCCTTCTCAGGTTTTGGGTTGGTGTGCTCATTTAGTCTCATATACATAGTTGAACTACCTGTGTTATTTTCGTTTCACAGCCTTGTCTAATCTTTGAATGAAGAGTGAACCTCGGGAGTGACTTCAGTACTGAGCTAAAAGGGTGTCCGGGGACCATACTCTCAGGGTTTCTCCAGTTTCTGTAAGACCAGTAAATCTGGTCATTTTTCATTAGTTTGAATTTCATTCTACATTTTTCTCCAGTTCTGTCTGGGACCATCTCTATTGTGATACCTGTCAGAACAGTCAATGGTGGTAGCTGGTACTATCTAGTTTTTCCCTACTCAGTCTGATATAGGTTGTGGTACTTGTGGTCCATTAGTCCTTTGGACTAATCTTTCCCTTGTGTTTTTGGTTTTCTTCATTCTCCTTTGCTCCAGGTGGGGTGGGGCCAGTAGTTGTATCTTAAATGGGTGCTCACAAGCTTTTAAGACCTCAGATGCTACTCATCAAAGAACGATATAGAATATTTTCTTTATGATTTATGTTATGTCAATTGAGCTAGATGTCCCCCAAGACCAAGATCCCCAGCCCTCAGCCCAGTAACTCAGTCTCTCCAGTAGTTTCCCTTCTATCCCTATCTTATTGAGAGTTTTTAATCAGAAATGGGTGTTGGATTTTATCGAATGCCTTTTCTGCATCAAAAGAGATGATCTTGTAATTCTTTTGTTATATTTATGTGGTAGATTATGTTGATTGATTTTCTAATGTTGAACCATCTTTTCATACCTGGTATGAATCCCACTTATTTTTTTATATGATGCTGAATTCTCCTGGCTAGAATTTTGTTGAGAATTTATGCATCTATATTTGTGAGAGTTATTGGTCTATAATTTTCTTTATTTGTGGTATCTTTGCCTGGTTTTGGTATCAGAATTATGGTGACTTCATAGAATGAATTTGGAAGTACTCTTTCTTTTCTATGTTCTGAAATAGTTTGAGTAGTATTTGTATGAGCTCTTCTTTGAATGTTTGGTAGACTTCACCAGTGAAGCCATCTGGGCCAGAACTTTTTCTCTGGGAGTTTTTTGATTACCTTTTCAAACTCTTCTCTTGTATGGGTCTTCCAAATTTTCTACCTCAGTTTGTGTTACTTTAGGTAGGTAGTGTATTTCTAGGAGTTTGCCAATTTCCCCTAGGTTTTCAAATTTACTCTATTACCCTTTTGAGCAGTGCTCTCACACCTGTAAGTGAGGTTACATAACCTGCATATTGGACCATGGATCACTCTTGAAATTCCCTCTGACATGGTCATTTAGAATCTTGGTAAAATTCTTTCTTAGACTAGATTCACTGTGTTGCTTTTTTGTGCTATATATTAATCAGGTTTCTCAATTTTTTCTGATCAAAAATTTCTGAACAACTTTTATTTACACTGATATACTATTATTTAGGATGGTGGTACAGTGGCTAAGAACTTGGTAGCTAGCCAAAATGTCAGAAGTTTGAATCTACCAGCCACTCCTTGGAAACCCTGTGGGAGCAGTTCTACTCTGTCCTATAAGGTTGCTATGAGTTGGAATTGACAGCATTAGGTTTGGTTTTATTTTTAGTTTATTATTATTTGGAGAGTTGGAGGTTGCTAAAAGTGAAGATCTCTGAAATATGGGAGGTGAAGGAGACCTTCTAATTTTTTTCATGTTTATGAGGGTAATAAAGGGTTTAGACCAGACAGAAACATCTTTAATATACACAAGCAAACCCCAAACATTTGGTTTATTCGTATTTTGAATAAGTAATAAAATTTAAGTTGAGAAATGAAAAATGAAGGGCAATAGAATAAGTAAATGGAAAAATACAGATTATAAAAATGAGTGTAAGTTAGCATTTGTCAAAATTATATATTCTAAATATCAAACTCAAATTATTTCTAAAGAATTAAACTTTATCAATAGTTTAAAGTGTTCTAAAGTTATTTTTCTGGAAGAGCTCTCAAAAGGTCTTGGTGACACATTCTTCATACTATGTGTTTTCACTTATATTAAAAATCAGTACATAGGAATATAATGTTTCATATATATAGATACACTATGATATGTGTATGTGGGCTAAACTAATTTTATTTTTGTGCAAAGCTGTTCTTCCTTTTTTTTTTTTCCTTCCAATTCTTTGTTTAACTGGTCTGGAGACATAAACCAAAAAAAAAAAAAACCAGTATCATCAAGTCGATTTTAACTCATAGTGACCCTAAAGGACAGAGTAGAACTGCCCCATCCGGTTTCCAAGGAGCATCTGGTGGATTTGAACTCCTGACCTTTTGATTAGCAGCCGTAGCTCTTAATCACTACATCGTCAGGGTTTCCATGTGGTGACATAGGAATGTGATAGTCTAGTAAATAAGCAAGCTGGCTGACCAACCAAAACCAAATCAGTTGCTGTAGAGTTCGTTCCAACTCAGGATGCTCCTGTGCGTGTCATAGTAGAACTGTGCTCCGTAGGGTTTTCAATGGCTGATTTTTCATTAGTTGATCACCAAGCCTTTCATTCAAGGAATCTCTGGGTGGATACAAACCACCAACCTTTCAGTTGGCAGCCAAGCGTGTTAACTACTTGTACCACCCAGGGACTCAAGCTGACTGACAGGTTTTTTTTTTTTTTTGTGGAATGTCTCCTGCTTTGGGTGTCAGTCACAGTCTTTCCTGTTTGAGTAACATTGAAAATGCCATCCCAGAGAAGTGATACAAAACGTATTTTCTTTTTTTTTAAGTCAATTTACTTTTTATACTACAAAGATTGAGTCCTCAAGGTTAAAAAAAAAAAAAAAGTCTCATAAAATCAAAACAAAAAAAAGATAAAGAATTGCTTCTGAAGTTTTCTGTATATATTCCCCTTTAGGAGGAAAAAATCAAGAAAAAAAGCATATTGAAAGCCCTTTGCTTGCGGGAAAGATAATTTCTTGGCAAATAGTTAGATCCAGTTTATGTTTTTCCCATTTGATTTCCCCATTGTCAGCCCTTTGGATTTGATACAGGCACTTATCGATCTTACCTTTCTTTCATGATTTATGGGGTTATTTGTGTTTTGAGAAACATACTTCGAATGCATTGCGTGAATCCATTTTGAAGAAAAGTCTAATTTATAGGTGTATCATGTCAGGGCACAGCCCCAAGAAGGAAAGACCCTCACTGTGCGTCCTGGCAGATAATCTGAAGAACTAACACTTAGCCCTTTCCAACAGATTCATGAGTTTATTCAGGAAAACTTACTGACACTGGGAAGCAGCTATTCTCCAGTGGTGGCCAGCTGGAGTATTTTCCACAACCATCTAACAAGGGACACAAGCTCATATACCATTCCAGTCGGGACCAAGGTTCATTGTTTTCTCCCACGTCCTTGGGTAGTCAGTGTTCCCAGGGACTTCCCATCCGGGCCCAGATGTTTTCTTTCTTGTTATTAAGGCATTCCTCGGCCTTGGCCGCCAGCCTAGTCATGCCACTCCCGGCCTCGTACCTTAGCCCGAGTCCATCCTGAATTCATCCCCAGCATGCTTTGGGGAAGAGCAAAGCTGATTAGGGAGGGGATTCAAATAGCTGAATAGCATTATCCTACAATTGTCATTGATGTAAAAATGTTTCTAGAAGTTAGGAATCTATGGTCCTATATATTTTGTCTCTGGAGCCACTTTCTACCAACCTGTTTCATAAGGTGCAATAGTGAAATCTCAAGCTTCCACATTTGATACTTTTGTACTTGCATGGAAAAATAGGTCAGGAAAACGCACTCATGACAAAACCCCTGAGGGATGAAGATCTAGTGTACCATGGGTAGCTGTGAGAACTTGAGGGGGACAGAGTGTACAGGGCGTGCAAAGAGTCTTTTCTGAGCAGAATTATGAGCACTGAAGCTGACTGCTGGGGAAAGGAGTTAATAATAAAAAGAAATAACTGCAGTTCAAGTCAGACTAGCAGTTGAGGTGGAAATGGTGACTCCCCCAGAAAATTCCCTCTGGCTCTAAGTCTGGCTTTTCTCGGCAACTCACATGAAATCATAAAAAATATAATGACATACCCGGTACTTCACTTAAGACCTCTTAATGAGTTCAGAATTTTCTGCTTTAGTCTGCCTTACATACTGGTTAAAAAAGAAGCAGAGTCTCTGAAAGTTAGGACTTATTCTGTGGCAAGTGATTGAAAACTCCCAAACAGGCTGAGGCCAAGAGAGAATATAATGACTACAAAAGAGGATGGACGGCACAAGCTTCAAATTCAGCATGATAAAGTAACTCAACTGGCAAAATCCCAACCCCAGTGAAATCCAATTTTTACCCACTTTGCTCATGAACCCTTGAAGCTGAACATGATGGGCAAAAAGCAGAGAAACTTGTTGACTGGTCTCTTTTAATTAAGATGGCCACTACACAAAAGTGGCCCTAATGCTCCTTGGCAATGAGACTGTATTCCCCTACTCTACTCAGTCTCCCTGGTGCCTGTATAATTACTTCATTTCCTTTGTCTGTATCCCTCCACTACCTCTTCTTCATCTCACTCTCAACTGATGACTTTGCTTTCTAGTTCGCTGTGAAAATAGAAGCAATAGAAGAGAATGACCATGTAGTCTACATCTATCCAACCTGTGTTTGTGTCCCACATGCTTCTTTTCCCCCTGATCTGAGGCCAGCCCCTTCATCACACGCTAGTCCCCTTATGTTCTCGGGTACTCGAAAGCATTGCTCCAGCATTTGTCCTCACTTGCCCCTGCATCATCTCTTTTACACTCTCTGCTAGATCATTTCCAATCCACATGCATACATATATGCTATAGTATTCTCCTATCTTACAAAAAAATGCATTTTTTTTATTGTGCTTTAAGTGAAAGTTTAAAGTTCAAGTTAGTTTCTCATACAAAAATTTATGCACACATTGTTATGTGACCCTACTTGCTCTCCCTGTAATGCAACAGTATACTTTTACTTTCCACCCTAATTTCCAGTGTCCATTCAACCAGCTCCTGTCTCTCTTTACTCTCTCATCTTATCTCTGGACAGGAGTTGCCCATTTAGTCTCATGTATCTACTTGAGCTAAGAAGCACACCCTTCACAAGTATCATTTTATGTTTTATAATCCAGTCGAATCTTTCTCCGAAGAGTTGGCTTTGGGAATGGTTTCAGTTTTGGGCTAACAGAGAGTCCAGGGGCCATATGTTCTGGGATCCCTCCAGTTGCAATCAAACCATTAAGTCTGGTCTTTTTATTAGAATTTGAGTTCTTCACTCCACTTTTCTCCTGCTCTGTCAGGGACTTTCTGTTGTATTCCCTGTCAGGGTGGTCACTGGTGGTAGCCAAGCACCCTCTACTTCTTTCAGTCTCAGGCTGATGGAGCCTCTGGCTTAAGTGGCCATGCCTTTCTCTTGGGCTCATATTTTCCTTGTGTCTTTGGTGTTCTTCATTCTCCTTTGCTCCAGGTGGGTTGAGACCAATTGATGCATCTTAGATAGCCACTTGCTAGCTTTTAAGACCCTAGGTGCCACTCACCAAAGTGGGATGCAGAACATTTTCTTAACACACTTTGCTATGCCAATTGACCTAGGTGTCCCCTGAAACCATGATTCCCAGACCCCCACTGCTGCTACTCTGTCCCTCAAAGTGTTTGGTAGTATTCAGGAAACTTCTTAGCCTTTGGTTTAGTCCACTTGTGCTGACTTTCCCTGTATTGTGTATTGTCCTTACCTTCGCCTAAAATAATTCTTGTCTGCTATCTAATTAGTGAATACCCCCCTCCTCCCTCCCCATCCTTGTAACCACCAAAGAATGTTTTCTTCTGTGTTTAAACCTTTTCTTTAGTTCTTATAATAGTGGTCTCATATAATATTTGTCCTTTTGCAACTTACTAATTTCACTCAGCATAATACCTTCCAGATTCATCCATGTTATGAGACATTTCACAGATTCATTGTTGTTCTGTATCATTGTTTAGTATTCCATTGTGTGAATACATACCATAACTTGTTTATCCATTATCCATTGATGTACATCTTCATTGTTTCCATCTTTTTGCTATTGTAAACAGTGCTGCAGTGAACATGGGTGTGCATATATCTATTTGTATGAGGGCTCTTATTTCTCTGGAATATATTCCAAAAAGTGGGATTCCTGGATCGTATGATAGTCCTATTTCTAGCTTTTTAAGGAAGTGCCAAATCAATTTCCAAAGTGGTTGTACCATTTTACATTCCCACTAGCAGAGTATAAGTGTTCCAGTCTCTCCACAACCTCTCTAACACTTATTATTTTGCGTTTTTTGTGTTAATGCCAGTCTTGTTGGGGTGAGACGGTATGTCATTGTAGTTTTGATTTGCATTTCTCTAAAGGTTAATGATCATGAGCATTTTCTCATGTATCTGTTAACCGCTTGAATGTCTTCTTTGGTGAAGTGACTATTCATATCTTTTGCCCATTTTTTAACTGTATTGTTTGTCTTTTTTGTTGTTGAGGTTTTGCAGTACCTTGTAGACTTTAGAGATTAGATGCTGATTGGATTTGTTTTAGCCAAAAATGCTTTCCCAGTCTGTAGGTTGTCTTTTTAGTCTTTTGGTGAAGTTTTTGGAGGAGCCTAGGTGTTTGATTTTTAGGCTCTCCCAGTTATCTACCTTCCCCTCTGGTATTTGTGTGTTGTTAGTAATGTTTTGTATACTGTTCATGCCACGTATTAGGTCTCCTAGCATTGTCCTTATTTTTTCTTCCATGATCTTTATTGTTTTAGATTTTGTATTTAGGTCTTTGATTTATTTTGAGTTAGTTATTGTCCATGGTGCAAGGTATGGGTCATTTTTTTGCAGATGGGTATCAAGTTATGCCAGCACCATTTGTTAAAGAGACTATCTTTTCCCGTTTAACTGGCTTTGGACCTTTGTCAAATATCAACTGCTCATAGGTAGATAGCATCATGTCTGGATTCTCAATTCTGGTCCATTGGTCTATGTACGTGTTGTAGCAGTCCCAGGCTGTTTGACTACTGTGGTGGTATAATAGGTTCTAAAATCAGGTAGAGTGAGGCCTCCCACTTTGTTCTTCTTTTTCAGTAAAGTTTTACTTGTCTGGGGCCTCCTTCCTTTCCATATGATATTGGTGATTTGTTTCTCCATCTCATTAAAAAATGCCATTGGAATTTGGATAGGGATTGCATTATATCTGTAGATCACTTTGGGTAGAATAGACATATTTATAATGTTGAGTCTTCCAATCTATGAGCAAGGTATGTTTTTCTGCTTATGTAGATCTCTTTTGGTTTCTTATAGTAGTGTCTTAGAGCTTTCTTTGTACTGTTTTTTTTTTTTTTGTCTCTGGTTCAATTTATTCCTAAGTATTTTATCTTCTTGGGGGCTATCGTAAATGGTATTGATATGATGATTTTCTCTTTGACGTTCTTTTTGTTGATGTAATTTTTGTGTATTTATCTTGTATATTGATACTCTGCTGAACTCTTCTATTAGTTCAAATCATTTTCTTGTGGATTCTATAGGGTTTTCTGTGTATAAGATCACGTCATCCGCAAATACAGATACTTTTCTTTCTCTTCCTTACCAATTTGGATGCCCTTTATTCTTTATCTAGCCTAATTGCTCTGGTTAGGAGCTACAGCACAATGTTGAGTAACGATGATAAAGGGTATCCTTGTCTGTTTCTGCTTCTCAAGAGGAATGCTTTCAGACTTTCTCCATGTAGGATGGTGTTGGCTATTGGCTTTGTATAAATACACTTTATGATGTTGAGGAATTTCTCTTCTACTCCTATTTTGCTGAGAGTTTTTATCATGAATGGGTGTTTGACTTTGTCAAATGCTTTTCCTGTATCAATTGATAAGATCTCCTGGTTCTTGTCTTCTATTTTATTTATATGATGGATTACATTGATTGTTTTTCCAATGTTAAACCATCCCTGCATACCGGTATGAATCCCACTTGGTCGTGGTGATTTTTTTTTTTTTTTTTTTTTTTGATATGTTGTTAAATTCTATTGGCTAGAATTTTGTTGAGGATTTTTGCGCCTATGTTTGTGAGGGATATTGCTTTGTAATTTTCTTTTTTTGTGGTGTCTTTTTCTGGTTTTGGTATTATGGTTATGCTGGCTTCATAGAATAAGTTTGGGAATATTCCATTCTTTTCTATGCTCTGAAATACCTTTAGTAATAGTGGTGTTAACTCTTCTCTGAAAGTTCGTAAAATTCTACAGTGAAGCCATCAAGGCCAGGGCTTTTTTTGTTGTTGCGGGTTTTTTAATTACCTTTTCAATCTCTTACTTTGTTATAGGTTTATTTAGTTGTTCTACCTCTGTTTGTTTTAGTTTACATAGGTAATGTGTTTCTAGAAATTTGTCCATTTCCTCCTGGTTTTTTAATTTGTTAGGGTACAATTTTTCATAGTATTCTGTTATGATTCTTTTAATTTCAGTTGGGTGTTTTGTGATACTGCCCATTTCATTTCTTATTCAGGTTATTTTCTTCCCCTACTTTTTTTATTTTGTCAGTTTGGTTAATGGTTTATCGATTGTGTTGATCTTTTCAAAGAACCAGATTTTAGTCTTGTTAATTCTTCAATTATATTTCTATTCTCTACTTCATTTAATTCTGCTCTAATTTTGATTGTTTGCTTTCCTCTGGAGCTCAAGTGTTTCTTTTGCTGCTCTCTTTGTATTTGTTCTAGTTGTAGGGATAATTCTTTGATTTTGTCCCTTTCTTCTCTTTGGATGTGTGCATTTATTGATATACATTGACCTCTGAGCACTGCTTTTGCTGTGTCCCAAAGGTTCTGGTAGGATGTATTTTTATTCTCACTTGATTCTGTGAATTTCTTTATTTCATCCTTAATTTCTTCTATAACCCAGTAGTTGTTGAGCAAGGTGTTGTTCTGTTTCCATGTGTGTGTTTGTTTTTGTTTTTTCCTTTTTCTGTTACTGGAAACCCTGGTGGTGTAGTAATTAACTGCTACAGCTGCTAACCAAAAATTGGCAGTTCAAATCTACCAGGTGCTCCTTGGAAACTCTATGGAGCTGTTCTACTCTGTCCTATAGGATCACTGTGTGTCGGAATCAACTCAACTGCCATGGGTTTGGATTTTTGCTGTTATTGATTTCTACTTTTATGGCTTTATGGTCAGAAAAGATGCTTTGTAATATTTTGATGTTTTGGATTCTGTTAAGGCTTGCTTTATGCTCCAATATGTGGTCGATTCTGGAGAATGTTCCATGTGCATTGGAAAAGAAAGTATACTTGGCCACTGTTGGGTGGAATGTTCTGTATAGGTCTGTGAGGTTAAGTTGGTTGATTGTGGTGTTTAAATCTTCCATGTCTTTATTGAGCTTCTTTCTGGATGTTTACTAAAAGTGTTGTGTTGAAGTCTCCTACTATTACTGTAGTGGTGTCTATCTCCATTAGTATTTGTTTTATGTATTTTAGAGCCCTGTTGTTGGGTGTGTAAATATTTATTATGGTTATGTTCTCCTGGTGTATTGACAGTTTAATCATTATATAGTTTCCTTCCTTATCCTTTGTTGTGGATTTTACTTTAAAGTAGATTTTGTCAGAGGTTAATATTGCCACTCCTGCTCTTTTTTGATTGTTGTTTGCTTGATATATATATTTTTTTCCATCCTTTGAGTTTTAGTTTGTTTGTGTCTTTAAGTCTAAGGTGTGTCTCTTGTAGGCAGCATATAGACAGGTAGTGTTTTTTATCCATTCTGCCACTCTCTGTCTCTTTATTGGTGCATTTAGTCCATTTATATTCAGCATAATTATTGATAGGTACGAGTTTAGTGCTATCATTTTGATGTCTTTTTTTGTGTGTTGTTGACAGTTTCTTTTTTCCACTTAATTTTCTGTGCTGAGTAGTTTTTCTTTATACATTGTCTCTTCCTCTTTTTCATTGTTTTTGCTTTTGTATCTGCCGAGTCTTTATGTTTTTCTTGTTTTTTATTTTGATGTATAAGATTGCTAGTTTTCTTTGTTGTTACCTTAATATTTACCCCTATTTTCCTAAGTTTAAACCAAATTCTTTTTTCTTTATATCACCTTGACT
Source organism: Elephas maximus indicus (assembly GCF_024166365.1). Lineage (NCBI taxonomy): Eukaryota > Metazoa > Chordata > Mammalia > Proboscidea > Elephantidae > Elephas > Elephas maximus. The sequence goes on from NC_064829.1 coordinate 61,667,997, forward strand.
TCCTCTCCATATGGATGATCTATGACTACTTTTTTAGTCCCTCTTTTTTGTTTTAATGTTGTCATCTTTTACGTATTGATGTCTCTGTTTGCCTATTCTCAGTGTTTTAGCTTTGATTTATTTTTGTGACTTCTCTATCTGGGTTAATATCTGGTTGCTCTGTCTTGCATTCTAGTCTTGGGTTGTTACCTGATGTTATTGATTTGCTAATTGGAGGACTCCCTTTAGTATTTCTTGTAATTTTGGTTTGGTTTTTGCAAATTCTCTAAATGTCCTTTTATCTGGAAATGCCCTATTCACCATCATACCTGAGAGACAGTTTTTCTGGGTATATAATTCTTGGCTGGCAATTTTTTTTTTTCCTTCAAGGCTTTATATATGTCATCTCATTGCCTTCTTGCCTGCATGGTTTCTGCTGAGTAGTCAGAGTTTATTCTTACAGACTGTCCTTTGTCTATGACTTTTCGTTTATCCCTAGCTGTTCTTAAAATTCTCTCTTCTTCATCTTTGGTTTTGACAAGTTTGATTATTATATGTCTTGATGACTTTCTTTTGGGATCTACCTTGTGTGGGGTTCAATGAGCATCTTAGATAGATATCTTTCACAATGTCAGGGAAGTTTTCTGCCAAGAAATCTTCAACGATTCTTTTCGTATTTTCTGTTATCCCCCCTTGTTCTGGTACTCCAATCACTCATAGGTCATTCCTCTTGATAAAGTCCCACATAATTCTTAGGATTTCTTCAATTTCTTAAAAATTATTTGATTTGATTTTTCCTCATATAAATTGGTATCAAGTGCTCTTTCTTCAATTTCGCTGATTCTGACTTCCATTGCCTCAGTTCTGCTCCTATGGCTTTCTACTGAGTTGTCTAATTCTGAAATTTTATTGTTAATCTTCTGGATTTCTGTGTGCTGTCTCTCTATGGATTGTTGCAGCCTGTTAAGTTTGTCATTATGCTCTTGTCTAATCTGCTTAAGTTCCTCTGTTGCTTTATTTGTGTGTTCTTGGTTTGTTCTGGATTTTGCCTGATTTCCTTCCTGATCTCTTGATGAGTTCTGTATATTAATCTTTTGTATTCTACCTCTGGTAATTCTAGGGAATTCTCTTCCTCTGGAAGATTTCTTGATTCCTTGTTTTGGGATCTTACTGAAACCATCATGATCTGCCTCTTTATGTGATTTGATGTTGACTGTTGTCTCTCAGTCATCAATGAGTTATTATATTTATTTATTTTATGTTTGCTTTCTGTGTCCTATCTCCTTGTTGTGTTTTGATATGACCATATAGGCTGCTTATGTGAGCTAGTTTGATTATTGCTGCCTTTGAAGCTCTAATGTCCTGTCACCAGGTATTAGGTATATGAGCCCAGAAGTCCGTTTACTTTTCTTGTATGGATTCAGCTCAGGTGCCCAAGTAGTTGGTCACTAAGTGTGTGGTGCAGGCTCTTCCCTACAGTCTTACATGGGCAGGAGTGATTGGTGTAGGCACAGGTATTTGGCTGCAGTAGGGGGTCACATGCTGTGCAAGGCAGGGGGCTGACATCTGCCCTTGATTGTCTGGGAGGACATGTCCTTGTTCCCTAGGACACATAGGTAGATGGGTTTTGCACTTGGAATGGGCACCCAGTGCTGTTGGCTGTAAGGAATGGGAGGAACCACTTATTCTTGGACCCCTGTTGTAGGTGGCTAGGTGGCATGGGTGGAGCCACCAGTCCTTAGTCCCCTGATGTGAAGACCCTGCTTAATAGGCAGAGCGGTGTCAAATGTCACAAACCTGCTACTCCATCATATAGGTGATACAGTGAAATTAGGTTTCAGGTATATACCCTGTTGTATTGTGGTAACAAGAGCCTACACTGTCGAAATGTGCCCACACTGATCTATGCACAGGTGAAAGGCATTCAAAATCCATGGACCCAGTATGCCTGTGCCTAGACAAAGGAGCTATGGCTGGCCTGAGAACCCAGCTTAGGGGAGCTGATGGATTATTTTTACCTGTTCGTTAATTTGTTCTCTCTCCAAGTCCCGGAGAATGTCTCAGGACACTTGACAGGTCCTATTTCTGGCCCAGAGGAACTGGCAATCACTGAAACCAGCCTGGACTGGTGCAGAGTGGGGAGGAAGCAGGTAATTGAGAGAGAAGTTTTCCCCAAAGGAGTGTTTTTTAATCGGCATGGTAGGTTGGAAGCATGTACTTATCTTTTGCCAATGAGCACCACTTTTCACTGGTTCTGGAGGCTCGAGTAGACTCTCCACTGCTCGGTCTCCCAATGTGGAAAATGAGTCCCGACCACCACTGCTTGCCTCACTGCTGGCACCAGTCTGGCCTTCCGGGTGCCGGTTCCTGCCAGGTCAGGTCTGGCAATTCCTTGCCACTTCTGAACTGTCTTTCCCTCCCTGTGCTGTTCAGTCCAATTCCTCAACTTTGCCTTTAATGTTCAGGGCTCCTAGATTCTCATATATAATCAATTCACTTGTTTTTTCAGGTCTTTGTTGTAAGAGGGAACACAGAAAACTTCTGAGTATTCAGCCGTCTTGTCTCCACCTAAAAAATGTGTTTCTTGGACCCATATCTACCTGAAGGCATCTCCTCATTCCTGTTTTTTTTTTTTTTTAACTACAAAATTTCTCTCAAGTGTTGTTTTCTACAGTCTATCTCTACTGCCTTTCCCACCAATCCAGCAAAACTGATGTTGTCAAAGTCCAATTTTTCTCTTTTGTAAACAATAATAATGGACATTCTTATATGCACTTATTTATGTATTTGCCTAATTGTTTCCACAGTATTCATTCCTAGAAGAGGAATATTTTTTGATTATTTTGCAAAATTGGATTCATGCTTTAAAAAATATTTATATTAGCTTGTACTTTTCTCTTTGATATGATTTTTTTTTTTTTAATTTAGCCATTCTTAGAGCATTTAGTGTTTTCACTGTTAAAAATAATGCTTCAGTGGTCACTCATATTTATAAATCATTATTTCTAATTCTGCTCATTTCCATAGGCTAGATGCTATATTACATGGCAAAATGAGATAAACATTTTTAGGGCTGTTTGTGTATCTCACAAAATTGCCTTATATAAAAGACTACCAATTTATCTTTCCAACTGCACTGCATAGCGGAGCCTGATTCATGTCTACTTTATAAATACTTTATATTATTTTTGCAAAATAAATAAATAATAAGTTTTTAAGAATATTTTAGAGGTTCTAAAAATATTTTTTCCATATAGATTAGGGTGGGTATCTATATAATTTATGGTACGGTCAGTTTTGCTACAATTCTTACTTTGAAAATGTGAACTTATTCTAAGGTGATTGAAATATTAGGAAACAATTTGAGCATATTGCAGATTTTGCAGTTTTCTTATACATTATTTCATCTGCAAAAAAACACTAGGTGAATACAGACACTGTACAAAGCTAAACCAAGTCATACAGGAATTCAGAATTTAAATATCTACCAACTACCTTAGGTCACCATGTGTATTATAAGTCATACCAACCCACATCTGATTTTATTTCTTTCCTTCTGACTTCAGTAATCCTCTTTCTACCACTTCGCTATAGTGTGGTGATTGGCGTAGTGGTTAAGTGCTACGGCTGCTAACCAAAGGGTCGGCAGTTTGAATCTCCCAGGCGCTCCTTGGAAACTCTATGGGGCAGTTCTACTCTGTCCTACAGGGTTGCTATGAGTGGGAATCGACTCGAAGGCACTGGGTTTGGGTTTGGTATATGTCACATTATAGCAAAGCTGACGGTATATGCATTCAGCATACATCATAGTTTACTTCTCGACTAGGTGTTGTTTCCTTTGTTAACAGCCGAGATAAGTAGCATTCTCTTTTAGAAACTTACTGAATCAATTATACAGCAGGCAGTAGTGAATCTTTTATGTAGAATGTGTCCCTAGTGCCCTATCTGTTCCTTAATTGTATGTAGAGAAGGCAAGCTTGAGACAGCAGAAATTGAAATGAAAAAATAAGTTTTTAGAACATTTGGTGGAGGCAATATTGAAGCTGAATATCTGCTTGAATAAAAGTGCTTTAGGGGCCGAGATATGACTTCCTTTAAGCAGTGCTTCCCGTCTTGGGTACAACTGGATGTTTCAGCTCTTTAGAAAGGTAAATATTAGTTGCAACTTAATATTCTTCTACCTCTCTATACTCTGAGAAACCAGTGGTTCTCAGAGTGTGATCCAGGAATTCCTTAATACAGAAATTATATGGAGGTGGTGATTAAAAACACCTATTCCTGGGTACCATCACCAAATCAGACACTCTGAGCATGGAGCCAAGGATTCTGCATGTTTAGCACACCAAGCAACACTTACCCAGCTAAAGTTTTAGAAATATTGTATTTAATTCAATTTGTAAACCTTTATCAATCTCCTATAATGTTGTAGAACTTGGCCCCATCTCTGGAGATATAGAAATAAGCAATATAATTCCTTTCCTGTGGGAACTCCTAGGCTAATGGGAGAAATAAAAAATAAACATCATGAAAGCATTCTGTAAAAAATGCTTGTGTGGCTATAGAAGCATAAAGTAGGGGAACTAGTAGCACTGGCCAGTGGGAGTAGGTTTGAAGTGACAGAGGAGCACACACAGTTGGAGGCACCACCAGTTAGCTGTAAATATGGAACTCAAGAGGTGGATCAGAATTTAAGGTTTAAATAAGGCAGTCAATTTAGAGGTGAAAGTTGAAGAGCTGAGGGGGTGAGAATGTCAAAAGAGAGACTGAAAAACAAGAAGATGATCAGGGACAAAGCCTTGAAAATTGCTTCTCATTTTACATTTTTCTTCTTTAAATTATAATCCCCCAAATAGGCTTACCAATCCTTAGCATAACCAATTCACGGTCTAGAACTCCATACCATTTTATGCGTTTTCTCTGCCAAAGAAAATTTTGAAAGTGATTTGCCTAATATGCTAAGTTTCAAGTTGACTAGCCTTAAGAGGAATATGGTATATAACTGAATACCCAAGTTATGTTTTAGTTTATTTCTAAAATATGCCCTAACCATTTCATTGTCTTATTTTCACCTGAATTAGGTGTTTTTATACTACCCAGTTCTAGTAAACAAATAATTACGTGAGTAGATAAGATTCTACCCCTGCTATTTCCCCCACACCACCACCTGTTTACTATTTTGTGATGTCATTTAATGCCCCTATCAAAGTACTGTTACTTTGCTTGAGATTACCCTGGCAAAGGCAGAACAAACTTTTGAACTCCTTAAAAGTCCTGAAACTTCCCTGAACAGAATGGGTAAAATTACTGACAGCTTCAAACATGTTTCATAAAGCTTTCCATGTTATTGCTCTTATCTATTTCAGATGTATTGAAGAGTTAAGAAAGAGGGGTTGCCTTTGAGAACAAGAAACACTATGTGGTTCTTTCAAAGCCACAACAATACCTAAGACTGCTGGGAAACATCTTGAAAACATGCAGTGGAGAATTTTGGAGTTGAAGCCATTTTGCCTTCCATATTTTCTTGTTTTATAAGGACAAAAACAGATACGCCTTTCTTAGTTGGAAAAAAGAAAGATGTCATTTTCCCTGTCCAGGAATCTTGAAGTGATTTTATAGACCATTAAAGTGCTTTGATAATTTACTTGATATAATTTTTAAATGTAGTTTGGTAAAAGGAAGGGTTATTGGTTGAAGTTCAGGAAGCTTGGGAACTGATTTTGCTGCGTGATGCTATATAAATACTTCCCCTTAACTTCATCTATGAAATATATAACAAGGGCTAGGTCTCTAAGATTCCTGGTAACCCTCAATCAATCAGTAAAGTCAGCAGTTATTCAATACTCACTATATTTTAGCTATCAGTATTAAAAAGGTATAGTTCTATCTTCAAGGTACTCACAGGCTGTATTTCTAATTCTGCTCAATTCCAGGTTTATTATAAAGCAAAATAACAACAACAAAAAACAGCACTTTATTTTATGTAACTTATAACTTCACTTATGATCTGGTCAATTTATGTTTTTTCCCACAATGAAAATTTTTGTATCAGTTTTAAAAAATATATATGTGCACATAAAAACAGGAAGAATATTCAGGCTTCAAGTTGCATTTCTGTTATAGGCATATCCGTGTGTATAAAAATACTCCAGGGCAATATATGGCTAAAGGATACAGATGTTTATAGCTGTATGTATGTACACATGGTTATTTTCAAAGTAAAATCTTGTGTTGATTTATATGACTGCCTGTGTTTGGCATATGCACAAGCATTAAATGTATATACAGAAACAAACATGAGGTAAGTATAAAAGACAAATGTGAAAATATGTTGAGGACATTTTACAAACTTTTGAAAAGCACTTGTTTTTTAACTGGAATCAATGGATGGATTATAAACTTTCTAACCAGTTTGCATTCAATGATGAATCATATGGAAAGTCAAGCTATGCAAACACATCTGGGGATGTGAAGGTATAGGAAGGATTCTGCAAAATCTGAAGAATTACATAAAATACTTCCTTGAGGTTTTCTTTCCAACCATTTCTCAATGAGCTTCTCTGCATAAGAGGATTTCGACGTAAAATGCGAGGACAAACATGTAAGATTACAGCAATTGTTAGCCGCCTTTCATTTTGACTTTTGTATTTTATGGATATAAGAAAGGAGGTGAGAAAGTGTTTCCCTGAGGCCTGAAGAGTTACTGACAGGAAAGGATATTTAGAGTTACCAATTATACAGTGTCAGCACTGGCTGCAGGATCCCATGTATTCTTTAATGTATAGGTATATATGTACATGCATGTATATGTTGGGCTATTAATTATGTGCAGGTTCCTCTATGGTACAAGATCCAGAGCTGGGCTGAAGAGTTGCATTCATAGCAGTCAACTAAAATCTTTAGCTGTCTTTTAATATAAAGTGCTGTTAAAGCTTTTGATATATATATATATAAAATCTACTGCAGGACTTTATCGTTTATCCTTAATACAAGCCATTTTGAAATTTGATACCCATACTTCCAGAATAAAAGGGCATTTTTGAAATGTGAATTTTTTAATTCAATTTATTATTATATATTACATACAAATTTTATAAGTATTCTTCCTTGGTCTTTAAATATTGGGCAAAATGTTTTTAAAAAGACCATTTTTACTTGCTATGCAAGAAGTCACTCAAGTTCATAGCTGGATTGTCTGAGTGGTAATACTTTATAAACCTAAAAGAAAAAAAATACGCACATACCCCTTTTCCATGGTTTGCAAAATCTCCATTTGTACAACAGTGAAATTATCATGAAGCCTGATCTTACCTGCAGGGAGATAGTTAAAGTCTCCTGGGGACAAATCCAGGTAGGTAGAGTCCCAAAGATTGGGATATAGTCAATGCTGGAAGTAGTCTTTCGGGAAGAAATCTTAAAAATAAGCTATTTCTAAGTGTTGCCATGGAAGAAATACAGTCACTCTGCAAAAAGGTGTTAAACCAATTACCCTTGACCTGCCTTTTTTTAAGATGTTTAGGTTGGTATTTATTGTTTTAAGCATTGCATTCATGCTTGTGAAATATTATTTTAGTGGCAGAATAAAAAGCAAAGTGACAATTTTATTCTCTCTGTTCTTTTTAAAATCAACTCTCTATAAACTGTTCATGCTGAACAGCACTGAACTAGCCATATATACTCACATGGTAGAGTCACAGAATTTTAAGGACTGAAAAAAAAGCTTGAGAATAATTTACTTTCTTTCTTTAAGCACAGCAGAGAATGTTCTCATGTAACTTTAAGTTAATATGGAAGCCAAGTATATATAGTAGATCAACATACAGCTGTTTTTCTTAAAGGTATTAAAGGATGGGGTAAAGGACTTCAGAACACACCTCTCCCCAGGAGCACTTGAACACACACTATAGTTCTGAATTTAAAAACATGAATTCCAGTTCAACTTTCTAAAATTACCAAGTGTAACAACTGAAGTCAAAGAAAATTCAGTTATTTGCTCTGTATCCATTTTTGTTGTTGTTAGGCACTGAAGAGTCGAACCCTAGGTACAATAGAAGGAAACACTGCCTGGTCCTGTGCCATCCTCACAATCATCTCTGTGTTTGAGCCCATTGTTGTAGCCATTGCGTCAATCTATCTCTTCCAGGGTTTTTCCTCTTTTTCCCTGACCCTCACCTTACCGGAAATCCTAGTGAAGCAGTGGTTAAGAACTACGGCTGCTAACCAAAAGGTCAGCAGTTTGAATCCACCAAGTGCTCCTTGGAAACCCTATGGGGCAGTTCTACTCTGTCCTGTAGGGTCGCTATGAGTCACAATCGACTCAAAGGCAACAGGTTAGGTTTGGTTTTCCGGTTCTACCTTACCAAGCATGATGTCCTTCTCTAGGGACTGTTGTTATTGTTAGATGCCATCGAGTTGGTTCTGACTCGTAGCAACCCTGTGTACAACAGAAAGAAACACTGCCCAGTCCAGTACCATTCTTATGATCGTTGTTATGCTTGAGTCCATTGTTGCAGCCACTGTGTGTCAATCCATCTCATCAAGGGTCTTTCTCTTTTTCTCTAGGAACTGATCCCTCCTAATAACATGTCCACAGTAAATGAGAAGAAGTTTTGCCATTCTCACTTCCAAAGAGCACTCTGGCTGTACTTCTTCCGAGACAGATTAGTTCAATCTTCTGGCAGTCCATGATATATAGTCAATATTCTTTGCCAACACCATAATTCAAAGGCATCAATTCTTCTTTCATCTTCCCTTTTATTGTCCAATTTTTGCATGTATATGAGGCTATCGAAAACACCATGGCTTGGGTCAGGCACACCTCAGTCCTCAAAGTAAGATCTTTGCTGTTTAACCCTTTAAAGAGGCCTTTTAGAGCAGATTTGCTCAATGCAATGCATCTTTTGATTTCTTGACTGCTGCTTCCATGGGTGTTGATTGTGAATCCAAATAAAATGAAATCCTTGACAACTTCAAACTTTTCTCCATTCAATATGATGTTGCTTATTGGTCTAGTTGTGAGGATTTTTGTTTTCTTTATGTTGAGGTGTAGTCCATACTGAAGGCTGTAGTCTTTGATCTTCATCAGTAAGTGCTTCAAGTCCTCTTCACTTTCAGCAAGCAAGGTTGTGTCATATGTATATCGCAGGTCGTTAGTGAGCCTTCCTCTAATCCTGATGCCATGTTCTTCTTCATATAGTCCAGCTTCTCAGATTATTTGCTCAGCATACAGATTGGATAAGTATGGTAAAAGGATACAACCCTGACACACGTCTTTCCTGATTTCAAATCACACAGTATCTCTTGTTCTGTTCAAACGACTGCCTCTTCGTCTAGGTATGGGTTCTGCATGAGCACAATTAAGTGTTCTGGATTTCCCATTCTTCACAATGCTATCCATAATTTGTTATGATCCATACAGCCGGATGCCTTTGCATAGTCAATAAAACACAGATAAACATCTTTCTGATATTCTCTGCTTTCAACCAACATCCATCAGACATCAGCAATGATATCCCTCATTCCATGACCTCTTCTGAATCTGGCTTGAATTTCTGGCACTTCCCTGTTGATATACTGCTGTAAATGTTTTTGAATGACCTTCAGCAATATTTTATTTGTGTGTGAGATTAATGTTATTGTTCTGTAATTTCTGCCTTCTGTTGGATCACCTTTCTTTAGAGTGGGCACAAATATACATCTCTTCTAGTCAATTGACCAGGTAGCTCTCTTCCAAATTACTTGGTATAGATGAGTAAGCACCTCCAGTGCTGCATCCATTTGTTGAAACATCTCAATTAATATTCCATCAATTCCTGGAGCCTTGTTTTTTGCCAATGCCTTCAGTGCAGCTTGGATTTCTTCCTTCAGTACCATCGGTTCTTGATCATAAGCTACCTCCTGAAATGGCTAAACACTGAGCAATTCTTTGTGGTACAGTAAGTCTGCATATTTCTTCTATCTTCTTTTGATGCTTCCTACATCATTCACTATTTTGCCTGTAGAATCCTTGAAAATTGCAATTCAAGGCTTGGATTTTTTTCTTCAGTTCTTTCAGCTTGAGAAATGCCAAGCGTGTTCCTCCCTTTTAGTTTTCTAACTCCAGGTCTTCGTACATTTCATTATAATACTTTGTCTTCTCAAGCCACCCTTTGAAATCTTCAGCTCTTTTATTTCATCATTTCTTTTATTAGTTTTAGCTACTCTATGTTCAGGAGCAAGCTTCAGAGTCTCTTCTGTATTCTAGTCTTGTCTATAGTAGAGTCACAACTAGAAATTAGAGTTTCTGGTTCTCCTTTTTTGCCTGCAACCTTTTTTCCCAGGCCATCCTGTGTATATTCTCCCTTCACCAAATTCGTGGTAGAAAAACTTGTGTTACTCTTTCCTCCACACAATTTCCCTCAGGCTTTTGTGTACTTGTCATCAGCAAAAGAGTCACTCTGAAGTTCTTCTAAATCCCAGGGAAGAGGTATGATTAAAAGAAAAAAAATAAGAATGTAAATATGCTTATTTGCTATTTATAACTTATCTTCTATTGATGACTTATCTACTATTTATACAAGCTCTTCAAATTTCCAGTAAGCTCTCCTACTTTTTTAAGCTATAGCTGCCAGTCCTCTCAGCAAGTAGGTTCTTATTTAATTTTTCTAAATTGTTGTATATTTTAAAAATACAGAAAAGGAACAGAGATATATCCATACTTCCAGATCTGGTATAATACCTTGACATATTTGCTTCCAGTCATTTTTTTAAATTTTTTTGAGGAAAACCATTCTATTCTTTTTGTGAAAATAATTTGTGTGAATGCAAAATCTTCCCAAAAGTCTTTACTCCAATGTAGCAACATTAACCTTAGATTAACAGCATTCTGAACACCCTTCCATGTATGTTAGCAATTGGATGGTTAGGTAGAAATATGTTTGTAACAATGCAATGAGACTATAGATGCTCCTTTTTGTCTTTTTTAAGTCTATATATGTGTATATAGCACATATATATATTATATATATATACACACACACATATATATATATATTTTTTATTTAAAGACATAATTGATTAAATCTCTGCTATGGAAGGTGTCCTCATCTCTATAGCAGAGATTAGCTCCTCACTCCTCCCATCTCACCACCTTCTGATGCTTCATAGATATAGGTATTATTACTTTTTCTGTATTCAGGTTTATAGTAACATCATTCTGTTCAGTAACCAACATTTCCATAGTGTTTACTTTTGTTTCTGTTTATAATGGATTCAGCGGTAACTGCCGACCTTTACCATGGTGCTTAACTTTTTCATTTGATGGATGGTACCTTTAACTGCCTGGAGTTTGGCAAAAAAGACTTCTTTTTAGAAAGTGCTGTATTTTCTAAGCACTTTCATAATCAAGAATATGACTTTTTAAGTGAAAGAGCACATGTAATATTCTTGGGTAGCATTTTTTTTTTTCTCCCTCAGAATTTTGTGGATATTACTTCTTTTTCTTCTGGCATCGAATATTACAATATAGGAATCTAATCCCTGTCACCCAGTGTAGCTGTGTTTTGGTTTTGATTTTTCTGTCTGGATGTTCAAATAATTATTTATCCATCAGATCCAGTAGCTCAAATAAGATATATTTCACTATTGAGAATTAAGTATTCTGGAAATATGGTACATTTTTTAATCTTAAAATTCAGGTTTCTTTTTCAGGGAAATTATCCTATTATTTTAAATTTGAACATATCTTCTGTTTCATTTCGGGTTTGCTATTTCAAGAATGCCAGTTTTCTTAATATTTGATCATCTTTGCTTGTCCTCCCGTACAAGCTTTGCCCTAATTACTTTAGTCCCTTTGTCTTTTTCTTTTATATATCCGCTATGTTATATTCCGACTTGACGACAATGGGTTGGTAGTGGGTATGTTATCTGAAGTCTGTCCTTTCTGTTGGTAATCTGATTTTCTGTGGTGTCTATTATGTTGCTTGTGCTTTCTAATTTATGTGTTGACTCCCTAATTTTGTTGTTTTGGTCCTTGATTTGTTTCCTTAAGTCTGCTGCCTCCCTTTTCATTTCACTCTGTTGTGACATCTTCTAGTCTTTGACCTCTAGTTTTATTGAATTCATTTTCATATTAAGTGAATCCATTGTGTGAAGCGACTTGAAGAGTTTCATTCTATCTCTTATAGGTTTTTCTAGGTGGGTGCTATGTTTCTTATGTTAAATCAACCTCTCTCTCTCTCTCTCTCACTGTTGTTGGATATAGTATGTTGTTCCCGTATTTACACACCTTGTATTTTCACCTTGATCATGGGTGGGCAGCTCTGTCCAGACCTTCCGTTTGGTCTTATACAGTAGAGTTTGCATCTAGACTTATTGCCAGGCCTAAGACCACTCGGGCTCCAGTCTGAAAGCTGGGTAATTCTGGTTTTATGCATTTTTAACAAACTGAAGGACGGTAGGGAAGTGAGTTGAATTGAACTAGCCTTCAATCTTTCTAGAATACCCAACTTTGCTGCTCGGTTCTGTCTCCTATTCCCATTTTTGAGAGAGAAAGTTATCCTCAGGTTTTGGATCAATTGTTTAATTCACTGGTAGCTCAAGAGGCTTCTCTTCAAAGTCATCCCTATCTTCTGTTTTTCTCCTCCATCAGAAAAGAAAGGTGTAGGCTGTCCATTGAGTCAGGCGTTTAATGAGAATTCTTAGACTTTTCTCCAAAATCAAGAAAGTTTCCTGGGGTTTGAGGGCAGGTAACGAACTATACCCTACTCTGACTCTCTACTCCAGAAACTTGTGTTTTTGATTTTTTGAGGTGGGAGAGGGCATTTAGACTACATTCTTTTTTTTTTTTTTTCCTTTGGCCACTGTTGTTGACTTGTGTGTGTGTGTGTGTGCGCGCGCGCTGGGACTTATTCTTCATTTCATTAGGTATTAGGAAGAGGAATTATGTATTACAATCCATCATCTTGTCAGGTAAATCTTTATGCTGAAAGATTCCCTCATAGAATATCTACTACTAACAAGAAACTCCAAAAAAATCCAAATGTGTAGCTATTCTATGTGCACAGACTTGGCTCTCATGCCTGACAGAGACATTTTTTTTCTAGATTTTTAAAATATCTACATATTGTTCCTAAGCTAGCTTTTCTGTAGTTATTACTCTTTTGCAGCCAGAAAATAACTGAATGCTAAGTGGGGGTGGGGAAGTGATTGGCCTACAAGGACTCAACCTTACTTAGTCTGTTCATCTAATCAGTATTTATTGAGCACCTCTCCTATGCTTGGCCTTGAGGACACAAAGATCGATAAGGCTGTCCCTGTCCGTAAGAACTTAATAGGTTAGTGAATTCACATCCAGATTCTGCCACAAAGGGATGAATTGCTGTTGAGTCCCCTGCTTTTCTGTTCTGTACTTTTCGGTAATGATATATTTATGTCTTCTTGAGGAAAAAATACAGAATTAAGTATCCAACTTAGGCTTGCACATATGTCGGGAAATAAGGTAGTGCACATTTGGCAGTTGTTAAGAACACACAAACACCTCTTTCTCTATGGAAATGATCACTGTCAGACTAGACTGGAAAACCTCTTTTAACAAAAAAATTCTAAGGATAAAATCTATAACTTAAAAACCTTTTTTTCTGGAACAATAGGGGCCCCAGTCAATGTTAACAGTCAAAACAAAATTCAAGTGTGCTTATATGTCCAATGTGGGACACATTCTAGCCATTTAAGGGGAAAAGCAAACCAAACTAAAATTTTAGGAGAGTACAGAAAAGTATTTGTGAAAGACACTTAAAATAGGGAATGGAGTGCAAATCTCAACAACCAGTCCTGTGGAGGAGGACAGGTAGATAGGTGGGACAGAGCAAACTAGAAAGAAATATTAAGCAGATTTCAATTCACTTGTCACATTAGAAAGAACCTGGAAAGAAGTGTTGGGACAAGCAGAACACGCACCACACAAGTACCTTGTTTAAAAAAGAGGCAGGGTGTGTGGGGTGGGAGAGTAGGGAGGATTATGCATTTAAGATCAAGTTTAGCTGGAAGTTGCTTTGGCAACAAAATTTGGTGCTGGAAGAATTGAAACTACGGGGTGACAGAGTGATTCCTAACCAATTGGAAGCATTATTCCATAAAACTAGCGCTTTTTTGTGGTTCTTATAATACGTGAGCCTGACTGCTGGCCCAGTGGTTAAGTGCTGGGCTGCTAACAGAAAGGTTGGTGGTTTGAACCCAAGAGCCACTCCCTGGGAGAAAGATGTGGCAGGCTGCACTGGAAACGCTATGGGGCAGTTCTACTCTGTCCTGTAGGTCACTATGAGTCGGAATTGACTCAACAGGTTTGGGTTTTGGTTTTTTTTTTTTTTTTTTTGGTCTCTTCTAAGTATGATAAACTCTTTAAAGAGAAGAATTATATTATTTCATATTTTAGTTCCTTATTAGTCTTTTTTTCTTCATCATTCCCTCTTTCCCCAACCTCCAAATAAAAACGATACACTGTGTATGTACTACAAGTACTTGAGAAGATTCTAAGAAACCAAGATCTATTGGAAATGTGGATAATCTATTTCTGGTCATGAATTTTATTCTATTCAAAGAAAGAAACTAAATCAATATCCTTCCTGAAATTGTAGTAACATTGTCCGTGTCTGTTAAGCAATTCTCTGAAATAAAAATACAATGTAAATGGAACAATTTGATAAACTTGAAAAACATGATACTTCATTTTTATTACTGATTAAGAAGTTGATGCTGACAAAACAATAAGTTGTGAAATTATTCCTTCCACAGGAGCTGGGGGAGGGGAGCTATGTAATGTGCAAGGGGATTTTTTTACAAAGTGTATTCTTCAGGCTCCATCTTTATGGAACTTAGTCTGGTTGCTAGATAAAGATACATGTAAAAAATATCTTATAATAGTAAGCGGTAAATTATAATTGTTAAAAAATAAAATTGGGTACCAAGAAGTTGAGGAGGGCTGCAAGAAACAAGAAAAGTCACTGTCAACTTCTTAGAAGACACAACTTCCAGGAAAAAAAGGGATTTGAGTTGCATCTAGGAAATAAATACAAATTGTATCATTTGGGTACCGTAATTTCAGACAGGAATTTGTGATCAGAAAAATGCTGGAGAAATATATTCATGGCCTTTGATAACTCATACGATATTTACTCTAGAATTAGAAAAGGGCCATGCACTGTTGTTTAATTGAGCCATAGGCTATATGTAAGGGATGTGTGGGTGGTAAGTTTAAGAAAGTAGGTAGAAGTTTGGTACTGACATCATTTAAAAGCCAGGTTGAAGAGCTTTTACCTAATTTCTAATCTCACCCAGGCCTAGGTATTTAAAAAAAAAAAAAAAATATTTAGACCTATTCAAAACCTTCTCCCAAGTCATTTAAGCATTTTAATACCTTTTGCTTAAACAGAAAAGAGCTATTCAAGAGCATTAAGGATACTTCTGAAAGGTGTCCTAAAACCTCAAAACTTCCCTGTCTTCAATTAGCCATACTGCATCACTCTTTGTGCTTTAATTTTTCTCATCATTCATTGACATTTTATATTCAATGATAGGAAATTAATATTATTTTGTAGCCATATAGTTTCCATGCCATTGTCCAAATTCCTCCTCCTCAACTTATACCAATATTACTGCCCCAAGGGGTAAAATTGTGTTTTTTTGTTTTTTGGCTTGTGTCCTGATTAGCACCTTTGCTGAGCTTGACCTTTGTGGAGCACGTCCTTAGAATGAGGTGCCGTACTAGGCCTTGAGACATGAACAGAAATCATTAGCCCTTGCCCTTACCACATAGTCCACTGATAATTGATAACACTGCCTAATAGAGGCAAGGCATTTTCAGAAAACATGAGATGTAGAGCCATTTCTGATATGTGGTATTATTCTTTGGTGCTTCAATTTCCCATTATAAGTAAGAGAAGCTATTGTTACTTCCTTGTGTATTGTGTGATGTATTGTGAAGTGGAGAAACAGATATAAAAACGAATATATTAATGCAATCAGGGAAGATAAGATGCTAAGTATAAAGTTGATGTTGTTGTTATTGTTAGGTGCTGTCAAGGCAGTTCCGACTCATAGTGACCCTATGTACAACAGAACGAAAGCTGATAGCTTGAGTAATATAAGAAAATGTACAGAATATAGATCAGAACTCATGTACACATTTGTTTGTAAGCAGGGAATAATTGTTGAGACATACATGGTAGTTACAGTTTTGAAACTAAAGTTACTTGGTTAACTCACAAGTTACTATTTTTTAATAATCAATAAAAGAGAAGGTATTCAGGATTCAAGAAGCCCTAGTGACACAGGGATTAAGTGCTTGGTGGCTAACCAAAAAGTCAGTGGTTCCAACCCACCAGCTTCTGTGGGAGAAAGATGTGGCAATCTGCTTCCGTGAAGACTACAGCCTTAGAAACGCTGTGGGGCTGTTCTGTCTGTCCCATAGGGTCACTATGAGTCAGAATTGACTTGATGGCAATTTTTTTTTTTTAATTGAGTATTCACATTGTGATCAGCTTTAATTTATCTAGTTTCTTTGAGAGATACTAAAGAAGATAATCCCTACTCTTCAAATTGGGGCAACAGAACTAATCTACATGAAATTATTAGAATAGAGTCATCACTTAAACTCCATAGCCTGTTTTTAAGAAATCTTACAATATAATAATTATTTTTGCTGTGGGTGAAGATTTATTTTTTCTTAACATATAATTGTCCATTGCTTATAATATACCAGACATGTTTTGAATACATTACAAACATCAGTTGTCATTATCCTCAATTTTTACCTCCAAGTTGTATGTGCAGGCAATAACTGAGGCACTTGCAGTGAGCGGAGGGTATGGAATTTAAACTTAGGAAATCTGGCTGCAACATTTAGTCTCTTAAACTTCTCTTTGCCTCACTTTTCTCTTCCTTTTC
This sequence comes from Elephas maximus indicus, assembly GCF_024166365.1. Taxonomy (NCBI): domain Eukaryota; kingdom Metazoa; phylum Chordata; class Mammalia; order Proboscidea; family Elephantidae; genus Elephas; species Elephas maximus. The sequence goes on from NC_064829.1 coordinate 61,684,893, forward strand.
ATTTCTCCTTCTATAGCACTAATTCTTTCTACTCCAATTCCTTTCTTTGTGTGTGTGCCCATGCATATGTATGTATGTATATATATGTGTGTATTTATATATACATATATATATAGTTATGGATATTCTGTTAAGAATCCTACCTCATTTCAGTTTTGAGTTTTCCTTTTCTGACAGGTTTCTGCCTTATACAGATTCTGGCATTTACATATGCACACTATATATATATACACATAACCAAAACACTAAACGCATTGCCATAGAGTTGATTCTGACTTATTGCCATCCTTGAGGACAGAGTAGAACTGTCCTATAGGGTTTCCTAGGCTGTAATCTTTACAGAAGCAGACTGCGACATTTTTCTTCCACAGAGGCTGATGGGTTGGATCCCCTGACTTTTTGGTAAGCTGCAGAGTGCTTAGCCATTGTGCTACTAGGCCTCCTTATGTACACACACATACAAAGATATGTCATTGTGCTGGTAGGTGCCATAGAGTCAGTTCCAACTCACAGCAACCCTATGTACAACAGGAGGAAATACTGCCCAGTCCTATGCCATCCTCATAATCGTTGTGCTTGAGCTCATTGTTGCAACCACTGTGTCAGTCCATCTCGGTGAGGGTCTTCCTTTATATACGTACACACACACATTACTCTCAAGCCAATGAGTTAAATTCAAGATCCACTAATGGGTGTGATCCAAAATTTTAAAAACTCTGGTATACACATAAATGATGCCAGGACTCTGATGAAATTGAACACTAAGTACAGAGAGGCTACACTACTTTTCATGGCACCAAGAAAGAAGGACTTAAAGGGAGAGGTGGATTAGACAACATAGTGCATTTTTGTTGTTTTGTTTATTTTTTTTTTTTTTTCTTAACACCTCTAATTGTTTATCTCCATTATTTCTAAGAGTACTGGATTACTTATGCGTTATCTTGCTGCTGGAATTTTCAATTGGCAGAAGAGAAAGCTGTAGCAGAATAGTTCAGAATGCAGCCAAGAGAGTCAGACTGTCTGGCTCCACAACTTACAAACTATTGAATTTGGAAACATTAATCACCTGTACCTCAATCTCATCATTTGTAAAACGAGGATAATAAAGCCTGCCTCAGCAAGTTGGATGAGAATAATACATATAAAGCACTTAGGCTAATCAGCTCTCAGTAAATATTGGTTGTTGGCTAGTAAATAAAGACTTGATCAAAATCTCTGGTAAAACAGAACAGAATCCAAAAGAGACAACTAATGTATATGCCTGGAGGCATTCAGTATGTTTCTGATGTCTTTTGCAGTTAATTTGGCCAAGAAATCAAAAAAGTCTCATCAAACTAATAATAGTATCAACAGTAAGTAAATAAAATTAGTCCTGTATAAAAAGGGCATGTTCTCTTTACAAGGGCTCTCAGAAACTTATTTTATTTTCTTGTCTTTAGTCTATGAATATTAATGCATCCCAACTAAGCCATCTAAATTGATTTGCTCCTGCAGAAAATTAAGGAATTTAAAAAAGTGTTTTGTACTGGAGGTTCAAATATTTAGTTACAAATTAGGAGAGTGAGAGAGTGAAAGGGAACAGAGAGAGAGACATCCAAGATCATTCAGTAGGAAAAACTAAAACTGGGAACTTTCCATTTTTTCTAGAAGGCAGTGACTGTCAAAGATTGCAAATCCCCTTTGATGGCAGTGGTTACTATTGCTGATGGTGGTTGGAAACAGCAAAATATGGCGGTTTCTCAAGGAATAAAAATTGGCACTTGCTCATTGAGCATAACAAAAACAAAACACCATCTAAGTTTCAAAATGACTAATAAAAATGCATATTTATTTCCTATGTGAAAAAGAGATCATGGCTGCTACCTCACTGTAAATTGAATCTGGCTTCTCAGTTGCTATGAATATTCAAATATGACTTCGCTGTAAGGTTCCCCAAGGAAAAGGAAGAACATTACTTTACATTTTTCTTCTCCTTGCCACGGCTCTGAGGAGCGGAACCTGAAAGATTTATTAGCAAACGCATGTTGTATTTGTAATTTTCTTTCTATTCCAATTCTCCATCATAGAGTAACTAATACTATGCTAATTAAGAAATTAAGTTAAAATAGCATATCACACATCATACTGAGAAAGTAATAATGCAGTATAGTAATATACTATAATAGATAATCACTAGGGCAATAGAAATGTGTCCACAGTAAGGATGATATAGTTAATTTTCTCTGGTGGTGGAGTGGTTAAAGTACTCAGCTGCAAACCAAAAGTCGGCAATTTGAACCTACCAGCTTTTCTTGTGGCAGTCTCTTCCCATAGAAATTACAGCCTTGGAAACCCTAAGGAGCAGTTCTATTCTGTCCTGTAGGGTCACTATGAATCAAAATCAACTCTATGACAGTCGGTTTGGTTTTGGATATTGCCACAGATAGTTTCGACAGGGAATGGGTCCATATACATTGACTAAATCCTAACAAATCTCTAAATTATAGAATTACTAAGGGTTCTTGTCTTGTACTCTACATTGCCTCCCTCCTATAAACCAAAAAAAAAAAAAAAACCCATAGCCTTAGAGTCAATTCCAACTCACAGTGACACTATACTTTTACTTTATTTACTTAACAGCATTTACGTACTTTTCAGTGTATAGGTCAATTGTATGCAAACATTTGGGCATTCAGCACGTTTACAGTATATATTGTTGTTCCCAAAGTTGGTTTTTTATTTTTGCCTTGTGACAAAACACCATTAACTGTAACTTTTTAACTGCATTTAGCCAAAAACAAAAAAAAGATGTGTCCTACCATAGCTTATGCATATTAAGCTAAAAGTTTATGGGAATGATTTGAATTACAAATATTTCTTTCCCGGAGTGGTGATTTCTAACTCAGTGAAGACCTTAGCATGCAAGGTTACATCCCCACCCACTCGCTTCTTTTTTTTTCTGTCTTTGCAGTTCCGCCATGGTTTTTAATTCACCCTTCCAACCTCTATGCCTATGAAAGCATGGACATTGAATTTGAATGTGCAGTCTCTGGAAAGCCTGTACCCACAGTGAATTGGATGAAGAATGGAGATGTGGTCATTCCTAGTGACTACTTTCAGATAGTGGTAATTATCTTTTTCGTATTAACTTTGCAATCCCCTTCATTGTGTACTAATTCATCAGTTGCTTTTCTTTCCTGGGAAGAAGATTTCCATTGGGAATTTTTATGATGTGTTAAGAGTATTGTTCTAAATTTGTTCTAGACTTAACAGTTCAACCCCTAATTGTTTTATAGTCAAGGTCTTAAACGCACACAGAGAGAAAGAAAGAGAGAAAGAGAGGAGACAGAGAACCTAAGGTGATCTTTTCAAGTATTTTCACTGCTGGCTCTTGGGAGAACAGAGTTTAGAACCTAGTTCTAGACTATTTTAAGCCAGGAGGGTCTTTCTTTTTGAGTTTTACCCATCATGATAAAGTTTCAACAAGACATATTACTTATAATTAGGATAATCTTCCTTTGATAATACAGACAGCATTTCTTTGCTACTCTTCCAGGTAGGACTAGTTGTTACTACATGAGCAGTTGAGAGGGGCAGTGGCAGTGGCAGTAAAGATGTGGTGGTAACAGTGGTGACTGCAGTGGTAGGTGTGTCATGGAGACCCAGACTTCATATTGCTTTGTCATTTTGAACGTCAGAAAGAACTGAGACAAAGGACAGTAGTTGAAAATAAAGCTTAGAGTTTCACGGAAGGGTTTAGTGAGCTCTTTATACCTATCCTTTTGTAGGATAATAGGAATAATGATAAAAATGTTCACTGCGTTGTTGTCCTGGTACATAGTGAGTACTCAGTAAAGGAAAACTATCATTATTGTTGTTTTGGCTGTTGTTATTGGCAGAAGGCTTTGCTTATTTAAAATGGCTCTCTAAAAATGTACCTTTTGGTGTAGGTTAGCATTGGAGCCTCTGATCTCAGGTATAATATATGAATATATAAATAATTTTATATGATATATATTTTATATACATAATTGTATATTATATATATCATATATGTTAATATACATGATGTTTATGTATATAATGTTTATATACCATATATGGAAACCCTGGTGGCGTAGTGGTTAAGTGCTACAGCTGCTAACCAAAGGGTCGGAAGTTTGAATCCGCCAGGCGCTCCTTGGAAACTCTATGGGGCAGTTCTACTCTGTCCTATAGGGTCGCTATGAGTCGGAATCAACTCGAAGGCACTGGGTGGGTATACCGCATAAACCCAGTGCCGTCAACATATATATATATATATATATATATGAAAAAGAACTTTCCAGATACCAAATAATTTTGCAACTAAGGAAGGGGATTTTAGGTTTACCTCCCTTATGTTTGGGATGCAGAGATGACCCTGTTAGAGAAGAGCAGTCATCTAAGCAAGGTCTTCCAGGCAGAAAGGGTCTAGAACTAGGCATTCCAGGAGTTTGGACACAAGCCCTCTCCATGGCATTACACAGCCTTTCCTTAAACGCCTCGTCTAAAATTTATCAACTTTCAAACACTCTCGTAATCTGTTTGTGCATGTATGTTGGCATCCTATAAAAGTTTTTTAAGGAATAAATCTATAAACCGTATCTGTAGCACTTTTATCACCATTTGCCATTTTTCACTTTTGGTTGCATTTGTGTAACTGGTTGGGAATAAAGTAAGAAAGGGGAAAAAAGAAAAAAAAACTTTTGAATGTCACACCAATCCATTAGTTCCTTTAAATGCAATGCTATTTCCACTAAACGGAATTAAAAATGACCTGCCATTGAGCAACTTGAAATGTGTTGTATATGCCTGGAATATATGCTACTTGCATATAAAGGAAATTATTGAGTGCCCTTAAGGACACATGATAAAATGTAACATTTATTTTTATACTGTTTGAATAATCTTTCTCCAAGCATGACTTATTACAGCCAACCTATTTAAATGTTTCCTTTCTTAAGGTGAAAAATAAAATATACGGTATGTGTCCTATTTACATTAAATTGTGCTTAAAAATATTCCCCCAATAGCTCCGGAAATCTGAGAGCCATTTTCTGTCGCACATGTAACATTTAGCACAAATATATACTAACTTATATAAAAATTGTTAATTAGGAGTTAGCCAGCTTTATCTAAGAATTTTACATCAGCTGAGAATTGAGTACAAGACACTAAAAACAATTAAGAATTCCCCATGAGGTAATATTTATCTCTTAACGACCGCAGGGGAAGTGATTTAACACGTTTCGCTTACTGAACTAATTCTTACACTAATATCGAAGATAAACTGAGTTAGTATAATTAAATGCTGTCTCCAAATCTTTTTATCATCCATCCTTGAAAAAGAGGGTGACTGAGTTTATATAAAACAGGAGTTAACATTGCTGGATTTAATTTATGGATTACTGAAGGTAAACATTTTTGGTTATAAAACCAGAATGACATGGGTATAAAATATCCATCAGACCCTACTCTCCAAACCCCCAAAAGGGTACAGGTAAAAGAATTACAATTTTAATACTTCTGAAAAATAGCCAACCTAAATTTCTTGTCTATTAAAAACTCCAAAGAGCAGCGTTTTTGTTTCATTTTGCCTTTTTATCCTCAGTAGCTGCTTAACCTCAAGTTCCTCCAATAATAAGGGACGAGGTTGCCATCGCTAATAACCTTCGTTTCTCCCATACCTAGGGTACCTCCGTGAGGTAGAGAACACTCAGGGGGAACATTTCTTGTTTCTTCTGTGAAGTTTTACTATAGTTTTACTTATGTTCATTTTGCCACTTTGAATTTTTAGCTTCTTAAAATATTTTACCTGCTTTTTTTTTTTTTTTTCCCTCTCTCTCTCTTTAGGGAGGGAGCAACTTACGGATCCTTGGAGTGGTGAAGTCAGATGAAGGTTTTTATCAATGTGTGGCAGAAAATGAGGCTGGAAATGCCCAGATCAGTGCACAGCTCATTGTCCCTAAGCCTGGTAAGATGATGGGACCTTTGCTCTGGTAATGCAGCTACAATTATGCATGGTCCACTTGGAAAATCTGTGTTGGTTTTCCTACTTCAAGTCAATTTGAAATTACTTAATTAAGGTGTACATTATGTATTGCTCATATATCCTTCTAGAAAATGAGACAAATGTGTATCCCTCTTCCAACTGTTTTCTGCCCATCATGCTCTCCTGTGGTGGTAGTTCTACGCTCATAGCAAAGCACTGAGGTGTCCCAGTGAGGGAAAGTCACCATGAACAATGGGACCTCTGGCTGTCAAGCCAAACATGAAATTACTGCCATTTCCCATTTTTTATGTCCCACTTTTCTTCCTAGTGTTTCATGTATATATATGTATATAGGGAATACACACACACACACACACATATATGTATACATACACACACATTTATCTTAATATAGGGAATATATATCTTAACATAGGGAATATATGTATCTTAATATAGGGAATACACACATACCCATATGTCATCTTGAATCAATGAAATTTGGCAGAAAAATAACAGAAACAATCCTTTGAAAGTTAAAACATGGGAGGGTGTAAGGGAAAACACCTACCCGCAGATAGAGGCTTGGCAGTGGAAAAAAAAGAAAGTAAAAGTATTTTTCCTTTTCTTTTAAACTAGATTTTGATAATTTTTACTTTTTTACTATAACTGATACAGTTTTTGTTTTTATTTTTGTCATCTTTTGGATGTTCAATATGATGGTTTATTCGAAACTAGCCTAAATCTATATTAGATGTATCTGTGTTACCCCCATAATAACACAATTCCTGCCAAAAGGGGGGGGCGGTGCTGGTTAGATGCTAAGATTTAGCACTAAAGAAAGTAAAAAAAAAAAAAAAGGACCTTCCTTCCTTCCTTCCTTCCTTCCTTCCTTCCTTCCTTCCTTCCTTCCTTCCTTCCTTCCTTCCTTCCTTCCTTCCTTCCTTCCTTCCTTCCTTCCTTCCTTCCTTCCTTCCTTCCTTCCTTCCTTCCTTCCTTCCTTCCTTCCTTCCTTCCTTCCTTCCTTCCTTCCTTCCTTCCTTCCTTCCTTCCTTCCTTCCTTCCTTCCTTCCTTCCTTCCTTCCTTCCTTCCTTCCTTCCTTCCTTCCTTCCTTCCTTCCTTCCTTCCTTGGCTGAAAAGTTGTTTATATTAACCCAAGTATTTTAACTAAAATATTAATACCTCTCATGAAACATGTTCATACCATCTTTTTGTGATGTCAGCTTCAACTCATTTTTCAGACTGATTTCCTTCCTCTTGACATAGCTCAGTCTTGTCTCAATCTTGCCCTGCAGTAAGTTTAGTAGAAAGTAGCTGTAATACATGAAACAGAGTCTCTTTTTGGATGTCATCGTTTAAAGTGTGCCTATGAAGTCCTTACTGTCTTGTGCACCCCTAGGCTTCTATTTGATGACACTCATAATAATGCTTATAAAGATGACTTCCCACTTTTTTTCTTTACTGAAATAAAAATAGTGCAACCATAGAACAATGGTCCAGGTGGGTCGAGGAACTATCTAGGAATTAAAAGGGACAATTAACTCTTGTTCAAGATCACTGATTTCTCTGACAGGCTACTATTTTCCCTCTCCATTTAATATGCTGTAAATGTTAGCGTAACACCATTTATGTGACTAAGTACAGTCTCTTTTGCTGAAACAGTAATGGATAAGTAGGAGAAAAGGAGCCTCCAACATCATTGCTCTCCTGTTCTCCTTATTTACTCATTTTTTGATGGCATGTGTTTTCAGTATTGGGGTGCATGCTTACTAATCAAATGTATTTAAAATTTTAGTTAGTAATGTGGATTTTAAGAAATATCTGGTAATACAAGCCAGTGATAAGGCAAGTGGCATTGTGGAGCCACCCATCTGTAGTAGGACAGTCTGCCAGTGGGGACTGGATAGACAATTTATTGCAGGTGCCTTCCCATTAAGTTACATGGGAACCTCTGGTTTTCCAAATATGACACAGAAAAACCAAAGCAAACCCATCAGGTCTCCCTAACTATTACACAGGAAAGCCATAATTATGCTTCCAAGCCTTATGTCACAGAAATAAAGAGAAAAAAAAAAGTCTACAAAACTAACGCATCCAGAAACCATCACCTAATAGAAAGTTCAAGATACACAATAATGAAGCTCCAATGCCATCTGCTTGGCTTCACCCATTTCAAAAGGGACCCACCTTGACACTAAATGCATTAGAACTAGAATAATGTACTACCTTCAAGGTCCAGAGTCATAAAAAGTGAGTGGTGTACCATTAGACCAATAGCAGCAAAAGGGTTAACAGTTATACCATCTCGTTAGTGACAACAGTATAGCCACAATTAACATACTACTGGCTGCTACACAAGTAACAGAATAAGAAAATTCTAGTTAACCCTGATTTTCAGCTATTGCCATAAAGCTGAGGAAATGGGAAATAAGTAACCCCATATTTCTAAAGAGAGGTGTGAGATACATCCTGCTAGGACTTGCTAAGAGCTGACCCATCTGGTCCAGTGGCCATCCCTGCAACTGCCCATAGGAAGGAAGGATGCTATACAGTGTGGGAACTCATAGGATTAGAGATGAACATGGTGTTGTCCCTTCCTCACAAGCCACATTGTAAAGATATCAAGAAAACCTCCTGGAAAGAGTGAGTGGGGATGGGCGTCGGAAGGTGCTAGCAAAAATTGGAGACTGGGCACTTACCAGGGCTGAGAGCAGTCTGGAGCTTCCCACAATGTTGGAATGAGAAAGGAGGGAACAGGAGTGGGAAGAAGCCCTATTTCTACTACTGTGAGAAGGATGTGAGTAGGGGTGGATTATCCAATAGGCAAGGTAAGCATGGTGCTTACCTTGCTTACCAGATCATCTGTCATGAACAATTTTACGTTTTTTCACCACGTCAAAGAATTTGCTTCTAGGTATGGTTGGCATCTGCCTTTCTCCCAATCCAACAGCAGCTTCCTACAGAATCAAACCTCTTTTTAAATTTACAATCCCTGACAGGGTGGCTGAGCCAGTAAGCATGGTAAGAATTGGCTTACTCGTGCTTACTTACTAATCTGTAGTAAACAGTTTCACTGATGTGGTGAAACCCATGTGAAATTGTTCAATACAGATGATCTGGTAAGGAAGGTAAGTAAAAAAAAAAAAAAGTACTGTACTTATATTGTTTATTGCATAATCCACCCCTGGGTGTGAGTTCGATTTGAAGAAAGCAGGACTGAAATCACCTAGAAATGACCCTACCCAAGAGGTCCTATCTGCTGGGACTACCCCCCATCAAAAGACAGCAGCATTGCTGGAGGCAGGACCCAAGGTATGAGCTGGTGCAGAAGGTCAGCCAGAATGCACCTTGCCTACTTCGGGGTGGTGGGTGGGGGTTACAATGAGGGGATTACTAATGTAGGGGGTCTCTGAAGAATTCACAGAAGCACCTGACAAAAAAAGGCAAGTGATGCCCTCCATGACTGGACTTTTGAGAGTACAAGCTGTGGAAAACAGCCTTTGTCTTCACTCCAAGTCCATCTTCCCCTCTCTAACCCTGGAGAAGGCCTAAGCAGAAGGGAAAAAGTTGAGCCAAGAAAGTGAAAAAACAGGCGATAGTCCCACTGACCTCTTCTCCATCTCTGAGAGGAGGGAAGAAACTCTAAATTGAATATTAATGTTTTGATTTGTTGTTGTTTTCGTATCTGAAGATACAGCTTTTTAAATACTTTAATGTGACCTCAGGGCCAGAGGATTAGCCCACATTGGTACCAGGGTTGGGAAGGGAGATATGAATGAGTGCGTTGGAAAGTAGATAAAATAGGAGAAAAATAAAGCAGTTTCGTTTTAAAGTCCAGTAGTTCAGCTCATTCAGTAAACCTATTATAGGCATTATATTTCACTTACACCAAGGAAGATCTGATTTTTTTTGTTAACTTTTACTAACTGCGTCTTGCTTTCCATTTGGGGTGTGATTCATTTAGGTCTAAAACCAAAAATCCATTGCTGTCAAGTCAATTCTGACTCATAGCAACCCTATAAGACAGAGTAGAACTGCCCCACAGGGTTACCAAGGAGCACCTGGTGAATTTGAACTGCTGACCTTTTAGTTAGCAGCCCTAGTCCTTAACCACATGCCACCAGGGTTTCTCATTTAGGTCTTTAGGTCTATGTACCCACAAAGAGACGAGACTCCCCTCAGAAGAATATCATATACTTCCTCACTATACACAGCCTAGGAGCATCTTGGTAATTTATTATTCTTCCATCTGGATGTTAAAATTTCGTCAGTGGATTCTTCACCCTTGGTCAGTGTTTATTGTATTTGGCACTGGATTAGAATGAAAGTAAAAAAAAAAAAAAATGAAGACAAAAATCCTGAAGCGTGACAGGACACCATTGTGACTGCCCTACATTTCCCTCTTATGAATGATGGATTGCTTTTTCCTGGGTATTTAGTCAGGTCTTCCAATAATGCCACTCCAATTGCTCAGAGATGCAGGGTAGGCCATGTGCACAGATGGCAGAGAGGCCAGTTATAAATATAAATTAAGCCGTGAGGCTGACCGTAGTGGGAAGAACATAGACCTCTCTGTTTAAGTTTTAACAATAAGTGGTCACCGTGTATTTTCAGGCACTTCGTGGGCCTGCATTGCCCAGCTGTTCAGCTTTGGCCTGTCTGCAAGTTCATGGCTGAGTGTCACTCTTGGCAACCATAACAATCTGCTTCTTACTGAAGCATGGACAATGACCGATTAAAGCCACTGTCCATTGTTGGAAAGTATTTACATAGGGCTAATGAAGTTTCAACCTAGTCCTTTATATGTAGTTAGCAACTCCATGTTTAGCAATTAGTGACTTAGGGAATAAAGTAAACATAATCGACTAAATTGAACTGAGCTAATGACTTTTTTTTTGTTCTCTCCAGAAAATAAGTTTGGGAAAAATATTTTAAATGTATGCTCTGTAATATGTGACATAAATATCGTTTCCTCAAGGTAAAGATCAAGATCAATGGTATTTAAAAAGTCATTATATTGTGGGAGTGTCTGTAAATAATGTAACATTTCTGGCATTGTAACACCATGGACAGTTCCAGAGAGCTGCCTGTCTCTAAATATAACACAAATGCACACCCACACGCACTCATATGTGTGTGCGCGCTCACCTGTACACTTCAGAAGACTGACTAGGTAAACACCCGAAATGCTTAACCATATAATATTAGTGGCAGTGAGTGGAAATTAAAACAATTTAGCCAATTTATATCAGTTGTATTGTCTATTAATCTCTTCTAAGAGCTGAGGAGTTATTGTTATTTTGTTTTATTTATTTCGTTGTGACCTAAGAGGCACCCTTTCCAAATGATGGAGATTAACTAGCAGCTCCAAGTTCACTCTTCAGTGATATGTACAGCTAAAAAGTGTTAAGAATGTGTTAAACCCCAGCCCCAGTGCCATCGAGTCGAATGTGTTAGGTGTTCCAAAAATAAGACATTTTAGTAGCCAGTGTTACAAACAAGTAAGCAATTAAGTTAGGGTCAGGTTGACATAATGGAAGTGGTCACCATCTGGTAAACTGGAATGTGGATAGGTAGTTATAAACTAAGAAGACAGTTTGGCGATTGGGTGGAGAAGTTAGCAATTAGCTGGTGATGGGAGGTTGGATAGGGAGCAAGGCAGGACCAAATGGTAAGATAGACTTAAAATATCAGAATCAAATGGACTTCATTTCTGATATAGTTACCCTAGTTCTAGCTTCTTGGCAGCACTCAGTTTCTTGGAAGTGCCCTGAAGTGGAAGGTAATTGAAAATAACTGGCTGTTGGGCAGGGAAGTTGAGAGATATGGAACTAGGAATACAGCTATGATTGGAGCATATACAGTTTGAAATATTTTTAATTTAATAACAGAAATGAGTGAATCTAAAATAAAGTTGACATGGAAAGAAATGATGGATTCATCATATTCTACCATGCACGAATCAGCAGTGGGGAAAGTCCACATGATCGCTAGTAGAATAAATACTTTTATAAATACTTGCTTAAATGCAAATTTGCTTAGGCAAGATTCCAAATTATGTCTTTCATAGAAGTAAATGTGGAACATGTGTCTCATGTTAATGTTGGATTTTGTCTAATACTGGTTTTATTTTTCCCCCAATACTGATGACAGGACAGAGTTCCACTGTAATAGGAGAAGTATATTGGTTAGAACACTTAGAAAAATGTGAGCTCTTATCTATTACCTGTCCTCATCTGAAAAAGGTTACTGATTACAAATGTTGTCAAATTTAAAACATTTTATTAAGGTAGTATATCATATAGCCTAGAATTATTGAAAGTATTCAAGTCTGACCATGAACACTAGATATAAAACTGAAATCTTTCAGATGGGTTTTTGTGAGTTGTTTCTTATCAATATGAGAAGACTGTTCAGAAATCCAAATGGACAAGAGGAATACTTGGATACATACCATATCTTTATATATTAACTGCAACTATCATAGTCTTTCTTACTAAATGTTGACTCTCATATAGTAGCTTCAGTGGAATTATGTGAGGCAATGAAAATTTGTACAATTAGTCTTAACACTTCACAATCTGTTAGAATTTAATTTGTCATTGTAATAGCATCTAAGTAACTGTGTAAGAAAGAATGTAAAGCTTAGTCTGGATATTAGTCAGTGGTTTTCAATTAAATAAAATTTTTGTCTCAACATAAAAAGCTAATATGATTTAAATGCTCAACTGTATTAATGTGGGATCAAAAAAAAAATTTTCCCCCCTTGGAGTTCTATAGTTTAGAAGAGCCAACTTCATGTACTAAACTATTATGTTGGTACACCCAAACTGGGAATAGGTCATTAGGCAGTTTTTCCACACAAAATGAGATGCTCACTGTTGTGGATTGAATTGTGCCCCTTCAAAATGTGTGTCAACTTGGCTAGTATATGATTCCCAGTATTGTGTGATTGTCCATATTTTGTCATCTGATGTGATTTTCCTGTATGTTGTAAATTCTGTCTCTACAATGTTATTGAGGCAGGATTAGAGGCAGCTATGTTAATGAGGCAGGACTCAATCTACAAAATTAGGTTGTGTTTTAAGTCAATCTCTTTTGAGATATAGAAGAGAGAAGCAAGCAGAGAGACAGGGAGACCTCATATCACCAAGAAAGTAGTGCCAAGAGCAGAGTGCGTCCTTTGGACCCAGGTCCCTGTGTAGACAAGCTCCTAGACCAGGGGAAGATTGATGTCAAGGACTTTTCTCCAGAGCTAATAGAGAGAGAAATCCTCCCCCTGGAGCTGGTACCCCGAATTTGAACTTCTGGCCTCCTAGACTGTGAGGGAATAAATTTCTCTTTGTTAAAGCCATCTACCTATGGCATGTCTGTTATAGCAACACTAGATAACTAAGACACTAAAGCTACAAAATTTCTCTTTAAGGTTCCACATTGAGTTCAAATGAATAAAAGTGCCGCTTCCTATTTTCGAAGCTTATTTCCTATTGTCATGATATTATAGTTCATAAGCTTTCCTAGAACATTCTCTTAATATGCCTTGGTAGCTAAGTTTCTTTTCCCTTAGAGAAATGTTGACACTCAACCTCACACTCTCCTCCAGGGGCTGATGGCCCCAGTTTGGCATATATCAGATATTTGATCTTTTAACACATAATATTCACCTACTATATGAGATCTACATCTCATCTCTACATCCTTATCCAGTTTAATAGTAGAGACTTAAGTATATATGTATTGGAATATAGCATGCATTTATGAGCAGAGTCTTAGGCAATATTACTTAATCTTCCCAAGGCTCTGTTTCTTCAGCTATAAAATACAGTAGATAATTGTCTCAAAAATCTAATGCAACAAATGTATGTAAAAGGAATTTGTAGACTATAAACTGCTATGTAAATGTTCTGTTTTAAAGTCATCTGTTGGTTTTGTTTAGTTTTAAGAAAGATTGCAGGCATTTACTGGTATGGATAAAATGATAGCTTTCTCCTAGTGCATTTTGCTAACCTCCAAGAAAATAATTAAAACAAATATTTCAACCACAGTTTCCATTAAAAACCCAGGGATCTAGCCCAGTAGACAAGACTAAGGGAAAAGTTATCTCAAAATGGCTGCTAGTGGGAAGGTTTGCAGCAAAGATTTGAGATATCAGTTTAATGATTTGCTCATTCCAGTTTTATGTAGGCAGAGGTTTTTCTTCAAATAAACGCTTGTCATTCACCTTGCCCTTCGTTCAGCATGAGCTTTAAGGAGGGAGCTAGCTCAGTGCTAGTCAAGAAGATATGGCTATATGGCAGACTCTGAAATTAGAAATGAATTCTGCAATAATATGAAGTATACTGATACCAGTGATAGCTATAAATCCATACAATATGGAAGACTTGATAGATTCATAAATATTGGTCACATCATACTTTGTTGGTAAACATACCATAGCATATTTTTCTATATCTTTTCTTTTAACTCTCTCTTTATAGTGGGGAAGTGGGAGAAAGATGTGGCAGTCTGCTTCTGAAAAGATTTCCAGCCTCGGAAACCCCTATAGGGTAGTTCTACTCTGTCCGATAGGGTCGCTATGAGTTGGAATTGACGCGAAGGCAATGGGTTTGGTTTTTCGGTTTTATAGTGAGGAGATGGAAAAGAAGAATCTTGATTTTCACGTTGAACCCAAATGACCTCATACTTGTTTTGTTTCTACCTTTTACCTGATTTCTCAGAAGTAGGTTTCCAGTTCTTTCTGCCAGAGTGGCTCTGGGTAGACACAAGTCTCCAACCTTTCAGTTAGCTGCCAAGCACGTTAACCATTTGCACCATCCAGGGACTCCAGTTACTCATTAAAAACCCAGTGCCGTCGAGTCGATTCCGACTCATGGCGACCCTATAGGACAGAGTAGAACTGCCCCATAGAGTTTCCAAGGAGCACCTGGCGGATTCATAACATTAGAAGGCCTGGAAAACAAGTGCTTTGTTTTACTAGTTAATTGACAATACCAAGCATAATCTATGATACGGTAAGAGATGAAGCAAGGTAGGTAAATATTTAAAAGATCTTAAAGCACATAATAAAAAAATTTGTAATCAAGATAGACAAAATCAATAGGATGGCCGAAAAGCATATTTCTATATGTATTACATTGGAGCAGAAGGGAAGATGGATGAAGAATATTTTGTAATGTCTCCGGAGGGAAATAGTTATGGTTTGAACTGAGTGGCAACTCTGCTCATGGAGAAAAAAGATGAATTCAGAGAATAATAGGGAAGGAGAAATGGCTAGCAGTTTGCATTTGAATTGAAAGAGAGCTTTTGAAGCTGACTGTAAATCCTGTTAAGTTATTGGCATTGCTGATGGTAATGAAAAGCTTAAAGAAGAGTGTGACAGGGCCTTATTATGCATCTTTAGTTCCTTGATAGGGTATAAGTGAATCATTCTCCTACTGATGAGACGATTCCTCCTTGCTGGACATGTTTTACTCAGCTTTGAGGAAGGAACTCATTGTAGTGCCATCTTGGTATAATGAGTTAAAGGGTCATGCATGCATTGCCATAAGGTAACTGCTGAGTACTGTCACTGCCAGGACTGGAACATATTGATTTGATTAGCTCTTAAGTATCAGAATAGTAAAAATGATCACTTCTTTTTCTTTTCTCCCCTCTTAGTCTCTCTTTGATTGTGGCAAGCACAGACATAAATTAGAATTAAAAGGAATAACTTTGGCTCCCCACCACCTGGAAATAAAATCCATTTAATTTACCCTGACTATCCTTGTTATCCTTGTTATGGTGTTAAATGTAGACTAAATAGTTTAATATGGATTTACATAATGAGTTCAAAAATTGATTTTGCAGAGAATCCTTGATTTAAGAAGTAAACATCTGCTTCCTAGGGCCTGAATGACACACTTGCATGTGGACTCTTTTCAGTATGGGGGACAGGCTTTCTTTCAAATGACAGAAATATAACCTATGTTCATTTTATCCTGGCAACTTTAAATTCATGAGTCCAAAAACAAAACAATAATTTAGAAGCTCCCGCTAACTCCAAGGGGAAGCAGTCTCTATTGAGTAGCAATGCTGATTCTTATCTCTGAGTGACAGGAAAAAATTACAGACCTCCACACTCTGTCTGTGAAATCCCCACTTCTCCTTTTCCCTTGTTCTAGAAAAGTCTTGCGTACCTTATTTAAATATTAATTATTTAGCCTAAGCTGTATGAGATAAATTGCAAAATAAAATTCCTTGCAAGTTTGAAGATGAATCCAGAGAGATGGCTCTCCCATCCAGGCCCTCTCTTTTCCCTACCTCGGGTGGCCAGATTTGATGTAATTGGTGACTGGATGCCAATGACAGTGTCAGCCAATCATTCTAGGAATGGATACTAAGATTTGTAATTATAATGTCCTTTATCCTTATTTAAATTCAACAGTGTCCTTATATTATTATTCTTTCCCTTGAAACATGGAAATTTGGATATGAGGTTAGGGATGGTTATGGGATGGAGTTTTACCTTCTTGAAATCTACAACTTTTCACAGTCCGTCCCATTTCTCTAAGGCACCATCAACAGGAGAGGCCAGCTATCAAGAATGGTAATTTACAACCTAAGAGTGCTCAATCTAAAATCTGTCCTTGTCAAAGGAGAACAGGTTGGTCCCCATGCAGCAGTAATGGGAATTTTATTTCAGCATAAAGTTCAATGGGGGTTTTCAATTGTATTCTTTAAACTATTCCCATCCTTATCAATTTATGCAATGCACAGGTCTTCTGAGTCTTTACCGTCATGCTACTTTTAAAATAAGAAAAATAGGAAGCAATAAATGTAAAAAATTGTCTAATCCACTTGTGAGAAATATATAAAATCACATTGCAAACAGACTACAAACATAACAACAACTGTAATTTGTTATGTAGTCATGGCTGAGTCTAGCTTTATTATTAATCATCACTCTTGGTAATTAAAATATAACTCTTCAAAGAAACCCCTTTCCCTAACAGACTTGTCTCTCTTTAATGTAACTATTTAATATTTTTAAATTATTCCCCTTAATTTTCACTTTCACATACAATAAAGCTTTGCCAACTGAGGCTGTTAGAAAAATTCATAGTTGAGAAGCATATTATTTTAAGGCAAAAAATTGGATCAGGTGGCCAAGGTTTCAAATAAGTATATGTAAGTCTTTATAATTATTTTTTGTTCAGTTTACAAGTCAGTAAGCAGCATACTAAATAAAGACATCCTCAATAACATTTTACATGTTTCAAGTTAGTAGTGATGAGTATTTTGATGTAACTCTATTTACCAGACTGTGCTTGCTAGTAACCATGAAGGGGAAGTCAGCACAACTGGACCAAAGCAAAAGCTAAGAAGTTTCCTGAACACAACCAAATACTTTGAGGGACAGCGCCTGGGTACCATAGTTTCAGGGGACATCTAG
Organism: Elephas maximus indicus; assembly: GCF_024166365.1. Taxonomy (NCBI): domain Eukaryota; kingdom Metazoa; phylum Chordata; class Mammalia; order Proboscidea; family Elephantidae; genus Elephas; species Elephas maximus. Next base: position 61,702,317 of record NC_064829.1, read on the forward strand.
GTCAATTGGCATAACAAAGTTTATTAAGAAAATGTTCTGCATGCCACTTTGGTAATGGCATCTATGGTCTTAAAAGCTTGCGAGTAGACATCTAAGAGGCATCAATTGGTCCCAACCCACTTGGAGCAAAGGAGAATGAAGAACACCAAAGACACAAGGAAAATATTAACACAAGAGAAAAAGGTCCACATAAACCAGAGACTCCAACAGCCTGAGACCAGAAAAACTAGATGGTGCCCGGCTACCATCAATGACTGCCCTGACAGGGAACACAACAGAGAGTCCCTGATAGAGCAGGAGAAAAGTGTGAAGCAGAACTCAAAATTACGTAAAAAGATCAGACTTAATGGTCTGACTGAAACTGGAGGAAACTCTGGATGCTCTGTTAACCCAGAACTAAAACCATTCCCAAAGCCCACTCTTCAGACAAAGATTAGACTGGACTATAAAACATAAAATAATACTTGTGAAGAGAGTGCTTCCTAGTTCTATCTGATATGAGACCAAATGGCGGGGGGCTTCTATCCAGAGGCAGGACGAGAAGGTGGGAAGAGACAGGAACTGATTGAATGAACACAAGAAACCAGGGATAGAAAGGAGGAGTGTGCTGTCACATTGTAGGGATTGCAACTAATGTCGTATAACAATATGTGTGTAAATTTTTGTACGAGAAATTAACTTGGCTGTAAACTTTCACCTAAAGGACAAAAAAAAAAAAAAAAAGAGTATACACTGCATGCTGAGTCAGTTTATCCTAAATTTTATACTGCTCTCTAGAATGTTAGGACTTGAGGAATTTATAAGAACTTTTTTGTAGACTTTTTATTAGATTAAGGAAAATTTAACTTTTTAAAATACTACTATCTAAAAAGCCTGATCCATAACTCACAAGAATCTTAACATACTAATTTTCAGAAAGACTACATTTTAACATTTTTTGTACTCCAAATAAATTGCAAGATGTAAAAGAAAAAGATTTAATGACGTTTCTCAAGGTAATATACTCCTATTTAGAGAGACATGTGGAAAATCAAATTCTTTGTTCATGTGTTCATAGGGACCTAATTAGAATTTGGGGATAGTTGTGTCAACAAATTTCCATACCTGTTTCTAGATATTCTAGGCTTTGGGGGAAAATGAATGACTATAATAGATGGCAGCAGAAATCACTGTTTACTTCTTTACACTTTCGTGGAGCCATCTGAATATCAAAGGGTCAATGTGGATTTAATGGATTTATGCTGTGTCAGTTTATCCAAGCTCAAACAACATTTCTCAGAGTTTCCCTGTCTGCATATTTCTGAGTTTGCATAGACCAGAAGAGAAATTTTGTGTGAATTTTGGCAAATAGACATAGAGGAATAGCTAAATATTATATTTCAGAGGTTGGCTCAGGGCAAAAGTTGCTGCTCATTTTCTGGCTCCTCCAGGTGCTGCCAGATTCTTGGCTACAGCTTCTTCAACTCCTGGCCTAGGTATGGTTTAGGTCTGTGATGGAGATGGAGAGACAGCTATATGGATTCTAGTTTGTCCTCACACATTCCATCTAAGCTTGACAAGTTTCAGCTTCTCCTTGCTGCCTTCCTTTTACATCCATCTCCCTCCCCAACTTCCTGCCCTGATAACTTCCGGTTCAAGGACCAAATTCAGAAACAGTAGCCTTACATGGACTGTGTAACCAGCTCCCAGATCTGCATAACATCAAATCCTAAAATAAACCTCTCCTCACCCCCATTCTGACTGGTGCAATGGAGAGATGCTAGATTCAATAAAAGTGCTTGAAAAGTTCAGAAAATGGATGAAGGCCTACTGGAGAAACCTCTGGAGGCTCTGAGGGAAAGTCCTTGTTCCCAGTTTCCTTGGTGACCTTCATGTGGTGTGGCATCTATCTTCCCCCATCTGTCTTGCATAATCTCCCTTTTTTATATTTCAAAAGAGATTGACTCAAAACACACCCTATACTAATACTGTCTTACTAACATAACAAAGAAAACCCATTCCCCAATGGGATTATAGGGGTTAGGATTTATAACACATATTTTGACGCGGGGGGCACAATTCAATCCACAACAATTAGTAACAGTGGGGCTGGTATCATTCTTTGGCTCAAAGTAGGGGTTTGGAGAAGCAGTTACCAGAACTGGAAGGACAGAGAGCCTTACCAAGAGGGACACTTTAAAAAGGACTGTGGCTTTCATTGAAAGGAAGCGGCTAGCTTAAAACATAACTGCTCGGAGTGAGGCAGGGATAAATACCCAGCTTCACTGTCAGCCCTCATTAGAATATTTATCAGTGTTCATCATAGGCTGTACTCAAAGACAAGCCAAGTATCAAAAACCAAACACCAAACCTCTTGCTGTGGAGTTGATCCTGACTCATAGCAACCCTATAGGACAGAGTAGAACTGCCCCATAGGGTTTCATGGAGTGGCTGGTGGATTCCAACTGCCCACCTTTTGGTTAGCAGCAGAACTCTTTAACCACTATGTCATACCGAAAGAAAAACCAACCATCAAAGAAGCCTATTAATGTACCCAGATATATCAGACTTCTAGGGGCAGAGACCTCAGTGGGGGAGGATGCAGAGTACATCTGCATGCAAATGTTAGAAATTCAGCACAGAATCGTATCCGCCTTTCACAAGTGTGGGTTTTTTGTTGGTTGGTTTTATTCAAAGAGATTTGAGAAAGGAAGAGTAGGCAAGAAGCCACAGATACACAGTGTAAATACTCAGTATGGTAGACAGAATAACACCCCCCCAACAAAGATGCCCACATCCTAATCCCTAGAACATTTGAAAAAATTATGTTACATGGCAAAAGGGATTAAAGTTATAGATGAAATTAAGGTTGTTAACCAGCTGACCTTAAAGTAGGGAAATAATCCTGGATAACTCAAGAAGGCCCAAATCACAAGTGTTCTTTAAATGTGAAAGAGAAAGGCAAAAGAGAAGGTCAGAGTCATGTGAAGTGAGAAGGACTCCACCTGCCACTGGAGATAAAGGGACCTAAGCCAAGGAATGTGAACTGTCTCTAGAAGCTGAAAAGGCAAGGACATAGATTCACCTGTAGAGACAGAAACACAGCTCCACCAACACCTCAGTTTTAACACAGTGAGGCATGTCATAGTTTTAACCTACCAGAACTATAAGATAACAATTATGTGTTGTTTGAAGCCACTGGATTTGTGGTAATTTGTTCTACCAGCGAGAGAAACCTAAGACAATGAACTTCCAGTTTCTCCAATTAAGTTTTGCCTCTGTATTCTGATCACCTAGAATAATACTTTTAGATATGATACAACATTGAGCAAATAGTGATTTTACATTAATACCTAGAGCTGTCACTGCCAAGGAACTCTGTCTTGATGTTTCACAAGACAAGTTATGGAACTATGAAAATGAGTGAACTCTTTGTGGCTGTTACTTTAAGCAGGAAGAAGACTCCCACTAAGCAGCTTATAACCCCCCCCACCCATTCCCCAGTACTTAGAATCTAGTGTCCAGAGCAGAACACAGCTCCTGCAGAAAGGAAACAAAGACTGTGAAGCCACAGGGTATTGTCCTCAGGTTACTAAGATCAAGAGTTTTTGAGTTCAGTAGCTCTCCCTGGAATTCACAAGGCAAGGATTTATAACAAAAATACAAAGCAAGGATTCATCACCAACAAGACCATATAGAACAGGTAAAATATCACAAGAAAACCAATTCTAACCAAATCTATTCGGAGATTTTCTTTTAGCCAAAATTGTTAAGAGGCATCTGCAGTTTCTTAGCAGAGAGTGATATCAGAACATGGTGCCTGGTCCCTATTACTCCTTTCTTATAAGAAACTATGTTAAACAATGCCAAATCCTCTTTACAGTTTATAGGTTTAATAAGCTCCCCAAATCATCTAGCACCTTCTGAAATTCCTAAGTTAAAATCTCCAAAGGGTATTGTTTTAATGGGGATCCTAGATTTGTTGAACCCTATCTACCTAACATAATCGAATTTTGGTGTCAGGATTGAATGGAGCTACTAAGAAATCCTTCTTAGAACATTCTACGTTGCTGACTTCTATTTGATTGTGCACACATTACTTTTAAGCATAATAGGAATATAAGACTAAATTTTCAAGTGAGAAAGGGGACTAATCATCACAACCTTCTCCAAAGCCAATTTTTTTTCTCTTCTGATGATGCATCTTAGACAATACTTAGATGTTCATCTTCAGAATTTATCAAAATGGTCCTCCTTTAAAGAACCAATCTCTCTTATTGTGGGCTCAATCATTATGAAACGACAAACAGAACCAATCATTCAGTCAAGATAAAGTGAGCACTTTGAGTTACACAAAATTCGTATCTCTGCTGCCTCAGTTTCAGTGATGTGTTTCCATACATCTTTGCTTCCTAGAGTTTCTTGACAATGATGCCATTATCATATTCATCAATGGCTTCTTATTATGCTGCCCCATATTCAGATTGGTTTTCTTGTGAACAACTTTAACAATCTTATAGTTCTCATTTTGAATATTAAAATTTAGCCTACAGTGAACATTAACCTAATACATATGATGTTTTATGATGTGAATATGCTTTAATGAGGATACAGTTGTGTGTTATTTATAATTAATATGGTCAGAAATTACTTATGGTAATGTGACTAGCTTAGCTATTAGTTTTATAAAGCAATGCAATGCTTAAACTCACATCATTTTCAATGGCTCTTTGCCTTTCTTGTGCTACTGTTTTCCCTCTCCTATTTTCTCTGTAAAAAGGGAGAGGAAGCTGTATGAGTTGTGATAGGGTAGGAAGACATCAAAGCTGTAATTCCTGGTTCCTTTCTCCTCGCTAATAAGCTAAGGCCTTTTTACATCCAGAACCACATTATGACTTTCATGGGCCCTAGGCACTTTTGCCTCTGTAGAACCCTTCTTTCAAACAAAATAAAAATTTTATTTAACAACTGCATTTGTGTAAAGATATATTAGCAATGGGTTTTTTTTTTTTTATATTACTTATATTAAACCCTGGTTGGATGATATTCATTTTTTAATTTTGATTTAAAAAGTATTAAAACATTTCTTGTGGGCCTTTCAGCCTTTGGGTGGTGCAAATGGTTAAGTGCTCAACTACTAGCCAAAAGGTTGGCGTTTCAAACCCACTCAAAGGCACCTCAGAAGACAGGCCTGGTTATCTGCTTGCAAAAGGTCACAGCCTTTAAAACCCTATGGAGCAGTTCTACTCTGCACAGCTGGGGTCACCATGAGTCAGAATCAACTCGACAGCGGCTAACAACAAAAGTACTGTGGGACTGAGCCCAGTAGACATGCCGACCCGGTTTGCAGCCATGCTGTGGTGGGTTTTAGCACATTCGACCTGACTTTCTAAATGCTTTAAGGTCCTTTGGTGCATACTACAGCAAATTAATTCTGTTTCATTATCCCAATTTTCCATATTATTTAATAAATCACTTATATTTTAGACTCATTTTTATGTCATAGGTATATTCTATAAGATTGTGCCACAGTTTTTTAATCAACGGAATCATACTTTTTCATTACCTTGTGTTATTGCCACAAAGGAATTGAATCTTTATTTCATATCAATTTCCAATTCAAATAGCTTCTAACATTTAAGCTTTGAGAATCTCTGCCTCTTACATTCTTGCCACTCTCCCCTCTCTAGCCTTGCTCACTATTTTGTCCTCGAGCTAATGTATTGACACCTACACTCATGTTTAACAAGGGTTCTAAAAATTCAGGGAAATCTTTTTCTAATGAAAGTGATTATTCCTAATTTACCTATTAATTCACTTGGAATATTAAAATGTATATTTTTCTTAAAGCAGGAATGTAAGCAAAGATTCCAAAGAGCAGACATTTCTCTTTAGAGGCAAATAGTTACCTATATTATTTCAGTAGCAAATAGAATGCAAAATACTAGTCCATGAGGCAAGTGCAGTTTCTTACATTCTGAGAGTTAAAAAAAAAAAAAAATACCCTTTCAGGTTCTTATACATGCTACAATGTGGATGAAGCTTGAAAATATACTGAGTAGAATCAGCTAGACACAAAAGGACAAATAATGTATGATGCCACTTGCATGAAATATCTAGAACAGGCAAATGTGTAGAGATGGAAAGTAGATTAATCATTACCGGCGGCTGGAAACAGGAGAGAATAGGACTTATCGCTTAAGAGCTACTGAGTTTTTGTTTTGGGTGATGAAAAACTGTTGGCAATGGATATGGTGATGGTAGCACAACATGGTGAATGGAGTTGATGTCACTGAACTGTATATTTAAAAATGGCTAAAATGAAAAAAATATATATATGTATTTTACCATAATATATTTTTAAAATTCTTTTAGGCTTCTGGAGGATAGCTCAGTACTATGAGCTCTGCCACAAACTGGTGTTCTGCCGGGATGCTTTAAGGAACGTATAGCATTTCCTGATGCTAAGACTCTAACCGGTTCAGCTCAGTTCCTAAGATTAATAATTTTGTACAGTTTATCTAGAAAGTGTTAGGGTTTAGGGAAATTGTAAAGATGCATTTCCATCTTAAAGGGGTTATTCGTGGGGGATGCTCCACAGTTTATTGCTCTATAGACCGCACATGACCTGGGTCACTGAGGGTCTCTCCATCGTGTTAACAACTCCTCTGGCAGCTGGGTTTTAATGGAGTGCCAGGAATTGGTGCTGAAGACCAACATCAGTTCCACATCCCAAAGCAGCAGTTTATTCCCCTAGGGAGTCAAGTCCAGCAGGAATGGAGCCCCAACCACACATAACATGTGAATAAATCAGAGAAGGGCTATCATCAAGGTTACATGTTAAGTTGGCAAATGTAAATCAAATAATTCCAATCAATATAATATTCAATGTACTTGGAACTCATATAGCCATTATAGATCCAAGTAGCTACCACTTCTCATCTCTCCCAAACACTGAGAGACCTTAAGCACATAAGAAAATAATGTGAAAAGAAATATTTACTGTGATCCTTCAACAACAACAAAAAATCTTCTTCCTTTCATTTTTTTTTTCTATTTTTCTTTTAATTTAGTGAATTGTAAAGAACATTGCCTCGCAGGTCTTAAATTTTCTGCTGATTTTTAATCTTAGACTTTAATACCATTGAGGAGTCTGTGAGCTAACTTTATTATGAGAATTTAGTAAATTCTAGATTGATTACAATAGTAGAATGCTATAAATATAACAGATTCATTATTCACATACCCGTGATACTGATAATTAAGTTGACTTCTTAGAAAAAAAAAAAATTTTTTTTTTTTTTTTAGGCTTCAATATCTGGAGAACATTTTACTGTTAGCCTAACAACTAAAGTACATTTAAAAAACAGTTCGCTTGTTTTATGACTTATCTAATCATAGAATGTCTGGTGAGTTTATTAAAAATTTGGTGTGCCCAGCAATCTATATTTTTAAAAAGAAGCCTATCTTTTTAAAAATGTGTAATTTTGAACAACTTGTTCAAAATCAAGCAAGTTTGGTAACCAATGCATTAAGCAAGTGAATAATATAAACATTGTGCCCTCTCCATTTAATCTCTGTTTTGCCCCTTAACTCTCTCTCTCTCACACGTGCAAATATGTAAAAAATTATTAGAGACATCAATGCTTAGTCCATTATTAGAACATGGACATTATAAACCAAGCATTCTATCATACACTTATATCATTAAAGTAATGTTTCCTTGTAACTCGTGAATCGCATACCATATGATTCATTTTAGGAATAGAAATGTCCTAGGTAGATACTTTTGCAGCATCAAGAAAGAAACTAAATCTGTAACTGCTCTATGAATGTGGTTGGAAATCATGGAACTCAAAATCTAATGAGTATGAAACCATTTCAGATGTGAAACTGATATTCTTTGGGTGGGTTTATTTTGAATATGTATCTTATAATTATCAGTCTACTTGTCTGTATTTGAAGTTAAAACGTTATGTTTCTTCCACATATCGATGCCACTATGCATCACGTAGTGAGACTTTGTCTCACATACTTTGGACATGTTATCCAGAGGAAGCAGTCCGTGGAGATGGCATGCTTGGTAAGGTAGAAGGTCATCAAAAAAGAGGAAGATCCTCAACGAGACAGGTTGACACAGTGGCTGCAACAGTGGGCTCAAGTATAAGAGAGATTGTGAGAATGGTGCAGGAGTGGGCAGTGTTTAGCTCTGTTGTAGATGCAGTCGCTCTGAGTCGGAACTGACTTGAACTCAACAGCGCTGAACAGCAACAACAAAAACCATCACATAATCTGATATCTCAAAGACAGTGGAATTTGTTGAGGAACTAAAATACTATTCACTTGTGTATGTACACACGTACATAGATACATACACGTAGACACAGAAACACACATACATGTGGAGGCACATAAAAAAATCTAGGTATTTTTAGTGCTGGCACCTACACCACATGAGTGGATTCAAAGATACATTCTATCTCTAATATGCACAACTCCATTACTAATATTTACATATTAATTTCAAAACAGATGACAAAATATTTCAAAGAACATATTACTATTACATCACACATCATTTCACTCTAAATGAGAGCTAGGCACCTAACATTTGCCAGCACATATTAGAAGATTGGGAATTATTATAGGGGGATTGGCTAAGGGTCTCCTTAGTTCAACACATTTGATCCCAAGACAGGTTTTGAACTCTGACCTCAGAGAAGAAAGCTTTGGGCACGTTAACAGGATAGATCAGCCATATCCCATCTGTCCGATCTTATTAGGATACCCTCAGGATTTAGTTTCTGACCTTCCATAATTATGGACACCTATTTAATTTATCTTTTCACCCAGAGCCAAGCCTGGTACAGCTGCTATGGCACATGTAAATACATCACTGTTGCCAGCACGAGCTGATTGGCATTCATGCTTGAGTGTCTTTTTTATTTTCTCCTTGGCTGCTGGGAGTAGCCTGAGCAACACAGAAACTAAAGAGCTTCATCTATTAGGCATGACAGATTTGTATTCAGCGGGAAATGCCTGACCTTGCTCAACTCCCTCATCCATTCCCATCATTCCCTCGCCAGATGAAAGAGTCTGCTTAACTCCTGTTTCCTGGCTGTTTCCTTGGCAACAACAACTGAATCAGTCTGAGAGAATAACTAATGGGCGAATACCTTGGTAGTGGGATTAAAGTGGTTTAAAAAAAAATCATTACCCATAGAATCAAAAATGAGAACTGCTTAAAATTGTAATTTAAAAATAACACCTATCAATAACATTATGATTTCCTTATGAACCCATTTCAATTTGTGGTAATATTTCCAGATTTTTTCCCAAGCACCCTTCTACCAGAGTATTTAAGGTATATCCATTTGAGTTATACGATGAGAACAGATTAGTTTTGTAAGATAACTTGTCTTGCTTTAGATGTGGAATGAGTGGGTGGAGAAAGACACAGACAGACAGTCACTCAGTTGGGAAGCAGAGATATATATTTGCAGATTTGAAATAGAATGTATGCTCTCTATTTTTCCCCTTCCTCTTCCATAGGTAACCTGCCTTTTTAAGGCATTAGACCTGAAAGACCAGAATTTTTTTTTTCATTTTCCTTTAGAATCCTGTCACTTTCAGCCCCAATTCTTACTATCAAAAATATTCATCAGCATTCTCGCTTTGTGCAATTTTTGACAACACATCACAAAGTTGTCAAAAGTTTCAGAATCCCTGTGGAATTCTTAGATTTGCAGTGAAAATTCACAGCATTAGCTGAAAACTAAACTTGTAAATTATTGGGTGAAACTTTGATGGAACTTTATAGAATAATTTCAGATTACTTTATGTCCTAATAAGAATGCATACAGATGAGATATGCAGTTTGGAATGACCCAACAGAGACCATAGAATATTTGGATAAAATGTTTCCCAGACTGGGCCTCTTAGTGAGTCCATCATTCTTTATTAGTTTTGTCTTAGAGAAATTTTACATGACTTCTACAACCTGATTTTTCTATTTTAATCTTGTTTTTCTAACCCTATTTAATGTTTACTAAAATTATATTATTTCAAGGTTATTTTGGAAACCCCAGTGACGTAGTGGTTAAGTGCTACAGCTGCTAACCAAGAGGTTGGAAGTTTGAATCCTCCAGGCACTCCTTGGAAACTCTATGGGGCAGTTCTACTCTGTCCTATAGGGTCGCTATGAGTTGGAATTGACTCGACGGCAGTGGGGTCGGTTTTTGGTTTGTAAGGTTATTTTAACATTTGGATGTGCATAAATGAGTCTTATAAATAATATAGGATGATAATAATGTAGGAAAATTAATCTAAATAATCCCATGCTCTAAATGAAATGAAATTAAATGAAAGCTTAACATCGCTTATGTTATGATTATGTGTTGCCATTACTGCAAATTCTGAGAGTGCAGTTGGCTTCTATTATATGAATCATAATTACAGTTGGAAATAGAGTTTAATAAAGCTTATTTATCTGTTTTCCAATTAATAGAAAACATCAGACACCTCCATTCATGGTTAATGCCTCTGATTAGAATGGACATTCTGCTTTGCAGGCATTTTTATTAAGGCTAAATGTAAACGTATTCTAATTGTTGTCACTGGCATTCGTTTTACGAGGTCAGTTTAGCCACAAATTAAAGTCTGAAGGAAGGGAATAATACCCCTCTGTATATGTCAAAGTACAGAGATGACTGCTGGATGATCTTTAGGAAGACTCATGATTGGGCCGTCTGTTTCGCTGCCCACAGACGTCCTGTGTCTATCACAGAGGAAACAGCAGTCTCTTCTGAAACAGTCAACAGGAGAAAGACTTTAGAGCGTGTTTCTGAGTTGCTCTAAGAAAATGGGAAAAAATCTACTGCTTTTGCTATTGCTGCTGTAACAAATTACCACAAATTTAGTGGCTTAAAACAACACAGTTTATTCTCTTATAACTCTGGGGATGAGAAGTCCAAAATCAATCTCACTAGGTTCAAGTTAAAGGTGTCGGCAGGGATGATTCTTTCTGGAAGCTCTGAGGGGAGAACCTGTTTCACTTCCTTTTTCAGCTTCTGGAGACTGCCTGCATTCCTTGGCTTGTGGCCCCTTTCTCTCATCACTTCACCTTCTTGCTTCTGCTGTCACATCTCCTACTACTGACTCTGACGCTCCCGCCACCATCTTATAAGGACTCTTGTAATTCCGTCGGACCCACCCAGGTTATCACGTATATTCTCCCAATCTCAAGATCCTTAATCACATCTGCATAGTTGATCTTACCGTAGAAGGTAACATGCAAGTTCTGGGGATTAGGATGTGGATTTTTTTTTTTTTTCTTTGAGGGAGGACAGTATTCCATCTGTAACAAAAACAAACAACTCATTCTTCTAAAATGTATGCAGTGTCAGTGACCAAGGAACAGTTCCCAAATGAATAAATGAGAATGAACACACAGAGATATACAGTGAAACCTGTGAGAGCCGGAACTAGATGAAATTACCTTGTCTTTCTGGATGTTACAAGGTTTCCGCCTTTGACAGGATGCAGTCTTAGCACTTTTATTTCACTCGTTTTAGTGGAAAATATTGGAGTTTTCCTTCTTTGACAGAAAGCTGCCTTACACAGGTTCCAGCTCTTGTAGGCTTTACTGTACAAGAAAGAGTATACCCTCTCCTCACTTATCAACATGTTTAGGTTCCAAAGAATAGAGGCTGACTATATCATTACATAACTGCCAAGTTACATCATTACATAACTGCCACACAACTGAGAATCATGGCTCTACAAAGCTGACACACAACCTTAACCATCAAAGCCAGTGTTACTCTTGCCTTGCACCTTGGCATTCATTACTGCCAGATGTATGTCCTTAATGTGCAAAATAGTTGTATAGTAGATTTTTTACCCTTGTCATAAATGCAAAATGTTGGATAATCAGAAAGCCAAGAAGTAAGGAGAAGATGTGCCAAAATGCCCAAGAGTTTGTGATTGTAAAAAACCAAGTAGTGTAGCTTTTAATGAGTCCTTGAGGGGTAACTAATAATCACATGATCAGATCTCCAGTTGAGTAGAACAGGGGCTGCAAAGTAGTGTTTAATTTGTGGTCGATTGGTTGGTGCTAGCATCTGGTTTTGTTTTGTTTTAAGATTTAATATTTATATTATTTACAGGGGAAATCCAAAATTAAAGAGTGGGAAAGATAAAAATATGACAATTTAAGACAAGAAAAGAATTATAATAAGGGGCTTGTGCTTTTTATTGGTTTTTCTAGCCTTATGGATACCAATAAGGAGAGAGAAGGAGGCAGGATAGGAGGAAAGGAGGGTCTAAGCAGAGAGCTCAAGCAATTGTTTAAAAATCAGCTTAAGTTTATGATATGATAATTATTATTATGATCCTTGTCTATGATAGCATTACCATAATTACTATGCTAAAAATATCATAACTATAATGAAGTAAAATGTATTAATATTTAGTGTGGTACATTTTACACAAAATACATTCAAAGAAGATTTACAAAGCTAAAAAATGTAATTTGAAATACATATCAGGAGAAAGAAAAAGAAGGATGAAAGGAAGAAAAGACGAAGCACAAAGCTTTTATGGTATTTGAGATAAGCCTTCAATATGTGATTGAAAAAAGAGAAAAGATTGAATAAACAGATTCAAATAAGACTGAACAAACAGAAACCTAGGGTGGCAAAAAGAGAGCTGTTACTTTAATGTGCCTATGCAATAATAAATTGTTTAATAGATTTGATTTTATATCTAACTGGTTGATGAGCTAATGTATACAATCTTTGGTTTAAATGTATACACCTTTTTTTTTTTTTTTTAAGTTTTCTCCATTTGAATGGATGCAAAGGTATAAAATAAACCAGTTATTGTTGATAGATGAAGATGTGAGTTTGTCACTTCCTTTACTCATGTCCATGTCCTATGTAAATGGGCCATCAATCCTGCTCATACTACAACCAACTGCCACCTGCAAGGTTCTTCTCTGTTCATCTCACCCTATCATAGAGGAATTTATCTTAAAAAGTAGGAGTGTCTACCTATTACATGTAAGGCATGCTGTCATAGTAATTTTTTTTTTAATAATTTTTATTGAGCTTTAAGTGAACGTTTACAAATCAAGTCAGTCTGTCACATATAAGTTTATATACACCTTACTCCATACTCCCACTTACTCTCCCCCTAATGAGTCAGCCCTTCCAGTCTCTCCTTTCATGACAATTTTGTCAGTTCCTAACCCTCTCTACCCTACTATCTCCCCTCCAGACAGGAGATGCCAACACAGTCTCAAGTGTCCACCTGATACAAGTAGCTCACTCTACATTAGCATCTCTCTCCTACCCATTGTCCAGTCCTTTCCATGACTGATGAGTCGTTTTCGGGAATGGTTCCTGTCCTGGGCCAACAGAAGGTTTGGGGACCATGACCGCCGGGATTCCTCTAGTCTCAGTCAGACCATTAAGTCTGGTCTTTTTATGAGAATCTGGGGTCTGCATCCCACTGATCTCCTGCTCCCTCAGGGGTTCTCTGTTGTGCTCCCTGTCAGGGCAGTCATCTGTTGTGGCCGGGCACCATCTAGTTCTTCTGGTCTCAGGATGATGTAAGTCTCTGGTTCATGTGGCCCTTTCTGTCTCTTGGGCTCATAGTTATCGGGTGACCTTGGTGTTCTTCATTCTCCTTTGCTCCAGGTGGGTTGAGACCAATTGATGCATCTTAGATGGCCGCTTGTTAGCATTTAAGACCCCAGATGTCACACTTCAAAGTGGGATGCAGAATGTTTTCATAATAGAATTATTTTGCCAATTGACTTCAAAGTCCCCTTAAGCCATAGTCCCCAAACCCCGCCCTTGCTCTGCTGACCTTTGAAGCATTCAGTTTACCCCGGAAACTTCTTTGCTTTTGGTCCAGTCCAGTTGAGCTGACCTTCCCTGTATTGAGTATTGTCCTTCCCTTCACCTAAGGTAGTTCTTATCCGCTAATCAGTAAATAACCCTCTCCCACCCTCCCTCCCTCCCACCTCGTAACCACAAAAGTATGTATTCTTCTCAGTTTGTACTATTTCTCAAGATCTTATAATAGTGGTCTTGTACAATATTTGTCCTTTTGCCTCTGACTAATTTCACTCAGCATAATGCCTTCCAGGTTCCTCCATGTCATGAAATGTTTCACAGATTCATCACTGTTCTTTAACGATGTGTAGTATTCCATTGTGTGAATATACTACAATTTATTTAACCATTCATCCGTTGATGGACACCTTGGTTGCTTCCAGCTTTTTGCTATTGTAAACAGAGCTGCAATAAGCATGGGTGTGCATATATCTGTTCGTGTAAAGGCTCTTATTTCTCTAGGGTATATTCCGAGGAGTGGGATTTCTGGGTTGTATGGTAGTTCTATTTCTAACTTTTTAAGAAAACGCCAGATAGATTTCCAAAGTGTTTGTACCATTTGACATTCCCACCAGCAGTGTATAAGAGTTCCAATCTCTCCGCAGCCTCTCCAACATTTATTATTTTGTGTTTTTTGGATTAATGCCAGCCTTGTTGGAGTGAGATGGAATCTCATCATATTTTTAATTTGCATTTCTCTAATGGCTAATGATTGAGAGCATTTTCTCATGTATCTGTTGCTGCCTGAATGTCTTCTTTAGTGAAGTGCGTGTTCATATCCTTTGCCCACTTCTTGATTGGGTTGTTTGTCTTTTTGTGGTTGAGTTTTAACAGAATCATGTAGATTTTAGAGATCAGGCACTGGTCGGAGATGTCATAGCTGAAAATTCTTTCCCAGTCTGTAGGTGGTCTTTTTACTCTTTTGATGAAGTCTTTACATGAGCAAAGGTGTTTGATTTTTAGGAGCTCCCAGTTATCTGGTTTCTCTTTGTCATTTTTGGTAATGTTTTGTATTCTGTTTATGCCTTGTATTAGGGCTCCTAACGTTGTCCCTATTTTTTCTTCCATGATCTTTATTGTTTTAGTCTTTATGTTTAGGTCTTTGATCCACTTGGAGTTAGTTTTTGTGCATGGTGTGAGGTATGGGTCCTGTTTCATTTTTTTGCAGATGGATATCCAGTTATGCCAACACCTTTTGTTCAAAAGACTATCTTTTCCCCAATTAACTGACACTGGGCCTTTGTCAAATATCAGCTGCTCATATGTGGATGGATTCATATCTGGGTTCTCAATTCTGTTCCATTGGTCTATGTGCCTGTTGTTGTACCAGTACCAGGCTGTTTTGACTACTGTGGCTGTATAATAGGTTCTAAAATCAGGTAGAGTGAGGCCTCTCCCTTTCTTCTTCTTTTTCAGTAATGCTTTACTTATCCGGGGCTTCTTTCACTTCCATATGAAGTTGGTGATTTGTTTCTCCATCACATTAAAAAATGACATTGGAATTTGGATCAGAAGTGCATTATATGTATAGAAGGCTTTTGGTAGAATAGACATTTTTACTATGTTCAGTCTTCCTATCCATGAGCAAGGTATGTTTTTCCACTTAAGTCGGTCCTTTTTAGTTTCTTGTAGTAGTACTTTGTAGTTTTCTTTATATAGGTCTTTTACACCTTTGGTAAGATTTATTCCTAAGTATTTTATCTTCTTGGGGGCTACTGTGAATGGTATTGATTTGGTGATTTCCTCTTTGATGTTCTTTTTGTTGATGTAGAGGAATCCAAGTGATTTTTGTATGTTTATCTTATAACCTGAGACTCTGCCAAACTCTTCTATTAGTTTCAGTAGTTTTCTGGAGGATTCCTTAGGATTTTCTGTGTATAAGATCATGTCATCTGCAAATAGAGATAATTTTACTTCCTCCTTGCCCATCCGGATGCCCTTTATTTCTTTGTCTAGCCTAATTGCTCTGGCTAGGACCTCTAGCACAATGTTGAATAAGAGCGGTGATAAAGGGCATCCTTGTCTGGTTCCCGTTCTCAAGGGAAATGCTTTCAGGCTCTCTCCATCTAGAGTGATGTTGGCTGTTGGCTTTGTATAGATGCCCTTTATTATGTTGAGGAATTTTCTTTCAATTCCTATTTTGCTGAGAGTTTTTATCATGAACCGGTGTTAGACTTTGTCAAATGCCTTTTCTGCATCAGTTGATAAGATCATGTGGTTTTTGTCTTTTGTTTTATTTATATGGTGGATTACATTAATGGTTTTTCTAACATTAAACCAGCCTTGCATACCTGGTATAAATCCCACTTGGTCGTGGTGGATTATTTTTTTGATATGTTGTTGAATTGTATTGGCTAGAATTTTGTTGAAGATTTTTGCATCTATGTTCATGAGGGATATAGGTATGCAATTTTCTTTTTTTGTGATGTCTTTACCTGGTTTTGGTATCAGGGATATGGTGGCTTCATAGAATGAGTTGGGTAGTATTCCGTCATTTTCTGTGCTTTGAAACACCTTTAATAGTAGTGGTGTTAACTCTTCTCTGAAAGTTTGGTAGAACTCTGCAGTGAAGCCGTCCGGGCCAGGGCTTTTTTTTGTTGGGAGTTTTTTGATTACCGTTTCAATCTCTTTTTTTTGTTATGGGTCTATTTAGTTGTTCTACTTCTGATTGTGTTAGTTTAGGTAGGTAGTGTTTTTCCAGGAATTCATCCATTTCTTCTAGGTTTGCAAATTTGTTTGAGTACAATTTTTCGTAATAATCTGATATGATTCTTTCCATTTCAGTTGGGTCTGTTGTGATGTGGCCCATCTCGTTTCTTATTCCGGTTATTTGTTTCCGTTCCTGTATTTCTTTAGTCAGTCTGGCCAATGGTTTATCAATTTTGTTAATTTTTTCAAAGAACCAGCTTTTGGCTTTGTTAATTCTTTCAATTGTTTTTCTGTTCTCTAATTCATTTAGTTCAGCTCTAATTTTTATTATTTGTTTTCTTCTGGTGCCTGATGGATTCTTTTGTTGCTCACTTTTTATTTGTTCAAGTTGTCGGGACAGTTCTCTGATTTTGGCTCTTTCTTCTTTTTGTATGTGTGCATTTTTCGATATAAATTGGCCTCTAAGCACTGCTTTTGCTGTTTCCCAGAGGTTTTGATAGGAAGTATTTTCATTCTCATTGCTTTCTATGAATTTCTTTATTCCCTCCTTAATGTCTTCTATTACCAGTCTTTTTTCAGGAGGGTATTGTTCATTTTCCAAGTATTTGATTTCTTTTCCCTAACTTTTCTGTTATTGATTTCTAGTTTTATTGCCTTGTGGTCTGAGAAGATGCTTTGTAATATTTCAATGTTTTGGATTCTGCAAAGGTTTTTTTTTATGACCTAATATATGGTCTATTCTAGAGAATGTTCCATGTGTGCTAAAAAAAAAAAGTATACTTTGTAGCAGTTGGGTGGAGAGTTCTGTGTAAGTCAATGAGGTCAGGTTGGTTGATTGTAGCAATTAGGTCTTCCATATTTCTATTGAGCTTGTTACTGGAAGTCCTGTCCTTCTCCGAAAGTGGTGTGTTGAAGTCTCCTACTATAATTGTGGAGGTGTCTATCTCACCTTTCAGTTCTGTTAAAGTTTCTTTTGTGTATCTTGCAGCCCTGTCATTGGGCGCATAAATATTTAATATGGTTATATCTTCCTGGTCAATTGTCCCTTTTATCATTTCGTAGTGTCCTTCTTTATCCTTTGTGGTGGATTTAACTTTAAAGTCTATTTTGTCAGAAATTGATATTGCTACTCCTGCTCTTTTTTGCTTACTGTTTGCTTGATATATTTTTTTCCATCCTTTAAGTTTTAGTTTGTTTGTGTCTCTAAGTCTAAGGTGTGTCTCTTGTAGGCAGCATATAGACGGATCGTGTTTCTTTATCCAGTCTGAGACTCTCTGTCTCTTTATTGGTGCGTTTAGTCCATTTTCATTCAGCGTAATTATAAATAAGTAAGTTTGTGTTTCGTGCTGTCCTTTTGATGCCTTTTTATGTGTGTTGTTGACAATTTCATTTTTCTACTTACGTTTTTGTGCTGAGACATTTTTCTTTGTAAATTGTGTGTTCCTCATTTTCGTAGTATTTGACTTTATGTTTGCTAAGTCGTTATGTTTTTCTTGGTTTTTATTTTGAGTTATGGAGTAGTTATACCTCTTTGTGGTTACCTTAATATTTTGCCCCTATTTTTCTAAGTAAAAACCTAACTTGTATTGTCCTGGATCGTCTTGTATCCCTCTCCATTTGGTAGTTCTATTCAGTCCCTCTTTTTGATTATTGTGATCTTTTACATATTGACTTCAATGATTCCATGTTTTGAGCATTTTTTTTTTAATTAATCTTAATTTGTTTTTGTGATTTCCCTATTTGAGTTGATATCAGAATGCTCTGTTCCGTGACTTTGTGTTGTGTTGGTATCTGATATTATTGGTTTTCTGACCAAACAATTTCCTTTAGTATTTCTTGTAGCTTTGGTTTGGTTTTTGCAAATTCTCTAAGCTTGTATTTATCTGTAAATATCTTAATTTCGCCTTCATATTTGAGAGAGAGTTTTGCTGGATATATGATCCTTGGCTGGAAGTTTTTCTCCTTCAGTGCTCTGTGTATGTCATCCCATTGCCTTCTTGCCTGCATGGTGTCTGCTGAGTAGTCTGAACTTATTCTTATTGATTCTACCTTGTAGGAGACCTTTCTTTTATCCCTGGCTACTTTTAAAATTTTCTCTTTATCTTTGGTTTTCACAAGTTTGATGATAATATGTCTTGGTGTTTTTCTTTTTGGATCAATCTTAAATGGGGTTCAATGAGCATCTTGGATAGATATCCTTTCGTCTTTCATGATGTCAGGGAAGTTTTCTGCCAACAGATCTTCAACTATTCTCTCTGTGTTTCCTGTTATCCTTCCCTGTTCTGGGACTCCAATCACACACAAGTTATCCTTCTTGATAGAGTCCCACATGATTCTTAGGGTTTCTTCATTTTTTTAAATTATTTTATCTGATTTTTTTTCAGCTATATTGGTGTCAATTCCCTTGTCCTCCAGATTCCCCACCCTGCATTCCAATTGCTCAAGTCTGTTCCTCTGACTTCCTATTGAGTTGTCTAATTCTGTAATTTTACTGTTAATCTTTTGGATTTCTGAATGCTGTCTCTCTGTGGATTCTTGCAACTTATTAATTTTTTCACTGTGTTCTTGAATAATCTTTTTGAGTTCTTCAACTCCTTTATCAGTGTGTTGCTTGGCTTTTTCTGTAGATTGCCTTATTTCATTTCTGAGGTCATCCCTGATGTCTTGAAGCATTCTGTAAATTAGTTTTTTATATTTTGTATCTGGCAATTCCAGGATTGTATCTTCATTTGGGAAACATTTTGATTCTTTAGTTTGGGGAGTTGTAGACGCAATCATGGTCTGCTTCTTTATGTGGTTTGATATCGACTGCTGTCTCCAAGCCATCACTAAGATATTGTAGTGATTTATTCTATATTTGCTCACTGAGTCTTATCTTGTTTTGTTTTCTTTCAGTATACGTAGATGGGCTACTAGACTGCGCTGTCTTGATTGTTGTAGGCCTTGACTCACTTATGACCTATTACCAGCTGGTTTGGGCTGTTGCCAGATATATATGCCTGAGTCCATTCACTATTCTTGAGTAGAATCTGATTTTGGGTCATCAAGTGTGTGATGCAGACTGTCACCTATCCACCTAGAAAAGTAGTGGCGATAGTTGTGTGCACCAGATTCTAGTAGCAGTTGTGGTTCACACTCCAAGGGGGCAGAATTCTGACAGGCTTCCCCCAAGTGTCAGTGAGGTAGGTGTGTCTCTATTCCTAAAGCACTTTGGTGGGTGGGCTCTACAGCTGTACCTTAGGCCCCCAATACAAGTACCTCTACAGATTGATAGGTGTCACCCTCCTTAGACCCGTAAGGCAGGAGGCTAGGTGGTCTGGGGGGAGCTTCAGCCCTCAGTTCCCTGTTGTGGGTCAGTGAGGGCTCTGTTGAATATGCAGAGATATCAGATCTAGGAAACTTGTCTTTCCAGTAAATCCGCTAAAACAATTGCAGTCAGATCCCTATCAGAAATGCCTTTGCATTATAACAGCCACCTTGTTCCCTGTAGGGATGAAAGCCCAAGACTGTGGATCACAAATGCTTGGCTGGAGCTGGTCCTGTGTTTTTAGTCCAATTAGGGAAGGATTTTTGGTCCCTGGGTTTTTTGTAGTTGCTTCTTTCAGGCCAGGAGAATGGGTTAGGAAAAGACCAAAAAAAAAAAAAAGGGAAAAGAAAAACCACAGAGCAGTTCACTCTTTGGCTCAGGAAATTCCAATGTTAATGAAGCCACCTGGGAAGGGGAGGGGAGGGTTCAGATAAATAGGAGAGAGTAGCACCCCGGAATATAGACAAAGTTACTTATCTTGCTTGGGATGACTGTCTTATCTGAGATTCCCGAGGGGCGCATGGACTGTTTGCACTGGCTGGGTAGAGATTGCCCCCGAGGGTCAAGCCCGCGTCCCGTGCTTGCCCTGTCTCAGAAGCTGTGGTTAGTTCCTCCGCTCCCAGTCCAAAGCCCAGCGCCAAGGTTCCCTGGCTGGGACACCGCACTCCCGGCTCCAAAACCAGTCACTGCCTCCCGGTGACTTCTCTTCCTGTCAGCTGCGTCGCTGCACTGCCTGCGTGCACTGGCTGGGCTTCCCCTGAGGTCAGTTCAGGGGGCTAGGGCTGCGTCTCATGTTTGTGCCGTCTAAGGATGCCGTGCTCAGCTCCCCTGCACCCAGTCCAAAGCCCAGCGCCAAGGTTTCCTGACTGGGACGCTGGCTCCAGGCTCCGAAAACAGTCGCTGCTTCCCCATGGTTGTTCGTTCTCAGTCTCTGTCACTCAGGTCAACTCTTTAAATCTGTGTTTGTTGGTCAGGGTTCGTAGATTGTCATGTATGTGATCGATTCACTTGTTTTCCTGAGTCTTTGTTGCAAGAGGCATCCGAGGTAGCATCTACCTAGTCAGCCATCTTGGCCCCGCCTCCCATAGTAATGTTTTTAATATCTGCCTGTAAAGAGTTTAGACCGCACTGAGCAAGATAGACAAGTGTGCTAGTAAATGAAAGAGACTGAATTGAAGCTTACATATTTGATTTTAATGCATCTTTTAAGATCCCAAATATGTGCAGTCTCTATTATGATACCTTATCAGTTTACAGCAATACCCTGTAAAGTCTCAGTTCTCTGAATTTCTGCAGCATTCATTGTCTAAAATTCACAATCAATTATTGATTTTAGAATTGTTTTTTAATGTCTTGACCTATATTCTCTCTGTTTACTTACTGAAGGAAGGCTTCATGTGTTGTTTTCAGAAGAGTGTTTTCATGTTTTTTTCTTTTTATTCTGAAGCATTCCAAATACTGAAAATTTGCAAAAATAGTATAGAAGTTGAATGAGTAGCAGGAAAAAGAACTTGTGTGTTCTTTTTTTTGCGGAGACCTTATTCACATTTTACCAATTATCCCCAAAATATCCTTTATAGAAAAACGATGAAATCCAGAATCATACATTGTACCTAGTTGTCATGTGTCCTTAGTCTTCTTCAATCGGTAACATGTCCTTCCTTTTTCTTTGACCCTCATGACCTTGAACTCTTGAATATAAGCCAATCTTGAATATAACATGTAGAATGTCCATTAATGTGTGTTTGTTTGCTCATGATTCCTCATAATTAAAACCAGGTTATGCCTTTTGGGTTCAGATATCACAGAAATGACACTGTGCTGTTTTCATTGCACCCTATGGGGGGGCACACAGGATGCCAGAATGTCCCATTATTGATGGTGTAACTTAGGTCACTTATTAATATGGTGTCTGCCAGGTTTCTCCACTCCTAAGTTACTTTTTACCCTTTTTATAATTAATAAGTATTTAGTAGAGAGGTACTTCAATATTGTTCCTCACCCCACTTTCCTTCATTTATTTTAATATCCAATGATGTTTCTTGCCTACACCAATTATTACTAGTAGGTTGTCAAATTATATTATTCTATAACTGCTTCTACATTTATTAGTAGACCATCTGATGAAAAAGAACATTCTCTTCCATTTTTTTTTTTAATAGCTCATTTATTTATATCACTGTGAACTCATGGATTCTGACTTTATTCAGTGGGTTATAATCTATTACTATTTTTATTATTTTGATATTCAAATTGTCCCAAGTTTGGTCAGTGACAGTCCTTCACGCTGGCTGCCAAGTCCTTTTGACAAGTCCCAATTAGATTATAATCCAGATTTTTTCTAGAGTACTTCATCCACAAAGCCCCAAATAATGCAGAGAAAAGCACATGGAGTCATATAGAATTGAGTTTCGATTCCAGCGTTGCTAGTGCCTAACTGTACAGTCTTAGGAAGTTTAAATAATCTTCCTGAGACTTGGTTTCCTCATTTGTAAAATGAGGGTGTGTATTAGTAAGATAACCAATCTAAAACAGCTAGCCAAGTGCTTAAAATAATAATAATAATAACAACTATTAATGTTTATTGAGCACTCTAGTTTTATCTTTTCATTCTCCCATTAGTCCATCAATAGACAGGACTTTAAGTACTTCTCCTTGACCATACAACTAGTAACTGCCTGAAGGAGGTTTTGAATCTAATAGTGGCTTTAGAGCCATGGCAAGAAGGTAATAAATGTAAATACTGTTATTATTAAATGTTATTTTCATCATAATGAGAGTGGAAGTAAATAAGAATTGTTTCAGGTTATGAACTAGCAGAGAAGCCACCCAGTTTTAGCTAGAGGATATTGGAAAATGAGTTTCACTAGCTTAGAAGCCTTATTTTTTTTTCCCTCTGCCTTTAAGCATAAGTTTAAAAGAGGGTAAGAGAAATTTCTGCAGTTTATCTGAGTATCAGGGGACAAGCTTATTAACTTATTTTTTCTTAGGTCTCAGTCCTAATTAAAAATAATTTTTGGCAAACTTTCTAGTTTCAAGTGTGATGCAAGATACAGGAAGGAAGAAGACAGAGAAACTGTTGTAGTTATTACAGTAGAGTCAGAGAAATCAGGGGGAACATGGAGAGGTTACTCCAAGCACTCAGATCTCTTGTGATTAGCAAATAATTTAATCATAATACTTAGCTTCCAAGAAAAGTTTACAAATAACAGAAGGGGGAATGGAGAGTGCCTATTTTAAAATAAACAGATAGTTAAACCATCCTTTCGTCTCTAGCATTCTGAAACATTGTCCCCACTGAGCATATTCTGGGATTCACTTTTGACAGGATGTACCTAAATGTTGTCCAGACCCTGGTGGTGGAGGAGCACGCGACCCTGCATCCCTTAGCTCCTTCACCTTAAGCCTGTGCTTCGTAATTAACACTTGTTTGAGCACCTGTCTTCTGTACGTCTTTGACAATGGTGTAATTTTACTGTATAGGTAAGGTACTGTAATTGAAGTGGGATCAATTACAATCTTGAAGTACTCTCAGGGCAGTGTCTCCTTCCAGCTAGTATCAAACTATTAGAACCCAGGGTTAATTCTGAACACCAAGGATGGCTGACATATCTGTGCTCCCTGGAGGAGTCTTGGTGTCACACACACCTGAATATATATACTTGGCAGCATGCTTGTTCATAATGCCAGAGAAAGTAGTGATGCCAGAAAGTCAAGGAGATGAGTGGGGTCCAAATGAAAACGCTAGTCATATTAACCCTTGGGGACTGAGCCATGAAATGTTGCATGAGACAAAATGAGTGGAATAACAAACAAAACACCATTGCGGTGAGTTGATTTCCACTTATGGCAAGCCTGTGTGTTACACAGTAGAACTGTTCCATAGGGTTTTCTTGACTGTAATCCTTAGGGAAGGACCCCTAGTGGTGTAATGGTTAGTGCTCAACTTCTAATCAAAACGTTGGTAGCTTGAAACCTCCCCTCCAGCAGCTGTGCAGGAGGAAGACTGGGTTATCTGCTTCCATAAAGATTACCCATAACCTGTTGCCACTGAGCCAATTCCAATTCATAGCAACCCTGTAGTAGAACTGCCCTGTAGAGTTTCAGAGGAGTAGCTGGTGGATTCAAACTGCAAACCTTTTGGATGGCAGCCAAACTCTTACCGACCGTGCCACGAGGGCTCCTCCATAAAGATTACAGCTCTGGAAACCCTATGGGGAGTTCTACTTTGTCACATGGGGTTGCTGTGAATCAAAATCAACTCAATGGCACCTAAGGACAACAACAATAATCATTATGGAAGCAGATCACCAGGCCTTTCTGCCATGGAGCTGCTGGGTGGGTTCGAACCACCAAACATTGGGTTAGTTGCCAACCACAAATTGCTTGTGGTACTTAAAGAGCTTTAATGAGAGGCATGATGTTATTGTAAGTTGTCTTTGAGTTGACTAGTGGCATAAACCCATTGCTATCTAGTTGATTCAGACTCATAGCAACCCTATAGGACAGAGTGGAACTGCCCCATAGAGTTTTCAAGGAGTGACTGGCAGATTCGGACCGCCGATCCTTTGGTTAGCAGCCATAGCACTTAACCACTACACCACCAGGGTTTCTCATGAAAGGCATAACCGGTGGTAAATCCATAGTCCTGCTCAGGACCATTTAACATCAGTGCTAACCCAAAAGCTTATAAGGCCTGAAAAAATGGGCAAGGTGATCTTTACCTAAAGAATTCTCTGGACTGTTGGTTGCACACCAGCATGCTGGGAACAATAAGTATACAAAAGTATTTGTTCAAAATATGTAATTTCCCATATGACTACTTAGTCAAGAAAATGTAAGGGCCAACTCACTTTTTACTGACAGGTTTGTTGTCCTTTGTTCCGGATGCTATCCTCCCAGGATGGGAATAAAATGCAGACACACTGTTTGTTTTTTATTGGAGATGACATCAAGGTCCTGGAAATTCCCTAGGACAAGTGCTAGTGCCTCCTGACCCTACTGCTGGGCTGTTTTCTTTAGAGTGTAGACATTGATTTCCCTCCTCTTGGCATGTAGACATCCCAAGTGCCCTGCTGACCCACTACCTGAGCCTGTAATTACTCCAAGAGCAGGGAGTGAAAAGGGCAGATCTCTTCTGCTTTCAGGGAATGACAGACTCAGGGATATAAACAGGCCCTGCATTAAAGCCAATCTCTCAGGAGAGCTGAAGGACTCTCCAGCTTGGACTCGTGCGTTTTTGTAACAATAGAGACCACGCTCACTATACTGAAGGCTGCAGAAGTTGTCGAGTTGCCACGTGACTCTGAAATTGTTTCATCGTAAAGACAGATACAAATGCCTATATTTGAAACTGAGACATAAAAATATAATTAGCTAGCTTCCCTTCTTCAGAGTACCTCCATTGAATGAATACCTTCCTACTTCATTAAAAAAAAAAGAAAAAGAAAAATGATAAAAGGTTCATGGTATCTTATAAAAGTGAGCCTGTTGACCAGAGACCTACATCATCCTGAGACCAGAAGAACTAGTTGGTGCCCGGCCACAATCGATGACTGCCCTGTCAGGGAGCACAACAGAGAACTCCTGAGAGAGCAGGTGATCAGTGGGATACAGACCCCAAATTCTCATAAAAAGACCATACTTAATGGTCTGACTGCGACTAGAGGAATCCCGGCGGCAATGCTCCCCAGACCTTCTGTTGGCACAGGACAGGAACCATCCCCGAAGACAACTCATCAGACATGAAAGGGACTGGGCAGCGGGGGGGAGAGAGATGCTGATGAAGAATGAGCTAATTAAATCAGGTGGACACTGGAGAGTGTGTTGGCAACTCTTGACTGGAGGAGGGATGGGAAGATAGAGAGAGAGGGAAGACGGCAAAAATGGCACGAAAGGAGAGACTGAAAGGGCTGACTCAATAGGGGGAGAGCAAGTGGGAGATGGGAGTAAGATGTATGTAAACTTACATGTGACAGACTGATTGGAATTATAAATGTTCACTTGAAGCTTAATAAAAGTTAATTAAAAAAAAAAAAGTGAGCCTGTTGCTTACAAACCATTTTCAGGGACACTTCGGTGGCACAGTGGTTAAAAGCTCAGCTACTAACAAAAAGGTCAGCAGTTTGAATCCACCAGCCACTCCTGGGAAACCCTATGGGGCAGCTCTACTCTGTCCCATAGGGTCGCTATGGGTTGGAATGGACTCGAGGACAACGGGTTTGGTTTTGTTTTTAGGATTTATGTTTAAGAGCATTCTTAATATTGATGAGTGATCATTCCATGTGTTTTTATTCCTTGGAGTGTCTGAGTTCTAGAAGGTTTTATAGTTTCATGAAATCCATTTCCGAACTCTGCAAGACCTTCTATAAAAACATTATATTAAAAGCACTCTGCCTAATTTTTCAGAATGTGTGTGTGTTTCCAGCCTAATATTCAAGCTGTATTCTTGTGAGTGAGTGAGCTTTGCTCCCTCTTACAGTCTGCTTAGCTGATTTTTAAAGTTAATTATGGTTCAGTGAAATCTAAAGGTCAGACCATGTCTATTTTTTGGGCTTGTTCAATGCTACGGGCATATGGGCACTAGATAAATGCCTTAAGTGCTGACCCGACTAATAACTTTCCTGTACACTTTAACCAATTTCTGTTTCAGGTTTTTAGACGTTTTAATGTGCCTTAGGGTCTTCAGAATGGGTTATTACCTTGCATATCACCCAAGGCTTCCATGAAGACCCCCTTAGGAATTTCAAATCTTAAAGTATAAGTCAGCCTTTCTGCAGTATGCCCCTAAGTTATCTACATGTTTTGCAAATCGCCTGGATTATTTTGTTTGATCTTCACTGCTCAGGCAAAAAATTAAATTTCGCAGAGAATTTTGAAAAACATATAAAACTTAGAGTTAGTTCCTTAGGGGTGGTTAGCTCATAGTTAATGCAAATTATCTTTTAATTTATTCATTCGCTCACCCCATTCATTTATTTATTCATTCACTTGGTGATTTCTTATTGAGCACCTACTCTGGACATATCACCCTGATAAATTCTATGAGATGCAAAAGTGCAAGAGACATCAAATACAAGAGATAAAAAATGCAAGTGACACCCTTGGCTGTCCAGGGTGGCAGGAGCTTGAGGAAGTTTAAAAGGATTCAGGGAAGAATTGGGGACCAGGTACGAATGGGAACTGGGCTGTGATCTGAAGCAGAGTATTATTTGTTTGGTTAGGAACGTGTCTGTTTTTTTTAAATAGCCCAATATATTCACATGCAATTAAAGTAATGGCTTTTATATGAATATAAAGACAACAGTTGTGTTAAAACTGTGTTCCCCTACCTGGTTATCAGTCAGCTATCCCCAAAACCATCTGCACTGTACTTTCCAAGAACACAAGGATCCTTTTAGGATTATCATTTCTACTTTACAAGAACAATGACAAATATTACTAGAAAAGTATTAGGAAGACAGTAGGTTCTGATTCAAGGTATTAAATGATTGATTTCTTCTGCTACAATTTGAATACAAATCTTCTCAAATACAGAAGTAAGTTGATTAAGCATGTGAGTGTGTGTGAGTGTGTGTGTGTGTGTGTGTGTGTGTGTTTGCCTCTGTGTTAACTGGACCTACAAACGTAGGTTTGGAAGAGCTATCTTAGAAACAGGGTCTGGACTGGGATAAGCCAAGTGAGACATTCGCTTTGAGTGCAATATTTAAGGGGATACCAACACATTCCATAGTCAAAACAAATACTATATCAATGCAAAATAAATATTGAATGTAAATGAATTTTAAAACTAATATTAATACAGAAATCTATGATGAATAAAATACCAAAATTTTAAATAAAGACAAGATTAGTTATTAATGATTTTTTCCTCTTGCGTGAGGCTCCAATATGGCTCAGGATGGAACTAATCTAGAATATGAGAACTTGTGTCTATAGCAGCCATAGAACCTTAACTTGAACTCCTTAAATCATTTCTCAAATTTTTTTCCCCCAAAAACCTGCCTACTTGATTTTCTGTTGACCCTAAAAAAGAGATCATACATCACTGAAATGTTTTTGCTAACAGACATAGAACTTGACAATGTTAGAAGTAGAAGCAGCCTTGGAGGTCAAAATGCAGCCCAGAGATATGAATGGATTAACGCAAGTGAGTCTGCTACAGAGTTTGGCCTAGAACTTTCTTTTCTGACTCATTTGCAGCACTCTTTCTAAGTCATCATGCCACCTAGGCCTGGGTGTTCAAGAGGTACAACTATGCTGTTTTTCATTTAGAGTTCCTGTCTGTGAAAACCTTATCTCCTCTAGGTTCTATGGAAATTCAGTTTAACCTTCTAGCACCAAATGTCTACACACATGGGAGGAGACAAAGAACAGATAAATTAATTGCCATCTATGATTATGTAAATGCATGCTCATTTTCATGCATGCACTTACTGGGTTAGCAATCCTAATTTTAAATACTATACTAAGAAGTGCCATCCATTGTAGATTTGTAGAGTAAATGTGTTCATGTCTTAAGTGGCATTCTTAGAATTCTAAATCTTTTGGACAAATGACCTGAAAAGGTGGTGTGACTAAAATGCTGTTCAGATGAGGGAAAATGTGTTCTCTAAGAACTGTGTTTCTTCACTCATATGTTCCTTAGCAATTGGTTTGGATTTCCTAAAAAACAAACAAACAAACAAAAAAAAAAAACAGCACTTTCCTGGGAATCTTGGACAGGCATACAGGTGAGATTCCGGGAACCACAAGCTACTCTTGTCGCCAACTAAAAATGGGCAAGTTGTCATGCTACTCCAAGGGCCAATTGGTTTGTTTTCTGGGCTAATTTTCCTACTTCTAATCCAATATGGAGCCCTGGTGGCACAGTGGTTAAGAGTTCAGCTGCTAGCCAAAAGGTCAACAGTTCAAATCTACCAGCTGCTCCTTGGAAACCCTATGGGGCAGTTCTACTGTGTCCTACAGGATCTCTATGAGTTGTAATCGACTCAGCGGCAATGGGTTTGTTTTTTTTTTTTTTTTTTTTTGGTTTAGTATATACATCTCAGAATCCACAAATTTTGTTTCTGTCTCATGCCCTTGCTTTATCATGGGCTTTAGTGCCAGGAAATGATAAGTATGCTTATTTATGTGCATATTGTTAAATAATCAGATTTCAAATTATACAAGTTGGATCCAATTTAAAAGAGTTAAATACTAGTATCTGTGGTAAATTGGTGGTTTTTGAAAGGGTTGTGATTTTATTCATGCCCTAACTTTATCAAAGTTGTGACCATCTAGGTACCTTATTAAGGTAACTTACCTGATTTCACTCACCCATCCCGGCCCCCTCGCCCCTTTCCATTTTTATACGGCATTTCCAGTGCCTGGAAAATAAAATACATTTTTGCAGGTAATAGGTTATTTTCTTATCAGTCTCTGACAATTTGTAGTCTCACACCCTGTTTTTCTGCCATCATGCCTGCCTGAAAGAATCATTCTAGTGTGACCAACTTTTGAATGTGCTCTTTAGTGTATTTGTCAGTGCTGCCTGAGGCATTTTGTCAGCTCACCTGCTTTCACATCTCCCTATGACCTGAGATGAGAGAGCAATCTAAAAAGCAGAGGCGCTACGGCTATTTGAAACCCTAGCTTGGCTTTACTCGATTTCTGTCATTTTTTATTTTATTTGACTGTGGCAGTTTCATGGGTATATCAGAGCCCTCAGATATCACTTAGGGGGAGCTAATAAAATCCCTGACAGTTCAGATTGTTTTCGGTTTCTTTCTATTGAACTTTTTGCCAATAGGCTTGATGGGTTAAGACTCAAAAGAGGTGTCATTTTCCACTGCAGCTCAAACTAGATTCTTAGCCTAGGGTAGGCACCTTTCTAGCTCATTTTGCCATCTGCAAAATGCAGAGTGGGATCTCCCTTTTGCCTGTTATTGTTTGCTCATAGGATACATTTGCCTGCCTGGTGCTGGCAGGGTGTGTGTGGCCTTTCCCTATAAGCTGGTATTGTGGGCATAATATTTTCTC
Source organism: Elephas maximus indicus (assembly GCF_024166365.1). Lineage (NCBI taxonomy): Eukaryota > Metazoa > Chordata > Mammalia > Proboscidea > Elephantidae > Elephas > Elephas maximus. The sequence continues at coordinate 61,732,173 of NC_064829.1, forward strand.
CACGGCTGGAATATACTTTTACTTGCCTTTTTTTGTTGTTTTTAGTTCCCATAATGTGGACCTTATGTATAACAGAACCAAACATTGCCTAGCCCTATGCCATCTTCATGATCATTCATGTTTGAGTCCATTGTCATGGCTATTGTGTCAATCCATCTCATTGAGGGTTTCTCTTGTTTTCACGGACACTCTTACCAAAGAGGATGTTCTTTTCTAGGAATTGCTCTTTCCTAATGATGTGTCCAAAGTAAGTAAGCTGAAGGCTCCCCATCCTCACTCCTAAGGTGTGGTCTGGTTGTATTTCTTACAAGACTGATTCGTTCATTCATCTGGCAGTCCATGGCATATTCAATATCCTTCACCAACAATATAATTCAAATGCATCAAGTCTTCTTCTGTCTTCCTTTTTCATGTCCTATTAAGTGAGTATTGACTTAGATGTGAGTCTGATATGGCTTAGCTACCTGGTAGCCAAAATGTAACAAGAGGGGGTAATTCACTCTAGGGTTTCTACTAAGACTCAACAGTTGAAGATTTAAAAATAGACTTCAGGCCCCGCCCTGAATGTGGAGGAAAAGTGTGAGACCATGAGCAAAGATGAAAGAAAAGAAGGAAACTTGGTAGAAACATGTTGGGGAATAACGAACCAGTGAGGAGCAATTTACCTGCTGCATGTGCTTGCATGATAGTGGAAGAATCTCCTGTCCCATTTCTACCACCTTGTGCACTCTCAAGTATGCCTGTTTCCTGGCCTTTCAAAAGGGAAATTTTGTTTAACACTGGATTCTAAACTGGAGAACTTAAAAGACCATCCCCGACTGAGAGCAGAAATGAATTTGAAAGTTGATTACCCTTATAGCCTGTGCTTCACACTTTTATCCAACAAGGAAATGTAGAAAACAAGAGAAGGCACAAATTCCTAACCACAGAGAGCTTACACTAAAGTTTGTCATGCAGAAAAATCAATGTTAAAAGATACAGAAGTCGTAATCCAATAACTAGAACCATCATTCCTTCTGCTGGTTGCCTAGTATCACTCTCATGCTATCCTTGGCCCAGGTCTTTAAGAGGTACTCCTGATATCACGCTTTTCTAGCATTTTACCCCTCAATCAGAATTTACTTAGCTGTTGCCAGATGAGTAAATAACCTGATAAAGAAATTAAGCTATTTGATTTGCTTGCTGCTTCCCACAGGTAGCATATTCATATTTCAAGAGAAATCTTCTGCCTCTTAATGTCATAAACTTTTAAATGGTGATACATGTTTGTGATTGTACCCAGGCTTAGGAGAAAATACAGGTGAGAATGAATTTTGTTCTTTCCCTATAATTTAATTTTGCTCAGTACATGTTTGGTTTAATCCATTGTTTTATTTCATCTATTATTTCTAGGTTTTAACTTTTTTGTTTGTTTGCTTGCTTATGTTAACCTTACTGTTCTCTTTTACTTCTTATCGTTCTTTTTTCCTCCTTATTATCCTCAAGTAAACAACCTCTAGAAGGCTAATGCTTCAGAGTTAAAGAAGTTAACTTTAATCCAAAGGTAAAACTCACTATTTTTCCAAGATTTAGGAACTCTAAGTATATAGCAATGGCTTTTTGTTTGTTTGCTTTCTTTTATGTATTTTTTTATTATAAAATATAACACTTATACAGAACAATAAGTGTTTGCGTGGATGTTCTCTGAGCATTATGTTTCTGAGATTTATCCATGTTCTTGCATAACTATAGCTTCCTCATTTTACTGCTGTTTAGTGTTCTGTTGTGTCAACATACCATAATTTATTCATCCATTCTACTGATGATGGATATTTGGTTTGTCTCTACTTTGTAGCTATACGCTGATATAAACATGCCTGAACATGTTTTTCATGGTCCATAAACACATGACTCTGTTGTGTGCATAAACTAGGTGTGGAATTACTTATTCCAACCTCAGTAGATAATGTCAAAGGAGACTTGTGGCATAGTGGTTAAAGTGCTCCACTGCTAACTGAAAAGGTCAGCAGTTTGAACCCACCAGCCAATCCACAGGAGAAAGATGTAGTTGTCAGTTTCCCTAAAGATTACAGCCTTGGAAATCCTATGGGGCAAGTTCTACATTGTCCTATAGGATAGTTATAAGCTGGAATCAACTTGACAGCAATGGGTTAGATAATGTCAAACTGTTTTCCAAAGTGATTATATAAATTTATACTCCTACCAGGTATTTATGAGAGTTGCTGTTACTCTACATTCTTATCAATACTTTCAGTCATTTTAATTGTAGCTATTCTAATGGGTAACCCATTGCTATTGAGTCGATTCCAACTCATAGCTACCCTGCAGGACAGAGTAGAACTGCCCCATAGAGTTTCCAAGAAGCGCCTGGTGGATTTGAACTGCTGACCTTTTGGTTAGCAGCCATAACTCTTAACAACTATGGCACCAGGGTTTCCATTCTAATGGGTAGGTGCTAGTATCTAATGGTAGTTACAATTTGCATTTCCTTGATAGCTAATGAGGGTGGTCACCTTTTATATATTTATTGACCATTGTGTGTCTTCTTGTGAAATGCCTACTTAGATCTCTTGTCCATTTTTACATGGGTTGGCTGTCTTTGTATTTAGAATCTATTCATCAGTTTGGGGAGACATCATAGCTTTACCATACTGAATATTTCAATACTCTAAAACATCTAATATTCCAACTGATACAATATCTAGTATCCCAATTGTTTAAAATATTGAGTACTTGAGTGTTCTAAGGCTTTGATATTTATTCCCAAAACCCAAAACCCATCGAGTTGATTCCGACTCATAGTGACCCTATATTTAATATTTATTAGGTCCTCTTTAATGTGTCTCCAAATAATATTTTATAGCTTTTTTTGCATAGAAGTCTTTTCCATCTTTCATTAGATTTATTCTAGGAATTTCTGGTATTCAAACTTTTCATATTTTGAGATTTTTAAATATGATGTTTTAACTTTTTTTCTAGTATATGGAACTGCAGTTGATTTTTTTTATACAGCACCTTTGCTAAATCCACATATTCATTCCACTATATTAGATAATCCTAACATTAACATTAGATAATTCTAATAACCTGAAGTTCCTTTGATTTTTCTGTATACACAATCATAACACGTGCAAATACTGACCGTTCTTAAATTTCTTTCAATACCTATACATTTTCTCCCTTCTTCTTTTGGTCCTCCCCCCATCTTCCTCTCTTCCTCTGTCCCTCCTTCTCTCTTTTCTTTTTCCTTCTTCCTTTTTTTTTTTTTTTTTTGCCTTATTTTACCACATGGACCTTACAATAGAGCAGTGATTCTCAAACCAAGGCAAATTTGGCTACAAGTAAACATTTTTTTTTTATTACCACAACTGAGGGAACACTATGGCATCTAGTGGGTAGAGGCCAGGAATGTTGCTAAACGTTCTGTAATGCACAAAACTATCCTCACAACAAAGAATGTTTTAGCCCTAAATGCCAATAGCACCAAAGTTGAAAAATGCTGCAATATTGTATAGGAACGATGAGTATGAACATTCTTGCCTTGTTTCATACCAAAATAAAAGCTTTTCACATTTAACCGATCAATATGAAGAATCCTGCAGTCTTTAGTAAAAAAAAAAAAAAAAAGTAGACAACTCTTATTAAATAAAAGAACAAGTAATAGAAAAAAAAAGTACTTTTTTTTTTTTTTTTTTCTATTCCTACTGTGCTGAGATCTCTTATTATGTGCTGGACGTCATATTTGCAAAACAAATTGAGGCCTAGGAAGATGTTACTTTTCTCCAAAGAAGAGTCACATTGTTTCCACCATGAGATACTCCTCAACAGAGATTAAGAACAATCAAAGCTAAGCTGCAGTCCACTCTCCTGGTTTACTCTTAAGCTTTGGGTAGACCCAGTCCGTATAACAATCCAAAAGTAGGAGGGGTCCCTGGGGTTCCCCCACTATCTGTTCACTGGTTGTAAACCCAAATCTTTGTAGATCTAGTCCATCAAGGCTGCCCAAAGTAGTGTCATCATTCTCTGGGCCACTTGTCTACCTCCACTGGAAGTAGCATGCCTCCTGGAGTAAAAGAGCCCTAAACACTGGGATCACTTTTCTTTGCCCATCTTCCCATTCCCGCAAATTCTTCACTGTTTTTTTTTTTTTTTTTTTTTTGGCTCTCCAGTGCCTTCAAGCGTATTTGTTTTTTATTTGTCCATTTTTTCCTAGTGCTCCTCAGTGTGAAGGTTCTTTTGATTATCTAATTCACTGTTACAGGAAGCATTCATACTTAAACAGAGCAGATGTCTGCCTGCCCCCTGCATCCCTGAATTAGGAAAATATGTTTTTAAAAAACCAGTTGACTCTGACTCATGGTGATCCCAGGTGTGTCAGAGTACAACTATGCTCCATAGGATTTTCGATGGCTGATTTTTCTGAAGTAGATTGCCAGGCCTTTCTTCCAAGCTCTTGTGGGTGGGCTTGAACCTGCAACCTTTTGCTTAGCCAAGAGTGTTAACTGAGGAAAGTTAATTGTTAAATGAATAAAAATTAATTCTAAAATAAAGTGAGGTGACTTTTAGCTCCCCAGTCTTTCAGCTGAATTAGCACAGCATCATAAATTGTCCATCAATATCATCAATAGTTAAATGAGTTGACTGATATGTAAAGCCCTTCGCTGACATTTTCTTTCTTCTCTGTATCATGCAGATACACTAAAAGACAGGTCTTTATCTTAGCAAAGTAGATAGGAGGATAAGTAAAATCAGATAATTTAGCAATCAGCGGGTTCTAAACCTTTGGAGATTTCCAAACCCAAGCAGGGAAACACCTGAATTTTTCCCACTTTGGTCCCAGTTTAAGAGAAAGAACATCTAAACCCAACAGAAAAATACCAGACTAAGGAGGCCACAGAATGAGCATGACTTCCTTTCCTCCTGGTTACATAAGGCAGCTCTCAAAAAGTCTATCCTGAAATCACTGCTTTTCTCATAAACAAGGGTTTTACGGTCTGGGGTTATTAGTTTGCCTTTCAACAGTACAAAAGCTTGTTTAACTTGCTTTAAAAGAGGAAGGGGAAAAAAAGTTCCTCTCCTGATGTTTAGATTTTCAGCCTTAATTCTAAAAATAAAATGTGTAACTGACAATATGAATATATGTCCTTTTTCTAAAATTTTCCTGCAAACCTGTAACTGTGTTGGAATTAATGGAATAACTGCATATATAGTAGAGCCTCTACGGATAATGAATCGAAAAGAAATGAGAGAAATGGAAATTCAGCCAAGCACCAGTCACTTTAGACATTTTAGTTGTTTTGCAATTTGCACTTTCAATTGCTGAAAATTCTCCTGAATGCTTCATTGTCTCACTGATCTGCCAGGAAATGAGCTCTGTGTTAAAGGGGGAAACAAGAAGAAAATACGCCTTTCATCGTGGCCTGAATATTGGTCTGATTACATACCAGAGACTGTTTTCACCATTGCTCTCAACCTGTGCTGAACACTCCAGGAATAAATTTAAAAGTCACTTCAGGAAAAAAAAAAAAAAAAAAAACTCTAGAACAAATGAATAAAACCTTGTCATATATTTAGGAGATGTCACATCACAAATGTACTTGATATATTTGAGAACATAAAGCCACTGCTAACTTTAGAGACAGGAAAATAATCTTGCCTTTATACCAATAGCTCATTTTCCTATAGCAATTGACTTCTTGGCATAATACTAAAATATCAATAATCATGAACATTTAGTAGATGCTTACTCTGCTGAGTATTTTATTGCATTTTTCCCATTAAATTCTCATAACACAAAGTTGAGATATGTACTATGTACAGTTGAAGAAAATTAAGTTTATAGTAGCAAAGTAAATCTCTAGTCACCCAGCTAGTAAACGGCAGCATCTGGATTTGAACCCAGGTTGCTGGTGGTGCAAATGGTTTGCACTTGACTACTTACCTAAATCTTGACAGTTTGAACCCAACCAGCAGCACCACGGAAGAAGGAGCTAATGATCTACTACCATAAAGATTACAGCCAAGAAAATCTTATGGAGCAGTTCTACTCTGTAATACATGGGGTCCCCATAAGTTAGAATTGACTCAAGAGCAATCCCATTTATTTGGATTTGAACTCAGAACTGGTTTTATTATCAAGCACAGTGCTACTGCATTATATATTGTGGACTATTCAGTGATCGAACCATGAGACCTTAACAGTACAATAGATCTAAGAGAAAAATCAATAAGCTATAACATTTCAGCTGTTCTCAGATAAGCTATGTACAAGGAGCTTGAGACCTATTTATTAGACTCTGAGGGGGTGTCCTTGAAATAATAGGAAGAAAATCTATTTCTCTTCCCATCACAGACCGCAGATTGGCAGAATTCTTCTGGTAGAATTGAGTGTTATTCACACTCAAAAGGCAGTGAAAACATAACGCAACAAAACATGGTGACTCACACTGTACTGCTTTGAAACCTTTTCAGCTTTCAGCATCCAGTTATGTAAGTGCTGTACATATTGCTTGTTATCTTTACTTATAGGGCCTGTCACTTAATTTCAAAATTAGAATTACAATATTGATTTACATTTCAAAAATCACCTAAAAAAAATTATTCTCTTTTGCTTGAATTCTCGCTCATGACTGATTCATAGAATCAATAGTATGCGGGGCCTGTATCTTGAGAGGTTTTCTTTTAAATGAGTTTCCAGGGCTCCAATGATTCAAAAAATCCCATTAAATTATATTTTAAAAATTAAACTGAATCCAACAAATAACACATCTCTAAATGCTTATTCAAAAACAATGTAAAAGAGAAGGTAAAAAATGTTGATGTATGTTTTAATGTTTTTTAAATATTTATATGGGATGAAAATACAGTGAGTTGGCATCTGTTATTCAGAGTCTGCTCAGTAAATAAACTGCATAGTATGTAAGATTCATTTTACATAAAAAAAAGACATAGTTAGAGATAATTTATTTATTCTATTTCAATACCAATGAGGGGTTTAGAGTAGTTTAATGATTAACATGACAACTTACAAAATAAATATATATTTGCTCTCACTCACTTCTCTTTGGAAAATCTCATGGGCTTATCTCTATATAATGATTTTCATTACTCTTAATCTATTTTTTCCTCCCCAAACAGACCCTGTTATTCTTTTTTTCTCCCTCTGTTTATTGTTTATTATTTTTTACCAGCTTTGTTGAGGTACTCACATAATATCAGTCCCGTTATCTTTTCCTTACATGGAAGTAAAACCTAACTTTATACCAGATGAACACACATTATAACTAGAAAAGTTAGGAGTATATATTATTTTCAGAATTATTAAAGCAAAAGCCTCTGCTTTTTTTCTTTTTTATATATATTTTTATTGTGCCATAAGTGAAAGTTCAAGTTAGTTTCTCATATAAAAATTTATACACACATAGTTATGTGACTTCAGTTGCTCTCCCTGTAATGTGACAGCACAGTCCTCCTTTCTGCCCTGTATTTCCCGTGTCTGTTCAACCAGCTCCTGCCCCTTTCTGCCTTCTCATCTCGCCTCTGGACAGGAGTCACCCATTTAGTCTCAAGTATCTACTTGCTAAGAAGCACACTCTTCACAAGTATCATTTTATGTCTTATACTCCAGTCTAATCTTTGTCTGAAGAGTTGGTTTAGGGAATGGTTTTAGTTTTCGGGCAACAGAGAGTCTGGGAACTACATCTTCCAGGATCCCTCTAGTCTCAGTCAGACCATCAAGTCTGGTCTTTTTACTAGAATTTGAGTTCTGCACCATACTTTTCTTCTGCTCCATCAGGGACTTTCTGTTGTGTTCCCTGTTATAGGCAGTCATTGGTGGTATCCGGGCACCATCTAGTTCTTCTTCTAGTCTCAGGCTAATAAGTCTCTGGTTTATGTGGCCCTTTCTGTCTCTTGGGCTTATATTTTCCTTGTGTCTTTGGTGTTCTTCATTCGCCTTTGCGCCAGGTAGGTTGGGACCAATTGATGCATCTTAGATGGCTACTCGCTAGCTTTTAAGACCCCAGATGCCACACACCAAAGTGGGTTGCAGAACATTTTCTTAATTAATTTTGCTATGCCAATTGACTTAGATGTCCCCTGAAACCATGGTCCCCAGACCCCTCCCCTGCTACTCTGTCCCTCACAATGTTTGGTTGTACTCAGGAAACATCTTAGCTTTTGGTTTAGTCCAGTTGTGCTGATTTCCACATTATTATGTGTTGTCCTTCCCTTCACCTAGGATAATTCTTGGCTTCTGTCTAGCTAGTGAATACCCCTCTCCCTCCCCCCCCCACCCTGGTAACCATCAAAGAATGTTTTTGTCCGTGCTTAAACCTTTTCTTGAGTTCTTATAATAGTGGTCTCATACAATATGTGCCCTTTTGCAACTGATTTATTTCACTTAGCATAATGCCTTCCAGATTCGTCCATGTTATGAGATGTTTCAAGGCCTACCAACTGCATAAAGCCCTCTCCCAAGGAACAAAACTTGCATATTCTAACAGAAATCACATAAAAGAGTAATTCTGCATAGAAAGCAAACTTATAAGACATCTTTGCCACCTTTCCACCTTAGGTTCAGCATATTTTAAATGTTAGTGTACCATTGAGAAAATATTTTTGATGTTATTTTTAAAAACTGGAAGCTATGGTTTTTAAAAAGTCAAGGATGTTGTGTAGTGTACTCTCCCAGCCAGTGGGCCCCTGAAAGGAGCAGCAGAATATATTCTCTTTGCAAGCTGAAGTGGCGGATTATTTACGTGCAGAATCTTCCCACATAGAATAACTCAGCACTTCAAATGGCTGTTAAGAGACCAGGCCAAGGCCCTAGATTTCTGTGGGCCCTCTCTCCTTGATTACATTTATGGTTGGATTCACAAATTTATAAAAATAAGCCAATTCTTTTACTTGGGGCTGAGTGGAATACAGATGAAGAAATTTTTATATACTTGATGAGAGAAATGTTCCAAATGAAATTGTTATTTTGAGCCCTGAAAGCTCGGCCCACGGCCACGGATGCCAGGTCATGGACCCTTGCATTCTCAGCCCCACAAGCTAAGTTCCTGTTTGAAATGAACTCTTAAGGTCCTCCCTGACTTCAAGCAGACATTGGCATTTTCAGATTTTTCTTATTTAAGTGAATGCTTGTTATTTATTAGCTAATTAGTGATTTGGAGAAAATAGACTTTTAAAGACAGAGAGGGGAAAAAATCAACCACATAGATTGGTGGAATCATTGAATGAGAGACTTGTAGGGACTGGTAGAGCAAACTAGGGCAGTGTTGTAAACAAAATGTCTTCAAATGGTGGTGTTCTGAGGTATGTGCAATGAACAGACTTTTTTTTTTCCATCTTAAAAAAATAAAAAGAATTAATGTAACAGGAAATATAAACAAAATAAAATTTAAAGACATCATCTCCATAATGGTTGGGGAAAAAAAATCAGAAGAACGGTATTTCATGACGTGACAATTTTATGATATTCAAATTTCAGTGTCCATAAATAATGTTTTGTTGGAACACAAGCTCAGCCATTCATTTATATGATTTCTATGGTTGCTTTTGGAACCCTGGTGGTGCAGTGGTTAAGAGCTTGACAGCTAATCAAAACGTTGTTGGCAGTTCGAATCCACCAGCCACTCCTTGGAACCCTGTGGGGCACTTCTACTCTGTCCTATAGGGTCGCTACGAGTCGGAAAACAACTCGACAGCAACTTTATTTATTTTTGATTAACAAGTAAGTGGCTGCTTTCGCTTTACAATGGCAGAATTGAGTAGTTGTGACAGACACCATATGGCCTACAAAACCTAACTTACTTGTTATCGAGGCTTTAACAGAAAAAGTTTGCTGACTCCTAGTATAGAGAGAATTCTTTCACTGAAACAGAAATTGAATTAAAATACCCCTAATTCAATGTTTGGGTTTCTTCAAACCCAAAGTTTCTCTGACTCTCCGATAACCATCTGCATATACACATGAGAAATCCTGGATTTTGAAAAAGCAATGCAAATTGGACAACCAAAGAGCCCAAGTGTCTAGCAACAAATACACTGGCTGTAAATTAGAAAGAAAACGCCAGAAAGGCTGGGGAACGAATAGCCAGAAAATGATCCAGGCCCTATAGCTTCTTTCTGCTCATCTGCCACTGCTTTTATTTTCAAAGGTTTTTAGGAAGCACAGATCCAAATGCCGCTCTTGTACCAAAAGGGATTGTTGGTTTTGTAGGTTAAAAACCATTGAATATTGACAATTCCTTACAGTGCAAGTACAACTTGAGGACAGAACTGGAAAGGCAATTTCTGACTAATGTAATCCAGCCAAAATAACTCTCAATTTAGAAATGGATTCAATCATCTCATACAAGCAAATTTTAATGAAAGCTGGATGCTTTAGATTGAAAATGTTTCAAATATTTGGTGTTCCAGAGCTTAGATCAGATACTTTCTCTTGACATTTAAAAGGTTTATATATGCATTCTACTGGATTTTCATTGATTATAACTTTCCATCTAAAAAATAGTTCAATGTGAATTTGTTTATTTAAAAGTTCACTTGTTAGGCAGGTTGAAAAAATAAACTATTTGGGTCACCAAAGGAAAGAAATTTATTTTACTTTTTCAAAGCTAAACTAATATGAAGGATATGCCAGTACGGTCTAGACATAGGAATTAGGGAAATTGGTGAGATAAATGTGGACTGTTTTTAAAAGGTGAAATGAAATGGTAAGCAACATATATTACGAATCAAGAAAAGATGAGAAATGTTGAATTGTAATTGAAGTAAAGACTTCTTATCTAACAGGCTGCACAAAACAGGAGGCCAGCCAGATTCAGTCCATGGGCCATTGATTATAACTCTAACATGGGTCATCCAACATCATAATAAATACCTCAGTTGATTGGGAAATGATTATACAGAAGTCCACGTATTCTAAATGCTTCATTTACATGTATTATAAATATAGTATAACCATATTATAAAGCCTGTTTTTTTTAATCAAACAAAAGAAAAAAAGAAGACTCCAATAATATTATCATGGTAACATTAGTATAACCATATTATAAAGTCTATTTTTTAATCAAGCAAAAGGAAAGAAGACCCATGTCTTAGCCATTTGGTGCTGCTATAACAGAAATACTACAAGTGGATAGCTTTAACAAAGAGAAATTTATTCTCTTACACTCTAGTAGGCTACAAGTCCAGATTCAGGGCATCAGCTCCAGGGGAAGGCTTTCTGTTTCTGTTGGCTCTGTAGGAAGGTTCTTGTCATCAGTCTTCCCCTGGTGGTGGAGCTTCTGGGGTGCAGGGACCCCGGGTTCAAAGGATGCACTCTCCTCCTGGTGCTGTTTTCTTGGTGGTATGAGGTCCCCCTGTCTCTCTGCTTGCTTCTCTCTTTTATATCTCAAAAGAGATTGGCTTAAGACACTATCTAATCTTACAGATCTCATCAATATAACTGCCGCTAATCCATCTCATTACATCACAGTGATAGGATTTACAACATGTAGGGAAATTACATCAGGTGATAAAGTAGTAGACAATCATGCAATACTGGGAATCATGACCTGGCCAAATTGACAGATATTTTGGGGGGACACAATTCAGTCCATGACAACCCCCAATAATATTATCATGATAACATAATTAAGGAGCCCTGGTGGCACAGTGGACCCCTGGTGGCAGAGTGGTTAAGAGCTTGGCTGCTAACCAAAAGGTCAGCAGTTCAAATCCACCAGCCACTCCTTGGAAACCCTATGTGGCAGTTATACTCTGTCCTGTAGGGTTGCTGTGAGTCAGAATCTATTTGATGGTAGTGTTTTTTGTTGTTGTTGTTGTTGTTGTTAACGTCATGCAATAGTTACTTCTAAATCATTTCCTATATATATTTTTACATTACTGCAATTATAATAACTATATTTTGAATGCTACCTTTGTGATACAACACTTCATCATAAGCATTTTTCATAAAGTGCATAATTTGATAGCAATCATTTTAGATGTTATGACTAAAGAAACCCAACTATTCCATACCATATTTGGCTTTTATGAAATTCTGGTACAGTTAGGTTGCTTTAAGTTTTTTTCTATGATGAGCATCTTTGTGCATAGTGTTATATTTCCAAGGTTGAGATTCATTCTGTTGGGAAGATTTCCAGATGTGGGATTACTAAGTCTGAGTATAACTAATATAACTATTGTTGAATTTACTAAAGGGACATGATGTTCGTAGTTCTTTATACACAACAGGCACTGTGCTAAGAACTTCACATGCATCATCTTATTGACTCCTCACAACAACCCTATGAAGTAAATGTAAGTATCCCTACTCATAGAAGGGGAACCATGACTAATATTAATATAGTCCAAATTAGGACCTAGGTGTGTCTGACACCAAAGCCAGTACAAGGCATTTTATTGCCTCTTACCATCTTACAAATTTACAATGCCTATGTGTCTCTTTATGTGTCAACATGTTCATTGACAATATTGTACTTCACTTTTTCTTCTTTCTCTATTGTGTGAGACTCTACTTGCCCTTATGTCTAATTTAATGTTAAATCTTTTGTTAATCCTTCTCCAAACCTAGTAATGAGGCAGAATCCATCTGTCGTTCCTCTGTGCTCCCGTCTATCGGGAGTTAAGGGTTTACCACATCGAATTATTTGTAGCATCTTGAGGAAGGTACTGTTTTGTGTTTATGCTATACCCCCTGAGTTAGTGCAAAGCTTAGCACAGAGTCAGAGATCAATAAATGTCCATGGAATTTAACCATAATAGATCAAGTTCTGCTTTTGGAAACTTCCTCCCAACAGTACAAATCTTCTTCTCCCTGCTACAAGGAGAAATGGACTAAGTCAAATACTTTGGTTTTCTCTTTGTTTTGTCAACTTTCCCTCTAGTTTTCAGGTGCTTACCTGACCACTGACCTCTCTACTGCCCTGGTGATCATATTTCTGTGTGCTTTGCTTTCCTCAGGCCCTTCGTTGCCCAGTTCCCTCATCAGCAGTTACTGTGTAGCTGACCAGGGCCTTTGTGCGCATATCTCAGGTTATGTCTACTCAGGAAGATGGGTTTGAGTTCAAATTTGTTGTTGTTGTGTGCTGTTGAGTTGATTCTGACTCCTAATGACCCTATATGACAGAGAAGAGCTGCCCTGTGGGGTTTCCTAGACTGTAGTCTTTACAGAAGGAGCCATGGTGGCACAGTAGTTAAGTGCTCAGCTTCTAGCCAAAGGTCAGTGGTTCACACTCACCAGCTGCTCCGCAGGAGAAAGATGTGGTGGTCTGTTTCCTTAAGGTCACAGCCTTAGAAACACTATAGGGCAGTTCTACTCTGTCCTACAGGGTTCCTATGAGTCGGAATCTGCTCAAAGGCATACAACAACAATAGCAATCTTTACGGGAGCAGTGGAGATGCTGGTGGGTTCAAATCACTGACCTTTTGGTTAGCAACCGAGAGCTTAACCATTGTAGTACCAGGGCTCCTTGTAACCAGGCCTACCTTTGTTGAAATTAGAATGTTTAGGTGACCATAAACAGCACAGATTTTAACTTTCAGGCTATTTCTTACTTTAACATTCTGAAATACTAACAGTTGTAGTTTGAGTTAGATTGACCTGCCAATTCTATCAAGTTGCCCTACGGAGAGTTTCACATAGTCATCACTTATTATTGATCTCTTCTTGTGATGTTCAGGGCATCCCCATCCTCATCATCATCATTATGGCCACTATCATCCTAATTACGTTGTTGGAGATTTTTCAGTGACCCCTTAGGCAATTTAACGGTATGGTTGAATCACCATTGTTGTGGCTGCCTAGAAAGTATTTTTTCTACATTATCTTTTACAGTTTCCTGAATTTACTCTTTTCATTCTCTTTACATCCTTTGGATGGAATGACAGTGAGAAAAGGAAGATCTAGTAATGCCCACAAATTGAATAATTTACTGTTAAATGAGAACTGTTAACAATTCAACTTTGCTCTAGGAAAATGGGATTGAAAAGTGCACCCCAAGCTACTTTGCCACCCTGAAATTTTCAGTGAATTGAGCTGCATCAGAAATTTAAACAGGGTGTAAACCATGCTACATATCTAGCTATATTGCAAGAATAATGCTTTTCTTCATTAGATACAATTAGATTCAAATTCCAGAAATTTCTAAGCATAAACTTAATTTTATGAAAAGAATTTCAGTATTTTCTATAAGCTTAGAAATTAGAATACATCTTCTCTGAAATCTCTGCATGTTTTGTTGTATGACCATATACATATATGGCAGAAGAAAATTCATATAAAATACTATCCACTTCCCTCAATTGGCACAGTATAAAAGTGTTTATCAAATTATAATACAATTTAATTGTTGAATATAATCTTAAAAGGAGAATATGGTTTTCAATTGGTGTTGGTTTCTCTTAAAAAGAAATGTGTTACACACATTTAAATAAAACAATCTTGAGCTGAGTAAAATGTTATACCTTCATCCTTTAATACAGGTAAGAATCAACTCTTACTTAGTAACCAGAAGCTGTATGTACACTAATGAGAAGGTTACGTAAGACTCTTTAGCACTATGTTCTGTTTAACTTTATGATGAACAAAACTGTTTGAATTTACAAGGAAATCTAGGGAAAATCGCTCTGCTAATAAACACAGCAATGATTATGAATAATGAATATTGGAATGTTTTTATAGAATAAAGCCACAAGCCGTGATGTATCTTGCTGCTAAATTATTTAAAATGCTGCTGATAATTATAGACTTGTTTTAAATCTACATCTGTACATGTTAAAGATGGAATCACAGTTTCTAATTAGTACCTTTTTTCCTTCCTTGGTTGGGTAGGAAGAGAATTTTCTGGATAAAAAATCTGTTCTACTGTCAGAATGTTAAAGGAGGAACTATACTTAAATCAATATATGTTTGTCTGGGGCAGTATTACTCTAGGGCAAGGATTACGGAGGATATTTTAGAGAGTTACACTGAAATAAGACTATGGCGATGAATGGAGTTGTTGCTCTCTTAAATTCTGTGCAAAGGATTGGGGAGGGAATACATTTTATCATTAAGAAAACAAAATATGAATTGCATATTTAACACTTCATTAAATATGTAGATTGCTGTGAAATCTGGTGAGAAGGTTAAGGATAGTGAGATGCCATAAAGCATCATCCACTCGTACTCATTTGTTCCATATACAATAAAGTCAAAAAATCTAGAAAAAGAACCTGAAAAAAAGCCAGAGCTGGTTAGACATGAAAACTGGGACATTGGAGACAAAAGCTTGTTGTTAGGAATATATCTTTGTGCTGTAAATTTAGTGCCATTTTAACCCCTCAAATAAAAATATTGTTTCAATAAAATATATGTGAAATAAAGTGAGGTGCATTTAAAAGTGAAAATTGCGTTAACTGTTACAGCATATATGCCGAATGAAGTGATGAGTCAACACTAGCCTCTTGCATTCTGACCCCTGAGACCATTGCTTCTTGTTCTCCACCCATTCAGATGCACCAGCATTCAAACCATCCCTCCCTCTGGTACTTTATGTAAACTTACACATTGGGCAGTTTGGTGTTGAACTCATGCCTCCATTGTCTCTGTTCCCTGGGAATATTTTATATGCTAAAATAATACTTGTAAGTCTATATATTTTTTGAAAGTCAAGACTATCCTTTTCAATTTAGATATTTTTACTAAGTAATATTAAATAAGCGTCATGTACTTGACACTTTGGTTAATGGTTTCATATGTATTATCTTTTATAATCATAATTATCTTTGATTGGCACAAATAATATCATTAGAGGAAATATAAAGAAGTTAAGTGACTTGTCTTGAGGTTCTGACTTTATGCATAATGTTCGTTGTCCTATAAACCTCACTCTGCTCCAAATTCTGCTATTAAAGAAGCTGCTCAGATTTAAAAATATATATATTTAATGGAGGATTTGAGAAACTACTCAATGGTGGACACTTGAAGGCTAGTTGCAAAAACTGGTTTGAGAAAGAGAACAGAATTCAAAGATTCCCTTCTAAATTCCTCACAACAGCCTTACATTTCAGAAGTAATCAGTAAATGAACGTATTCAATCTTCCTTCCCTAATTGTTTTTTTCCAATTGCTACACTAAGTTTTGACCACTTGAGTGAAAAATTTTAAACTTTTCAATTTTCTAGCTAACTTACATATACATTAAATCAAAGAGTTTGTTTGTGAAACTGATGACTGGTGGCCTGAAATGCCTATAAGTGACCACAGCTTTGAAGTTCTGTGGTGATTTTACTGTAGAAGGTGAAAAAAAATTTTTACTGTAATAGAAGAGAAAAAAAAAAAAAAGCCGCTCTAACAGTACTTGACTACTAACCAAAGCCTTGGCAGTTCAAATCCACCCAGGGGATCTTTGGAAGAAAGGCCTGGTGATCTTCTTCCTAAAAATCAGCCATTAAAAGCCTTATGGAACACAGTTCTACTCTCAAACACATTGAGTTGCCATGAGTTGGAATTGACTCCATAGCAAGCGATTTGTTTTGTTTTGTAACCATTATATTACTAAAGAACTTTCTTGTTTTTTCCAGAGCTGTGGTACCCAACAGCAGTGTAAACAAATATGTTATATTCTCTAGAAAAAAAGGGATAAAAAATGATGCAGGTGCACAGATAGCAACCTGACTAGCACCTCTTTCCTCACAAATGCATTTCTTCTTGTCTGTGAAAAGCCTTTGTTTTAATGGGGAACACAGAGTTTCATTAAGATGCAGATTTGTTCTGCTTGTTCTCCCTTATTTCTGTAAAATTCAATCCTCTAGAAAAACTTTATCTTGGCAAACATGTGGTAAACAGATTGACCATATTCGCTTTGCTTTACCATTAGGCCGTTAGACTGGACCCTGTAGCTGTCAGAATCAGTTGCAGCTTTAATTAAGTTGCCCTGTGGTTTGACCTTAAAGAGGGAATGTCCCAGGATTCCTTGGGTCTTAACATATGGTTACTGTTGAAGCAGATAGAAGGGAAGCAAAATCTTTTAAAACTATATATCACAAAAGCTCTATTTTGTGGTTTGCCCATGTTTTGCCAACATCAGCTCTTTCTTACCGTTAGCCTTTCTCTCATTATTCCAATAGTTTTATCTCCCTTTTGCATGTACGTTCTTGTCAAATGCCCCCCTTCTATCTTTGGCACTCAGTCATTTTCTTATTGATTCAACAAAATATACTTACTGCATTCTAGTACATGCTAAGGCCTGTGCTATACACAGGACATATCATGGTGGGCAATACAGACATTGCATTTGCCCTCAGGGAGCTTCTATTCATCATGGAATATAATCAGCAAGCACATCACATATTTTGTAACCAAAAAACCCATTGCCATCGAGTTGATTCTGACTCACAGCGGCCCTATAGGACAGAGTAGAAGTGCCCCATATGGTTTCCAAGGAGTGCCTGGTGGATTCGAACTGCCGACCTTTTGGTTAGGAGCCGTAGCTCTTAACCACTACACCACCAGGATTTCCATATTTTGTAACAGGCAGTATAATTGTTAAAAAAATAAAAAAGATAGATAGGTAGATAGATAGAGAAAAAAATCAATCAATCATTTAATTGATTTTAAGGTGGTTGGAGAACATGTAACTGGGGATCTGAGACAAACTTTCCTGGAGAATGAAACTTTCAGCAGAGATCTGAAGAGGGAATAGAAGATAACTGAGTGAGGTGGGACCAGTGGTAAATGAGGTGTTGATGCTCTGAGACCAGTGAGCAACATTGGCCAAGACCATGGGAGGGAAGAAGCAAGGTTCTGAAGACCTGAGGGCCGGGGAGGGAGGCTAGAGTGAGCACAGTGGGTGATGTGAGGGAGATTGGAAAGTGAGCAGAGGCAGGGCCTTGCAAGTCACTCTAAGACTTGGCTGTACATTCTCTTTAAATCTGAGCTTATTAGAAAAATTTATGTGCAACTATCCCTCTTAGGTTCTTTTGATACCTTCTCAGTTTATTCCTCTTGATGACATTATTTAAGGACACAGAGTCACACTATTTTTCAAGTAGGACTGCACTTTCTTGTGAAGCCATTTTCTCTTTTAGAATTTCTGACAGTTAAATCATATCTATTTTCCCCTTAATTTCCTCTTTTTCTTTCTATGAGTTTCTTCCATCTTTCCTGCTTTTTAAAATCATTTTCAAGTCTCATAGGGCCTCCATCCCTCCACTCTGTGGATACAGCACTCCAATATGACGTGGCCCCTTTCTCTACATTGTTTTCTTGTTCCATACATCTTATCATCCAGCTCTTTCTCCTTGGCTGGAATTAAGCCCCAGGTAGTTATTTTGCACATTGCTTTCTTTACTTTCTGGGCAATGAAATCGTCAGTGAGGCACATGGAGAACATGGCAGATGATCGGCTCTCAGCTGAATTACACTTGCAGCCATGCACGGGTAATTGAAGCTTTCCATGGCAGGTATATGCCTTCCCAGTATATTGTTTAGTAACATTTTATGAAAAAGCTTGGCCCACGGTTTTCATCCACATAGTTGGTTTTTATTCTAACCCCATGATAACATTTTTTGTTTCTTTTCTCTTCTCCAAATGCTTTCAGTTGTGCTTGTCTTTTCTAAGGTTGGTAGATTTTCTCCCTGCTGTGAATTGTTATGTACCTTGAGGACTTGGTGTTGCTGTGAGCCTTAATGAAACATTAAACGCCTAGTGTTTGGAAAGATAGGAGAAAACCCAGGGTAGGATGGGCAAGGACCAGGAGATGTTACCCCAGGAAGACAGCAAGGCATCCTCATCATACTGCCCAAAGGGTGATAATTACAGTAATTTTTCCAGGGATTTTAGAAGAAAAGCTTATAGGTGAATAATGCAATGCGTGGATGAAGATGGTGGCAATAAGATGAAGGTGAAGATGATGTGATGCTGAAGATGCCTAATCGTTTTCATTTTAAAAATAATCCTCCTACACATAGAATACATTCTGAAGATTTCATCTAGTTTCATCCATTACTACATGTTGTGACTTTTTTTTTAGCTTCAAATTTTAATAGTAAGCCACTCTATTTAGAAGCACTAATCTAAAAATCATCTAGAAAAATGATCTTTTATCACTAAAATATGTATATATTTGGTACATAACAATTGGCTTAATTGTCAAAGATGTATGGATTTTACTGAAAAAAAAAATTTCATGATGCCAGGAGCTTTATTTCTCTACCTTATGATACGTTGGGGTGATTTTGCATAATAGGACCTTTTCTGCAAAGCATGCTAATTAACATTGTGGCAGGTGACTCATTTCCTGATGCTTCTGTGTCTTGATACCTGTTTAAACCCTAAGGACACTTTGAAGCATCATTTTTTTTTTTTTTAAATTTTTATTGTGCTTTAAGTGAAAGTTTACAGATCAAGTCAGTCCCTCATATAAAAATTTATATACGCCTTGCTATATACTCCTAATTGCTCTCCCCCTAATAAGACAGCCCTCTCCCTCCCTCCACTCTCTCTTTTCGTGTCCAGTCCACCAGCTTCTAACCCCCTCCTCCCTCTCATCTCCTCTCCAGAGAGGAGATGCCAACATAGACTCAAGTGTCTACTTGATCCAAGAAGTTCACTTTTCACCAGCATCCCTTTCTATCACATTGTCCAGTCCAATCTCTGTGTGAAGAATGGGCTTTGGGAATGGTTCCCGTCCTGGGCTAACGGAAGGTCTGGGGGCCATGACCACTGGGGTCTTTCTAGTCTCAGTCAGACCACTAAGTCTGGTCTTTTTATGAGAATTTCAGGTTTGCATCCCACTGGTCTCCTGCTCCCTCAGCGGTTCTCTGTTGTGTTCCCTGTCAGGTCTGTCGTCGGTTGTAGCCGGGCACCATCTAGTTCTTCTGGTCTCAGGCTGATGTAGTCTCTGGTTTATGTGGCCCTTTCTGTCTCGTAGGCTCGTAATTACCTTGCGTACTTGGTGTTCTTCATTTTCCTTTGGTCCAGGTGGGTTGAGACCAATAGATGCATCTTAGATGGCCACTTGCTAGTGTTTAAGACCCCAGACACCACTCTCCAAAGTGGGATGCAGAATGTTTTCTTAATAGATTTTATTATGCCAATTGACTTAGATGTCCCCTGAAACCATGGTTCCCAAACTCCCACCCCTGCCATGCTGGCCTTTTTTTTTTTTTAACTTTTATTAAGCTTCAAGTGAACGTTTACAAATCCAATCAGTCTGTCACATATAAGTTTACATACATCTTACTCCGTACTCCCACTTGCTCTCCCCCTATTGAGTCAGCCCTTTCAGTCTCTCTTTTCGTGACAATTTTGCCAGCTTCCCTCTCTCTCTATCCTCCCATCCCCCCTCCAGACAAGAGATGCCAACACAATCTCAAGTGTCCACCTGATATAATTATCTCACTCTTCATCAGCATCTCTCTCCCACCCACTGACCAGTCCCTTTCATGTCTGATGAGTTGTCTTCGGGGATGGTTCCTGTCCTGTGCCAACAGAAGGTCTGGGGACCATGGCCGCCGGGATTCCTCTAGTCACAGTCAGACCATTAAGTATGGTCTTTTTATGAGAATTTGGGGTCTGCATCCCACTGCTCTCCTGCTCCCTCAGGAGTTCTCTGTTGTGCCCCCTGTCAGGGCAGTCATCGATTGTGGCCGGGCACCAACTAGTTCTTCTGGTCTCAGGATGATGTAGGTCTCTGGTTCATGTGGCCCTTTCTGTCTCTTGGGCTCTTAGTTGTCGTCTGACCTTGGTGTTCTTCATTTTCCTTTGCTCCGGGTGGGTTGAGACCAATTGATGCATCTTAGATGGCCGCTTGTTAGCATTTAAGACCCCAGACGCCACATTTCAAAGTGGGATGCAGAATGTTTTCATAATAGAATTATTTTGCCAATTGACTTAGAAGTCCCCTCAAACCATGGTCCCCAGACCCTCGCCCTTGCTCCGCTGACCTTTGAAGCATTCAGTTTACCCCGGAAACTTCTTTGCTTTTGGTCCAGTCCCATTGAGCTGACCTTCCATGTATTGAGTATTGTCCTTCGCTTCACCTAAAGCAGTTCTTATCTACTGATTAATCAATAAAAAACCCTCTCCCTCCCTCCCTCCCTCCCGCCCTCGTAACCACAAAAGTATGTGTTCTTCTCAGTTTTTACTATTTCTCAAGATCTAATAATAGTGGTCTTATACAATATTTGTCCTTTTGCCTCTGACTAATTTTGCTCAGCATAATGCCTTCCAGGTTCCTCCATGTTATGAAATGTTTCAGAGATTCGTCACTGTTCTTTATCGATGCGTAGTATTCCATTGTGTGAATATACCACAATTTATTTAACCATTCATCCGTTGATGGACACGTTGGTTGCTTCCAGCTTTTTGCTATTGTAAACACAGCTGCAATAAACATGGGTGTGCATATATCTGTTTGTGTGAAGGCTCTTGTTTCTGTAGGGTATATTCCGAGAAGTGAGATTTCTGGGTTGTATGGTAGTTCTATTTCTAACTGTTTAAGATAACGCCAGATAGATTTCCAAAGTGGTTGTACCATTTTACATTCCCACCAGCAGGGTATGAGAGTTCCAATCTCTCTGCAGCCTCTCCAACATTTATTATTTTGTGTTTTTTGGATTAATGCCAGCCTTGTTGGTATGAGATGGAATCTCATCGTAGTTTTAATTTGCATTTCTCGAATGGCTAATGATCGAGAGCATTTTCTCACGTATCTGTTGGCTGCCTGAATATCTTCTTTAGTGAAATGTGTGTTCATATCCTTTGCCCACTTCTTGATTGGGTTGTTTGTCTTTTTGTGGTTGAGTTTTGACAGAATCATGTAGATTTTAGAGATCAGGCACTGGTCGGAGATGTCATAGCTGAAAATTCTTTCCCAGTCTGTAGGTGGTCTTTTTACTCTTTTGGTGAAGTCTTTAGATGAGCATAGGTGTTTGATTTTTAGGAGCTCCCAGTTATCGGGTTTCTCTTCATCATTTTTGGTAATGTTTTGTATTCTGTTTATGCCTTGTATTAGGGCTCCTAGGGTTGTCCCTATTTTTTCTTCTATGATCTTTATAGTTTTAGTCTTTATGTTTAGGTCTTTGATCCACTTGGAGTTAGTTTTTGTGCATGGTGTGAGGTATGGGTCCTGTTTCATTCTTTTGCAAATGGATATCCAGTTATGCCAGCACCATTTGTTAAAAAGACTATCTTTTCCCCAATTAACTGACACTGGGCCTTTGTCAAATATCAGCTGCTCATACATGGATGGATTTATATCTGGGTTCTCAATTCTGTTCCATTGGTCTATGTGCCTGTTGTTGTACCAGTACCAGGCTGTTTTGACTACTGTGGCTGTATAATAGCTTCTGAAATCAGGTAGAGTGAGGCCTCCCACTTTCTTCTTCTTTTTCAGTAATGCTTTGCTTATCCGGGGCTTCTTTCCCTTCCACATGAAATTGGTGATTTGTTTTTCTATCCCTTTAAAATATGACATTGGAATTTGGATCGGAAGTGCATTATATGTATATATGTCTTTTGGTAGAATAGAACATTTTTACTATGTTAAGTCTTCCTATCCATGAGCAAGGTATGTTTTTCCACTTAAGTATGTCCTTTTGAATTTCTTGTAGTAGAGCTTTGTAGTTTTCTTTGTATAGGTCTTTTACATCCTTGGTAAGATTTATTCCTAAGTGTTTTATCTTCTTGGGGGCTACTGTGAATGGTATTGATTTGGTTATTTCCTCTTCGGTGTTCTTTTTGTTGATGTAGAGGAATCCAAGTGATTTTTGTATGTTTATTTTATAACCTGAGACTCTGCCAAACTCTTCTATTAGTTTCAGTAGTTTTCTGGAGGATTCCTTAGGGTTTTCTGTGTATAAGATCATGTCATCTGCAAATAGTGATAACTTTACTTCCTCCTTGCCAATCCGGATACCCTTTATTTCTTTGTCTAGCCTAATTGCCCTGGCTAGGACTTCAAGCACGATATTGAATAAGAGCGGTGATAAAGGGCATCCTTGTCTGGTTCCCGTTCTCAAGGGAAATGCTTTCAGGTTCTCTCCATTTAGAGTGATATTGGCTGTTGGCTTTGCATAGATGGCCTTTATTATGTTGAGGGATTTTCCTTCAATTCCTATTTTGGTAAGAGTTTTTATCATAAATGGGTGTTGGACTTTGTCAAATGCCTTTTCTGCATCAATTGATAAGATCATGTGGTTTTTGTCTTTTGTTTTATTTATGTGGTGGATTACATTAATGGTTTTTCTGATATTAAACCAGCCTTGCATACCTGGTATAAATCCCACTTGATCAGGGTGAATTATTTTTTTGATGTGTTGTTGGATTCTATTGGCTAGAATTTTGTTGAGGATTTTTGCATCTATGTTCATGAGGGATATAGGTCTAAAATTTTCTTTTTTTGTAATGTCTTTACCTGGTTTTGGTATCAGGGAGATGGTGGCTTCATAGAATGAGTTGGGTAGTATTCCGTCATTTTCTATGCTTTGAAATACCTTCAGTAGTAGTGGTGTTAACTCTTCTCTGAAAGTTTGGTAGAACTCTGCAGTGAAGCCATCCGGGTCAGGGCTTTTTTTTGTTGGGAGTTTTTTGATTACCGTTTCAATCTCTTTTTTTGTTATGGGTCTATTTAGTTGTTCTACTTCTGAATGTGTTAGTTTAGGTAGGTAGTGTTTTTCCAGGAATTCATCCATTTCTGCTAGGTTTTCAAATTTGTTAGAGTACAATTTTTCGTAATAATCTGAAATGATTCTTTTAATTTCATTTGGTTCTGTTGTGCTGTGGTCCTTCTCGTTTCTTATTCGGGTTATTTGTTTCCTTTCCTGTATTTCTTTAGTTAGTCTAGCCAATGGTTTATCAATTTTGTTAATTTTTTCAAAGAACCAGCTTTTGGCTTTGTTAATTCTTTCCACTGTTTTTCTGTTCTCTAATTCATTTAGTTCAGCTCTAATTTTTATCATTTGTTTTCTTCTGGTGCCTGATGGATTCTTTTGTTGCTCACTTTCTATTTGTTCAAGTTGTCGGGACAGTTCTCTGCTTTTGGCTCTTTCTTCTTTTTGTATGTGTGCATTTATCGATATAAATTGGCCTCTGAGCACTGCTTTTGCTGTGTCCCAGAGATTTTGATAGGAAGTATTTTCATTCTTGTTGCATTCTATGAATTTCCTTATTCCTTCCTTGATGTCTTCTATAACCCAGTCTTTTTTCAGGAGGGTATTGTTCATTTTCCAAGTATTTGATTTCTTTTCCCTAGTTTTTCTGTTATTGATTTCTAGTTTTATTGCCTTGTGGTCTGAGAAGATGCTTTGTAATATTTCGATTTTTTGGATTCTGCAAAGGTTTGTTTTATGACCTAATATATGGTCTATTCTAGAGAATGTTCCATGTGCGCTAGAAAAAAAAGTATACTTTGCATCAGTTGGGTGGAGAGTTCTGTATAAGTCAATGAGGTCAAGTTGGTTGATTGTTGTAAGTAGGTCTTCCGTGTCTCTATTGAGCTTCTTACTGGATGTCCTGTCCTTCTCCGAAAGTGGTGTGTTGAAGTCTCCTCCTATAATTGTGGAGGTGTCTATCTCACTTTTCAATTCTGTTAAAATTTGATTTATGTATCTTGCAGCCCTGTCATTGGGTGCATAAATATTTAATATGGTTATGTCTTCCTGATCAATTGTCCCTTTTATCATTATATAGTGTCCTTCTTTATCCTTTGTGGTGGATTTAAGTCTAAAGTCTATTTTGTCCAAAATTAATATTGCTACTCCTTTTTTGCTTATTGTTTGCTTGATATACTTTTTTCCATCCTTTGAGTTTTAGTTTGTTTGTGTCTCTAAGTCTAAGGTGTGTTTCTTGTAGGCAGCATATAGATGGATCGTGTTTCTTTATCCAGTCCGTGACTCTCTGTCTCTTTATTGGTGCATTTAGTCCATTTACATTCAGCGTAATTATGGATAAATAAGTTTTTAGTGCTGTCATTTTGATGCCTTTTTATGTGTGTTGTTGACAATTTCACTTTTCCACATACTTTTTTGTGCTGAGGCGTTTTTCTTAGTAAATTGTGAGGTCCTCATTTTCATAGTGTTTGACTTTATGTTAGTTAAGTCGTTACGTTTTTCTTGGCTTTTATCTTGAGTTATGGAGTTGTTATACCTTTTTCTGGTTAGCTTATTATTTACCCCTATTTTTCTAAGTAAAAACCTAACTTGTATTGTTCTATATCGCCTTGTATCACTCTCCATATGGCAGTTCAATGCCTCCTGTATTTAGTCCCTCTTTTTGATTATTGTGATCTTTTACCTATTGACTTCCATGATTCCCTGTTATGTGTTTTTTTTTTTTAATTAATCTTAATTTGTTTGTTTTTGTGATTTCCCTATTTGAGTTGATATCAGGACGTTCTGTTTTGTGACCTTGTGTTGTGCTGATATCTGATATTATTGGTTCTCTGACCAAACAATATCCTTTAGTATTTCTTGTAGCTTTGGTTTGGTTTTTGCAAATTCTGTAAACTTGTGTTTATCTGTAAATATCTTAATTTCGCCTTCATATTTGAGAGAGAGTTTTGCTGGATATATGATCCTTGGCTGGCAGTTTTTCTCCTTCAGTGTTCTGTATATGTCATCCCATTCCCTTCTTGCCTGCGTGGTTTCTGCTGAGTAGTCTGAACTTATTCTTATTGATTCTCCCTTGAAGGAAACCTTTCTTTTCTCCCTGGCTGCTTTTAAAATTTTCTGTTTATCTTTGGTTTTGGCGAGTTTGATGATAATATGTCTTGGCGTTTTTCTTTTTGGATCAATCTTAAATGGGGTTCGATGAGCATCTTGGATAGACATCCTTTCGTCTTTCATGATGTCAGGGAAGTTTTGTGTCAGGAGTTCTTCAGCTATTTTCTCTGTGTTTTCTGTCCCCCCTCCCTGTTCTGGGACTCCAGTCACTCGCAAGTTATCCTTCTTGATAGAGTCCCACATGATTCTTAGGGTTTCTTCATTTTTTTAAATTCTTTTATCTGATTTTTTTTTCAGCTATGTTGGTGTTGATTCCCTGGTCCTCCAGAAGTCCCAGTCTGCATTCTAATTGCTTGAGTCTGCTCCTCTGACTTCCTATTGCGTTGTCTAATTCTGTTAATTTTATTGTTAATCTTTTGGATTTCTACATGCTGTCTCTCTATGGATTCTTGCAACTTAGTAATTTTTCCACTATGTTCTTGAATAATCTTTTTGAGTTTTTCAAGAATTTTATCAATGTGTTCCTTGGCTTTTTCTGCAGTTTGCCTTATTTCGTTTGTGATGTTTTGAAGCATTCTGTAAATTAGTTTTTTATATTCTGTATCTGATAATTCCAGGATTGTATCTTCATTTGGGAAAGATTTTGATTCTTTTGTTTGGGGGGTTGGAGAAGCAGTCATGGTCTGCTTCTTTATGTGGTTTGATATGGACTGCTGTCTCCGAGCCATCACTGGGAGACTAGTTTTTCCAGAAAATCCACTAAAAAAAAAAATGCAGTCAGATCCCTATCAGAGTTCTCCCTCTGGCTCAGGCAATTCGGATGTTAATGAAGCCGCCTGGGGAGGGTGGGGGAGGGATCAGAGAGGTAGGAGAGTAGCACTTCAGAATATAGCCAGAGTTGCTTGTCTTGCTTGGAATGACCATTATATCTGAGATTCCCGCGGGGCACGTCGCCCATGTGTGCTGGCTGTGTGGAGACTGCCCCCTGGGAGGTCTGGCCTGCTGAAGTCACGGTCAGATCCTCTGCTGCCAGCCCAACACCCAACGTCAAGGTTCCCTTGCTGGGACGGTGCACTCTCGACTCCAAAATCAGTCGCTGCCTCCCGGGGACTTCTCGTCCCGCCAGCTGCGTCGCCATGCCACTCCCGCGAACTGGTTGGGCCCCCTCCTGGCGTTAGTTCAGGTGAGTGGAGCAGCTCCCCGTGCTTGTGCCGTGACCGCATGTCCCGGTTGGGACGCTGCTATCCCCGCTCCAAGACCAGTCGCTGCCTCCCGGGGACTTCTTCCACCGGCTGCATCGCTACGCCACCCGCGCGAACCGGCTGGGCCCCCTCCCGGGGTTATTTCAGGGGAGTGGAGCAGGTCTCCGTGCTTATGCTATGCCTGCGCCCAGTCAAAATCCCGGTGGGACAGTTCCCTGGCTGGGACGCTGCTCTCCCCGCTCCAAGATCTGTCGCTGCCTCCCGGGGACTTCTCCCACCGGCTGCATCGCCACGCCACCCGCGCGAACTGGCTGGGTCCCCTCCCGGAGTGAGTTCGGGGGCTAGGGCTGGGCCCCTTGTTTGTGCCGTCTGCTCCCCTGGGCTCTGCCCTAAGTCGGGCGCCAAAGGTTACCTGACTGGTACGCTGGCTCCAGGCTCCGAAAACAATTGCTGCTTCCCTGTATTTGTTCATTCTCCATCTCTAAATCTGTGTTTGTTGTTCAGGGTTCGTAGATTGTTATGTATGTGATCGATTCACTTGTTTTTCTGAGTCTTTGTTGTAAGAGGGATCCGAGGTAGCGTCTACCTAGTCCGCCATCTTGGCCCCCCCCATCTGAAGCATCGTTTTGACTCTCATTCTGGCAGTATGACTTTTGTGTTCTTTGCTTTAAAGAATCTTGCATTGGGTTCCCTCACCAAATCGTTCCATCTTCTTAAATCATGCATTCTCATTATTATTTTTCCAACATTTTTCTCTTTACTAGTACTCACTTTAATAGCTCCCACCAACATTGGCCAGGTTTGATGTTTGGTCCAAGGTGATCACCAAACAATTCACTGAATGGAATTTTCCAAACCAAATTATTCCATCAAGCAAATGGTTCAGTAAAATAAGCTCTCATGGTACTGTAGATGCCTCCTGAGGCACAAGACAAGCACATCTCTAACCAGGCCAACTCAACACAGCTTGGTCCACAACCCCAAAGTGCACACACAGCCACCATCTTCTTTTTATACAAACATTGTATAACTTGATATATGGGTTTGCAGAAGTCAATACATCACATCCAAGAGAGAATGTCACCATTAGATTTTATGGATATTTTTTTTTATTCATAGCAGTAAATAAAACAAATACGTATGTGCCAGCATGGAGTTTATGCTTTAATAGGAAGGCACACACTGAACAAACCATTGCAAGTTATTGAGTGTGCCGAAGAAGTAGTCCGTAATGATATGTGAACTTACCTCACTGGTCATTGCACTTTCAAGAACAAAGATGTTTTAAAGAGGGGGAAATACCAACTAACTGGATAAAAGGACTGGAGTGTGAGAGACAGAGACAGTCACATTGGTGAATGTGAATCCAAGAAGATCAGAGTGCTCAAGAAGCATTCTAGACCAGCTGGGGTTTTGTAATTCACAATTCTTAAATCCATTCTGCCTTTTAATGTCAAGGCAATCTTGTTGCAGATCATTTCCTTGGTTTCAACCTCTGGGACATTACTTGTTCCTAGACTTTTTGAGACACAGGAAAGCATCTCCACAGTGTCTTAAGTGTCCTTAGCTAGTGCATTGCCTGACTAGATTAAGGCAACATAGCTGATAATACCACTTTTGTAAGCTTGAAAGTGCTTTCTTTTTATCATCGAAAGTAGGCGATTCATTTTGACAGTTATTTGAGGTACTGTGTTGAGCTGTTGCTAGGAGCAGTTAGCATTATCTTCTCATCGTTTAAAAGCAGAGGAAACAGCTGGAGAAAACATAGATATATTTTGGAACAGCACACATAGTCTGGGCTGCTGATTGATTTTCCTACTGATCTTATTTGCTCAATTGTTTGTTCCAGGTAAATACAAAATATGTGGAGAATAAAAAGGAGTACAGACTAATATCTGTCACTGAAAGCTGTTCATTTTGAAGTTCATGTTCTTTCTTGTCACTGTTTTCTTGTAATGCTGGCATCATCCAGATGCTTGGGTCAAATGAGAGCATCAGTGAGAAAGAAATCGCAATGACATTTGAGTTGACAGGCATAATTCCAACATGTAGAAATCACTGGAAAGGAAAACAAAAATCTGCATTTGCAAATGAGAGATTAAAATGAAGATCGTGCTGTCTGCTTCAAAATTATTTTATTATATACTCAATATCTTGTGCCAAATATGTCTGGTTTTAAAGAATTGAAAACACAAAAGAGAAAAGGCAAATACTTGAAGGTGTCCCAGGAACCAAAATCTGGTGGCAGGAGGCTCATCTCTCTCAGACTGAAGAAGTGTTCGATAGAGATCCATTGTAGCCACAATTTCTTGGGAGGACTTACTTGGATAAACGATGCTTCCCAAAAGACTGAACTGGTTTCTGCTTACCAGTGATCATCTGGATCATTCAGATAGAACTTCCTATTCCCTCATACTTTCCTGGAGCCCACCAAGTTCCAAAGTTCTACAGTTTGCCTTGGTTCTTTCCATTAAACTGAGAGCAAAACCTTGCCAAGCATTCTCTCAGTCTCTGTGGATCCTGGAAGTTCATATTCAATGATCCAGAAATCTACACTCAATGATCCTGAATTCAGCAAATGCTGCCTATAGGACAACTACCCTGATACCTACTGTTATTAGTCTCATTTAAGGATATATATATTTCTAATTTTCAGTGTTTGGGTCTGTTGATACTTAGCAGAAATTAAATATATGTCATGAAGTTAGTGAGAAATTTGCAACCAAAAATATTAACTTCAATAACTACGTGAATATTTTTCTTCCAAGTAATTACTTTGAGAAATTTCTTTGAATGTTTCTGCAACTCTGCTTTTAGAAGTGGATCCAGAGGCAGTGCATAAGCTGAGTAGTGAAAACACTGTCATTGTTTAATAATCATACCTTATTTTTCCTCATAAATCCAAAAAGTGGGCCATTCAACTAGAACACGAAAGTATTCAACATATACTTTATCAAAGCCACATAATTGGCTCCAAATTATTATTTTTTCTTAAAATAAGATCTTCTTAAGCATCAAAATCTTCCATGACTTAAATGTTTATATAAAACAGACTCTAAAGATGATTTCCAATTTCCAAAGAAAAGTTTCAAAATGTGTTTTAATAACTTCAGTTTCTTTGGAATACCTACATAAGCTGCCAAGGTGGCACTTGAAAAAGACAACACCCATTTGAATATTAATCTATGTTACTTTTGATAAACATATTATCATAAACCTAAGGATATGGTAGCCATATATCCTAATGGTAATGGACCTCAACCTCTTCTCTCGCTCACCTTAATAAGGAAGATAGTTCGTCTTTTGAAGAATATTATTGTGTACTATGTACTTTGCTAAGGATTTTACTTAAATGTATTTATTTGCCCCTAAATTTTTCATTGATAGTATGTCCAGTCTTGAAGAGAGGCACAGCACAGAAAATGAAGAAGACCATCTTCTAATATCTGATGGTAATACTGAGACTTTTTACAGCTCTCTTTTTCCGTCTTTGCGTCCATCCCAACCTCATGAAAATACTGACATCTGAGGATTAATTTTTGGCAACTTTTAGCATTTGCAAACTTCTTTGTTAAACTATAATATTATCCAGTGTTCTTAATGCACTAGGATGTTAATTTTCCAGTTTACCATTTGTTTTGCTTTGCTTTCTTATTTCCATTACCTTTTTAAAATTTGTTTCATGTTTATTAAAGGAATTATAAAAACATTTTAAAAAGTCAGTTAAACTCAAAGAGAGGGAGCAAAGGGAGGGAGGGAAGAAGAAAGAAAAGGCATGCTCCCTCCAATTCAGACCTCTTGCCTCCTAGAGAGAATCATTTTCAGAGTTTTATCTGTTCTAATATTTGTCTCTGTCCTACAACTCACACTTTCCTTTCTTCTAGTCTATGTGTTTTTTTTTTTTAATTGACGTACTAATTAACATATAATAAAATGAAAAATCTTAAGTGTTTAGTTCATTGACTTTTGGCGGTTTTATACAACCGTGTAGCCACCACATAAAACCAGGTGTAGAACATTTCTAACCCTCCAGAAAGTTATCTCATGGTCCTAGCTTGTCAATTTCCAATGCTCCCTTCCCCACTCACACATGTGCCACTATCTGATTTCCAGCACCATGGACTAGTCCTAAGTGTATTTATATTTCATATAAATGGGGTCAAACAGTATGTATCGTTTTAGCCTGACTTTTTTTCCCTTAACTTGTGTGTGTGTGTGTGTGTGTGGTTTATCCATGTTGTTGTGTGTACCAATGGCTCATTCTTATTTTATTGCTGAACATCATCCCATTGTACAGATAAATCACTATTTATCCATTCTGTTATTGGTGGTCACTGACTACCAATGCTGTACAGTGTTGGCTTGCACATTGCTATAATTCTGGAAGCTCTGTCACTGGTATTCCAAATACCAGCAGTGACACACATGGTGGACAGATTTCAGCAGACCTTCCAGGTTAAGATGGACTAGGAAGAAAGTCCTGACTAGCTACTTCTGAAAAATAGCCAGTGAAAACCTTATGGATCATAACAGAACATTGTTCAACTTGCTTGCTTTGAACATGTCATCAGGAGGGGTCAATCACTGCAGAACAACATTGTATTTGGTGAAGTGGAGGGCCAGCAAGGGCGAGGGAGGCCCTCAGTGAGATGGATTGGTGACTTTGGCACTTATGTTTACTGTTGCTCTGAAAAGCCATGCACCATCCTCCACATACCTTCTACCTTCATGTACTATGTTCGGGGATTATAGATGTTTTCTAACCTCCTCAAATGTATAGTTTGTGTTTGTTCTCGATGTCTTGGTTTTGAGGGTTTAATATGGTTTTAATTTTTAGCTGTACATGGTTTCACCCACGACATTCAAATTTTGCAGTACTTGAGGCTTGAGGAAGATTAAGTTGGAGAAAACTGTAGTATTTGCTGATAAAAAGAGAGTTCAGTGTTTATGAAGAGCCAAGCCTAATGGCGCCACTCAGTTCATTTTCAAGAATGCTTAAAACAATGCTTTAGAAAATGACACAAAGGAACTTCAAAACCTTAGAATAGGGGTGTACCCAATCTCTCTTCATCACGGTGAGGATTCTAAGGGTAAAAGTTCAAAATGTAAATGAACTGCAGCATCACCATAATTTTCTTGTACTATCTTTGAAAAAAATGAAAGTAAGTATATTCATGGTTTTATCCTCTTAAGAAGAGCTTTAAAACCCCATAATGATAGAATTTATTAAAGAAAAATAACCAATAAAGAGTGTTAGAGAAGAATACTCAAAAGGTTTAAGGATTGGAGGCAAAATATCTTATTTTTAGACCGAATCTTGGAAGGTTGCTGAAGTTTGTTACTCACTGAGAATGATACGGACAAGTTATAAAATAAGCATATTGGAAAAAACAGGGAGGATAAGAGCTGATGAATTATTGACGTTGCAGGAGGTAACCAAGGAAAGACCCGCTAAAATGACACTTTGAAGATCTATCTGTGATTATTGAAGTGTGTGATCAGAGTGAAAATTTCCCCCTCATATCAGTCCAGAACATATGACATGCCCCCCACTATGTAGGCTGTAAGGAAATATAAGCACACCCGTGATTTCAAAAGAGATTAATGTGACTGTAGAGGGATATTCAAATAAAGGGAAGGCATAAGGAATAGGCATCGATGCCAACTAAGAGATATTGACAACACTGCTATGCTCGCTCAGAAGCAACAGAGAATGTCATTGGTAAATGGAGATTTGGGCCTGCCCAGGAGAGGTAGAATTTGTCATTGGCCTTAAAAGTAAAACAGCATTGATTTTGCAGTTTACAAAGGCACTTAGCAAATACAGTATCACTGCCTCTAAGTGAGTTCTTTAAATTTTTTTCACTTCTTTTCTTTGTATTTTTTTTTTTTTAGTAACTACCCTATCTTATGACTAAAAGATTTGTATAGTTCATCAGTGTATAATAGGTAGCAAGTTTTTTTTTTTTTTTGATACTTTTACAGTGAAAGTGTGTCTTCTTATTTGATTTTTATATTTATCTGATTACCTTTGGCAAATTTGAGGACCTTGGAAGATGGAGAAAAGGTTATATTCAATGTTTGCACTTTTTCGATAAGCAGATTTCTAAGGACGGATTTGAAGTGGTGGGGAATCTAACCAGTGTTTTACTGGCAAGAAAAAATCCCTGATTTGTAGTACTTGCCGATTTCCATGGTGTAACTACTCCTGACGTGGCTGGTTTCAAGTTACCAACTTGGCCTTACTGAATCTTGAGTAGGGAATGGTTGTGCACAGTTAGCTCTCCTGAGCTGGTATAAGCTGACTCCAGAATACTGCTGAAGGTATCAGACTGTGAGATTCTACCCAATGAGATATAAGTGCGGAAGGTGCAAAATATTTTAACCCTTCTGATTCCAGTCTGACCCTCATCGGTCCTCCTATCATTCTTCCCCTTCAGATGGCTCTTGACACATCATAAAAGTCAGACACTTCTTCTCAATATGTATCTTGTTTATTAGGCTGTCAGATGTAATTTAGTGTTATTGATAACAGCAGCTCCTCGGTGCTTGAGGAAATGTGTGACAGGGATGTAGAGGAGCAGAGAAGAGGTGTCAGGACATGGAGGGCTGTGCAGGTGTGGTACAGATGTTTATTTTGAACTCACTTCTGATACAAGACTGTCACTTCGAGTTTTCTCTTCTGAATATAGAGGCAGCAACTCCAGAGTCCTCCATCAATTTATGGGGAAGAACACATAATCACATAACTCTTAAAGCCATTCTTTATACGCTTCCCTTTTTTTTTTTTTTTTTTTTATAATAACTTTTATTAAGCTTCAAGTGAACGTTTACAAATCCAATCAGTCTGTCACATATAAGTTTACATACATCTCACTCCCTACTCCCACTTACTCTCCCCGTCTTGAGTCAGCCCTTTCAGTCTCTCCTTTCTTGACAATTTTGCCGGCTTCCCTCTCTCTCTATCCTCCCATCCCCCCTCCAGGCAAGAGTTGCCAACACAATCTCAAGTGTCCACCTGATATAATTAGCTCACTCTTCATCAGCATCTCTCTCCCACCCGCTGACCAGTCCCTTTCATGTCTGATGAGTTGTCTTCGGGGATGGTTCCTGTCCTGTGTCAGCTGAAGGTCTGGGGAGCATGGCCGCCGGGATTCCTCCAGTCTCAGTCAGACCATTAAGTTTGGTCTTGTTATGAGAATTTGGGGTCTGCATCCCACTGATCTCCTGCTCCCTCAGGGGTCCTCTGCTGAGCTCCCTGTCAGGGCAGTCATCGATTGTGGCCGGGCACCAACTAGTTCTTCTGGTCTCAGGATGATGTAGGTCTCTGGTTCATGTGGCCCTTTCTGTCTCTTGGGCTCTTAGTTGTCATGTGGGCTTGGTGTTCTTCATTTTCCTTTGCTCCAGGTGGGTTGAGACCAATTGATGCGTCTTAGGTGGCCGCTTGTTAGCATTTAAGACCCCAGACGCCACATTTCAAAGTGGGATGCAGAATGTTTTCATAATAGAATTATTTTGCCAATTGACTTAGAAGTCCCCTCAAACCATGTTCCCCAGACCCCCGCCCCTGCTCCGCTGACCTTTGACGTATTTATTTTATCCCATTCTTTATACGCTTCCCTTTTTTTTTTTTTCTTCGTTTGCCTGGGACAAACTTGTAGAGACATTTATAAGTTATGAGTGCCTGTACTTGGCATCCAAGTACTAGGCCAGATTCAGGGGTTATTTATCCAGAGCTACCTGAAGCAGAATAATTAAACAGTTATTGAGAGTCTAAGCAGAGTATGTTTTGTCAAAGACCAAACAAGCTATAGTACCTACCTGCTTTTATGGAAGTACTAACTCTCTTCCTCCAAATTTCCTCCCCACATATTTGTGTATGTCCTTAGGATCATCTAAGAGTCATCTCACCTATCACTTAGTGTCTACGTTTTTCTACTCTCTACATGGGGTCCTGCCGTGCTGTCAGCCACCAAATATGACAGAGCCTGTGCAAAAGGGCACCTGCATTCATTGATCTGATTGATACTCAAGAAGCTGCTAGAGACCCAGATAGGGCCTCAAAGCTAATTCACACTAGTACAACTGAATTTAATGCAAATGCTGTAAGTGCACAATACCCCACAGGGATTTTACTGGGTATCCAAGCACTGTTTTAGTTATTTTTCTTCCTTTCTTTTGTGCCTTTCCATGAAGCCCCATCTGAAGTCCATAGAAGTGGCCAAAGACCAGTAAGTGGCAGACTTGTCCCTCTTCTGTCCTGGGATAATTTCTGTCCTGAGATAATTCCCTGGGATCACACAAATATGTCTTTCTCCTTCTCCAGGATTCTCTATAATCCCTTTGCAAATTCGTCAAGGTTTCTCTCAATAACATTATCCATCACTTCCATGGGCCACACAGATTTTGTAAACATTATGGATGAGATGAAAGAAGAAGCAGTTGAGATGCAATTCATAATGCGCTAACTACAGTTCCACTTGCTTCCTTTTCACTGAACACAGTGAATAAAAAGCACATTGGCTTGAGAACAGCTTCCCTAAAAGACATGTGTCTATGAGTCCCCTAAAATACTCATGTAGGAAACCACTCAGTGAAGAGGAGTCTAATGACAGCCCAGGGTCAAAACAATAAGCACCAGTAATGAAGAGCCGGAGGAGATCATACAAAAAATAAAATTCAGAGTTCAGATACTGTAATGAAAAATGAATGTGAGTTGGGGTAAAAAGAATGGTTGAGAGTAGAGGCCATGAATATTGTCAGGGAGTAAGGGGCCACTTTTTTTTTTTTTCTATTGTACTTTAGATGAAGGTTTACAGAACATACTAGTTTCTCGTTAAACAGTTAGTACACGTACTGTTTTATGACAATCGTTAAAAACCTCACGACATGTCAACACTTTCCCTTCTCGACCTTGGGTTCCCTGTTACCAGCTTTCCTGCCCCTCCTGCATTCTCGTCCTTGCCCCTGGGCTGGTGTGTCCATTTAGTCTCATTTTGTCTTATGGGCTTGTCTAATCTTTGGCTGAAGGGTGAACCTTGGGAGTGACTTCTGCTGAGTTAAAAGGGTGTCTGGGGGCCATACTCTCAGGGTTTCTCCAGTCTCTGTCAGGCCAGTAAGTCTGGGTAAGAGACCATTTTTATGGTGTATCAGCTAGGTTAATGGAGTCAGGTAGGGTAGGATATGTGAGTTTATAACATTATTTATTATCAGCCAGTCATACTCATACTGTACAAAGAGAGGCTGCCTCTCTCTTTAGAGTGTCTGCATTTTAAATATGTATCTACATTGAATGACATTTCAGGCTTGTTAGAACATCAGCATATGTGTTGGCAAGGCAAAGGTGTATTAAATACCTTTAAGGATAGTCAATCCTAATAAAGCAGGACGTATACTTAATTATAGTCCTTTAACGGTGGCTTTTCCCTTTAATCATAGTTTTATACAATCTAAGCTTGATTTAGTTAAATAATAATGAGGTAGCTTTTCTATGCTGAGTATGGAGGTCTTTGAATTCTATATGCTTATGCATTATACTCACAATCTGTATATATAAGCCATATAGAAATCATATACATGCTTTTCAAGAATATTACATAACCAGAGCTTCGGACTGCCCTTAAATATGAAGGAGGTTTGTTTGCAGGTCATTGGAGATACAGAGATTCACAGAGCCACCTTGAATGACACATTATTTACACACAAATCTGGATTTCACTTAGCCTATTGGTAGGTCAAAACCCAAGGGCCCAATGAATGGCTTATCTCTTGGTTCAGAATTTGACTCTGGGGTAGGAAGACTAGTTAAAAGAAATTATTTTTTGACGTTTGTCAGAGAATTATTTCCTTACAGTGATTTCCTTTGTGCATTTGCTTGTACCAAGGGATTTCAAAAGAAAGACATGTTGAACCCAATTTCAGTCTCTGTGCCTGGAGCAGGGGCTTGCAGAAGCAAGAATGACACTTCCCAGAAAATGCAGGTGATGTTTGCAAACATCGGAGACAAAACTGGAAATTCTATTCCCCAGTTCCCTGGCAACGGATTCTCACTCCTGCATACCATTGTAGTAACTGTTGTCACTCTCCAGAGTCCCTCTGGCCATTAGTACTAAGTGGTTAGTGCTCCTGTGTTTAGGCATCATTTCTGACAAGAAAAATAGCACCAGGAACCCATAATTGCCAGAAACTCTTAATCATTTGCTTTTGCTTATTGGAGGAACATTTGTACAATGGATTCTCCAAGTTCAGCAGGCATGCTTCTGCACCTCTGCTCCTCAGCTTGCTGGGATGACAAAAGCAAAAACTGTGCTAGTCTGTGAGTTCCTAGGGCTAAATTTCAGCAGTAGTAGGGAACGATGGAGAAGGGCGAAGTAAGAAAAAAGGATCCTTCCCAGAATGATGTAATCTGGCAACCTTAAGCTCGCGAGTAGAGGTTGGGGAAAGAGAATAAAATCAGAACTTGGGAAGTCCAAGTTCATTATACAAATAAACTTCCACTAGGTTTGTGGTTTAAGGATCAATGGGCAAGAATACCAGTGGAAATATCATGTTTGTTCTATGAATTAAAGACACTGGAATATGACATTTTGATTTTTATAGTCACGTTCTCAAATCTGGATAAAATTTTGTATAGGTAGTAGGGGTCATTTTTTGTGAGTGTTGATGGTAATTCTTGAGGTAATTCTTCATCCAGGTTTCCTCTTTAGGTGTGCTTACAGTTAACGGTATTGCCACCTAGGCAGCTCAGTTTATTTTTGCTTTTTTACCCCCAAAATGTTCCCAAATCTTTTGCATTCATTCATTCATTTATTAGTTTGCATGAATGGAGAAAAACAGTGTTCAGCAAATCAAAGATGGCTGAATGATTAGCAGACTTTCATTTCCTCAGGGAACATTTGAGGGTGATTGAATTGCTCTCAATCTACAAGCCATGTTTTGAAACCATTTTTTTACTTGACTAATTGATTATGACAGGTGTCCCCCCAAGCTCTGCGGCTCACGCTGCCCTAATGCTAAGACAGAGGCATAACAGGCAACTGCTGTTGATGAAATAGAAAAGCTACTCATGGGTATTTTTCCTTATTGGTTTTCTGGTATATGATGTCAGTTAATTACTGAGAGCCATTCACTGCATAAATGTGCATAGTCATAATGGCTGTATTTTCAATTTATTTTCTTCCCTTCAAACATGATCAGTGATTGTTGAATAGGAATTGAAATACCTATACTTGTGAAATATATATAGGCACTAGGTATGATGAATATCATATGCCCATAAAAAATATACTCAGACATGTTTGTGTGAACAGGGAAAGAACAAACAGCACGAATCATTGCTATGCTCTAAGTTGTGGTAATTATATAAAAAGAGGGTTTTCTATGGTACAGATTTTTTAAATATACTGCTTTTTCAGTCTCACAGGAAGTTGAAAAATAGAGGATCTACACTATACTGAGTGAGAGAAGCCAGACTCAGAATAGTACATACACAGTACATAAGTTCATTTATATAAAATTCTAGAGAATGTAAGAGAGAAAGAGGATCATAGGTTGCCAGGAGCTGGAGGTGGAGGAAGGGAAGGATTGCCGAGGAGAATGGGGAAGTTTTGGGGGTGATGGAAATGTTCTGTGTCTTGATTATGGTGGTGATTTTATGGGTATATAGATCTATCAAAACTCATCAAATAGGTTCAGTTTATTAAACAGAAATCATACCTAAAAATTAAGTTGTTTAAAGAAAAAATCAGAGGAGCTACCTCAACATGTGAACACTGTTAGGAGAATGACCATGGATTTATCATCTCTCTAAGAATATGAAAACACGTGAACATATGGACGTTCCCGCATATTGCTTGGAATATACTCTGAGGAGGCAACGAATTGATAATACTCATGGTATATGTTGAAATGCTTAGGTTCCCAGTGGCCATTCTGAATACAGCTGAGATTTTGTCCAGTGGGCATGATAATTCCTACTCTCCTTAGAAGGGGGAGGAAAACTAACTGATCTTTTGGAAGTTTCTCATATTCACCTACATGATAGTTTGCTGTATCAACTTTCTACTGCTGCATGACAAATTGCCAAAAACTTAGCAATTTACCACAAGACTCATTATCTCACAGTTTCCATGGGCCAGGGTTCTGGGTATAGCTTAACTGGGTTCTCTGCTACAAAGTCACACCAAGCCGCAATACAGGTGTTGACCAAGGCTGAGGTCTCATCAGTGGCTTGCCTGGGAAATGATCTACTTCCAAGCTCTTGGGTTCCTGGCAAAATTCATCTGCCTGTGGCTGTAAGGTCAAGGTCCCCATTTACTGGCTGGCTGTCAGCCACTGAAGTCTGCCTGCAGACCATAAATGTCACTCATATTACCCTGCCATGCTCCCCACTCCATTGATATGGCAGCCTGCTTCTTCAAGGACAGCAGGAGAAGTGCTCCTTAAAATCTGCTAAGACAGAATCCAAAACATTGACATATTACAAAGCATCTTCTCTGACCATAAGGCCATAAAAGTGGAAACCAATAACAGGAAAAGCAGGGAAAAGAAATCAAACACTTGGAAACTGAACAATACCCTGCTCAAAAAAGATTGGATTATAGAAGACATTAAGGATGGAATAAAGAAATTCAGAGAATCCAATGAGAATGAAAACACTTCCTATCAAAACCTTTGAGACACAGCAATCAGAAAAAAAAAAAAAAAAACAGAAGCCAATTTATATCAATAAATGCACACATCCAAAAAGAAGAAAAGGCCAAAATCAAAGAATTATCCCTACAACTTGAACAAATAGAAAGAGAGCAACAAAAGAAACCCACAAGCACCAGAAGAAAACAATAAAAATTAGAGCTGAACTAAATGAAATAGAAAACAGAAAAACAATTGAAAGAATTAACAAGACCAAAAGCTGGTTTTTTGAAAAAATCAACAAAATTGATAAACCACTGGCCAAACTGACAAAAGAAAAAGAGGTGAGGAAGCAAATAACCCGAATAAGAAATGAGAGGGGCAAAATTACAACAGACCAAACTGAAATTAAAAGAATCATATCAGATTACTATGAAAAACTATACTCAAACAAATTTGAAAACCTAGAAGAAATGGATGAATTCCTAGAAAAACACTACCTACCTAAACTAACACAATCAGAAGTAGAACAACTAAATAGACCCATAACAAAAGAAGAGATTGAAATGGTAATCAAAACACCCCCAACAAAAAAAAGCCCTGGCCCGGATGGCTTCACTGCAGAGTTCTACCAAACTTTCAGAGAAGAGTTAACACCACTACTACTAAAGGTATTTCAGAGCATAGAAAAGGACGGAATACTACCCAACTCATTCTATGAAGCCACCATCTCCCTGATACCAAAACCAGGTAAAGACACCACAAGAAAAGAAAATTATAGACCTATATCCCTCATGAATGTAGATGCAAAAATCCTCAACAAAATTCTAGCCAACAGAATTCAACAACATATCAAAAAAAAAAAAAATCACCATGACCAAGTGGCATTCATACCAGGTATGCAGGGATGGTTCAACATTAGAAAAATAATTAATGTAATCCACCGCATAAATAAAACAAAAGACAAGAATCACATGATCTTATCAATTGATGCAGAAAAGGCATTTGACAAAGTTCAACACTCGTTCGTGATAAAAACTCTCAGCAAAATAGGAACAGAAGGAAAATTCCTCAACATAATAAAGGGCATTTATTCAAAGCCAACAGCCAACATCACCCTAAATGGAGAGAGCCTGAAAGCATTCCCACAGAGATCAGGAGCCAGACAAGGATGCCCTTTATCACCACTCTCATTCAACATTGTGCTGGAAGTCCTAGCCAGAGCAATTAGGCAAAGTAATAAAGGGCATTCAGATTGGCCAGGAAGAAGTAAAAGTAACTCTATTTGCAGATGACATGACCTTATACACAGAAAACTCTAAGGAATCCTCCAGAAAACTACTGAAACTAATAGAAGAGTTCAGCAGAGTATCGGGATACAAGATAAACATACAAAAATCAGTTGGATTCCTCTACACCAACAAAAAGAACATTGAAGAGGAAATCACCAAATCAATGCCATTTATAGTAGCTCCCAAGAAGATAAAATACTTAGGAATAAATCATAACCAGAGACATAAAAGACTTATACAAAGAAAACTACAGTACACTTGTGCAAGAAACCAAAAGAGACTTACTAAGTGGAAGAACATACCTTGCTCATGGATAGGAAGACCTAACATTATAAAAGCGTCTATTCTACCAAAAGCGATCTATACATTTCATGCAATTCCGATCCAAATCCCAACAACATTCTTTAATGAGATGGAGAAACAAATCACCAATTTCATATGGAAGGGAAAGAGGCCCTGGAAAAATACGGCGTTACTGAAAAAGAAGAACAAAGTATGAGGCCTTACTTTACCTGATTTTAGAGCCTATTATACCTCCACAGTAGTCAAAACAGCCTGGTGCTGGTACAACAACAGAAACATGGACCAATGGAACAGGATTGAGAATCTAGACATAAACCCATCCACATATGAGCAGTTGATATTTGACAAAGGCCCCAAAATAGTTAAATGGGGAAAAGACAGTCTTTTTAACAAATGGTGCTGGCATAACTGGATATCCATCTGCAGAAAAATGAAACAAGACCCATACCTCACTGCATGCACAAAAAGGAGCTCAAAATGGATCAAAGACCTAAATATACAATCTAAAATGATAAAGATCATGGAAGAAAAAATAGGAACAATGTTAGGAGCCCTAATACATGGCATAAACAGTATACAAAATATTATAAAAAATGTAGAAGAAAAACTAGATAACTGGGAGCTCCTAAAAATCAAACACCTATGCTCATCCAAAGACTTCACCAAAAGAATAAAAAGACAACCTACAGACTGGGACAAAGTTTTTACCTGTGACATTTCTGATCAGTGCCTGATCTCTAAAATTTACACGATACTGTAAAAACTCAACTGCAAAAAGACAAACAACCCAATTAAAAAATGGGCAAAAGACAGAACCAAATGAAATTAAAAGAATCATTTCAGATTACTACGAAAAATTGTACTCTAACAAATTTGAAAACCTAGAAGAAATGGATGAATTCTTGGAAAAACACTACCTACCTAAACTAACACATTCAGAAGTAGAACAACTAAATAGACCCATAACAAAAAAAGAGATTGAAACGGTAATCAAAAAACTTCCAACAAAAAAAAAGCCCTGGCCCGGACGGCTTCACTGCAGAGTTCTACCAAACTTTCAGAGAAGACTTAACACCACTACTACTGAAGGTATTTCAAAGCATAGAAAATGACGGAATACTACCCAACTCATTCTATGAAGCTACCATCTCCCTGATACCAAAACCAGGTAAAGACATTACAAAAAAAGAAAAT
This sequence comes from Elephas maximus indicus, assembly GCF_024166365.1. NCBI lineage: Eukaryota > Metazoa > Chordata > Mammalia > Proboscidea > Elephantidae > Elephas > Elephas maximus. The sequence goes on from NC_064829.1 coordinate 61,774,513, forward strand.
TATAGACCTATATCCCTCATGAACATAGATGCAAAAATCTTCAACAAAATTCTAGCCAATAGAATCCAACAACACATCAAAAAAATAATTCACCCTGATCAAGTGGGATTTATACCAGGTATGCAAGGCTGGTTTAATATCAGAAAAACCATTAATGTAATCCATCACATAAATAAAACAAAAGACAAAAACCACATGATCTCATCAATTGATGCAGAAAAGGCATCTGACAAAGTTCAACACCTATTTATGATAAAAACTCTTACCAAAATAGAAATTGAAGGAAAATTCCTCAACATAATAAAGGCCATCTATGCAAAGCCAACAGCCAATATCACTCTAAATGGAGAGAACCTGAAAGCATTTCCCTTGAGAATGGGAACCAGACAAGGATGCCCTTTATCACCGCTCTTATTCAACATCGTACTTGAAGTCCTAGCCAGGGCAGTTAGGCTAGACAAAGAAATAAAGGGTATCCGGATTGGCAAGGAGGAAGTAAAGTTATCACTATTTGCAGATAACATGATCTTATACACAGAAAACCCTAAGGAATCCTCCAGAAAACTACTGAAACTAATAGAAGAGTTTGGCAGAGTCTCAGGTTATAAAATAAACATACAAAAATCACTTGGATTCCTCTACATCAACAAAAAGAACACCGAAGAGGAAATAACTAAATCAATACCATTCACAGTAGCCCCCAAGAAGATAAAACACTTAGGAATAAATCTTACCAAGGATGTAAAAGACCTATACAAAGAAAACTACAAAGCTCTACTACAAGAAATTCAAAAGGACATACTTAAGTGGAAAAACATACCTTGCTCATGGATAGGAAGACTTAACATAGTAAAAATGTCTATTCTACCAAAAGCCATCTATACATATAACGCACTTCCGATCCAAATTCCAATGTCATATTTTAAGGGGATAGAGAAACAAACCACCAATTTCATATGGAAGGGAAAGAAGCCCCGGATAAGCAAAGCATTACTGAAAAAGAAGAAGAAAGTGGGAGGCCTCACTCTACCTGATTTCAGAACCTACTATACAGCCACAGTAGTCAAAACAGCCTGGTACTGGTACAATAACAGGCACATAGACCAATGGAACAGAATTGAGAACCCAGATATAAATCCATCCATGTATGAGCAGCTGATATTTGACAAAGGCCCAGTGTCAGTTAATTGGGGAAAAGATAGTCTTTTTAACAAATGGTGCTGGCATAACTGGATATCCATTTGCAAAAGAATGAAACAGGACCCATACCTCACACCATGCACAAAAACTAACTCCAAGTGGATCAAAGACCTAAACATAAAGACTAAAACTATAAAGATCATGGAAGAAAAAATAGGGACAACCCTAGGAGCCCTAATACAAGGCATAAACAGAATACAAAACATTACCAAAAATGATGAAGAGAAACCCGATAACTGGGAGCTCCTAAAAATCAAACACCTATGCTCATCTAAAGACTTCTCCAAAAGAGTAAAAAGACCACCTACAGACTGGGAAAGAATTTTCAGCTATGACATCTCCGACCAGTGCCTGATCTCTAAAACCTACATGATTCTGTCAAAACTCAACCACAAAAAGACAAACAACCCAATCAAGAAGTGGGCAAAGGATATGAACACACATTTCACTAAAGAAGATATTCAGGCAGCCAACAGATACATGAGAAAATGCTCCCGATCATTAGCCATTAGAGAAATGCAAATTAAAACTACGATGAGATTCCATCTCATACCAACTAAAAAACTAGGCTGGCATTAATCCAAAAAACACAAAATAATAAATGTTGGAGAGGCTGCGGAGAGATTGGAACTCTTATACGCTGCTGGTGGGAATGTAAAATGGTAGAACCACTTTGGAAATCTATCTGGCGTTGTCTTAAACAGTTAGAAATAGAACTACCATACAACCCAGAGACCCCACTCCTCGGAATATACCCTAGAGATACAAGAGCCTTCACACAAACAGATATATGCACACCCATGTTTATTGCAGCTCTGTTTACAATAGCAAAAAGCTGGAAGGAACCAAGGTGTCCGTCAACGGATGAATGGGTAAATAAATTGTGGTATATTCACACAATGGAATACTACGCATCAATAAAGAGCAGTGACGAATCTCTGAAACATTTCATAACATGGAGGAACCTGGAAGGCATTATGCTGAGCAAAATTAGTCAGAGGCAAAAGGACAAATATTGTATAAGACCACTATTATAAGATCTTGAGAAATAGTAAAAACTGAGAAGAACACATACTTTTGTGGTTACGAAGGGGGAAGGGAGGGAGGGAGGGAGGGAGAGGGCTTTTTATTGATTAATCAGTAGATAAGAACTGCTTTGGGTGAAGGGAAAGACAACACTCAATACATGGAAGGTCAGCTCAATTGGACTGGACTAAAAGCAAAGAAGTTTCCGGGATAAAATAAATACGTCAAAGGTCAGCGGAGCAGGGGCGGGGGTCTGGGGAACATGGTTTGAGGGGACTTCTAAGTCAATTGGCAAAATAATTCTATTATGAAAACATTCTGCATCCCACTTTGAAATGTGGCGTCTGGGGTCTTAAATGCTAACAAGCGGCCACCTAAGACGCATCAATTGGTCTCAACCCACCTGGAGCAAAGGAAAATGAAGAACACCAAGGTCACATGACAACTAAGAGCCCAAGAGACAGAAAGGGCCACATGAACCAGAGACTTACATCATCCTGAGACCAGAAGAACTAGATGGTGCCCGGCCACAATCGATGACTGCCCTGTCAGGGAGCACAACAGAGAACTCCTGAGGGAGCAGGAGATCAGTGGGATGCAGACCCCAAATTCTCATAAAAAGACCATACTTAAGGGTCTGACTGCGACTGGAGGAATCCCGGTGGCCATGGTCCCCAGACCTTCTGTTGGCACAGGACAGGAACCATTCCCGAAGACAACTCATCAGACATGAAAGGGACTGGTCAGCGGGGGGGAGAGAGATGCTGATGAAGAGTGAGCTAATTAAATCAGGTGGACACTTGAGAGTGTGTTGGCAACTCTTGTCTGGAGGGGGGATGGGAAGATAGAGAGAGAGGGAAGCTGGCAAAATTGTCACAAAACGAGAGACTGAAAGGGCTGACTCAATAGGGGGAGAGCAAGTGGGAGAAGGGAGTAAGATGTATGTAAACTTACGTGTGACAGACTGATTGGATTTGTAAATGTTCACTTGAAGCTTAATAAAAATTAATTTAAAAAATGGGCAAAAGATATGAATAGACACTTCACTAAAGAAGACATTCAGGTAGCTAACAGATACATGAGGAAATGTTCACAATCATTAGCCATTAGAGAAATGCAGATCAAAACTACAATAGGATTTCGTCTCACTCCAACAAGGCTGGCATTAAAACACACAAAATACTAAATGTTGGAGAGGCTGTGGAGAGATTGGAACACTTCTACACTGCTGGTGGGAACGTCAAATGGTACAACCACTTTGGAAATCGATTTAGCACTTCCTTAAAAAACTAGAAATAGAACTACCATATGATCCAGCAGTCCCACTCCTTGGAATATATCCTAGAGAAATAAGAGCCTTTACACAAACAGATATATGCACACCCATGTTTATTGCAGCACTATTTACAATAGTAAAAAGATGGAAGCAACCAAGGTGCCCATCAATGGATGAATGGATAAATAAATTATGGTATGTTCATACAATGGAATACTACACATCGATAAAGAACAGTGAGGAATCTGTGAAACATTTCATAACATGGAGGAACCTGGAAGGCATTATGCTGAGTGAAATTAGTCAGATGCAAAAGAACAAATATTGTATAAGACCACTATTATAAGAACTTGAGAAATAGTTTAAATGAGAAGAAAACATTCTTTTGTGGTTACAAGAGGGGGGAGGGAGGGAGGGTGGGTGGGAGAGGGGCTTTCACTAATTAGATAGTAGATAAGAACTACTTTGGGTGAAGGGAAAGACAGCACACAATACGGGTGAGGTCAGCACAATGGGACTAAAACAAAAGCAAAGAAGTTTCCTGAATAAACTGAATGCTTCGAAGGCCAGCATAGCAGGGGCAGGGGTCTGGGGACCATGGTTTCAGGTGACATCTAAGTCAATTGGCATAAGAAAATCTATTAAGAAAACATTCTGCATCCCACTTTGAAGAGTGGCGTCTGGGGTCTTAAACGCTAGCAAGCAGCCATCTAAGATGCATCAATTGGTCTCAACCCACCTGGATCAAAGGAGAATGAAGAACACCAAGGACACAAGGCGATTATGAGCCTAAGAGATAGAAAGGGCCACGTGAACCAGAGACTACATCATCCTGAGACCAGAAGAACTAGATGGTGCCCGGCTACAACCGATGACTGCCCTGACAGGGAACACAACAGAGAACCCATGAGGGAGCAGGAAAGCAGTGGGATGCAGACCCCAAATTCTCATAAGGCCAGACATAATGGTCTGACTGAGACTGGAAGAACCCTGGTGGTCATGGCCCCCAGACCTTCTGTTGGCCCAGGACAGGAACCATTCCCGAAGCCAACTCTTCAGACATGGATTGGACCGGACAATGGGTAGGAGAGGGATGCTGGTGAGGAGTGAGCTTCTTGGATTAGGCGGACACTTGAGACTATGTTGGCATCTCCTGCCTGGAGGGGAAATGAGAGGGTGGAGGGGGTTAGAAGCTGGCGAAATAGACAGGAAAAGAGAGGGTGGAGGGAGAGAGAGGGCTGTCTCATTAGAGGGAGAGTAATTGGGAGTGTGTAGCAAGGTGTATATGGGTTTTTGTGTGAGAGACTGACTTGATTTGTAAACTTTCACTTAAAGCACAATAAAAATTAAAAAAAAATCTGGTAAGACAGAGTCTTGTATAATGTGACATATTCATGAGAATCATTACCCCATCACTTTTGCCATACAGTGTAACCTAATGAATCAGTTTCAACTCATGGTGACCCCATGTGTGTCAGAGTAGAACAGTACTCCACAGAGTTTTCAAAGAGTGATTTTTTGGAAGTATGTCACCAGGCCTTTCTTCCAAGACATCTCTTGGTGGACTCAAACTTCCAACCTTTCAGGTAACAACTGAATATGTTAACCATCTGCACTAGCCAGGGACTCCTAACCTAATGAAGGTCTAACTATCCCATCACTTTTGCCATCCTAAACTGACTGGAACTCCTACTGTACTCAAAGAGAGTACAGTCACCTTAGGTCACCTTATGACCTGTCCACCACAGTTGCTTTATAAAGAGCCCTGAAATAAAGAATTACCTGACAATATTTTTAAATACATATATAGACAAAACAGCTTTAAGTAAATTTATAAACATGCAGTTAAGAACAGGTTTAAGCACAGTGTGATTTGCTTTCAAATGAACAGAATCAGTGGTGCATTTGAAATTGGGTTGCATTTCTACTGGCTTGGTTTTGGTACAAAATCCCAGGGCTGTATGTATCGTACAGAGCCAGGCATACCCGTGCATGGTGCACCTGGCCATGAAGGAGTTAATGTGCCTCTCTCTAAAGTAGTCAATTTCCTTCTTCCTCATCAGTAAAATAAGACCCATAATTTGCAAAATGAACCCACATTCTCCAACACTGAAAAGAAAAAATGGAGTATTTTAATAATTAGCTATTCAAATTATCTTACAGTTATCTGTGATTCATAAAACCAAAAACATAATATAAAATAACATAGATCATAATATTAGTTACAGATGTCAGCTTCCTCCTTTTTTTTCTGAAGAAAAGGTGTTAATGAATTGCTCTAGACCGATTTCTGACATAATTGCCAGGATTGTACAATATCTCATTCTACATTTATGCCAGCAAATTAGCATCTGTGATTCATACAGTGGTAGCTTTCTTAATTTCATCATGTACTAAATACACGTTGTTTAGATTTTCAAAATAACAGGTGGCTCTGTACCTTCCAGACTGAAGAGAATTTGCGATTCTGCCATTGAATTAGCAAATATTTCAGAAAAAATGACACTAACGATATGCTTGTGGACTTCCAGCAAAAATAAGGCCGCAGTTCTGACGAGCTACTAAATACTGAAAATGCATCAGTAATTTCAACTTGTGAAATATGACTTTTAATAATTTTAGCTCTTTTGTTTTTGCTATCTGATTTCGCCCCCGCCCCCGCCCCATGGCAACTATACAACGCTCAGAACTTAAAATTTGTTTTCCAGCATAGGAGGGCAGCTACACATGATGTTAGTAAAAATTGTTTATAATTTTCCGTGCTTGTATGTACTATGTATACTACCATTGCAACCAAGAATTTAGGTTTGCAGACTTTCTCTGCCACTTTGTCTGAGACCTTGGGCACATTTCTGAACTGCTAAGCACAAGGCCCGATACAGAGGAATAAGTCAGAAAACAATGTTGATACCCAATTCCTGGTCGTAATAACCCATTTCTAGCCTATATTTGTGTCTTTTCCCAACCTGAGTATCTGTCTTGGGGCTGCCAACTCATGAGACCAAAGCAAGACAGGGTGTTATTTCTAATCATACAGCTTCCTTTGGGGATCAGGAAATCATTAGGCCTAACTCTACCTGAGTGCAAGCCAGTAGGAGTTTACTATATTTGTCTTTTAAATGGCGAAGCAGAAGTACAGGAAAATCAAATTATTTGCCCAAAGTCATGCATTTGTAGAATTGGAGTTAGTAGTCACTATCTCATGGTCTAATTTCGTAGTCTAGTTTGTCTGTTTCTTTTTTCCTGGACATCTCCTTTATTTAACAGAAGCTTATGCAGTGCTTTCTGAGTTAAGCATTCATTTATGTGATTTACAAATTTTAACTCAGTTGCCTTTCAAGGCAGTTTTATAAATTGACCTGTGGGTGTGACATATTATTATCATTTACATCTTATAAGTGAGGAAACTGAGGCACAGAAAGGTGTAGTAAATGTGTGAGGACACACAGCTCGTATATGGATGTGGCAGAGGCTGTTTGGCTCTGGAATCTACAGTCGATCACTGTCCTGTGCTACCTCTTATTTTCAGGTCTGACATGCCTTTATCCTTTAGGTCAGAACACAAGCAATGTCTGTTTCCCTGCTGTGGTCACTACAGCTCCTGTCCTGTTTAACATATTGACTCCATCACCAAGTAGGATATAAATAAAAAAGTGAGCTCCAAGAGGGCAGGGCATTTATTCTACAGTGCCTGGTACCTACAAAGTGCTCAGCAAAACCATTTTGAATAAATAAATGATCAGATGAATGGATGAATGAATTAGGGGTGTACCTTATTTTAACAGTGTTTTTTGTCTAAAGAGATAAACCAAAATTCAGATGAATAAAATGATTTTATTCATTTCAGTTTCTTCAAATAAGTTTTCTATATATAAAACTGCTCCAGTCTGGGTGAAACAGATTTGTTCAGTTTTAAAATATATATTAGAAAAACATATGTTAAAACCTAAATTAAACAAGCTTTTATCTGCATGGCTCAGTTTCAACCAAGATTAGTTTGGTAGAGGTGAAAATGAATTTTTTCACAGAAATTATCTTGCCATATTTTAAAATAATGTTTCTGTATGGGTGGTATATTTATGCCAGGAAACTGAAGAATAGAATGAAAAATGGGTGGGAGGGGAATTTTGAATATACCTTTATCTTAAATATATCCCCAAGTCACCAGACTCCAAAGGTTTATCAATAAATGCTTGGTTTAACAGAAAAGATTTAGTAGATGAGTTTGCATATCCTTATCATTGTTAAAAATAATCTCATATTTATATCTGAAAAATTGTGGACCATTCAATTTGCTCAAAAGAGACAGAGATAGAGACACATTCAAGAAGGGAAACTAATATAACCAAGAGAAGAGAATGGATTCCTGTATATGAAGATTAATATATGCTAAAGAGAGAAAGATACTGTCAGTGTGGGGTTGATGGAGGGGGTTTGGGCTACTGTTTTAAGATTGGGAAGACAAGGACTGAGTGAAGGATTTCCTAAAAATGTATAAGACTAAGGAGGATATGAAATGTGGTCATTGATTTATTCAACAAATTGCAATATCCTAGATTTTAAGGATCTGCTTAGAATTTAGAAGCAGTTGTTTAGGGTGAATTATAGGTGTATTTCATAAAAGTAGCAGATAGTAAATTAAGGTGAAAATGGCACAGGAAGTTCCCTAACAAGTCCTTAATACAAGTTATGAGAATTTTAATATACATTCCTACATTTTGCAACTGATACAACGAGGGTCAGTAGACTCCTTCATGGAGCGTGGCGCTGGTGAAACCTCCGTCAGAGAAAAAAGTACCAAGCTAAGTGGTTATTGAGTTGACAGCTATGAGTTCCTTTAGATATGTGGTTATGGAAACAAATAATGATGAAAGTGCCTAGTGACTTATGTTTCCTGTTCTTTAATGGGCTAAAAATAAGGAAATTATCTGGTAACAAGAGTAAGAGAGTAACGGAGAATATATATGTTCAAAAAAAATTGAGATGTATTTCTGAGAAGATTCATATGAAGCAGAAGATAATTAAGTGTGAAGTAAAATACACAATTATTTAGCATAACTGCTAGTAGCTGGAACTGGGAAAAAGTTTTGGAGAAGAAAGAATTTGAAAATGCGAACCAAGCTGCATTTACAGATTAGCTGGAATCATAAATTGCTGTATTTAGAAAAAAAAAAAAAAAATTGCCTCTGAGTCGATTCTGACTCATAGAGACCCTGTAGGACAGAGTAGAACTGGCCCATAGGGTTTCCAAGGAGGGACTCATAGATTCAAACTGCTGACCTTTTGGTTAGCAGCCACAGCTCATAAGCACTACACCGCCAGGGTTTCTGCCGTATTTAGAGGGCACATTAAAATATCTGGAATCTCCTCCTAGATGATGATCTCAACCTGGACTAGCATGAAGAAAGTGCTGTCATATATAAATTTTCAGAATGCTCTAACTGCCTGAGTTTTAGGGATTTTCTGCTTACTCAATGCTTGCATCTGAGTCATTGATACATACATTTTCTCTTCAGAAATTTTTACTCTTTGTTTTCTAGATTTCCTTCAGCAAGTTCTTCTACTCATCACTTCTCCCTCCTCACCACAATTCTATGCTTTAAAAAAGTGACCTCTCCCACCCCTGATTTTGAATTTTATTGCCCTGAGTTTTTTTTGTTTGTTTTGATTTTTATCTTTGCCATCTTTGACAGTGTTCCCAGTCTTTGCAGAGGAAGCACAAAGGACACCAAGGACCGCAAATTGCCCACATTGTATAAATCTAGCTGTGCGCTACATGTTGAACTCCTTTTCCAACACTCTCCCTACGTGCCAAGCAGCCTATTTGATAGTCTAGGTCTGTGCTCCCTGGGAATCCATCTTGTCAACTTGAGCAAAACTGTCTTCCTGTCCTCTCACCTTTAATTTGGCTATTAACTGCTACCTAAGTTGAAAAATATAATGAAACAAGAGTCTAGTTGGAGTCTCATACATTACTCCCTAGGATGAAATACAAAGCGGACACACAGCTAGACTGGTGCCAGGTGATACAAAAGCATCAGCATGAAACATAAATGTCCTGGATGGGAGGCCACTTCACCAATCGATGGCTGCAGTTTGAATGCTTTGTCCCTCAGGTGCGTGTTTGGATGTTAGGGTGGTGTACGAGCCTTTCAGCTCTCCACAGTTAATCTTTTCACACTGGCTGATAGATGTTAGTTATGACAAAAGTACGAATTCTAAAACTTAATGCTGTTCTTGTTCCCTGTTTCTCCTAGTTCTTCACTCGATGTGAAATGGCGCTTCCTAATAGACATGCACCCCCTCGTCACCTTACTTCTCAGGGTCTTCTCTTGGCTGGCTCTACCATACGGTAGACCTGTCCACTATAATTAAAGCCATGGTCCCTACCACCCTCCTTTTCTTAAATTTTTCTGTTCTAACTTTGGAATAAGTTTAGCTTTACAGAAAGGTTGTAGGAATATTACAGGGCTCCCCAGTTTCCCTCAGTGCTAACATCTTGTATTACCATGGCACATTTATCAAAACTACAAAATCAGCAGTGGTACCTTATCATTAACTAGACTCCACATTTTATTCGAACTTAATAGATTTTCTTTAATGTCCTTTTTCTGCCCCAGGATTCAGTCTAGGGTACCAACCAATGGGCATTTACATAACATGTCTCCCCAGTTTCCTTTGATCTATGATAGTTTCTCTGTCTTTCCTTGTTTTTTATCACTGTAACAGACTTGAGGAGTATTTGCCAGGATTCCTGTAGACCGTCTCCCAATCTGGGTTTATCCGATTTGTTTTTTTTCCTTCATGATTTAGACTAAGGTTATGAGTTTTTGGAAAGAATACCACAGAGCTATAGTGCCCTTCTTGTCACATAGCATGAGGGATACATGATAGCCACATGACATCACTGGGGATGATAACCTTTCCCACTTGGTTCAGGTAGTATTTGCCGAGATTTTGCTGTGAAGTCACTGTATTTCCCTTTCTATTCTCTTTTCTTTGGAAGCAAATTACTAAACGTAGACCACCTTCAAGCCTCGCCACTCTTCTTTTTGATGGCCACCATCAACTCTATGACTAAGCTCTGGTGTGATTATACCACATTTCTTTGTTAATTTCTAATGTGCCTTTAAATAGTTGTAGAAGGCAGTATAGCCAGCATGCTGCCACCTGTGGAGGATCACTTCTTTCTTTTGAGAGCAGGGTTGATTGCTCCGAAAAAGTTAGCAATAAAGCTCTTACAACACCCAGCTTCCTCATCCCTTACCTATACCCAAAAGAATTAGACCCCAGAGGAGATAATTTGCATGTTCGGATTATGGCATAGCTGGGTGGCACTGAGGGCAGAAGTCTCCTCTGATTCATCGTGGCTTTTTTTTTTTTTCCCCTAGTCATCCCTAAGTGAATTTATTTAGATGTCGTGTTGTGATCTCTGTCTAGACACAGCTACAGTGGGGAGGGAACTGGAAGCCAAAGTTAACTTTCTCAGCCATATCTTCATGCTTATTACTGAATAGCTAAGGAATCCCAAACTGCATATTAGCAATTTAGAAATGTTTCAGGAAGTGTGGCATCGAACTCTGAATCCTGTACAGGGGATGTTTTCCTTCCTTCAAAATATTTACTAGTGAATAAAGTATGGAATGATTCTTTCCTCTCATTTGAAGCTGGACAAATTAATTTTTGAATTCTTAAAGGTGAAGGCCACAGTACTTTGTATGTTGATATCCAATATAGTTAAATAATTTCTTTTGGTGGAATTAATTACTCTGTGCAGGTGATAAGAATAGAAGCTTTTAAAGTTATTGAAATGAAAGTTGCATATACTGATACTACCTTCTCACCTTTTCTAACTCTGGCTTTCTTCCCTGCCATCTTCTTTTCTTATTTAATTGATTTGTAATGGCTTTTCACATATTAGGAACATTAATCCTCAATAATATTATTGCAAATATTTTCCCAGTTTGCCACTCATATTTTAATCTCGTTTGTTATACTTTTCCATATAGAAGTTTTAGTTTTTATATAGCCACATTTATTGATATTTTCATTCATGGGCTCTGGTTTTTGTCATGTTCTTAGAACTGCTTTCCCCAGTGCAATATATAATACATTTTCCCTTGTTTTCCTTGAGTAGTTTTCAGATTTTTTTTTCTACATTTATTTCTGGACACTGTATTCTGTCCTGTTGTTCTTTCTGATTTTCTCTGGAATAGTGCACAGAAATTTTCAGTATTTTATCCAGGGTCACACAGAGTGTAAGTACCAGAACCTGGCTTGCACAGTCCCTTACATTCTCAACTGATTTCAGAGCTGCCCCTCATTTAGTGGAGATTTATAAGTATTTCTTTTGGAATTTCTATTTCAAAACTACTGAGGCTTCCTATGCAAGGATAAGCTGTGTTTTCCCTTAATATGGAGAGAACGCTGATGTTTACTAAGGTGGTGAAACAGTCAAGACAGAAGCTGCTGCCTTTTATTGTCCTCTATATATTTAAAAAAAAATTAGACCATCTTTAATTGAACTCCAGGTACTTTATGGGCATCATCCTCTGTACTGTGTGTCTTCGTCATCATGTTGAAGAAGAGGTATTCTTTAACAATGTTTTGAGAATGGGTAAATTTGGAGACAGGAGTCACTATGATAAGGTGATACAGTAAGTACAGTGAGATAGACTCCTACTTGCACTTTAATATTTTGTAAACTTTCCCTGCCCTGGCATAGTGGTTAAGTGCTATGGCTGCTAACCGAGAAGTCAGCAGTTCGAATCTGCCAGGCGCTTCTTGGAAACTCTGTGGGGCAGTTCTACTCTGTCCTATAGGGTCACTATGAGTTGGAATTGACTCAACGGCAGTGGGTTTTTAGTTTTTGGAAACTCACCCTTGCTTTGCAACAACTGAACCAACACCTACTCTCAACAAATTCTTCATCACAATCGCCTTCACTTGCTGCACACATGCAACTTTTAAATCATTGAAAAGGCTTCAAGCCTTTTCTTCTAAAGCAAGGCTAAATAAGGGCCATATATTCTGACTTACCTACAAATTTGACTTAAAGACACACTTAGGAACGGATCTCATTCGTAACCTGGGGACTGCCTGTATTGATCCTGGTAGAGAATGCTATCATTTTAGCTCCTAATTCTAAACTTCAGAACCAGTGGTTACCATCTGAACTAAGTAGCCAGGTTGCCACTGGTATCCAAATTTGGTCCCAAATTTAAATGAACCTGTTTCAAAGGAAAATAGGGAGAAAGAAATAAGTAAGAAAAAGAGAGAGAGGAGAGACAAAAGGAGATGGAAGATGTTACTTCCTAGAATCACAGAACCTTAGTCAAAACCTTAGAGATTATTCTATTTGCCCCTTAGAAGAAATAGATACTCAATGAAAGAGAATAACGCTTGTCTCCTAATTACAAACACAGGATTCTTTTAACTTTATTCCAGGAAAAATACCACTATCTTGCATCTGAATTCTTGATGATGAAAAATGATGTACAGATGTAGGCGGAACATATATTTTGCTTTAGCTACAACAGCAACAAGGGATCAAACTTAGAATAGATACATTTGCTATGGTGGAAACCCTGGTGGTGTAGTGGTTAAGTGCTACAACTGCTAACCAAAGGGTTGGCAGTTCAAATCCACCAGACGCTCCTTGGAAACTCTATGGGTCAGTCCTACTCTGTCCTATAGGGTCACTATGAGTCGGAATCAACTCAACGGCACTGGGTTTGGTGTTTTTTAATTTTTTTTTTGCTATGGTAGATGAACACCTGTGTCCTATATTTCAGAACTCCACAGACCCTATGATATATTTTGAATAATTCAGTACATTTACAAACCATAATTCAAATTGCTATAGATCTTTAGGTAAATCAACACATTTAATGATTTTTTTAAAAATCAAACTATTTATAAGATCCTTCTTCTCTGTAGGAATTAATACTGTTCTGTTCAGAGTGACCAAGAAGAGCACTCGAATCTGATGCACAGCCACAATTTATGAATATATGATGTGTCTTCATTACTTAATCAATCATATCTGGTAGTTATTCCTTTCATTTGCCTACTCGATGGATTTAAAGTATGAGCACTAGGTTCAGGCCAATAACACTCTTTCATGGTTTACAGCTTTACTATCATTTTCTTCACTGTGGTACATTAAAAACGAAAAAGGGTAAGCTTACATGAGTGATCACTCAACTGTAGCTGCAAAGATCCCGCTCTCACCATTCTACTTCCCAGAGAGGGAAGGACTAGAATAGAACTGGTCTAGGTTGTTTCTCTCTCTCTCTGTGTATGTGTGTCTGTCTCTCTCAGATTTATATAGAAGGATAAAGAAATTGCGGGTGGTACAGTCGGTTAAGCACTTGACTACTAACCAAAAGATTGGTGGTTCAAACCAACCCAGAGGTGCCTAGGAATAAAGGCCTGGTGATCTACTTCCAAAAGGTCATAACCATAAAAACCCTGTAGAAGACAGTTTTACTCTGCACACATGGGGTCGCCATAAGTTGGAATCAACTTGATGGAAACTGGTTTTAGAAAACAAACCCCAAGAGAATCAGGGATATCAGGAGTCCAGGGACCTACCTTTCGCATGCATTTTTTGCCTCCCAGTGTTTTACAGGGGCTTCACGGCAGTGACACCAGGCTCTCCTTGTACAAACTTAATTGGAATAAGATTGTATCTTAGTTTTATGCTCTTTTTTATTCCCTTAAAAAAAAAATCATTTTAATTCATTGGTGGCTACAGAACTCAGGGCTGAGAAGCAAAGGGTGAGAGCTAAGTGCACTGCATAGGGAGGCTTAATAAACCTCCCATGCCTCTTGCTGCCAATGCATCTCTGGCCTGCGGTGCCTCCCACACACCCGCCATCATTCTGTCCATCTGAAACATAGGCTTTTTGAGCCTGTTGCACCGAAACTCCCTGTGCTGATTCTCAGAAAATTCAGGAAGTTGAAACTAGCCCATCCTGGCTCTGAGCCTTTCTCCAGCTATCCGTATATCACACCTTTGAAGTATTTTAAAATTTATTTAAATGCCATGGACAGAGTTCAATGTTTACCATTAGAACTGGTTGGGCCATCAGTTGTGATTGAAGCTCTTTTGAGTCACTTGGTTTCCTGAAACAGTTAAAGCAGCTCTTAAAGGCACCTGCATTACTAAAGAGATTGGATTAAACCGTGGTTCTTCTTTGTTGTTGTTGTTTGCCATTGAGTAGATTCTGATTCATAGCAACCCTATACAACAAGAGTAGAACTGCTCCATGGGTTTCCTAATCTGTAAAGTTTACAGCTCAGGTCTTCTCTCCCTTGGAGTAGCTGATGGGTCCGAATAGCTGACATTTCAATTAGTACCCTAGCACTTGACCATTATACCACTCAGGCTCCTTTGTGGCTCTTCTTACTTAAAGTGTATTATCTTCAGCTTACCTTTACTTGAGTTTCATCCAAGAAAAAGTCCAGTGGCCTAACAATAAATTTTCAACGCACTTAAATTGATTCAATTCTCTTTCCTTGACAACAGCTTGTCAGGTATTTTACGTTTGTGGAGTCTTTGGAGGGAACAGCACTGCTTCTTAAATCCTGTCATACTGATCTGTACTGGTGATGCTTGGGCTCCTGTGGGTGTTCTTCATGGATGGAGAGGAGGATCGCACGGCAGCCTGGGACAAAGCACCATATGGCTGGGGTGAGGTGAAGGATGATACAGGGACTAGAGAGATGGGAGGGAAGATGTCACAGCTTGTCAATCTTTATCCCCAGAGGAAGCTATGGTGACAGGGGAATGATTAAAATGGCAGGATTGGGGTCCCTGAGCATGGAAAAAGGATCTATGCAATGGCTAGGAATTCAATGACATAAACTCAAGAAAAAGGGTGGAAAAGAATGGAGCTGGGGATAGGAAGAAGGGTAGCTCTCCTGTACTGGGTGAAAGATGCCAGAAAGTGACATTGGGGGAGAGATGATTAAAGGTGTATTCCCAAAGCCTTGAAAAAGTTATAGATGGAAGGGGTACAATGATTAGTAAGAAAATATAGAGAGGGAAAAGAGACCTGAAATGAAGTAAATTATTGAATAAGACACGTAAGATGATGAATAGAAGAAAATGAAAGATTTTTTTTTTTCTTTTCTGCTACATGTGGTCACTATGAATTGGAATCAACTCAGTGGCAATGGATATAAGAAGTAATAGTATAGAGATAAAGACCTGGTAAAGAAATTAGGAAGGGACATGGAGATGAGCAAGCATTGTCCTTACAGAAGAAACACCCTTGTCCCCACTTACCTGACCTATCAGGTTTAACTCAAATCTCCCAAAGCCTTTCTTTTAGGATTCCTAGACCTCCAGCCAGACATCATCACATTTGGCCAACAACAACAGGCATTCTGCTCCCTGACTCTAAAGATAGAGAAATAATAACAGTAGCCATTTGTTGAGTATAAACTGTATGCTAGAGACTATGAGCAGCTCTTCACATCCATTTCTCCTCATCATTTATAAAAACCAGTTGCCACCAAGTCAACTACAACTTACAGTGATTCCATGTGTGTCAGAGTAAAACTGTGTCCCGTAGGATTTTCAATGATTTTTCAGAAGTAAATCTCCAAGCCTTTCTGCCAAGGCACCTCTGGGGGACTCCAGCCTCCAGCCTTTTATTTAGCAGCCAAGCTCATTAACCGTTTGCACCACCCAGGGACTCCATTGTCACTTAAGAGCCCAGAAAATTAAATATTTTTGGTGAAATACTTTGATCATCTTAAATGTAAAAAGTAAGGCTCAGAGAAGTTAAATAACTATCTGGTTGACCAGCTATTATTTTTAACCATTTTACCAGGTATTGTTTTTCTCTTCATTTTGCTTGAAAATATCTCAAACTCTGAGAGGTATTGTTATCTCTGCTGACTTGATAATACATCCAAAAACTTGTTTCTACTCTTATCCCTTAGCATGGCCAAAGGCAATTCCTCTTAGGTTACAACCTTAACCTCACAATGCTCTTTGATGTATGGTCCCTGGAATAAGAATCACAATTCCTATAACAGGCCCTAGGTTCTCATCTGGATGCACAGGTCAGCCCAAACCAACTTTCCAGACTTCTTTTCTGCTTCTTAATGAAGGCAGTATTTTTTTTAGGAACATTCTTATATTAACACCCCTTCTACCTTGCTTGGCACATAGGTTGTGTTTTATTTTCCCTTTTTCATTTGGTCCAAAATAAAATATTCTCACCCCAGTCCTACATTTCTCTTGGAACCTTCCTCCAAGTTCCATATTTCAATATACTGGTAGTCCCCAAATTACAACAGGGTTCTGTTCTGATGACTCCATTGTAAGTCGGTTCTGACATAAGTCAAACACTTCTGTTTGTTTCTGTTTTCATTATCATTGCCCTTTATTATAAGTATCTTTATAACTCTGATCTTTATCTGTATTTGGGGATTGGAAAATTACATATAATCTTCTGCAAGGGAACATCTGAGAACAATAATATCAGCAAATTATGCAGTAAAAAAAAAGCAGATGTCCATAAGTACACTGCATTGTAACTCGAATTTGTCATAAGTTGAGGACTACCTGTATTCTGTAATTTATTAACAGAGTACAGGCATACCTCAGAGATATTGCAGGTTAGGATCCAGACCACAGCAATAGGCATATATCACAATAAAGTAAGTCACGTGAATTTTTTGGTCTCCCAGCGCATATAAAAGTTATGTTGACACTATACTGTAGTCTATTAGGTGTGCAATAGCATTATGTCTAAAAAAAATAATGTACCTACCTTAATTAAAAAATACTTTATTGCTGTAAAATGCTAACCATCATCTCAGCCCTCAGCGAGTCATAATCTTTCTGCTCGTGGAGGGTCTTACCTTGATGTTGATGGCTGCTGACTGATCAGGGTGGTGGTTGCTGAAGGTTGGGGTGGCTGTGGCAATTTCTTAAAAGAAGACAATGAAGTTTGCTGCATAGATTGACCCTTTCTTTCATGAAAGATTTCTCTACAGCATACAAAGCTGTTTGATAGCATTTTACCCACAGTAGAACTTCTTTCAAAATCAGTCAGTTCTCTCAAATGCTCTCAACTAAGTTTATGTAATATTCTAAATCCTTTGTTGTCATTTCAACAATGTTCACAGCGGCTTCACCATGAATAGATTCCATCTCAAGAAACCACTTTCTTTGCTCTTCCGTAAGTAGCAACTCCTCATTTTTAAAGTTTTGCCCTGAGATTATAGCAATTCGGTAATATCTTCAGGTTTCACTTCTAATTCTAGCTCCCTTGCTATTCCTAGGACATTTGCAGTTACTTCCTCCACTGATCTGGAACCCCTCAGTGTCATACGTGAGGGTTGAAATCAGCTTTCTACAAACTCGTATTAATGTTGATATTTGACCTCCTCCCAGGAATCACAAATGTCCTTAGTGGCATCTAGAATGGTGAATCCTTTCCAGAGGTTTTCAATCTACTTTGCCCAGATCCCTCAGAGGAATCACTATCTATGGCAGCTATAGCCTTATGAAATGTATTTCTTAAATAATAAGACCTGAAAGTCAAAATTACTGCTTGATTCACGGGCTGCATGAAAACAACATTAATCACCTTGTACAACTCCATCAGAGCTCTTGGCTGACCAGGTGCATTGTCAATAAGCAGTAATATTTTGAAAGGAATCTTTTTTTTTTTTTTTTTCTGAGCAGTAGGTCTCAATGGTGGGATTAAAATATTCAGTAAACCATGTTGTAAACAGGACATGGAACAAGGAATATCATTGCTGATGTCAAATGCATCTTGGCTAAAAGCAGAGAATACCGGAAAGATGTTTACCTGTGTTTTATTGACTATGCAAAGGCATTTGACTCTGTAGATCATAACAAATTAAGGATTACATTGCAAAGAATGGAAATCCCAGAACACTTAATTGTGCTAAGAGGACCAAGAGACAGTCGTTCAAACAGAACAAGGAAATATGCTAAGCAAATAATCCGAGAAGCTGGACTATATGAGGAAGAATGGGATATCAGGATTGGAGGAAGACTCATTAACAACCTGATTTGCAGATGACACAACCTTGCTTGCTGAAGGTGAAGTGGACTTGAAGCACTTACTGATGAAGATCAAAGGCTACAGCCTCCAGTATGGATTACACCTCAACATAAAGAAAACAAAAATCCTCACAGCTGGACCAATAAGCAACATCATGATAAACAGAGAAAAGATTGACGTTGTTAAGGGTTTCATTTTACTTGGATCTACAATCAACACCCATGGAAGCAGCAGTCAGGAAATCAAAGATATATCGCTTTGGGAAAGTCTTCTGCAAAAGCAGATGTCTCTTTGAGGACTAAGGTGTGCCTGACCCAAGTCGTGGTATTTTCAATCGCCTCCTATGCATGTGAAAGCTGAATAACGAATAAGGAAGACCAAAGAAGAATTGATGCCTTTGAACTGTGGTGTTGGTGAAGAATACTGAATATACCATGGGCTGCTAGAAGAACAAACAAATCAGTCTTGGAAGAAGTACCACAAGAATGCTCCTTAGAAGCAAAGATGGAAAGACTTGGTCTCATGTAATTTGGACATGTTATCAGGAGGGACCAGTCCCTGGAGAAAGACATCACGCTTGGCAAAGAGGAGTGTCCACGAAAAAGAGGAAGACCCTCAAGAAGATAAATTGTCACAGTGGCTGCAACAATGAGTTCAAACAGTGAGGACAGAATAGTGCAGGACTGGGCAGTGTTTCGTTCTGTTGTACATAGGGTTGCTATGAGCTGGAACCAACTCGATGGCACCTAACAACAACAACAACAAGAGTGTTGTAAACAAATGTGCTGTCATCCAGGCTTTGTTGTTCCATTTTTAGAGCACAGGCAGAGTAGATTTAGCATAATTCTTAAGAGCCCTAGTATTTTCAAAATATTAAATGAGCATGGGCTTCAATTTAACATCACCAGTTGCAATAGCGCCTAAAAAGAGGGTCAGCCTGCCCTTTGAAGCCAGGCATTGGCTTCTCCTCTCCAGCTATGAAAGACCTAGATGGCATCTACTTCCAATATAAGGCTGTTTCGTCTACACTGAAAATCTGTTGTTTAGTGTAGCCACCTTCATGGATCATCCCAGCTAGATCTTCCGGATAACTTGCTGCGGCTGTTACGTCAACATTTGCTGCTTTACCTTGCAATTTTATGTTATGGTGACAGCTTCTCTCCTTAAACTTCCTAGATCAACTTTGGGTAGCTTCAGACTTCCTTCTGCAGCTTTCTCACCTCTCTCAGCCTCCACAGCATTGAACAGCGTTAGGGCCTTGCTCTGGTTTAGGCTTTGGCTTACAGGAATGTTGTGGCTGCTTTGATCTTGTATCCAGACCATTAGACTCTCTTCATCTCGGCGATAAGGCTGGTTCTCTTCCTTATCATTTGTGTGTTCCCTAGAGTAGCGCTTTTAATTTCCTTGAAGAACTTTTCCTTTGCACTCACAACTTAGCTTACTATTTGGCACAAGAGGCCTGACCTTTGGCGTATCTCAGCTCTCGACATGCCTTCTTCACTAAGCTTCATCATTTCTGGCTTTTAATTTAAAGTGGGAGACGTAAGACTCTTCATTTCATTTGAACACTTAGAGGCCATTGTAGAGTTATTGATTGGCCTAATTCTACTATTGTTGTGTCTCAGGGAATAGGGAGGTCAGAGAAGAGGGAGAGAGACAGGGAAATGGCCGGTAGGTGGTGCAGTCAGAATACACACAACATTTATAGATGAAGTTTGCCATCCTATGTTGGTGTGGTTTGTGGTGCCCCAAAATAATTGCCATAGTAACACCAAAGATCACAGATCACCATAACAGATATAATAATAATGAAAAAGTTTGAAATATTGCGAGAATTACCAAATTGTGACACAGAGACATGAAATGAGCACAAGAGGTTGAAAAATGGTGCGATAGTCTTGCTCCACGCAGGGTTGCCACAAACTTTCAATTTGTAAAAAATATAGCTGCAAAGCACAACAAAACAAGGTAACCTGTAGCAATAATTAACATAGCCTACTTGCAATTACAGCTCAGTCTCCTCCTAGCACATGTTCTCAAATAGCCACTTTGGAGGCTTCTGAAAGGGAATTTTCTAGCCAAAGTCTACCCTATTTTATGCAAATAACACATGTGTTATATGTTTTCTGCCAACTGCACCCTCCTCTCAAGGTATTTTTGTAAGCACACTATGCTAATTTTTTTTTAAAATTGTAAAAAAATTAGCATAGCGTGCTTACAAAAATACCTTGAGGGGAGGGTGCAGTTGGCAAAAAACTTATGTTGTGTAAAAATATGGTGAACATTATAATTTTACAAATTCACAAAGCCTCTCATTTAGCTAACATGACAAGATTTTGAGACCCAGTCACACAGAGGTTAAGTGCTAAGTTGCTAACCTAAAGGTTGGCAGCTCCAACCCACCAGTCACTCAGTGGTAGGAAGATGTGGCAGTCTGCTTCCATAAAGATTACAGCCTTGGAAACCCTATGGGGCAGTTCATCTCTGTTCCATGGGGTCGCTATGGGTCGGAATCAACTTAATGGCAATGTGTTTAATGATTGACTAACATAAGCTGTGCTAGACTTGGGGATTAAGGTGGTGAACAGTTTAGACTTGGTTCCGTAATCTAATAGAGCATGCAATTTGATGTACCAAACCAACACCAAACCCCATTGTCATCAAGTCTATTCCAAATCATAGCAACCCTATAGGACAGAGTAGAATGCTTCATAGAGTTTCCAAGGAGCAGCTGGTAGATTCAAACTGCTGACTTTTTGGTCAGTAGCCGTAGTATGTCATAGCTATTAACCACTGTGCTACCAGTACTCCAAGCGCCCTGATAGCAGCAGGTATCATACCTGTCCCTATTAAAGCCCAAAGTTCAGGGGCTCAAGCTAGTTTAGGGATTGGTGAGGTGATACCTAAGCCAAAATCTGAAGGAGGAGCCTATATCAGAGCTACTATGTAGCTGGCATGGGGTGGGGTGGGGTCTGAGGAAAGGGAGCGGCTTTCCGGCCCAGACACCTGCACACAAAAGCAGCAGAGGTGAGAGCTTAAAGTCTTCATGGAACTGAGTAAGATTCAGTGTGGAGAGCTGAGAGATACTAAGGAACCACGTGTACACCCAGAGTCCTTGGAAACTCCTCAAACCCAAGTACTCACCCCTGAAGACCCTCCACTAGATCCTTTCTCAGGCTTACACCTGCCCAAGACAACTGAGAAAGTAGAGCTGGTATGGGAGGATCATTGTTGGAGGTGGTAGGAGATAGGTTCTTGAGCGCAAAGCTACAGTAGGGAGAATTACTGAGCTGTACAGACCTTCACACAGCAGTGTCTGGCATAGTAAATGAATTAATGATTGGATGTATAAATCTGTTTTACCAAAGAAAGTCATGGAATGGATGACCTAATTCTCTAGTGCTGTGACTATGATAATTTATCAATATTATAAATTAACTATGCTTCCCAATAGAGCAATTTAATAAGAACATGTGTTCTAAGTTCTAAACTATTATCCTACAAAGCTTAGAATGAAAATTATTTGTAGGTGAGAAACAGTCCCACACTCTTTAAGTGTCTTACATGTGTACACCTTGAGTCCTCAAATTAGTTCATTGATTTTTTCAGGGCAAATCCCATACTAAAAAAAAAAAAAATCATATCTTCAAGCTTAAAGGAACTTAATAGACATTCAGTAAACTGGCTATTTAAGTACTAAAACCAAAAAAACCAAACCCACTGCCGTCTAGTCGATTCTGACTCATAGCGGCCCTATAGGACAGAGTAGAACTGTCCCATAGTTTCCTGTCCCATAGGAGCACCTGGCAGATTCGAACCGCCAACCCTTTGGTTAGCAGCCATAGTACTTAACCACTACGCCACCAGGATTTATACTGCATAAATTCTTTTAAGTAAAGATTAAGACTTAAAGAGATCTCATGGAGTATGTTAACTTCAACCATGTATAAATGAAAAATAAATGTTGTTAGGTGCCATCCAGCCAGTTCCAACTCACAGCGACCCTATGTACAACAGAATGAAACACTGTCCTGTCCTGTGCCATCCTCACAATCATTGCTATGTTTGAGCCCGTTGTTTTCTTTATGTTGAAGTGTAATCCATAAAGAAGGGTATAGTTTTTAATCTTCATCAGAAAATGCCTCTCATTCTCTTCACTTTCAACAAGCAAGGATGTGTCATCTGAATATCATAGGTTGTTAATGAGTCTTCCTCCAATCCTCATGCCATATTCTTCTTCATATATTCTAGCTTCTCAGATTATTTGCTCTGCATACAGGTTGAACAAGTATGGTGAAGGAATACCACCCTGACACATACCTTTCCTGATTTCAGACCATCCAGTATCCCCTTGTTCTGTTTGAATGACTGCCTCTTTGTCTATGTACAGGTTCTGCATGAGCAGAATTAAGTGTTCTTACCTGGTCCTGTGAAAGCCCAAAATTCAGGGGCTTAAGCCAGTTTAGAGAAAAGTGAGGTGATACCTAAGCCAAAATCTGAAGGAGGAGCCTATATCAGAGCTGCAATTCAGCTGGGGTGGTGGGGGGAGAGATGGGGGTCTGAGGAAAGGGAGTGGCATTCCAGCCCAGATACCAGCATTCCATTCTTTGCAATGTTATCTGTAATTTTTTATGATCCACAAGGGTGAATGCCTTTGCATAGTCAATAAAATACAGGTAGACATCTTCCTGGCATTCTCTGCTTTCAGCAAAGATCCATCTGATATCAGCAATGATATCCCTAGTCTTACAGCCTCTTCTGTATCCTGCTTGAATTTCTGGCAGTTCCCTGTCGAGGCACTGCTGCAACTGCTTTTGAATTATCTTCAGCAAAATTTTCTTGTGTGCCATGTTAATGACATTGTCCATCATGTTGGATCACCTTTCCTTGGAATGGGCACAAATATGGATCTCTTTCAGTCAGTTGGCCAGGCAGCTATCTTCCAAATTCCTTGGCATACAGGAGTGAGTACCTCCAGCACTGCATCTGTTTGTTGCAACATCTCAGTTGGTATTCCATCAATCCCTGGAGCCCTGATTTTCACCAGTGTCTTCAGTTCAGCTTGAACTTCTTCCTTCAATACCATTGGTTCTTGTTCATATACTACCTCCTGAAATGGATGAACATTGAAAATTCTATTTGGTACACTGACTCTGTGTAACCTTTCGGTCTTCTTTTGTTGCTTCCAATATAATTCAATATTTTGTCCACAGAATCCTTCAAAATTGTAACTGGAGGCTTGCATTTTTCTTAAGTTCTTTCAGCTTGAGAAATGCCAAGCATGTTCTTCACTTTTGGTTTTCTAACTCCAGGTCTTTGCACATTTCATTATAAAACTTTATCTTCTTGGCTGCCCTGTGAAATTTTCTGTTTAGCTCTTTTACGTCATCACTTCTTCCATTTGCCTTAGCTACTCTACATTGAAAAGCAACTTTCACAGTCTCTTCTGACATCCATTTTGGTCATTTCTTTATTTCCTGTCTTTTTAATGACCTTTTGCTTTGTTCATGTATGATGTCTTCGATGCCATCCCACAACTTGTCTGGTCTTCAGTCATTTGGTGTTCAATCTATCAAATCTGTTCTTGAGATGGTCTCCAAATTCAGATAGGTTATATTCAAGGTCATATTTTGGTTCTTGTAGACTTGTTTAAATTTTCTTCAGCTTCAACTTAAACTTGCATATGAGCAATTGATGGTATGTTCATAGTTGCCCCGGATTTGTTTTGACTGATGATATTGAGTTTTCCATTGTCTCTTTCCACAGAGGTAGTTGATTTGATTCCTGTGTTTTCCATGTAGTAAGGTCCATGTGTATGGTCACTGTTTATGTTGTTGAGAAAAGGTATCTGCAATGAATAAGTTGTCGGTCTGGAAAAATACTATCATGCAATCTCTAGCATCATTTCTATCACCAAGACAATATTTTCCAACTACTAATCCCTCTTGCTTGTTTCCAACTTCTGCATTCCAATCACCAGTAATTATCAATGCATCTTGATTGTATGTTTGATCAAATTCAGACTGCAAAAGTTAGTGAAAATCTTCAATTTCCTCATCTTTCACATTAGTGATTGGGGCATAAATTTGAATAATAGTCGTATTAAGTGGTCTTCCTTGTAGGCTTATGGATATTATCTTATCACTGACAGCATTGCACTTCAGGATAGATCTTGAAAAGTTCTTTCTGATGATGAATGTGAGGCAATTCCTCTTCAATTTTGCATTCCCAGCATAGTAGACCATATGATTATCCGCTTCAGAATGGCCAATGCCAGTTCATTTTAGCTCAGTAATGCTAGGACATTGATCTTTATGTATTCCATTTCCTTTTTGACAATTTCTAATTTTCCTAGAAAATTACTTTATATGTTCCACGTTTCAATTATTAATGGATATTTGTAGCTGTTTCATCTTATTTTGAGTCATGGCATATCAATAAATGAAAGTCCGGAAAGCTTGGCTCCATCGGTGGCATTAAGGTCAACTCTTCTTTGAGGAGGCAGCTCCTCCTCAGTCATTTTTTGAGTGTCTTCCAATATGAGGGGCTCATCTTCTGGCACTGTATCAGATAAGGTTCTGCTGCTATTCATGAGGCTTCCAATGGCCAATTTTTTCAGAAGTAGACTGCCAGGTCTTTTTTCCTAGTCTGTCTTAGCCTGGAAAAAAAAAAAAAAAATTTTTTTATTTTTTGCTCCCCTGAAAACTGTCCACCATGGGTGGCCCTGCTGGTATTTGAAATACTGGTGGTATATATTCAAACATCACAACAACATGCAAGCCACCACAGTACAACAAACTAATTAACATATGGTTAAAATGAATAATGACATAAAATCATTACTATTTGGAATATTCACATTTCTTAGTTTCACTGCAGATCTTAATGTACAAGCTCAAAATCCATGATTACTGGGATTGTGAAATTTACATGAGATTTTAGGAAAAAAATGCTGCTCTTTTAATCATTGACCATCACAACCAAGCTTTTTTTGCAGTAATTTTGTGAAATTTACTTTATGAAGTGTAAAAATTTTAATCCAAAATCTAGATTTTACTTACTGTCTCCATTTACTGGAGAATTTGGTGTCAACAGAACAGCAACAAAAAGCAAAATGGGAAAAAGAGGTTTTGCCTTTAAAAAAAAAAGAATTAAATGTTTCTATCATTTCACTAACCATATCTCTTCATAGTTTACTTTTATTGAATCTTGAAGCTAATAAAGAGATGTAACAAATAAAGTAGCAGTTGATCTGACGGCCACATTAATAAGGTTTTAGTTAGCATCATGGATAATGAAAAGTTAGAGTGGTAGGGAAATACATTTATTAGTTTGATGTTCAGTGCAAATTAAATATGTTTGCATTTTTATGAATGCATCTTATCATCTTTCATCGGCCTCATAGGGAGTGGAGGTCATACACTGCTAATGAGCTCAGAGAAAAATTAATGTGCATAAACATTTTATAGTAAAAATTTGAAAGAAGGAGCCTCTGGTAACTACAAAGAATTGTGGCTTTATAGAAAAATTAACCCAATAATGTACTGGACTATTGCCGTATTAGCCCAAGACTAGTCTACTGAACAAAATCAAACTGTCATTTTTTGTTTGTTTCAAAACTATCCATTCTTCAGATTTGCATTATCTTCAGACACTACCTCCTTTCTCTGGATTTTATTATGAGACATTTTTTTTTTAAGGTATTCCTTTTTTTTTTTAAGAATATGTTGTTATAGTGTGGCAAATTTGCCTCTTCTTCTCCATGACAACAGATAAAGAAACTGTAACCATGGCAACAGTAATGGACCAGAGAGATTAGGGCCAGACTGGAGATTAAGCTTCTAAGAGCAAAGAAAAGAAGTCTTGATTGGTTCCTTATTGAGACCTTATTTGAAGACAAGTTACTGTTGAGAGAAAGCATGGAGGATTAGTGAGAACAAAATTAATTCCCCTATATAAAATCAGAAGTCATTCCTTTGTTAAAAATGTGTCTCTTCCTTTTAATATAAAAAAAATATAAGGACTGTATAAATTGAGGCAGGGAGTCTAATTAGTTCTTTTCTGAACTATATCTCTACCATCTGAGTGTGGACCAGATCAGGGAGAAGACACGGCTGGAAGTCTGGAGAGAGAGCATTTGTGTGCAGACTACTGTTGGTCACTTTGTTGGCAATCCCTGAATGGGTGGATTAATGATGACATCATATATGAGTGAGGTGCTCTTGGGAAAAAAGGGTTTGGAAACTTCCCTCCTGCGCATTTATTTTTTAATAATATTTTGTTGTATTTAAGGTGAAAATTTACACAGTAAATTAAGTTCCCATTTTAACAATTTCTATACAATTATTCGGTGATATTGGTTAGATTTTCTGCAATGTGTCATCATGTACATTTATTCCATTCTGTTTGTACCATTTCCAGTACTCCAGTTTTCCTGCTGCCTTACTTTCTCATCTTTGCTTTGGAGTAATTTTTGAAAACTTGGTCTTATATAGTTTTTTAAAGGAGTTCATTACTTACTGGTGATATTCTTTATTTTATGAGCCAAACTGTTACTTAGCTAAAGGTGACCTCAAGGGATAATTTCAATCTAAGGTTTAAAGAGCATCACAGGGCTATCATCTCAGAGTCCTGTAGTCTCAACTGGTTCAGTAAGTTTGGACTGTTTAAGAATTTGAGTTCTGTTACACAGTTTTCTCCTGTCCTGTCGGGACACATCTACTGTGGCCCTGATCAGAACAGTCAGTATTGGTAGCCAGGCATCATCTAGTTCTTACAGTCTCAGGGTAGATGAGGCCGTGGTTCACGTAGATAACTAGTCCTGTAGACTACTATCTTCTCTGAGTCTTTCGTTTCCTTCTTTCTCTTTTTTTCTGGATGAATAGAGACCAATAGTTGTATCTTAGATGGCTGCTCCAAAGCTTTTAAGACCCCAGGCACTACTCACCACGTTGGGATGTAAAACATACACTTTCTGAAGTATATTATGCAAATTAGTTGTCCCACTAGAAAACTAGAGTCTTAATCCTTCAAAATCAGTAAACCAATCTCACAAAGTATTTGCTTATGTCTAAGAAGTATCCATTCTCCTGTTCTTTTAAAACTTTTTTTTTTAGCTTCTTGAAAATTCTCAAAAGGTTTTATCAAGTAATCACAGATTACATTTTGATTTATAAAAATCTTTTTTAAAAGACTCAAAGGTAACCATTTTCTTTAAACTGGTAAAATGTATAAAACAAAACAACAACAACAACAACAAATTGCT
The DNA here is from genome assembly GCF_024166365.1 of Elephas maximus indicus. NCBI lineage: Eukaryota > Metazoa > Chordata > Mammalia > Proboscidea > Elephantidae > Elephas > Elephas maximus. The sequence goes on from NC_064829.1 coordinate 61,802,339, forward strand.
GTTGAGTCCATTCAGACTCACGGCGACCCATGTGTTTCAGATTAGAGCTGCCCTCCATAGAACTTTCATGACTATGAGCTTTGGAAAACAGAACACAATGCTTTTCTTTAGAAGCACCTCTGGGGGCATTTGAACTGCCAACCTTTTGGTTAGTAGTCATCTCTTAACCATTTGCACCTCCCAGGGACTGATAAGATGTGTAGGTTTTACATTTTTAGTAAATGTGTGATCGATGACCTCAGATTGATATATTGATAAATGTGGTGTTTGTTAATTTCTAGATGATACATTGTAGAAATTTGAGTGTTTGGTCAATGGTGTGATTTTTTAAAAATTTTTTATTTTAAGGAATTTTGCCAACTTGACGTCTAAAAAGGTTATACTCATATAAACTTCAACTGACAGTGTATGGGAATCCCGCAATCTGGCCAACACGAGATTCTAACATTCTCTAAAGCCTCACTACTTTGTTATTTTATTTTATTTTAATGTGCACTTCTTTTATTACTTGACAAGTTTAACCTGATTTTTAAATTAATGTTATTTATTATTTTGTTAATTTGTAGATATTCTTTTAATATTGTAGATATTAACTATTTTCTGTTAGATATTTTCAGGTACTTTGGGTTAGGAATTTTATTCCAAAGGAAACAGCGCTTAAATTAAGTCCTGAAAGGAAAGTAGGCATTAGTCAGGTGAATGCAATGGACTTATTAAGGAGCAGGAGCTGCTTGTACAGAAGCCCAGTAGGGAATTGCAGTTAGGTAATTCAGTATGGAGGGAACATGCTGACTGTAAGCACCAAACAGCCAGGGAACCTCGATGTAAGCTCTGTGAGGACAATGACCTCGTCTGTCGTTCACCACTCTCTCCTCAGTGCCTAGAACAAGGGCTGGCATGTGAAAAGTGCTTTAAAATTACTTGCTAAATTGGTTGATGAACACTGCTTACTGTGAACACCTACACATCTCTGCCCAAAGGTTTTTTCTGACCATAGGAGCACACATGTGGTGAAACCCATGTAAAATTTTTCACTATAGATTAGTAAGTAAACACAAGTAAGCCTGTGCTTACCTTGCTTACTGGTTACTCCAACCCTGATTCTGAGCTATGTCCTCAGCTGACCCCAGATAGGCTTCCATTCCTCTCTGCTCACTTCACAACGCCCCACCAGATGTTTCCTGGGATTACCTCCCAAATAAAGTATTTGCCTCTAAATCCTTTTATTTGGGGCTTGCTTGTAGGGAAACCCAAACCAACACAAATGCTTAGCAGGAGCCCAGCCAGCAGGCATATTACGAAGTTTGGAATTTGCCCTGGGGTGAACAGAAGACACTGAAGATAGACCAGCAGAAGAGTGATACGATTGAATAGTTTTTGTTTGTTTTTTTGAGAATATACACAACAAAAAAAATACACCAATTCAATAGTTTCTACATGTAAAATTCAGTAACACTGATTACATTCTTCAAGTTGTACAATAATTCTCACTCTCCTTTTCTGAGTTTTTCTTCCCCCATTAACATAAAATTCACTGCACCCTAATTTCCTATCTAGTCTTTTGAATTGCTGTTGTCAGTTTGATCCCATAAGGTAAGTCTTAAAAGAGCACAATGCTCAAGGCAGACATTCTTTACTAGTTCCTATAAGCTTATTCTGAATGCTATACAGGGAAAACATTTGATGAAGATAAGCTGAAGGGAAAGTGGATGAGCTGGAAGACCATTGAGGTAATGGTGCCGAGAGAGAACAATGGCCAAAATATAGTGTGGCAGTGGAGATAAAGTAGCATGATAGACTTAGGAGGGGGGGATCCCTAGAATGTGGCCTAGAAGAATCCCTAAAAGGAGAATGAGGAATAGAGGATGCATTTCAACTTTCTGGATTACACTGAGAGGACAGTGTTAATACACACTGAGATAAGCAACACAGGAGGAGAAGCAGGTTGAGGGGGCAGTGGGAGGGGAAGGGAGAGTTCTCTATAGCCTGTTGAAATAAAGAATTTTGTCAAGAAGCTTAATATCATCTGTATTTTTGAGAGAGAGGCTACTTATCCAGCTGTCAATCTTTTCCCCTTCCCTCCCCACTCTGATATAAAAGATTGACTAACTGGCTGCCAGTCTACCATTTACTTCAAATACTGTTCTGATGGGGAAAGCAAGTGAATATCTACCAAGAAGTAGTCTAAGAATCTATGGAGCCAGAAGGAATTTTGAAAGCTTTCTGCAGTCTTTAAGCCTTGCTTTCACAATGTAACTAGTACATATGTAAGTATGTATGTGTAGATATATGTTGTAAATTGATAATGTTTCTGGCAACATTGGGAAATGAGGTATTCCCCCGCAAATGGCTTTTTTCCAGCTAACAGGAGTTTACTCCATGGCAGGGGTACCCTCTAAGCCTGTCCTTCTCGAAAGTGAATACAAGAATGAAAAGTAACTTTGATAAGAACTAGAGAAAATACAAAAGCAAGTTTGAAGATTAAATGTGGGGAAATGGGCACTTGCATGTTTTACTAGAAAGCACCTATCAGGATGAACCAAATGTTCCCTAGATTTGGGTACTTGAGCAAATAAAAAGAAAATAGTGGTATACAGCAAAGATGAATTATAAATTCTCTCTCTCTCTCTCTCTCTCACACACACACACACACACACACACACACAGGATACCTCTATATTTGATAGAAGACTTCTAAAACCATAATAATAAATGCCCCAAGTGTTTGAAAAACCACAGTTTTCCATTTGCAAATGATTCCATGTTGTATCTATCAATAAAAATTGTTGAGGTCTCTAAATATACAGTGATATTCTACAAACATGGTGCAATGGTATTTTTTACATTTTGTAGGACTTTTTTTCTGTCATCATCCTTACTAGTAGATAATCCATGTGAACCATTTCTACTTTTTGTTAGCTTCAGTCAACTTTTAATGTGCTGCTTCTAACATTCTTTGGTCTTAGAAAACTTACAAACAATGAACTTCAAATTGCATCTAAAACAGTGTAAACAAGGTTTTGTAATAACTACTTGATTACCTGAGACATTTTCCAATACATTTAAGTTCATGGCTATGTTGTGAAATGTTGGCAGTTTCCGTAGTTTGGCTTCCAAATTAGAGCTTTATTAAACTCCAATTTATGTACACATGCTGGAGTTGTGTCTTTTCTACTATGAAACAAATTTTAGCTATGAATTCAATATTTTGAAGAATCAAGTTAGTTCTAGTTATTCTACAGATATAAAGGGAAGAGAATTATAATGTGATTTTTAATTTTTTAGGAATCAGATTATCTCAATGCTTATTAAACGTATAGGACCATATTATGTTTTTTCTAAAGCCAAAAAAAAAAAACTATAAGCTTACATTCAATATGGTTATTCACTTAACATTTTCAAGAATTCAAAGAAGAGCTATGACAAAATATTCACTCTACATTTGATTACATATTTAAAATATCTTATTATCTGTATTATAATTCCTTTACTTCAAACATAAATCTATGCATTTATTTATTCAATTATTCATTCATTTGCTTACTTCTTCAACACCTGTTCCATTCCAGAAAGGATTTAGGAAAATACATTCTTAGTTGCTTAAAATACTTTTGTCCTGCTTTAACATAACATTTCTATTACTCACATACAGTCACAAGAAACACAATCCCTTTATAATATTAAATCATATTATCCACACTTCTATAGAAAGGTCTTTCTGGAATTCATGTGCTTGTTCATAATACACATTACCCAATTTCTCTCCCAGTTTCTTGCCTAAACAGAACATATTTCTTGTTGACATGGATCCCAAAAAGTAATAAAAACTGCACAAATATGTAATAGAATCATGTATGTTATTAATTAGCTGCCCTGTTAAACACTGAAGAAATTTGATTTTCTATAGTAGTTTGGAAACCCTGGCGGCATACTGTTTAAGAGCTATGGCTGCAAACCAAAATGTCTGCAGTTTGAATCCACCAGGTGCTCCTTGGAAAACTTATGGGGCAGTACTACTCTGTCTTACGTGGTCGCTATGAGTCGGAATTGATTGGACAGCAATGGGTTTTTGAATGGTAGTTTAAATTACTTTTAATTATTCTTTTTTGTTTTTCTCTTGTTTGGAATGTCAAGTGTTTCTTATTCTATTAACTGTCTGCTTTCCCTTGATTTTCTTCCTACCTTTAGACCCTGTGTGAATGTCACAAGGTTATGTTTGCTAATGGGTCATCTCTGCCTTTCCCCACGTTTCCCACCAATGGCACCAGCACCTCTAACAGCCTGCTCTCCTTCCTCTCTAGCTATCCCAAGCTCCAGTGTCCTCCCTTCTGCTCCCAGAGATGTGGTCCCTGTCTTGGTTTCCAGTCGATTTGTTCGTCTCAGCTGGCGCCCACCTGCAGAAGCAAAAGGGAACATCCAAACTTTCACAGTCTTTTTCTCCAGAGAAGGTGACAATAGGTAAGTGCCACCGATAAAGTTCAGCCTAATCTGCCATTTCTTTAAATGCATACAGTGGGGTAATGGCAGTGAGACAGCTTGAGAAGGAACTTTGGAGACCTTGTAAAATCTATAGTTATGTGCTTTTTATGCTTTACTAAATGGAAAAAAAATCTCTCTCCATTACCTTTGTTTTTTTGAACAAGATTGTTTACAGAATCATATTAAATTATATAAAACTTCCTTGAAAATGGACAAGAAAGTGAATATATGATATCCATTTTTTTTAATTTCTTTGATTTTCAAAGTAGTAAGTAGAGAACATAATTAGGCTGTTTATTAACCAAACAAGGTATAAAAGAACCAATACAGCCCCAATGGTAACAAAGCAAATAACCCAATTAAAATATTGGCAAAATATCTGAACAGACACTTCACCAAAATAGATATACAGATGGGAAATGAACACATGAAATGATGCTCAACATTGTATGTCATTAGGGAATTGAAAATTAAAATTTTCACTGTACCACTATACACCCCACTGAAATGGCTTAAACCCAAAACACTGATACCACTGATACGTGGAGAAACCAGAACTCTCATTCATTGCTTGTGGAAATACAAAATGGTAGAGCCACTTTGGAAGACAATCTGTCAGTTCCTTACAAAGTTAATCATAAGCTTACCATATGATCTTTTAGTTATGTATCCAAGTGAGTTAAAAATTTATGTCTACACAAAAACCTGCACACAAATGGCTATAGCAGCTTTATTAAAAAATGCCAAAAATTAGAAGCAACCAGTATGTCCTTTAGTACATGAATGGATAAACCAACTGTGATACATGCATATGATGGAATATTATTCAGCAGTAAATAGAAATGAGCTATAATAGCTACAAAAACACATAAAAATAAAAAACAGCTACAAAAACACATAGAGGACCCTTAAATGTATATTGTTTAATGAAAGAGTCCAGTCTGAAAAAAGCTACATGCTGTATGATTACAACTATCTGACATTCTGGAAAGGAAAAACTATAAAGTCAAAACATCAATGTTTGCTGGGGAGAGGAGGAGGAGGGAGATGAATAGGTGGAGCACAGGGCATATTAAGGGCAGTGAAACTATTCTGCATGATACTGTAATGATGGATACATTACATTATGTATTTGTCAAAACTCCTAGGACTCTACAACGCAAAAAGTGAATTCTAATGTATACTCTGAACTTAATAATAATGTATCAATCTTGGTTCATCAGTTGTAACAAATGTACCACAGGAATGCAAGATGTTAATAATAACAGCAACTGTGTGCAGGAGAGAGATGGGTGTATGAGAAGCCCCTGTACTTTCTGTGTTATTTTTCTATAAATCTAAAACTTCTCTAAAAAATTAGGTGCATTTAAAAAAAGAAAGAACCACTGTGGCTAGGTTGTAATCCGAACCCTATTACTATTACTATTATCATGAGACCTTAAAAAAACTATATAATTTCTCTGAGCCTCACTTTACTCTTTAAAAAAAAAAAAAAAAAAACCCAGTGCCATCGAGAGGAAATAATAATAATACTCACCTTGCAAGGGTTTTGTAATAACTGAATTAGGTTGAATACGTAAAGCTCATAGCAGAGTATCTAATATTTTGTAGGCAGTTGTTAATATTATAATTGGCTAAGCAAAAATAAGTTGTATATGTCCTGTTTCAAGATTACAATCCACTGTTTTTTGTTTGTCTCTGAACATTTTCTTAAAATTTTCACCACTTTTAAGACTGAAGTTTTAACACCTAAGACTAATTTATATATTGGCAAAATACCAACCTCTTTTCTAAAACTAAACCATTTACTATCTCTCTTTATTACTTTAAATTTACTAAACTTCATAGTCCATATTTGATCATATTAAAACCTAGAGTCTTTGTGGGTCTTATTCATTAGTTTGTTTCTGCTGACTCTTCCTCATAGTGGCTTGTTTGCATGATTCTTGATTGTTAACTCTAGGCCTCAGAAATTTATTTGAGGAAATTTTCGCAGCCAAGGTTTAAAATACATATCTCCTGGGAGGATTTGCTTTACCAAAATGAGACCACATTAAACAAAAAACGTTACTAAGGTTTGTTTGGGCCACAAAGGTTTAATTGGGATATTTTATTGGTTAAAAGAAAGTCCAATGAGAATGACAATATTTGGGTGTTTTTTTTTTTTTGGCCATCTTTATCACATAAACTCTAATAAATAAATTCAGACTTATAGTAAGGAATTCTCAGAAGTTATTTTTTTTCTCTTGTTCCAACCAAGCCAAGTATATAACAAGCAAGTATACATATACCAAGCAAATATATTCACCAGTTCTCTCTCGAAGCAAATTTTATTTGCTAGTTTACCCGCTGGGGTGTTGTCTTTTCAAGGTGCTGGCTGTATGCAAGGTTCTATAATCAGACATCACACCCTATTTTATCTGCAAGCTTTGTCTCTTATTCTCTCCTCCTGTTAACTTCTAAAACTCCTAGCTCTATACTTCTATTGGTACATATGATGGGCAAATGGGCAAATATCCTCAGACAGACACCAGCTCCAAGGGCCTAAGTAATTAAATAATTAAATAAGTCTCTTACTTTGCAGCCAGTATAGTCATGGGCTCAAAAAAAGTTAAAAAAAAAAAAAAATTATCCAGCATTTTAGGAAGTTATTTGGTGGCACAAATAGTGAAACCATCAACTACTAATGGAAAGTTGGTGGTTTGAACCCACCCCAAGGCGCCTGGGAAGACAGGCCCGGTGATCTGCTTCTGAAAGATCACAGCCTTGAAACCCCTATCTAGCAGTTCTATGCTGCACACATAGAGTTTCCAGGAGCCAGAATGGACCTGAGGGCAACCAGTGACAATAACAACAACAACAACAGAAGACAGAAGATTTTTTCATTTCATACCTAGTCTTCCATATTGCTGGAAATATAATTATATAATATTTATCTTAACTAATGCCAATATGATTGGTATCATTATCATACGTTATTAATTTTCAGTATTTGAACAGGTACCTTTAAATATAAGAATTTTAATGTTCAACAATTTTTATTTAAAATAAAGCATAAAGTTACACTGTAAAGATCTCATTTAGAATCAGAAAGCTAAGAAGCTTTCTTAATGGACCTTTCCGTTCTATTCCTTAGTCACTTTGAAAATTTCTCTCATCCTCATTGCCTTTTGGGATTTCTACATTGCCAGTTAAGGTGACAAGAGGTCAGCATGTCAAAGCTCAATTTGCTTCAGAGAAACTCTATATTGCTAATCCCCAAGTTTCTTAAGAGAAGAACACATATTTACAAATATACTCTCCAGACTCTACATGTGCTGATCTCACAGGAAAGGAGGGTCGTCATTACAGCCTTCAATGGATGACAAACTTGAAAGGGCCAATAGGATCTTTGTAAAATGGCTGATGGTTGCCTTGGCTGAGTTCTGAGTTCCATACCTTTTTTTCCTTATTAAACCTCCTCTTATACAGCCAGTCTAAACCAGACACCCTTGATATACAGCCAGTCTAAACCAGACACCCTTGATATGCAGGGGTTTCTGGGATGTGGCAGCTTTTCCTGTCATCTTCTAATAAGCTCTATATTCACTTTCTGTAACATTTACCAACCAAAGGGAATGTGACCTGTTATAGGATATATGGGGGAAGGAGAGAGACAAAGACAAAGAGAGGAAGAGAAAGAGTAATGAGAAGCACCTTGTGGGAACCAGTTTTTACAGCACTGCCTTTACACTAATTCTGGCTCTCACCAGTCACTACTCTGGAGGAAAATGGACTAGATGGCAGTCAAAAGTAAGCCAGTCTACTAAAGTGCTAGTACAGATCCTGGGAAGAGAAGCCGAGATTGGTGTGCTAGACTTCCAGTGTCTCAACTCGTGAGTGCTTTAAACAGATAGTGATCTTTAGGAACCATTCGCAGTGCAGAAGGGACAATACAGGACAGACTTGGCAGAGTGCTATTTCACACAAAATGCTGCAGTGTGATAATCTGATAATGCAGTGTAGCATTTCTCATGCTGGAACTCAAATGCCTTTCTTTCTCACCACAATTAAAGTGTATCCTTCTGAAGATTTTATTTTCTTTTATAATTTGACTTGACATTAAAATGAAAAAAATATACAGACACACACAGCCTTATGTTCACCAACGACATTTATTACCATGAAGAAGCCTACATTTGCTTTAGTCTTATCTCTGCAACTACTTAACTCTGTGACCCTATGATGAGTCTCAGAAGCTCCTTGGATCCCAGTGTCTGTAGTTGTAAAAACTGAAGGTAATAATTCTTGACCATGTGTCTTCATGTCTTCATGTGTTTACATGGATTTCCTGGAAGCACCTTAAATTCAACCTGTCCAAAACAATGCTTATTTTCTCCTCCATACATATATTTTTCCCCTTGTTGTTGGTTTATATTAGTGCCTTCCATTTTGTTGACTAAGCAAAAAAAAAAAAAAAATGCAAGTCATATTTTACTCCTTCCTCCCTCTTTGCACCTAAATAGTCATCGAGTCCTGTCAAGTCTACCTCAGCCACCACTCAGTCAGGCCCCCTTCATTCTACTGCCCTCATCATCACTTACCTGATCTCCGGAAATATCTCCTCACCTTCTAATCCATCCTCCTCACTGTCTCTAGTTATCTTTTTGAGATACGGTCTGCATGGATCACTCACTCCCCTGCTCAAAAAAATATGTGCATATTCTAAAGCTTAAATACAATGAAGTATCTATATAAAGATATGAACATAACAAATTCCAAACTCCTGTAAATGGAAATCTAGCCCCAATTATCTATAGGTAGAAGTGTGGTTCCTATAACCTATAATGGTTAAAAAATATGTCACCAAAGTCCAAACAATTTGGATTTCAACATGGTGCTACTATTTATCGGTTATATGATTTTTGTGTATTTAATAAGGCACAAAACAGGGATAATACCTATTTTCTAGGACAGACAGAACACAAAGACAGACAGGGGGAGGATAAATTCTCCTTATTTCATTCAGAAATAAGCAAAAATCCTTCCAATGGCCTACAAGGCCGTGGCCAATCTGGCCTCTTGTTACCTACCCCTTTAACCTCATCTCTGAATATCATTTTATTTGCTTGTTCCTCTCCAATCTTATTGGATCCCCTGTGTTTCCTAAGTACACCAGGGATCCTCCTCCCTCAAGACCTTTGCACTTGCTGCTCAGCCTGCCTACAACTCTCCTTCTCTCAGAGGTCCACATGAGTCATTCATTCCCTGTTGATGTTGTTAGGTGCCATCAAGTTGGTTCCGACTCATAGCGACCCTACGTGCAACAGAACGAAACCCTTCCCCATCCTGCTCCATCCTCACAACCTTTGCTATGCTTGAGCCCATTGTTTAGCCACCGTGTCAATCCATCTTGTTGAGGGTTTTCCTCTTTTTTACTGACCCTCTACTTTACCAAACATGAGGCCTTTTGCAGCAGATTTGCCCAATGAAATATATCATCTGATTTCTTGACTGCTGCTACTATGGGCATTGTGAATCCAAGTAAAATGAAATCCTTGATAATTTCAATCTTTTGTATGGTTATCATAATGTTGTTTATTGGTCCAGTTGTGAGGATTTATGTTTTCTTTTTATGTTGAGGCATAATCCATACTGAAGGCTGTGGTCTTTGATCTTCATCAGTAAGTGCTTCAAGTCCCCTTTGCTTTCAGCTAGCAAGGTTGTGTCATCTGCATATCACAGGTTGTTAATGAATGGTCCTCCAGTCCTGATGCTGCATTGTCCTTCATATTGTTACTTTCTCAGGTTATTTGTTCCACATACAGATTGAATAAGTGTGGTGAAATGATACAACCATGACACACATTTCCTGATTTTAAACCATACAGTATTTCATTGTTCTGTTGGAACAACTGCCTCTTGGTCTATGTACAGGTTCCACATGATCACAATTAAGTGTTCTGGAATTTCCATTCTTTGCAATATTACCCACGATTTGTTACTATCTCAACAGTAGAGTGCCTTTGCATAGTCAACAAAACACAGGTAAATCTTTGTGGTATTCTCTGCTTTCACCCAATACCCATCTGACATCAACAATGATATTCTTTGTTCCACATCCTCTTCTGAATTCGGCTTGAATTTCTGGCAGTTCTGTGTTGATGTACTGCTTCTACCATTTTTTAATTATCTTCAGCCAAATTTTACTTGCTTGTGATCATTGCCTAACTTCCACTTAATCTTTGCTGATGTGCCACCTTCTTATGGAGGTCTTACCTGTCCCCTCTCATCTCTATGTCTTTTGTCATTCTTATGTTTCTCCACGGAGTACCTGTATGGGTGCATACAGTTAACACATGGCTGCTAACCAAAAGGATGGAATTTGAGGCCACACAGAGCTGCCTCAGAGGAAAAGCCTGGTGACCTACTTCCAAAAACCCTATGGAGCATGGTTCTACTCTGACACATATGGTGTTGCCATGAATCGAGGTTGGCTGAGCAGCAATTTATTTGTTTATTTATTTAGGCTTTATGGTGTTCCATAGCTTTTATTGTTGTTGTGTGCTATCTAATCAATTCTCACTCATAGCGACCCCATAAGACACAGTAGAACTGTCCTATAGGGTTTCCTAGGCTGTAATCTTTAGGGGAGAAGATCATCAGGTCATTTCTCCCATGGAGCTGCTGGTGGGTACAAACCACCAATCTTTTGGTTAGCAGCCAAGCACTTGGCTCTACTTATTTTGTTCCTTGAATCGCTTCTCCCTACCCCATCAGAATATAAGCTTCATATAGATAGAGATGTTTTTGGATCTGCTTTACTCACTGAGGAGCCCTGGTGGCACAGTGGTTAAGAGCTCAGGTGATAACCAAAATATCAGCAGTTTGAATCCACCAGCCGCTCTTTAAAAACCTTGTGGGGCAGTTCTACTCTGCCTTATAGGATCACTATGCGTCAGAATCGACTTGGTGGCAACAAGTTTTTAGGTTTTGGTTATTGCTAAGCTATTCCCAGCACCTAGAGCAATATCTAGCACATAAAACCAAAACCAAACCTGTTACTGTTGAGTTGGCTCCAACTCATAGCGACCCCGTAGGACAGAGTAGAACTGCCCTACAGGGTTTCCAAGGAGCAACTGGTGGATTTGAACTACCAACCTTTTGGTTAGCAGCTATAGCTTTTAACTGCTGTGCCACCAAGGCTCCACCTAGTACACAGTAGGCACTGTATAAATTTTTGCCTGGAGCAACAGAGGAAGAAGGAGAGTCAGGAATAGGAAGAGGAAATGAATGTGTGGCTAACTACCTCTGTGGACGACTGTCTCCTTTGCCATGAGATCAGAAGAACTGAATGGTACCCGGCTACCATTACTGAACATTTGATCAAAGATTCCATAGAAGAATGGAGGCTGGATGAACCCCTGAAACTATTGCCCTGAGATAACCTTTAAACTTTAAACCAAAATACCTGCTAAAGTCTTCTTAAAACCAAACAATAGTTTAGCTTAACTAGTAAAAAATGTCTGCTGTAAACGTTGTGCTCTTTTAAGATCTATCTGTATAGAAACAAATTGACAACAGCAACTTGAGAACTTAGATAGGACCTTAGGGGGCAGTGAGTTATGTTAATGGGGGATGAATAACTGAGAAAAGAAGGGTACGAATGGTTGCACAACTCAAAGAATGTAATCAGTGTCACTGAATTGTACGTGTAAAAAAAAAAACTATGAAATTGGTATATGTTTTGCTGTGTATATTCTCAACAACAACAACAAAAATAAATTATAAAAAAAAAAAAAGAAAGTACCCATTCAAATGTCAGTTGCTACAGGGAACTCTCCACAATCCTCTAGGTCACAATTCATTGTGTTCTCCTGTGTCCTCTCCCTGCACTTGGATCACATCACTCTCATGGCATTTACCACCTTATGTCCTGTTTTATATTTGGTTAAGTTCATGTGTATTCCCTCTCTGATGATTGACACTAGATTTTATTTACAATCCCATACCCAAGTGCCTAGTACTATGCTTGAGTAGACGTTTACTGATTGGAGCTAAGACGATAAAATTGGCAGAGAGACAGGTGTTGCAGTCTTAATGGGCTTGTCCTTAACCGATAAAATCAATTATGTTACTGGGGAAGATGAGTAAACTGACTGCAGTTCAATACAAACTTTTTAATTGAGAAAAAAAAAGCCGATATTGAAATTTGATTCTAATATCCCCCTTTCATTTTGCATATTCTGGCTCTCAATGAGAACAAATTTGTGCCATATGTCTCTAAGCGATTAGCTGGGTGGCTTGTTTGCTCCTGTAGGTTTATTTTATCTCCTTAACACAATAGCTTGTTAAAAGGTAGTGGATTCAACATTTGCCTCAGATTAGTAACAACTTTGTCAGGCAAATTACTCTAACTCAGATTATCATTATTGCTGTCTGACAATTAACAGTGTCGATAATGCAGGTGCCATATTTAAAATGTTTTTATTCAGCTCCTGTAGGTATTTTTTCATTTCCAAAGTCAGAGAGCAGCATAAATTCCAGAACCTGAAGCCAGGATTCACAGTGAAGCTATTGCTTCACAGATATCCAGCTATGATACCTTAAAAGTGTTAGAACTGAAAGTGATCTTTGGGCCATAGCCCAACCTCTTGTTACTTAAATATTTGGAAACTAATCCCCAGGGAAGGGTAGGCTCCTTGCCTAATTCTCTACTGAGTTAGAATCAATAACAATAACCTTTTGCTGTCAAGTTGATTCTGACTCATAGCAAGCAAACCTATAGGACAGACTAGAACTGCCCCATAAGGTTTCCAAGGCTGTAATCCTTTATGTAAGCAGACTGCCAAGTCTTTCTCCTGTGGAGTGGCTGGTGGATTCGAACCACTGACCTTTCAGTTAGCAGGTGAGTGCTTAACCACTGTACTACCAGGGCTCCTTAATAACAACAGCGAGCATTTATTTGGCACTTGCTATGTACTGACCCAAATCCAGTGCCGTCTAGTCATAAATTATTTTTATTCTACGACAAAACATTAACCAGGTGATGCATAAAGAAGAGACTTACACCTCATTTATATAGCTAATAAGTGAGAGAGCCAGGATGTAAATGTAGGTGTGATTCCAGAGCAGGTGCTCACAATTCCTACTCCTCCTTCTTTCTAACATAAGCTGGTTGCTGTCAAGTAGACTACAACTTGTGGCAACCCCACGTGTGTCAGGATAGAACTGTGTTCCATAGGGTTTTCAATGGCTGATTTTTTTTTTTTTTTTTTTTTCTGGAAGTAAATCACCAGGGCTTTCTTCCAAGATGCCTCTTGGAGCTTGAATTTCCAACATTTTGATTATCAGCTGAGCACATCAGCTCTTTGCACCACTCAGGGTCTCTTGCTCGCAACATAGTTGGTGGATTAACCTAGAAGGAGAACTAAGCTTTCTTTATGTTTATAGAATTAAGACATGTGTTTCTTCCATATGTTTCTTTCCAGCAACTTTCTGACTTAATGGTTAAGTAGGTTTACATAATTTATATGCCATTAATAAAACACGATAGCAAACCTTTTATGTATGTTTAGAATATATGCCTCCCATTCAGTAATCTACAATTACTTATGGAGTGTGACACAGAATAGCCTAAATATCAAGACTATGTGGCTATGGAATTGAACCACCAGTGTTCCAATCCTGGCTCAGCAGTTTTACCAGCTTGTGACCCTGGGTCAGTTACTCACCTCCTGGCTCCTCAGTTCTCACATGAGGGATGGTAACAGTACCTCAGTCATTTATAAGGTTGTGATGTGTATTAAACTAAGAAAAAGTGCCTAAAACAACAATTCTTTGCCTGGAGCACTGAGCACACTCAATTTCTATTAGCTTGTACCATGTGTAAAACATTGTTTAGTTTGGAAACTACCATGAATGCAGTGTGTTTCCCAAGGGAGCAAAGTGTTATTTTCACAATCATTGCCTGTTTGATCCTCAAATAAGACAGGTGTAACATTCTCCATTTCACAGGTGAGCATGTTTGCTCTGTTCAGAAACACTAAAAACAAACAAAAAAACTGTGTAAGAAGCTATACACCTTGTAAATATTAGAACTGGGATTTTAATGCAAGGCTTTTAGTCCAGTGTTCTTTTCAGTGTATCGTACAAAGTAAAAGATATTTTTAAAAGAGCTACATAGAAAGTGCTATGATAGCTCAGGTGAGAGAATTAAAACACTTTTATGAACATCATTCAATTCAATCCTCATAACAACCCTGTGAACTAGGCAGATAAGGGACTGGTATCTTCACTTTGCAAACCAAGCAGGGAGGGCACAAAGATACCCCTGACTTGCTCAAGGTCACACACACCTATTTTGTGGCAGAACAAAAGCTGAACTGGGGTCCCGGCTTGCAGCGATATATGTTTAACACCACTTTATGCCACCTCAGACAACCTCTGCTCGCTGCTCAGGATTAAAGACCAGCTTTTTATGATTGACATGAGGGATTCATTTTAGGATTTACCATGCATTACATTGTCAACATGGCGTTTACATATTCTTTCCCTGCTCTTCAGAGTTGAGGACAATGCAGCAGATGAAGCTTGTTATCCATGAAGAAAGTGTGCTAAGCTTTAAGCCTAGCAAAGTTAGCCCTCCTCTCAAAGCCCCACTTTGTTTTTCTGTAAAATATAAAACTCTGCCCTTTCAAAATGGAGTTATACCATCAATGAGAGAAGATTATAGTGATTTCATTTTTTCAATGGACTTGCTACATATTGAAAAACAAAACATGCCATCTATGAATAACATGTATAAATGGTCAACCCATTATTCATATATTCAGCAAATGTTGGGTGTGGGTCAGCTATGTGCCAGGAACTGTGGAGATAATGGGGAATCCAAAAGTCTCTCTGTCAGCAGATTAGTAATCTTGGGATGATTATCCCACTGGTGAATCTATAACTATATGTCAAGTTAATCCCTCTAAAGAAAGGAGCATGCTTCATGAGGATATTTAACAAAGGCATGTATGTTGTCCATGCCATGACCAAATCTGCATTTTGAAACGACTACTGTGACTGAAGAGTGGACATTGCAAGAGAGATCATTCAGGTGGATGCCGGGAAGCCATTTACCAGGTTTTTGCAGAAGCTTGGGCAGGAGGTGATGGTGGCTCTGACCAAGGAGGTGTCAGTGGAGATGGGCTGATAGAGATAGATTTGAGAGATGTTTAGTGGATTAAATTGACAGAACCAGGTGATGGATTGGACATGAACGGTAGTGGAGCGAGGTCAAGGATAGTTTCTAGGTTTCCAACTTTTTGAAATGGATGGATAATGGTGCCTTCTCTGAAATTTGGATGCTGGAAAAGGTCCATGTTTAAGAATGAAGATCATAAATTCCATTTCAGGCATGTTGTTTTTTTTTTTTTTTTTTGGCTTTGCAAAACAATTTATTCTCTCAGTTTCGGAGGCTAGAAGTTCAAATTCAGGGTGCCAGCTCCAGGGGAAGGCATTCTCTCTCTGTCAACTGTGGGTGAAGGTCCTTGTTGTCAATCTTCCCCTGGTCTAGGAGCTTCTTAGTGCAGGGACCCTGAGTCCAAAGGATGTGCTCCCCTCCTGGTTCTTCATTCTTGGTGGTAGGAGGTCCCTCTGTCTCTCTGCTCATTTCTCTTTTATATCTCAAAAGAGATTGACTCAAGATACAACCTAACCTTGTAGATTGAGTCCTGCCTCATTAACATCATAGAGGTAGGATTTACAACATATAAATTTTTTAGTGGTAGGGAAATCACTTCAGATAACAAACGCTGGATAATCACACAATATGGGAATGCATAGTCAAGCTGACACGCATTTTTTTTAATTAACTTTTATTGAGCTTCAAGTGAACGTTTACAAATCAAGTCAGACTGTCACATATAAGTTTATATACATCTTACTCCGTACTCCCACTTGCTCTCCCCCTAATGAGTCAGCCTTTCCAGTCTCTCCTTTCGTGACAATTTTGCCAGCTTCCAACTCTCTCTATCCTCCCATCCCCCCTCCAGACAGGAGATGCCAACACAGTCTCAAGTGTCCGCCTGATATAATTAGCTCACTCTTCATCAGCATCTCTCTCCTACCCACTGTCCAGTCCCTTTCATGTCTGATGAGTTGTCTTCAGGGATGGTTCCTGTCCTGAGGCATGTTGTTTTTCACATACTTTTAAAACTTTCAAATGGAATGTCAACCTAGGCATTAAAAATGGGAATTTGGAATTCAGAAGAGAAGTACTGGCCAGAGATATTTATCAAGACCCTGTCAGCATAAAGATGATAAGATAACCGCCACTAGAGAAGGATAAGATGGCCCATCTCAAGAAAAAGAAAGAAAAAACGAGAAGTCACAGAACTGAGTTATATTTATTATGGATGGAGAAGCTATAAATAAACAAGAAAAGAAGAAAAAAGAAAAAAAATTAAAACCAACTCCTTGCCACCAAATTAGCTTTCTATTTGTTGTTGCAATAGTTATTTCTTATATGAACAGTCTCTTGGATAAGTACTAAAGGTCAAAATAGATTATATTAATTTTTTTTTTTTAAAACAACCACACTGCCTACCTGCTCCAAGGACTTTGCTTTTTAACAATTCAAGAAAAAACAGAATTTTTAACCAAAATGTAGTGGAAAATGCTGACCAAGAAAAATGGGCTCTATTCTCTCCATTTTGTTTACTTGGTGTTAGATCATCTCTGAAATTGCTTTCCCGCTAAGATGGCACTGATTCCAAAGTCTATGGTCCTGGAACAATAGGGAGCTTGGCGTGTGGGTTGTCATTATAGCTGCCACTTTGAACTGTTCCCGTAAACACCCTATTTCAGAAAACACCATATTGCACTTTTGAAAATTTCTCCTTGTTGTACCATTCTTGCTAACACTAAAGAAATAAAAATGAGAGCAGACAAGGATAAAAGGAGAATTCTATGAACTTCCCATTAAAAATAATTAATTCCTTCCCCACAAAGGAATGTTAGCCTAATCCTTCCTCTTTGAAGCATCTGCTTAGGTATTTGACACCTCAAAACAGCATTTGTTGCTCACCTCACAGTTGTAATAAATGTTAACACCCTGGTGCACTATGGTTTCACTTAAAATGTATACTAGAAACTTGTTATAAGTGATTCACTAAGAAGCAATATCATTCTTTTTCTGTTCTCTGTTTACTTCCTAAATTCAAAAACAAACAAAAGGGCTTGATTCAGCTAAAAATCGCAGATGATTTCCTATCTCAATAAAGAATATTAAATGGGCTTCTTTCAGTGGATCCTTCTATTCAAGTTTCAAATAATGAAACTAGACCTAGGAAGGGGAAGCAGCATGCCACAGGCCACCCACCTAAGTTGGGACGAAACTTGGAATTTTCTAAGATCACACTGTGTGGAGATTTTACGTAATTTTTCTGCTATATTTTTCACATTTATGCATTCATTTAAACATTGTAAGTACCAGTGACATAGTCATTCTTTATACTCCATGGGTATATATGCTGAGTGTGAATAAAATATGGATGGAATATGGCTTCCCTCCTAAAATAATTCACAGTCAAGTCAAAGAGACAGACATGTCCATTAATATAATGTAACACATGCTCCAATATATGTATAAGCCAAAAGCAATGAAGGAACAAAAGAGAATGCATTTACTCCTGCCAGAAACAGAGAACATGATGGTAGGAAAACTATACTAAAGAGATTTCATTTTAATTGGATTTAAATTGGATTTGCCAAATTGAGAAAGAATATTGAGTCAGGCTAAGATTAACTCCAGGCTAAACCAAACCAAACAAAAACCAGAACGAGAAAAGGCAGAGAGGCAGGGACAGGCATGGTTTTTGCAGGGTGGAGTGTCTCAGGTTGTCTATAGTTTTTTCAATCAGAGGAGTCGTCAGAGTTTTTTATATTTGATATCTGCATGGATTTTCAGTGAATGAATTTACAGGGAATGGATTAAAATGCACAGATGACTTGCTGCCTTGACTTCAGTTAACTTATCTTGAATTTGGCTACCATCTCAGAGTCAGGGGAAAAAGAAAGGAAGTAATGAAGTAACTTTGTCTGACAGTATCTGTTGCTACACACCATGACTCTGACCTTTTCGGATGTGAAGGGTAATTATGTCTTCAGGTAAATAAAGGAGAACTTCCTAGAGAGGCAGCAGCCTGGGAAGTGACAGGTAGGACACCCAACACAGTAACTGAGCAAACTGCTAAAACCTACTATTCGCTTTCCTTCAGAACCCAGCATTCTCATCTGCTTGGTTACAGAGAGCATGGACTAGAGTAAGCAGAGAGAAAATCCTTAATTGCTAACCACTTAAATGTGGAGATTATGTAGAGTTGAACTCTTTAGGCTGCTGGCATTGGTCTACTGTAGGTTCAGAGAAACTCAAAATTATAAACTGCCCTTCCAAACTTAGAATTTACTTCCTTGTTGGGAAATGATCTGGGGTGTTTTCTTAGCTATTGAAACACAGAAACCCAAACGAAACCCAAACCCATTGCTGTCGAGTCAATTCCGACCCGTAGGACCCTATAGGGCAGAGTAGAAGGGCCCCATGGGGTTTCCAAGGAGAGCTGGTGGATTCAAACTGCCAACCTTTGGTTAGCAGCTATAGAACTTACCCACTGTGCCGCCAGGCCTCCACTGAAGCACCAAAGGAGTGATCAAAAACCTCCTAGGAGCTTTTTGGTGTGTAACTGAACAAATAAGTCTGTGATGTGGTAGGAGAAGCCAATTTTCCCAATATGCACTGTGTCACTTTAGCAGTTTGTTGCCGTTCCTGCAGGTCCTGAGGAAACATAACAGCAGCCTGGCAACAGAACCCTGACACCAGTAGGGGTGATGGGTATCACAGAGGCTATCTCAGCTATGCTGTGGAACTCAGGCAACTCCTGCTTCTTCTCAGAGGCTGTCTACGAACCTCACCCTTTAAAAACATTCCTGTTTCTGTTATTGAAACTTTTTCGATAGCTCTAGTTATGACCATTCTTTGTGGTTTAACTCATCTCTGCGAGCAAAATTAATCTGACAGGAAATAACAACAAAGTGTTTCTGTTAGGCTGATAGGTCAGTGAAAACTATTTATATAGTTCTTCTTTATGATTGTACCACTTCTAATTTATCTCCTCAGATGGCTGGTTCTAAATATTTTGTGGAAAAGCCCCTTTCTTGGACTAAAGAACATTTATTTCTTATGGGGTTGTGGTGGTATTTTGTTATAATAATAAAAATAACAGCTGCAACTTCTATTTACGGAATGCTCTGTTGGAATACCAGGCACTGGGCCTACTACTTCATATGTCCTACATACAGCAACTCATGTAATTCTTTCAGAAACTCTAAGAGGTAAACATTTTTATTATGCCTATTTTTCACTTGAGGAAACTGAAGCCCAGCTAAATAATGTGCCCAGAGTTGTACATTCAGGATATGAGCAAGCCAAACCAACACCACCAGGCCCGTATCCCATCCTGAATATGCTCCATCACCTATAGAACAGTATGATGTGATCTTATTTTGATATGATAACTAGATTTCTGGAGAGTGGCACATAAATGTGAAAAGTGTGACTAAATCATTGTTGAAAACCACTTAAGCGCCTATACTGAAGAAACAAGTGGTCAGTCCGGGGCAGCATCAGCTTGTGACTGGAGAAGGAACTTAGAGTTGTCTTGAGACTGTCTGTGTAGCAAGCACACTGTTTGCTTGGATTGTATTGTACTGGTCAATACCACATGAGCCTTTTGTAAAGATGCCTTTGTTCACACTCCATGTAAAACTGAGAAACTATCAATTGCCCACATCAAAGAATAGAATTTTTCTTGTGACTAATATCGACGGGACAGAGTTTGGAGGCTGATGGGTATTATAGGATCTTCAAACTCTCTTCTCACTTACAATGTACAGTATCCTCTTTTATATGTAAGTGATGCTTTTATTATACAGTCTTGGACATGCTTACCTGGGTTCATTTAACCCTTTTCTGAGCCAGTTATTTTCTGTTGATACCATGTGTTTTAATTAATAGAAGCATTCGGAAACATGGAGTGTGTATGAATTTTTGGTAGCTTCTATGGATTTTTTTTTTCCTGCCCCCTCCCACAAGCCCATTCTAGGTGTTTAGTGGTACATATGAAGTACCACTAATTATACCCCAGATTCCCCACCGCTCTCTGTTGGTATATATGTGTAACAAATAGAAGTTTTCAAAATTCTATTTTTTCTACCCCAAATTCAGACACCTCATTCAGTACCCTGTAAAAACATTAATTTGTGGCACACACTGGTGTCTTCAGTTTTAAACAGTCATAAAGGCCCCAGCCTGCAGCAGTGTGCATTGTCAATGGTGCAGCAGCTTCCCAATAAACCTTCAGAGGCAGAAAAAGCACTTGGTCCCTAGAGGTACCCATGAGAATGAAAGGGTTAAAATAAGACATGCCTATATTTTCCTGCTTTTTTTTTTTTTTTTTTTTTGAAGAATGCCTGTTCAATGAGTTATGATATCATGTCCTGGAACACAGTTATTTCACCTGAATTATCTATAATTATAAAAACGAAGTCCATTATAAAAGCTCTCTTTCCTTATCCCATTGCCCTCAAGTCAATTCCAACTAAAAACAACCCTATAGGACAGAGTAGAACTGTCCTAAAGGGTTTCCAAGGAGCAACTGGTGAATTTGAACTGCCAACCTTTGCGTTAGTAGCCAAGCTGTTAAACACTGCACCACCACGGCTTCCTATGCTACCACAGAGACCTAAAAGTCTTGGTATCCTAATCTGACTTTTGATGACAACTATGTTGCTTAAATGTCTAGAAAAGATAATTATGAACTGATTCTTAGCAGATGCTGAGAGAAATCATTCTCACTGTAGTTTCCAGATGCCCATTGTCCCTTCCTCCCCTCTGGATATGTCTTCTACCCTTCGTGTGCATGATCCAAATAGGCTCCTCCTTTTCCCATTACTGCTGAAGGGTTAGAGGTTGAAGGGCCAAATTTCATTCTTAACTTTGATACCCAGTAACTGTGAATCCTTGAAAAAATCATTTTGTCTCTGTAAATCTCACTTCTGGTTCTGTAAAATAGGAATGAAATCACCCCACCCACATTGAAGGGCTTGCAGAAGTTCTTTTGCAAAAATAAAATAAGTAAATACGATACAAAAATTCCTACGCCAATGTTCTTAATCTAAGGGAACTGCTGCAAGCCAACTGTAGTTAAGTAGTGTATTTAACTCATGAGAATTTTCTTTTAAAAAACCACTCATTGGTCTTAATAATCTTAGTTTGGTAGAAGATAGCAATGCTGTATGAAGCATATGAGAGCATTAGCTGATGTCTCTTAACCTTGCCTACTATAGGTTACTATTGAATCCCTCCAGACCCCTGTCTTTTAGATGACAGAATTCAGCCTTCCATCAACTTGACCCTGTAGTCCTAAACCAAACCCCAGGGCTATCCAGATTCATACAGGGTGCATTTTTTAATTACTACCAGTACTGGTTAAGGTAATGCTAACTTCTGTAACAAATAAGCCCTAATTTAAATAAAAAACGGAAACCCTGGTGGCATAGTGGTTAAATGTTACCTACAGCTGCTAACCAAAGAGTCGGCAGTTTGAACCCACCAGGCACTCCTTGGAAACTCTACTGGGCAGTTCTACTCATCCTATAGGGTCACTATGAGTAGGAATCGACTCAGCGGCATTGGATTTGGTTTTGATTTGGTATATTAAAAACCCGTTGCTGTCAAGTCCATTCTAAGTTATAGGACAGAGTAGAACTGCCCTATGGGGTTTCCAAGACAATGGTCTTTAGGGTAGCAGACTACCACATCTTTCTCTGCATAGGGGCTGGTGGGTTGGAGCCAATGGCTTTTCCGTTAGCAGCCTAGCTCTTAAACACTGCGCCACCAGAGCTCCGCCGCCCCCCCTTTCCAGGGTTAGGGCCGCCACCACCCCTGGGTCAAGGCCTTCCGCAGCTCATGGATCTGAGAGTGTCCAGCATCTCTGCCTTACCAGAGGGACTGGGAGCCATCCCCCTCCCCAGCCCAGGGATGACTGGAGCTAGATGGAGATGGGGTGAGACAGGTGAGGGCAGAGGTTTCTAGGTACCTGAGAAAAAGCCAGGAAGGAGGGGCCGAGTCAGTCACTCCCTCCACCATCACTGGGACCTGGGATCAAGGGCCACAGAAACAGGCTGAAAGGTGGCAGATGGCACACATTGGTGGGGGAGAAGGGGTGATTGGCCTGGGCTCCCTGGTGCCTAAGCTGCGGGCTCCATCTCCTATGGGGAGGGGACAGAGACAAGTTCCTGGCTTGCCTGCCCAGGCTTTGTGGGAGGCTGGAGACTGTGGATCATGCCCCACCAAGAGCCTGGGGGTGGGGAGGGGACAAAAGAGTACATTGGGGAAGGGATGTGCTAGGGGAAAGGAGGTGGTCACTGGGCAGGGAGGGCTGGTTGGAGACCCCATGGCACTGCTCTTTCCTCACCCTCAGAGAGCTGCCGAAGGCCCTGAGGCCCAAGGTGGAAGCTACATCACCCTGGCTGCTTGGGTGCATGCCCTCTGTCATGCCTGGTTACACAACAAACACTGAACCCTATTTTGCTTTTCACCTTTTTTCGTAAAAGTAAAAATCCTGTTTGAATTTCTCTCTGTTATCAAAAACAGGTATTGATGCAGGTCTTTCCTAAAAGCAAAGTGGCATGAAGTGAGCTTTCCAAAAGTGGGAGATAGCTATATAATGTATCTTTCTATGCACAAAAAACATTAAAGAAACCCTTCCAGATACATTAAAACATCTTTAACATAATACAGTAATAATAATGTTTTGAAGTACGTTGAAAAGTGGTGCCCGTTTGTTGTTACTAACCATTGTATGCACCTTGAATTTTTAATATAATAGGCTTTTCAGGGTTTGGTTCCTAACTAAGGGTTGTACCTAAGTCGGAAATTCATAACCTGAGGACTGCACTCGTGCACGTGTGTATGTGTCCGGCTCAAAACTATGGAAGATTATCCCTGACTCTGCAAAGTATAAAAAAAGGGTAATCCTCATTGGCACATAATTCTTTTCCAAGTTCTTCTCAGAATTCTTGCAAATTGTAGTTTCTCTGTCATCAGTATATGGCTCCCAAGTTTTCCATTAACGCCTGTCTCAAACCCACAGATGGAGAAAGAGAACATGGAAGATTCCACTTGTGAGGTTTTTCTAGGCCGTGTCTGGAATGGCCACGCATCTCTTTCACTCTCAATCATTGGTTAGAATCAGTCACATGACCACACCTCAACTCCAAGGAGGCTGGGATATATAGTCCCGCACATGAAGAAGTGGGCTTGGAAATGAGCCAAACAACCTCTCTCATTAAACAATATTAACAGAATTTTGTTCTTATTTTTCTTCATGGAAGCCTAACTTGTCCTGGTAGAAAAATAGATTTCACTTTAAATATCTCCAAAGACAAGAAAGAAAGGCATTATTAAAATATACATACAATTCCACTGAGAGGCAAGGGAGATTATCTAGAAATAGGAATATTAAGAATCAATTGAGTAGCTTAGAAGGAGTTCCTTCTTCACCACGCTCTGTCAATTATATGTTAAGGATCAGTGGACATACCATATAAATGTCTAGAATCATGTGTGTTCTTAAATCAGGTGTGCTTGTTTCTTAAATGTCAACACCCAGATCCACAGAGCTTGTCTTCTCTTTACATGTACTGTAAATCCCATCATGATCAAAAGATCAATCCATTTGTTTGCAACCACTGGGAAAGTTTTTATTTGGTAAAGATATTGAACCCCACTAAATGTGGCCCGAAGAACAAGGAAGCAGGTAGACATGTGTTGCTGTTTCTTCTCACGGCAGAAGGGAATCTTCTTCCTTTACTAATTGCACTTAAAGGAACCACAGGAGCTCCGAGCTCCCATACATATCAACACTCAGCATCTGCGTTTTCCTTTCCCTAAAATGGAAGGAAATGCATAAATGCATTTGTTGGCAATACTGACAAAGACCGATACCGGGAATAATTGAAATCTTGATTTCTGTCATTATCCGGATGTTTACGAAATGCATCTTCCTGTCTACATTCCAGATGTTTCTTCGTATTTTAATAGCTCTTTGTCTGTCATGAGTTTTGAATTCTAAATTGTGAAGTGTCAAGGGGAAAGAGTTTAGTTTGCAAGTTTCATTGAGGATGACACAAACTTGAACTCCCCAGAATCCTTGCAACATTTGTTTCTAGGCCTTCCAGTTTATTTCCCATAGTAAGTCTCAGAGGTCCTGAATTATGTCCCAGGTCAAAATTAAATGAGTTAGCAACCTTTGTGTTCACCTCACTACTCTTTTACATTAAATAGAAGCTTTGGCTAAAAATATTTATTTTGAAATAATCTTTCCCTGCAAATTTTTTTTCAGTATTCATTTTGAAATAATCTTTTCTGCAACTTTCATTTCCCAGGGAACGAGCGTTAAATACATCTCAGCCTGGGTCCCTTCAGCTTACTGTGGGAAACCTGAAGCCAGAAGCCATGTACACCTTCCGAGTTGTGGCCTATAACGAATGGGGGCCAGGGGAGAGTTCTCAACCCATCAAGGTGGCCACTCAGCCTGAGTGTGAGTATGAAAAGGAAAGGACAGTATTTAGAAAGTAGTTATTTTCATCTGTAATATCCTTGAATCCTCTCAGAGAATTTTTCTGAGGTAACAAAATGGACAATTCTGAAACAACATATTTAACTCAAGGATCTTTAAAAGTAATCAACTTACTGACTATAATGGCCTTCTCACTTCACCCTTGTCTCCACAAGGGCAAAATAACAACTAATAAAGACCCGATCCATCCATGCCGTCTACATATTTACTTCCTAAGAAAATGGCTTTCTGTGCCTGAAAAACTACTTCATTGTTATTGAGCTTCAGCTTCCTTCATTGATTTTCAGAGTTAGTTTATGAAGAATGTAACAACAACAACAAAAAAAACACCAAAGGTAAAAAAAAAAAAGGTATAGAACTTCCAAATACAAGAACTTATTAAAGAACTTAAATATGCAGTCATTGGACTCAAGAAGCGGCCAAAAGTGACCCTAATTCAAGAAATATAAAGAGATAATATCTACTGAACAATCTCACTACCCTCTCAACTTTTTAAATATGCTTTATTTTTCCGAACGTTTTAGGTTTATAGAAAAAATGCACAGAAACTACAGAGTCCCCAATGCCTCCCCACCCCTCTGTGCCCGCTTTCTCCTATTAGTAACATCTTGTGTTAGTGTGCTATACTTTTTACATCTGATAAACCCATACTGATACATCATTATTAACTTAAGTCCATGGTTTACATTAGGGTTCGCTCTGTGTTGGACAATTCTATAGCTTTTGACAAAGGCATAATGTCATGTGTCCACCATTACAGTATCTTCTAGAATAGTTTCACTGCCTGAAACATCCCCAGTGTTTTACCTATCCATCTATCCTCTCAATTTGATTCTCTAACTTCTATCACTTTATTAAGCTAAAAGATCAAAAACTAAAGCAGCTGGACATTCTTTGACAAAATTCAATGATTTCTGGTCTTATAAGGGAATACCGTATTTTTACACAAATAGTGTAATCTCTTTGTTTGCCAACAGTGCCATTTCCCCAGAGGTATTTTTGTAAGAGCGCTATGCTAATATTTTTACAGCAACATGTAAAAAAAATTAGCATGCCGTGCTTACAAAATATTCCTGGGGCCAGGCGAGAGGTTGAGGTTGGCAAGCAAATGTAGAATGCCTGTATTATTTGTATGAAATCACAGTTGCAAAATTGCACATTTGAAAAATATTTGTGGATCTTTTAGAATTTTTTTATAGAATTTTGAGTTTCCGTATGGATTTCTAATGTTATTTGAAAAGATCAATTGCTGATGATCACTTTGCCAGCTTTATTTTATTTAAAAAATGTTTTTAAGTGATAATATTAAAGCTAAATGCAGTGAGTGACTATTTCCAACAAACGACCTTATTTTAGACACCTAGTTGCATCTACTTTTTTTTTATTCAGATGCTATTTTGCTTTTAACATGTTTTATTTTAAACTATGTTTAAATTTGAAATGACTTCAAATCCTTTTGGAAGAAGATGAAAAAGGAAGTAGAAATAGTTCCATTGGTAACTGTGAGAAATGATCTTTGGACTAGTTCACTTCTTAAGCAGTATTTAAAACGGATATGTTGGAGAAGAGAGAATGTGAACACTGATTTGCAGACTAGGTGCTGTATCATTCCCTATACTTTGCAAAATCTCCATTTTTCTTTCTCCATAGCAGAGCCTTCAAAGACAAGATGATGACAAATTGGAATAAAGTATTTAGTGGGAGGATGGGGAGGGCAAAGCTACATAAGTCTTGCAAATCTTTGCCTCAGAAATAAAACCTCAGTTACCATCTTCAAAAGCATAGCAGTTTACATGTTGGAGGCAGTTAGTAGGAAATACAGGCTCCCAGGCAGGGATGACCCAACCCAAAACCCAGTGCCATCGAGTTGATTCCAACTCATAGCGACCCTATAGGACAGAGCAGAACTGCCCCATAGAGTTTCCGAGGAGCGCCTGGCGGATTTGAACTGCTGACCCTTTGGTTAACAGCCATAGCACTTAACCATTACGCCACAAGGGTTTCCAGACAGGAATGAAGGACTACACAATTGTGGGTCCCACTGCAAAATGAAAATGCGGGACACCTTATTCAAATATTATTAAGAATTTCAAGATTGCAACAGCAGAGCATTAAGCCAAGCTCTTTGGAGGGCTTTTCTCTTTGCTTGGCCTTTCTGAGTGTGAGGTCTTGTGTACCTGCCCATGTCATACACCCATGAAGTTGACTTTCTTCCCAGGTTCCTACTCTTAAGGGATATTTTGTTGTTGTTTAGACTTAAATCAGTAGATAATGCCTCTTTCCACTTCATAATGTCTATATTAAAATAACATTTGAATAGTCAGGCTTTTGGTTGACTTACTTTTCATACATCTTATACGTAGAATCAATGAATTTTTATGAATATTTGATATTTTGAGCCAATACAGTTGGATAAAAAATTGAATCAAAATATGCATTTTCTTAAAATTTTATAAACCATATGGTATAGAGACTGACAGTTTAAAAACCCAACAAAAATTCAATAAAAAACACCTTGTTCAGGTTTCTGATATTAGAATGTGTAACTTTAAGAGCATGTTCATTTTTAAAATACCCAATTTCTGTGGGTTGTCTGAATTCTTCATTTTCTAATCCTCCTATATTATCCCTGGAAGTTTTTTAATGTATTTTTCAGGGCTAGCTGGCCATGATTATACTGTATTTCTGATGAAATTCCTATATAGGCAGCCTTACTTTCTAAGATTAAATTTTTTTTTTCTATCAATACCATTGTTCCTAAGTATCCAGTTTAGAAAAGCAATTTGTAGCTTCTTTTTTTTTTAATCACTTTGTTTTATACCAAAATTTCTAAGTCAAGGGACAAGGTGATAGTTTCCATTCTGACACTGATAAATCATAATACCTCATCTCATTTAAAAAAAAAAAAAAAAACTAATACAACATGTTCTGCCATTTTAATGTAACTAATAGAACGAACAAATCTGTTTTGGAAGT
The DNA here is from genome assembly GCF_024166365.1 of Elephas maximus indicus. Taxonomy (NCBI): domain Eukaryota; kingdom Metazoa; phylum Chordata; class Mammalia; order Proboscidea; family Elephantidae; genus Elephas; species Elephas maximus. The sequence continues at coordinate 61,830,460 of NC_064829.1, forward strand.
ACATACAACCTTAGAAGCAAGGATGGCGAGACTGCGTCTTACATACTTTGGACATGTTGTCAGGAGGGATCAGTCCCTGGAGAAGGACATCATGCTTGGCAGAGTACAGGGTCAGCGGAAAAGAGGAAGACCCTCAGCGAGGTGGACTGACACAGTGGCTGCAACAAAGAGCTCAAGCATAGCAACGATTGTAAGGATGCCGCAGGACCTGGCAGTGTTTTGTTCTGTTGTGCACAGGGTCACTATGAGCCGGAACTGACTCGACGGCACCTAACAACAAACAACAACAATTAAAAAAAGAAAAAACTAAAGTCAGAGATTATTTGTATCATGCGTAGAGCCTTAACTTTGTGAAAGAAAAAAGTGACACACTTCAACTCTAAATCCGGCCTTCGAGCATGTACTGTGATCCTTACACGGTCCCTGGTACATGCAGCAAGTTAGAAAGCTGTAGGGTGCATATCGTGGAGAAGCAGCATGTACAGCTCTCAGAACTTTCTTGGGGGAATAAATATTCTAAAATGTAGCAAAACAACCCAAGTAAAAGAACTTATAAGTAGTTGTTAAATGAAACATAAACAATCCGAGTCATAGATTAGCTTGTGGATCTATTGCCTGTGAGAGTCAAGGCATATTATCTGGTTAATTTTTTTTTTTTTTTTAAGTCATATTGCCTCCACCTCCTCAAATCATGCTGTATTATAAAGACAGCTGTCTTCGTGTTCTGCTTTTTGTTTTTATCATCCACCCTCCCTCACCCCTGATTCAGGAAGCAGTCTGAGGAATTTGTGCAGAGGCCCTTACTGGGCACTGGTCTCTGTAAGCATTTATTTTGCTTAAAAATTAGCCTAGGCAATGATCAAGCACAGAACCACAACTAAAAATCCAACTAAAATATGTTGCTTGCTTTGGTATTATTGTCTCATATAGGTTATCTTTTCTCCACAAAGTGAACATGGAGAGTCTTTCTGCTTTAGAAACAGAAAGTAGTCTCGATTTTTGCCTTCATTAAGGACGATGATAACAGCCTAGAATACTGACCATATTGTGCCTTTTAATAATAACATTGTTTTATTTAATTACCCCTTTTTTACCACTGTATGGAGTAAGAACTCTTTCCCTTGTCGGCCACTGCGTATTTGCACTGATGACTTGGTTCTGTTTTATTAAGCATTGTCATTGGATAATTCATCTCTTACTGAGTAGATACGAGTATTTCATCTTAGATAAACAATATGTTCAGAATATTCCTCACATATGCAAAATAGTGACTCCTTCCATTCATTTAGATGAACAGTCCTGTGTAGCTAACTTGCTGTCTTTATTACAGACATTAGGGTAAATAAATAATGTTATCATGACTAATAGGTATTTCACATGCATTTTATCTTCTGTTGTTAATACAAAATGCCATTTTGGCAATCTAAAAATATTTCTAGTATAAAGAGCACTTCACTTTCTCCAAGCCTGCTCAATAATACACCAATTGCTAAGAAAAATGGAACATTCTAAAGATCCTTGTGCTTCTTTTCTTTTCCTTCCCTTCCTTTTCTCTTTCCCTCCCTCCCTCCCTCCCTCCCTCCCTTCCTCCCTTCCTCCCTTCCTCCCTTCCTCACTTCCTTCCCTCTTTCCCTCTCTTCCCTTCCCCTTTCTTCCTTCCTTCTTTCTTCCTTTCTTCCTGTCTTGCCTGTTTATAAGCCCATCTTTTTGGTCTTCTTAGAGAAAATGCAAGGGCTGATTTTATTACCTGGCTAGAATATCAGAGTTTAGAGACATAAGGGAAAAAGACGTTTTCCAACATTCTTTCTTTCCCTAACAAACCGATCTTATCTTTGGAAAATGTGTCTCATCTGGGTATGTATTTGGTTGCTTCTTTTATCACTGTTTTTCCAAATGTGATGTAGTAATTGTACACTAAAATTACATGGCATGTATACAAATCGAATTTCAAGTTTTTCATATTATTTGAAAATAACAACTCCATTATGAAAACATATTCTCAAGGAATAAAAACCGTTGGAAAACATATCTGAAATATAAGTCAGTGACAGTTTCCTAAAGCACATACATTTTGTAGTTAATCATTTAAAGAGATCAACAGCCCAAGATCCAGTTTATGAAATAATCACCCAGAATAGAAAGGCTTGATTTATATGAAGGTTTGTGTCCCCTGATTATATCTTCCTTTCACTAAACCCTTTCTCCTTCTTTCCTGCCTTTATGGTATATAATTTCTCCACTGTATTATCAGCCAAGATTAAAGCCCCTGCCTGCTTAAGACTTGTCTAATCTTTTCCTACCACATGTGAGGAATTTTTGAATTATTATTTGGGGTCCTTTGAGATGCTGTTAAGGTAGTTTAATCATAAAGGATGTTAATACAGACCACATACCGGCTTGAGGGCTTGAGTTAAAATGGGAAGCCTATTTGTTAGACCACAACCCAGTTTTCCACAAAACCCCTTTATATTTAAGTGTCGTAAGTAATGTTCTTAGTCCATTATATTCTTTACAGTGAAAAGATGAGTGAAAGCAATCCCCAAGCCTAGTAACTTCAAAATATACTATCTAGAGGAATAGCTGGATTGCTTTTTTCTTCCTTCTCTGGGTCTTCCTTTTGTTTTTAATTTTTTTTTTTTTAATTCCAATAGGGATTTGCTAGAATGGTTGTTATGGAGAGAACACGAAGTTCAACTTCTGTCTCTGAACTTTAGAATCTGTACCCTAGGACAAGTTTCTCAATCCTTGAGACTTCAGTTTTTCCAGCTCTGAATTAGAAATATTATTTACCCCTTATTTTCCTAGGTTATGAAGATAAAAATGGGATAACATATGGAAACATCTAGATCTTGCCTGGTATCTAGTCTTCAACAGAAAGACGTTCGCTGCCCCAACAGGATCAAATGGGAGCGTATTTCTAACTGTACTACACTTGCAAACAAAACGAAGTAGGATATTTAGGTGCTCACCTAGATAAACAAGGCTGAAATAACACTTTATTTAGGATTTGTAACTGGCTTGATTTTTGTATGATCAGCACATATATATACTCTGTTATTTTTCCGTAATTATGCTTTCCTTACAAGCAGGCTTGGATGGCTGCTATAGCCTGGCTTGTTCTCTAATCTTGTCCAATGAACATGTCTGTATCTATAACTAAATTTTGAGGTCTCATGATCAAAACACAGTGTATTACCCTATAAAATGTGTTAGAGCATTGCCATTTTAGGAATAGCTGCTTGATGAAAAGATGCTGGTAGAAGCTGGTTCCTACTTACAATGCCTCAGAAATATTAAATACCATTTATGTTCATTTCAGCATGACTCTATAAACTGAGCCAGCCAAGTTAATCACAGTTCTGTCCAGCCCATTTCTTTTATCACTGGAACTGGTTTACAGTTATGAACTGAACTGCATGATGATTTGAGTGAACATTTGGGATGACTGTCGTATCTAAATTGACCATGGGCCGATCGACAATGGTCCAGTCAGTGATCACACTCCTGGCTAGCGATTAACAAGAAAAAGAATAAAGATGAGCACTCACAAGCCATACTTTATAGCAGCATACAAACACCAAAGTTATTGAAAAAGTCTTTTGTTGAAAAATGTGTTTTCAGGTAACACAAACATAAGATGGGAGAGATTAAAGGCTTGCAGTTTGGCATCACAGCCAACAGAAGGCTTAAGGCGCCCATTTGGATTTAATGATCAATTAGGCAAGGATATTATGTCTTTTATAATGATGTATATTAGTGGGAGGAAGGGATATTTAGCCACCACTAAAAGAGTTCAAGGACCTGACCCATCGTGGCACAATGGTTAAGTGCTCGGTTGCTAACTGTGAAGTCAGCAGTTCGAACCCACCCAGTGACTCGGTGGCAGAAAAATGTAACAGTCTGCTTCCCTAAAGATTTAAGGCTTGGAAACCTATGGGACAGTTCTACTCTGTCCTACAGGGTCACTATGAGTTGGAATCAACTCAATGGCAATGGATTTCATTTTTTTGTTTTGTTTTGTTTTTTTAAAGAGTTCAAAAGCAAATGTGAGTCATTCTGCACTTTCATCATTCATTTAAAAATGGGTCTTTTGTGCTAAGTTCTAGATCTGTCTGTCCAATATGGTATCCATTAACCACATGTGGCTATTTCAGACAGGATGTATATATCTAGCCTGGAGGACAGAGGAAAGCTCCACTCTAAAGCTAAAATAGCTGAGCTATTTTGGAGAACTCCTTCAGTTATATCTGAAGCTATGAAGAGCTGGCAAACACAACTAATGAAGAGTGAAGATAGAAAAAAAAATATGGCACTTTGATCACATATGTACTTGTCATGCCATCATCTTGAAAGTGCCCTTTTCCATGCAGTCTATAGGCATTTATTGAGCACCAGTTATGTGTTAGACACTCTATAAGGTGCTGGTATAGTAAGTAAAATAAGATGAGTCGGATAAGGTAAAAAGATTCAGGGATAATATTTGTATGAAATACATCTGTAAAATAAATTGTTCTAAATCATACTGCACGATCAAATGTGTTTACTGTTTTTTAACCTGAAGTGAGGGTTACAAAGTGTTAGTGTATAATTAATGTGTACATTAATGTATGTATATACACATATTATGTTTTAGTATGAAACATGCAAGTGCGTTTTAGAAAGTATCACATCAAGAAATTTACAGTTGACTAACCTGATGTGATGCCCAACCAAAATTAAGTAAAATTTGCTTTTAAATCCCTTCACTGTTTTATGGGCCCTTTTAACTGCAGGTTATATTCTGCCTGCTGTAATGTATGGTAAATCTTATTCATTACACAAAAAAGTCAGTCATTTGATTTCACTATTGATCTTTAACTCCGATGTTCCCGCATTATTATATTGGTTTAATAAAAGGTATTATTTTTACTTTGCAAGAAGATAACTAGCAGAAAAAAGATATCTGTTCTATGAAAACGCTTTTCTGTTTCAGATCAGTATTTTCACCTTAGAAAAAAAAGTGTCAGCTCCAAATCACATCTAATATGGGAGTTGGTTTGGGGCAGAATTCCTGATCACAGGCATTTTTACAAGTAGAGGAATTGACATGGGTTGTAGTTGGAAGATTTTAAGATGATGACACATTACTACTTCAGGCTATAGCTGTTGAAATCAGAGTTAAGGTGTCTGGGAGAAAACGATCTTGGGGGTTTTATCAATTAAAGTTCTAATCAGGGAACTCTGAGCCTGTGGTCAACCAGTACAAGTTACTGCCTTGTTTAAATATGTGATCAGATTTTCAGGTCTTCTTCCAAATGAAAGTAGAGTGAAAGACGGTTAAGAGTGATAATTTATTTTTTAAATGAAATCAAGGAGACCAGAGAGGAGGCTGATAATGCAGTAGTTTAGTCAAAAGATACTGACAGCTAAGGTTTTGGTGGTAATTACGGAGGTGTTGATAACTGGCAGAATTCAAGGTATTGTTGGGTGGTAGAAACAACAAGATTTGCTGTGTGTGGTGTGGATAAAAGACAGGAGTCATATTTACTCTTGGGTTTTGGGCCTCAGAAGTAAAGGAATGGTAGAACCATTTGTTGGGATTTGAAAACAAAGGAAGGAGCTGACTTGGAGGGTATGTGTGTAGAACAGGGTAGGGATAAGCCACAAATTCATTTTTTGACACATTAGGTTTCATTGTTAAACGTGTATGCATGTTTTATTTAGTTAATTAGACTGTAACCTCAAAGAAGATACTCAATATTTCCTTTGAATATAAAAATAGAAGGAAATGCCACATATGACTAGGCAAATGGCCAATGCAACACAGACTGTAGCTTTTAATAGTGGCAAAGTTGAACAATCAGAATAATGTGGGAGAATTCTTCATGTCATGAACTATAAAAGAACTGAGCTCTACATGTCCCTAATGAATCCACTACCGGATATGCACATTGCTATGCACAGAGGTTGGGACTGGGGTATGCACAGAGGACACTCAAATATTTGTCAATCATTGAGAAGTCTCCTCTTTAGGAAGCACCCCTGGCAGGCCAGTGAAGTGTAATTTGATGTGGCTGTTACCAGAAAGGAGAATTAACTAGAAAAAGACCTCAGATCCACAGCCCAGACTCCCAGCTGCCAAGATTTCCTAAGGAACCAATCCAAAGAGGGGGAAATCAGTGCCAAAATCAATATTAGCCAGAACCAGCTTGTGTTCTGACATGTACTTTGCCTATGTTCATTAAACAGAGATTGAATTCTAACGGGATGTCTATTCAGGATTGATCCGGGGGTTGAATCACGTCATTGCTTTATGACTGCATCAGATTTGTACCAACAAAATCCTGGTTTAAAGTCTGAGCAAAGGCCAAAAAATTAAGAAGGAATTCACTTTTTTGGCTTCCAACATCCATTTTCTTTACCCTTTTCTTATCTTTGGGAGTCTTATACTTTCTACTAACTCAGACCACCCAGTGACCAAAACTTGTACTCAATGATCTGAAATATAATGCAAAATCCATAAAGTACCCTTGGTATAGTCAAATACAACCATAAAATTTTACAGAGAGTTTAAGGACTAGTCACTAGGCAAGTCAGGGGGATCACCAGGCCTGTGTATTGATCGTAATTCAGGGCTGTTTATGTCAAACCACCCTACTTCCAATAAAAGCAGACATAAAGACCTATATACATATAAGATGATTTTAAATTAACTGTATTTTTCATTTAAAACATAATTTCAGCCATTGTCTCTCAAGGAAAGGAGAAACATTGGTATTAAGAAACATACCTTGTTGTTGTTAGGTACCATCGAGTTGGTTCTGGCTCATAGCAACACTATAGGACAGAGTAGAACTGCCCCATAGGGTTTCCAAGGAGCAGCTGGTAGATTTGAACTTTTGGTTAGCAGCCAAGCTCTTAACTGTTACATCACCAGGGCTACACATCCCTAGGGTCCTTAAAGTTATATTTGATATGCTTCTACTTTCTTTTTTTTCTCCAGAATTTTGGCCATGGTTGTAGGCTGTAGGACATAGCACTTTCAGAATGTCAAGGACTGCCAACTGTGTTGGTGGCTCTAAGGGAACAAATAAGTAAAAGGAACCAGGTAGGTAACTGAGTTTGCTGAAGCTACCAGAGAGAACTCTTACTGGCATTGACTACACATTCAGATTTCCACTGTTTGACCTTCAGTTGATAAAAACACCATGATCATTTCCTCCCAGACACCGATGGCAACATCTTGACTCTGGTTTTAACAGCTAATACCAGAAACAATAACTGTGTGCCATCATTTTAAAATCTTTTAACTTCAACCCATAGCAATTCCCTTTACCTGGAAAATATTCTGGGGGCAAGAATTCTGGCTTACCCCAACTCCTGCATTAGATGTGACAAAATTAAATGTGACAAAGCTAATGGTGTCAGAGCTGGAATTTGAACCTAGCATAACATTCCTACCACAGGGCTAACTGTGGGGGTGTGTGTGTCTACAGTACGTTTCAATCTGGGGAAGCTGCAGTGCAAGTACTCAATAGCCACTGGTGACTAGTGTCTATCATAACGGACAATGCAGATATAGGCGTATCTGTGAGTTCGCACACACTAAAATTAGCCATGATAATATCAAGGAAATGGAAAAAGAGATCACTGAAAATTAACTGCATTTTAACAACAGTTTTTCAATGAGTTAAAATTGTTTTTAGTTCAATATCGCTAATGATTAGGTCAGAAAACTGAGATACACACACAACAGAGATAAGAGCATAATATTAATAAAATCACAGCATTATTGACTTTAAGCTAGTCTTGGTGAGTTATGCTAGCACTCCTGCTAAGGAGCGTGTGAGGCACATAATTCATGTACCCTTCTGTAAATCATCTACTTGATCTTAACTTTCAGTCAGCTGTCTTGATGCGAAGTCCTTTTCTACTATCTTGGAGTGAAATAAAAAGTAATTATTATTACTTCCATCCTTCAGAGGGGTTATTTGGCTTGAAGCTCCTTCCGAACTCTTCACAAAGAATGCTTAGGACTCCTAGGAATGAGTTGATGTTAATTTTGATGGTGTGTTTCATCATTTAATATCATATTTAACCTCAAGTAACAAGGTCATAATATATTTAATACACCACTGACTCATTTTGGATCATGCCACAGTGTTTAAATCCAAAAGCTTGATTAATTGTATTACTTTGAATATTACTGGTTCTATACTCAATGTCCTTATAGTATTTTTGCCAATCTCTGTGGGACTATTGAATTTCCATCCATTCTAGGAATCCGCGTGTTCTTGAATTATCCTGGTAGCTTTGCCAATATCTGCATTGTCCATTATGATAGACACTAGCCACAAGTGGCTATTGGGCACTTGAAATGCAGCTTCCCCAGACTGAGATGTGCCCTAAATATGAAATTCACATCCAGTGTTAAAAGCTTAGAATCAAAGGAATAACACAAATTATCATATTAATGAATATTGATATTAATTGCATTTCAAAATAGTAATATTTTGGATATATTGGGCTAAATATATTATTAAATTAATTTCACTTGGTATATTTTCACTCTTTAAAGAAGATTTAAAATTACATATGTATATTTTATATTTGTATCATATATTTATACTGGATAGTGATGGCATATATGTATGTCCTCGTGTCTTATACTCAATGAAGAGGCAGTCAAGAAGGTTGCCAATCTGATATTAAATTGAGTTTCAGACTTATTTAAATACAGCAATTAAATTCAACCCTTCTCAAATAAATATTTCTGAATTATCTAAATGGTATTTCTATTTAACCATCATTTTTCTTATTTTACTCCATATTTACTCGAAATCATCATTAACAGTCTTCGGATGTGAGTCAAAGTCATTTCTTCCCTATTAGTCTAACAACTGATGGCATAGATGAAAATAAAAGCAAAGGAGGTCAGGTGGAAGGAAGAAAATAAATCTTTTGAACCGGAGCAGCACACCCACGTTCCAGTGTTCAGTTTTATTTAAAGTCGTTCTCCAACTTCTGTGAGACGATTTACTCCTAAAGCCTATTTGTTTTCTTCCTGCTATCTCTGAACAAGCCCAAACCTTCCATGTGCTTAATAAACTTCTTATCTTTTGAATACTGAAAATAAAATAAACTTAATCCTCAGGGTGGTTCAGGCAGCAGACGGGAAGCCTTTTAGATGCTTCTTAGAGATACAGGACAACTAGGTTTTCTGCCCTGTGTGATTATCAATCTTTCCCTTGCATGCATGTATGTGTAAGGGCGTCAAAGGTGCTTTTCAGTGATAAATGTCAGTGGAATCACAAAGTGAATATTAATTTCAGTATTGTCAAGGTCAGGTGTTTACCCAGGTTCATTGTTATTGGAATTTTTATTGTGGCCACTGTTAGGAAAGATATTTTATCTTGGGCTCTTTCCTCAAGTATCAAGAGAAAAAATGAGCCAAAGACCTCAACAAACATATGCACTGCTCAGGAAAAAAGCTCCTTAGCACAGTCTGATCTGTTAATTTGGGTAATTTTTTCAAGTGCTTTAGAAAAGATCAAGGTGTGGGTTTAGAGGGGCTAAGTTAGGTGGGAACAGAACAAACACACAATCACAAAATCTGGATACCAGCTGACATCCCTAAAAAGTGGCTGTCTACATAAGGAAAAAGAAAGAAGAAAGTTTCAGGAAAAATAAACATGAGAAAAAAATCTGCGATGAGGGCATTTATAGATGTAAGGTGTGAAATTATCTAGCTAGGAGCCCAAGAAATTAAATAGAAGTAAAGATGAAGAAAATATTAGGATATGACTGTACATATGGGGATAACTAACCAGCTGGGCATCATATGTAGTAAAGTACCTAAAGGCCAATGTGGATGCTAATGCTGTCATATTCAACCCTCTCCACTAAGCATAGCTTTCCCATTTGTTCATATCCCATTGCTTCATATCTCAGTGAGCAGCACCAAAAATACCCAGCTATGCAAGTCAGAAATGCAAGAGTCATTCTTTATGCTTCCATTGTCTTCACTCCCCTACTTCCAATCCATCAAGTGCTGTTGATTTTGCCTTTCCGCTTTGCCCCCACCACCCTCATTCTAATTCAATATGTTAACCTCTCTCTTCTCTACTGTGGAATATTCTCCCAACAACTGGATTTGCCCCTTTGATTTACTTTTTACATAACAGTGTGCAAAAATCTTAAACCCATCAATTATTTTCTGATTCTCAGAATAAAAGATGAAAATCCTCCACTGTTCCCAGTATGGTCCCTCCTGTAACAATCTCCTCCACTTCAGCTGGACCCTTCTCCTCCTGGCTCCTTGTGATCCAGCCACCTTAGACTGCATGTCCACAGAGGCTTCTATTATCTCCCCCAGAACTTTCCACAGTGCCTGGCATGCTGAAAAACTTAGTTAATATTTATTGAGCATTGACTTTGAGCCAGATATCTTTCATGAATCATTTAATCTTCACAGCAAACTTATGAGATAGATACTGGTTTTAACCAACCAGGTGTTGTCATTTCCAACTCATGGTGACCCTGTCTGTGTCAGAGTAGAGCTGTGCTCCATAAGATTTTCAGTGATGAATTTTTCAGAATTAGATCAGCAGGTCTTTCTTCTGAGGCACCTCTGGGTGGATGCACAACCTCAACTATTTGGTTAGCAGCAAAGTGTGTTAACTGTTTGTACTACTCCCTGGCTGGTATCAGTGTGGGCCCCATGTTTAAGAAAAAACAAATTTAAGTTTAAAGGCATTAAATAGCTTGCTTAGCATAGCCTGGGTGTGGAGTCTGGATTTGAACCTAGGGTCTCTCATTGGGAACCCTTGCTCTTTACTGCTGGCCTCTGTCAACAAAGCTTTATTAGATGGGGTCCTTTGTCATCAGGGTAGCCCATATCTCTGCCTTCTGTAAAACCTATGCTTTAAGAGAAAAAAAAAAAAAAAAAACCCACCGCCCAACTGTCTTTGCAAATTATGAAAGACAACATATTTTGCCCAGATTGGTTGAAAATTATTTGATTTATTTGTAATGTGTGACAAAATAGAAAAGCAGTTTATTGATTGGCAATTCAATGCCAAGGGGAAAGAAAGGGGAGGGGGGAGAGGAAATGTGCCATCACTAATTTAGTTCACTTTGGCATTACTCTTATTATTTTTACTTGAAGACCTCCCCATGTGAAGCCTGACCCAAGCTATCTAGTATTTTTTTTTTTTCTGTTTTCAGCTTGGGCATCCTGCTATCCTAGAAAGGGTAACATCAGTACTGTTACCTGTCACACTCCTTCACACCTGTGGCTCTGGATGCACAAACACCCTCTTTCACAACTGAAGTATGTGTGTTTTCTGTGCACTAATAAGCTCCTTGAGACTTTCTACCATAATAAAAAATCACACAGTACTGGAGACAACACTGTATGCTAAACACATACAAAGTAAGATTAGATATTAAATAAGAGTACTGTTATGTAAAGCTTTCAATCATAATGGGGAAAATCAGACTCAAGCAATTCATTATTTTCTTATATGGGGGGAGTCTTAAAAAGAAAAAAAAGTTGGTGTGATTAGGCTCCCCTGACACACACCCTTCACTAATATGGACACTTGGGCACATTTGGCTGCAACCTTGGTTTTGTTTTAAACTGTACCTTTTAATTTTTTTTTTTTTTTTTAGATCATGAAAAAGTTACCTCTGAGAACATTACTTAGAAATCTCTATTTAGTGGTTTGAGACCTAATCATTCATTTAGGAAGGATTTCCACTTCACTTTGCCTTTCTAGGCATTGCCAATGTTTTCCAAATGGAAACTCAAAATGTCTCCATACTTACCCGAGATCATTACCACATAATTGTGTTACTGAAAAACCTGAGCTACCCTACTGAACAGATCTGATCTTGTGATTGATCGATGTAATCCCTTTTATTATCAAACTGCTCCCAGTTCTAGGCTGAATCGCAAGACTACTACTTTCAAGACTAGTTTCTTTAGACAATATTATTAACATTTTTAATTCTAAGTTATCAAAAAACCATCGTTTAATATGTTAGGCCATATGTGTGTATATATAAGTAATATGTGTGTGTGTGTGTTACAAATATTATGAGTTAGCAGATAGTAACTATTAAAACCAGAAGCGAAATGAACAGGTTATATCTATTTCCTCCAACCACATCTTGTCAGACTCTTGCGGTTTCGTAATAGAAACATACCCCACAGTTTGTACTTCTTCCTTGCCAAATTGCTGTCATATCTGCTAACTATGTATAGTTCAGTCAAGGAAAGGTTTCATTATGTTAATAATTACATTGCCTGCCGGCTTTTTGATATTACATTCCCTGTACAGAATAGAAACAGATTTCATAGAAATATCATTAGAGCAGTTAACTACAGGAGAAAAAAAAAATCAGAAAGGCAATCAAAGCATGCACTTTATTATTAATAAATGGAAGTAGTTTTAGAAATGGCTTGGATTTGAAACACATTCAGTGAGGAGATCATCACCAATGGAAGCCTCTGCTTAGGGAAGAGCACTCCATGGTCTAAATCCGTTCAGATCACTATGGATAATTACATAGACCCCCTTCTAGCCATTTTTAAAAATAGGCTAAAGAATCACTTTTAAATTAGCAAATGAACAAAGAGGTAGAATCCTGGCCACATGTCTGGCCTGAATTGAGGACGTGTGAATTACAGGTCATTATGTGGAATGACAACACACGATGTGATTTTTTTTTTTTTTCCCAAATACACTGTTAATTTAGTTTTTTAAAAAAAAGATTTGGTGACTGTTAAATTGATGATTTAGGAACAGTGGAACTCATTGTATTACAGAGTCATTTTGAAAAGACTTTAAATATTCAAATGTTCAACCACATATTCTCTGACACTAACATTTGTCTTCATTTTGGACTTCCAGCTGAGAAACATCAGTATAATGGCTAAGAGATATCAGCCTCCTTCAGTATTATGAGGGAAATGGCATGTCTCAATCCTTCCACAGATTTTTCCATGAAAGCCTCTATTCACATTCTTATTTGGAAGGGCTTATTTAAATGCACAATATTTTTTAAAACCTGGCATTTGATCATAATTTATATTTTAGTCTGACCAATTATTTACAGTAGAGAAAAGTCAGGAAAGAAAGCAGAGAGATAGATATTTAGATAGAAACAGATCAGAAGAATGGAAATAAAAAGAAAAAAAGATATTAATTCATATATGAAATGTAACTTTGGTCATCAGAAGCCCTAACATCTTGTAAAGCCTAAAATATTTGATGAATTAAAACAGATGAATTCAAATGCCTTTTGGAATACCCATGCTTTGGAAAATGAAATAGAAAAGTCTATTTCATATACGTTTCAGCTTTTGAAACACTAGTGTTTGGTTAAAAATCGAAAGTGTCTCTTTTAATGGAAATTATTGACATGTTTCTCATCATGAAGTAATTAACAATTACTATAAAGGACTTGAGGATAAAGAATCACTGATTGTCAGAGCCAAAAGAAACCTGCGATACTATCCCCACTGGGGGCTACCATTTGGGGGTCATAAACCCTAATGATATAAACTGTGGACCCTATACCTAAAAAAAATGTGTATATTACATTCTTGACAATGTGCACACACATTGGGAGTTTTCATGGACTCCTTGATGCCAATGACAGGTCTGTGTCACAGAGAGGAACAAGAAGCCTTTCTTCCTGACTCTCTCACTCTTTTTTACAATTAATCAATTGCAGCTCATTAAAATGTGATTCAAGGAGCTCTGGTTAAGTGCTAGGCTGCTAACCACCAATGGTTGGTGGTTGGAATCCATCCCACAGCTCTGAAGGAAAAAAATCTGGCAATCTGCTTCCGTAAAGCTTACAGCTAAGAAAACCCTATGGGGCAGTTCCATTTTGTCACAGTGGGTTGCTATGAGTCGGAATCAACTTGACAGCACTCAACAACAACAAACTGTGATTCACTTTTTCTTTCTCTCTGTCTCTTTCCCCCTCTCTCACACGTACACATACACCAAAAACACACACATACTGTCTTCAGTGTGATTAAATGTGACCAGTCATGCTTTATTAAAAATTCAGCTAACTTTTATGTCTTTTTTGAGGGTTATTATGCAATAAAAATCTCATTAGAAGGGTCTCTGCTATACTATAAAGTCATATATACAGTAGTCAGAAATAACTCTTCCCACTGCAAATACTGACATGTAACACTGACATGTAATATAGCTCATTTACTCCAACATGAGTATGTAATTTGTTCTGAGGTACAGGTGTTGCAGTGAGTTTCTACTGTGATACGGTATTGAAATTTTAAAAGGTGGTTGGTTAGGCTGACATTGATTGATGAGTTGCATGCATAGATTATGCATCTGTTCTGAAATCTTTCCACTCTTTGAAGAAATAGGTAACTTGGATAGAGATGGAGAAAAATTAGATGCAGTTGGCTGCAAAATTATTGTCCAACTGAGGGGATCAGTGGGGATTATCAAAGACATCTTGGAAATGATGAGCAGTTAAACCCATTAAGTTTCTTGAATGACATACTAAAATGTAATGAAATGGAAGGCTGAAGGCATTAACTGTATTGATTTCACACGTAATTCCCACCGTTGAACATTTTTGAGTCTCCTTTTTTCTCTCTTTCATATGCATATAAAGCACCACTATATAAATACATAAAAGTTACATTTAAATATACTTTATAGATGTGGATTTGAATTGATATTCACATGTGTGTATGCATACATACACATATCTTCCTAATTTTCATAAAATGAAATATCTACAGACAGAATTCAAAGGGAAATGATTAGAGAATTCATGAATTGACATTTATAGCTCCATTATAAGGAAGAATGAGCACTTGATAGCTTAAGTGAAACACGAAGTCTTGATACTAGTCAGGAATTTTGGAAAGAGTATGCTCACGTGCAGGCAGTATTTTGTTCTCAATCAGGGAGTTGGTATTTTATGAATTAATTATATGTATGATTTGATAGTAATCTTTTAATGTTCATATTTGCTGGAATCAACATAGGATTATGGTATTTTTATTTGAACAAATGAGGATACGAAGAAAATCTACCAATACAATCAAATCATAAAATAAATTGTATTTTAAATTAAATGTATTAAAGTAGGGAATAATTTAGGACTTTTAAAATGGTAATTAGTTGTCAGAAAAGGGAAATTGGAACTTGAAACCAACATAAAAATAGTATTTTCATTTGGCTAGAAATTGGTGAAAACACATACTGTTATTAGTGAATCCTTGAACTAGAGGTTCTGAGTGATCCTTTCCAATCCTACAGTCTGTTATCTCTGCCTGAAATTCTTCTGAAAAGCCAAAACATGTTTTTCCCTGATAGTGTCTCATGGCTATTGTCATTGTTGTTAGTTGCCATTGAGTTGGTGCTGACTCTTGATGACCCCATACACAAAAGAGTGAAATGATCTCTGGTCCTGAGGCATCCTCACAGTCACCACTATGCTAGTGTTGATTGTTGTGGCCATTGTGGATTTTAAGTGCCTTCCAACCTAGGAGGCTTTCAGCACAACATTGGACAATACTCTGTAGTGATCCGTAGGATTTTCAGTGGCTTATTTTCAGAAGTAGATCTCTAGTTCTTTCTTCCTAACCTGTCTTGGTCTGTAAGCTCTACTGAAGCCTGTCCACCATGGGTGACCCTACTGGTATTTGGAATGCCGGTGGCATAGCTTCTAGTGTCACAGCAACTTGCAAGCTACCACAGTACAACAAACTGACAGACAAGGGCCATTAGGGAGACAGAGGATTGACACTGGTGAACAGGACTGGGGTTGGCACTACCAGTGTAAAGCAAATCCAAGTTATGAGCTTTACTTCCTGGTCTTCTCTCATCGATAATAGTTACCAAAATACCAAACCAAATCCATTGCTGTCGAGTCGATTCCGACTCATAGCGACCCTATAAGACAGAGTAGAACTGCCCCATAGAGTTTCCAAGGAAGGCCTGGTGGATTCAAACTTCTGACCTTTTAGTGAGCAGCCATAACACTTAAGCACTACGCCACCAGGGTTTCCTCAATAACAGTTAGCGCTACGTATAAAGAAATTAAAAGGAGGGTAAAATGCACACAGGCTCACATGCATACAATACCTACAGACACATACACCAACTTGAGCAGCTCTATGAGTTGTGTTAGGAAAAATACCATTTTCTGATCACTTGTAGTAACAACACTCCATCAACAAAATCAAATGAATTAGGCTACATATTGTCACGCTTGTAATTTACTGTACTATTTGGTAACTGTATATAAGTCTTTCATGTCACATACATATTGAATAACTTTTATATACCAAAAATCGTACATATCCCTGTGCAGAAGGCATTATTTTGTTGTTCTGAAAACATTGGATGTGATCTGACCATATTCCGCCTTCTCAGAGTCAGGACACTAGCAGCAACGGCTGGGCTCAGCAGGGGAAGGGTGTGGCCTGATGTGTAGACTTTTGACTCCTGGGGCTGCCTTGAGTTCTAGTCTATTTTTCCCACATCCTTGATGGGAGTGGCTGGGCTATTGACATAGCTGATTCCCACACAGTTTCCAAGCCTGAATGATCCCCAAAGAGGCATATCCACCCCGCCCTGCTTCGCTCTTGACAGGCAGGCTGTGAACAGCTCCCATGCATGTCCCCTGACTCGCTAGGTGACTCGCTTACCTTGCTCTCCTCTTTCTTATGTAGCTCCCTCCGAGTGCATGGGTCATTTATGGGCTTCCTTCTATGCCATGCTTGGGGCTTCAGGAAATCCTGAGAGCAACGTGACACTCTGCATAGCCCTGCGTATTCTGCACAGTGGCCACCTACTGTGTGAATGTAATGGGTCAAATGAGGTGCAAGTTGATTTTTTTCTCTTTTGCCCTCAAAAATTTAAGTCAATTGGATTTCTGTTTCCCATCACCCTGTTGTATGCTAAAGGGACAGATGAGCAGAAACTTCCCTAAAACTGCCTATACTTCCCCTCTTTCAGACACCCACCTGCCTCCCAGTCCTCCGGGAGTTGTTCTCCCTTGGGAAACCCCAGCTTTGGCTCTTCCACCATTCGTGAATGTGTCACATCTCGCAGCAGGAGCGATGCTCTTTGAATTTGGTTATTTTTAATCTGACCTTGTGCTCTCAGGTTTGAGCCATGTTCACAGCAAGCAATGCCTTTTCAGTTTAGCCACCAGAGACCAAGAAGGGATGCATCCCATTAATACTTCACACATCACTGGGTTGCATGTATTTGCACCATTAACTAGCAGAATCCTGGCTACCTCACCTTCAACATATATCTTAAGCAGCTCACTCCATCTCAATACCCTATCTTCTTTCCCTGTCTTCCTTCCTTAGAAAATAATGGATTCCAAATAAAAAATGCCCACTGTTTAAATGTTTGCATTGTCTTTGTGAATGTAATTATCTTCGTGTCAGTAATCATAAAACCCAAAACCAAACCCAGTGCTGTCAAGTCGATTCTGACTCATAGCGACCCTGTAGGACATAGTAGAACTGCCACATAGAGTTTCCAAGGAGCGCCTGGCGGATTTGAACTGCTCACCCTTTGGTTAGCAGCTGTAGCACTTAACCACTACAACACCAGGGTTCATAAAAAAAAATACATACAAATTATTTCTTTAATTGTGTTTTTTATTACTGTTCTTGAAAATACTGTACTGTCAGTCCAGCTAAACAACACCAATAGGCAGGTATTTATTTTTGTATTTTTCCTCCAAAACAACTCCTTCATTATAATGCCATTCTAAATCTGTCACTGAAAACTTGACTTAAGACAAGACTCTCAATTGTTCAGTATTTTTTCCTAATGTCCCCTTTGTGGAACAGGAATTTCTTCATAGAAAAATGAACTATTCTTGATAGATTACCCAGGTGGTTCGCTCTCAGTGTCTACTGTCAAAATACAACTGTTTGGGAGCGACGATTCTCAAAGTAGAAGAAAGAACAGACGAAAGAGGAATGGGGAATAAGCAAGGGAGAGTCCTGTAGAGATTGACTTGCGTCCTCCCAAAAATATGTGTCAACTCGGTTAGGCCATGATTCTCAGTATTGTGTGGTTGTCCTCCACTTTGTGATTGTAATTTTACATTGAGGGGATTAGGGTGGGATTGTAACACCACCCTTACACAGGTCACCTCCCTGATCCAAGGTAACGGGAGTTTCCCTGGGCTGTGGCCTGCACCACCTTTTATCTCTCAAGAGATAAAAGGGAAGGGAAGCAAGCAGAGAGTTGGGACCTCATACCACCAAGAAAGCAGCACCAGGAGCAGAGCGTGTCCTTTGGACACAGGGTCCCTGTGCCTGAGAAGGTCTTTGACCAGGGGAAGATTGAGGACAAGGACCTTCCTCCAGAACCAGCAGAGAGAAAGCCTTCCCCTGAGCCAATGCCCTGAATTTGGACTTGTAACCTATTAGGCTGTAAGAAAATAAATTTCTCTTTGTTAAAGCCATCCACTTGTGGTATTTCTGTTATGGCAGCACTAGATAACTAAGACAGAAGACATCACTGTGGAGTCATGAAAAATACGCATATGTGTGTTATACGTACATATACGTGCATATGCTTCTTAGTTCTGTTAGCTCAAAGGACCTAGAAGCAGAGATACTCAAGTAGCAATGAACACACCTAGCACCCAAATCTGACCTCTAATGAGATTCCTTTGAGAAATGTCTGGTTCCAGAGTTAGGCAGGATCAAGATGACCCTGGAATACTTTATTATGTCAGAAAGAAAGAAAGTGCTATAAAAATGACAGGGTATGTTACAAGAACAGAGCAACCAACTTGAAGAAGGTGTCAAAGGCCAATTCTGGGACAATTTGAGCACTAAAATAAGTAAGGACAGTAATGAATTACAGACCATAAAAATTGGGGATCCATGTGTCCATACAGATAAATAGAGAAATGAGCTCTTACAGTAGACTAGGAATGCCAACCAATAAATGTGGAAGAAGTGCTGGCATACACGTAGAGAAAGAGAGCAGGAGACAGACAGAGACAGAGAGAAACAGGAAGAAACAAACAATGAAATACATGGAACAAAGTGTTAACAATGGGTAAATCTGGATAAGGGGTATATGAATATGAACTATTCTTATTTTTTTTCTGTAGTTTTAAAATTATATCCAAGTAAAAAGTTTCTTTTTTTTTTTTCCCCCCTTAAAAACATACAAAAAACACTTGTTAAGGTGAAAAAATATAATTGTCAAGAGCCGGACTTCTCAAGATTTGGGGGTTTATGGGAAACTATGTGTAGGTGACATAAAATATATTTCCAACATGAAAACATTTTTTTCCAAATGAATGCGTTAGTGCTGATGCCTTAAGGAGGCTACGTTCCGTGGAACGAATTCTGAAAAATGATCCAGAGGTGTGCCACTAGTTTCAATGGTGATCTAAGATGTGTTGTACCATTCAGATATCACATCAGCCAGTTGTTCATATGCTGTTTTTGCTATGGAAGTTCAAATTGACAGAATTGTGTTAGGGGCCTAGAATGTATTTCTGTCCAAATGTAGATGATATCCAAGGCTGGGGAAAACACACAGCATTCGTAACTTAAGATTGTAGTTACACTTGCATTGGTTAGACTATTTATTTTCGGTAACAACAGCTAGCATGAGTATTACATTTACAAAATATATATTTATCATAGCTTTATACACAAAATCAAAATCTCCGAATACTGAAAACTGAAGGTTTTTCCTAATTCATTTGGCAGCCAATCCTAACCTGACCTTAGGGAAGGAAGGCTATTTGTGTTCATGTTAGTTACCGTCAAGTAGGCTCCAACTCATGGTGACCTTATGTATAACAGATGGAAACATCTGGTCCTATGCCATCTTTAATGACCATTGCTATGTTTGAGTCCGTTATTTTGGCTATTGTGTATTTTGAGTGTCTTGCATATAGGGAGCTCATCTTCCAGCACTGTACTGGACAGTATTCTCTTGTGAGCCTTAGGGTTTTCACTGGTCAATTTTTGGAAGTAGATTGCCAAGCCTTTCTTCCTGTTCTCTCTTAGTCTGGAAGTTCCACTGAAACCTGTTCACCATGGGTGACCCTGCTGCTATTTGAAGTTCTGGTGGCATACCATCTAGCATCACAGCAACACAGGTCACCACAATACAACAAACTGACACATGAGTGGTGAAGACTATTTATAGTCTTTAATAATCACTTGATGTGAATATTTATATGTTTTGCTGCAAACATGTGATTGCATTTGATAACCAGATGCTATGGCTGGTCCCACTAAGGTGTTAACAGAAAACAGTGCCTATGCACCACATTACCTTTCTATCATCTGAAAATTTCTGAGTCTTGAAACCCATCTGGCCACAGGTATTTTTGTTAAGCAATTGTGGAGTTATGTTAACAAATTTCATTAGCAAGAAAGCTACTTATCCTTGATGAAGTAAAGAAATAGTTATGAAAGAAAATGGAATACTAGAAAATGAAATTGAAAAAGAAATCTCGAACTTCATTTAAAGGACCTAGGATTGGGCAAGATTTTAAAATGCTGACTTAAGTAAAGCCAGTGTAGTAAATTACTCAGATCTATGCTGCCTAGGGTTTTTTTTTCTTTTTTTTTTTGTATCCTGCCTATTTGAATTATAAATAGAACCATAATATACAAGTGTTCTAATTGTATATTTTCATTTCTTTCTGCAGTTATTAGCAATACACAGGCAAAGGCATACTGGTGTAGTGGAAAATTTTCCAGACTAAGAATTTAGATTAAGAATTCCATTCTTTCTCTGCCATTATTTTAGTCACTTAAACTCTCTGGCCAATTTTCTCAGCTGTAAAATGAAATAAGTAATTTAGATTAATAGATGATCTCTTCTGAATTTTAAAATGAAATAAATCCTAATATTCTCTGGTATTTCATATTCATATTCCATGTGGTTCTAAAAAAAATAATAGTAGATGCTGCTATATGTACTTTCCCAGAACTCTAAAAGGTGTCATTTTTGTTTGTTTGAGAAAGGGACCCGACTCACACTAATCAATTTCTTTTTATTACAGTGCAAGTTCCAGGGCCAGTAGAAAACCTGCAAGCTGTATCTACCTCACCTACCTCAATTCTTATTACCTGGGAACCCCCTGCCTATGCAAATGGCCCAGTCCAAGGTTACAGATTGTTCTGTACTGAGGCATCTACGGGAAAAGAACAGGTAGGAAAGAGACTGGGCCATACTGCTTACCGCAGGTGGATGGCTCATGGGCTAAGAAACAGCAGAAGACCTGCAAGTGCTTGATTCAGTCCAGTGTTCAGCAGAATAACTGGATCGTTGATTAGTTTTAAAAACACTTGTTATTGAAAACGTTAAGTAATTTAATTGATTTCTGGTGTCGAGAGAGGCAAATGGGCAATGAGATGAAATCAAAATAAAGGTCATCGATGTTCTGTTTAAGAATGCAGTGCCCTGGGCCAGCATATCCACATTTGCATTAACTGGCCTGGAACCAGAAGGCATTGGCATTTTAAGTCTTTATCCTAAAGGATTATTTCCCCTGTACTTTAGTGGCCTCAACCAGACCGTTTTTCTCATTCTGATACATTTTATTTTACTCCTGTCCTCTCCCAGCCATCCCACCAGTTGCCTTGGAGTTGAGTCTCACTCATGGCGACCCCATGTGTGTCCAAGTAGAACTGGGTTCCCTTGCACTTTCAATGGCTGTGATCTTTTGGAAGTACATTACACCAGGTCTTTCTTCTCAGCCACAGCTGGATGGACTTGAACTTCCAACTTTGGGTTAGCAGCTGAGCACATTAACTGTTTGCACCATCCAAGGACTTCACTGCCAGGCTATCATTTATCACTTTTCATTGTTTTGAGCTTACCTTCCTGTAAAAGCCTTCCCTCCTCCCACTTACCCATTGCCTCTAATCTGCAGTTAATTCAGACACCTGGAAGTGGGTGAATTAGAATTTCAGGTAAAGTCAGAGTGAAGGAGTCTTTAGTGAGGCACATGAAACTCAGCAGTTCTCTTTTGTGACATGTATTCAAAAAAAAAAAAAAAAAAAAACCCCAGTGTCCTCGAGTCCACTCCCACGCATAGGGACCCTATAGGGCAGAGTAGAACTGCCCCCTAGAGTTTCCAAGGATTCGAAGTGCCGACCGTTTGGTTAGCAGCCGTGGCACTTAACCACTACACCACCAGGGTTTCCGTGGCATGTGTGGGACTGTTGAAATGTCTTACTTCCAGATTCTCAACTTTGTGTAGGTAAAAATAAATAGGTGGGTGCATAATTCATTTGGAAAGACAGAGAGGTGACCTCGGGATACCTGGGTTATTATTCTGTGTTGTGAAGGCTGGCAAACAGCGTAATATACGTGATTCCACGGAATCTGAACGATCTGGGTTTTTTATTTTAAAATGTGTTTTGCAACAGATTCAATCAGACATAATTCAAGTCCCAACTTACGTCATAAAATGAGCGTTACTAAGAGCTTCTCTTATAAAATCTTTTTTTTTTTTTTTGCTGTCCCCATGCTATTTTAGCTTTTATTTTTCACCATTCCATTCTATCCACTTTTTAAATATATTTTAGTTTTTCAATAATGCTTTTTTACCCAATGCTTTAAATAAATTCAAAAATGGAATCAGTCGAGATGGAGGTGTGTGGATCACCGTGCAGGGCCAAATAACGGGTCTTCTGGAGTGAATTGGCTATGATTTCCTTGGCGACCTTCACCTCTAGTACCTCATTTTCTGCAGCTCGGAAGTGGTGAAAACAGTCCCGACCTACCTCCCAGCATTTTGGGAGATAAAAATTGTGGCAAAGTATCTGTCAGTTTCAAAAGCCATGGAGATATTTCATCAGGGGAAGGAAGAAAGCTATTGTTTCTTGGTAAATTACCGCATTTGGGCTACAGGAGCAATTGTTCCTGTGGACTTTACAAGCTGCTCTCTACCTGCCGGGTTTCTTGTGTGGGCGGAATAACCCACACTGTTCAGTGAATCGGGTAGTGTTAAACAAATTGGAACTTAATGACTGTAAAAATAGCATGGTGCTGTTTTAACAAGGAGTCTGTAGAGGATTTGGGGCTTTAGTGGGGGAGTCTCTGTCACGGGTTAGGTTTTACAGCAACTCATTGTAAGGCAAGGGTATAGTTTTGTCAGAGTCTAATATCCCATCTGCTGATTGCACAGAATGACTGCCATTTCTGCTTTAATATACCTCCTTAATAACAGTTTGGGCTTTTTATGTCTCCAGAATATAGAGGTTGATGGACTCTCTTATAAACTGGAAGGCCTGAAAAAATTCACGGAATATAATCTTCGATTCCTAGCTTATAATCGCTATGGGCCAGGAGTATCTACTGATGACATAACAGTGGTTACGCTCTCTGATGGTAAGTTAATGACAGTGAAACTTCGTTTAAATATTTGTTATAATGAAAAAGAATATTGCATATACGTCGACATTCCATTTTCAAGGCTCTGGGACTGAAATTTTCTGGAAGATCTATTAGCATAAAACAGAAACTGGGCTAATTCACTCACATTACTGCATTCAAATTTAAACTTTCTTTCAAGGTATATAATCTGAGTCAAGGGTGTCCTAATTGGAGCTCCTCAAAGCATGAGTACTACCTAAGAGCTCAAATTAAATTGTTTATGTGTTCATTTTTAAAAATACACTAAAAAAAACCCAAAACACACACACACATTTATGCAGATCTGAGGACAAATTTGTAACCCCTTCTAATGGGTTGAGACTATTAACATTATGAACTCACAGTTCACCTGTATATATATTTTAATTTAAAATATACCATGAAGAATTCGGCACTAGAAATATTAAAACTGAGATATGAAAATGTATACCTTCAGTTGCTCATTGCCAAAGAAATGAAAGATTAGACATGTTTTCTTAAATGCCATAAAAGAGAAAGAACTCGGAGTGAAGATGTTGGATTTAGCAAAGGGGAAATTAGAGCTAAGGAATGGGCGATAATGAAATGTTGGGAAATTTAATAAAAAGCGAAAATAAAATATGATAGAATCTATTACGTGGGCACAGTGAGAACTCAGGCAGGTACAGAAATGCAGATATAGCCCCCATGAATATTGAAAAGGCAACAAGCTATCTTTTTTCAGTAGTAGTTCTGATATTGGTCTGTGTACTTCTATAAATTATTGATCATTCGAATTTTTTTTAAAAAAATTACTTTTAGCTTTGATCCCTGGCTGATCCATTATTCTTTAATCTGGGAATATATGGGTGGATATTTCATACAATTATCAATGGGACAAAGAAGAAGGTGCATATTATTAAACCCAGCAAAAAGAAGACATGAAAGTAATGCTCATTTGCAGTTTCAACTTAGGAAAAAATGTGTTTAATACGTGACACCACTTCAGTATCTTTTTTAGTGCAATTTTTGTGCCCATCCATCCAATTCTGTTACTGAAGACAGAACAGAATATTTATTGGCAGAATGAATTAATTCACAACTTATAATTAAAAAAATAAAAGCAAAACAAATGAAAATGAATACTTTACATAATTTATGTAGATTTGATTCACACTCTGAACTGTAATACTGTGGCCCCATTCTCCACTTCAGTTTTAAATGTCATAAGTGAGAAAGACAGATTATTAC
Source organism: Elephas maximus indicus (assembly GCF_024166365.1). Taxonomy (NCBI): domain Eukaryota; kingdom Metazoa; phylum Chordata; class Mammalia; order Proboscidea; family Elephantidae; genus Elephas; species Elephas maximus. Next base: position 61,855,110 of record NC_064829.1, read on the forward strand.
TCATTAGTCCAAGAATTATCCTTTGAAAGTGTAGCAATGTTCAGGATTTAGAAAATGCCTGTCACTATATAAAAGGATTTCATGACTGTAACCCCAATAAACATTGCTATGCAATGTGATCAGACACCTTTGATAGGAGAAAGGAGGGACTTTTCATAGCCACTTCATTGTAGGTACCCTGACCTCACCCGCATCTGTCTTCACCGTCAGCTCATCTCTTTTAATTCTCAACAAAATAACCCCCATAATCTTGACTTCTAGTCCTTTATTATCCATGCCCCTTCTCTCTTCCAGCCCTCATTCACGAAGGCTTCTTCTCCTTAGACTTTTTGGATGTTAAAAGGAGAATATTATAAAAATTAAATATACTAATCCATGTAAGCACCTAAAAAAATGCGTAGCATATATATTTATATGGAAACCCTGATGGTGCAGAGCTACATCTGCTCACCAAAGGGTCAGCAGTTCAAATCCACCACATACTCCTTGGAAACTCTCTGCGGGCAGTTCTACTCTGTCCTATAGAGTCAGTATGAGTTGGAATCAATTCAACGGCAATGGGTTTGGTTTTTTGGTTTATGCCAATACGCACATCTCTTTTTCTCATTACACTTTTTATTGTTGTTGTTAGTTGCCATCAACTAGGCTCCAACCAATGGCAACTCTGTGTATAACAGAACAAAATAAGACCTTGTACCCAGTCCTGTGCCATCTTCATTCTTGTTGGTATGTTCGAGTCCACTGTTGTGGCTAAATTGTCAGTCCATTTCATTCAGGATTTCCCTCATTTTCACTGACCCTCTGCTTTACCAAAGAGCATATCCTTTTCTAGCAATTGGTCACAAGCTCCTTAATATAAGGGATGATGTTATCTTCATCTTTGTATTCCTCCCAACTCAGTAAATATTTATTGAATTAATCAGACAGTTCAGCCAAAACTGTAAAAATGTTTGTATGTATAGTATCTTTAGGTCCATTTGCCACATCTGTGAAACTAATTTAATATATGACTGTAACTCAATGAATCTGTGTTGTAGAGAACATCAGATTTCTTATCATGTCAGAGTAATTCTTATCATAAAAATTTATGTTGGGGTCAAAGGAATATTGAATAAAAATGAAATGCAAATACATTTTTTTCAGACTTAATTATTCCAATGGCTTCTTTCTCCCTGTTGTTAAGATGCTTATATTTTTACCCAGATGACCTATCATCTCTAATGTAGCTGTGCTTAGTTGTTTTTCTGGGTAGAAACATTGTATTTTATTCATTTCTTTTACCCGGTGTACCATTGGTCTATAGAGGCCCACTTCAAACCGTTGGGAATTTACAGTATAAGATCTAAGAAGTCTGATATTTAGTATATAATTTAACTAGTTTTCTAGTTTGTCCCAAAATACTATCTCTTGAACTGATTAGCGTGTAGGTCAGGGATTGTGTTTGCAGCTTTTATAAATGAATTAATAATCATGAATATCCATTCCATGTTGCCTTGTGCCCAAAAACAGTGGGACCCAAGTTTCACAGGCAAACATATCTATGGGAATGTGCTTCTTAGTATTATCACTAATATTTATTCAGTACTTACTAGTACAACTCTGCTCTAAACACTTGGCATTATTAATCTTTTATCCTCATAGCACTTTATTTTCCCCATTTTACAGATGACACAACTGAGTTAGAAAGAAATCACAAAAAGTCGTAAGCAGCAGAGCTAGTTCACATAAGCTAGTAAATAAAGAGGTAGGATTCAATGTGAAAACATATTGAGTTTCTCTTATTCTATGATAAATGCCCTCTGTTAGTTCCATAAGGAAAAAGCTTATAATTAATTATATATTAATTATTTTGATGCACAAATTGTGTATACATGACAGCACACATTTGCTAAGGGGAGGAATTCAGGTGCCTGTATGTACAGGGATTCATTAACAAATATACGAGGAACTTGATCTCTCAGACAGAATGCCTCATTACCATGTGTTTCAAATCAGCATGTTCCACCATATTGAGGGGAGTTTCCAGACCAAACACCTCTGATTGGCTTTAATGAACCTATTGTAAATGATAAATTACTTAACATTTTGAAGAGAAAAGCAATGAACTACATCCTTCCCCTCTGCCTCTTGAGACAATGAGACATCTTGGAATGACAAGTATAGAAAAGCCAAGATAGATATGGATTCCCCTGCCTTCCACCAAACATCTAGTCCTCTTTGTTTTATTTATTTTCCTCTAAATAACGTAGAAAAATTCTCTGCTTTTCCTTCCTGACAATGCATAAGATGAGAAGAGCCAGTATGCTATCAATAGAAGGAAAGAAAAATTTGTATTATAAATAGATATAAAAATATATAAACACTTCAATATAAGGATCTTTAGAGTTTTATAATATTGGCTTTTGATTCCTAATACAGAAAATAATCCTCAGGCTTCAAAAATTGTGGTAGTTACAAAAAGAAGACCATTTACATGTATTCTGTATCTCAGTGTAATCTTGACTTTCTGGAAATGAGAAGTTAAACACCATTTATAGATTTAAATTACAGTGACTTTGAGGATTACATATCGCCTAGCATTGTACCTAGAATAAAACATTATAAATCTAAGGTACCTTCTTTTTTCCTTCAAAATTCAATCACCTATCATAAATTGAGTTACTGTTATGGAAATTTTGTTTTGATATTATTTAGTTGGCTAAAAAGTGGGTGTGATATAGTTATCAAGATATGATATGGCATGTAAGTATTACAATAGCATGTAAAGTATAAACTAGAAAGATTTTTCCATGTTTAAGGATTTATTATCTTAATCAAGGCATCATTTCCAAACCTTGTTTTTAAAAAGGGTTTTTTTTTTTCAAAAAAAGTTTTGAAATTGTATGATCTACAGCATAAGATTAGAAACCATTATTTTCGGTGTGTGTCTATTTTAATTTTCAGTGCTTTACAGAATATTATGAATATGACCCATGTCAAATTCTGCCTTGGTTATCAGTTAATTTAGAACTTCTGATCACATATATTGTGGTTATTTCCAGTCAATCTCTTTCCTCTTTCAAAGAAAGGGAATTTATAGATTATTTTATTAAAGACTCTGCTGCCTTCCCTTTCCTAGAGACTGGACTAAGACATCTAAGGGTCTGTGAAAAGGTAGTTCAGGAAGACTCATTTAATAACATAGCATTTGTAGACCTGAGAAGATAGGAAAGACTGCCAAATGTAGGAGAACCCTTCTGATTCATTTTAGCTCTAGAGAAAATAGATGTAAATAATAGTAGCATGAATATGGAGTATGAAATAGAAAAGAATGAAAATTTTTGTAGATGGGTTTGGGAAACTGATACATGTTAACAAAATCATTCTTTAAGAACATGACTAAAAAGGATATCCAAATACCAGCAACCATGTGAAAAGATGTTCAACACGACTAGTCATCGGGGAAAACAGATTAAACCATATTGAGGTTCCATTTATACTACTAAATAAATAAAATTTGAAAATATCAAAAGCTGGGCAAAGTATGGTACCCAGAATGTTCCTACATTGTTAATGGGCATGTAAATTGGTACAGCCACTTTGGAAAACTGCCCAGATATATAGTGAAGAGAAATGAGTGCAGTTGTTCACCAAAGACATGCAAAAGTATGTTCTTAGCAGCTTTATTCACATAGCCTCAAGGTAGAAGTGATCCAAATGCCATTCAACAGTACAATGGATAAATGTAGCGTATTATAGTGGAAAGCTCAAGAACAAGCTAAACTAATCTAGGGTGTTAGAGAAGTTAGAATAGTGGTTATTTTGGGTACTAACTAGGAAGAGACACAAGCGAGCTTTCCAGAATATCAAAAATGTTCTATATTTTGATTTAATTGGAAGTGAAATGGGAACACACACACACACACACACACACACCCCTTCATCAAGTTACGTCTTTAAGATTTGGGCACTTCTTTATACATATGTTATACTTCAATTGCAATAAAAAATAACTTGTGACCAAAACTCTGAATATGAAAGAGTTTTTATTATGACTTATAATCTCTGTATTCATTCAGTCAGTCAGTCAACAAATATATACTGAATCTGTACCATGTGCCAGATACTGTTCTTGATATTGAGACTATAGCACCTAACAAGGCAAAAATCCCTGTCCTCACGGAGATTGCATTTTGAATTTAATAAGAAAATCATAACATGAACTAAAAAATTAAATACTAGTCTATTTCCTAACTAACAAAATTTTTAAAACAAGACTGTTGATGTAATTTATGAAAAGAAAACATTAGATGACCATTTGACCAAAGCTACAATAGCTACAACCATTATCAAGCACTAAAACAAGAAATAAGTCGGAATCGACTCGATGGCACTGGGTTTTACTGGGTAAAACAAGAAGTTCAACATCAAAACAAAATAAATGATTGTCATTCTAATCATGCCCAGAAAGATCCAAAAACAAACCAAACCCATTGCCTTCAAGTCGATTCTGACTCATAGTGACCTACTGGACAGAGAAGAACTGTCCCACAGGGTTTCCCAGGAGCAGCTAGGGGATTCCAACTGCCAACCTTTTACTTAACAGCCACAGAAAGGCCCAGGAGCTAATATTTAAGTAAGTATTAATTTATTCATTCAGTCAGTAAATACTAATTGACTATCAGCTTGGAGAATATAAAAATGAGCCAGACATACACTATACCTTCATGGTAACTATTTTTCAGAAGGTAAAATCAGAGTAGGGCATAGATAAATACAGGGTAAATATAAGTATCCTAGGAAAATAAGCATATGGTCTAAGTTCAAGGAAAAGAAGGGAAAAAAATGAAAAAAAAAATGGCCCTTAAATTCTTGGAAATGTCTGAAATTCCTTTTTATTCAATTCATCAATGTGTCCTGGAAAGAATAAACCCAAAAAAAAAACCCAAACCCAGTGCTGTAGAGTCGATTCCGACTCATAGCGACCTTATAGGACAGAGTAGAGCTGCCCCATAGAGTTTCCAAGGAGTGCCTGGCAGATTAGAACTGCCGACCCTTTGGTTAGCAGCTGTAGCACTTAACCACTACCCACCAGGGTAGGGACTACGTATTTGATGGATTAATATGTGTTAAGCCTATTGAATGCTGCTCCTATTCCAGTTGTGGGGCAGGAAACTATTTTGTTTATGATTCATCCCAGATACATAGAATAATGCCTGGCACATAACAGCCATTCAGTAAATAGTTGTCTGTAAATAACTCACATGATAGAATATTCACTTTTTTTTATATAGTAAGGATTCATTACAAGTACTCAAAAGAGAGTCATGTATATTCTTCCTTCTGACAGGAAGAAGTGGAGTAGTCAAAATGTAGGTAAGAGATAGGAAATACCTAAATCCACAAAGGGAGTTGGGGGGGAGGGCCACCTACTCCTTTGTTAATAGAAGTGACTCACCAAATACTATTTTGTAACCTGCTTTCATCTATGACCCAAAGGTTTAATTACATACACCAAAAAACTGGGATATACGTCAATGTATTTTTCATTTTTGCTTTTTAAGAGATTAAGCAACATGGGTGACCATTAGAATGACAAATTACAACATAAAACCATGCAGATCCTTAAATGCACAATATCTTAAGCCCTTAAAAATCACTGTAGGAAATCTCCTGTGTGTTTTTATTGGCTTCTCTGGGAAGATTATCACAAGAAAGCTGTAATTAAATGGCAGTATTCAGTGTCACAGTGGGTGCTCTCTTGCCTGTTTTGGAGTCTCCCCAGATGGATGACTGGCTACCAAGTGAGAAAAAAATAAACAGATGTAGTTATTTTTCACCTCTTTAAGGAAATTTTGAAATGCCACCTGGACTAACGTACATAATTATTACTGAATTATAAACTGTGAGAAAAGACACACTATTTCTTTTCAAAAAAAAAGGGTTGACGTTTCTCTCCTATGACTTTGACAGTAACCATCCCAAATCGTTTCATTCCTTTTAGTGCCAAGTGCCCCACCGCAGAACATCTCCCTGGAAGTGGTTAATTCGAGGGTAAGTCGGCCATATGCTCACTACTTCATTACCTAGTCATGCACAACTCCTCTCTTTCATCTACCATGTTGAGTACAGGATGACAGCATCAGTGTGAAGAAATGTTCCAGTCCAGCACAGTGAGTGCCATCAATTCCACATACTCTTCCGTCAGACTTGGATAAATTAAATGAAGGATTTGCTTACTTCTGATACACTTGATTTTATAAATGTTGTAAAGCTTGAAGGATATTCTATTAGCAAAAAAAAAAAAAGAGGTTTATTTTACGTATATTCACCAGTACATAACTATTACAAAGCCTAGAGAGGGCGACTGCATATAGGAATGGGTAAAACAAGTGAAAGAGGTGAGAAAAAGAGACATTGTGTCCTGTTAGTAAAATTAGAATAATACCTTTTTTCCACAACATAAATGGTGACTATACACATGGATCTTGTTGGATGGAATACACAGGAATCATATTGGCTACATCTATGGAAAAAGATGATGGAAAAGCTCAATATCATCAGTTAGAACAGGGCCAGGGGCCGAATGTGGAACAGACCATCAATTGCTCATATGCAAGTTCAAGTTGAAGCTGAAGAAAATTAAAACAAGTTCACTAGAGCCAAAGTATGACCTTGAGTCTGTCCCACCTGAATTTAGAGACCATGTCAAGAACAGATTTGATGCTCTGAACACTAATGACCAAAGACCAGGTGAGCTGTGGGATGACATAAAGGACACCATACTTAAAGAAAGCAAAAGGTCATTAAAAAGGCAGGAAAGAAAGAAAAATATCAAAATGCACGTGAGAGGAGACCCTGAAACTTGCTCTTGAACGTAGAGTAGCTAAAGGGAATGGAAGAATTGATGAAGTAAAAGAGCTGAACGGAAGATTTCAGAGGGTGGCTCAAGAAGACAAAGTATCATGAAGAAATGTGCAAAGACCTAGAGATAGAAAACCAAAAGAGAAGAAGACTCTCAGCATTTCTCAAGCTGAAAGAATTGAAGGAAAATTCAAGCCTTGCGTTGCAATATTGAAGGATTCTTTGGGCAAAGTATTGAATGACACAGAAGACATCAAAAGAAGATGAAAGGAATACGCAGAGTCACTGTACCAAAAAAGAATTGGTCAACATTCAGCCATTTCAGGAGGTAGCATGTGACCAAAAAAGAATGGTATTGAAAGAAGTCCAAGCTGCACTGAAGGCATTGGGGGAAAAAAAGGCTTCGGGAACTGATGGAATACCAATTGAGATGTTTCAACAAACAGATGCCAAGAAATTTGGAAGACAGCTACCTGGCCAAGTGGCTGAAAGAGATTCACATTTGTGCCCATTCCAAAGAAAGGTGATCAAATAGAATGCAGAAATTATCGAACAATATCATTAATACCACATACAAGTAAATTTTTGCTGAAGATAATTCTAAAATGGTTGCAGCAGTCCATCAACAGGGAACTGCCAGAAATTCAAACCAGATTCAGAAAAGGATACGGAAAGAGAGATATCATTTCTGATGTCAGGTGGTTATTGGCTAAAAGCAGAGAATACCGGAAAGATGTTCACCTGTGTTTTATTGACTATGCAAATGCATTCAATACGTGGATCATTACAAATTACGGATAACATTACAAAGAATGGGGATTCCAGAACACTTAATTGTGCTCATGAGGAACCTGTATGTAGACCAAGAGGCAGTCATTTGTACAGAACAAGGGGATTCTGCATGGTTTAAAATCAGAAAAGGTGTGTGTCAGGGTTGTATTCTTTCACCATACTTATTCAATCTGTATGCTGAGCAAATAATCAGAGAAACTGTGCTATATGAAGAAGAACACAACATCAGGATTGAAGGAAAATTCATTAACGACTTGCAGTATGCAGATATCAAGACCTTGCTTGCTGAAAGCAAAGAGGACTTGAAGCACTTACTGATGAAGATCAAATACTATAGCCTTCAGTATGGATTACACCTCAAAATAAAGAAAACAAAAATCCTCACAACTGGATATCATGATAAATGGAGATATCATGATAAATGGAGAAAATATTGAAGTTGTCAAGATTTTATTTTACTTTGGATCCACAATCAACACCCATGGAAGCAGCAGCCAAGAAATCAAATGGCATATTGTATTGGACAAATCTGCTGTAAAAGACCTCTTTCACGTATTAAAAAGCAAATATGTTACTTTGAGGAGTAAGGTGCCCCCTGACCCAAGTCATGGTATTTTCAATCTCCTCATGCCCATGCAAAAGCTGAACAACAAATAGGGAAGAATCGATGCCTTCGAACTATGGTGTTGGCCGAGAATATTCAATACACCATGGACTGCCAGAAGAACAACCAAACCTGTCTTGGAAGAAGTACAACCAGAATGATCCTTAGAAGCAAGAATGATGAGCCTCCGTCTCATGTACTTTGGACGTGTTTTCAGGAGGAAGCTGTCTCTGGAGAAGCACATCATGCTTGATACAGTAGAGGGTCAGTGCAAAAGAGTAAGACCCTCAACAAGATAGATTGACACAGTGGCTACAACAGTGGGCTCAAGCATAACAAAAGCTGTGAGGATGGCACAGAACCCGGCAGTGTTTCATTCTGTTGTATGTAGGGTTGCTATGAGTCGGAACCAACTCCAGGACACCTAATAACAACAACATGATTGGAATTGAGTATTTCATCATTGTCTATATTTTCCCTTATCAATATAGACATTGGAGGTCATTCTTGAGGTCCAATAAGATTGTACTCATGAAACAATGTTACATAATGATTAATGTTTTCCTGGCTTAAGAAGTTGGTATAACTTTCAAAAGACCTTAATTTAGCCAAAGAATAGTAGAAGATAAGGAGTCTAATGTTAGAAATCAGTTTGCTAGCAGCATCTCATTATTTCAAGTACAGTTCACAGTTGAAAATAAATCAAAACAGTGGGTAGAATGAAAAAGGGCTGGTCTGGCCTTGACCCTGCCATCACCTGATTATATACAATTGGGGAAATCATTTTACTCTTCTTGAGCCTCAGTTTACTTACTTCTCAAGGGAAGGAATTGGTCTAAATGACTTCTAACATCAGACAGACATCAGAAAAGTTATACAGGTTTTAGAGAAAGTCATATCTTGGGTTTTAATCCTAAGTCCCTCTTTTAATAATTGCATATAGTCTTAGAAAAGTGTTCAACCTCACCAAACCTGAGTTTGCACATCCACATAGTATGAGTGTTAATACCTACCATTTTGGTGTATCGTAAGCGAGGAGTAATATATGTGTTGGACCTAACCTGGTGTCAGTAGGTAATTGCTACATCCCTCCATGTACAATTCCTTGCAGATGCAAAAATCTACAAAAAGCCACACCTTGTCACTTGATCAGCTTTGTGCCAGTGGAATGAATTTATCATTTGGAGCTGGGAGCACATCTACTAAAGTTGTTTTCTTATATTTCTAGTCAATTTTTTTTTTTATGTTGTATAGAAACTAGCAAAACAAATTTAAAATTAGAAAGGTGAAAAATAAGTGAATTTAGGAAGAAAAAATGAATAAAAGATAAGAAATAAACACCACCCTAAAAAAGACAGAAATTTTTATTTGTAACAATATTAAATGTTTTATTGATGTGCTACTAAAATTAGGAGATTGCCAAATCAAAGCCAAGTACATTTTCACAGTTACTGTATGTTGTTAATGAGTGAAATTTGGAACACATATTGTACTTTCTATTGTTTTAATCACTCATTTTTGTTAGACAGAACATGGAAACTGATACATAAGCAATTTTGCCTGTGTGTGTGTTCATATCCTTTAAAGGTATATTCTAGCAAAGGATAGATGTTTTCTTATGAGCTGTGAATAAGGCATTATTGAGTGATACTGGATACTACTGTATTTATATATGATTTATTATTTTTCCGAAAAGTGAATTCCTGGATTACACAATTGATTTTTTTTAACCGATTCATATATATGTATGCACAAATATCACTGTATACACTCTTCTGTAATATGCAATGCCTCCAGAAACCAAATAGAAACCTTCCTGCTTCTATCCTCTTGTTGGTTATCTCTGCAACAGTACACTGCTAGAATATTTAACTTGTTCATTAGTTTTTCAGAGTGAATACAGCAGGCGCAGGCATGGAAAAACCTCTCCGTCTCTCTCTCTCTCTTCCTTCCTCTGATTTGTATTTCTTAGTTTTCTAAGATTTATAAATTATTATCCTTGAATCGTTACCAAGAGTCAAGAAACTGGATGATCAACTGTACTTTTTCATTCCCAATATGTTAATGCAGAGAAAGGCAAAAATAATATTCCATGTTGATATTCGGCAAAAATAATATTCTATGTTGATATTCTTTTATTTGGAATAAGAGAAAATGTCTCAAATATACTAACATTTACCCTTGATTATTAGCATTTCAAGGAACTAAATGATGTAAAAAGAAACACTATAGTTGAATAAGTATTGTATTCTTTTAGACTAAAAGTATTATAATGACTTTTATGTCATTCATTTTTCTTCAAGATGGAAGAAACAAAGTCTCTTGTTCTGGAAAATATTTGCTATATAATATTGGCAAATATGGAATATAAATGATCATGCTATTGGAGGTTAATACGTGAAACTTGATGGTGCCAATATTTTTACAAAAACCTGGCTAGGGTTTCTATATGTAGAACTGAGATGTCCTTAACCAGTTGCCATCGAGTTGACGCCAGCTCATGGTGACCCCGTATGTGTTAGAGCAGAACTGTGTTCCACAGGGTTTTCAATGGCTTATTTTTCTGAAGTAGATCATGTGACCTTTCTTCTGATGTGTTTATGGGTGGATTTGAATCTCCACCCTTTTGGTTACCAGCCAAATGCATTAAGAGTTTATACCACCCAGGGATTCCCAAGAGGCCCTTGTAAGGTATGTAATGACCATTTATACATACTTGTGGCACAGTGGTTAATATCTCAGCTGCTAACCAAAATTCACCAGTTTGAATCCACCAGCTGCTCCTTGGAAACCCTATGGGGCAGTTCTACTCTGTCCTATAGGGCCGTTATAAGTCTGAATCAACATGGCATGGCAATGGGTTTGGTTTTGGTATGGGCTAGGTTTACGCCACGTATAAGCCAGTTGGATCCAGAAATCATGTTTTTAGGGGTGTTCAAACAGAGAGGTCCTTATGTATTAAGATTGAAAAAAAAGAGAGAATTTTTTTTTTTTTCACTATGTTGTTCTGTAATATGCAATGCTACCAGAAACCAAATAGTAGAGTGGAGCACCTTTATTAAGCTGCCATTGCAGGAGAGACTAGATTTCCTTCTGCAAGCTAACTATGAGCATAAAATTGTGTTTCAGGGGAATGACTTGTATTAGATTTCAGGTAATAATGGGTCATGATGAGGTGGTTATTTCTTGTACTAGAATTTCTTTATAAGAACATATACGCAATGAAGGAAAATAATGGTCTATAACGTGGATTTAAAATGTGACTCTCGTATTAGGGAAACTTTTTATAAGGACAACTTCCTTATGAATTTCCTTTGGAACTAAATTATTATTTGAACAAATAAATATTGCAACTTAATTAGTTGGCTAGTTAGTTTGTAAAGCACAAACTTGCAGAATGCAAACAGCTTATGTCAGCACTTGACTGTTTTTGTATGCTCCATTCCAAAAGTTCTGGGGATAGGGACATTTAGAGTATGCCAGGATTAGAGATGCTGGGGCTGCCTTACTTGCTCTTTGAGATCTTAAAAAGCCAGTGTGCCTGTATCACTTACTTCATGCAACATTTACAGTGTAGCTACTATGTATCAAGTATAATATGAGGTACATAACCTTTCTTCATGGAGCTCACAGTTTAATAGAAAGACATATGAGACAAAAACCAACATTCACCTGCCTTGCGCATTGCCTCCTTTTAAAGAATTAATAATATGAGATCAAAATGACAATAGTAACTCTAAAGAACAGATGAGAACTTTAATGGAAAGAGTCTAAGTTAATGGTGGTGAAACAATATGGGCAAAAATAATGAGAATGGTGACACAATGTGAAGTATGTAACCACTGTCAAAGAACTGTACATACAGAAAGTATTGATTGGCTGTATGTTTTCCTGTGAAACCCCGGTGGTGTAGTGATTAAGAGCTATAGCTGCTAACCACGAGGTTCGCAGTTAAGATCCACCAGGTGCTTCTTGAAATCCTATGGGGCAGTTCTACTCTGTCCTCTTGGGCCGCTATGAGTCAGAATCTACTCAACAGCAAAGGATGTGGGTATTTTTTCTTGTATATAATTTCACTCACACACACACACAAAAAAAAATTCACTCTTAATCTAACCACATTTAATCTATTTCAACAGTTCAAAGTTAACATTATTTTGATAATTTTCCCACGTTCCATTCCAAAAGTTACAGGGATAAGAACATTTAGAGTCTCCTCGGATTTGAGGTACTGGGACTCTTTTACTAGATAATTGATAAAAAATGAGAGGATTAGAGAGATAATCTCTAAAACTCTTGCTTCTCCAAATAGCTATGACTCTGTATTTCCAATTATAGCTTTCTCAAACACTTTATCTTTACAGAATCAAAGAACATGGCAGATGTAAATCGATAGAAGTATACTGGACTTACCTCCCAAGTACAGACATTTAACAACTGAGTACAATAGGGTGATTGTAAGAAATGAAATAGTCAACAAAAATAAGAATAAATAAAACCCAGTGTATCAGAGGGTTTGGATCATTGAGCAAGTTTAGATTTTTAAAATGCAGAATGGTGTATTTTTCTCGTTATATCACCCCACACCTCTCTATTGTTGAGATCCTTATACCTGAACATCAGATGTGTCTATATGAACATCATGAACATCATTTTGTTGCATTCCTAAGAGCTGGTACACAGTTAGGTATTCGCAGCCCAACAGTGTACACGGCTCTTTTACTGCAGCAGTAGAAAGAGTGACTGGATCTTCCTGCATCTTGAAGTGTTGAATTCCCCTGAATTTCTGCCTAACTTGGCATTGCCTAAATAAATCAAAAATGAGTTCAGTGATCACGCAATTCCTTTTACCCAGAAACTACCCAAAGGGGGAATATAACAGCAATTTCCAACTCCAAAAAACAAACTGTCATTTTGGTTCCAGAAGTTTTGCTGCTGTCTTTTGACAATACAGAGGAAATCGGAGACTTGTATCATTGGGTAACGGCAGAGGGACATACTTCTGAAGATATGGTGTGGGCACTATGGGTTTTCATTGAGGTTTGTGGGTGAGTCTTTTTCCCTCCCTTCCTCCCTCCTTTTCTCCTACTCTCTCTCCTGTTTCTGGGCTAGAGATAACTCTCTCATGGACAGAAGCAGAAAGCAGAGTGAGTCATTTGCATATGACTTCCAACTAGAATACCCACTTGTTAGGCAGTGTGAGCAAAAGTGTGAAGAGTGAGGAAAGGGGGAAGAAACTGGAGGAATAAAAAATGAAGCACCAGCATTTGTTATGGTATCTATTTGCAGGTCCACTAGGTTTTAGAGTTCTTGTCTCTTGATTGTGCAGAGAGAACTTGAGTTCACATTGCTCCGGACTACATCACAACCTCCTGAGGGCACTCTGTTTGCACAGGTGCTCTGGACCCACAGCTTCCTGTGAATGCTGATCTCTGTCCTCTATGCTGTACATAGGCAAAGGCTTCAGATAGCCATGAATAAACTATGTTTTGTTTCTCTCTGAATCATGATGAATCCTTCATAAAATACATGCTGACTGCTGAGATTTTTTGGAGCCAGAACTCTGAGACCTCCTCTCATAAATGTAATGAGTTTCTGAAATGGATATAATGTAGAGAAAGAGGGCAGATGGAAAACTCAGGTGGTTGGTTCCATTTGAAGCTAAACTAGAAATCAGCATTTGCTTACTGATGGACAGTCCCAATACAGTAGTGCTTACAATCACAAATTTCTCACTGATATTTGTATTCAATCATATTATACAGAACATTTCTTCTTCAACATAGTACTTGGCCCAGTTAGCCATCAGTTTGATTCAACTAGATGTAGATATTTTGTATTTATTTTATTCATTGACCCCTTCATTAATTCATTACATGACTGTTATTTGAGCATGTATAATGGTCAGGGAACCATGATTGAAAAGTGCTGATAATAATTATAAGGCATAATTATTAGGAAGGTGATGGATGCCCTAATAGTTCATACAGTCTAGTAATACTGTTTTTGTCTAGAGTTTGTAGAATCGACTAGATTGGATATGAATGTTTGTACTGCATTAATCAGACAGCATGTAATAATTAGTGAGATGCCTTCAAGAATAAAACTGTGCTTGGTTTATAAATTGTTCAGATATTTACTATCCTGACTTAGTTTTGAAGAGTGAGGAAACCAATACATGGAAAAGAGTTTTCATTGCCTTTTTACTTCATCTTAATTGAGAAATAAGACTATTAAATTTTTTTATATCCACACTGACTTAATAAGTCAGTGTGGTCATGAGCACAGGCAGATATGTTAATTGGCCAGGAAGAAACACCACTTCCGATTACTGATGGTGTTTTCAGAGTACTTCTGTTTCAAAGCCCTGCCCTTATGAATTTTTTTTGAAATCTACCTATAAAGACAATTGTCTGTCATATTTAATAAGAATGAACCTTAATTATATGTACATACACACACACATATATATATACACCAAACCTGTTGCCATTCCATCGATTCTGACTCATAGCGACCCTACAGGACAGAGTAGAACTGCCCCATAGGGTTTCCAAGGAGTGCCTGGTGGATTTGAACTGCCAACCTTTTGGTTAGCAGCTGTAGCTCTTAACCGCTATGCCACCAGGATTTCCATATGTGTATTGTCATTACAAGGATCACTCTCATATCCCATTGCATAAGCCAGAGCTCCTAACCCGTAGATTGAAGTTCCAATAAATCAACTGTTTCCATCTTTCTTCAGTGAAAGCACAGCCAATGCAGTGGATAAAGGTAGGCTATGAATGGAAAGGTTAATCAGGATAGTAAAAAAAAAAAACAAAACTGGATAGCCAATTTTTAGATAATATGGAATGTATCATGTCTACTTAAATACATTACATAAATAACTTTAATAGGAGAAAAATCTGGAAATTCAAAGCTACCTTTGTATCACATAGTCATCCATTTCTTAGAGTAGTTCTTCCCAAAAGCTGTCCCAAATAATACTTGTTTCATGGTACTTTCCCCAGGAATGAGATTGCCATGGTTTAAAAAATTGTGAGAAATGTTAGAAGTACCTTTTGGGGGATTATAAAGGCTGTGAGAAGTATTTGTTTAACCTTACTTTTCCCAAATTAATTTCTCTACAGAAACCTCTTAGACAAAACACAATCTTTAAAACCTTTGCAAAGTTGTGAATCTTACATGATCCAAAGAAAATACACTCAGTAAATTGAGTGACCTCTTTCCTCCAAAAAGTCCATTCTAATCTGAATTAATATAAAATAAAAAATGTAAATTGAGTTAAGGAAAAGAGAGAAGAAAAAAATATTATTGAAAAGCTAGAAGGGAGTATTTATTAAGCTGGAACAGTCTTTCTCAAGTACCTGTATGTATAATGTAGAAAAGAGAGTTGAGAACTACCTGCAAAATCTAATACAGGACTTCAATAAGTTAGAGACATGATTAAATCTCCATGACAGTATGAACTTTTTGTAATGTGTAAAAAAAAAAAAAAAAAAAAAAAACCGTAATGTAAGCAGACGTAAAAAAAAAAAAAAATTTCTAGAGTGTTTTCATCTTTCATATTTCAAATATAATATTTTTTGCTATTGTGTGTTTTGAAGCTGTGGCAGTTTTCTCTTTCCAAGTTTATTATAGTCACTGCCATTTAGTATACCTGCACAAAGGGTTTTGACAAAGAGATTAAAATATGTGATAGAATATCATTCTCCTTTGAGGTCTGGTCTCAATTTAATATCACCTTGTAATTTATACTCCATCACGCACATGTCTAATGGTTCCATTTCTGGTTGACTCTGAAGGCAAAGCTCACTTTAGCCTTTCCGTGGAGTTTAATGAGATTTCCCTCAAGTCATACATTTTTGAAAAGTGGGAGGTTTAATAATGGGCTTAAATTAAATGAACCTAGGTCTAGTGATAAGGTCTCTGATTTTAATTTAGTTCACAGAAGTTGCTGTTATAGTTGGAATGGTTGATTAGTTAGAGGACATGAATAGTTTCAGCCCTACGAGTACATAAAAGCTGTGGCTAACTATTTGATTTTAGAGATATGGGAACACCTATATGTAAATTCTTTATTTAGTAGTTGTAAATGTTGTTTACATTGGAAAAGGAGCCCTAGGGCACAGTGGTTAATCATTCGGCTACTAACCAAAAAAAGGTCAGCGGTTTGAACCCACCAGCCACTCAATAGGAGAAAGACGTGGCAGCCTGGTCCATAAAAGATCACAGCCTTGGAAACCCTATGGGGCAGTTCTACTCTGTTCTAATAGGATCCCTGTGAGTTGGAATCAACTCAGTGGCAACAGGTTTGGTTTTGGGCTTTGGCTACCTTAGAAAACAACTGTAAAATGCAAGCATTTAATCTGAAAGATTTAACACAGTAGCATGAGTAATTGTAATCAAGATTTCTGATACATGTTTAACAAGCACCTAATCATAATTATTATAATGGCAATAACTTTTTTTTCTGCAGGTGTTTTGTGCCTGGCAATGTGCTAAGCTATTAAAGTAGTATTTCATTCACTATTATAACAACACTATACTGATTGGAATACCAACTTTGAATGGTTCTCACTGCTAGGAAACCTGCAGTGAAGGTAATCAACTGTTCTTCTTTCCAGAGCTTACCAACATTATAGAACAGGGAGATAGACTAGTAAGCAAGCAAGGAAACAAAAAATAACACCAGAGAATGGTATGTTCTGTTAAGAAAACTAAGCACAATAATGTAATAGAGAATGACTTTGAAGACCTAATTTAAATTTGATTATCAGAAAAGGACCCTCTAAAGAGATAAAACTTGAACTTAGACTTGGCTATGAGAAGGGGCCAGCTTTGTGCACACTCAGGGTGAAGCTTAAGTACAGCTCACAGCTAGTGCAAAATCCTTGAGGTGGGAATTATCTGCACATGCTTGTGAACCTGATTGGATCACAGATTGCTGGAATGGGGCCAGATCATGTAAGGCTTTATAGGCCATGGTAAAAGTTGGGATTTCATTCTGTGTGCTATGAAAAGGGTTTTGAAAGGGGAGCATTTTATAAAAGATCATATTGTCTGCTGTGAGGAAAACTATCAGGGGTGGTGCAGAGTGAAGCAGGGAACGTTTGCAGGGGCAAGTGGAGTGCTCTTTATAAGATGATTGTAGCTGGGACTTGAGAGTCTTGAGTGGAGATGAGAGAGAAGTAGAAAAAAATCAGGAGATGTGTTACATCTAGAGCCAAGAAGATTTTTGAAAGGACTGGATAGATAGAAGATGCAGAGGAGAATCAAAAGTAAAGACTGGGTTTTTTTTTTGCTATAAAACTGAGTAGGTGGTGAGGCTGTTTAATGAGATGAGGATGAGTGGAAGGGAAATTAGAGGGAATGATCATTTGGGGGCATGCTGACTTTGAGATAACGATTAGGTATACAATTAGAGATGCCAATCATGTAGACGATTTGATATATGAGACTAGAAGTCTGAGACACATTATGTCAGGAGATATAAATTTAGGAGTCATTGGCATATAGAT
Organism: Elephas maximus indicus; assembly: GCF_024166365.1. NCBI lineage: Eukaryota > Metazoa > Chordata > Mammalia > Proboscidea > Elephantidae > Elephas > Elephas maximus. The sequence continues at coordinate 61,872,873 of NC_064829.1, forward strand.
GACATCCAGGGAGAGAATATAGGTAGAAAAAATGGCTACACCCTAGGGCACTACAGATAAGAAGGAGCAAGAGTGGGAGGAGAAAACAAGCAGAGTTGATGTGCTTCCAAAAGGTGGGGAAACTTAAATATGTCATGTGCTAGTGAAAGATATGGAGCCCTGGCGATGTAGTGGTTAAGCCTTTGGCTGTAATCAAAAGGTCAGCAGTTTGAATCTACCATCCATTCCGTGGGAACTCTATGGGGCAGTTCTGCTCTGTCCTATAAGGCTACTATGAATTGGAATCAACTCGATGGTAACAAGTTTGTTTGTTTTTGGATGAGAAATATAGTAAATTAATGACAGCAAAAATAATGAAAGCAAAGACTACTAGGAGGGAAAAGGTTTAAAAATGAAGAGAAAAAGAGGTGAGAACTGTACAGAGTGACTAGTGACTATAAAAAAAAAGTGACTATAGATGATGTTTTTTGAGAAGTTTTGCTCTAAAGCAGAGTAAAGAAATAAATAGTAACTTTTGGAGGTGGTGGGTTTAAGGGAGGGTTTTTTGTTGGTTTGCTTGCTTTGTTTTCTTTCTTGTTCCTTTTTTGTAACATGAGAGATATTGTAACTTCTGGAAATAATTCATTAGAGAGGGAAATTTTAATGATGCAGAAGAAAGAGTAGAAAATTTCAAGAGTGCAGTCCACTGCATAGGCGAGGAAGGCTCCATAAGTAAGTGGAGGGGCACAGACAGTTCAATCTTAGTAAGACAAGAAAAGGCAGAGAGAGTGAGTGTGGTTGCATGCAAGCTAGTCAGTTTGGAACTGGGAAGACGAGAAGTATAATATAAGAAAAAGTCATGCCCAGAGAGTAAAGGCTTGGAAGACTGAGTATTGAGCACTTGAAGAAAGAGAAAAAAAGTAGGGAATAGTTGCTCCAGATAGTAGAAAACAGATAATAATATACATGAAATTTTGTCTTTTGAACAGTGTGGACTAACCATTTGAGATGTACTGTCATGAATTGAAAGTGAGACTATATAACACAGTCAAGTTTGCTTTTCTCCCAGTGCTTGATTACTCTTTTGCTTGCCTCAAACAGGCAGACAGTTGGGTTTTATCTAGTTTGAAGGAAGCTTTATCAGTGGAGAAAGGGTCAAGTGAGTTAAGAGTTTTTGCAAGGGAGTGAATACAAAGAAGGTCCATAGAATCCAGAATGCATAAGGAGAAAAGAAATGATAGATAATAGCAAATTTCCCACTGTCTTAGGCAGGGTTCTCTAGAGAAGCAAAACTAGTGAAGCGTGTATGCACATATATAAATACAGATAGATAGATAGACAGAGAGATTTATCTCAAGGAAATTGCTCATGTGGTTATAAAGGCTGGCAAGTCCCGAGTCCATAGGTCAGGTGTCAGGCTGGAGGCTTCTTCTGACTCACATAGCTGCGGAGGCTGAAGAATCCAAGACTGGCAGGTAAGATGGCAGACTGCCAGCTCAAAGGCTGTGGAGGCTGACAAATCCCAAGATTGGCAGGCAATAAGCAGACCGTTGGGTCAAATCCTAAGAACTGGAGATCAGATGATGATGAGCTGGGTGCAGATTCCAGAGCATGCAAGAGAGCTTTGCTAGAACATCCATATATATATTGGATGTAGGCCACACCCCCCAAAGAAACTCCCCTTACAACTGATTGGCTGATCCCATCATATCACATATGGAGGATGACTATATCATTACATAACTGCCAAAACACTAAGAATCATGGCCCAGCCAAGTTGAGACACAACCTTAACCATCACACCCACTGTCTTAGTTATTTATTACTGCTGTAACAGAAATACCACAAGTGGATGGCTTTAACAAAGAGAAATTTATTCTCTCACAGTCTAGTAGGTTACAAGTCCAAATTCAGGGTATCAGCTCCAGGGGAAGGCTTTCTGTCTTTGTCAGCTCTGGAGGAAGGTCCTTGTCTTCAATCTTCCCCTAGTCAAAGAGCTTCTCAGGTGCAGGGACCCCGTGTCCAAAGGACATGCTCTGCTCCCGGTGCTGCTTTCTTGGTGGTATGAGGTCCCCAACTCTCTGCTTGCTTCCCTTTCCTTTTATTTCTTGAGAGATAAAATGTGGTGCAAGCCACACCCCAGGGAAACTCCCTTTACCTTGGATCAGGGAGGTGACCTGGATAAGGGTGGTGTTACAATCCCACCCTAATGCACTTTGATATAAAATTACAATCACAAAATGGAAGACAACCACAAAATACTGGGAATCATGCCCTAAACAAGTTAATACACACATTTTTGCGGGGACATAATTCAATCCATGACATTCCACCCTTAGATGCAGGCCACACCCCTGAAGAAACTCCCCTTACAACTGATTGGCTGATCACATCAGATCACATCGTGGAATATGACTTCATCATTACATAACTTCCAAATTACATCATTATGTAACTGCCAAAATATATCATTACTGCCAAACCACTGAGAATCATGGCCCAGCCAAGTTGAGACACAACCTTAACCATAACACCCACTATTAAGGTCAGTGGTTTCTATGTTATTATTAGTTGCCATCGAGTCACCTCCTGACTCGTAGTGACCCATGCACAATGAAATGAAACACTGCTTAGTTCTCTGCCATCCCTAGGATTGGCTGGAGATCGGACCATTGTTGTTAGCTACTATTGAATTGGTCACTGTCTTGGCCCCAACTTGCCTCCCCCCACTGACCCCCTGCAAAACAAAATACTACCCAGTCTTGCACCATCATCACGATTGGTTGCATATTGGGCCATTGTAATCCATAGGGTTTTCATTGGCTGATATTTGGAAGTAGACTGTCAGGCCTTTCTTCCTAGTTTTAGTCTTGAAAGCTTTGTTAAAACCTGTTCATTCTAATAACAACACACAATGACTAACAGATGGGTGGTGGCTGCGCATGAGTACATTAGCTGGAAATTGAACTTTAGTCTCAACATGAATGGCAAAAATTCTACCGCTGAACCACCAATGACTTCTAGGAGGTTGTGTGACCTCCCCTTTCAGCAAAGAGAAAACTAACGTCTAGAGAAATTGTGCAGTGTGCCTAGTGTCACACAGGGGAGAAGTGGCAGCACTGGCATTCAAATCCAGGGCAGGGCTGTTGGTCATTTGGCCACACTGCCTCCTAGGTAGAGGGCTTTATGCTAAGGGAAGCAAATCAGAGTACAAAATGAGCCTTACCCTGAAGCTGTTTCCATTCTCAGTGGATTAGTTCCCGGGCAGAAGATAAGGTCTAGATGAGCAGCAAGGAGCGAGGTTCACCCATCCAGTGGACATTAGAACTATGTGTGGAAACCATAGAGAGACATGGGTTTTAAAAATGCTGAGAAGAGGAGGAAAGCAGGCGAGTCAGAAAAAAACACAGTTCCCCGACTTCCCAATTTTGCCTGGAGTGAAACAACCTATGTGGAAGATTTGTATCCCATATCTCTGTTTTTCCTGAACCAAAAACAACTCAGAGGACTGCAGTTTGCTAAGTGAGCAAAGGTGATAGCTCAATAAACTTTATTAAACATCTTAAACACTTAGAGCACTTCCAAATATACTTTTGGTTTTTCCTCAGTTCCGAGTTACAAAATGTATTTGTTATTGAAAGTTTGAAGGGGAAAAATGGAGAACACAGAGGAGAGCTTTCTCAGCTCTCAAGATCTCTTGGCGATAAAACAGAGCCTCTAATTACCTAGCAGCAGTGATCTGGAATAATTAGGAAATGTGCGTAAGATTCAGAGAAAATATAAATCAGAAAACTAGACATGTATTTTATGATCAAAGGATAATTTAAAAAACAAAACTAAACCCGGTGAACATAAATTAGATAAGACATATTGAACAAATGTTGCCAGGTAATACTGCACTTATCTAAATGTGAATATATTTTAAGATGTAGCAGTTTCAATAGCCAAATTAATTCTGATATATCATTCCCCAGAAGTCAGCTTAGTTTAATCTGATTAAAACACCCACTGGCATCGTGCAGTCTAAATATATATTCTCAATAACACCCAGTGTAGAAATACATTTATTTCATTTATTGTATTGCTCTTCCACATATAAAATGAAAGGCTGAATTGGTTTTCCAAGTCTGCCCAAAACTTCACTCACTCCAGTGCAGTTCATTGGAAAGCTGCCTATGTGAAATTGACAGAACCTGGAGGGTCTTCTTCATGTTTCCAGAACATTTGGTAGAAAGTATTATGCATATTGAATACAAAGGATTTTTCAAATACACTGGAAAGTATTTAATAAAAAAAAAAATAGTAGATATAAAAAAAAATTTTTTTTTGTATAGAAGGCATTTCAGAGAAAATTTAATATTTTTAAAAATTAACTTAAAATCATATCACATGTGTAACCTTAATGCACTAGGAGAAATTTCTTGTGTCTTCTACAAATAACTTTGTCCCAGGGTAAACATTAACAAATTCCATTTTTTTTTTTTTTTTTTGAAACTCAAGTTCCTCCTATCTAAACATTTCTCATCTTGCACGTAAATCTGTTTGACAGACCATTTTGTGTTTTAGCTGAGAGGCAGTAGCTATTAACTTGATAGTTGTCTATTTTATTTTTACGCAGATAAAGTTGAAGAGACACACACAAAAGAGACTTGTACGTGACGAGATGCCTCATGCTGACTTGAAATAAAATTTAAAGCCTCTTTAAAATATGAAATTGTACTGTAGATTTTTATCTTTCATGCATAGTTGGAGCTAAATGTTGCAAAGAATATATCTGTCTATATCCATGGCTGTATTATCAACATATATTTCTCCAGAGATGTCTATATTTCAATAAGTCCAAATTGGGTTTCGTTCTTGTATTTCAAAGAAAGAAAAACATATTTGTATTTCATTGAAATGCCAGTGTAGATGATTTCCTTGGTGGAATCGAATATAATGCACGTGAGGGGAACCCTGTCAATTAACAAAAATCCACACGCACGCGCACACACACACACAATTTGAATTCAGTAGGCCTTCTGTCCTGAAAATTGGTATTTTCAAATAGCAACCAAATGGTTTAGGTGGAGAGATCTACAGCTCCCACTATAACAAAGTCTAATTAAACGAATGGCTTTCATACTTTTAAAAGCAATAGGCTCTGTTTTTTTTTTTTTTTTGACTTTGGGAAATCCAATATTTATTTATTTTTTTTAATAACTTTTATTAAGCTTCAAGTGAACGTTTACAAATCCAATCAGTCTGTCACATATAAGTTTACATATATCTCACTCCCTACTCCCACTTGCTCTCCCCCTCTTGAGTCAGCCGTTTCAGTCTCTCCTTTCTTGACAATTTTGCCGGCTTCCCTCTCTCTCTATCCTCCCATCCCCTCTCCAGACAAGAGTTGCCAACACAATCTCAAGTGTCCACCTGATATAATTAGCTCACTCTTCATCAGCGTCACTCTCCCACCCGCTGACCAGTCCCTTTCATGTCTGATGAGTTGTCTTCGGGGATGTTCCTGTCCTGGGCCAACAGAAGGTCTGGGGACCATGGCTGCCGGGATTCCTCTAGTCTCAGTCAGACCATTAAGTATGGTCTTTTTATGAGAATTTGGGGTCTGCATCCCACTGATCTCCTGTTCCCTCAGGAGTTCTCTGTTGTGCTCCCTGTCAGGGCAGTCATCGATTGTGGCCGGGCACCAACTAGTTCTTCTGGTCTCAGGGTGATGTAGGTCTCTGGTTCACGTGGCCCTTTCTGCCTCTTGGGCTCTTAGTTGTCGTGTGGCCTTGGTGTTCTTCATTTTCCTTTGCTCCAGGTGGGTTGAGACCAATTGATGCATCTTAGATGGCCGCTTGTTAGCATTTAAGACCCCAGATGCCACATTTCAAAGTGGGATGCAGAATGATTTCATAATAGAATTATTTTGCCAATTGACTTAGAAGTCCCCGCAAACCATGTTCCCCAGACCCCCGCGCTTGCTCCGCTGACCTTTGAAGCATTCATTTTATCCCGGAAACTTCTTTGCTTTTGGTCCAGTCCAACTGAGCTGACCTTGCATGTATTGAGTGTTGTCTTTCCCTTCACCTAAAGCAGTTCTTATCTACTGATTAATCAATAAAAAACCCTCTGCCACCCTCCCTCCCTCCCCCACCTCGTAACCACAAAGGTATGTGTTCTTCTCAGTTTATACTATTTCTCAAGATCTTATAATAGTGGTCTTATACAATATTTGTCCTTTTGCCTCTGACTAATTTCGCTCAGCATAATGCCTTCCAGGTTCCTCCATGTTATGATAAGTTTCAGAGATTCGTCACTGTTCTTTATCGATGCGTAGTATTCCATTGTGTGAATATACCACAATTTATTTACCCATGCATCCGTTGATGGACACCTTGGTTGCTTCCAACTTTTTGCTATTGTAAACAGAGCTGCAATAAACATGGGTGTGCATATATCTGTTTGTATGAAGGCTCTTGTATCTCTAGGGTATATTCCCAGGAGTGGGATTTCTGGGTTGTATGGTAGTTCTATTTCTAACTGTTTAAGATAACGCCAGATAGATTTCCAAAGTGGTTGTACCATTTTACATTCCCACCAGCAGTGTATGAGAGTTCCAATCTCTCCGCAGCCTCTCCAACATTTATTATTTTGTGTTTTTTGGATTAATGCCAGCCTTGCTGGTGTGAGATGGAATCTCATCGTAGTTTTAATTTGCATTTCTCTAATGGCTGATGATCGAGAGCATTTTCTCATGTATCTGTTGGCCGCCTGAATATCTTCTTTAGTGAAATGTGTGTTCATATCCTTTGCCCACTTCTTGATTGGGTTGTTTGTCTTTTTGTGGTTGAGTTTTGACAGAATCATGTAGATTTTAGAGATCAGGCGCTGGTCGGAGATGTCATAGCTGAAAATTCTTTCCCAATCTGTAGGTGGTCTTTTTACTCTTTTGGAGAAGTCTTTAGATGAGCATAGGTGTTTGATGTTTAGGAGCTCCCAGTTATCGGGTTTCTCTTCATCATTTTTGGTAATGTTTTTTATTCTGTTTACACCTTGTATTAGGGCTCCTAGGGTTGTCCCAATTTTTTCTTCCATGATCTTTATCGTTTTAGTCTTTATGTTTAGGTCTTTGATCCACTTGGAGTTAGTTTTTGTGCATGGTGTGAGGTATGGGTCCTGTTTCATTTTTTTGCAAATGGATATCCAGTTATGCCAGCACCATTTGTTAAAAAGGCTATCTTTTCCCCAGTTAATTGACACTGGTCCTTTGTCAAATATCAGCTGCTCATATGTGGATGGATCTATGTCTGGGTTCTCAATTCTGTTCCATTGGTCTATGTGCCTGTTGTTGTACCAGTACCAGGCTGTTTTGACTACTGTGGCTGTATAATAGTTTCTGAAGTCAGGTAAAGTGAGGCCTCCCACTTTCTTCTTCTTTGTCAGTAGTGCTTTGCTTATCCGGGGCTTCTTTCCCTTCCATATGAAATTGGTGATTTGTTTCTCTATCCCCTTAAAATATGACATTGGAATTTGGATCAGAAGTGCGTTAAATGTATAGATGGCTTTTGGTAGAACAGACATTTTTACTATGTTAAGTCTTCCTATCCATGAGCAGGGTATGTTTTTCCACTTAAGTATGTCCTTTTGAATTTCTTGTAGTAGAGCTTTGTAGTTTTCTTTGTATAGGTCTTTTACATCCTTCGTAAGATTTATTCCTAAGTATCTTATCTTCTTGGGGGCTACTGTGAATGGTATTGATTTGGTTATTTCCTCTTCGGTGTTCTTTTTGTTGATGTAGAGGAATCCAAGTGATTTTTGTATGTTTATTTTATAACCTGAGACTCTGGCAAACTCTTCTATTAGTTTCAGTAGTTTTCTGGAGGATTCCTTAGGGTTTTCTGTGTATATAATCATGTCATCTGCAAATAGTGATTTTTTCCTCCTTGCCAATCCGGATACATTTTATTTCTTTGTCTAGCCTAATTGCCCTGGCTAGGACTTCTAGCACGATGTTGAATAAGAGCGGTGATAAAGGGCATCCTTGTCTGGTTCCCGTTCTCAAGGGAAATGCTTTCAGGTTCTCTCCATTTAGAGTGATATTGGCTGTTGGCTTTGCATAGATGGCCTTTATTATGTTGAGGAATTTTCCTTCAATTCCTATTTTGGTTAGAGTTTTTATCATAAATCGGTGTTGGACTTTGTCAAATGCCTTTTCTGCATCAATTGATAAGATCATGTGGTTTTTGTCTTTTGTTTTATTTATGTGATGGATTACATTAATGGTTTTTCTGATATTAAACCAGCCTTGCATACCTGGTATAAATCCCACTTGATCAGGGTGAATTATTTTTTTGATGTGTTGTTGGATTCTATTGGCTAGAATTTTGTTGAGGATTTTTGCATCAATGTTCATGAGGGATATAGGTCTATAATTTTCTTTTTTTGTTATGTCTTTACCTGGTTTTGGTATCAGGGAGATGGTGGCTTCATAGAATGAGTTGGGTAGTATTCCGTCATTTTCTATGCTTTGGAATACCTTCAGAAGTAGTGGTGTTAACTCTTCTCTGAAAGTTTGGTAGAACTCTGCAGTGAAGCCGTCCGGGCCAGGGCTTTTTTTTGTTGGGAGTTTTTTGATTACCGTTTCAATCTCTTTTTTTGTTATGGGTCTATTTAGTTGTTCTACTTCTGAATGTGTTAGTTTAGGTAGGTAGTGTTTTTCCAGTAATTCATCCATTTCTTCTAGGTTTTCAAATTTGTTAGAGTACAATTTTTCATAATAATATGAAATGATTCTTTTAATTTCATTTGGTTCTGTTGTGATGTGGTCCTTCTCGTTTCTTATTCGGGTTATTTGTTTCCTTTCCTGTATTTCTTTAGTCAGTCTAGCCAATGGTTTATCAATTTTGTTAATTTTTTCAAAGAACCAGCTTTTGGCTTTGTTAATTCTTTCAATTGTTTTTCTGTTCTCTAATTCATTTAGTTCAGCTCTAATTTTTATTATTTGTTTTCTTCTGGTGCCTGATGGATTCTTTTGTTGCTCAGTTTCTATTTGTTCAAGTTGTCGGGACAGTTCTCTGCTTTTGGCTCTTTCTTCTTTTTGTATGTGTGCATTTATCGATATAAATTGGCCTCTGAGCACTGCTTTTGCTGTGTCCCAGAGGTTTTGATAGGAAGTATTTTCCTTCTCGTTGCTTTCTATGAATTTCCTTATTCCCTCCTTGATGTCTTCTATAACCCAGTCTTTTTTCAGGAGGGTATTGTTCAGTTTCCAAGTATTTGATTTCTTTTCCCTAGTTTTTCTGTTACTGATCTCTAGTTTTATTGCCTTGTGGTCTGAGAAGATGCTTTGTAATATTTTGATGTTTTGGACTCTGCAAAGGTTTGTTTTATGACCTAATATGTGGTCTATTCTAGAGAATGTTCCATGTGCGCTAGAAAAAAAAAGTAATTTTGCAGCAGTTGGGTGGAGAGTTCTGTATAAGTCAATGAGGTCAAGTTGGTTGATTGTTGTAATTAGATCTTCCGTGTCTCTATTGAGCTTCTTACTGGATGTCCTGTCCTTCTTCGAAAGTTGTGTGTTGAAGTCTCCTACTATAATTGTGGAGGTATCTATCTCACTTTTCAGTTCTGTTAAAATTTGATTTATGTATCTTGCAGCCCTGTCATTGGGTGCATAAATATTTAGTATGGTTATGTCTTCCTGATCAATTGTCCCTTTTATCATTATATAGTGTCCTTCTTTATCCTTTGTGGTGGATTTAAGTCTAAAGTCTATTTTGTCAGAAATTAATATTGCTACTCCTCTTCTTTTTTGCTTATTGTTTGCTTGATATATTTTTTTCCATCCTTTGAGTTTTAGTTTGTTTGTGTCTCTAAGTCTAAGGTGTGTCTCTTGTAGGCAGCATATAGATGGATCGTGTTTCTTTATCCAGTCTGTGACTCTCTGTCTCTTTATTGGTGCATTTAGTCCATTTACATTCAGGGTAATTATAGATAAATAAGTTTTTAGTGCTGTCATTTTGATGCCTTTTTATGTGTGTTGTTGACAATTTCATTTTTCCACAAAGTTTTTTGTGCTGAGGCGTTTTTCTTAGAAAATTGTGAGATCCTCATTTTCATAGTGTTTGACTTTATGTTAGTTGAGTCGTTACGTTTTTCTTGGCTTTTATCTTGAGTTGTAGAGTTGTTATACCTTTTTGTGGTTAGCTTATTATTTACCCCTATTTTTCTAAGTAAAAACCTAACTTGTATTGTTCTATATCGCCTTGTATCACTCTCCATATGGCAGTTCAATGCCTCCTGTATTTAGTCCCTCTTTTTGATTATTGTGATCTTTTACCTATTGACTTCCATGATTCCCTGTTATGTGTTTTTTTTTTTTAATTAATCTTAATTTGTTTGTTTTTGTGATTTCCCTATTTGAGTTGATATCAGGACGTTCTGTTTTGTGACCTTGTGTTGCGCTGATATCTGATATTATTGGTTCTCTGACCAAACAATGTCCTTTAGTATTTCTTGTAGCTTTGGTTTGGTTTTTGCAAATTCTCTAAACTTGTGTTTGTCTGTAAATATCTTAATTTCGCCTTCATATTTCAGAGAGAGTTTTGCTGGATATATGATCCTTGGCTGGCAGTTTTTCTTCTTCAGTGTTCTGTATATGTCGTCCCATTCCCTTCTTGCCTGCATGGTTTCTGCTGAGTAGTCTGAACTGATTCTTATTGATTCTCCCTTGAAGGAAACCTTTCTTTTCTCCCTGGCTGCTTTTAAAATTTTCTGTTTATCTTTGGTTTTGGTGAGTTTGATGATAATATGTCTTGGTGTTTTTCTTTTTGGATCAATCTTAAATGGGGTTCGATGAGCGTCTTGGATAGATATCCTTTCGTCTTTCATGATGTCAGGGAAGTTTTGTGTCAGGAGTTCTTCAACTATTTTCTCTGTTTTCTGTCCCCCCTCCCTGTTCTGGGACTCCAATCATCCGCAGGTTATCCTTCTTGATAGAGTCCCACATAATTCTTAGGGTTTCTTCATTTTTTTTAACTCTTTTATCTGATTTTTTTTCAGCTATGTTGGTGTTGATTCCCTGGTCCTCCAGATGTCCCAGTCTGCATTCTAATTGCTCGAGTCTGCTCCTCTGACTTCCTATTGCTTTGTCTAATTCTGTAATTTTATTGTTAATCTTTTGGATTTCTACATGTTGTCTCTCTATGGATTCTTGCAACTTATTAATTTTTCCAGTATGTTCTTGAATAATCTTTTTGAGTTCTTCAATAGTTTTATCAGTGTGTTCCTTGGCTTTTTCTGCAGTTATCCTTATTTCATTTGTGATATCTTTAAGCATTCTGTAAATTAGCTTTTTATATTCTGTATCTGATAATTCCAGGATTGTATCTTCATTTGGGAAAGATTTTGATTCTTTTGTTTGGGGGGTTGGAGAAGCTGTCATGGTCTGCTTCTTTAAGTGGTTTGATATGGATTGTTGTCTCCGAGCCATCACTGGGAAACTAGTTTTTCCAGAAAATCCGCTAAAAAAAAATGCAGTCAGACCCGTATCAGAGTTCTCCCTCTGGCTCAGGCTATTCGGATGTTAATGAAGCCGCCTGGGGAGGGTGGGGGAGGGAACAGAGAGATAGGAGAGTAGCACCTCAGAATATAGGCAGAGTTGCTTGTCTTGCTTGGAATGACTATTATATCTGAGATTCCCGCGGGCGCATCGCCTATGTGTGCTGGCTGTGTGGAGATTGCCCGGGGGGTCTGGCCCGCTGGAGTCACGGTCAGATCCTCCGCTTCCAGCCCCACGCCCAGCGTCAAGGCTCCCCTACTGGGATGGTGCACTCTCCACTCCAAAATCAGTCGCTGCCTCCCGGGTACTTCTCGTCCCTCCAGCCGCGTGGCCGTGCCGCCCCTGTGAACCAGGTGGGCCCCCTCCCGGGGTTAGTTCAGATGGGTAGAGCAGCTCCCCGTGCTTGTGCCGTGACCGAGTGTCCCAGCTGGGACGCTGTTCTTCCCGCTCCAATACCAGTCGCTGCCTCCCGGGGACTTCTCCTACCGGCTGCGTCCCACGCTGCCCGCGCGACCCGGCTGGGCCCCTTCCCGGGGTTAGTTCAGGGGGGTGGAGCAGCTCTCTGTGCTTGTGCCGTACCTGACTGGTACGCTGGCTCCAGGCTCTGGAATCAATCGCTGCTTCCCCGTATTAGTTCGTTCTCCATCTCTAAATCTGTGTTTGTTGTTCAGGGTTCGTAGTTTGTTATGTATGTGATCGATTCACTTGTTTTTCCGTGTCTTTGTTGTAAGAGGGATCCGAGGTAGCGTCTGCCTAGTCCGCCATCTTGGCTCCGCCCCAATAGGCTCTGTTTTTGAAAACAAAATATTATGTGGCATCTTGATATAAGATGCAAAAGCAAAGATGCCAAAGCAAAAGCAAAGGGCAGTGGTGTGCCGTAGCCAGCTTGTACTGCCTCACGAGAGCCAACTGTTAATTTTTCTAGGAATTTTACGAGTCCATTGTTAAATATTAAAAATTAAATCACAGAAACTTACAATTAAATAAATTTTATCAAAAACAAAGGTAATAAACACTTTAAGTGTATCACTCCCTCATTATTTCAGTACATTTTATGACTATCTAAGTTGATGGTGTAGTGCTTAAGTGCTACGGCTGCTAACCAAAGGGTCGGCAGTTCGAATCCTTCAGGTGCTCCTTGGAAAATCTATGGGGCAGTTCTATTCTGTCCTATAGGGTCACTATGAGTCGGAATCGACTCGATGGCAGTGGGTTTTCTTTTCTTTTTTTTTTTAAGTTCTTGAGGTTATTTACAACTGTATTATCTGTGTGGTGGGTACAGTATACAACCAGATGCTATTGCGCATCTCTTCCCAACGTCCAGTGGAATCACGTTGGTAGCTGGAATTCAGCCGTGTTAAGTGTATTTGTGTCATACAAAAAGAAAAAAAAAAAAGAAATCCATTGCTGCTGAGTCAATTCTGACTCATAGTGACCCTATAGGACAAAGTAGAACTGCCCCCATAGGGTTTCCAAGAAATGGCTGGTGGATTCGAACTGACGATCTTTCTGTTAGCAGCCATAGCTCTTAGCCACTGTATAACCATCATACAAGTTGGAAACGCCCACAGATTAGGGATTTTGTTCCCCCCAAACAGCCAGTTTTTAAAAATTTATTAGCACACTACTAGACAAAGGTGAGTGTTGGGAATTACCAATTTTTTAACCTCTGCCTTAATTCCCTCAGTGGACTTTTAGGCACCTCAGGGGGAAAAAAAAATAAGAGTTAAAATAATAATGATAATTACAAAAGATTGGCCCAATTATAATGTGGCTGAGAACATGATGGAGTAAAAAAAAAAATAATCAAGCTCTTTAGCATGGACACATACATCTTATAAGTTTGGTCATGAGACTAAGTACCGTGACCATTTTCTCATATTTCTAGTATAAACAGAACTAGAGGAGATCTGCTTAATTGTTCTGCTACCTGGTTATCTTTTTTCTCAGACTCCTTTACATGATAATGATTACTAGGATAGAAAGAAGACAAGCACACATTCATCGTTTTGTCCATAAAATGATCCATCTTCAATGAAGTTAAGGAATAATAAACTTGTCTGTCCCTTCTTTGAAATACAGGTGACCATCTTGCAAAGTAGAGCTAAACGTGGCATTTACTTTAGCAAATTTACTTACAGACTATTTTTCCTGCTTGCTAGTCTATAACTTGCTGGTCTGTATGTTGTCTTTAATACAACATATAGTTTGATATGATATTCTTCATCATGAATACAAATTATGTAATTAGCATTTCTTCATTTCAGCCCTTATAAAACGAAATGATTGGAATTCTTTTATGGTATTTAGGGGACACAAGTTCTTTTCTCTTAAAGGATTCAAGTAATCTAATTTTACCTAATAGTCTTGCTTAAGGAAAACTCACTTATGCCTAAAAACCTAGTATCTTCAGGGGAAACAGGTCTGCTCATAGGACCGCAGTTTGAACAGTAAACTGTCATGTCCAATGGTTCTCTGCATTTCCCTTAATCTCTAGAACCAATTCTATCAAAGTTACAACATACGGCTTTATCGGAGATTTTGGCATCTGGATGGAGGGAAGTGACAACTACTGACAGTAGGTTAGGTCCACTGGTTATCTTAATTCATTTTTATTGATTAATTTATTTATCAAAGAATTATTACAAAAAAAAATCAAGTAGAAGGAATAAAGAGAAAGATCAAGTTCTTAAGCATGAACACCTGCATCTTACAAACTCAGTCATGAGACTAAGAACCTTGACACTTCTTGGATGAATAAAATAATTATTATGCACCTGTTATATAACATTGAGGTCCTAGAGTCCCTTCAGAGGCCTGATCATCAAATAAGCAGAAATTTAGACCATTGAACTAAGCCATCTAAATTACAATATGATAAGCTGAATAGACTAGAATGTACTTTTTCCTTACTTTGAATTATGTGTTAGCTATCTGCACTTAAGTCTTGCAAAATATTTTAAAAGTCTGTATATGGAGAGTCAGTTTAGCCTACCAGATGAAAAGTTTTAAGTTTCAGTTAATCACTTCTGTGATTTTCTTTCTATACATGATACTAAATTCCTTGATTTTTAGAAACTTCTGCACATGTGGCATCATGTAGTTTGAGTCCACTTTTCCTTGAAGAGTTTTGTGACTACGAAGACTTGCCAATTATATTCTTTTTTAAAATGTATCTTTTCTAAAAGTATTTTTAGATTCCTGGTTTGATTCAGAATTTTCCCCTCCAGAAGGACATGGACGTCAAGAGCTTTACTATGGGATACAGGTTGACAGAGTGAAGGCACAGAAGTCAGATGTTGCCAATAAGAAAGTATACTTATTCTTTGACGACTGGGTCTTGTAAGGAACTGGCATTGATGGGAAGTGATGCTCTTTAGCAAAAGAGAGAAACAGCTATCATGCTGTCACATCAGATTTGGTTCATACTAAGTAAACATTTTCACTAAAATACTGTTCTTGGGAAATATATTTATGAATATGCTGTTGGATCTTTGAAGCAGTTGTAAATGACAGTAAATTGCATAAAACAGTGCCTGTCATAATAAGCACACAATGAAATAAAGGTATACTTAGTGTAACTATTGATATCTGTATCTGTGAAGTGGACTATAAAGCAGGATTTCAACAATGCAGCACATCCTACCTGCACTTAATGCCCACACTCAGCAATCCTTTACCTGACTTTACAGAGATTGTAACTAATAATATAACTGGTCTGAGGAAGCTGTTTTCTTCAGTGAACTCAAGACCTATTTGGATCCTGGGTTTTATATTTGCTGGACTGAATTTTAGAAACCAGCACTTACTCTTTAAGGGAATATTAATTGGATTAAATTTTTAAATGTTGGAGTCTTGCTGAAATTCTATTTAGTCCTCAAGATATTAGATTTCCCAATATTGCGAATTTTAATTTACTCTACCTTTGCCATAAACTAATCAGTTGCCATTGAGTCATTTCTGATGCAGCTGCTGAAGTGCAGAGGTCTAAAAAATCCTAGAGAAGCCACTAAACCTTCCTTCATGTTGACATTTTAGATAAAGGTTTAGTTTCTCATTAAACAATGGATACATATATTGTTTTGTGACATTTCTTGCCAACCCCACAACATGTCAACATTCTCTGCTTCTTGACCTTGGGTTCCCTGATACCAACTTTCCTGTCCCCTCCTACCTTCTCATCCTTGCCCCTGGGCTGGTGTGCCCAATCAGTCTTGTTTTGTTTAATAGGCCTGCCTAATCTGTGGCTGAAGGGTGAACCTCAGGAATGACTTCAGTACTGAGGTAAAGGAGTATCCGAGGGTCATACTCTCAGGGTTTCTCCAGTCTCTTTCAAGCCAGTAAGCCTGGTCTTTTTTTGTGAGTTAGAATTTTGTTCTATATTTTTCTCCCACTCTGTCTAGGATCCTCTGTTGTGACCCCTGTCAGAATAGTCAGTGGTGGTGGTAGCTGAGCACCATCTAGTTGTGCTGGGCTCAGTCTGGTGGAGGCTGTCGTATTTGTGGCCCGTTAGTCCTTTGGAATAATCTTTCTCTCGTGTCTTTGGTTTTCTTTATTTTGCCTTGCTCCAGATGAGGTGGGACCAGTAGAGTACCTTAGATTGCCACTCAAAAGCTTTTAAGACCCCAGACACTACTCACCAAAGCAGAATGTAGAACATTTTCTTTATAAACTATGTTATGCCAATTGAGCTAGATACGCCTCAAGACCATGGTTCCCAGCCCTCAGCCTAGTAATTTGGTCCTTCAGGGAGTTTGCCTCTGTCTATGAAGCTTGCATTACCATGCTGACTTCCCCAGTATTGTGTTCTGTCTTACCCTTCACTAAAGTTATCACTATCTATTGCCTGGTTAGTGTTTTTTCCTCCCCACTCCTCCTCTCCCTAGTAACTATCAAAGATTGTTTCTTTCTGTGTGTAAATCTTCTTCAGAAGTTTTTATAATAGTGGTCTCATACAGTATTTATCCTTTTGTGGCTGACTTATTGCACTCAGCATAATGACCTCCAAAATTCATCCATGTTCTAAGATGTTTCACAGATTCATCATTGTTCTTTATTGTTGTGTAGCATATCATTGTGTGTATGTACCATAGTTTGTTTACCCATTCATCTGTTGATGGGCACTTAGGTTGTTTCCATCTTTTTGCTGTTGTGAATAATGCTGCAGTGAACATGGGTGTGTATGTATCTATTTGTATGACAGCTCTTATTTCTCTAGGATATATTCCTAAGGGTGGCATTGCTGGATTGTATGGTATTTCTATTTTTAGATTTTTAAGGAAGCACCGTATCATTTTCCAAAATGGTTGTACCATTTTACGTATTCACCAGCAGTGCCTAAGAGTTCCAAGATCCCCAGAGCCTCTCCAACATTTGTTATTTTCTGTTTTTTTGATTTGTGCCAGTCATGTTGGGGTGAGATGGTATCTCATTGTGGTTTTGATTTCCATTTCTCTAATGACTAGAGATCTTGAGCATTTCCTCACACGTCTCATCTCAACATTTTTTTTATCTTTTTGTATAGTCGTTGTATCAGTTATTAATCTAATACTCATTAGTTTTCTCTATAATTCTTTATTGTATTCAGAAAAATAATTCAGATATTTACATAAAAATCCACATTTTGCCCATATAAATCAAATAGTTCACCATACATGTGCAGAGTTGGGCTTCTTTGACCTTTTTTTATCCAAACTGAAAAAAAGGTTAATAATCAGTTTTTCTATACATTTTGCTTAAAGTACTTGAGGCTGATTTATTCAGGTAATTATTTCAGGTTTTCATTTCATCTTATTTCCTGTAGTTTGAGGGTCAGTACATTTATCATATTCCCATTCAAAAGCACAACAAAAAAGGCAATAAAAGGAAAATGGCCCTCTCGTTTGACTTCCTGGATTTTCTTCTGAACGGTGCCTGATTTTACGTAAAACTCTCCTGAATTATTTTAGGCACCAAATATGTGGACCAGTGCTTATATTTTATGATTAGTATAAAAAAAAAAAAAAACACTCTTTTATATGGAATAGTTCAGGGATCAACAGAAATGAAATAGAAAAAAATTCCTATTCTTTCTAGTCTCAAAATGTACTGGGCAATATGCTTTCTTCTGCTTTGTGACCTTAAAAGTCACACAGCCCTGGCCAGGTGTGCCACACATTTTATAGTTATGCTGTTTGTGAATTAGAATGACAAATTTGGAAGAACTTTAGAAATAAAACATTCCAGGCCTCTCACATTATTAAAGGCTGTATAAAACAACCAAACCAGTTCCCATCTGGTAGATTACCACTCATGGTTACCCCACGTTACGAGTAGTACTGCTCCACTGGGTTTTCAAAGGCTGTAATCTTTATGGAAGCAGATTGCCAGGTCAACATAGATATGTCCAAATTCCGCAGCAATTAGTGACCAAAAAAAAAAAAAAAAACTGGAACCTAAACTCCAGTCTTTACCTAATCTAGCGCTGACTCCATTCACTGTGCTGAACAAAGGCACAGTAGCACACCTACAGATTCCCACTGTGCTGGTAGACCTTTTAATAGAAAAGTCTCTTGAAAAAAAATTATAATTTGCTTCTGAATGATTGATTTAAAGCTGAAGCTTTTGATAATTTTATGGTTTGTTCCTCCCTTTCTCTCTTCTTTCTTGTAAATATATTCATTTTATTCTTTGTATAAGACAAATACGTGTAACAAAGGGAGAGCCATAATTTTTGTTTGACAAACCTCATAAGTATGAGAAAGGTTGCCCTCTAGATAGTCAATTTCCATTCTTTTCATTCTAATGTTAATGAAGTTATTTAAAGTTATTGGATGCACAGCATCAAATGACATTATTTCAAGTGACTTCATGACACAGAGGGTACATTGTGGAAGGAATATCAAATAGAGGCTCTCAGGTGTTTTTCCCTTTAACATGCAAAAGGAGAAATGCAATTACTATTTATTATTTAGTTACCTAATGCCTGCCCGTCATGTCTTTTTGAATTTGGCCCAGGAACTCATAATTAAAAGAATCATTATCCCTGCTGGATGTGGGCACAAATTCACATTATTTCCTTGGAAGCCTGTCTGCTGTCTCACTTTAATGAAAATTTAAGCTCCTTAGAATGACATGTGGTACCTGGAATTATTTTTTTCTTTTGTCTGAACAGAGTTGCAAGGGGAAAGGACTCCTAGAAAAATGAGGCACTGTTCATTTCTGTAGGTTCTTATTTTCCAAGCAGCACCCATTTTCTTTTTTCTTATTTTGGAAAGATTGATGAGAAGAGTAGTAAAATCTCTATCCCTACCGTAAGTCCCCGAGTTAGCAGAGCAGACACAAAACGCCTGGACTTTTTTATTTTCCCCCATTTTTATTCTGGATTATCTGGCCTCTTTTACTCAGGAGAATGTTTTTGAAATTAAATCATGTTGTTATGTATGTCAGTCATTTGCTTGTTTTATTGCTAAGTATATTTCCGCTGTATAGATATACCACAGTATGTTTATCCATTCTTCTGTTGACGGGCATTGGGTTGTTTCCAGTTTGGGGCTATTACAAATAAAACTGCTACAGCATTCTTGATCAAGTCTTCCGTGGACATATACATTTATTTCTCTTCTCTGAAGTGAAACTTTATTTTGAACCATTACTGTTTACAAATAACGTGTAATCTTAACAGGAAGCTGGTCTGGATGCCCAGTAGAATGTGTAGCGTTACATTTTCCTTCATGATTGAACAAGACAAGATTTACAAAAGAACTTTCTGCTGAATATGGGCTTATGTTGGTGACTGATATAAAGCGGAAAGAGGGTTATGTTTTAGGAACACCTGTTCTGTGCCAGAAATTCTGCAAAGTGCTTTACATGTCTTGTCTTTTTTTAGTTAAATTCTCACAACAAACTATATGAGTTATTTCTTATTATCTCCATTAGTAGGTGAGGAAAGTGAAGGTCAGAGAATTAATTTCTTCAAAAGTTTTAAGTGGATGCTCTTTCACCTTTGATGATGATTGCTGACCAGAGTTTGTACCTGCTGATGCAAACGGCTAAGTGCTAGACCGCTAACCAAACATGTTTGGCCATCTGAACCTACTCAGCGGCTCCACAGGAGAAGAAAGAGCTGGCAATCTGCTTCCATAAAGATTACAGCCAAGAAAACCCTAAGTAACAGTTCTCTGTCACATGGGGTCGCTACGAGTTGTAATCCACTCAAGGGCACCTAACAACAGTCATCCTTAGTGATCAGGTGGGATACCTGCTATATGGTGGACAACTGAATTTTCAGCTGAAGACAGAACTGTCTATGCTTCCCATCCCATTGTCATGCTGAACACAGATATAGTTCAGAGAGTAGTTTTAATAATTCTTTGATATCTTGGCGCACCTCACATGAAAATTGTATCCAAAGATATTTTATTTAAAAGTGAGCGGTTGTGAGAGAAATCAAATCCTGATTTCCTTTGCTTTTCAAAATTGTTTCTGAACATAAAAAGTCAAATAATACTAAAATTTTGTTCCCAAAAAGTGTCTTGACAAATTGAGTCGACAGAATTAAACATTGGTAGTTACAAAATTATATATTAGTTACATAAGCAATTTAAATTAATAAATGACCATCTTTTTTAAATTTTTTACTGTGATTTAAGTGTAAGTTTGCAAACCAAGTCAGTCTCTCATACAAAAACCTATATATATATATATATATATATATATATATATATATATATATACCTTGCCACATACTCCTAGCTGCTTTCCCCGTAATTGCGATAGCACACTCCTTCCCTCCACTCTCTATTTTCATGTCCATTTGGTCAGCTTCTGACCCCCTCCACCCTCTCATCTCTTCTCCAGACAGGAGCTGCCCACATAATCTCATGTGTCTACTTGATCCAAGAAGCTCACTCTTTACCAGTACCCTTTTCTATCCCACAGTCCAGCCCAATCCCTGTCTGAAGAGTTAGCTTTGGGAATGGTTCCTGTCTTGGGCTAACAGAAGGTCTGGGGACGATGACCTCTGGGGTCCTTCTAGTCTCAGTCAGACCATTAGGTCTGGTCTCTTTACAAGAATTTGGGATCTGCATCCCACTGCTCTCCTGCTCCCTCAGGGGTTCTCTGTTGTGTTCCCTGTCAGGGCTGTCATTGGTTGTAGCTGGGTACCATCTAGTTCTTCGGGTCTCAGGCTGATGTAGTCTCTGGTTTATGCAGTCCTTTCTGTCTCTTGGGCTCATAATTACCTTGTGTCTTTGGTGTTCTTCGTTCTCCTTTGGTCCAGGTGGGTTGAGTCCAGCTGATGCATCCTAGATGGCAGCTTGCTGGGGTTTAAGACCCCAGATGCCACTCTCCAAAGTGGTATGCAGAATGTTTTCTTAATAGATTTTATTATGCCAGTTGACTTAGATGTCCCCTGAAACTGTGATCCCCAAGCCCCTGCCCCTGCTAGGCTGGCCTTCAAAGTGTTCGGTTTATTCAGGAAACTTTTTTGTTTTTCGTTTAGTCCAGTTGTGCTAACTTCTCCTGTATTGTGTGTTGTCTTTCCCTTCACCTAAAATAGTTCTTATCTACTATCTAATTAGTGAAAAACCCTCTCCCTCCCTCCCTCCCCACTCTCATAACCATCAAAGAATATTTTCTTCTCTTTTTAAACTATTTTTCAAGTTCTTATAATAGTGGTCTCATACAATATTTGTCCTTTTGCAGCTGACTAATTTCACTAAGCATAATGCCTTTCAGATTCCTCTGTGTTATGAAATGTTTCACGGATTCATCATTGTTCTTTATCGATGCATAGTATTCCATTATGTGAATATACCATAATTTATTTATCCATTCATCCATTGATGAGCACCTTGGTTCCATCTTTTTGCTATTGTAAACAATGCTGCAGTGAACATGGTTGTGCATATATCTGTTCTTGTAAAGGCTCTTATTTCTCTAGGATATATTCCAAGGAGCGGGATTGCTGGATCATATAGTAGTTCTATTTCTAGCTTTTTAAGAAAGTGCTAAGTCTATTTCCAAAGTGGCTGTACCATTTTATGTTCCCACCAGCAGTGTGTAAGTGTTTCAGTCTCTCCACAACCTCTCCAACATTTGTTATTTTGTGTTTTTTGGATTAATGCCAGCCTTGTTGGAGTGAGATGGAATCTCATTGTAGTTTTGATTTGCATTTCTCTAATAGCTAATGGGAAACCCTGGTGGTGTAGTGGTTAAGTGCTATGGCTGCTAACCAAGAGGTCGGCAGTTCAAATCCACCAGGCGCTCCTTGGAAACTCTATGGGGCAGTTCTACTCTGTCTTATAGGGTCGCTATGAGTCAGAATCGACTCGATGACAGTGGGTTTGGTTTTTTGGTTTTTAATGGCTAATGACCGTGAGCATTTCCTCGTTTGTCTGGATTCTTAATTCTGTTCCATTGTAAATGACCATCATCTTGCCACCACTGGAAAAAGGAGACCTTAGCACACAATTGGGTTTAGCCTTTAAATCAATTACTTACAGAGAGGACCTAAAAAGACAAGCTGTTTAAAACCTTTAAATCCATTGCTTTCTAAAAACGAACCTCATGGAGGATTGTGCTGGACTTTCAAGCGGGAAACTTTGTGCCAGGAATTGAAAGTAATTTTGTTTTTTAATTTCTCTAGTATACATTGTTGATGATTCTCTTCATAACAGCAATTTTTATTTAATGATACAGAGGAGTGCACCACATTTTGAGGTATTATATTTAATTTTCATTCTTCTAATGAATGTTCTTCCAATTAAAAATTATATATACCTGGTGTACAGTGAGCCTGGCTAGGTGAATCTAGGTGAATCATGGTTCCTAGAGTTGTGCAATGTGAAAGTCTTGTTAGGATATTAGGGATAAATGTTACATTATGTACTACAGTTGTATTAAAAAAAAAAATAAAAATTTTTTTTTTTTTTTACAGTTGTATTACATACCAAAAAAACACCAACCCAGTGCCATCGAGTCAATTCCGACTCATAGCGATCCTATAGGACAGGGTAGAACTGTCCCATAGAGTTTCCATGGAGCGCCTGGTGAATTCAAACTGCTGACCCTTTGGTTAGCAGCCATAGCACTTAACCACTACGCCACCAGGGTTTCCATAAGGCATTTGGAATTGCTTTTATAAGTATAATAATCTATGACAGTAATATTGTGCATATTAATTAACTATGCTTATTAATCTTTAGCAAAAAAAAAAAAACTCTATGACAAAGACAGAATAGAAGTATTACTATTTCCATGTAAGATATGAAAACAGAGAACCAGAGCTATTAATCATTATCTAAACTCAGGTGGCTCCTATATGAGCCTTAAAATACGAGTTAACACTAAAAATTTTACACACACGGAGGTGAAGTATCAGTGCAACTAGGGAACCCACAACCTAGAGAAGGAATGAGAAAAGCAGCCAAACATGTAACACTTAATTTGAAAAAAATGCTATGGTAGCTATATGCTCAGAGGAGAAGAAAATCTGACCCATAAGGGCAATTTTCCTACAGAAGGTAAAATCTGAGCAGTTAGGCAACAAATATTTTTGAAAGGACACTCAGTGTATATTAGATAGACTAATTTTATTTAACCTTCACAAAAACCCAACCAAAACCATTACTCCTTTCTCCATTTTATAGTTGCAGAAACTGGCAGAAAGGTCCAAAGAAAAGATGAGAGATGACCTCTCAAGATTTTTCCCAGTTATCTCATTTTGTGGTTCTTCACTGCAGTTTTCTCCCTTGTTTCCAGTTATTAAGGTTGTCTGCTCTGGGTTCTTTAGCAGTGGCTCACTGAAAGAGGCCACGGACTAATTAACAAGCAGAGCACAGCTAACAGCGATGGGAAATCACACCAACAGAAACCAAAAAGGCCCACCGTGGATTACATTGTTGGGCCCTTTGATCCAAGTTTTTGACATGATTAGCAAGAAAAATGCTTGAGAATGTCAAACAAAATTTCATAGATTTCCTGCCTTGACTAGAGGAATTCAAATATTTTGAACATTAATCATCTACCCCAGGAATCAGAAAGTCAAGGGGAAGAGCTCTGATTTTTCTTGGTTTCCCTTCAGGGGGGCGGAAATGATAATAGAATTTACAGAATTTCAGATGGTCTGTTACAAGAATTACTTTATTTTCGAATACCCAAGAGCTGATTAAATACTGTAATCTGCGCCTTTTATCTTAGCATGTGAACATGCTACATGAGCAGAATGGTAACATAACACAGATTTCCATCAGATATAGGACAAGCAACAATGGCAATATATGTAGTTGTCTTTTTGTGAGGGGAGAAAGGTGAGACAATAAGGAAAAATATTTTGACATCCAAAATTTTATATCTAGAGTCAGAAAAACACTGATTTCTTGCCAATGTAAAATATACAGTCAGAAACCATTATGCCTCTATGTTTTCCGGAAGAATAAATAAGACAAAAGTTTTAATTATTTTTATGTTAGACAATTTTTTTCTGGAGGTTTTAGCAAAACAGAGGAAAATATATACAAATGCTAATGTTGAAAAAAAGTATAAATGTTGCAGGCATAAAAAAAAAAAATAAGTGCAGGGAAATCTCTCATCTTTGATTTCTCCTTGCATTGACTGTCTTCCCATTTCCGTGGCTGGTTCCGCCAATCCTGAGTTGTATCAAGAGCCTGCTGCAGCTGCTATGGGATCTACAGTCTTCTCTGTTACTGCCATAGATACAGTCTGTTCAACATATGAAAAGCAGAGAAATAAACTGCCAGTCTTTGTTCTGTCATTGAAATAATCAGAAATAGAGCTAATTAGTATTACCCAAGTAGGAATATTTCTAGGAAATGTATTAGACAGTCATTTCCAAGGAAAAAAGTCTTTCATGTCAAGTAAGCATCTGAGAACAACCTGGATAGTAAATCCCTGTTTCGATTTGTGTGACCTTTGCATAGTTAATTAACCACCTATGTATCGGTTCCTTCTCTGTAAAATGACACTCCTACTAGGTCCCACCTCTCATAAGATTGTTGTTAGAATTAAATAAGATAAAGACTCTAAATGCACACTACCTAGCAGAGGTGGTCATTATCATTTTCAATATTAATATTTCCATTTTTCTCTGAGGCTATGTCCACACTCGCAAGCTGATTTGTCAAAATTATTTTTTAAAATGGCTGTATTTAGTCCCTCCATTTTTAAAGTATTTGAAATAATGACAGATATTTTCACTTTTTTTAGAGACTTCTTCTGTTGTTTACATATTGCATAAAGTGTCCGAGAAATATCTTTAAAGCATTAGCCTGTGTTGTTGATTCAGAACCACTGAAAAGTGCCCATAAAAACAAAACAAAAAAAATACCCGTTGCCGTCAAGTTGATTCTGACTCATGGCAACCCAGGCGTTACTTACAGAGTAAGACTGAGCTCCACAGGGGTTTTCTTGGCTGTAATCTTTATGGAAGCTGGTCCCCAGGCCTTTCTTCTATGGTGACACTGAGTAGGTTCAAACTGCTGACCTTTCATTTAGGAGTTGAGTACATACTGCACCAAAGTATCAAGGAGGCGAGGAGTTTTTGGAAATGTTACTTACCTGTTTTGGAGAAGAGATCTTAAAGCTTCTGAAAGGACCTTAGCACATACATGTTATTTGGCCCAAAGCCTGTGAAGTGGGAGCATTCCAGGAAGATGGTTGAAGGTAGGTGACCCAGAGCAGAGAGGTGATGCCATATGGCAAATTCCAGCGCTGGGCTCCAAAAGGCCACCTGGTATCCACCATGCATGGGAGACAGGGCTGTAAATATCCAGGGTTAGTAAGGACAGGAACTTCTTAAACTTGTGCAGCCTTTTTGTTTCCCTCCATCTCTTTACTTGTAGTCAAATTCTTAAAACAGAAAAGAGATTGTGAGTTTGTATTAAAAGAAAAAACAAAGAAGGGCCTAGAAAGACAGAGACCCAGTCCTTAGCTGATATTAAGAGAAGGAAACTTCTGTGGCTTCAAATTTCAAGGAAAAGGGAAGCGTGTTAAATATTTTATTTAGGAAATAAAGAAGAGTGCATCTGCTAACTTGGAGCCTTCAAAAAGATCTTCAAGCTTAATAACACAAATTTCCAAAGGGGAAGGCAGGAAGCTATTATTTTGTTATTCTAAACTGCATTTAGGTTTAAATGAATTGATGAATATAAAGCATCTAGCACTTTGTCTGAAACACAGTGTTTTTTTAATCAATATTCAGTCATTTTTACCATAAAAATGGAGGGAGAGGTAGATGTAAAAATTACTTTGTTGGTAAATACACATTAGATACCTACAGCTGCAAGCTTTATTTGTGATAAAAACAATAAGCAAACAAACACCATGAAACAACGCCCTAGACTTCAAAGAGTATTAGGTCTTACTGGGGAGATAGCAAATGAAATCTAATGCTGTCATGTTAGTTTGTAAAAACGAACTGAATGCAAGAAAGCAGTGTGACATTACTGTCGGTGACAACTTGCTTTTGGGTTTAAAAGTTTAAAACCTCTACCAAACAGGTCAGCTTTCAGAAAAATGGGCCAGCATCATATTCCCTAGTCTCTCGGTAGCATACACACTTACAATGTTTTTAGGCACTGACTTGTTAGTTGCCCTCAAGTTGGCTCTGACTCATGGTTAACATAATATGCACAACAGAAGGAAACATTGCCTGATCCTGTACCATCTTCACCTTCATTGGTATGCTCAAGTCTACTGTTGTGGCTACCGTGTATTTTGAGTGCCTTCCAACCTTAGGGGATCATTTCCCAGTACTATTTTGGACAGTATTGTGATGTGATTCATAGCACTGTCATTGTTAATTTTTAGAAGTAGATCACCAGGCCTCTCTTCCTAGTCTGTTTTAGTTTGAAAACCCTGCTGAAACCTGTCCATCATGGATGACCCCTCTGGTATTTGAAGTACAGTTGGTGTAGCCTCCAGCATCATAGCAACATGCAAGCCACTATAGTACAGCAAACTAACAGATGAGTGGTGGAGGCACTAACTAAAATCCCCTTCATTCTCTAGAGAGGTCCAGACCTATCCTTTGGTGTAGAAGAAAAATGATGAAGTATGCAGGTATATGTGTGTGTGTGTGACATTCTAACATCCAGCTAGTGAACTTGAAGGTGGTCCAAGCACTCACTACGTATCCCTCCTTTGGAGATACAACAGTGCTGTAAGTGGAAAGGAAAAGGACCCCAAAGCTATAAAAGCTGTCTGACTATGATTTGAGAAGGAACGTTTTCAACATGTTAAACGGCTATGACTCAAAGCTGTAGGTGCTTCTGGGTTCATAAGTAAAACAGAATGAAGAGAAAATGCAGCCCTACTTTGGTAAATGTGGCGCAAATGCTGGCACTGAAGGAAATGTCACTTGAGCTGTCAAGGAGCTGGGACCTCATTAGGAATGTGAAGAGAACTTGTGACTATTGTAGATTTTCAGGCAGGAAATAATTCTCATCCTTGAGGAAGAATCATGTAGCACAGCCTGGGGAAGACATTTCAACAGTGACCATACGGAAACAAATCAATCCAAACCCTGAGAGTTCAGCAAGGAAGGCATTGGCATTTGGCTGGTGTCTTTAGCAATCACGTTTTAAAGATCTCCTTGTGCCAGACACTGAAAATCATTTCAAAAGCCTACCAAGGAGACATGTATTATCGTTTAAGCAACCAAAGGATAATAAATGGGATGAGGCAGGGACCAGTTGCCTCTTTGCCTCTGAACTGTTCACTGTAGCTACCATATCAATTCAATCAAAGGATATAAACCTGGCAAACACATTAGATGGCATTTCAGGGTGCTCTCTGCAAAAAGTTAGAGTAATTTGCTGGCAGATCATGTAGTGTAAGAAGCTGCAAGGTAACTGGAGGTTCCTGGGAGTTTGGAAACTATTGGAAAGCAGACATCAGGTACCACTTTTAAATGAGATTTTCAAGGAGCATTAGCTACATAACATTCATGTACACAACATGGTCAGTCAGCTCAAATGAAGGCGTGGGACCAACGCTTTTAATTACAGATTCAGCTGGTTTCTCTGAAGAAATTCAGTCCTAAAAATCTCTTTCTTTTTATTAAATCTGCAATAGATTTGACACTCAAGCAAGCTTGTTAGGCAAAATAGAGCAAGATATTCCTTGTTCCCAAAGGTTAATTTGTCAACTGCAACACCCTAAGATTCTCGGCAAAGCATCCCAGGGCAGCAGATCACCTCCTGATGATTAGGAAAATTATAATTTGTCTCCTGCATGATATACACAGTTTTATATCACTGAGTAGTCAGGTTATTATGCTATAGCAGATGAAACCAGATATAACAGCTTTTCGCAGTCCCTTTTCCCTGTCACACTGAGCTTTAATCTCTCCACCATGGGAAACTGAATGTTCTTCGTGGGAAGTTTGATATTTTATTACTTCAATTTCATTTCACGAACTTGGGAAAAAAAAAATTCCTTTAAAATGTGAAAGGTTAACCCTCCAGTTCTGACAGCTGCTATCACACAGACTTAAAACTAGTGGTGGTATCTATGACCAGTTCATTCCACACGGCCCTCAGGGTAATTTTATAGGACTTGGACAACTCATACAGATGTGTTTTGGTTATCTATTGCTGTATAACAGACCACCCCAAAGCTTAATAGCTGTCATGGATTGAATTATGTCCCTCCAAAATATGAGTCAACTTGGTTAGGCCATGATTCCCAGTATTATGTGGTTGTCCTCCATTTTGTGATTGTAATTTTAAGTTAAAGAGGATTAGGATGGGATCGTAACACCCTTACCAAGTCGTATCCCTGATCCAATGTAAAGGGAGTTTCCCTGGGGTGTGGCCTGCACCACCTTTTATCTCTCAAAAGATAAAAAGAAAGGGAAGCAAGCAGAGAGTTGGGGACCTCCTATCAACAAGAAAGAAACAGTGGGAGCAGAGCACATCCTTTGGACCTGGGGTCCCTGCACAGAGAAGCTCCTACTTCACGGGAAGATCGATGAGAAGGCCAACAAAGAGGGAAAGCCTTCCCCTGGAGCTGACACCCTGAATTTGGACTTTTACCCTATTTTATTGTGAAGAAGTAAATTTATTTTTGTAAAGCCATCCACTTGTGGTATTTCTGTTATAGCAGCAGTAGATGACTAAATTAAAGCAATAACTATTTGATTATTTGTCATGATTCCGTGGGTTGACCGGGCTTAGCTGTGGTTTACTCATATAGCTGGCAGTTGGCTCTGGCTTTGCAGGGACCTGGCAGGGACTGTTGACAACAGTGCCTTCATTTCCCTCCCTCGTGGCCTCTCCATGAGTCTTTGTACTTCTCATAGAATGGCATCTGTATTGCAAGAGAGGGCAAATCAAGTGAGAGAGGATTACCCAAAGGTGTGATTCATTGGGGTCCGTTTATAGAGACGAGCAAGCACACATTACAATCTGGCATACATATTCCCGATTTACAGGCTTTTCAGATTCACAGTACATGCTATTGTCTATAAAGAAAAAGGAAAAAAATTTTTTTTTTTTTTGTCTGTAAGATAGCAAAATTGAGCCTGGCTACACTTTTTTTTTTTTTACACTGTATTAAGTAATTCACCCTGCCCATGGGGGCTAAGGAAACCCTGGTGGAGTAGTGGGAATAAGTGCTACAGCTGCTAACCAAAGGGTTGGCAGTTTGAATCCGCCAGGCGCTCCTTGGAGACTCTATGGGGCAGTTCTACTCTGTCCTACAGGGTCGCTATGAGTCGGAATCGACTCAACGGCACTGGGTTTGGTTTTCTGGTTTTACGGGGGCTAAAAGCAAGATATTGTATAATTTTAAATATTAATTGAGCTTTCTAATGTTCTCATTCTAAAATGTGAATTAACATCAGTGGTGATTTCCTCATGCATGGCATTTAATAGTTTTCTCACGTCTGCCTAAACTTCAGTATCCTGAGAAAATATAATGATAGTTGCACCTTGCAATGCCAGAAATACCATTTAACTATAGTTCAGGCTAGAAGGAATCTTAGAATTCATATAATTCAACCCAATGTGTATTTACTAGAAAGAAGCTGAGATCTGTGAAGTTATGACTTGATCTAACACCTCCACCCACTTCAAATAAGGCTGCCTCTCTGTCATCTGTTTTATACATTGTGGATCAAGTAAGATTTTGTTTGGAATCTAAGTCCAATAAAATAAAGTTTGAGAAAGAGGCAGTATAACTAATGGTTAAGAATGTAGACTCGGGGGCCAGGCTACCTTGGGCTGTGATTTAAATATTCTGTGCCTCAATTTCTTCATTTGTTATTTTGAGGAAAATAAAAGAAATGGCCTTATAGGATTGTTATGGGATCACTTGAGTTCATATTTGTAAATTGCTTGTAACTGTCCCTGACACATGAATAGCTCTATGTAAATGTTGGTGAAATACAATAAACATATTGCACTAAAGATAAAGGGAAATAGAGCCATCAGACATGCAAGTTTATTGTTCATATTAGGCCCTAAAATGTGCCTACGATAGGATCAAACATAGCAATGATTGTGATGATGGCGCAGGGCCAAGTAATATTTCGTTCTATTGTACGTAAAGTTGCTGTGAGTTGGAACTGATTTGATAGCACCTAACAACAGCCTCAAAAAGTAGACTGATTCCCCTGAAGATATTCTGCTTTTAGGCACAGAGGGAGTTTCCTTAGATAAGACTATTTTAGAAATTATGAACTGTCCCCATTAACTGTAAAACTTGTATATGAGTTGGGATGCCTTATACAATAAATAACAGAAAATCCTATGCAACAACCTCAAACAATAAGAAATAGCTTATCCACTGTCCTTGTATAAACCCAAAAGTCAGTCATGCCTTGACTTCTAATTGTCACATTTCCATAGGTTACTTTACACCCCCTTTATCCCAACTTCCTGGCTAGCTCAGATCTGCAGACCTTTCACAGTGACCCCTGGAAGTCTGCCTGGGTGTGAGTTCTGTCAGGCTTTTACAGGTCTTGGCTTACCCCCATTTTCTTTACCCAGGTGTAGCATAATAATAATGCTGAATTGTTCTCCCTGAGGCTTGCTATCACCATGGACCTCATCTAGATTATAAAAGCCTAAATTCACTCATCTCTCAGATTCCCTCTGAACCTCTAGGGTTTCTGTCATTTGCCATCACTGCCCCTGACTCAGCCCAGGGGCCAGGCACCAGGACTCTTGTCTGGTACTCATCCAAATCTAACCTCTACTCCTCCAGTCTAGGCAGTCTTTACTGGTGAGCAGGGATTGTCTGGCTATCCATTTATTCTCTTTTCAATCTAGTATCTACAGTCCCAACTATGAACTTTGCTTCCTTTGGGACTTTGTCTTGTTCAAAGCTAAATATTCAGCTGTTGTATGGAGAGGTGGAGAGTCAAAGCACAATGGCTTGGCTATGGGGAAGGGTCAGGTGAAAAGGAAATGCAAATAAGAAATCTCTCAGTTAATATTTTCTAAGTTTATCTAGAAGAACTAAACAAGTCACTTACAGGGAAGAAAACAAATAAGTGAATTAAAATTACAAAAGAATTAAATACATCAGGACAATAATATAGGAGATGTCTCAAAGCTATTTGTGATTAACTGAAAGAGTAGTGCAGAGAACAATTGCTGTAGGAATTCACAGTTTACTTCAGGGTGGGGTTGGTCAGGTAAGGCCTTATGGAGGAAGTGAGATTTTTACCTGGTTTGTGAAGGATGCATAAGAATTGAATGGGAATGGAGGATCTCTCAAGAAACTGTTCCGGTGGTGGAATAATAGGAGTAGTCACAGAAAGCCTGGGTACTATAAAGTGTATTTGCATAGCAACAAATGGGACAGTTGCCTGTAGTTGGAACTTCATGGAGATTAGTCAAAGCTGGGGCTGTAGAAGTCGTTAGAAAAAAAAAAAAAGATGACATTCTATATAGACTATAAACAATGGAGGGGCTTTCATAATGTGTAAACAAGCGAAGTGAAGTGTTGTAGGTGAAGGAAACATTAGGGACATGGCATAGAAATGAGTCCCTGGGAAGTTTCCTAGAAGAGAGAGCAATCAATTTTTACTGAAGTAGACAATACATGCTATTTGTTTATTTGGTTCTATTATTTATGCTTAACAGTTAAGGCTTCCTTTAAATTCTGCTAAGCTTCAAAGAATTCTCTATTCTTAACACAATCATAGAATTATTTTCCTGCCTATTAAAACTGAGTGATTAAATATCCACATGGACATCCCACCCATTATTCAAGTTTTATTGATTTTTTTTTCATTTCTTCGAATCCTTTTAGCCACGTTTTAAGGAAAATGGATTAATGTTAGGAGTTCCATTAATACAAACTAAGCATATTTGAACTGTTGTGTGTTGATCATTATCCATCCCCCTCTGTCATTCCTAACAGTATCCCAGTTTTGATCCCATCTCTCTCCTCACCACAGTCCATGTAGCTTGGGAGATGCTGACTCCAACTGAAGTTTCAGAGATGGGTCCAGATTAGCCTGTGACAATTTTGGTTATCCTACACCCTGGTCAGTGATTACCTCTAGAATGGTCCTGTGAATCAATTCTCACCAGTGAGACTGGAGGGGAGGGTTACCACTACATGTTTTTAAGAAAGTACTACCTTGGTTCTAGAAGGGAGCAAAGGGAGGAATTTCCTTCTTTCTCTCCCACCTGAAGTGATTGAGAAAGCATGTCGCCTTTAATTGCTGACCAGTGGCAACTGATTTGTGACCATGAAGGGAGCTAATCTGAGGATAAAGACTGGAAAATAAGCAAGAAACAAAGCCAGAACCTGCAATGTGTTAGCCCTGCCTCCTCACTTCCAGGTCTGTGAGGCAAATAAATTCCTTATTTAATCTGAATAAGGGGTTTAAGCCAGTTTGAATAAGGTCTCTATTATTTACTATCAAAAGCACAACCCAGACACAAAATTCCTAGCCAACTGGAAAAATTGGGTTCTCACTTTAGAAGAAGAAAACAATGCCTTTTCCCCCACCCCCGAACAAGGAAGGCCTAAGAACATTTGTGTGTGTGTGTGCGTGTGTAACTATGAGAAAAAAAATACAGGAAAATATCTGAATAATTCAAGAAAAAATGTCGACCAAGTATGTATTTTAGGGAAAGGTATATCTTGGCAGTTCTGAATATCTGCCAAAAGTCCCCATTTCACTCTGTGTGGGGATGGAAAATCAGGGTGACTGCTCTTACTTCTGTTTGACACCTTCAGGAGAGTTTGTCTTCCTTTCACGTGAAAAATCTCAACAGAGAGATTTCACTGGTTTCCTGCCGAGTTTAACTTGTTTTAGAACAGCTGATCAGGCCCGGTATGAATGTGTGCTGTGGATTCCCAGAGTTCATAACGAGCTTTAGGAGTTTACACAATTTGTAGAGTTGATTGATTAGATTTTCTCTTTTATTATATCACTTAGTGAAAAAAAGTCTGTTTTTCATTTATTTTCATGAGGAAAATGAGGGTAAAAATATATGTGCAAATTAATGAAGATAAAGTAGAGGTCATTGTCCTGGAAACTTGGGATAGAGTTAATTAATTTGTTTGCTCTACCAGATTTGACTCTGAGCTTCTTGCCGTCCAAGGTGAAAAAGGAAAGGAATAAATTAAGTATTTTTCCTTACAAATGCTTTAAATAGGAAGAATGGCAGTTAGTAGTTGGTGTTTTTGTTTTTTCTTTCTAAACACAACATTTTAAAAGAAATTTCTTATATAAAATAGATACTTCCCGGGCACTTTCATGGTCATATGGTCAGCACTTACATCAATCTTCATTAAAAATTAATGGCATAGTGATAAATTATAATTCTTCGAAGGCATTGAAAAGAGAGCCAAAGCAATGCCTTCCAGGTATGTTGCTCTCTTATGAGCAGATCTTTACAGGCATAAAATCAAATTAGATTTTCTATCATAGGTTATTCTGCTCAAACTTTAATTGCGTTTTTAATAGGAGCTGAAGAAAGACCATTTGAAAATAAAGTCCCTCATAAGGATCTGAAGATCAAATATTCCATATTGTTGAAAAATCATTAATATGTACAAAATTAGACACAAGATTGAATTCTGTCCTTAAGAGAGAACTATTCCATATACAAAAATTTGGAGTAGAGCCAAAATTTCCCTCAGGAAGTAGCTTTTGATAAGCATTAAAGATCAGATTGAGTGGCTTCTACGACTATAATTCCTTAATGCTTAAAAATTCATCATATAGACTATTTGCATTCTACAAAGACATTATAAAGTTTTGTTGTAAAAACTTCCCTCTTGGATTCCGAATAAATTAAGAATAAATAATGAAGGCAGAATCCTTTGAGGTAAAGAACTCCATCTGAAGAGTTGCAGCCTGACAGCTAACAAGTAGTTATGCCCTGGGGCCAGCTTCTTGGCGTTCAGCTATTTCAAATTAATCCACTCTCTACACCTTACTTCAGATTCCTCCGTGTCCTTTCACTCTGGCTTCACTTCCACCACCAGCCCTGGTGGTACAGTGGTTAAGCACTTGGCGGCTAACTGAAAAGTTAGTGGTTTGAACCTACTGGCCACTCCATGGGAGATGGACGTGGCAGCCTGCTTCTGTGAAGATTACAGCCTAGGAAACGTCATGGGGCAGTTCTCCTCCGTCACATGATGTCAGTAGGAGTTGGAATTGACTCACGGCAATGAGTTGTTTTTTTTAATATATATAGTGTAATAGAGCTCCATACCAAAAATTGGTAGTTACAGTTGCAAAATCTAGTATGAATATATGCAACTACGTTTACAGAAATCAAATAGCCTAATGGTGAATTGGTAAGTATTAGAAGAGTAAAAAAATACATATACATGTATATTTATGCATATATATAACATATGCACATACATCCATATATACTTATTTTTCCACAAAAGTAATCAAAATGGGAGTGAAGAAAAAAGTTATTAAATTAAAGCCAAGTAAATTTAACTAGTGAAAATATCAAGCGCGATGGTTCAGACCCTTCTCTTAATAGGACCTGTGCTTTTTGCGAGAAATCTCCTCAGATGGTATATTGTTTGTGTATTAATGTATTTTTGTATGCATAAAATTTGAGGTTGTCTACCATAAAGGGCAAAATAAAACAGAAATAAAATTTTAGAACATAATAAAAATAACAGGTTAAGACAGGAGAAAGACTGGCATGAGAGAATTTTGTGAGACTTAGTCTCTGTAGGGTCATCAAGTGCTTGGTCTACTGGTATTTACAGACCCTGAAAAATAATAAATAGTTTAAAGCTTGGTTTCATAAAAATATCTGAAATGTGAAATTTATTGCCAAAGCAGCACATATTATTTTCAGATCCCATGGAGGCGATTTAAGCATTTCTAAGGTCAACTAATTAGTGCAATTTAAAGGATTTAAAAATTCTATAAGAGAGAATGAAATCACTGACAGACGCAGCAATAGTAGCCAGGAGGTGTGGTCCATCACCAGGTATTTTTCCTGGGCACTGCTCTGTACAGAGAACTAGGAGAAAACTCTACAAGATTAAAAGAGAAGTGGAAGGCATGGTCACTGATTTCAAGATGTCAGCATATCTATCCATCTGGGGAGAGAGACACACATAAGACAAAATTATTGATCAAAGCAGAACAGACTCGAACCTGAAATTTGGGTTAAATAAGCAGTATGGAATAAATACTATACTTTAAAACCTGAATTTTTGGTGATAGTTTGCATTTGTATAGTATTTTCCTCCATGTCCAATGACCTCATTTTATGAAAGAAAAATTTTGTAAGGAAACAAAACAAAACAAAACCCCGATGCCCTCAAGTCGATTCTGACTCTATAGGACAGAGTGGATTTGAACTGCTGACCTCTTGGTTAGTAGTTGTAGCCCTTAACCACTGCACCACCAGGACACCAAGGAAACTAAGGGATAGAATTATAACAACATGCTTCCCCAAATAACGTACTTCCTGGTATTATTTAACTGGAAACATTACAGTGTGTCAGAACTTAAAACAAACCAATGTATACATAGATAGATACTAAAAGTAATGAGCTTAATTCAACCATAAATATAAATTACCAGAACCCAGACAGTTAAGTGGATACAGAATGTTGTAATAATATAACAACATAGTTGCTTCTTACCTATGTCTTTTGATGCTGTCAAGGTTCCCATTCACCCCCCCTTCCTATATTAATGGCTAATAATTAATGAAAGCTTACTTTCCACCAAGCATGACTGTAAGTACTTTATATATATTATTTCATTTAATCCTCAAAAAGTCTGTAAGGTAGCAATTGTTAGTATCTCCATTTTACAGATGAGGAAACTAAGACAGGGTGATGCTAAAGAACTTGCCCAGGGTCACCCAGGTATTGTCAAGGCTCACCTTAAAGGTGATTCTCAACGTCACCTTCCATTTACAATTTCTAACTTCAGACTCATTGCTGTGTTCACTCAAATAAGGTGTAAGAGAGTTCAGTCTCATTATAACAATATTCTGTATTAATATTACCCCTAAGGAACTGAAAGTGATTTAAAGAAATAAGCTAATTAATTGTCATGTCAATTATATTGTTTTTCTTGTTTAATGGGAAAGGATTGTGAGAGTTTTCTTAAAGCCAGCTTAGGGGGCGTGTCAGGAAGAATGCTTGTGTTTGCTACCTTTTGGATGAAATTTCTCGGGCTAAGAAACTACTCACACAGAGTTAGATTTAGGCTAATTATAAATCTGTGACTTTATTATTTACCTTAGTATAAGAAATCATACACCCCCCCAACATGTGCAAGTCTGCATGACTAATGAGTTAATTGGAGAACTGACACCTTGTCTGAGACAGGGCGATGAAGGATATATAGGAACTGGTGTTAGGTGGCAGGTGTCTAAACATGCCTGATGAGATGAAACATGTTTTCCCTCAAATGTATTACCATAAAGTGTCATAGAGCCTCAGAAGTCAAAAACATTAGGGCAGTTTTAAAAGCTAATGGGTGGAGGGATTTTTCCAGGCTTCCCTCTTTATAAGAATAAATGTTTACTTTGTATGGGAGGAACTTTTCCAGTAAAAGTAAATCTTCTTACCCTGAGTTATAAGAAACCATCACCTGAGAGCAGAGCAAAAGGGTTTTACTCAAAGCTACTGAGGCTGTTTGCTCTGATAGGATAGCATTTCCTTTTGGAGGTAGGAACCCTACTCAACAAACTGAGAGAAGCCAGTGGGCTCCAGATCCCCTCATCGCTAACATGGTCCTGAATGCCTGGGTGAGGTCTGCCTCAGGGATGGCCTCAACCCCAAGTTGTATTGGAGCGCCTTAGCTGGCATTCCTCAGAAAGGGAGATCAAGAGCCCTCAGTAACTGAATCATTATTAAAATGTAGATTCAGTGCCCACTTCAGTCCAAGTGAATTAGTCTTCCAAAATGGGAGGTTGAAATCTGCATTTTAAGGCAGTACTCTGGCAATCCTGTGCACCTCTTCCTCCCCAAGCAGTTCTTAATTAGATGCGTAATGACTTTTGAAAATACACGTGCCCGGCCCAACCACACCCACTTCTATTCCAACACAGGAAATCAGGGAAGCCTTCTTAGCATCTGCCTAGATATATGTGTCAATTTGGAAGGTTAATAATGCTGCCCATCCATCACCAATATTTTTATCAAACATATTTAAATTGTTGCAATAAAAAATACAACGTGCTGTAATTTAACACACTTTGGGGGTGTCCTGCGTGCAGAAGTTCACTCCTCAATCCACAGCTAAGTAGGAGAGATCTGAGCTTCTAGCCTTGTCTCATTCAGCCCCAGTCCTTCAGTAAACTACAGATTAGCCCTCTTCTTTTTGGATCAGGGAAACCCTGGTGGCATAGTGGCTAAGTGCTAGGGCTGCTGCTAACCAAAAAGTCAGCAGTTTGACTCCACCAGGCACTCCTCGGAACCCTGTGGGGCAGTTCTACCCTGTCCTGTAGGTTTGCTGTGAGTCCGAATAGACAACAGCAATAGGTTTGGTTTGGAATCAATAGAAGTCAGCTGTTAGTGCCAGGATATCCGGTCCCAGCATCTTTATGTCTGAAAGTGTTCTCATACTGACACCTGAGATACTCCCAGAGTTCTGTTGGAAAGCAAGCACCTACATCCTCTCAAGCATCCCTATAGGAATGTTGGGGTTTTCTGGTCCCCTTTTTGTCCAGGAATCCTGGGTATGTGGGATCTTTCTGTGTCCCTTGTCATTACATTGGCAATAACTCAGTTATTTGCCCAGGGTCTTGTCTTGTCCCCCTGCCCTTGTTTCAGATTACCCATGACATCGCCACTTAATCTAATAGGCTCACTGTTCCTGCTCTGCTCTTCTGAGCCTACATCCCACTCCATACTAAACTCCAGTGTAAATATATTATACTTATTTTTCTCTTTTTTATAAGATTTTTTTTTTTTTTTTTTTACAAGATCAGATAAAACAAAAACAACTATATATACAGGCCTACAGACCAAACCGGAGCCCTGGTGGCACAGTGATTAAGAGTTCAGCTGGTAACCAAAAGATCGGCAGTTGGAATCCACTAGCTGCTCCTTGGAAACCCTATGGGGAAGCTCTGTCCTATAGGGTCACCATGAGTCTGAATCGACTCAAAGGCAACAAGTTTATTTTTTGTTTGTTTGCTTTTATATACCAAATCCTCTTTTCTGCACATTCTGATATTCAAGTGTCCATTCCATGTGGCGTAACTCATGACATCCTGACATAATTTTTATCTTTCAACCTTAGGAGTATTATTGTTGTGTGCCATTGAGGCAATTCTGACTCATAGCCACCCTGTAGGACAGAAGAACCAGGACGGATTACCCTATAAGCAAGGGCTTAACTGTGTTTACTTACTAATCTCTAGTGAACAATTTCTCGTGGGTTTTACCACATCCTTGAACTGTAAACCAGTACATACTGTGCTTACTGGTTAATCCTCCCCTGAATAGAACTGCCACAATGGGATTTCCTGTGCAGAGCAACTGGTGGGATCGAGCTGCCCACCTTTTTGGTTAGCAGCTGAACGCTTAACCACTTCACCACAAGGACTCCGTCTTATGAACAGATAAGTTAAATTTCATATGATCCGTTGTCTCTAGGTCTTCTTGGCTGGACCTTTAAAGCTGAAATCCTGTCTGATTCTAAAAACTTGATAACACTTTCAGAAGAGAGGATGAGTTCTAAATTGTTGCGCACATATTTAAACGTGTACTAAGCATACCTCCCCAGGGAGGCAACACAACTCAAGGGTTTACATATTTAATAGATGTTGCTCTTTTCTTTATATAAGGAAAACCACTGATGAAGGCTAAAAGATAAATAAAAACACTTTGCTGCATGGACAATCTGCCTTAGTCCCTGATCAAAGATTTATTTGTTCTGAATTTAAAGGCTTAACAGAGGGTTCAAAATGGCAAAAATCACACACATCTTCAAGAGGTCAATAAATCATTTCTCTGACATTCAATAAATATTGAATTCCAGCTTAGAATGAATGTCATTATATTTCCACAAAATGAGGACATTTGTTCATTCGTGACAAAAGATTACAAATATTAGATGGGAATTTTTTTTTTTAAGTTCCTTAAGAATACATTATGCATATGTGCGGATTTTTTGATGTTTCCTGGATAAGCACTGGGAATGAAAATTTCCTTTGAGAACTAGAGGACACGGTAGGGGAGAGAGATCTCCTCTCTGAATGAGTTCAACTCTGTGCAGAATGCGTAATACCAGAATGCACTTCTCTATCTTAATAGTTTAACCTTCCATACATTATTTTGAGAAAATTGAAATTTTAAGCATGTTTTTTAGAAGACTTTTATTAAGATGATTTTAGGAAAAGAAGTATGTAGATATTAGGATGGAAATGATTGTGACCTCTATTGATACTACATTTAAATTAATGATGGCGAAGCACCCAATATATGTTTCAAAACTTTTTCAGAGACAGTGGACAAAGAGGCTTTGTACTAAAGATGTGCAATATAGTTTTAATTTGGTTTTTGGTCTTTGAAATACAGGTCAATTAAGTAGTTACTGGATTAGGGACCCTGTTAGTATCTTTAAATATTATTTTTATAATTTTGAAAATGTATAATATTTATATTTTTATAATCAACCCTGCACCTTCTGAGATTTTATCCTTCTGAGTTTACAATTGTTCTTTTTAGGAATGTTTTATTTATTTATTTGTTTAAGGGAGAGGCCGACAATGATTTAAACTTTCCATAAGGTGTAATATAATGATTTGATTTCACGTGTAATATAATGATTCACAAAGTATATTCTTAAAGAAAGGCTCTTGGCTAAATGCATTTGGAAAACCCCATTGTCTATATTTGGCTGTCAAAATTCACAAATCCTGTCATCATGGGAAGCATCACGAGGAGTAATAAAATCTCTTTAACTTTGTCCAAATATTTCAGAAATTTATTTCACCCTAAAATTATTTTATGCAGAAGGTTGGGAAGTGATACTGAAAAAAGAAAACAATTCTCAGTGGTACCTCCTAGGCAATCCCCATCAAATGCCCTTGGCTTAGAGTTTAACTGTAATTAATGCCCCTCTTCCATTACATTATAGATGGAGCCAATGGCAAGACTGATTCTCTCCTAAATTTAGGAAAGCTGATATTAGTCTTTCAAGTTTAGCAAAAGTAAGGCCTGCTGTTCAGCTTTTAGCTCCTTATAAAGTACTTGTCAGGTGGCCCTCCTTTTAGCTTATAATTCTCATCATTTTCCTGAACAGAATAAAGATGAAAAAAATGAACATGGACAGAGCAATATGTGATAGAGTCAGGTAATGTGATGGGAACATCTTTCATACCCTGAAAAGGAAGTGACAGCTACCTTCAAAGGAGAGTCTTGAAAGCTATTATGTAACATTTAGGGAGAATAAGAATCTTGCTCACAACTTTTGTTTCAGGATTTCTTATTTAAACAGGGATAGTGTCTCCGTTCAGCACTTGCCTACTTGCCTACTTGAGCGCCTACTGTGTGCGTAATACCCAACATGTGCCCAGAAGTGAGCCATGAAGGCAATCCTGCACTTTTCCTGATAGGGAAATGCATATGGCATCAGCTAAGCTCATTCCAAGTCAGAAGCAACAGGATGGCATTAGGGCTGCAGTCTATGGAAAATGTGTTTTTCTTTTCTTCCCAAGATGCATACTAATGAGAACCTAGGTCCTTGGCCTTATTAGCGCTAAGTTTTCTGAGCTATCACCTGGCTCAATATTACTAATAGAAGTGACAGCCTATGAAAAATTAGAGGGGAAAAGGTGAACTTTTGCATGTCATAAATAATTTCCTGGTGTTGATTTTCAGTCCTAAGAATGTACTGTGTGTTAAAGAAGTACCCCAGGTATAAAGAGGATATAGAAAACAATTGACGAATCATTGTCAGATTCTAAATAGATGTGATGATTGACAGCAAAAAAGGTTTCTTCTGATAGAGACAATAAATTTGGAAAATTTAGAGTCCATTTTTATTTTCCCTGTCCCTAATCCTGACCTTAGATTCATGGTTTTTGTTTTAATTGTAACCTACTCAAGTTTAAACTTACTATTTCCTTGACCTTCTAATATCAATGAGAAGTGAGAAAAGTAAAAATGTTTACATGTTATACAGAACCAGAATGAACTTATCACTAAAAAAAAGTCAAGGCCACTTATGCTGCTGACTGTTAAATAGACATTTTTAGCACTGACCTCTTACTCAGGCCTTTCAGAGGCTTACAGAGCTCCTCTCCATCACCTCAAACCCAAAATTTCAAAATTGGAACCCATGATCTTCACGCGAAACTGGCTCCCATTCCCTAGAATCTATTTTCTGTTGGTGATATCTGTTCTTCCAGGCTCCTCTGTTAAATGTATTGGACTCACCTTTCAAGGTGCTTCATGATTCAGGCTATATTTCTAATCCTCTTATTTCCTGTCCTCTCACTTAAACTCTGCTACAGGCCCCCTGCCTCATGGAGGTACCATTTCTGCCTCTGCACCTTGGCTTATGCTGTTGCCTGCTCTGGGGTGTCTTTTCCATTCTTACCCATCCAAATTCTAACCAAGCATTAGGTCAATGACCTCAAACCCATATCAGTCTGGTATCTCTATAAGGCTCTACTTCTCTTATAATCATCACAATATATTTTAGCACCTGATTTCACATTATTTTGTTTATTGTTTGTGTATGTACAACTCATTTCCATTAGTCTGCTGATCTATCTTACAGGAATTTTTGTTGCATCCTCACATTGCACGGGCCACATAATAGGTGCTCTATGAATATGTAAAAAAGGGTAGGCTTTAGAGGTGATCATCTCAGTTGGTATGTCTTTTTTTGTTTTTCCAGTGCCAAGATGCAAAGTGAAGTGACTCATCCAAGAACATGCAAAGCTGAGACTGTTCCCAAAGTCCCTGATTCTTTTCCTGTGCTCTTTTGCTGTTTCTTCTTCTTCTGAATTTTTGCGGCTTTTTTGAGATGTAATTCACATAACATACATTTCACTCCATTAAAGTGTACAATTTAATCAGTTTTAATATATTCATAGAATTGTGCAACCATCAATCACCACAATTGAATTTTAGAAGATTTTTATCACA
Source organism: Elephas maximus indicus (assembly GCF_024166365.1). NCBI lineage: Eukaryota > Metazoa > Chordata > Mammalia > Proboscidea > Elephantidae > Elephas > Elephas maximus. The sequence continues at coordinate 61,914,973 of NC_064829.1, forward strand.
TACCTATTAGAGTCATTTCCTGTTCCCGTTTTCCCCCAACCTTATTGATCTACTTTCTGTCTGTATGCATTTTCTTATTCTGAGTATTTCATATACATGAAATCGTACAATATGTGGTCTGTGTGATTGTCTTCTTTCACTTACATATCTTTTTCAAGATTCATCCATGTTGTACATGTATCAGTACTTCATTCTTTTTTATTGTTGAATACTATTCTATTACACGAATATGTCTCATTTTGTTTCTCCATTAATCAGTTGGTGGGCATTTGGGTTGTTTCCACTTTTGGGCTATTTTGAATAAAGCTGCTACGAACATACATGTACAAGTTTTTCAGTAAGCTTATGTTTTCATTTCTACTCTGTAGACACGTAAGAATGGAATTGTTGGATCTTGTAGTGACTCTGGAGCCCTGGTGGTGCAGTGATTAAGAGCTATGGCTGTTAACCAAAAGGTCAGCAGTTTGAATCCACAAACCACTCCTTGCAGACCCTATAGGGCAGTTTCACTCTGTCCTATGGGGTGGTTATGAGTTGGAATCAACTCGATGGCAACTAGTTTGGTTTGGTTTGGGTTGTTTTTTGGTACAGTAACTCTACGTGTAACATTTTGAGGAACTTTCAAACTGTTTTCAGAAGTGGCTGTACCATTTACATTCCCATAAACAGTGTATGAAAATTCTGATTTCTGTACATCCCTGCCATCTCTTGTCATAACCTCTCTTTTTTATTATACTCACCCTAGTAGGTGAAACTAGCTTTTTTCTTGCTTGACTGATTGTGTATTAATTTTTATTTTTAATACCCTAGAATGACTGTAACTCCCAATAGAGTCTTATGTGTTTTCTGGACCCTTTGGAAAGGAATATTACAGGACAGCTTCCTTTATTTTCCATTGTTGTTTCTATTTTTCAATTATAGAAGCTTGGTGGCTAGAATAAAAAATCTTGACAAAACTCATCACCCAAACTGTAGTGCACCTAAACTCAATGAGAGTTATTGCCAAATATGACTGTATAGTTTCCTCATACATAAATTTGGACTAGATAAAATTCCTGATTTTTTTTTTATAATTTTCTATGTGATGCTTGCCCAATTTATAGCTGTGAGTTTTTTGTTCTCGTCTTCCCAAACATTTATTTCCAAGCACATCTTCAATAATGTTAATGAGGAATAGGCAATACTTTGTGTTTGAGACTTCTCAGCTTCAGTGGACACAACACAAACCCATTTAGCTCTGAATAGCAGATTCCCAAAGTGTAATACTTAATAAAATATAAACTTGGCACAGATTGCTTACATCTAAAGAAGATTATTTTATATTTTGACCACAGATATATTTATTTTGAAGTCATAAAAATAAGCAGTTCAAAGCATTTGAAGATTCCCCTGTGAGAGTGCCACATTGCAAACATTTTACTTTGGGAACAGCTGAGAGCTTGCATTGTATCTCTAATATTTGATTTCCACTTGAACTTAGGCAGCAAAAATGAGTTTGTAGAAGGTCTCTGAGGTAAATTTACTCAAAAACAAGATTAATAATAAGTGTTATCTCTGGCTTTCTTTCAAAGGGAGGTCATTTCTTCTATAACCTGAAGCATCATGATTTTTACAGGTTTGTCAAAAATATTTCAGCAATTCAAATTAGACTCAATCTGATTAACACAGATTTATGTAAATAGAACATGTGGCAAATATGTTGAGTTTAAAGTAGACTTGTGAATTTTGGAAGAAAGGAAAACTTATTCTTCCGTAATTATTTTTTTTTAATTAATAAAATTTAAAATCAAAAGAATTATAACATTATTGGGCACATTGGATTAAAATTAAGAAATATCCTTTTCTTTTTTACCCAGGCAAATGCTAAGATTTAAAATACCTTCTTACACATTCAATAAACTCTTCTCAAGAATGTATCTAATCAGGATTTCTCAGCCTTCAATTTTCTCATTTGCAATGCCATTCTTACACTCTCTTTCTTCCTTCCCTTTGTTATTTGGCTTGAAAAATGTCAAGATATATATCTCTGGCCAACTGCTGAACTCTCATAAATGTAAAAATGGCAGTGTTTTTATGGGGCAATCGTGACGCTGTCACATTGATTTCAGGAAGCCCTGTTTTCATTCTGTTCTCTCTCAGTCTTGAAATGACACTCTGAATAGGAAGAGAAGCCACAGATGCTGTCACTGTGTCAGCCCAGGAGCAGAAGGTGGGGCCCGGTCAGTGGTGAGGGGCTCATGGAAGAGGATGGATAAGTGGAGGAGGAAGCAGGGCTATGTAGAAGACCTTTGGGATAGAGGGCAACTGCTCTTTCTAGAAGGCGGTCTTCAGGTCACCGACACTGGAAAAGTGTTTTTAGAGAAAGAATGTTGTCCATTAGTGATTGGATGGTCTCAGCAGAAGCAACTCAGGGGCAAATTTTACTCGAGCTACAGAGTTCAGTACAGAAATATCAAGTTTTATATTATCCTGAGGGCAGCGGGTATGTAGGTGCATATGTGTGTGGGTGCTCTCTTGCGCTGCGTGTGGATTAATGCTTCAACTTGCTTCACCAGTTAGATGAAAGCATTAGTGTGTTTTTCATGTATTTGTTACAAAATATAAAATAAGGCTTTAATAAAAATGTAAAATTTTTTATCTTTACACCACGCGTGTAGTAATTATTCTTACATTTACCAAACCTAAAGAGGTTTCATTCTGGTGTCCTAAGTTTAGCCGCAATGTTCCATTTACACCGAAATCTATTTATCATTCTTGGGCACAAAGTTCCATCCAAGGTGGTAATTCATATGCTTTCCCACCAAAGGCGCCCAAGTTCTAGGAGAAAAATTAGAGGAGAAAAATATTCTCATGCACACAAGAAATGGGAGAACAGAAGGGAGTAGAATGTTAAAATAATAATAGCATTAAGCTGTCTATACCTATTAAATACTTGGTCCTCATAGCAGCCCCATGTGGTAGGTATTACTATTAGCCCATTTTACAGACAAGGATGCTAAGACACAGAAATGTTAAGAAACAGTCCCAGAGTGCACAGCCAGCTACAAATTTAGAAATCACACTTGGGTAACCTGACTCTAGAGCACATCTCTATATGAGATACATATACTCTGGAGGTGGATATCCTTAAATTAGGCCTGGAGAATATATGGCATTAAGATAGACTGAAGCTTGGAATATAGAAGGAGAAGGAGGTTGTAGAAAAGAATAGCAGAGAGTAGGGAATGAATGTGGTGCAGTCATGGGGTAATAAAGAGTCCAGGTTGATCAAGCAGACTGTTTATGCTGGGGAGACTAGGAGGAGAGACAAGTAATTCCATGATTTGTAAAAGACAACCTCATCCCTGGCAAGATAGAAGAGCAAAAGATATGAGAACAAAATTCCCTGCATTTTTTTTTTATTTGCCCTTGCATTTCATAAGACAGATGCAAAATATCACTATTTTGGCCTCTTGCCTCAAAAGAATACTATCCATAAGTTCTTGGCTCCAAGGTTGCCTTTGTTCAAACATTGCAGGGGGCTTGAGACATCTTCTTAGGTTGTTGTAAGTTGCTTTGAAGATGATCATATGAATATTTTGCCTATAATAAGGATTAATATGGATTGCTTCTTTCAAGATTTCTGTGAGTTTTCCTTTTTTTTTTTTTCTTGGAGGAGGCAAAATGCTGAAGAATTTTATATAAGAGCAGAAGGATATTCAAATCCACCTTACTAAACTAATAATAAGTAATTAGTTATATGGTCTCAATCCTGGAATTTAAGCAGAAATTATAATTAAAATGGCTGTTTTGGAGGCTTGTTTAAAGAGATGAATGTCAACCTGCTTCCTGAGATTCATATACTGGAAGACTTTAACCTAAAATAATTAGGAAAAGAGATTTTTTAAATAAAAAAAACTCCCTACTTCCTACAAGTTTACCTTATAATGCAGAAAATGTAATTAGCCCCAAAATATCATGTGGCTCATTCGTACCAATTGTAAGCCTTCAAGAATTATGTTTTATGACACTCACTCCCATCCCCACCAAACAGAGCAGAACACTAGATAAAACACCAAGAAGTCCTTTCTCTTACTACAGCCATGTTTCTAAGGCTTTACTCTTACATTTTCTACTGATTATTAAGAGAAAACTCCTTGAGATTTTTTTTCCCCAATATAAATAGTCAATACCTCCACAGTGCTTACTATGTTCCAGGTATTATTACAAGTACTGTAAATATCTTTAATTTGTTTAATTTTCACCATACCCTGTGAGGTAGGTACCCATTTTGCTGATGAGGAAACTGAGACACGAAGATGTTCATAATTAGTACAATGGAGCATAGCTATTATACATCAGAGTTTAATGTTGAATCCAGTCAATTTAGCCCCAGAAACTTTGCTGCTTATCACTCTGCTATCCTCTTCTAAGCCCAGAGGTCAATCATATATAATACTGGAATATTTTGCTTAGTACTTATGAGTACTTGCTTGTCCACAATCCAGAAAAACACTATTGAATGCAGAGGGCCTCAGCAGTCTACCACTATAGACACAGATGAGGTACCTGAAGGTGATTTTTAATTACATCACTACCTAAAGAGTGATATAATTTTTTTTTTTAAAGAGTGAAGGAAGCCATGAGTGTTAGCTATCTATTGATGCATGACAATTACCCCAAAATAAAAAAAATACAGTGGCTTAAATCAATGAAATGTGTTATCTTCCACTTTCTGTGAGTCAGAAATCCAGACATGGCTTAGATGGGTCTTCCGGATCAGTTTCTCTCATAAGACTGCCATCAAGGTATTGGCTGGGGCTGAGATCTCATCTTCAGACTTGCCTGGGGAAGGATCTGCTTCCAAACTCACTCATGTGGCCATTGGCAAACCTCAGGTTCCGCTGGTTGTTGGCCGGGGACATCAGTTCCTTCCACATGGACCTCTCCATAGGGCAGCTCATAACATGGCAAATGACTTCCTTTAGAGAAAGGCAGGGAGAATGGGCAATTCAAGACAGAAGCCACAGCCTTTTTGTAACCTTTCTGTAACCATTATTTTTATTATGTTCTATTTTTTATTCATTAGAAGCAAGTCATTAAGTCCAGCCTAGACTGGACTTAAGGGTGGTGACAGTTGTCCTCTTACCAGTGGCAGGTGGTACAATTCCCTGTACATGAGCATAAAGCTTGTGACCTGATACATCATGATTATACGTATTAGTAATGGCTATATTGACTTATTTCAGCCAGGTGAAACTTGATTGGTAGGTTAGCAAGTTAGGAACTGATTACACAAGGGAGTGAATACCATGAGTTGACGATCCTCAGAGGTCACCCTAGAGGCTGCCTACCAAACAATGTGTCTTCCCTTGTGAGCCTAGCTAAGTCAGAGTCATTATGGAGTAATAAACCCTTGAATCTCTTGTATCCTTGTCTTTTTAATAGACATGACAAATTATTGTCTCTATAAAGCTTTTTTATAGAAAAAGAACTATTTGTGTCACCTCCATTAACTTCATACCAGTTTTGCCCAGTTCACTGTGTTGTGGTAAGATGTTTTACTTAAATCTTCTTTACTTCAGAGTGACTAGTCCTTCATTACAGGGATAGGTGACTTCCTTTTGGCAGAATTGACTGGTTAATTTGTTTAAACAAATAGTTAATTCAGGCAAGCAACTGACTTGACTCATTTGGGTCTATTTAATACATGCCTGTTTAGCTGAGTTTAATCAGATTGAGTGTTCACTAAGCTTCAAGTTCAAAAAAGTCTTAGAAGCAGAGAGAGTATTCCCTAGTCTATTTTTCAGATACACAGATAAGAGAAAATAATGGATTAATTAATGAAATCTTTCAGGAATATAGATTATATATTGTTTTTCTATATGAGTGTGTGTAATGAGTCATCTTTCTCATCAAATAATGATAGCAAGTTTAAGTTTTGAAAAATATCCTTTCTCAAGGTAATATTGTTACTTTTTGCCAAGATGACTTTTCGAAGATCTGTACATCTTTCTTTTAGTGGTCATTACAAAATGATTCTGACTTGTGGGATGAACTGGTAATGGATCTACTTATGATACATTTGTTCATATCTCAGATCATTTTTCTTTTCTTTTTTTTTTTAATTTTTATTAAGCTTCAAGTGAACATTTACCATTCCAATCAGTCTGTCACATGCAGGTTTACATACATCTTACTCCCTTCTCCCACTTGCTCTCCCCCTATTGAGTCAGCCCTTACAGTCTCTCCTTTCGTGCCAATTTTACCATCTTCCCTCTCTCTCTATCTTCCCATCCCCCCTCCAGTCAAGAGTTGCCAACACACTCTCCCGTGTCCACCTGATTTAATTAGCTCACTCTTCATCAGTATCTCTCTCCCCCCCACTGACCAGTCCTTTTCATGCCTGATGATTTGTCTTCAGGGATGGTTCCTGTCCTGTGCCATCAGAAGTTCTGGGGAGCATTGTCTCTGGGATTCCTCTAGTCGCAATCATACCATTAGGTGTGGTCTTTTAATGAGAATTTGGGGTCTGCATCCCATTGGTCTCCTACTCCCTCAGGAGTTGTCTGTTGTGTTCCCTGACAGGGCAGACATCGATTGTGGCCGGGCACCAACTAGTTCTTCTGGTCTCAGGATAATGTAGGTCTCTGGTTCAAGTGGCCCTTTCTGTCTCTTGGGTTCTTAGTTGTCGTGTGACCTTGGTGTTCTTCCTTTGCCTTTGCTCCCGGTGGGTTGAGACCAATTAATGTATTTTAGGTGGCCGCTTGTTGGCATTTAGGACCCCAGGCGCCACAATTCAAAGTGGGATGCAGAGTGTTTTCATAATAGAATTGTTTTGCCCATTGACTTAGAAGTCCCCTCAAACCAAGTTCCCCAGACCCCAGCCCCTGCTTCGCTGACCTTTGAAGCTTTCATTTTATCTCGGAAACCTCTTTACTTTTAATCCAGTCCAATTAGGCTGACCTTCCTTGTTTTGAGTGTTGTCTTTCCCTTCACCCAAAGCAGTTCCCATCTACAGATTGATCAATAAAAAGCCCTCTCCCTCCCTCCCTCCCTCCCTCCCCCCTTTGTAACCACATAAGTATGTGTTCTTCTCCGTTTTTTCTATTTCTCAAGATCTTATAATAGTGGTCTTATACAATATTTGTCCTTTTGCAACTGACTCATTTCGCTCAGCATAATGCCTTCCAGATTCCTCCATGTTATGAAATGTTTCAGAGATTCGTCACTGTTCTTTATCGATGCGTAGTATTCCATTGTGTGAATATACCACAATTTATTTACCCATTCGTCCGTTGATGGACATCTTGGTTGCTTCCAGCTTTTTGCTATTGTAAACAGAGCTGCAATAAACATGGGTGTGCATATATCTGTTTGTGTGAAGGGTCTTGTATCTTTAGGGTATATTCCGAGGAGTGGGATTTCTGGGTTGTATGGTAGTTCTATTTCTAACTGTTTAAGATAACGCCAGATAGATTTCCAAAGTGGTTGTACCATTTTACAATCCCACCAGCAGTGTATGAGAGTTCCAGTCTCTCCGCAGCCTCTCCAACATTTATTATTTTGTGTTTTTTGAATTAATGCCAGTCTAGTTGGTGTCAGATGGAATCTCATCGTAGTTTTAATTTGCATTTCTCTAATGGCTAATGATCGAGAGCATTTTCTCATGTATCTGTTGGCTGCCTGAATATCTTCCTTAGTGAAATGTGTGTTCATATCCTTTGCCCACTTCTTGATTGGGTTGTTTGTCTTTTTGTGGTTGAGTTTTGACAGAGTCATGTAGATTTTAGAGATCAGGCGCTGGTCTGAGATGTCATAGCTGAATATTCTTTCCCAGTCTGTAGGTGGTCTTTTTACTCTTTTGGAGAAGTCTTTAGATGAGCATAGGTGTTTGATGTTTAGGAGCTCCCAGTTATCGGGTTTCTCTTCATCATTTTTGGTAATGTTTTGTATTCTGTTTATGCCCTGTATTAGGGCTCCTAGGGTAGATCCTATTTTTTTCTTCCATGATTTTTATCGTTTTAGTCTTTATGTTTAGGTCTTTGATCCACTTGGAGTTAGTTTTTGTGCATGGTGTGAGGTATGGGTCCTGTTTCATTCTTTTGCAAATGGATATCCAGTTATGCCAGCACCATTTGTTAAAAAGACTATTATTTCCCCAATTGACTGACACTGGTCCTTTGTCAAATATCAGCTGCTCATACATGGATGGATTTATATCTGGATTCTCAATTCTGTTCCATTGGTCTATGTGCCTGTTGTTGTACCAGTACCAGGCTGTTTTGACTACTGTAGCTATATAATAGGTTCTGAAGTCAGGTAGGGTGAGGCCTCCCACTTTCTTCTTCTTTTTCAGTATTGTTTTGCTTATCCGGGGGTTCTTTCCTTTCCATATGAAATTAGTGATTTGTTTCTCTATTCCCTTAAAGTATGACATTGGTATTTGGATTGGAAGTGCGTTGTATGTATAAATGGCTTTTGGTAGAATAGACATTTTTACTATGTTAAGTCTTCCTATCCATGAGCAGGGTATGTTTTTCCACTTAAGTGTGTCCTTTTGAATTTCTTGTAGCAGAGTTTTATAGTTTTCTTTGTATAGGTCTTTTACATCCTTGGTAAGATTTATTCCTAAGTATTTTATCTTCTTGGGGGCTACTGTGAATGGTATTGATTTGGTTATTTCCTCTTCGGTGTTCTTTTTGTTGATGTAGAGGAATCCAAGTGATTTTTGTATGTTTATTTTATATCCTGAGACTCTTCCAAACTCTTCTATTAGTTTCAGTAGTTTTCTGGAGGATTTCTTAGGGTTTTCCGTGTATACGATCATGTCATCTGCAAATAGTGATAGCTTTACTTCCTCCTTACCAATCTGGATACCCTTTATTTCTTTGTCTAGCCTAATTGCCCTGGCTAGGACTTCAAGTACGATGTTGAATAAGAGCGGTGATAAAGGCCATCCTTGTCTGGTTCCCGTTCTCAAGGGAAATGCTTTCAGGTTCTCTCCATTTAGAGTGATATTGGCCGTTGGCTTTGCATATATGCCCTTTATTATGTTGAGGAATTTTCCTTCAATTCCTATTTTGGTTAGAGTTTTTATCATAAATGGTGTTGAACTTTGTCAAATGCCTTTTCTGCATCTATTGATAGGATCATGTGGTTTTTATCTTTTGTTTTATTTATGTGATGGATTACATTAATGGTCTTTCTGATATTAAACCAGCCTTGCATACCTGGTATAAATCCCATTTGATCAGGGTGTATTATTTTTTTGATGTGTTGTTGGATTCTATTGGCTAGAATTTTGTTAAGGATTTTTGCATCTATGTTCATGAGGGATATAGGTCTAAAATTTTCTTTTTTTGTAATGTCTTTACCTGGTTTTGGTATCAGGGAGATGGTAGCTTCATAGAATGAGTTGGGTAGTATTCCGTCTTTTTCTATACTTTGAAATACCTTCAATAGTAATGGTGTTAACTCTTCTCTGAAGGTTTGGTAGAACTCTGCAGTGAAGCCATCTGGGCCAGGACTTTTTTTTGTTGGGAGTTTTTTGATTACCGTTTCAATCTCTTTTTTTGTTATGGGTCTATTTAGTTGTTCTACTTCTGAATGTGTTAGTTTAGGTAAGTAGTATTGTTCCAAGAATTTATCCATTTCTTCTAGGTTTTCAAATTTGTTAGAGTACAATTTTATGTAGTAATCTGATATGATTCTTTTGATTTCATTTGGTTCTGTTGTGATGTGGTCCTTCTCGTTTCTTATTCGGGTTATTAGTTTCCTTTCCTGTTTTTCTTTAGTCAGTCTAGCCAATGGTTTATCAATTTTGTTAATTTTTTCAAAGAACCAGCTTTTGGCTTTGTTAATTCTTTCAATTGTTTTTCTGTTCTCTAATTCATTTAGTTCAGCTCTAATTTTTATTATTTGTTTTCTTCGGGTGCCTGATGGATTCTTTTGTTGCTCACTTTCTATTTGTTCAAGTTGTAGGGACAGTTCTCTGATTTTGGCTCTTTCTTCTTTTTGTATGTGTGCATTTATCGATATAAATTGGCCTCTGAGCAGTGCCTTTGCTGTGTCCCAGAGGTTTTGATAGGAAGTATTTTCATTCTCGTTGCTTTCTAAGAATTTCCTTATTCCCTCCTTGATGTCTTCTATAACCCAGTCTTTTTTCAGGAGGGTATTGTTCAGTTTCCAAGTATTTGATTTCTTTTCCCTAGTTTTTCTGTTATTGATTTCTAGCTTCATTGCCTTGTGGTCTGAGAAGATGCTTTGTAATAATATTTCGATGTTTTGGATTCTGGAAAGATTTCTTTTATGCCCTAATATGTGGTCTATTCTAGAGAATGTTCCATGTGCGCTAGAAAAAAAAGTATATTTTGCAGCAGTTGGGTGGAGAGTTCTGTATAAGTCAATGAGGTCAAGTTGGTTGATTGTTGTAAGTAGGTCTTCCGTGTCTCTATTGAGCTTCTTACTGGATGTCCTGTCCTTCTCCGAAAGTGGTGTGTTGAAGTCTCCTACTATATATGTGGAGGTGTCTATCTCACTTTTCAATTCTGTTAAAATTTGATTTATGTATCTTGCAGCCCTGTCATTAGGTGCGTAAATATTTAGTATGGTTATGTCTTCCTGATCAATTGTCCCTTTTATCATTATATAGTGTCCTTCTTTATCCTTTGTGGTGGATTTAAGTCTAAAGTCTATTTTGTCAGAAATTAATATTGCTACTCCTCTTCTTTTTTGCTTATTGTTTGCTTGATATATTTTTTTCCATCCTTTGAGTTTTAGTTTGTTTGTGTCTCTAAGTCTAAGGTGTGTCTCTTGTAGGCAGCATATAGATGGATCGTGTTTTTTTATCCAGTCCGTGACTCTCTGTCTCTTTATTGGTGCATTTAGTCCATTTACATTCAGGGTAATTATAGATAAGTAAGTTTTTAGTGCTGTCATTTTGATGCCTTTTCATGTGTGTTGTTGGCCATTTCATTTTTCCACATGCTTTTCTGTGCTGAGACGTTTTTCTTAGTAGCTTGTGAGATCCTCAGTTTCATAATGTTTAACTTTGTGTTTATTGAGTCGTTACGTTTTTCTTGGCTTTTTTCTTGAGTTATGGGATTGATATTCCTTTTTGTGGTTACCTTTTTATTTACCCCTATTTTTCTAAGTAAAACCCTAACTTGTATCCTTCTATTTCGCCTTGTATCACTCTCCATCTGGTAGTTCAATGCCTCCTATATTTAGTCCCTCTTTTTGATTATTTTGATCGTTTATCTATTGATTTCCATGATTTCCTGTTGTGTGTATTATTTTGTTTATTTATTTATTTTTTAGAATTAGTCTTAATTTGTTTGTTTTTGTGCTTTCCCTGTTTGAGTTGCGTTGATATCAGGACGTTCTGTTTTGTGACCTTGTATTGTGCTGGTACCTGATATTATTGGTCATCCGGCCAAACAATCTCCTTTAGCATTTCTTGCAGTCTTGGTTTAGTTTTTGCAAATTCTCTAAACTTGTGTTTATCTGTAAATATCTTAATTTCTCCTTCATATTTCAGAGAGAGTTTTGCTGGATATATGATCCTTGGTTGGCAGTTTTTCTCATTCAGTGCTCTGTATACGTTGTCCCATTCCCTTCTTGCCTGCATGGTTTCTGCTGAGTAGTCTGAACTTATTCTTATTGATTCTCCCTTGAAGGAAACCTTTCTTTTCTCCCTGGCTGCTTTTAAAATTTTCTGTTTGTCTTTGGTTTTGGCAAGTTTGATGATGATATGTCTTGGTGTTTTTCTCTTTGGATCAATCTTAAATGGGGTTCGATGAGCATCTTGGATAGATATCCTTTTGTCTTTCATGATGTCAGGGAAGTTTTGTGTCAGGAGTTCTTCAACTATTTTCTCTGTGTTTTCTGTCCCCCCTCCCTGTTCTGGGACTCCAATCATCCGCAGGTTATCCTTCTTGATAGAGTCCCACATGATTCTTAGGGTTTCTTCATTTTTTTTAATTCTTTTATCTGATTTTTTTTCAGCTATGTTGGTGGTGTTTCCCTGGTCCTCCAGAAGTCCCAGTCTACATTCTAATTGCTCGAGTCTGCTCCTCTGACTTTCTATTGCATTGTCAAATTCTGTAATTTTATTGTTAATCTCTTGGATTTCTACATGCTGTCTCTCTATGGATTCTTGCAACTTGTTAATTTTTCCACTATGTTCTTGAATAATCTTTTTGAGTTCTTCAACAGTTTTATCAGTGTGTTCCTTGGCTTTTTCTGCATTTATCCTAATTTCATTTGTGATATCTTTAAGCATTCTGTAAATTAGTTTTTTATATTCTGTATCTGATAATTCCAGGATTGTATCTTCATTTGGGAAAGATTTTGATTCTTTTGTTTGGGGGGTTGGAGAAGCTGTCATGGTCTGTTTCTTTATGTGGTTTGATATGGACTGCTGTCTCCGAGCCATCAGTAGGAAACTAGATTTTCCAAGTAGTCGGCTAAAAAAAAATGCAGTCAGATCCCTATCTGAATTCTCTCTCTGGCTCCGGGTATTCGGATGTTAATGGGGTCGCCTGGGGAGGGTGGGGGAGGGATCTGAGAGCTAGGAGTGTAGCACCACAGAATATAGAGCTGAACACCACGTTCACGCTCCGCCCCCGTTCGCAAAAACCCGGGCTGGACGGGTCCCTGGCTAGGACACTGCTTTCCTTGCTCGGAAACCAGTCACTTCCTCCTGGGGACTTTCCCCGGTGCGCGGCACCGCTCATGGGCACTGGGTGGGCGTTTCCCGCACAAACGGGTGGGCCCGCCCCCAGGGTCTATTCAGGCGATTATAATTGGGTCCCGCAGTCACGCCCCGCCCGTGCGCGCGCCCAAATCCCAGCGGGATGACTTCCGGGTTGAGACGCTGCTTTCCCCGTTCTGGAACCAGTCACTTCCTCCTGGGGACTTCTCCTTCCGAAGCGCCACACCTCTCGCGCGAACTGGGTTGGCGTCACCTGCACGGCCAGGTGGGCCCGCCCCCTGGGTCAACTCAGGGTAATAAAAATGGACCCTGCGCTCACGCCCCGCTCGTGCACGCGCCCAAGTCCCAGCAGGACGGCACCCCGTCTGGGACGCTACTTTCCACGGGGACTTCTCCTTCCGGTGTGCCACACCTCTCGCGCAAACTGGGAGGGTGTCACTCGCACGACCAGGTGGTCCCGCCCCCTGGGTCAATTCAGGGTAATAAAAATGGACCCCGCGCTCATGCCCCGCCCGCGCGCGCGCGCGCGCGCCAGATCCCAGCGGAATGGCTCCCCGTCTGGGATGCTGCTTTCACTGCTTTGAGACCAGACACTTCCGGGGATTTCTCCCTCTGGTGTGCCGTGCCACACGCGCGGACTGGGTGTGCGTCTTCCCGCACGAATGTGTGGGCCCCGCCCTGGGGTCACTTTAGGGAAATATAGTTGACCCCCCCCCCCGCTCGCGCCCCGTCAGCTTCTCGCCTAACTCCCGGCGGGACGGCACCCCAGCTGGGACGCTGTTCTCCCCCCTCCCAGATCAGTCACTGCCTCCCAGGTGCTTCTCCCTCCGGCTGCGCCCCTACGCCGCCCGCGCCAACCTGCTAAACTTCCTCCCGGGATGGGTTCGGGGGGGAAGGGGTGGGCCCCCTTTCTGTGCCGTCTGCCCCGCTGGGCTCTGCCCCAGATCGGGCTCCGAAGGTCACCTGCCTGGTGCGCTGTCTCCTAGTTCTGAAAACAGTCGCTGTCTGCCCGTATTTGTTCGTTTTCCGTCTCTAAGTCTGTGCTTGTTGTTCAGAGTTCGTAGATTGTTATGTATGTGATCGATTCCCTTGTTTTTCTGAGTCTTTGTTGCAAGAGGGATCCGCGATAGCGTCCACCTAGTCCGCCATCTTGGCCCCGGATCTCCATTTTTATTTTCTTCTGGAATTCATTCATTCATTCATTTGCTCAGTCATTCATTCATCAGTTATTTATTGAGTTTCTACTCTGGGCCAAACACAGTGCTAAGCACTACAATATAGCATAAGCCTTTGCATATTTTTAAAAATACATTTGTATCATAAGAATGTTTAGTACCTCACACAGGACTAAAGTAGCAATATTTACTTCTTAGTATTTTCATTAGAAAACAAGCTTTGAATAATTATGATTATTTAGAAAAGCTGTCTTCTTAAAGAGCACTTAAATATCACCAAAAATTGATATATGATTCTCTAAGAATGAAGCTTCATATAGAGATAAATAAAAGGAACAACACTGATACAGAAATACAAATTACCCTGGTAAGGAATGAACACAATTGTTGATTGGATACAAACCTTGATTATGCGTCAGTAGCGGATAGTAAAAGAGGGATAATGACCCATTACAGAATGGAAATAATTTAGCTTGATTATTCCTGCACTTTCAAGAGCAGCAAAATCACCCACATGTAGATGAGTGTCCAGAGTTGTTGTGATTTAATATAGTGATATTATGATTATATTTAAGATATCATAATTTCATTTTCTCCTACAGAGCTGAGTATGTGCTCTTATGAATTACAAAGACTTGTGTTATGATTTTTTTTTTTCCATAATAAGAAATTTTACATGAGTCTTTGAATTCTCAAGGTTGGTGACAGTTGTCCTCTTACCAGTGGTAGGTGGTACAATTCCCTGTACATGAGCATAAAGCTTGTGACCTGATACATCATGATTATACGTATTAGTAATGGCTATATTGACTTATTTCAGCCAGGTGAAACTTGATTGGTAGGTTAGCAAATTATGAACTGGTTAAGATTTAAAGAGCAAAAGTTACCAAACTGCTTAAAAAAAAAAAAAGACCTCAAAGCATTCAAATAATAGCCTTTGAGTCAAGGAAATCATTCGGTATTGAGTTCCGCACTAAAAGTTAAATGTTAAATTTCACTCGTGCTGCCTGAGGGCTGCCTATTTGCAAACAAATTCTGGATTTGTTGTATTAGACTGGATTTCCACGCCATGGAAAACACACGTTACATCTCTTTTTTTCCCCGTAATTTATCTCCTCAGGTCATATCTCTTTCTGTTACTTTTTTTTTTCTCCCCCACTTACTTCAATATGAATCTTCTTGTTAACTCAGCCACATTTCAGAGGCTCACTTCTCCCGTCCGAGTGAGTTATCTGTGTTGAGTCGGCACATCACACACGCGGCCTGTGCTGTCTGTGAGCACCAGCACATCTGCTCCCCAGCCACAGAGAAGCCTCTCCTTTCCACTGATAAGGTTGTGCAAGAGCGAGAAATCAATAGGGCCCTGGGCAAGCCTGAGGGAAAGAGTTAATTAAGAGTTGTGGGAAAGAGAGGCATCGTTGACAAGCTGCAAGGTAAATTTAAAAAGAATTTTTCCAAATGTATTTAAAACGAAAATGGCAGAGGCAAAAAAGACTGGGCAAAACATGAAAGAACTATGCTCTGCTTTCTCTGAAACACTGTAATATATTTCTTTACTCTGTAAGGAAATTACAGATGCCTAGATTTCTATTGGTAAATTAAAATCCTCTTATAGTTCAGTATATATATTGTGGCATTGTGGTTTAAGTCCTATGGCTGCTAACCAAAAGGTCAGCAGTTCAAATTCACCAGGTGCTCCTTGGAAACTCTGTGAGGAAGTTCTACTCTGTCCTACAGGGTTGCTATGAGCCGGAATCGACTCGACAGCAGTGGGTTGGGTTTTTATAGTTCAGTAAGGATGTCCAAGAAGGCCATTATCAATTCTACAGAAGGATCACAGCATCTGATATAAATTTCAGGAGTCATGACTGATCTTACAACATCCAGAATCCCATAATCAAGTTACAATTCTACTTCTTAAAGTTCACGTTTCTTCCTGTTTGGAACAAACCTGCTTTTTATGGTAGGAAATCAGTTATTTTTGTGACGATTTAGAAGAGACCAATTGCAATATGCTGGCACTACATGTGACTTCGTGGTAAAAATTTGCATCTCTTCTTTACAAATGTCTCATGATTCCATCAGACTGGAAAGTGTGCGGTACCAGCAGACACTGCAGGGTTTAAAAGGGCATGGCTGATACTGATATCTGGAACCTCTAATTGAAAGAGTTGAAAAAAAAAATTGAGCTGCTTCTATGAGCTGTAGAGGAAAAATGCATACCGTCGAAGGCATCTTCCATCCAGAGAGCTAAATTTTTAAAGAAACTCCTTATCAGTGCATTGTCAGTATAGGGTGGATTTGTTTTGCCGTTCCAGGCCAAACTCACTTAGAAAGATACTGGACGCAAAGTGTAATGAAATGTTTGCCCTTCTTTGTAATTCCTTCTCTAGTGGTGGAGAGGAGCAGGAAGGGAAGACTCAAATTTTTCCTTCCCAGGTATTGTAGGTCCTCTCTGCTAACCAAAAGGTCAGTAGTTCAAATCCACCAGGTGTTCCTTGGAAAGTCTATGCGACATTTCTACCCTGTCCTATAGGGTTGCTATGAGTCGGAATTGACTCAATGGCAATGAGTTTGGTTTGGTTTTTATTTTCTCATACTCTTAGGTTGATCTTGACTCTTCTTTCTGGGTTTTGTTTGCCTCACCTTATCTGTCTCCCTTTTTCTTTCATCTTTCTCCTACTTTTTTTTTTTTTCAGTGTCTGACCTGTCAGGCATATTTGCCCTTTGTAAGCTAGCCTCAGGCTCTTTGTACCTACGGTTCTTTCCAATCTTCAGGGGGCCATTCAGCTTTCAAATAACATGAATATCATTTCCTCAAAAAGGGCTCACCCAAACACCTAGCCAAGCAGCACCCTTTCCCCATCATTGCTGTCAATCACATTACCCTCATTTATCTTCTTTTCAATGCATATCAGTAGTTGAAATTGTCTTTTGATAAAAGGCTATGTGTTTGCCTGTTTCCCTGTACCAGAATGTAAGTTCTTTGAAGCAAGGATTCTGTCTTGGTAACCTTTGTATCTCACTGAGTTTAGAATTGTGCCAATTTAATGACTTAATGCATGTCTGTCTCCATAGACTCTGCTTTGTATGTTGTTTCAGTATAATTGTGTATAGGCCCAAAATTACCTCAGATTAGAAGGGAGAGCAGTTACATCTGATAGAAAGTGTAGAGTACAGGGAAGATCAGGAGAGCTTCAATGAAGATGTGACATTTGAACTAACACTAAAGAACACAAAGGATTAATGTAAAAGTAAAAGAAATGCTTTCTAGGTGTTAGAGAATTGTTAACTAAAACCATATAAGAACATGGAATTGCAAGTAAATATGTGTGGCAGGTGAATAAGAAGACCTGGTAAGTGGAGAGGAAACAGTGGATTAGACATTACTTTAGGTGAAGTTCACAAAGACCCTGGGATGCCAAGGTAATAAGGTTAAATGTTTTCCTATGGGCAAATATGTGTCACTGAAAATTGTATAAGAGAAGGCTAGACAGGTCTACTCTTAAAATTAAACTGGATTTTCAGATGCATATTATTCTCAGTGAAATAAAAAGAAGTTCGTTTGAAAAGCCCAGTTGGGCTCCTATCAGTATTACTAACTAGCCATCTTTGCTGATTTTATTCAGAAACTGAAAGCTGATTGCCACTTGATTTTAAAACAAACTACCTAGGCCTTTACGAATCACATTGTGATCTGTTGGCCAGCAGCCTTAAAAAATCTCCTAAAATCCTGTTACAAATGCAGAGTCTGAACCCAGATTATTCCAACTGAATCACAGTCTGCATTTAACAAGATTCCCTAAGTGAGTCTTACTCCATATTGTAGTGTGGGAAGCACTGAGCCCTCGATAACTGCATCTTGGGCAGGTATATTGTAAGAGATAAGGGAGACATGTTTAGACTACAACTCCCAAATCTTGTCCTTCTCTCTCTGAGTCATCACTGCAATTACTACAAGTTTATACTGACCTTTGGAAAACTCAGTTGACCATATGATCTCCCCTGGCCCTGAATCCTACAACCTGACTAAACATGTCACAGAGAAAGAGTTCTCTTTAATTGATTTTAAATTGGTAGTCCTTTCACTCAACTTTTTTACTGGCTTCCTGTAGCTGGTTATATTACAGCTTAGTGCAAAAAAAATGGAGCAAAAAGCTTTTGCCAAAGACCATTCCTTTGAAGTAAAGTAAAAAAACATGGCTATTTTGAGAAATTGGTCATAATGATATAGTAAGCAACAAGCCACTTAAAAAAAAAAAGAAAAATCAAGCTATGCTAGTGGATATCTGTCCTGTTTAATTTCCTGTTCAAGTAGGTCTGATTTTGTGAGAGCTATTTTTTTTTTAAAGTAATAGTAGATACACGAGGGTCATCACTAGTAATATGTATGGCTATATTTTATTGACTTTAGTTAAAAATAATAATATGTAAAATCTATAATAGTTTTTCCACTTTATTTTATAGCAACGTAAAAGGAGACACTCTTCATCAGCTATAGCAGAGTTTCTTAAGAATCAGTTATTTGCAAGTTATTAGTAAAGTATAACTTTCAAAAACTTAAAATATGACTCTCAGGTAAATATAAAATGAACGTATCAAAAATTTCATTTAACTCATTAATGAATGAGGGAAGTAGTCAGTTGGTAAGGCTGGTATTTATAGGCACTTTAATAAAGGCATGTCAGAATAAGATTGTTCAGATGGTTATGGGATTGGTTAATGACCATCAGGGCAATAAACTATGAGCTTTGACATTTTCTTCCCTGCTGGACAGAAGTTATTTGCATTTCTACCGGACAAAAAGCCTACAAGTTAACCTGTAATTTCACTAAGTCAGGGGCTTTGATCAGTAGCACATAGTGGGTTTAATAAAGTATGTTCCCCTAGATAATTATCTTTGTATGGACCTGTTAAATAATGCCCCCATATGACAATGAAAAAAAAAAAAAGTCACCTGCCTTTTTTTAAAATTATTTTTAAGTTTTGAGTATTTTTTTAATACCATTTATCTACCTTTGGCCAGATCACAAATTAGTTCTAGCTCATCCCTCGTTGCCTTTCTCTTTTTCAATTGGAGTCAATAACAATAATTTGGTTCTTATAAATTCCTTGGGAAAAAAAAAAAAAAGCAGTGCCAAATTCCCTTAAATGACCTTCCCTCAGTGTTAATACATTTTTAAGTTCATGTAACCTCACAAAATTCTGGACCAGATGAACTTTATTGATGTGGTTCAAGGGAGAAATGACAGAGCCTGAACCAGGGTGATAACAGTACAGATAGAAGGGAAGAATGGGTCTAAGATATACTTAGAAAATAAAGTCAATGGGACCTTATGCCTGATTGAATTCAAGGAAGCCTGGGAGAGGAAAGGGCAACATTGATGATTGTATTATGCTAGGACTAAATACAATCTTTGCCATTTTGCATTTACATTGTTAATAAGACATTAAGGTTTAGATGTTTTAAGGCAGTGAGAAATTTGATTCTGGGGCTTGGGTCAACATTGGCACCAGAACTATAGATATGGTAGGCACCTACTGATGGTGGTAATTGAAGCCATATAAACTGATTAAAAAGGGTCAGCTAGACAGGGTATGTAAGCTGATAGGGGCAAAAGGCTTAAGACCAAATTCAACTTAACAAGTTCTTGAGAGAGAAGAAGCAATAAAGAAAGGTCAGAGAATTAAGAGAATTAGGATGTGGCAATCTGAATGCATGCAAAATACATTGAAAGTATAAACAACAACGTGCACAGAAATGAATTTTCATTTCCCAAATATTAATATTGCATGCTTCTTACCAAATTACTTACTACAAATGGTAGTTTAGGTGTTTTGGCATCTCTTATGGGCTCATGAGATTGTTGAAGGGATGTGATCTGTGTCGTTCTTTTAAAACAAGAGCAAATCAAGACCTCTTGGGCTGAAAGATTTAGGAAATAGAAGGAAAAGCTGAATTTGAGGGATCAGGTGGCCATAGAGTCAACCACCAGTCAGTCTTTCAGGGATTTGGGCTGCCTCCGTGTGTGCTGTGCTTAGATTGGCTTTGGCTAAATAGTGTATGCTATTTGAATTTGTTATTGGGGGCCCTAGAACTCTAGATGGATTATTATTTTTCAGGTCCATTTCATTGCAGACAACAGCCTGAGTCACTGAAAAGCTAACTGTCCAGATTAGTATGCACCAGCAGTGGGCATGAGCTAGGAATACAATTGTCAGCCTGTTTTCCATTGGACCACTGTATACATGTTGGTCTATGTCTTGGGCAAAGTGGGAATTCTGGCCCATTGTCTCTCTCAGCAAACTCATATTGTTCCATTTACTTTGTCTTTGAGTTGAACGAAGATGATTCTGAGTTGCTTGTTATTCTGTATACTCACCACATTTGCTTGCCAAATGCAAACCTGACCTGAGTATTCATCGGGCGCTGTCTGTTTTACTACCACTTCAACACTCCGATAGTTGACTTGACAGTAGATATAATTTTGACAAAATTAGAAAATCTTGTGGAATGAGTTTGTCTCATTCAATTTGTGACAGAGATGTTAAAGGATTGTTTCCCTGCTCCCTTATCCCCTCCCTGTGGCAGTGTGGAGGAGACAGTCTGAGCACAAATCAGTGAGTGAGTCTCCCACTGAAATCCCCCCTCTTCCAATGGACTGTGCCCAAGTGATCCTTTGATCATTTGGAGAAAACAAGCCCTCAATCTACAGAAACCTGAGCCGCACAGTGTCCTAGTTCACAGAGCAGATCAGCAGCCGTGCTGGCACATATCTAGCCAGTGGGACTCCAGGCTCTTTGCTCCATATAGTTGTAAAGCTACCAGCTATGATGATAGTCCCTTTGACGGCAATTTACTACTGCCGAAAAGTTCCCATGCAAGCATCCAGAGAGAAAGAGATGGCATATTCTAGGAGACTGGCTGTAATATTTTTCTTATTGAGAAATAACAGTGACTATTAGTTTGTTGGAAACCCTGGTAGCGTAGTGATTAACTGCTAACCAAAAGGTCGGCAGTTTGAATCCACCAGGTACTCCTTGGAAACTCTATGTTTTAAGTTTATTTCCTAGTTAGAAATCCTGTACTTACATAAATAAGACTGCAACAGGTAATTTGTTTTTCTTTTCCTTTAAAAGCAAAACAGTGTAATATGGCTTTTTCTTCAACGGATTGATTTTAATAAGTAACAAAAAGTTAAATATATTTACAGCCATATGACTGGACAGATAACATCTTTATGATGCTAAATATCTGAACAAAAAATGCAAACATGCAGATTTCTGTCATTATGCATATAAAATATCTGAATAACTAACCTAATGGTACTTTCATTCATATACTTGAGGATTATGTGGGCCTAGGGTGTGGTTGAACTGCTAACCAAAAAATCAGCAGTTGGAAACCACCAGCGGCTCCACAGGAGAAAGATGGGGCAGTCTGGTTCCATAGAGACTTACAGCCTTGGAAAACCTATGTGGTTGCTATGAGTCAGAACTGACTCAATGGCAGTGGGTTTGGTTTAGTATATGGAAAAGGTCATCAGTAGTTAAGCACTGGGCTGCTCACCAAAAGGGTGGTGTTTCAAACCCACCAACCTCTCTGTGGAAGAAAGATGTGGCCGCCTGCTTTCATAAAGATTACAGCCTTGAAAACCGTATGGGACAATTCTACTCCTGTCCTATAGGGTTACTATGAGTTGGAATCCCCTTGACAGCAACAGGTAGGATGTGAGAACATGAGCAAATCTCATTTTCAAAACAAGGCTAGAATTCTCCTTTACACAGAAAGACATTTATCTTTGAGATTGATATTAATATTTACTTGGTGGAGTAACATAGCCCTAGCAAAGTTTTGTACATGGTTCTTAGATGTGGGGAAATGAAACTTTAATTCACCACACCATCTCTACATAGTCTATGCAATTGCCTTATTACATAGGGTTCTGTTATAATTAGTATCTCCTGTAGTTGACAGAGGAGTAATATTTACTGTTTCTGCATTAATGTGGTGAAGATAAAGCAGGTTTTCTTCCTTGCATTTCCATCTTTCCTTCCATCCCCACTCTTCTTTAGTTGTTAGTTTTCAAGAATCCTTCTGGATTAAAAAAAAAAAATATATGTCTAGTAATGTGACATGATCATTTCTTCTTAAAATAATCAACATCAATCTCTTCCTGCTGAGAACTCACTCTTTGACTCAGTATTTAGCTTTACACAGCACCTGGAAAAGTGCAGACCATGTGCCAGGCACTCCAGGCTTTAATCCTCACAACAACTCAATCAAGTTGGCATTGCTCTTCCCCTTGTGTAGATAGAGAAAGTGAGGCACAAAGAAGGTAAATGACGGGCACCAAGAGCCCACCAATGTTCAGTGTCAAAAATGAGAGTCAAATCTAGGCAACTTTTGGTCTATGAATTCACCATCGTTATGGTTCTTTTTTATGGTACTGCCTCTTGTTTATTAAATGAATGAATATAAACCCTAGACCCCTACCAGCCATGATACAGTCTATTCATATGCAAACTGCTGTTTTTGTTATTGTCTACAGCCATTTAGATTCAGTATTTATTTCCTTTCCCAGTATTGGATTTATTTTAGGGTAACCTTTTTTTTTTTTTTTAGAGTTGCATTTTTGTTTACATATCAGAGACTTTTGTGGGCTTTTTGTTGTTTGTTTGT
Organism: Elephas maximus indicus; assembly: GCF_024166365.1. Lineage (NCBI taxonomy): Eukaryota > Metazoa > Chordata > Mammalia > Proboscidea > Elephantidae > Elephas > Elephas maximus. The sequence continues at coordinate 61,937,528 of NC_064829.1, forward strand.
TTGTTTGTTTGCAAGATCACATCTGAAAAACAAAATGCTGACGAAGTCACATTCTACATTGTAATACCAAATCTTGTTTCTATCTCAAATTTTTGGAAATCCACCTGATTTCAGTTCCTTCATGAAGATTTTGGGGTAGGAAAGAGGAGCGTGCTCTGGCCTTCCTGGATATTCTGCTTTTTCCTATGAACCACTCCCAGTTTTATTTATACTGTTGCTGAGTGGCCCTTTCCTCTTTGACAGGTTTCCTTTGGTATGAAATATGTTTTCTGTCTCTCAAATTCAATGCTTATTAGCTTATAAGCAAAACTAAGAAACCTGAAGTTTTGGGTTCTGAATTGAGCCATTATGAAAAAAATCTCTGCAATATCTCAGCTAAAATATCTAAAATGGCTTTGAAGCTTCTGTTTCCTCATTTAAAACCTGGAAAGTTTAGACTAGACAAGGAATAAAAACCGTTCTATTAGACTGAACTAAGTAAAATTGCCACTTTTGTAGAATAAAAGATAGTTGATTATTGCCATTTCATATGGTTTAACCTAAGAGGTCAATGACATCATGATTTAATATTAAACATTTGTATGTATTAATATAGAGAAAAAAGGAGCAGTCTTCTCTTTTTACAGAATCACTCCTCAGAAGAGCTTGAAACACCAGCCAAATGTGCTCTCTTGGAATAAGTAGGGTCCTTCTGAGGGATCTCAGATTCCGGTACTTTTGTAATTTCATAAGAAACCAGCTTTTTAAATGTTTGCATCATGGTCATCACTATGTGATTAAAAGCAATATACTCAGTTCTGAAAAACAGCTGTGAAGCATGTATCATTTGCATAGACTTTCCATTATTTGGAAACCCTGGTGGCATCACCCCTTGGAAACTCTATGGGGAAGTTCTACTCAATCCCATAGTGTCACTATGAGTTGGAATCGACTTGATGGCAATTTTTTTTTTTTTTTTCATTGTTTTGATATTTTCATGATCTTGGTATTTTGGCAAGTACCAGCAAGCTAGCGCTAGGGTTAAAGCATTATTTGGTAGTTTTACTCTAAATTTGATGTCATTCTTTGTGATTTTTAACAGAAATTCAGGTTAACTGTATAAGATCGCTATGAGTCAGAATTGACTCGATGGCAATGGGTTTGGTTTTGGTATACAAGATCAACATAAGCAAAAAAATAAATGTATGGTCATCTGAGTTTTAGTTTTCCCATAGACAAATATTTTTTGATTGATAAATATTATAGGAGTTAAAAATATTGAATCAGAGACAGGCCTTAGAGTCAATTTTAATGAACTCCATCCAAAGTTGTCCTATTCTGACTTTCAGACTTGTGGCCTGGGTTCATATTCTTTGTTGATATTTACTGGAACCACATGGGACTAGCTCATATGAGCTCATTGTTAATGGAAAATTTTGTAAGCTAATTATTAAAATATTGGTAGCTTGAAATTGGCCAAGGTGCAGCACCACAGAAATTAACAATTACTACCTACTGCGGGTTTTTTGTTGTAGACCTGTGTGATGGTTAAGGTTATGTGTCAACTTGGCTAGACCATGATTCTCAGTAGTTTGGCAGATATTATGTAATCATCGTCCATTTTTGAGTGCAGCCAATCAGTTGAAAGGGGGGTTTTCTTGGGGGTATGGCCTGCATCTGACATATATAGATGTTTTGGCAAAGCTTGCCCTCTCTGGATGCTGAATCCTACTCATTATCCTCTGACCTCTGGTTCTTGGGACATAGGTATGCTCTCTAACCTGGCAGATTTTGTGATTTGCCAGCTCCTGCAGCCTCGTGAGTCAGCAGCCTGCCCTCCGACCTGCCGATTTTGAGTTTGTCAGCCCCTGCCATAACGTGAGTCAGAAAAAGCCTCAAGCCTGACATCTGACCCATGAATCTGAGGTTTGCCAGCCTCCACAACTGTGTGAGCCATCCCTGGTGGTGCAGTGGTTAAGCACTTGGCTGCTAACCTAAAGCTTGGCAGCTTAAACCCACCAGCTGCTCCACAGGAAAAAAACCTGGCAATCTACTCCCATAAAGATTACAATCTTGGAAACCCTATGGTGCAGTTCTACTCTGTCCTATAAGGTCACTATGAGTTGGAAGAGACTCAATGGCAATGGGTTTGGGTATATATATTTATACATAAAATATATACGCTTCGCTGGTTTTGCTTCTCTAGAGAACCCAGGCTACGATTTTCCAGTATGCCACTGAAATTCACAATACTTGAATTTATAGTAGAATTCTCTGAAAGCTTTACTTCTGATTATTACACATCGACAGTCAACTAAAAACCCAAAATGAAACTCTGACACGTTTAACACAGCTGGTTGGGGTAGAGCAAAGAGAGAGATGTTAGAGAACTGTAACTTGTATAAAATAACTTCAAATTAATTCACACACTTTCAGTTTGGATAGCTGATGAAATTTCTCTTTATGATCCATTCCAGGGACATAGGATGGATAACCTTGCTGGGGGAAGGAAATGGTTTTATTTATCCACTACAATATGCTTCACTGTGATTAACATTATCTCATGTAATTCTCACAAGGATCCTGTGAGGTTATTATTTTCTGGTTGTTCTTTTATTCTCATTCAATTCCTACTTAAAAATCTAGGCAAAAACACAAGTGTATCTTGTCACATAGCTAGTAAATGGCCGAGCTGGGATTTAAACGCAGGACCCACTAACTTCAAGTCTGTCCTCTCTTTATTTCACTGTTGACTAGACAATGAGCATGTAACAAGAAAGACCAATAATTTGAGTATCATCTCCTCTCTTACCCCTTAATGCATCTTCCCATGAATAAGCTCACACACATGGAAGAGGCATGAAGGGGTCTTGGAGAAAGTTTTTGCAGTAGAAATTTAGAAAATTAACTATTCATGTAATCCATACCCCAAAAAACAAAGGATGAATTTGCCTGTGTGCTTCATGTGCAAACACTCATAGTGAAGGGAACTGAATAGAAAAGTGATTTAATATCCTTGGGGCTTATTGTACCAAAGTGTTATATAAATGTGGAACATTAAAATGTAATCATCTCTGCATGTTAGCATCTCTCCACACCCTTCCCACTACCCAGCACTTTCAGACCAATTTTTCAAGTGTGCATGTTCTTTGATGTAGGAAGCAACAAAGTGAAAATAGGGAATCTATTTTTATCTCTAAGTTTTATGTATAAGTCATGCAGGCAACAGCATTCACCCTCATGTTATTGAATATGTGCAGAGGGCAAAAAAGTCTTCTAATTAAACAAATGCCACCAGGTACAAAATTTAAAGGTCTGCACTGGATGACCCTTGTCATTAATCCTAAAAATAGAAAATCAATGTGTGCAGAACCTTGTCTGGTGGCTTCTGGTCATTTGCCTTTCCCAGTAATATTCAGTAGCTGAATCACATAGTCTTTACACAGCCAGCTAATGAACAAAAGAATAAAACGGAGCACAAAAGAAAGAATCATTAAGTCCGTCTTGACCTAATTATTACAAAGTGAATGTCATTATTAGGAGAAATATTTTTGTTCAACTATTTCAACATTTCTTTTGAACCATAAAGCTTAGAGCAAAAGAATAAAGCTCAACCAGATTTCATGAATAAGATAAACCGTGAGTTTGAAGAGTTGAAATGTTTACCTGTAGGTTGACTTCAACATGATAAACTGGGATTGACAGAACAAGATCTGCTTGGCTATGGATGAGTATCTTCTGATCCAAAGGAGAAAGAACTTTTTTATTCCCCCTAGACATCTCAAGCTCAGAGTCTCCATTTAAGACATTGATATAGGAAGGAAGTATTTACTGATTTTATCAATATTTTTTAAAGGTGTTTTCATAATATTACAATCTAACTTGCAAAGACAATAAAAATAAGTGGAGATAAGAAATACAAAGTAGAATATGAAAATATCACTTTCAGTTGTATTTATTCCTTTGTTCCCCTAGACTGCTTTCAAACCACAATAAAGCCATTTGAATGTGTTGAATAAAAAGGAAAATTAAATCATGGGCCAGTATTACAATAGTACGTAATCAAAGTGTGTAGGAATATGTATTTTTAATCTGTGATTTTTATTTTAAACAATAAATAAATAATATGTGCCATGATTATTACTTGATTGGCCTTTGCTCAGGTTATTTTTTCATTAACTATGATATGAATTTGTCAGTGCCACTTATAGGCCCATTTTGCTTGATAATATTACTGTCATATGACCTGCCAACTATGCCTGTCCCACCTCCTTGGTACTACTGACACCATGCTTCCCTTCTTCCTCCTTTTAATGCTCTTTCTCTCCTCAACATACTCTTGCCCTTAGTCTAGTGAGCTCAGGGCATCACCTGGAGACAGTTATGGAGAACTGTAATTTTAAACATTTTGTGGTTATTGTTTACTACAGTTGACTTAATACCAGTTTAGGTAATTAGTGTCTTCCTGGCAAGTATGCACTCACTTTTTAGCCCCCTTCTTTCTTTCTTCAAACTTTTGTCAGACTCATAAAGAGCTAAAACACTTTCTGTCATTCCTTTATTTCTTTCTTCATTACTTGTGAGAACCAAAATCAGGGCCAAATAATGTTTTAAGTGTTAGGGTAATGCTATTAATGTGATGATAACAGAGAAAAGGAAAGTACTATGAAGCAAAATTTGATTAAATGAGAAGCCAGCTCCATTAAAATTTTTATCCATGCATCCATTCAGCAACTATTTATTGAATGGATCCTAAATGTTAGATAGTGTGATTGGTGCTAAGAATCTACCGAGGAGAGGAACGCCAAAGCTTGTGAGCTCAAGTTATAGAGAGCCAAATAGGTATTGAATAATCAAATAAATATAAAATTAGAACTATAATAAGCACTATGAAGAAAGAGTACATAGCTTATGAGAACGTTACCTATGTTCTTTCGTTTGTTTTTTTTTTTTTTTTTTGGGTTTAAGTAAATAATAAAGTATTTGAAACATTATTTTTCTGTGATATTTCATAAACTTCATGCACAGTTTAGCCATTCATTGGCATGCAATAGGCAGTTCACCAACCTCCATCCTACCCACCCACTCAAGCCCTGAAAAACAACCACCTGAGTAGACTATAACTATGTTTCAGCCTCTAGTTCTGTTAGAATCGTTTGAAAATGGAGTTGGATTCGATCCTCCAAGGGGTTTCCCATGAATTTCAGTAGAGTTCTTAATCAACTGAACTCTTTGCAGATGCTTTAGCCCCTAATTGTCCCTTGCTTTCTAAACGTCCTCAGAGGAAGCACCTGAAGCAATGGGGTAAGAGTTGTCTGCTCTGTGTGCTGCCTTCTTCTGGAGGCCATATTTAGCCCAGTCTGGGTTAGAACCAATGTTATCTTTAAACATATGTGGGTACTTTTTTTTTTTTATGCATACAGGGGCATCATACCTTGTATGTACATGCACATACCTATATGTTCAGGGCCTCATACCAGTGATAGGGGAAACAGATATTAGATTCAGGTCCTTCTGAAATGTATTTCCCACTTATAGCAAGACCCACAAATGTGGGTGTATTTTTTCAGTGTATAAAAATATCTAGAATTCCTTTAAATAAACTCTCAGTCCACAGCCTTTGGAGAATTGAGAATATGTACAGATAGTACCTGATTTACATCAGGGCTCCGTTCTAACTACTCCATCATAAGCTCGTTCTGACGTAAGTCAAATACCTCATTTTTTTTTTTTTAGTTTTCATTTTTATTGCCTTTTATTATCAGTATCTTTATAAATGTGACACTTGTTTGTCTTTGGGAAATTGGCATGAAAATGATAACATCAGCAAATTACGTGCTACAACATTGTATACAGTACGTATTACTAATGATAAGATGTATTAAAGAAACAAAAACAAAACAGGCAGTCGTAAGTGCTGTTCCTGGTAAATCAAATATATTATGACCTGGGGACTACCTGTATATATATATATATATGTGTGTGTGTGCGTGTGTGTGTGTGTGTGTATATATATATGATCAAAACCAGACCCACTGCCATCGTTGAGTTGATTCCGACTCATAGTGACCCCGTAGGACAGAGTAGAACTACCCCATAGAGTTTCCAAGGAGTGGTCTGGCGGATTCAAACTGCCAAGCTCTTGGTTAGCAGCCTTAGCACTTAACCACTACGCCATCGGGGTTTCCATATATATATATACACATAGATACATACATACGCGTGTGTGTATATATATATAACTCTGGTGACATAGTGGTTAAGTGCTACGGCTGCTAACCAAAAGGTTGGCAGCTGAATCGACAGGTGCTCCTTGGAAACTCTGTGGGGCAGTTCTACTCTGCCCTACAGGGTTGCTATGAGTTGGAATCGACTCGACAGCAATTTTTTTTAGATAGATAGACAGACAGACAGATAGATAGATAGAAATAAGGTTATCCGTTTGATTATATATGATAATGCTATATACCAAAAAAACAAATCAAACCTGTTGCTGCCAAGTCTATTCCGACTCAGCGACCCTACCCAATAGCCTGGAACTGCCCCATAGGTTTTCCAAAGAGTGGCTGGTGGATTCAAACTGCCGAACTTTTTGGTTAGCAACCAAGCTCTTAATCACTGCACCATATAAAAATGCTGTCTATGTATATATATATATAGAAAGAAACCCAACACAAAAGGCTGTATATACACACATACGTATGTTTTGTATATATACACACACACACACACACACATATATGAACTGAGCAGAACTTTTTAAGTTTAGAGTTAATGTGGCTCTTCCTTAGTATAGACACAATGTGAATTTTTTATAAACCCTCTCACAGGATACCAAAATGAAAGCATGTAGTAATTTGCAGATCAGGATGTTTTGGTACTCTGGCCTGGTTTTAAGGCACTTTAGTTAAAAATTGACTTTCTCTTTGAGAAAAACTGTTTGGAACAACTACTTAGATTTTTATCATGACTTAAAAAAAATCACAATCTCCTTTGAGAATTACGACTCTTCTGTCATATTCATGATAAATGGTCAACAAACTTTTATTTCTGAAGCATGAATATTTAATAAAGCAGATTAGAAATGGGGTCTATTGTTACCTAATGCTTATTCCTAACACCTGTTGTTCTGATGACAATGGCATGTTCTGAATTACTTTCACATCTTCTGTGTAAATGGTAGATTAAAAATGGTAGATTAGTTACATTAAAATGATTGCTGGGCAGTTTCTCTCCATGTCGTGTAATTTCAGAAAAATCCATTAACATTGTTTAAAATGGAAATCTTTTAAAAATATTTTATTGAATTGGTTTTAATCCCAATCTTAACAGACTAATTATTTTGGAATTGTTTTATTCTTTTCTTTACAATTCAATGGTGTTCGTGCAGGTATCGTTTTAAGTAATCAGCTGTAATGTAATCAGTAATTTAAAATTATAGCCAACTACAGGTTCTGCTAATTGTTAATCAATTAGATGCATAATGATTGCATATCTAATTGAAATCCTGATTGAAGTATTGATAGTTACCCCTAATGTTACTTTTCAAAATGAAACTACCTCTTACTATTCTTAAATTAAAATGAGCCATTGAGCATATACTCTCAGCTTCTCAGAGTAGCCTCTCTGAACTTTAGCAGGAAGCGGGTCTGCTCTTTCTGCACGTATAAACACAATTGGTACAGTTGATTAGAACTGACCTGGCTGGCTGTTGAATGAGCCTGTGAATTTTAATCGGTTTATTTGCATATTAACAGGCAACATTCTGCAGATGGTTCTGTGGGTCCTGAGTATCTGGATTTGGCAAACTCTGGGATCATTATATAGGAATGGAACAGTCATTAAACACTGACAGAATCCCGGTTTTGCCAGGAGGCTGCAGTATCACTGTCAGCCTGCTGATCGGCCTTTACAGGAATTAATTAGTTCACATATTTATAGCAATTTGCTGGTTGGAATATCTGTGTGACAAAAAAAAAAAAAAGGTTTGACATTTATTCCTCTTGAAATATGATTGTTGAAATTCACAAGGCAGGCTCAAGCTTGGAAAGAAATTTTTTACCTATACTATCTTAACTAAAAATTATTTTGCACTGGTTTTTTTAACCGTGGAATCGCATGAATGAGAGGCAGCTTAGCGAGAATAAGCAAAGGCTGATTAATATTATTTGCATTTCATGATTTGTCAAATGATGACTATTCTAAAGTATAGGCATAAATTCTGAATATAAAGCCAGAGTTCATTTTCCCCAAAGAGATGATAGCGTGGAGTGTCTATTTAGCTTAATAGGCTTAGTATACCAGATCTATCAACGTCACTGAAAAGAATCATGCTGTTTAAGGAAAGGGTTTTTAGTGAATGTGCTTCCATCCCAGCACTGTGCCTGTCACTTAGCAGGCACTTAAGATGGTTACTAAATAAATTAATAAAGCAAGGAACATAAATAATAATAAGCTATGATTTGGGCTTTAATCCAAAGAGAATCAATAATTAACAATCCAAAGCATTTTTAAATTTTTATTTTTTAGAGTCCTCAATATAATTTTGAGACCACTGAGCTCTTTTGTTTGTTCATATGTCAATGACATTCAAGTGCCACAAACATAGACATCTCTTTTGTCAGCTGCCATAATTCGCCTGTTAGGCTGAGTAAGAATTTCCAAGTATAGATGGGACAAGAGGTAAAAATACTACTTTGGATGTTTTAAGAGAAGAGACCTCTTTTTTGGAAAAGGAAAATGGGTTTGGGTTCAGGAAATTTAGGACAGGGATTCTGAAAATCTGAGTAAATGGCATTTTTAGCCAAAGCAATGGAATTGAAATCATAAGGACTACTATTTTTATTATTTCCTCTAGGTCGCTATGAGTTGTAATGGACTCAACGGCACTGAGTTTTTTTAGTTTTTCTACTTGCATGGTGTGCCATTTATGTAAACATTGTGTATGACATTTTTAATCTAGCAACACTACTGATACCTGGACATTTATGGTTTGGATGTAATGTGTAAAGTAAATAGCAAATTATACTATTGGTCTGTCTTCTGACATGACCTGAAGATTGAAATTGGGGAGCACAGTTCCATTTACATCATCCTTGAAAGGAACATCTGTCAGAACGCCTCAAACAATCGTTTCCAAAAGAAAACCACCAAGCTCTTGTGGTTCTGGGAACCGCCAGCTGTTATTATGAGTTATGTGAATCTGACCTATAATCTTACCTGACATTTGGAACTCAAATATTTTCTCTTATTTCTCCAACACAATTAAAATATTTAGTCTCACTTCATTTTATGAGACCTAAATAGATGTGTAAGTACTCTATAATTACTGTACATTGTCACAAATGACCTCATAAATACATTGTAATGTCCCACGTAATTACATGGTAAGTTGTGTCTTTGCGATGGCTGCTCAGAGATTGAAAGCCTGCCGTTTCAGAGATTAATTACTTAGGGCCCGATTTGACAATTTGCTTGAAGATAGGCTTCTGTTAAATAGCCACTTCTACATTTTTAAAAGAAAACTGGTTGTTGTACAGTCAGATCTCCTTTCCTTCGTTAATACAGACCCAGCCATACGTGTTTATTTTTGAATCAATATTCCTAAATGCTGAGGCACGTAAGGCAAGAGGCACCGTTCTGTGCAGGATGAAATGGTTTTGCAATTATCTTTCTCCCATCAAACACTAGAGAGAAATTGTTTTGTCACGATCAGTTTAAAGGCTCTGGCTTTATGACGTGCAAAAAACTTTTGAGTATAAGGTATTGTAAAAATGATGTTTTTTATTCTCTTATTAAGCATTGTACAACCTTTAAGCTAATGTTTCACTTTTTTAAGAGGCTAAGTTCATGTGTCATGATCATTTTAGTGTGAGCGTATTATGGCAATAGCCTGAGTTCTTGGTGGTTATTTCTCATAAATCCATTTTATCCCAGAAGTGAGAGAATTTTCATATGGCAAGAGTCAGAATTTAAACTCTTTTCATTTTGCCTCAGGATGCTTAAATATCCGGTGAAATCAATTATTCTGAAGTTATGCCATTCACCTATTACTCAAGTAGGATATTCATTTCTAATTTCTAAAACTAAAAGGAAATGGGAAATAGATGGATACTGTATTTTCCACCTTAAATTATACATAGGCCTTTTTTCTTGTGCCTTTCAAGGGTATAATTTTACATGTAACTGCACTGATATATTTGCATTCTGCCCATTCTTAGCTCTAGTTTCAACATTAAAGCTACTATATTGCTCTTAGTAGTTTTGTAATTAATAGAAATGAATAATTTGAGAAAGGACCTAGTGGCCTGAAAGGGTTAATGAGCCTCCCTAAACATCTAGCTTACTTCCAGGAAACGACTTAGGCACTAGAGAATAAAGTCTATTGATACTGACAAATTCGGAAATGTATTACTCCTAAGATCGCTTTATCATGAACTCTAGGGAACAACCAAATTGCTTTATTGTAATGGAATTTTGTCAAAATGTGAATACCTTCTAGAAATTACATTCCCAGTTTCTAGGACCTAGAAGAAAACACAGCTAGCTAGTAGGCTGTGCATAGCAGATTATCGCATGAAAAAATAAAAAGCTATTTTAAACCCGGGAACTTACCAAAAAAAAGACATTAGGTACGCACTGACCCTTTAGGCTGGACTATGCTTTGTGTTTGGGTATAATTTGTTTAGTTTATTTAGGAATGTTGGGTTAATTGTATTTAGTTGACCAAGAAAGCCTACCTTACAGGAAGGATTATTTTTTCTTTATTTTTCCTCTTGTCAAAGAGACCTTACATGGTTACATATCTGAAAAACAACTCCACCAGGGTTATTGGTAGTCAGTGAACAAAGTATTACGTCTATGGGCCACTAATCAGAATTTGGTAAAATATTGCCATAAAGAAGCTACCTCTTCATAAATTGTACTGAATATCTGTTTGGGATCAAAGAAAGTTATTTTCCAGGGATTTGTAATCTAGTTGTTGTGATCAGATGAGCTGTTTATGAAGGTAATTCAGCCTCAGTGAGAATCAATTATTTATTTCCTTACTATTATGCTTTCAATGCCCACTCATGTGGGGCAAAAGTGACCTGATGACTCAATTCTTTGAAAATTTGCTTCAGTTTTCAATTTCCTTTTGTGTCTCACAGTAGCTGTGCATGATGATAATAACAAAATGAAAATACAAGTAAAATCTTGTATTTTGCAATGCTTTCAGTTTTCTAAGCCCTTTCTTATTGATCACCTCTCAACAACTAGGTGGGCAATAGGGAAGATCTTAGGGTATACAATTGACACAGCTAGATAAATGGCTCCTAATGTCACTCAGCAAATTAAGGAAAATTTGGGAATTGAACAGTATGCCTCCTGCTCATCCATCTTATTATGCTTATTGAATTTTTTTTTTTTTTTTGGCACAACTCTCTTTCTGTAAACAATGATTCAGAACTGCAAGCCAGATGAGAACATCTAATAAGATTTTCTTAGTACCAGGTTCATAAATTAAGGAGTCTGCCAGTATATTTCCATGCACTAGGATTTGAACTTTAATATTTGGAGTTAATTCTTAAATCAACCACTTTTTTTCATAGACTGGGCATGTATGTTTAGGGTCAGATTTGAATTAACTGTATCACTGGAAAGGAGCGTGTGATCTCTTCCCAGATGTGGTCTATTCTTTTCCCAACAGAGCTCTGAGCCTCATCCCTAAGTGAAGAATAATTAAACAAATGTTTGTTTGATAGATTTGTGATGTCACATAGAAGGGTTTGACACTGGTTCAAGTGTCCTGTGCTACTAAAATGAAGTAGGTTGGGTCACTGATTAGCTTCCCTTTTTTTTCCCCTTGGGATTGTGAAGGTTAAACACTCAGAATTTGATTAAATGAACAGAGAAAAGTCATGGCATGTCAATTTCCCAACATCAATTTAAGTTTAGCTCAGTTAACTTTAGCTAGGAAATATAAAAATGGAACATACAAGAAATAGAGCATATGCCAAATGACATTTCTCACAGTGTGTGAATTATTATTATTTTATTTATTTATTTTTTTGGATTTGAAATGTATCCATTGTATGCAACTAAAACAGACCTGTAGAATAAATGGGTATGAAATATGAGGCAAGTGTCGGGAGGCCAGTGTCCCTAAACCAGAAGGGGTAAATAACATAATTAGGGATGTTCATTCAGGAAGACTCATCACAGTAGCCGGAGAAACCAAGTGGTAGATAACAGCTGCGCCTGGTGGGCAGTGTCAGAGAAAGCTGGAAAGACACTTCAGGTGGTGACCCAGAAGGCCAGTACATTTTAAATGTTCTGATTCTGAAAGCAGGTAACATGTCTAGATTCAGAGATGCAGGTAAATATTGTCAAGGAGATCTGCTAGCCTCTGATGGATTCACAAAGGAGATGCTAGCTGCTAGAGGACTTGGATGCCTCGGAGGAGCCATACAGGTTAACAACGCAAGGGAGCTTTCAAAAGAAAGCAAGGCAGTACCTCCACCAGAGAGACTTAGTTACTGGAATTGGGACCCAAATCAAAGTGGATTAGCAGTATATGGTTTGAAGTTGAGCCACTTGAGGTATTGTCCCACTGTGCCTTAGCATATTGCCTAGCCAGGGACAGGATTTTCCCTGAGTCAAGTTGGCTTAATCTCTAGGCAAGTGTCCCAGTGGCATGAACAATGAGGATCAGGGGATCACCAGGGCAAAGGTACAGTTAAAATCATTTTATAACTAACTAAATTCATTGATGAAAAAAAGTTTGTATTATTTCAAGGTCATTAAATAAGATCACAATTGGCTAGGCTTCATTTTTTGTTTTATAAAACAAAGCAGTGTTTCTTGCCAGAATTGAACACATGTTCATAAAATTTTATTTAAAATCAAGTATTGCTTAATTTGTATATAACTACGTTTTTATTATTGCACCAATATTTAACTCAAACTTCATATGATAATGGCAATATTGTCACTCTGGGAATGTGTTGCACTAAAACTGTTTGCTAACATGGCTTTATGTCACCTTGAAAAATACTTGTCTTAATGAACTCAAGAATGCTGATTTTAGTATGATACCCAACTTTCTAAATTCACATTTCACAAAAGACTGTGTATTTATAGTAGTGAAATAAAGCATATTAAATCTGCAAGAAGAGCATATAACTTCAAGAAAAAAATAGGCTTTTGTAATATCTTATTTTTATTTTGCTCAAATCCATATTTGGGTAGTACCATGAAGTTCGTAGGCTTATAAAAAGGCAAAACAATATTTGGAAATTGTTCACTGAGCTGTATACATAATAAAGTTTAAAATAATATTTTATTAGATTAATTTCCATTCTAATTTGAAGTTCAGTTAAATGTTTCAGGGTATATAGAATATTTAACAAATATTTAGATAAAAAAATTTATCTAAATTTTTTTTTATTTAGATAAATATCAAAAATTAAATGGTGTCTTAGTTATCTAGTGCTGCTATGACAGAAATATCACAAGTGGATGGCTTTAGCAAACAAAAATTTATTCTTTCATAGCCTAGTAGGCTAGAAGTCTGAATTCAGGGCGTCGGCTCCAGGGGAAATCTTTGTCTCTCTGTCAGCTCTGGAGGAAGGTCTTTGTCATCAATATTCCTCTGGTCCAGGGGCTTTTCAGCACAGGAATCCCAGGTCCAAAGGACACTCTCTGCTCCTGGCACTACTTTCTTGGTGGTATGAGGTCCTATTGTCTTTCTGCTCACTTCTCTTTTTTATATCTCAAAAGAGATTGACTGAAAATACAACCTAATCTTATAGATTGAGTCCTGCCTCATTAACATAACTGGCTTTAATCCTGCCTCATGGACATCATAGAGGTAGGATTTACAGCGCACTGGAAAATCACATAAGGTGACAAAATGGTGGACAATCACATAATACTGGGAATCATAGTGAAACCAAATTGACACACATTTTTGGAGGACACAATTCAATCCATAACAAATGGTAAATGTTGCTATTGTATAATTTTGAAATTATTAAGATGTAGGGAATTTTTATTATAAAGATTAGAAAACGGCCTTTCCCAACCTTAGCTAGGACATCAGCAATCTGGGTACCTTTTATTTTTATTTCTACATCCTCTGTGAATTACTGTGTACCGATGTTCCCCATCAGCTCAGTGATTTTTTTTTTCTCTCTTGAAAGTGGATTCATTTTTAGACGATCTTATCCCACTTAATGCACTATCGTCTACCAAATTGTTTATGCCAGAAAACTGAGAATCATTCTTGATGATTTTCCTGCCTTTACACTTGACAGTCAATAAATCAGCAAGCCCTGTCAAGTGTACCTCCAAAAATATATATTGCATCTCTTCATTTCTCTGCATTTCTCTTGTCTCCACTCTATTCCAAGGTCTCTTCTTCATTACCCGTACTTGAAGGCTGTACTGGGTATAACGAGAAATGTGAATAATACTTTGCACAGATTAAGTGCTCAATAAATATTCATAGAAGAAGAGGACTTTAAAAAAAGCGTTACTGGATAATATATCTCTTTTAATGCTCCTTTTGATTTGCAGAAGAAAAAAGGGTGGGTCACTTTATGAAATACACCAATGAGTAGATCCACATCCTGGGTATTGTTAATGTCATGGTCTTGCTTGCCTCCTACTTTCCTACCGTTTTACTTTTTGCCTTTATTCTGTCTCACTCTCTTGCTCTGTCTCTTATTCTTGATCTCACTCTTCTTAATCTCCCTTAAAGTATTTACAATTTATTGCATAATTGTTATGCACCAATACTCTGATGGAACTTTCACGTATTACTGCGTTGTGTCCTTTAATCCACACCACCACCCTATGAAGTAGGTACTATTTTTAGCTTATATTGTAGATGAGAAACTCAGGCTCAGAAGGCTTAAGTGGCTCATTCAAGGTCATGCACTGGGGAGGAAGAGAACTGATGTGGATATGAGGAATGGGATACCGGAAGAGTGGAGACCAGTTAGCTATTGAAATATTCTAGTCCAGGGATAAATTAAGGCCTGAATTAGGGCAGTGTCAGAGGGAATGTAAATATGGGGGCAGGTGGGTAACAATGAAAATAGGTTATTTAGAAGTGCTGATGGGCACTCTTTAATAAAATATCCACAGAGCCTCATGTGTACTGAAAGTATATTTCATTCTTCAAAAAACTTCACGTGAGATTCAACAAGTCACCAGAAGCACAGAACAGAAATAAGGGAGAGAATCCAAAACTGATTTCCAATAAAGTTTCAAGATCCTTAGATTATTGCTAAACTCCAGGGAGTGAATAAAGGCATTCTTTCAAATGATGCCATCCAATTTCCTGCTGTGGGAGTGCTATCCCAATAAAAACAACTTTTTTTTTTTTTTTTAAGGGTCTTCTTTACTAGAGTAACTGAGTGACTTTGGAAAGGGTGTAAGATGAGCTTGTCTTCACCTGAAATTTGCTCTCCAGGGAGTAAGGCAAAATATCAGTATGCAGTGGAGATAGGTAGGATTAGAGGCAGAAGTTTATGAAATGTGGCTTCTGAGGAAGAATTTGGGATGGCAGACTTAATCAATTACTTTTTTCTATTTTCTCACATACTACCTGTATGGATCTAGAAAGAAGAAAAAAAAAGGAATTTATTAATGGAGCCCATGAAAGGAACAA
Source organism: Elephas maximus indicus (assembly GCF_024166365.1). Lineage (NCBI taxonomy): Eukaryota > Metazoa > Chordata > Mammalia > Proboscidea > Elephantidae > Elephas > Elephas maximus. The sequence goes on from NC_064829.1 coordinate 61,953,165, forward strand.
TGCCACAGGGCTATACCAGAAGTTGGGAAGCAGTGAGCAACCAGACTGTTTTATTAAATCAATAAGTCTAACTCTTATCTACTGGGCGTATTTGGAAAATGACTCGTCTTTATGGTAATCCAAGAGGGTATAGAGGGGTTTGGAGAGGGTGAAACTGGTGGTTATTTTTTTTTTTTTTCAAATCTGAAAGAAAAAAGTAGAATTAGTCATGGATTCAAGATAGAATAGTGCATCAGTGAAAAGGATTCATTTATTCCATTCAAGAAAGAAAAGGCCCAAAAGTCAAGGCACAAGTGTTAGAATTGATTTTTCAAAAATCAAAGGTCATGTGTTAAGTACTTTTAATAAAATTCATTATCAGGCTTGCCCATGAACACTAGGTCTAGGTCATGTTAAAAGATGTTCCTGTTATCAGTGACATTTTTAGGTGGCTTGATAAGGGAATGGGAAATGAAGTCTGATACTGAACAATGGTAGAACAGGCCTCGTACAGACGATAAGATGCATTATATTATCAATTGAGAAAAAGTGGCTAAAAAACATTTCTTTCTCTTCCTCAAACGGTATAATTTGGGATGCCCAGCTGATCATCTGCAGAAAAAGAACCTAAGCAGAAAGAGTTTGATCACTGGGGTCTTTGCAGTCGTCTAGCACTAGCTTGAAATCAATGAGAAGGCGTAAAAGATCCTAATAAACTTAGTTGTTACCCAGAGATGAGGATGAATAAAATAATAGAACCACTTCCAAAAATGAATAATAACCATTGACAGGGTTCACCTCCTGGCGAGCAGAGTGTCTAACTGATTCTATTAATTAATTACTACTAGGCATTGCTATTAAGGTATCGGCTATGTGGGAATAATTTATACAATCACTGGAAATCATCAAATATGATAAAGAAAAATTATTATCTGTCAAAAACTAAGTATTACTCATGTAATCTTTAGTATAATTAGGTTCTCTATGCTTGTCAAATAATTCACAACCATTGGGCAGACATACTAAGAGTGATTATTCTCCCCTTTTCAGTGTGTACATAGAGATTTAGATCATTTGTAAGACTAACATGAGGTAACTCTACAAAACCATAGCAAAGAGTTAACTGAAAATCAAAAGGTCTAACTCTTGGTCTAAGGTTTAATATCTACATTCCTAGCTTCATTTTCTGTGTGAATTTAATTTGGACTTTTAAAAATAAGCTTATATTCCTTAGGAAAAGGCCCTGGATTTTCCAAAGGCTGGTTGTGGGAAGACATATAGGATGTATTTAAAATCTAGTCATTTAAATTTGGTTTTATTCCTTTCGAGAGTATTTTCTAGAAGAATATAGATGAATAGAATTTCCAGGTAGAGGCTCTCTGATTCCTTACTTTAATGTGAAATAATAAAAAAAAAGAGAACAGAGAATTCAACAGTTGCAAAATCATCCAGCAAAGGTGTGTGGCGACCTCCGACCAGTCATTCATTTAACTCTGTCTCAGTTTCCTCCTTTGTAAACTTGTAAAATGGTGGTAATATCTGCCACAACTGCCTTGAAATGTTGAAACATAAAAATAAAATGAGTAATAGAATGTAAGTGTAGCTGGTCATCTAATTCTGCTTTTCTTTACTAGATTCTAAAGCCCTTGAGAGCAAAGAGCATGTTCACCCATGTGTGTGCGTGTGTACTTAAGGCTATGAGGTCTTTTAAAGCAAAGGACAATATATTATTATTTTACTCATTAGTTTATCTCCCAAAGAACTTATCCAAATGCTTTAAATGCACACATTGGTCTAGCCGTATCTCTTTGGCATAACCCAAAAGATTTCTTTTTGAATTTTGTTCCAATCTACTTTTCCATTTTGTGACCCTATAAATCCCCTTTGCTCTAGCTACTAAGGTACTACTCATTCACTTAAAGATGCTCTATATTTTCATGATATTTTGAACTTGTTCTTGATATTCCTTCTGTCTTAAATACTTTTCCATGCCCTCCATGAACTCCCACTCACACTTGAAGGATGGGCTTCTTGTAAAGTCTTCCTTGACCACATGAGGCAGACTTCATCTCTCCCCCAGCAGACTCCTGTTGTATTTTCTATTTCTATTGTATTTCTATTTTAGCATTTTGTGTTGCTTTTATTAGCTAATGTGTCTATTTCCTCAGCCAGGATGGACACACCATGACTAATTCAGTTTTGTTTCCTCGGTTCCAAGGATAATACTTGCAACACAGCAGGGATACACTTAATATATTTTGAATGAATAATAATTAAGTAAATTGGACTCTCAACCTCTTGAACTTCCCCCTTGAGAGGTGATATTAAATGGTACAGAATACCAGCTTCCAACTCATGTTATATCATTTCAAACCCTGCCTCTACCACTTCTTAAATTACTTTAAAGTTACTTAACCACTTCTTTCCAGATTACTGAAATATACAAAGTATATAGAAATAGACCCTACTCATAGGGTCATTGTGAGGATTAAATAACATAATCCATGTACAGAGCTTAGCCAGGCCTATTGTAAGTTCAAAAAATGTGTCAACAAGTATTAATAGAAGGGATATTTGGTTTTTCACATTTGAAGGGTAGTGGGGGTGAACTAAATGTCTGTACTGCCATACTCTTTAAATATATTCTAACAACTTCACTAATCAGATCAATCCTATGTAACTAGGTCCATCTGGGATAATTAAAATATATCTATTAGTGGGTTGGGTTATTATGTAATTAGTGTACATACTCTGAAATGGTTAAACTCCTTACGTAGCAACTGACTGTGACTTCAGATGTTTTCCTTTCCTTTCACAAGGGAACTAGGTTATTTGCAGAGCACCAGTTAATCAGTAGTAAAACCTAAACCAGTCCGGTTGCCGTTGATTCCGACTCATAGTGATCCTAAAGGATTTCTACTCTTCTAGAAATTCTAGAACTGCCTCATGGAATTTCCAAGGAGCACCTGGTTGATTTGAACTGCTGAACCTTTGGTTAGCTGCTGTAGCACTTAACCATGCTGGAAAAAGAAGCTGGGACTTGTCTCCCTGGAGAGTCCTGCTCTCCCTCTGCTACACTGCCACATAGTTGAAAAGAGATCAAAGAGGCCCTGGGGTTATGACCCGCGCAGCTCAGAAATCCATTCCTTGGTTTTCAGTCTGGCCTCTTTATAATAGCCAGTCATTTGTTTTAATCACCTCGAAAGAAAAACTTTACGGGTTTATTTTTAAAAACAATTAAATTTCCACCAAGGTATTACAAAACCAAAACCAAACTAAACCAATTGCGGTCAGGTCAATTCCAACTCATAGCAAACCTATAGGACAGAGCAGAATTGCCTCATAGAGTTTCCAAGGAGTGCCTGGTGAATTTGAACTGCTGAGCCTTTGTTTAGCAGCCGTAGCACTTAACCATTATGCAACCAGGGTTTCCAAGGTATTATTTAAAAAAAAAAAAAAAAAAAACTCATTGTGGTAGATTCCATTCCAACTCATAGTAACCCTATAGGACAGAGTAGAACTGCCCCACAGAGTTTCCAAGGAGCACCTGTTGGATCTCAACTACTGACCTTTTGGTTAGCAGCCAAACTCTTAACCCCTAAGCCACGAAGAAGGTGTTATAGGTGTATCATTAATAACAAAATGAAACGTTGTCAGGTCCTGGGCCATCTTCACGATCACTGATATGCTTGAGTCCACTGTTGTAGCCACCATGTCAATCCATCTTCATTGAGGATTTCTCTCATTTTCATTGGCTCTCTACCAAATATGATTATACTCACATAAGTACATACTGTTATATTATACTCTCTTTATACTTGACTGTTTATTTAGCTGTATATAAAATTCTAGGTTTAAAGTCTTCTGTGACTAGAGTTTTATAAGTATTCTTCCATTGTTTTCTAAGTCCAAATGTTGTTGAGAAATGTGATGGTATTCTTATTCTTGATGATTTTTTATGTGATTTGCTTTTTTGTTTTCCCCTTTATGACAACTTTTGGATCCCCTTTCCCTCACCTATCCCCAGTGATCTGGTATTTCACATCAACATGCCTTGATGCAGTTCTCTTTCATTTATTACATCAGACATTTCACATTGCCTTTCAGACTAGCGTGCCAAGTTTTCCAGTTCTGTGAGATTTTTAATGTTAGGGTGTTTTTCTTCTTGTTGTTGTGGTTGTTTTTCTGCTTTGTTTTTTGCTAATTTGCTGCCTCCTATTTTTCCTGATTTTTCATTCTCTCATCTTAATAGTTAGGTGTTGAAAATTTTAAATTAAACTTTAATTTCTTATCTTTTTTTCTCTGATTTCCTATGACATATTTCCCCCTGAATTATGGGAGATTTCTTTTATTTTTTCTTCCAACTCAACTATTGAATATTTAATTTCTACAATCTAATTATGATTTCCAGAATTTTTTTTTCTCAACTCATATTATTCCTGTATTTTTCTCCTCTTCTTTTTTAACGAGTGTACTATCTTCACTTAGATTAAGAAAGAATTAATGACAGTACTGGATAATTTTTCTGCTATATGCTTTATTGTTGTTTCTTCAGGTGCCATTCTCTTTTTATTTATATTTGCCTGTTTTTCATGCTGGAGGTTTTCTTTGATGTCTGATAGTTTTGTATTGCCAGTTCAATTAAAGGTGAAATCCTCAAAAGCTGATTTCAACCTAGAACCAAACCCATTGCCATCGAGTTGATTCTGATTCCTAGCAACCTTATAAGGCAGAGTAGAACTGCTGCACATGGTTTCCAAGGCTGTAATCTTTACAGAAGCAGACTGTCACATCTTTCTCCTTTGAAGTGGCTGTTGGGTTTGAACCGTTGGCCTTTCAGTTAGCAGCTGAGAGCTTAACCACTGTACCACCAGGACCCCTTCAAAAGCTGATTGGAAGTTGCAAATTCTAGTGCATGAGTAGGGCTTGTTAAGTGCTGGGCATCAAGATCAGGGGGTTGGTAAAACACTCAACTCTTGTTTTCTATAACCCAGTGCTGTGGAGTCGATTCCGACTCATAGCGACCCTGTAGGACAGAGTAGAACTGCCCCCATAGAGTTTCCAAGGAACACCTGGCATATCTTGTTTTCTACAGCGCCTAGCTATTCATTTGCTCTGGAGAAGGACTCTAGCCTTGTTGCCGTTGCTTATGGTGTTAGACAAAGGAAGAAGGTTTGGAAGTCTCATCTTAGAGTTTGAATCTTTGACTTAATAACCCTTGCCCTCATCCCTATTCTCTTCTATGCTTGATATTTTCTACATCCTCAGAAGCTAAAGCTCTTACCTACTCTAAAGTCAGGGAGGATTGGAAGACTGATTTTACCGGGTATGGGTAGAAACCTGAGGGACTAACTGATCTTTATGACTTTCAATCCACCCCCTACTTCAGCACCATGCCTTAGCCCTGCCTTTTAAGACATCTAAACCCCACTGCCATCTAACAAACACTAATTTCCAGGCTTTCCTGAATTTCGTTATGCATATTTCTTTGCTTTTTATCAGTGTATCTTACGTATTTGGGTTTTAGCCTCTTCGTTATGTTCGGCCACCACACTTCCCTCCAATGTATAACTTCTGAATATTTGTTGACATTTCTCATCCACTATTTTTTGGGTGTAGTTCTGTTCTGTATGCCCTGGTGGCACAGTGGTTAAGATCAGCATTTCGAATCTATCAGTTGCTCCTTGGAAACCCTGTGGGACAGTTCTACTCTGGCCTATAGGGTCACTATGAGTCAGAATCAACTCGATGGCAATAAGTTTGTTTGTTTGTTAATATATCTTTAGGAGTTTACATACTTTAAATTTTTTTCTTATCATTTTAGTGGTGTTTTGCAAGGGAGAGATAATAATGCATATAACCAATCAAGTGAATTGTGTATGTTTGTTAAAATCAGACAAATAGAAGTTCTGTGAGATTTTAAGAACAGATTTAATTTGGTTGTAAGGAGCAATCCCTAATGCTTCATACTTCCTGCCGTATTCACACTTAGGGTTGGGTCACTTCTTTGACTAGGGTCCTTTGGATCCTTCCTTTCTCCGATGTTTTAATTTACATCTCTTATTTTACAGAGTATCAAAGTAAGCTGGCTGCCTCCTCCATCAGAAACACAAAATGGATTTATTACAGGCTATAAAATTCGACACAGAAAAACGACCCGCAGGGGTGAGATGGAAACACTGGAGCCAAACAATCTCTGGTACCTGTTCACAGGTCAGTGTTCATATGGTCTAGTCTTGCAAGATTTTGACGAATTAAAAGCTTTAGGAATAAAATATACTCTCAACTTCAAGGAACATTGGTTTTTTCTTTCCTGGCAGGTGACATTTGTTGGCCTGAACAAGAATAACCTTTATATTTTTAACTTTATATTCTCTGTAATGCTTTCACTACATACTTTGCTTCTGGATTATCATCTTAATAAATGTATCATAGAATTTTTATACATCATGGGTTCAATCCAGGTTAGTGTCTCAGCATTGCTGATTCAGCAGTAGCTCTTATTGTCTAATATTGTCTAATACCTTTAAATGTCATCTAACAAAATGCTTTAGTTACATGAACCCCCTACACCCAATCTCAATCTCCAGAGCTGAGGATGGGGTTAGAAAATGGGGAGAAGGGTAGATTGGCCAGTTAAGAGAGAATTTATTCTACTTTCCATAAATATAAAAATAAATTAATTTTAATACCAATATTGATAGAACTCATAGTAGGTAAAACTTGCCTATATAAACTGGGGAAAATGCCATACAAGAATTTGAGAACTTTTTAAAAAATAAAATGATAAAACATATATTTCCTTTAAGTACTGGAACCTTTAATACACGTCAGTTCAAATTCCTAAAAAACAGAGTCAGAGAGAAGTCTTTCAAGATAATGCTTTTTGGAGGTGCAAGCCCAGAAGAGCAAGAGTGAAGGAAAAAGGGAAGTGAGACAGGGAAGAAAAGAAGTCAAATAATGGTGATACATTATTGAGCAGGCCACAACTTTGGATCAAACACAGAGCTTGCTAGGCCATGTGAGATTATGAGACCATATTAACTACACTATGTCTTGCCACAGTCCATGGCTGGATAGGAAGTGTGAGTAGTTTCTGTCTTGTCTATCGTTGATCAAAGTCCACCCATACATTGTTAATCACAGTGTACTTCCAGACAGTTCCCTAGCAAGCCAGAGTTCCTGGTGAAGGAGACATGGAGAGTCCGTGTCAGTCAGCACTTTATGTAATGGTGGCTTGGGCTAGGACAGCAGCAATGCTCTAGGCGTTATAGGATTGCATGAACTTTTGCAAAGGGCTTGGGAGAAAAAAAATATATATATATTATTTTGGGGAGGCAAGGAATGCAGCAGTGGCTCATGATGGATTGATAGGTGGCGTTGAGCAATTCTGGGGTGCCACATAAGTTGAATCAGAACAATGTACAAACTATAAATTGTATAGTTTACAGCTAATGGATAAACTATCACTGCAAATAAGAAATACATATATATATATATAATCCCCTATTTTCTCCTTTCTCTATACTGTGTACTGAGAAACTAAGTAGATTTCCATTTTAAATCATAACACACACTTGCATGCATGCATACACAACACACGTGCTCACGCACACACGCGGGTATGCACACACACAATAAGCACACATGTACACACACATGTTGTAAGCTTCTTGTTTAGCGTATACTCTGAGGCCTGATAGTAGTCTATTTATTTTGCCTGATGCTACAATATTATTTGTATAAAATTTTAGCATGCTGTTGCAGGTGTTTCCACGATAGATTGCCGAAACCCACATTATTTGTTTTGAATCTGGACAAAATCACCTAAATAGGTATTGTTAAATCTAAGGGGAAGTTGCGAAACTCTACCATATCATTTAAGAAACTAAAAAAAAAAAAAAGCCAAGCTTTTTTTCCTGATGAAATAACCAAAGAAAGGAAAAAATAAAATAACTGAAGTTAAATATTTGTGCTCATTAGGATAATCTGCCACAACGTGTAATTTTCTTTGAGAGAAATCACCAATGTTGAAAAATCTTGAAGAAAAAATTTTAGTGTAATTCCTAAGATTTAAGATTAGACCTGAACTAGTTGCCGCGGAGTCGATTTTGACTGATGGCAACGCCACGTGTCAGAGTAGAACTGTGCTCAATAGAGTTTTCAATTGCCGGTTTTTTGGAGTAGACCACCAGTTTTTCTTCCGAGGTACCTCTGGGTAGACTCAAACCTATAACTTTTCAGGTAGCATGTTAACTGTACTAACCAGGGACTCCTTCACTCCTTAGATAGTGATATAATTAAAAATCACCTTCAGATACCTCATCTGTATCTCTGGTGGTAGATTAGAATGGATTGTAAGCTTAGTTTACTCCAACCTTCCTCTTCTACAGATACTGAGATTTGAAACCCTGAAATTGTCCTTTCATTCCTTTTCCAATTTAAATGAAAAAGACTAAAATTATAATTTTTTTCATAAAGTAATAAATTATGAGTATTCCATTAGAAAAACTAAGGATTGGGTATTTAATTCACAGAAGTGAAATGACCAATAAGCATGAGAAAATGTTCAATCTCATTAGTAATTAAAAAATGAAAATTAAAATAAATGACTTAGCAATTTCCTTTGATTGAAGTGATAAAAATAAAAATGAATGATGATACGCCCTTGTGGAAAGCATATTAGAAGTGTGAAATCTCACATACTGTTTATGGAACAGAAAATTCATAGTATCTTTCTGGAAAACAGTGGGGAGATACGTGTATAGATACACATGTGTATGTGTGTTTGCATACAGAGATGTTATGACCTAGATTTCCAACTTCTAGGAAGCAATCACATTTTTTACAATGTTTAACTATAAATATGTTCATTGCAATGTTACTTTAAAAGCAAATAATGATAAAAAAAAAAAAAGACCCTAATTATCCTACAATAGGCAGTTGACAACTGGTATATTATACTGGATATTATACTGAATTATCTGCCTATTGTCAATAGGCAGATAATTTGGTATAATATACCATGGAATACTGTATATCTATAGAAAACCATGTGCAAAAATATTAAAGAAGTGTTAAATGTTTAAAATATATAGTTAAGTGTATAACTCAGTTTTCAGGGTTAGTACATGAGACCATATTTGCACACCAAAAATAGATTTGAATGCATAGCAAAAATTTGAAACAATATATATATACCAAAATATTAAGATTGTCGCTTTCGTACTGACAATAAAATATATATTTTTAAATTGCATATGGAAAGTTAAAAACAAGAATTCAGGACTCTAATGTCATGCTATAACTTTTGGTTACCAAAATTGAAGATTTCCTCTGGCTAAAGTGAACTTTATGCCTACTAACCACCACTCATCCGTTAGTTTTTTTGTGCTGTGGTGGTTTGTGTGTTGCTGTGACGCTGGAAGCTATGGCACCAGTATTTCAAATACCAGCTGAATCACCCATTGTGGACAGGTTTCAGCAGAGTGTCCAGACTAAGACAGACTATGAAGAAGGACCTGGCGGTCTACTTCTAAAAACTTGGCCAGTGAAAACCTTATGAATGGCAACAGAACATCATCTGATATAGTGCTGGAAGATGAGCCCCTCAGGTTGGAAGGCACTCAAAATATGACTGGAGAAGACCTGCCTCCTCAATGTAGAGTTGATCTTAATGATGCGGATGGAGTCAAGCTTTCAGTAACTTCATTTGCTGATATAGTCACACTCAAAATGAGAAGAAACAGCTGCCAACACCCATTATCAATCAGAACGTGGAATGTATGAAGTATGAACCTAGAAAAATTGGAAGTCATCAAAAATGAAATGGAAAGCATAAAGATCTCTATCTTAGGCATTAGTGAGCAGAAATGGACAGGTATTGGCCAGTTTCAATTGGAAAATCATATGGTCTACCATGCAGGTATAAAAATGGCTTGAGGGTGGTATCTGACCTCCTCCAACCCCACAAGGGGGAAAGAGAACCAAGATCAACAGCCCAAGGCTGATTCTTGAGGCATAGGTCAGACACTCCTCCTTCCTCTCTTTGCCATCTCTATCAATTCTGACACCAACTTTTCCTCCCATAGCACTCTCTACTGGGTTTGCTAATTCATTGCAATGGCCACACAGAACTCAAAGACCATACTCACAATTATGGGGTTTATTCTAAGGAAAGTAACAGTTACAGTTCAGGCTCAGGAACACTCAAGATACAGTTCTTCCATCAGGATAGCCTCTTATGAGCCATGCTCATGGGCATGCCTCTCCCTGGCCCTCAGTCTCCACTGAAAGGCACTCAGTTTTCTCTCTCCATGAATAGGGAAGCCCACCATGCTGTCTTCTGCTGCTGGGTCCCTGCTGCTGGCCTCTCCTTCCTTGATAACGGGCTTCTCCTCTCTGCTCTGGAATTGGCTCTTTTTTAAGGCAAAACTGGCCTAGCCCCTTGGCGGGACACATTTACCCTATCACACAATCACCTGGGTGGGAGTTGCAAGACCATGGCTAGAAAATCCACATACAAAAGTAATTAATCCACTGCAGCAGGCAATGACAAATTGAAGAGGAATGGGCTCACATTTATTGTCAGAAAGAACGCTTCAAGATCTATCCTGAAGTACAATGCTGTCAATGATAGGATAATATCCATAAATCTACAAGGAAGACCAGTTGATACGACTATTATTCAAATTTATGCACCGACCACTAAGGCCAAAGGTGAAGAAACTGAAGATTTTTACCAACTTCTACAGTCTGAAGTTGATCAAACATGCCATCAATATGTGTTGATAATTACTGGTAGTGGGAATGCAAAAGTTGGAAACAAAGAAGGATTGGTAGTTGGAAAAAGTGGCCTTAGTGACAGAAATGACTATAGAGATCGCATGATAGAGTTTTGCAAGACCAACGACTTCGTCATTGCAAACACCTTTTTTCAACAACATAAACGGCAGCTATACACATGGATCTCACCAGATGGAATACACAGGAATCAAATTGACTACATCTGTGGAAGGGGTAATGCAGAAGCCCGATATCATCAGGCAGACCAAGGCCAGGGACCGGCTGTGGGACAGACTATTGATTGCTCACATGCAAGTTCAAGTTGAAGCTGAAGAACATTAAAATAAGTCCATGAGAGTGAAAGTATGACTTTGAGTATATCCCACCTGAATTTGGAGGCTATCTCAAAAATAGATTTGATGTCTTAAAACCTAATGACCGAAGACCAGGCAAGCTGTGGAATAACATTAAGGGCATCATACATGAAGAAAGTAAAAGGTCATTAAAAAGAAAGAAAAGACCAAACTGGATGTCAGAAAAGACTCTGAAACTTGCTCTTGAATGTAGAGTAGCTAAAGGAAATGGAAAAAATGATGAAGTAAAAGAGACGAACAGAAGATTTCAAAGGGCAGCTCGAAAAGACAAAGTAAAGTATTATAATGAAATATGCAAAGACCTGGAGTTAGAAAAACAAAAGGGAAGAATATGCTTGGTGTTTCTCAAGCTGAATGAGCTGAAGAAAAAAATCAAGCCTAGAGTTGCAATACTGAAGGATTCTATGGGCAAAATATTGAACTACACAGGAAGCATCAAAAGAAGATGGAAGGAATACAGAGAGCCACTATACCAAAAAGAATTTGCTGATGTTCAACCATTTCAGGAGGTAGCATATAATCAAGAACTGATGGTAATGAAGGAAGAAGTCCAAGTTGCATTGAAGGCATTGGCAAAAAACAAAGCTCCAGGAATTGACAGAATACCAATTTAGACATTTCAACAAACAGATGCAATTCTAGAAGGGCTCATTGTCTATGCCAAGAAATTTGGAAGACAGCACCTGTCCAAACAACTGGAAGAGATCCATATTCATGCCCGTTCCAAAGAAAGGTGATCCAACAGATTGCCCTTGAATTATGGTATTGAGGAAGGATATTAAATATACCATGGACTGCCAGAAAAATGAATAAATTTTTATCTTGGAAGAAATACAGCCAGAATGCTCCTTAGAAGCGAAGATGGCGAGGCTTTGTCTCACGTTCTTTGGGCATGGTATCAGGAGGGACCAGTCCCTGGAGAAGGACATCATGCTTGGTAAAGTAGAGGGCCAGCAAAAAAGAGGAAGGCCCTCAAGGAGATACACTGACATAGTGGCTGCAACAATAGGCTCAAACATAGCAACAATTGTGAGGATGGTGCAGGACTGGACAGTGTTTTGTTCCAGTGTTCATGATGCCACTGTGAGTCAGAACTGATTCAACAGCACCTAACAACGACAACAACATATCCACTGAACAGCTAAGAAGGGAGTGGTTCAGTACATAAATGAATAGTAGTGGTGGCACAGTGGCTAACTGCTCAGCTGCTTACCCAAATATCGGTGGTTCGAATTCACCACCCACTCCATGGGAGAAAGATGTGGCAGTCTGCTTCTATGAAGATTATAGCTTTGGAATAAAAGACCAGGCTTGCTGGTCTGACAGAGACAGAAGCCCCTAGAGTATGGCCCCCAGACGCCCTTTTAACTCAGTACTGAAGTTACCCTGAGGTTCAGCCTTCAGCCAAAGATTAGATGGGTCTCTACAGCCAACAATAATACACAAGAGAGATGTGCTTCATAGTTCAATTATGTATATGAGACTAATGGGCACACCAGCCCAAAAGCAAAAATGAGAATGCAGGAAAGGGCAGAAAAACTGTACTAATGAAAACAGGGAATTATGAGGTGGAGAAGGGAAAGTGCTGACACATCACAGGGTTGGCTACCAACATCACAAAACAATTTGTGTATTAACTGTTCAATGAGAAACTAATTTGCTATGTAAACTTTATCTAAATTGCAATTTAAAAAAACATTATAGCTTTGGAAACCTTGTGGGAGCAGTTCTCCTCTGTCCTATAGAGTAGCTATGAGTCGGAATCTACTAGGTAGCAACCGGTTTTTGTTTGTTTAGTAAACCATATGGTCAAAAGAACTTACTAGTGTGAATTGTTTAGTGTTATGAGTTATTTAGGTAAGTGGAATTTAACATAGTCAGCTCAGTTTTAGTGAACTTAGATTTTGACTCCATAAATATACAAAATTTTAGGGTTTTCCTTCTACAAAATGTAAAATAATAAGGGGAAAAGAAGAAAAAACCTATATAGAGCAGCAAGTATTGGCCTTTTCAGTACCAAACACTCTGTATTAGTTTCTTAGTACTGCCAAAACAAATTACTACAAACTTTGTAGCTTAAAATTTATTCTCTCACAGTTCAAGGGTACAGAAGTCCAAAATTAAGGTAGGTGTCGGTTTGGTTCCTTCAAGAGGTTCTGAGAGAAAAAGCACCCCATGCCTCTCTCCTAGCTTCTGGTGGTTGCCAACAATCCTTGGCATTCTTTGGCTTGTAGATGCATCACTCTAGTCTCTGCCTCCATCTTTACTTCACTTTCTTCTCTGTATCCTCTTCTATAAAGGGAAACCCTGGTGGCATAGTGGTTAAGTGCTACAGCTTGAACCAAAAGGTCGGCAGTTCGAATCCGCCAGGCGCTGCTTGGAAACTCTATGGGGCAGTTCTACTCTGTCCTATAGGGTAGCTATGAGTTGGAATCGACTCAATGGCACTGGGTTTAGTTTTTTTGGTTTTCTTCTATAAAGACACCTGTCATTGGCTTTAAGACCCATACTAAATGCAGAATGATTTTATCTTGAGATCCTTAACTATTTCATCTGCAAAGGACTTATTTCCAAATAAGGTCTCTTCCTGAGGGTCTAACGGACAGGAATTTGGGGGGAGTGCTGTTCAACCCACTACAGACCCCTTTTATTATTTTTACTCTCAAGGACAATCATTTTGAATTATATTCTCTAATAAAATTTATTTATTCAAAAATAAATCATTTCTGCATTTTTTATTCATCTAAGTTATGTGTGGCAAATAGAGCTTCTAAACAGCGTAATCAGCATAGGATAACCCATCACCACTCTGGTTTAGCATTATTCCAGCTAAAAGCAAAGAAATGGGATGAACTAATTAGCTTGTTATTGGGATAAAGCTCACATACCCATTCCCATCTTTATGGATTTATAGGAGTCTTGACTCCGAATTTGAAGTCTTCATTCATGCTGTTACTTCTTCATGTATATAGTTATAAAAATGTATCTGGGAATGCAGACATGATCTAAGGAGTTATCCTTGTAACTCTACCTGATAATTACATAATTGTTGCAAAAATGTTATACATGCTCATTTTTTTTTTTTTTTATTTTGAGCAGAAGAAATAAAAACAGCCAGTAAATAGCCTGATACTTGTAAATAACCTACACTTTCCTCTCTCCTGCTTGGTGACTTGGCTTCAGTAATACCTGTTGCATTTCTAGACATTGTGGAAATGGCATCAATGCTACAGAACACCCAGGAACCAGGAAGTACTATACACTGGTAGCATGGGTGTGATTTTAACCTGTCCCCGGGATATATCTAATAACGTATACACTTACTTCATGGTATGCAGATGTAATTGATCTGCCGTATGAATCTGCAGCGCTACAAAATGTACAGGGTTTGACCCCATGTTTTCAGTGCCTGTAAGATACATGGGTGTATTGATTTGGCTGTTCAAAGATTGGAAATGCCAGAATGCTTCATCTGGATGATTTAAATATTCAGGTGTAGAGACTCAAGCATTTTTATTTTTATTTTTTTACAATCCTCTATTTGTTAAACAGGTGTTTTGTGTATGTGTGTGTTTTTTACTAGGATAATGAGACATCTGCAATAACAAAGTAATTCAGAATTATAACAAGGATTTTAAATCGTTGCTATCAGTTTTATTGTGGGAACCCATGTCAGCTAAATTTTAAAGTGCTGTTTTTAATTTTTGAGTGCTTTTCAGAGAAGGTTGTTTGGAATTGAATGTAAGAGTTTTCTTGTGTTTCATGGCCAATATAGAATCAACATATTGATAAACATGCATTGGTATTTTATGGACTGAAAATTGAAACAATAGCATAACAATTTTAAAACAAGGTTAACATTAGGGGGATAAAAGGAAATGTTATTGTTTAAATAATGGGCTATCTCTTACCATAAATTCTAAGAGATTAGAAATAGAAAAGAATTGCAGAGCTAGAAGCTCTTATTATTGGGAATGAAACCAGGCAGAGGGTAATCTGCTTTTGAGAATAAGACTTTTATTACAGCCATGAAAAGCATTGCTAGCTGTACCATACTCCCTTTAGAATAAAATTAGAAGCAGCTAGAAAGCACACACACACACACACGCACACATGCGCGCGCACACACACACACACACACACGCTGAGACCGAACTATAAAACTAAACTAAACTAGACTAAAACTGTAACCATGGAGTCGATTCCAACTCATAGTGGCCTTGTAGGATAGAGTAAGAGCTGCCCCATAGGGCTTCCAAGGAGTAGCTGGTGGATTTGAACTGCCAAACTGTTGGTTGGCTGCCGCAGCTCTTAACCACAAATTTACTTATCCATGCCCCCGGGCCCCTTGTTTTACAGAAGGTATAACTGAGGCCTGGAGAGTGACATTTCTAAGATCCACCACTACTTAAGGGAATGATCACAACTTGATTATAGGTGTCCTGATTCATAGTTTAGTCCTGCTTCTACTACACCATGTCACCTGCCTTAGCTCACTTGATTGTGAATGATTGTGGCTATTTTGTGAACTGGTAGAAGATAATTGATAGTGAAAATAATTTTAACATTTATAATAATTATAATAGCCACATCCATCATTTGGTGAAATTTTGGCATACCAGCCACTATGCCAAAAGCTTTATATGTTTTCTAATTTAATCTTTATAATAATTTTTGATTTACATATTCCTACTTTATGGGTGAGAGAACTGAGGCAAAGAGGTAAGGCTAGCAAGTTTTTCAAGGGCACACAATGAATAAGTGATGTACCAAAAATTCAAATCTAATTCTGCCTAAATTAAAAACTCACTCTCTAATCTCTTAAACTGCAGGTCATGTGTTACTGGGCATGGGGCATGAATGAGTGATTGTGTGAGTGTATAAAGGGATATAGGAATAATGCAAGAACGAAAGGAGAGATATTTATTAGGTAATAAAAATTGAAGATTATCTTTGCATCTGCAGAAGCTGAATAATTCTAGAAGAGATTAAATCAAAGCTTCCTTAACCAATTGGTTTCAAAAATTATTATTTAATATTGCCACTAGCCCAGCTCAGGAAACACACCCCGGATAACGACTTCTAGAAATACAAGCACACACAGAAAGCCTTTGTTTACAGACTTGCCTCCCTCTATCCCACTACCGATGAATGAATGCATGAATGAATAAAAGCAGCATTGAAAGATCTTTCAATATCAGCTATCAGGGTTGGGCCAGAAAATTGCTCTTTCATGGTGGTGGTTAGTATAGCTCTTGAAGATACCTGTTCTTCCCAACAGAGTAACATGTTTTCTAAGCAGTAAACCAATGTAACTTTCTTTAAGCTGAATTTTGGGTTTTATTGATCTTTTACTGAGTTCACTGTCAGAATAAGATAAACATCAGTTCCATCCTGCCTTCCTAGTGTTCATTGTTCTGTTCTGGATGTAATTATTATAAACAGAGATTCCTTGCATATTTATATATGCAATATATATATGCTGTTGAGGTCCGTCTTGGGCTTCAGCCTTGGCAGGGGGGCCTTTGAAGAGAACAGAAGGGTCTACACAGCCCCCATAGGAGATAGGACAGAGACCAGAGTCTTCACTCAAGGGTAGTCCAGCCTCTGATTAAAACACCACACAGTATCCTTGCTTAATTTCCCTGAGCCTTCTTATTCTTATCTCTAAGATGGGAGTAATACTATAACCTATGCCTAAATCCCATAGTATTTGAAAATCAAGTTAGAAAACAACCTGCAAAGCACCATACAAATGTTAGTTAACTTTGTTTATCAAATGCTTGATTTTATAAATTACAAGCAGTTTGCCATTTGATCGTCACAGGAACACTAAAAGGTTGAAAGTAGGTATTATTAACTCCTTATTTTAGATGGGATGCTGAGACTAAAAGACCTTTCAGCACATCTGAAACTCGCCCCTTACAACAAAGAAGCAGGGACGTCTGCTGTCTAGAATTCTGAAGGTGATTCCCAGACTTCTTCTCTTAAAAAAACAAAACTTCTGGTTCTGCTTATCACCTCATCCTACACTTACCTAGACGCATCCTACACTTACCTCATCCTACACTTACGCAGAAAACGGTCACAGGTTAGATTCTGTTGCTAAGGGTTTGGTACAGAAAACACTAAATTTGGTAATCAGAAGGCCTGGGTAAATATATTCTGAAAGGGGAACTCTTTTTTTTTTTTTTAATACCACTGGGGGCATGTAAGATCTGTAAACAGTACTACAGTAAAGTAGATTCTGTATGACCTAAGGAAGAACTTTTCTAATAAGCAGAACTGTTGGAACCTGATTGGCTCTGTTAGTGAACTTCTCATTCCTAAAGGTATCTCTGGTTCATTTCTAGGACCACTTTGTTGGAAATGCAACACTAGTTGAACCATATGATTAGATATTACTTAATAATGGGACTCTCTGTACATACTTAAATATTTTATTAAACTTAATCTTTATGGGACAGTTCTACTCTGTCCTATAGGGTTGCTATGAGTTGGAATCGGCTTGAGGGCACTGGGTTTTTTTGTTTGTTTTGTTTTGGGTTAATCTTGCATTTCTAGCTGTTGTACTGAGATTCCACATCTACATTCTAGAATAAATGGAAAATGAAAGACTTTTAGATAAAATACAGTGCTTGAAAGAAGTTTGGCAGGATTTTCAGAGTTACCTAGGGCACTAATCTGTATGGGATGCTAAAATTTCACTTAAAATGTAATATAGAAGGCCATCTGAGCAGCTCCCCTACTGTTGATGGTTGGAAGGGATATTCTGACAAATAGCTTGGGTTTGCCAGGTGAGACTCCATGGGAAACACTTGAAAAACAATATTTTGTCTCTAAACTGCCTTTTCATGTCCACTTCAAGTTATTTGCCGACTTTTTGTTTTATCCAAAATGGAATTCACCTGAACAATCCTGAATTCAAAATATCTAAATCAAAATTTGTCAGAATTATTGGGAGACATTTACATATCAACATATGGTGACATATTTTAACCAGCTTCTACGGATATGCATACAAATAATTACTTGACAGAAAAGTCAAATGAATGAACTGAATATTAGTCTTGCAGAAAGAGTTTCACTTATATGTCAAAATATTACATGTGATAAGACAGTGTGCTAGTCAGGGTTCAATCGGAGAAACAGAGCCAGTAGAAGATAAATATTTAGAAATTGATTTCAAGGAATTGCCTTGCATGATTGTGGGGCCAGCTGCTAAAGGCTGAAGTCGGTAGGGCAGACCATCAGGAAGGTTAGTCTGGGACAATTTTTTTTTTCTTCAGGGAAGCCTCAGCCCCACTCTTAAGGCCTTTCAACTGATTGAATCTGGCTGACCCAGAGTATCTAAGATTGTGGATTTTAATCCAACTACAAAGTTATTTTGTTTTATTCAAGGTGGAATTCATCTGAAAAATCCTGAATTCAAACTATATAAATCAAAATTTGTCAGAATTATAGGGAGACATTTACATATCAACTTATAGGGTTGCTATAAGTTGGAATCGACCTGACGGCAATGGGTTTAGGTTTTTTACAAAGTGCCGTCATAGCAACACCTAGATTAGTGTTTGACTGAATAACTGCAGACAGTAGCCAAGCCAAGTTGATACTTAAAACTAACCATCACTGTTGGTATTTCAAATCAGTTGATGGAGACAGTACCGGCATAATTGTCTATCCATTATAGCAAAACAAATGAAGTTAAATCTCTACTTTGCATAATATAAAAGAGTATATTCTTGATGAATAAAAACTCTAATTCAGACAAAACCACTATGAAAGGCCTGGGCTGTGATGACTAGATAAGCATTCCGTCCTGGGGTTCTCTCCCTATTAACGTTTTAATTTCCCAGAAGAGTGCTGCAATCCTTCTGCTTAAGTCAACAACAGTGGCCAAAAAAACAAACCAAACCTGTTGCCCTTGAGTCCATTCCAACTCATAACAGCCCTATAGTACAGAGTAGAACTGCCCCATACAGTTTCCGAGAAGCTCCTGGTGGATTTAACTGCCAACTTTTTGGTTAGTGCCATAGCTCTTAAACACTATGCCACCAGGGTTTCCAACGGTGGCTAAGAAAAGGTGCAAAATGTCAACAAATGTCAGTCCAGTGCCATGTCAGCCAAAGGACAAATCCAGGTGAGTGGGAGCCTACTTGAGGCATGGTAAAGCCCTCTTTCCCAGAAGTATCTTTTTGCCACCTTGTTGATAATGTTGGATTTTATGGCTTTAACCTACATTGCCTTTGTCTTAAACACTGCTTTAGCAGATTAACTTTGTCAGATCTTTCCACAGTTGTTTTTGTGTGTGTACCTTCTAAATGTCAGGCACTGTAATGGGCTCTATAGATATCAATTAAAACACCAATCATAACAAAAACAACAGCGGCACCACCAGCAGTATTCTCAGTCCATGTCTTCATGTTGATTCCAATTTACCTTATAAAATTAGAACCTTTTTAAGAAGACAGCCTTTTGTGTTGTAGATAGCTTTGTGTGGGTAAATTTATCAAATTGTCTTTAACGGTACTATTATTGTACTATTTATTAAAGCCAACTGCCCCTGGACATTAATAGACCCTTTCTAATCATCATTTAACACACCACTTCCTATTAATAGTAAGTTAGAATTTCCCTTAATATCGAATTTTACTAATCTTCCTCTCAAAAAAAAAAAAAAAAAAAAACCACAGATATGTAACTTTGTATATGATATAAGCATCATTTTCCCAATAATTTATTGTATTAATTTTTTGGCCCCAAATACTTTGCCTATTGAGATTAATGGAAAAAATAGAAATTTTATTTTTATCAGGGTTGTTCAACTCCTTGAGGTTTAGGATTTGCCAATTTAAACTGAGTTCTCAATATCTCAAAAAAATGTCATATGATCTTTTGACAAGTGCCATTTGTTTTACCATAGTTTGTCACGTTAATGAGCTACTTTGAGATTTAGATAAGAGTAAAGTTGTTTATGTCAAAAATATCCACATTTCAGAGTAGTGATCCACAGGGGCTTTTCAGCCTACCTGCACTATCTGTGCTTTCTTAAGTGAACTCTAAGGTCATCACTGTGTATAATGTTATGTATCCAAATGATCAAAGACATTGGTTTTCTTCATGTTCTAGTATAGAAGCTAATATAAGACAAAGTATGCTTTGTGATGGTGTTGAGACACAAAGCCCTGGTATTTTCTATTGAACCGCAGTTGCTTTGAATTCTTCTTTCTTGACCCTCACAAAAAACATAATCATTGACCTTGACTGAATGATGGAGACACGAGTTTTCAGATTGACTAGTCTTGATTTATGGGCAGGGCTCTTCTGGACTGTGAGGAAAAATGATCCTTGCTATTTTTGATTATTTCTTCGTTCTTCATATTTTATATTCTACATCTGCCCTAAGGCTATTTTCAAGGATACATTTTTTTTTTTAAGCTGGAAAAAAAATAAATGAGAATATATGAAAAATAATTTGATTTCTTGCTGTGATATCCCTGCCCTTTTGGCCAAAATAACAATAATTACCACAAAAATCACAAAACAATAGAAAGAATTTCTACGAGTGCTAAAATTTTACTAAAACTTTTGAAAGCAGCTAAAAATGCTTATTGTTCAGTAACATTTTTCCTTTCTGGAAAATTCTTTCATAGGATTGGAGAAAGGAAGTCAGTACAGTTTCCAAGTGTCAGCCATGACAGTCAATGGCACTGGACCACCTTCCAACTGGTACACAACGGAGACCCCAGAAAATGATCTCGATGGTAAGACTCATCCCTAATCACTACTACTCTGATCTTTGTTTCTTCATCTTCAAAAGGTCTTTTTAAAAAAAGTTGGTAAACACCATCATTGGGGGCATTTATTGCTTCTATCTCTTCAGAAAGAAGAAAAAAAAAACACTTTAATGAACATAGGGTCTTCAACAATACCACATAAATGGTAGATACTTGTCTTAGTTATCTAGTGCTGCTATAACAGAAATACCACAAGTGGATGGCTTTAACAAAAAGAAATTTATTCTTTCACAGTCTAGTAGGCTAGAAGTCTGTAATCAGGGTGCCAACTCCAGGGAAATGCTCTCTCTTTCTGTTGGCTCTGAGAGAAGGTCCTTCTCATCCATCTTCCTCTGGTCTAGAGGTTTCTCAGCACAGGAAACCTGGGTCCAAAGTACATGCTTTGCTCCTGTCACTGCTTTCTTAGTGTATGAGGTCCCCCAAGTCTCTCTGCTCAATTCTTTCTTTTATATCTCAAAAGAGATTGACTTAAAATACAACCTAATCTTGTGGATTGAGTCCTGCCTCATTAACATAACTTCCTCTAATCCTGCCTCATTAATATCATAGAAATAGGATTTACAACATGTAGGAAAATCTTATCAGATGACAAAATGGTGGGCAATCACACAATACTGGGAATCATGGTCTAGCCAAGTTGACAGGTGGGTTTGTTCATTCTCCTGCCAGTCCATGGTATATTCAATATCCTTCCCCAACACCATAATTCAAAGGCATCTATTCTTCTTCAGCCTTCTTAATTCATAGTCCAGCTTTTCCGTGCACATGAGGCGATCAAAAACACCATAGCTTGGGTCTGTCAGGAGCACCTTAGTCCTCAAAGTAACGTCTTTGTTTTTCAACACTTTAAAGAGGTCTTTTAGAACAGATTTGCTCAACGCAATGCATCTTTTGATTTCTCAACTACTGCTTAAATGGGTGTTGATTGTGAATCCAAGTAAAATGAAATCCTAGACAATTTCAGTATTTTCTCCATTTATCATGATGTTGCTCATTGGTCCAGATGTGAAAATTTTTGTTTTCTTTTTGTTGAGGTGTAATCCATACTGAAGGCTGTAGTCCTTGCTCTTCATCAGTAAGTGCTTCAAGTCCTCTTCACTTTCAGCAAGCAAGGTTGGGTCATATTCATATCACAGGTTGTTGAGTAGTCTTCCTGCAATCCTGATGCTGCTTTCTTTTTCATATAGTCCTGTTTCTTGGACTATTTGCTCAGTATATAGATTGAACAAGTATGGTAAAAGGATGCAATCCTGGTGCTCACCTTTCCTGATTTTAAGCCACTCAGTATCCCCTTGTTCTGTTCAAATGACTGGCTCTTGGTCTCTGTCCAGGTTCCTCATGAGGACAATAAAGTATTCTGGAATTCTCATTCTTCACAATGTTATCCATAATTTGTTATGATCCACACAGTTGAATGCCTTTGCACAGTCAATAAAAAGAGGTAAACATCTTTCTGGTATTCCCTGCTTTTAGCTAAAATCCATCTGACATGAGCAATGACATTCCTTGTTCCACGTCCTCTTCTGAATCCAGCTTGAAATCCTGGCAATTCTCTATTGATGTACTGCCACAACTGCTTTTGAGTGATCTTCAGGAAAATTTTACTTGTCTGTGATATTAATGATACTGTTTTATAATTTTTGCATTCTGCTGGATTATCTTTCTTTGGAACAGACACAAATATGGACCTCTTGCAGTCAGTTGGCCAACTAGCTGTCTTCCAAATTTCTTGGCATAGGTGCATGAGCACTTCCAGTGCTGCATCCATTTGTTGAAACATCTCAATTGATACTCCATCAATTCCTCGAGCCTTGTTTTTTGCCAGTGCCTTCAGTTCAGCTTGGACTTCTTCCTTCAGTACCATAGGTTCTTGATCACATGCTACCTCCTGAAATGGTTGAACATTGACCAGTTTTTTTTTTTTTTTTTGGTACAGTGACTCTGTGTATTCCTTCCATCTTCTTTTGATGCTCCCCACATTGTTCAATATTTCCCCCATAGAATCCTTCAATACCGCAACTCGAGGTTTGAATTTTTTCTTCAGTTCTTTCAGCTTGAGAAATGCCCAGCGTGTCCTTCCCTTTTGATTTTCCAACTCCAGGTCTTTGCACATTTCCTTATAATAATTTACTTTGTTTTCTAGAGTTGCCCTTTGAAATCTTTATTTCAGCTCTCTTGCATCATTTCTTTGGTTTGTGTTAGCTATTTGATGTTCAAGAGCAAGCTTCAGGGTCTCTTCTGACATCCATTTTGATTTTTTCTTTCTTTCCTATCTTTTCAATGACTTCTCGTGTTCTTCATGTATGATGCTGTTGATGTCATTCCACAACTCATCTGGTCTTTGGTTATTAGTGTTCAACATGTCAAATCTATTCTTGAAATGGTCTCTAAATTAAAAAAGATTACTCTAGCCAAAGTGAAAAAATATATTAGAAGTTGATACACATGGGCCAATGCAGTTCAGCCAACTTTAGTATTATTAGATTTTACAGAAAAGTAACCTGTGGCCTAGAGGTATTACACTTGCCATTGTTATAGCATCAGGAAGTTATGGAATTACATGATATCACACTTAGCAAAGCTCATACCCTTCACTAATAGGTTAGGGAACATTCATTTGTGTATTCATTCTTTCAATACATATTTCTTGTTGAGAGTCTGTATATAACAGGCATTATTCTAGATACTGGGGTAAAAACAATCATTAAAGCCTCAGCTCTCAAGGAGTATAAATTTTATTGAGATAGAGATAGATACTGATAAATGCTGTATATAGATCATTTCTGGCAAAGAAAAAGCATGGTAGAGAGAACAGGGTGCGATTAGGATGTGTTGTTTCATACAGGGGGATTGGAAGACCTCTTTTGTCAGGCAATATACTAACACAGGCTTTAAGAAAGTGAATGAGGCAGCTTGTGTATAGGACAGACAACAGCTTTCCATGCAGGAGGAACAGCAAGAACAAATATCCTGATGCCAGAAAAAAATTAACCGTTAAGCTACAGCGAGTAGGCCAGGCGGACTGGGCCTACAGTCATAAGGGTGTGATCTGTCTTATCTAACAATTAAAAAATGGCTAGCATTAACTATGAAAATATTTTTATGTTTCACTTAAGAAAATACTCTTAAAGTTTATATACTTGTGCTTTATTCACTCATCTACTGGCCCCACCTGAAAGCAGGGTAAACTTAGTCTAAAGTTTAACTGACTTGATCAATATCCAGCTGGTCACTCTGGAGCTGGAGCTCAGAACCAGGTTGTGTGAGTTGATGTCTAGTGCAGGTTACCAGAGCAAAGCCTCCCTAAACTCCTAGAACTGACCCAGTGACAATAGAAAACAGTGATTCAAGGCAGAAGATTCTAAGAAATGAGGTCATATCATTTACCCAAACCTAAGAGGCTGTATCTCTTACTGGAAGGCATGAAAATAAATGGAGCAGAGGTGCTAAAGGTCCTATAAAATATCCAGAATGAATGGGACTGTCCACTTGACTTATGTCCTCTTTCTCCTGACTCTGAATGAGTCACCATCAAAGTGGAACCAAAATACAAAATCACAGCTTCTCGGATGGCATAAAAACTCCTATTTAAGCCACGTTTTTCATATCTGTGCAATCTAAATATAATCCAGTTTGTACATCTATTTTAATCAAAAAATCGCTATGACTTGCCCATGATAAGGGTCTTAATAAACGCCGTTTAGTTGGATTTGTTCGAAATTTTTCATGTTCTTGGTTTAATAATGCCCCTGTTTCTGCATGCAGCATTCCTTCATATTTTTTCCTTATTTAAGGATTGATGCAGTTATTATGAAATATAATTAAGCATTTATAGGCTACTGAGTGACAGAAAGTACAAATTAAAAAGACAGGAACAGCTCTGCTGAGGCATAGGCCAATAATGGCTGGACTGATAGAAAAGACTCATGAAACAAGGAGAGCTAGAAGTCGAAATTTCAGGGTAAGGGTTTCTGAGAATTAGGATTTTGGGAAAGGTTATATGGGACAGCATAGTAGACATTCTTCAAAAAAAAATGTCTTGGAGAAAATTATTTCTGCCACTAATATGTTAATACATTGCAACGCACTTCAGTTATTGTTTCTTTTTTCATTCATTCACCTCTTCGTGTCAACCATAATCGGTAAGACAATTTTTGCCTATGCCCATAGAGCTCTTAATATACACACTGGCGATCTAAAAAAAAGTCAATAAAAATTAATAGAAGAAAATTAGTGGAGCTGCCACTTATTGTACATGATACTGTCATAGATTATAATTTGCATTTGTTCACCTTGAAAACATAATGGAAACTAATAGCTTTTTCAGTGCATTTAACAATATAAGAGTGTGAGACAGGTATGTTTCACTTCCTTTTCAAAGCAGTATCTCACTTGGTGTAAGAAATAGGACCAAAGGCCTTCTAAATTTATTGACCCATGATCTCTTTTCACTAAATCAGTCCACTACATTGGCTTCAGTTCCCTTTGCTTTTTCCTGTTTTTCTTCTTCTAACTGCATCATTCAAATATTTAAACATTTAAGTATTTGAGGAATTAATATTTGGGGCTATTGGACAAGCTCAGTAATAGTCACTTGTAGCTCCAGAAAACTAATCAGCAAATAGAAATGGTGACTGTTCCTACTGTTTTCATATATGTCTGTGTATATCTGTAAATCCATCTATCTATCTATCCATCCATCATCCATCCATCTATCTATGTTAAAATAGAGAAGTTTTCTCTAAGTTTCATATAATTTTAACTTATTTACAGAAATGCTTAAAGCATAAAATAAGAAATGAATGACTCTACCAAAAATTTCATGACTAATGTTGGAAAACTTTGAGTCCTAAGTATTCCAAACTCAGAAATGTTGGCATAGAGCTTCTTTGATCCTACTTAAATTATGGGTAAGAAGGAAGCAATCATTTTGAAAACAATGTGAAATGGGAGACATTCTTTGCTATAAAAAAAATAAAGAAATCTGCGTTGGAAGAAACCTGCAGCATTAGCACCCTGTTCTGTGTTGTACTGTGTTGTGTAACTCTTTCCCCCACAGCAGTTGCCTGGTAAATCCCACAGGAATGATCTACTCATTACTGTGCTGACTCTGAGCCGGCAAGTCAGCTAAACAGAGGTAGTGCTAGTTGCAGATTTCTATCTGTAACCGCCTTTCTCTTTCTGTGACTTCTGTAGTTCCTCTTACCTTCTCGGTTTAAGCAGTGTGAAGATGAACAGTAACTTGGAAAAATATCCCAATTCCTTACTGATCGCCCTTTTAATTAGTATATTTTGTTAAAGTAATTAGAAAGCCAAACCTCACTGTTTGTTCAGGGTTCCCTTGAAAGTGTGCTTGCTATTACTGACAGCTGGGAAGTTTTAAAATATTTATTTTAAGCCTCAAAATTTCAGCTTAAAAAAATCATCAGAACATTAGAATTCCCAAGATTCTTATGTAAATGTCATCCACAAGGATATGAGAGAATTTGTGATGAATTTCAGCAAGGTATCCTCCAGGAAATTGAGCTCGAGGATCTGTTTATGCTGCCTTTTTAATTATTAAGTAAACAGGTAGAAATTGATATATAAGATCAATAATGATATAATTTAAAATTAAACCTTTACCCTAAAGTGGAGGATCTAGGCTACCAAAAATCAGGAATGCAGAGACTTCTGAAAATGCAACAGTGATGCTGCAAAAACTGTGAATCTAGGGGCTGACTCTAATTTCCTGCCTCTAAGAAAATGTAATTAGCTATATTAGCCTGATTGGGTAATGGTAAGCTGGGTTTCTCATTACAAATTCATTTCATTAGACAAGTGAACCACAAAGACACCCTTATGGTTTGGAACCTGTACAATATATGATACTTGCTGATAACATGATTGTGAGAAGGAGCACATTAAAGCTTGTTTTCTGAATAATGATAAAATCGAAGCAGGTGAGAATACCCAGAAACACTGCATATTAAAATTATATTCATCCAAAAAACAGAGTTCCAAAAATGGAAAATGTCTGGGCAGAAGATTGAGAAATGAGAAAAGTTTTTTGACTGATTAGAAGAAATAGGACAGAGAAAGAAGAAGGAAGGAAGAAAGGAAGGAAGGAAAGAAGGCCGGGAGGGAGGGAAAAATATATGTATGAGTTGTTGTGGTAGGCCAAATAATGTTCTCCTAAAATGTCCAGGTCCTAATCTTTGGGATCTGTGAACATATCATTTTACATGGCAAAAGAGACTTTGCAAGTGTAATTAAGTTAAAAACCTTGAGAAGGGGATGTCATCCTGAATTTTGCAAGTAAGCCCAATGTTTTCATGAGGGTCCGTTTAAGAGTGAAGCAAGAGATCAGAGTGAGAGAAGAAGATATGACAATAGAAGCAGAGGTTGCAGTGATGCAGGGTCTGGAGTCAAGAGATGAGGACAGCCATTAGAAGCTGGAAAGGGCACAGAAATGGATTCTTCCCGAGAGCCTGTAGAGGAAATGAAGCCCCACTGACATCTTGACTTCAGTCCACTGAGTCTGTTTTGGGACTTCTGATGTCTAGAATTGTAAGACAATGATAAATTTGTATTGTTTTAAGCCACTAACCGAAACTAAGCTGTTATAATTTGTTATAGCAGCAAAAGAAAACTAATACAGTTATCCAAAAGGAAAATTTTTGTGTGTGTTGATTCAGGTCACTGAAAATGATAAATATACTTGTACCAAAATAAATGTTTATCTAAATAAGATAAACCAGTTAGTTTGTGTTTTACTTTGGTTTCGTATTGGTATTATGTTGAGGCCAAAAGGTATGGAAACAATGAGCACTAAGCATGGAAAGTAGGTCAACAAAAGGGGAAAATAATATAGAAATGAGAGGCTCAAAAATCCATAATTTCATAGAGTCTAAGCATTTCAGGAAAGTTTTATTTTAGTAGGAATGAGAGGTAAACACCATGCTCTATGATGATAAATTTACTTAGTGGATATGTAAAGAAAAAATAGCTGAAGTCCAAATTTTCTATGAGTTGATGGAAAATAACCAACATGTCAGAATTGTACGTATCCAACCAAATTTCAAAGTGGAATACATAAATAAAGCTTTTAAAAAATATTTTAGAATGTTTTTTTAACATGTTGGATAATAAATATAAACAAAGCTTTACATAATGACATGCAGAAAATAAAAAATTTATAACAAAAATGAAAAATACATACCTCAAGATGAGAGATCAAGTACATCGGTTCTGAAATTGAACAAAACTGAATTGTTAAAAACAAAATTCAACTGTATACTTCTAAGACAAAGAAAAAAAGATCAGACAAAGAATGATCAGACTAAAACACTGATAGGATTCCAGGGAGATGATGACAATACATACATACATACATGCGTGCATACATACATATATAGAAACATACGTGAATGAAATGAATAATTTTATATTGATAACTAATATTATCTACAACTAAAAATGTGAATCATGAACCTTGAGACAGCAAATGTACAGCACTTAAAAAATACAAAGTATTTAAACAAAATATTTTCCAGAAATCAAAAGGCAAGGCCAGATTTGAAAAAAGTATCTCTTAAATGCATGGAACAAAATAAAAATCTGAACATGAAAAAAAATTTACCCATTGAAATGAGAAGTCATTGGATGAGTTAAATAACATATTAAACATAGCTGAAGAGAAAATTTATAAACAGGAAGATAGATCTAAAGGAATTTTACAGAATACAACATAGAAGGACACATGGATAAAGAATTAGAAAAGAGTTTAAAAGTCACAAAAGATAGAATATTTACCATATATCAATCATAATTACAAAAGAAAATAGAAAGAATGAGGAAAGAACACTTTTGAAGAAATAAGAAATGTTAATTTTTCAGAGTTGCTGAAATAAATAGAATATCAAATTCAGGAATAATATTGTATCATAGACACAATGTACAATACCTAAGATAAAGGCAAAGAGTTGTTTTTGTTGTTGTTATTTGCTGTCAAGTCAATACTGGCTCATGGCAACCCCAAGAGGACTTTTAAATCCCCCAGAGAGCAGATTCCTTATTCAGAGACTACAATTGTGCTGATGAAAACTTTTGAACAGCAACAATTAAACCAGAAATCAATAAAATATCTTCAAAGCACTGATGAAAAATTGCTGTAATCTGAGAATTATATATACAACTAAATAATTATTCATGGAAAGGAGAGGCATAAAAAAACCTTCCCGTAAAGAAAAATGTAAAGTTTAGCACCATTGTCTTTATTTCAAAGGATATTCTTAGGAAAGGAAGGAGGGAGGGAGGAAGGAAACGCTTCTAGAAGATTAGAGAAAGTGGTAAGCAAAATAACGTAATGTGAGTAACCCACTGCTGTTGAGTCAATTCTGACTCTTAGTGATACTACAGCACTAAACAAATTATGACTATATATGTATTTTTTTTTTATGTATATATATAATATTTTGGAGGGTTAAATGTTGGACACAATATAGGTGCCATTATTTTGAAAATAGAGATCATGCTTAGCTTTACCTTTTAAGTTATACGTGATGGCAAAATTGAAAAGGTAATCATAGAAAGATATATAGTATATAATTTATTATCCAGTAGAGAAGAAAAAAATAACAAGAAAAAAAAATCTTTGCTACGTCCAAAGTCACAAAAGAAGAAAATAATTTTTATGGGAAAATAGAATAGAGAAATAGGAAGTGCATAATAAAATGTTAGAAATTATTCCTAATATAGTAATTACAATAAATATGAATGTATTAATCTCACTAATTAAAGGATAGGTTGTTAAATAGGATTTAAAAAATCCAGATCTCTGATATTTATAGTAGACACACCTATCATATTAAGATATGGAAAAGCTGAAAGCAAAAGAATAGGAAAAAATCATACTAACAAAAATCAAATTTTTAGGTTTCTTTTTGGGAATGTTTTAAAACCAAAAACACCTTCAGGCATGTCAGTATATAATGATAAAATGATTGACTTACAGAAATATGTGAATTGTTACAGAAAAATGTAAATACGAACATGCCTTTTATAACATGTTGTTGTACTGGTTAAGCAAATCTTAATAGGACTTTATGTATAAATTGACAGGCCCACATTCACATTTGAACATGCTTTTCTTACTACAGAAGCGGTAAATGTACAATATAACCAAAAAATAAAAATAAAAACATCCACTGCCATTGAGCTGATTCCGACTCATAGCGACCCTATAGGACAGAGGAGAACTGCCTCTTAAGGTTTCCAAGGAACGACTGGTGGATTCGAACTGCTGACCTTTTGGTTAGCAGATGAACTTTTAAGCACTGCACCAACAGGGCTCCAAATGTATGTTATAATTTTTTTAAACTACTAAATGTATGCCATAGTTGCTAAAAAGTATAACCAAAAAAAAAACCCCAAACACGTTGCCATCGAGTCGATTCCAACTCATAGTGACCCCATATAGAAAGTAAAAATAAAAACACAAATCTCACTACCCAGAGATTATAAACATATACAGAATATTTTTGTTTTCAAAAACTAGATCATGTGATACATGCTATCCTTCAATCTTCTTTTTTTGATTATGTTGTTTTTATTTTTACAAATTATCATTTTACCTAGTACACTGATCATACTCAAATTTCCCCAACTGCTGCAAAATTTTTCTTTACAGGTTTTTGTATAAACTGTTATCCAACCCAGGACCACACATTGCATCTAGTTTTTATGTCCCTTAAACCTCTTGATCAAACACAATCCCTTTTTTACTACTCTGCCCTATCGAAAAGACTGGGCTGGTTGCCCTCTAGAATGTCTTACCAGCTAGATCCGTCTATTTATTTCTTGTGGTATCATTTCACTCGTACCTCTCTTTTCCATATTTGCTGTGATCTAATGCTTTCATGAGTTGCTTGACTCCTTCTAAGTATGATGTAAGAAATAATATCGTGGGCTCTGTAGTCTTACTACCTAGATTTACATTCTGCTCTACTCCCTGTATAATCTTTGACAAGTAGCTTAACTTCTCTGAGCTCTGAGTTTTCTCATCTGTAGGTATGGTGTACAACAGTATCTATCTCAGGGGTCTTTGTGAGAATTAACTGTGATAATGGCAATAAAGTGCTGAGCAGTGTGTCTGACATATATAACACTCAAAAATGCTTATTATTTTTGCTAAGTTACACCTCAGACTTTGACTGAAGTTCTCTTTGGTATAGTATAAAATATTACTACCATTGGTCTGAAACGACGCTACTCCTTGTTCATGATGATAAAACCTTGTCTGCATTAAGGGACTAGGAGTCTTCCCTATGATATAAAAGCAGGGCCTGCATTCAGTACATCTTAAAACCTACCATCTAATGAAGATATACATTAAAGAGGTGTCATATAATTATATCAACAGATGCAAGAAGGTATTTTATAAAATTAGGCAGTCACTACCACTTTAAAAAATAATAATAATTTTTATGAAAATAAAAGGAAACTTTCAAAATTTTATCGTTTTCATAAAAAAATAAAATAAAGCAAACATTATGCTAGATCATAAAATATTAAACCCATTGTCTTTAAGATCCAAACAAGCCAGGGACACTTCCAACCACTTCTGTTATAGAAGAGTGTAGAGATTTTGGTGAATAAGAAGAAAAAAAAAAACTAAGCAGTAACATTTTATTATATAAGGGAAAAATATATTACTTTTACAGATGGTGTGATTGCATATTTGGAAACTCTAAAAGCTATACTAAAAATCTATTAGAACTAATTAGAGAATTTAACAAGGTACTAGGTTTCAAGGTACATATACAAAAAGACAGTTTTTTTTTCTATGCATTACACAAACACTAAAAAATGCATTCATAAAACAAATATAATACCTACAGCCAAATGTAATAAGATGTAAATGTATATGAAGAAAATCATAACATTTATTAAAAGATATAAAATAAGACATGTATAAATAGAAATATATGTTCCTGGGTGGGAAATCTTACATAATATAATCATTAATAATAAATTTAACACAAGTCTAACAAGCATAAACTTTATATGGTAAAATAAATGTAAAAGAATTCCAAGACATTTTGAGAAAAGCGGAAGAAACAATAACATTTACTATAAAGCCTGATTTAAAATGAATATAATACTGTTTACCATAGGAATGAACAAACAGACTGTGTAACAGAATGTAGAGAACAGAAACAGTTCTTGGTGTATTTAAGAAATAAATTAAAAAAAAAAAAAGTTGGCGTTTCAGCTTGCAGATTATTCAATAAATGGCTGTTTAAACTATTCTATAGTACATTAAATATTTTCCTTCTCTTACATCAAACTAGTTGGCAGTGGTTGATTGTGGTGATGGAATTGAAGACAAAAATAATAATAATAATAAACTCATAGCAACCTTATAAGGCAGAGTAGAACCACTCCATAGGGTATCCAAGGAGAAACTGGTGGATTTGAATTGCCGACATTTCTGGTTAGCAGCCAAGCTCTTAACCACCCCTCCACCAGCCCTCCACTGAAGGCAAGGGAGAGGAAATTATTATTTCTTATGTAATGCAAAAAATGGAAAGATCATGCATGGGTGGTTTTAAGGATTTTTTGTTGTTTCTTTTGGTATTTTCAAGTATAGCAAAGATAGAGGGCTCAGAAGTAAATCCTTTTATACAATTGGGAATTGTGAGCTGATCTCTCAAGGTACCATTCTTTTTAATGCTGATTGTATTTCCCTTTTGGGGTTCTTCAACTTGGAACTGGTACCACTCTCCACCAGTCATCCAGAAACCTCCCTGTAGTCCTTGGCTCCTCCATTTCACTCCCTGGCAACATCCCATTCAATTGCTCAGACCTGTAACTTCTACTTTCATAATAGACCTGGAATCCATCCTCTCCTCTCCATCCCCACCATCATGCTTTATATTAGGTGCTCATCATTTGTCACTTTAAAATAATCTCCCACCTGCTCTCTTGAGATCAGCTTGCTCCCCCTTCCCTGCAGACTCCATAGTGTTGCCCGAGTGATTTTCCTTAACCAGATCTGATGGTACCATTTTCCTACTCAAATGCTTCCTGATGTGGTTTACCCTCAGCCTCAAGTCTGACATTCCAGCATGTCTTTACATTATTTGTCCTTCCCTCCAGATGCACTTTCTCACATGCATCATATCTCATGCTTCTGCACTTAATGTCATCTCTGCCTGAGTGTCATTTCACATGTATTTCACACCTACTTGTCCTTTGAAACTCAGTGGACATTTTACTTCTAGGAACCATTTTATTATCTGAGTTTCATTCAAATGTCTTTCCTCTAAACCTTCATAGCACTTGGGCATAATCTGTTGTGGCATTCGTCACATTCTTCTCAGTAGAATAGAAATAAAAACCATGCTTTATTTGACTTGAACTTCTCAGTGCTTTAAACAGTGCATGTTACATAGTAGATGCTCCATAAAATATGAATGAATAGATAAATATATAAGCATTTGTGCTAGGTATATATATTAAACTCATACAATTTATGTAGTTTGATTCTTCACTGGTTTTCATCCTTATAATTGGAAAATAACTACCAGTAAATGGCAACTAGAAATGTCATTTGCTCTTTTTGGTATATTTTTCCTTCAATTAAGAATGCAATCTCAAGAGTGGGGTGGGACCAAGATGGCTGACTAGCTAGAAGCTTCTGCAGATCGCTCTTGCAACAAAGACTCAAAAAAAAAAAAAACAAGTGAATCGATTACATACATGACAGTCTATGAAGACTGACCATCAAACAGAACTAAGGAGTTGATCTGAGTGACAGGGGAGCAAAAAGCCATGCGCTGAAGCACCAACTGCTTCCAAAGCCAGCATCCCATGCCACAGCCTTGAGCCCTCCCGGTTGTCTGGTGCCAGAGTGGTGGGGCTGATCATGGCTTACTGAGAAGGGGCAAGCACAGGATGCAGCTCTAACCCCCTGGAGTAACTTCAGCGGGGACCCAGCCAGCACATGCAGGCCGTACACTGATGCGGCTGACAGGAGAGTGAAAAACCATGGGAAAGCAGCCACTGGATCCAGAGCCTAGAGCCAGCGTCCCAGTCAGAAAACCTTGGTGCTGAGCTTTGAACTAAGTGCTGAGGAGCTGATCATGGCTTCCTGAGACAGAGAAAGCACAGGACGCAGCCCTAACCTTCGGGGTCAATCTCGACCCAGCCAGTGCACACTGGCTACATGCTCCTCTGGAATCTCAAATAAAGCAGTCCTCACCAAACAAGATGAGTAACTTTGTCTCTATTGCCACACTACTCTCTCCCCTATCTATCTGATCCCTCCCCTCCCTGCCCCAGCTGGCTTCATTAACATTGGAATTTCCTGGGCCAGGGAGTGAAGTGCTCTGCAGGATTTTTTTTCTTCTTCTTCTTCTTCTTCTTTTTCTTTTTCTAACCCATTCTCCGGGCCTGAGAGAAGCAGCAATTAATAATTGGGGGAAAAATCCTCCCCTGACTTCCCTAAACTGGAATTATAATATAGAACTAGCTCCAGACAAGCATAAGAGATCCATAGTCTTTGGCTTTCATCTCTACAGAGAACCAGGTGGCTATTATAATGCAAAGGCAACCCTGATAGAGATCTGACTGTAATTGTTTTAGCTGAGCAGTGGAAAGACAAGTTTTGGAGGTCTGATACCTCTCTAGCTATTAAACAGAGACCTCACTGATTCACAGCAGGGAACCGAGGGCTGAAGCTCCACCCACACCACCTAGCCACCTGCTAAAGGGGTCTGAGGATACTGACACCTACCAATCTGCAGAGATACAAGCATTGGATGCCTAAGGTACAGTTGCAGAGCCCACCCACCAGAGAGCTCGAGAGAATAGAGGCACTCCTCCCTCACTGGCATGTGGGAGAAGGTTGCCAGCATCCTGCCCCCCCGGAATGTGACCCCCTTCTGCTACTAGAATCTGGTGCATACAACCATCACCACTACTCCTCTAAGTTAATGGGTGACAGCCTACACTGCACACTAGGTGACCTACTATCAGGACACCTAAGCTGATTCTATTCAAGAATAGTGAAAGGACTCATAGGCTCATATATCTGGTAACAACTCAAACCATCTGGTAGTATGACACAAGTGATTCAAAGGCTACAACAATCAAGACAGCCCAATCTAGTAGCCCATCTGGGTGTATTGAAACAAAACAAAACAAGAAGATAAGATTCAGTAGGCAAATGTAAAATAAATCATTACAATATCTTATAGATGGCTCGGAGACAGCAGTTGATATCAAATCACATACAGAAGCAGACCATGATTGCTTCTACAAACCCTCAAATCAAAGAATCAAAATCTTTCCCAAATGAAGATACATTCTTGGAATTGTCAGCTGTAGAATATAAAGAACTAATATACAGAATGCTTCAAGACATCAGGGATGACCTCAGAAATGAAATAAGGCAATCTACAGAAAAAGCCAAGGAACACACTGATAAAGCAGTTGAAGAAATCAAAAAGATTATTCAAGAACATAGTGAAAAAATTAATAAGCTGCAAGAATCCATACAGAGACATCATTCAGAAATCCAAAAGATTAACAATAAAATTACAGAATTAGACAATTCAATGGGAAGTCAGAGGTGCAGAATGGAGGAATTGGAATGCAGAGCAGGGGAGTTGGAGGATAAGGCAAATGACACTAATATAGTTGAAGAAAAACCAGATAAAAGAATTTTAAAAAATGAAGAAACCCTAAGAATCATGTGGGACTCTATCAAGAAGAATAACTTGCATGTGACTGAAGTTCCAGAACAGGGAGGGATAACAGAAAATACAGAAAGAATAGTTGAAGATCTGTTGGCAGAAAACTTCCCTGACATCGTGAATGATGAAAGGATATCTATGCAAGATGCTTATCGAACCCCATACAAGGTTGATCCCAAAAGAAAATCACCAAGACATATTATCATCAAACTTGCCAAAACCAAAGATAAAGAGAAAATTTTAAAAGCAGCCAAGGATAAATGAAAAGTCACTTACAAAGAAAAATCAATAAGTTCAGACTACTTAGCAGAAACCATGCAGGCAAGAAGGCAATGGGATGACATATATAGAGAGCACTGAAGGAGAAAAACTATCAGCCAAGAATCATATATCCAGCAAAACTCTCTCAGATATGAAGGTGAAATTAAGACATTTACAGATAAACACAAGCTTAAAGAATTTGCAAAAACCAAACCAAAGCTACAAGAATTACTAAAGGAAATTCTTTGGTCAGAAAATCAATAATATCAGAAACCAAAACAACACAAGGTCACAGAACAGAACATCCTGATATCAACTCAGATAGGGAAATTGCAAAAACAAAATAAGATTGATTTAAAAAAATGCTCAAAACAGGGAATCATTGATGTCATTATGTAAAAGATTGCAATAATCAAAAAAGAGGGACTAAATACAAGAGGCATAGATCTTCCATATGGAAAGGAAACCAAGGCAATATAGGATGATACAAGTTAGGTTTTTACTTAGAAAAATAGGGGTAAATATTAAGGTAACCACAAAGAGGCCTAACAATTCCAGACTTCAAAATAAAAACCAAAATAAACATAATGACTCAGCAAAAATAAATTCAACTACTATGAAAATGAGGAACACACAATTTATAAAGAAAAACTTCTCAGCACAAAAAAGTGGAAAAATGAAATTGTCAACAACACACACAAAAAGGCATTAAAACGACAGCATTAAACTCATACTTATCTATAATTACGCTGAATGTAAATGGACTGATTCCACCCATAAAGAGACAGAGACTTGCACACTGGATAAAAAAACACAATCTGTCTATATGCTGCCAACAAGAGACACACCTTAGACTTGGAGACACAAATAAACTAAAACTCAAAGGATGGAATAAAATATGTCAAGCAAACAATAATCAAAAAAGAAGAGGAGTGGCAATATTAATCTCAGACAAAATAGACTTTAAGGTTAAATGCACCACAAAAGATAAAGAAGGACACTACATAATGCTTAAAGAGACAATTTACCAGGAAGATATAACCATATTAAATATTTATGCACCCAATGACAGGGCTGCAAAATACATAAAACAAACTTCAATAGAATTGAAAAGTGGGATAAACACCTCCACAATTATAGTAGGAGACTTCAACACACCACTTTTGGTGAAAGATAGGACATCCAGTAAGAAGCTCAATGGAGACACAAAAGATCTAATTGCTACAATCAACCAAATTTACCTCACAGACTTATACAGAACACTCCACCCAACAGCTGCAAAGTATACTTTTTTTCAAGTGCACATGGAACATTCTCTAGAATAGATCACATATTAGGTCATAAAACAAACCTTTGCAGAATCCAAAACATCGAAATATTACAAAGCATCTTCTCAGACCATAAGGCCATAAAAGTGGAAATCAATAACAGAAAAATCGGGGAAAAGAAATCAAATACTTGGAAACTGAACAATATCCTGCTCAAAAAAGACTGGGTTGTAGAAGACATAAAGGAGGGAATAAAGAAATTCAGAGAATCCAATGAGACTGAAAACACTTCCTATCAAAACCTTTGGGACACAGTGAAAGCAGTGCTCAGAGGTCAATTTATTTCAATAAATGCACACATACATAAAGAAGAAAGAGCCCAAATCAGAGAACTGTCCCTACAACTCGAACAAATAGAAAGTGAGCAACAAAAGAATCCATCAGGCACCAGAAGAAAACAAATAATAAAAATTAGAGCTGAACTAAACGAATTAGAGAACAGAAAAACAATTGAAAGAATTAACAAAGCCAAATGCTGGTTCTTTGAAAAAATTAACAAAATTGATAAACCATTGGCCAGACTGACTAAAGAAATACAGGAAAGGAAACAAATAACCCAAATAAGAAATGAGATGGGCCATATCACAACAGACCCAACTGAAATTTAAAGAATCATATCAGATTACTACGAAAAATTGTACTCTAATAAATTTGCAAACCAAGAAGAAATGGATGAATTCCTAGAAACACACTACCTACCTAAACTAACACAAACAGAAGTAGAACAATGAAATAGACCCATAACAAAAAAAGAGATTGAAAAGGTCATCAAAAAACTCCCAACAAAAAAAAGCCCTGGTCCGGATGGCTTCACTGCAGAGTTCTACCAAACTTTCAGAGAAGAGTTAACACCACTACTACTAAAGGTATTTCAAACCATAGAAAAGGATGGAGTACTACCTAACTCATTCTATGAAGCCAGCATATCCCTGATACCAAAACCAGCTAAGGGCAGCACAAAAAAAGAAAATTACAGACCTATATCCCTCATGAACATAGATGCAAAAATCCTCAACACAATTCTAGGCTACAGAATTCAACATCATATCAAAAAAATAATCTACCATGACCAAGTGGGATTTATAACAGGTATGCAAGATTGGTTCAATATTAGAAAAACAATTAATGTAATCCACCATATAAATAAAACAAAAGACAAAAACCACATGATCTTATCAATTGATGCAGAAAAGCCATTTGGCAAAGTCCAACACCCATTCATGATAAAAACTCTCAGCAAAATAGGAAGAAGGAAAATTCCTCAACACAATAAAGGGCATTTATACAAAGCCACAGCCAACATCATCCTAAATGGAGAGAGCCTGAAAGCATTTCCTTTGCGAACGGGAACCAGACAAGGATGCCTTTTATCACTGCTCTTATTGAACATTGTGCTGGAGGTCCTAGCCAGAGTAATTAGGCTAGACAAAGAAATAAAGAGCATCCAGATTGGCAAGTAAGAAGTCAAATTATCTCTATTTGTGGATGACATGATCTTATACACAGAAAACCCTAACGAATCCTCAAGAAAACTACTGAAACTAATAGAAGAGTTCACCAGAGTATCAGATTACAAGATAAACATACAAAAATCACTTGGATTCCTCTACATCAACAAAAAGAACATTGAAGGAAAATCACCAAATCAATACCATTCACAGTAGCCCCCAAGAAGATAAAATACTTAGGAATAAATCTTACCAGAGATGTAAAAGATCTATACAAAGAAAACTACAAGAGACTACTGCAAGAAATCAAAAGGGACTTACATAAGTGGAAAAACATACCTTGCTCATGGATAGGAAGACTTAACATTGTAAAAATGTCTATTCTACCAAAAGCCATCTATATATACAATGAACTTCCCATCCAAATTCCAATGACATTTTTTAATGAGATGGAGAAACAAATCATCGACTTCATATGGAATGGAAAGAAGCCCTGGATAAGTAAAGCATTACTGAAAAAGAAGAAGAAAGTGGGAGCCCTCACTCTACCTGATTTTAAAACCTATTATACAGCCACAGTAGCCAAACCACCTGGTACTGTTACAACAACAAACACATAGACCGATGGGACAGAATTGAGAACCCAGATATAAATTCATCCACATATGAGCAGCTGATATTTGACAAAGGCCCAGTGTCAGTTAATCGGGAAAAAGATAGTCTTTTTAACAAATGGTCCCAGCATAACTGGATATCCGTCTGCAAAAAAATGAAGCAGGACCCATACCTCACACCATGCACAAAAACTAACTCTAAATGGATCAAAGACCTGAACAGAAGTCTAAAACGATAAAGATCATGGAAGAAAAAATAAGGACAAAGTTAGGAGCCCTAATACAAGGCATAAACAGAATACAAAACATTACTAAAATGATGAAGGGAAACCAGATAACTGGGAGCTCCTAAAATTCAAACACCTATGCTCATCTAAAGACTTCACCAAAAGAGTAAATAGACCACCTACAGACTGGGAAAAAATTTTCAGTTACGATGTCTCTGACCACAGCCTGATCTCTAAAATCTATGATTCTGCTAAAGCTCAACCACAAATAGACAAAAAACCCACTTAAAAATTGGGCAAAGGATATGAACAGGCACTTCACTAAAGAAGATATTCAAGCGGCTAAGAGATACTTGAGGAAATGCTCTCAATCATTAGCCCTTAGAGAAATGCAAATTGAAACTACTGTGAGATTCCATCTCACTCCAACAAGGCTGGCATTAATCCAGAGAACACAACATAATAAATACTGGAGAGGCTGTGGAGAGACTGGAACACTTATACATTGCTGGTGGGAGTGTAAAATGGTACAACCACTTTGGAAATCGATTTGGCATTTCCTTAAAAAGCTAGAAATAGAACTACCATACGACTCAAGAATCCTACTCCTCAGAATATATCCTAGAGAAATAAGAGCCCTTACACGAAAAGATACATGCACACCCATGTTCGTTGCAGCATTGTTTACAATAGTAAAAAGATGGAAGCAACCAAGGTGCCCATTAATGGATAAATGGGTAAATGAATTATGGCATATACACACAATGGAATTCTATGCATCGATAAAGAGCAGTGAGGAATCTGTGAAACATTTCATAACATGGGGGAACCTGGAAGGCATTATGCTGAGTGAAATTAGTCAGTTGCAAAAGGACAAATATTATATAAGACCACTATTATAAGAACTTGAGAAATAGTTTAAACTGAGAAGAACACATTCTTTTGTGGTTATAAGAGGGAGGAGGGAGGGAGGGTATAGAAGAGGGGTATTTACTAATTAGATAGTAGATAAGAACTACTTTAGGTGAAGGAAAAGACAACACTCAATACAGGGGAGGTCAGCATAACTGGACTAAACCAAAAGCAATTTCTTGAATAAACTGAATGCTTTGAAGGTCAGCAAAGCAGGGGCAGGGGTTTGGGGACCATGATTTCAGGGGACATCTAAGTCAATTGGCAAAACGAAATCTGTTAAGAAAACATTCTGCATCCCACTTTGAAGTGTGGCATCTGGGGTCTTAAACGCTAGCAAGCAGCCATCTAAGATGCATCAATGAGTCTCACCCACCTAGATCAAAGGAAAATGAAGAACGCCAAGGACACAAGGTAATGACGACCCCAAGAGACAG
Source organism: Elephas maximus indicus (assembly GCF_024166365.1). NCBI lineage: Eukaryota > Metazoa > Chordata > Mammalia > Proboscidea > Elephantidae > Elephas > Elephas maximus. The sequence goes on from NC_064829.1 coordinate 61,994,071, forward strand.
AAAGGGCTACATGGACGAGAGACTACATTATCCTGAGACCAGAAGAACTAGATGGTGCCCGGCCACAACCGATGACTGCCCTGACAGAGAACACAACAGAGAACCCCTGAGGGTGCAGGAGAGCAGTGGGATGCAGACCCCAAATTCTCATAAAAAGACCAGACTTAATGGTCTGACTGAGACTAGAAGGACCCCAGCAGTTATGGTCCCCAAACCTTCTGTAGGCCCAGGACAGGAACCATTCCTGAAGCCAACTCATCAGACATGGATTGGACTGGACAATGGGTTGGAGAGAGATGCTGATGAGGAGTGAGCTACTTGCATCAGGTGGACACTTGAGACTATGTTGGTATCTCCTGTCTAGAGGGGAGATGGGAGAGTAGAGGGGGTTAAAAAAAAGTTAGAAGCTGGCAAAATGGTCACAAAAAGAGAGACTGGAAGGAGGGAGCGGGCTGTCTCATTAGGCAGAGCGGAATTGGGAGTATGTAGTAAGGTGTATATAAGTTTGTAAGTGAGAGATGGACCTGATTTGTAAACTTTCACATAAAGTACAGTAAAAATTATTAAAAAAAAAAATAATGTAACCTCATTTCCTCATGAAAGACATTTTCTAGAGAGAAAGTTGGCATACGATTTTAGAGCATTTTTTAAAAAGAAAACTAAGGTCTGTAATATTGAGAGAGTAGGGTTTGAATCACCTTAGAGGAGAATGCTACCACTTATCTGTCAGTATGTCATATGGTAGTGACTTGCGTGTTGCTGTCATGCTGGAAGCTATGCCATGTGTATGTCAACACTAATAGGGTCACACATGGCGGACAGGTTTCAAAGGAGTTTCCAGGCTAAGACAGTCTAGGAAAAAGAACCTGGCAATCTACTTCTAAAAGAAAATCGGCCAGTGAAAACCTTATGAAAAGCAGGAGAACATTGTTTGATATAGTGCTAAAAGATGAGCCCCTCAATTTGGAATGCATTCAAAATATGACTGGGGAAGAGTTGCCTTTTGAAAATAGAGTCAACATAATGACATGGATGGTGTGAGGCTTTCAGGACCTTCCTTTGCTGACGCGGCACAACTCAATATGAGAAGAAAACCTGCAAACGTCCATTACTAATTGGACCATGGAATGTACAAAGTACGAATCTAGGAAAATTGAAAGTCATAAAAAATGAAATGGAACACATAAAGAAAGATATCCCGGCATTAGAGAGCTGAAATGGACTGGTATTGGCCATTCTGAATCAGACAATCGTATGGTATACTCTGCTGGGAACAACAAACTGAAGAGGAATGATGTCACATTCATCGTCAAAAAGAACATTACAAGATCTATTCTGAAGTACAACACTGTCAGTGATAGGATACTATCCATAAGCCTACAAGGAAGACCAGTTAATACAACTATTTTTTAAATCTACACACCAAACACTAATGCCAAAAATGAAGAAATTAAAGATTTTTTACCAACTTCACTTTTTTCAATAACATAAACAAAGACTATGCTTATGGACCTCAGGGGATGAAATACACAGGAATCAAATTGACTACATTTGTGCAAAGAGATGATAGAGAAGCATATTTCAGAACAAGGCCAGGGGCCAACTGTGGGACAGGCCATCAATTGCTCATGTGCTGATATGAAGAAAATTAGAACAAGTCCACAAGAGCCAAAATATAACCTTGAGTCTATCCCACCTGAATCTAGAGACTATCTCAAGAATAGATAAGATGCATTGAATACTAATGACTGAAGACCAGAGGAGTTGTGGGATGACATCAAGGACATAGTACATGAAGAAAGCAAAAGGTCATTAAAAAGTAAGAGAAAATAAAAAGTAAAAAAGACCAAAATGGATCTCACAAGGGAATCTGAGTCTTACTCTTGAACATAGAGTAGCTAAAGTAAAAGGAAGAAATGATTGAAGTAAGTGAGCTGAACAGAAGATTTCAAAGAGCAGCTTGAAAAGAGAAAGTAAAGTATTATAAGGAAATGTACAAAGACCTGAAATTAGAAAATCAAAAGGCAAGAACACATTTGGCATTTCTCAAGCTGAAAGAGCTGAAGAAAAAACCTAAGCCTCGATTTGCAATATTGAAGGATTCTATGGGCAAAAAATTGAACAATGCAGGCAATATCAAAAGAAGATGGAAGGAATACACAGAGTCATTGTACCAAAAAGAATTAGTCCATGTTCAGCCATTTCAGGAGGTGGCATATGATCAAGAACCAACAGTACTGAAGAAAGAAGTCCAAGCTGAACTGAAGTCATTGGCAAAAACCAAGGCCCTAGGAATTGATGCGATGCCAACTGAGATGTTTCAACAAATGGACACAATGCTTTAAGCTCTCACTCCTCTATGTCAGGAGATTTGGATGACAGCTACATGTCCAACTGACTAGAGGAGATCCGTATATTTGCCTATTCCAAAGAATGGTGATCCAATGGAATGTGGAAATTGAACAATATCATTAATAACACTGCAAATAAAATTACTTGGAAGATAATTCAAGAACAGTTGCAGCAGTACATCAACAAGGAACTGCCAGAAATTCAAGCTGGATTCAGAAAAGGACAAGAAATATGTTATGAGGGATATCATTGTTGATTTCAGATGGACCAAGCCTGAAAGCAGAGAACACCAGACAGATGTTTACCTGTGTCTTGACTACACAAAGGCATTCAACTGTGTAGATCATAAGAAATTATAGATAATATTGCAAAGAATGGGAATTCCAGAACACTTAGTTGTGTTCATGCTGAACCTGTACATAGACCTAGGGGCAGTTGTTCCAACAGAACAAGCGCATACTGCATGATTTAAAATCAGGTAGGGTCTCTGTCAGGGTTATATCCTTTCGTTATACTTATTCAATCTGTATGCTGAGCAAATAGCCTGAGAAACTGGATATATAAAGACGAATGCAGCATCAGGATTGGAGGAAGACTCTTTAACAACCTGTGATATGCAGATGTCACAACCTTGCTTGCTAAAAGTGAAGAGAACTTGAAGCACTTAACTAATGGAGATCAAAGATAATAGCCTTCAGTATGGATTATGCTTCAATATAAAAAGAAAAGAAAACAAAAATCTTCACAAATGGACCAATAAGCAGCATCATGATAAATGAAGAAAATATTGAAGTTGTCAAGGGTTTCATTTTAATTGGATCCACAGTCAACACCCAAGGAAGCAGTAGTCAAGAAATCAAATAAAGTATTGCACTGGAGAAGTCTGCTGCAAAAGACCTCTTTAAAGTGTTAAAAAGCAAAGATGTCACCTTGAGGACTAAGGTATACCTGACCCAAGCCATGGTATTTTCAGTTGCCTCATATGCATGCAAAAGCTGGACAATGAATAAAGAAGACTGAAGAAGAATTGATGCATTTGAATTATGGTGTTGGTGAAGAATATTGAACATACCATGGACTGTAGAAGACAAACAAACCTGTCTTGGAAGAGTATAGCCAGAATGCTTCTTAGAAGTAAGAATGACAAAAGTTCATCTCACATACTTTGGACATACTATCATGAGGGACCAATTCCTAGAGAAGGACATCCTGCTTGGTAAAGTAGAGGGTCAGCAAAAAAGAGGAAGGCCCTCAATAAGATGGATTGACACAGTGTCTGCCACAATAAGCTCAAACATAGCAATGATTGTGAGGATGATGCAGGACCAGGAAGTGTTTTGTTCTCTTGTACGTAAGATTGCTATAAGTCAGTACTGACTCCATAGCACCTAATGAGAAGTATCTATCCAACCTGCCTGGAAAGTCAGAGGGTGGGTATGTCAATTGCCTTATGTAATTTGCTGTAAAGAAATATAGGCTATTAAGGAGTGGAACAAAACTCAAACAAAATGACCCATAAAATGTAGTGTGCTAAACGGAAAAAGAATATGGATTTGTCAAAAGCCCGATCTACCTGACACCACCTGGCAGCACCCTCCACAGTGGATGGTGCACTGCAGTTATTGTTTTCCTTAGCAGGAGCCGGCGGAAACAAATCTTGCCAGCCGCTAGAAGAACAGGATTTTAATAACTGTTTCCATCTTACTACCTTCCTATGTTTTGCCATCTTCTTTTTCTGAAAATCCTTATCTCATGGAGAGATTTATACCAAATGGTGGTAATTTTACATAAAATGATAGTTATATAAATGACAGTTATATGGCTGTTGCATCAAACTTTACAGGAAACATATGCTTAATACTCATAATTTTGAGCACTTTTTGCTAGGCACTGTTCTAGGTGCTAGAGTTAGAGAATTTACAGAAGGGGGTAAGACAAAGAGTAATGAAATAATTTAAATAGGCAACACAGTAAGTGGTAATCAATCCTATGGGGGACTATAAAGGAGGAGATAAAGAGTGATGAAGGAAAGAATGCAATTTTTAATAAGGTAGACAGGGAAGGCTGCAGTTGGCAATTAAATAACAAAAACTTGAAGGAAGTAAGGGAGGAAGTCATGTCTGGGGAGAACTTCCAGGGCAGACAGCAGAGCAGACGCTAATGTCCTGGGGCTGGAGCATGTCTGGCATGTTTGAGGAATAGCAAAGTGTCCATTGTGGAGTAGATGGCTGGAGTGAGATGAGCAAAGGAGAACGTTGTGGGAGACGAGAACGGATAGGTAATGGAGAGAGGGGTAGATCATATATGGCTTTTTAGACCATCTTAAGGAATCTGGCCTTACGAGGTGATATGGGAAGACCTTAGGGGTTGTGAACAGAGCAGTAACATGAACTTATTTATGTTTTATTTATTCACACACATATTCATTTTAAATACCATCTATATGTTGCTGGTAGCTTCTGCATCTATATTTCCAGACATAGCCTTTCATGAAAACCCTAGATTTATGTCCCTAACTACCTCCCTGGCATCTCCATAAGTATGAGGAATAGGTATCACAAATTTAACATAGCCTAAAGAGAGCTCACTTGTTTTTCCCCATCTTATCTCAGCACCATCATCCATCTACTTTCCCAAGCCAAATATCTACAAGTTGTCTTGAATCTTCTCTTTCAAAACCTGCCTGCTCACACTCAGTCTTTGACTATATTTCCCAAACGTCTCAGATAGGTCTACTTTACTTCATGTGCACAAGAGCCACCAGACAAGTGCTTCCACATGTTTATGTTCTCCCTGCCTTCTCTCTGTACCGCCTCCCCAATCTTCTTTTTACCTAGAAAAACAAAATAATGTTTTTAAAACATCAATCATATCATATTGGAAGACCATTCAAACTGTTCTCCTTGTATTTAGGATATAACCTAAATCCCTTATTTATCTTGGTTTGCTTTGTTTACAGTGGCCTAGCCCCTAGTTATCTTCTTCGTTTTCCTCCTCACTGATTACCCTTCGGTGAACTTCTTTAGTTTCTCCAAATACCAAGCTCATTCCATACCTAGGTCTTTGCAGTGATTATTCTCTCTGCTTACAAAGCTCTCCAAACTGAAGCTTTCTTGACTAGCTGTTGTTGATTATTCATCTTAAGACTCTCTACTGAGAGAGCTTCTAGATGAATCAGTTACTATCCCATAAGCACAGTACTTATCAAAATCTCATGATTTCCTCATTTATTTGTTTTTACCTCCACGTCAATCCTCTCTCCCAAACCCATTCAGCAGTGTATCCCCAGTACCTGAACGGGTGACTGGCATATTGGAGATGCACAGTAATTGTTGAAATGTCACAGGGATTAATCTGAAAATTTTCTAGAATACTGTCTGTGAACATTACTCATTAGTGGAAGCCCATAAACGTCTCTCCAAGAATAATATATGGTCTTTAGAACCAAATGAAACCAAGACAGAATCCATATTTCCATAGTTAAATTAAGAATGGCAGTTGACCTAGTTATCTTGATAATTTAGACTCCAGTAGAAATTTTGAGACTTGTTATTTTGGCTATTTCACCCCAAATGTGTTTTGGTTTCAAATTATCTTAATAATTTTCCTAATGCTCCTGTATTCTTTACGTATTCAGTCACTGCCCTAGAGATACTTATAAAACTTTTATGAGTAGCCAAATTCAAAAAAACCCACTAACCACTGCCGTCGAGTCAATTCCGACTCATAGCGACCCTGTAGCCAAATTCGGGGAGTCCTAAAACAAAAGCATTCATGTACTTTCATAGCAAATTTTCTAAGTCAATATTTTATAGTTCATTCCTGTAATAACCACTTTCATAGCCCATAAGGTCACCTGTGTTAGAGAAAACTCACTCAGGTAGCATAAAAGGAAAATTGTCATTTTTTTTTTTTCTTTGCATTAAGAAGTGAGTGGGTAGATATGAGTGAGATATTCTGGATTATGAATGATCTCCTAACAGTTATCTTTATGATGAGGCCATATGTTATGCATGGTCCAGGTCTTGCCAGGCATTCTTCCTTCTAGCCCAATGATCCTAATTGAGTGGTAAATACCCATTAAATATTTAAATAGAGAAATGGCTTATGTTCTTATGTATTAACACTCCTACTTTTTTTAAACATTAACGGTGTTTTGAAGTTTAAATTTAGGACTGAAACTATTTTATGCAGGGAAGGATAAAGATGTGTCTTGAGTAATGATAGCTCATTTTCCTCAAGAACCAGTTTGTGCACTCTACCCTGTTACCCTAAGGCACTGATGGATGTTATTCTGTCTACTAACTGAACCAACTTGAAGGGGAACTGCACTGTGGTTTGCTGAAAAATGGGAAAATAGTTACTGTTCTATAAACATTTTAAATAGTGTTTCCACTTATTCTAAAATATGTCGAATATCACCATTCATCATTATGCTTCCATATTGTTTCTTAAAAAGTTGTAAATGCAGAAAATCTGAGTAGTATTTAGTTTATTTTCAAAATATAAGCCTAGGCAGATCATATGGTTGTTTCAGTAGCTATTGCAAAAGCTTCAAATGTGTTAAACAGAATTCATTGTGGAGCCCATTACATTCCAAGGATACTGGCAAGCCTTCTGTGGCTGTAGGGTTGAAAAGTATTAATCGCTCTCTTTCCTCTCTTTTTTTTTACTTTTACTTAGGGTTTGTAGTGGGAAATACTTCACGAACATTGTGTTTCTGCTGTTAGGGTTTATATCCACATTGTATATATATATATATATTTTTTTTTTTTTGGATGCCTTTGCACGTTGTATCTCAGGCTTCTTCAGGACAGACAAATAATAGCTTCTCCCTCTTCGCTCACAAAGGGACATCTTTAGAAAATAACATCTTTAGAAAATGCTGTTGATCTGGTAGCTATTTTAAACCCTTCAATAAAAGACATGCTGCCATCCGTCACTTGAACTAAGTGTGCATGTCAAAGATGGATAAAGCTGGTAATGGGCTTGCTCCAGCTTTTGCTATTACATTAAGGAGAAAAATGTATTGTAAAATTACCTTTGGTCATCGAATTCCTTTTCATAATTTGCCCTGTGTTGCCTTCAGAGATTTCCCTTAGGGCAAAAATAATGAACAAATATAGTTTGAATAAGATTCAGATCCCTAATATTTTTGAAAACCTACTAATTGTTAGAAAATGTGCTAGGCACATACCCAACTATTAAAATTTTAATAGGCACATCCTTTCTTAGGTCCTTTCCTCCCAGAAGACTTTCTTGATTTCCAATGAATAAGCTGTATGTGCCTGTATTAAACTATCAAAATGTTTATCATACTATATTATAAAAAACCCCTTTTTACTTGTTTGTCTTCTCCATTAGACTACAAATTCCAAGAGTATAGGTTCGATGTCGGCTATATTCATTCTTCACTGTATACCGAACATTATAGGTACCTAGTTGCATAATAAACATAAGAAAAGCTGAAAACCACACGTGTTGCCATGGAGTTGATTCCAACTCATAGCGATCCTATAGGCAGAGTAGAACCTCCCCACAGGGTTTCTAAGGCTGTAATCTTTACAAAGCAGACTGCCGCCATCTTTCTCCCACAGAGTGGCTGATGGGCTCAAACTGCCAACCTTTTGGTTAGTAGCTGAGCGCTTTAACCACCAGGGTGCCTTCCTAACATAATAAGCACTCTATAAATATTTGCTAATTGAATAATGATCAGAAAAAGGGCCATTTTTTTAGGGATGGAATCAGGAGGTGGGAGATGATGACATAAAACTCACGTCAATTTATCAGTTTATAATACTCAGCATCTTTTAAAAGAAAATTTGTACCAGAGTGGTGTCGACATTCTCTCCATAATAAGAAAATAGCTGACATCATTTGAGAACATATGTGCTGTTCATAACGAGTATCTTTTTCTTCATTATCTCATTAAAACTTCTCAACACCTTATCCTCATTTTACAAGTGAGGGAAGTGAGGTTAAGAGAAGATAAGTAAGGGCTCACAGTTGGCAATACCTACTACATATCTGAACTTCTCTTCCTCACTTCCAAATCTCAAGCTTCTAATCAATTTTTAATATTTGGAATACCAACATAATTAGAAGGGAAACACAGGGAAGTTAAATAATTGTATGAGGTTACACATGTAGTAAACAGAAGAACCTGGAATTAAACCAAATTAGCACAGCACCAAATCCTATGTGGCTTTAGTCCATACCACTGTCTCCCCTCCTATAATAATACATGCACTTTTCACAGTTGCCATAAACCATGATCAAGCACCATCCTAATCATGCTGAGGAGATCCTGGCCTGAAACGGCTTCTACAGACAATTTATTTTTGTTTTTAGTGAAATCAGAGTAAATAATTCTTGGGCAAGACAATTTTGACATTTCATTCCCTATTCTGTTATTCTTAACTTCTGCCTTGACTTCACCCTTTATTAATGATAGCTAGGAAGAAATGTATTTAAAAAAAAAAAAAAGAGAAGAAAAGAAATAAGCAGCAGGAAGAAACTATTAGAATAAAGACGCATGGTGGAGCAATGCCTGTGGAGGGAATTCAGTATCTTTTTACGCTTAAGAAGTTCTATGAAAATAAAATCAAACATGGAAAATGTATCAACTGCTGAAACAAGAAGGGACTTGGCAATGATTGAAGGGCCATTGGGGCACCCATAGAATGTCATATTAAGTCTTGCTGCCAGGCTACACATTCTATTAGGAGACACGCTCACGATGCCTCTTTCTGAACCCTAGAGTCTCAGGTTCCTGACCAGCCAAGCTCTCTTCATGTGAGGCCACAGACCAACTGCATTATCATGAGTTGGACTCCTCCCTTGAACCCAAACATTGTCGTGCGAGGATACATCATTGGTTATGGTGTTGGTAGCCCTTACGCCGAGACAGTACGTGTGGACAGTAAGCAGCGATATTACTCCATTGAGAGGTTAGGTGAGTAACTGTGATTTTTTTTTTTTCTATTAAGGGAAATAAATGATTTATTTTAAATTATCTTCTTGGAAAATTGTTCTTTGGGATTATTATTTCAATTTGTATCATACATTCATTCTTAAGACAAATATATATGTGTATGTGTACATATGTATATGTATATATCCATAAATATAAAAACTTTTTGCCATGGAGTCAATTCCAACTCTTAGCAACCCTATGGGACACAGTAGAACTGCCCCATAGGGTTTCCAAGAAGCAGCTGGTGGATTTGAACTGCCAAACTTTTGGTTAGCAGCCGACTTCTTAACCACTGTTCCAAATGGGGCTTCATATACATATTTTTCCTCTCCAGTTTGGATTCTGCATTTCAGGAATTGTACCTAAAGAGACAAAAATCTGGAGTGGTGTGTGTCCTGGTGTGCACCCTTGGTTGTTGCCATAAGGGTGTAAAAAGTGCATTGATTTTTTTTGAGTTATCTAGTAACATTACTTCTATTTCCCTTAGCATTCATAGGTAAGGCTTTGTGGTTATGTCATTGTGGCTGTAAACAAGATGAAAAAACAAATTTTCAGTCAAGCTAGCGACCTGGCATTATCAAACCATTCACTCCACATATCCCAGCTCCCTCCCTAAGCAAGTCCTCTTAATGTACTCAACTACAACTTATTCTAATGATACAGTACTTCAATTATTGTATTTCTAAATTCATTGAAAATTTGTTCATTCCAGAAAGAACTGTGTGTAAAAGTGTAATTATTCATTTTATGTCTGATTTACTGTAATGCTTTAAGAGATTATATCATTAGTAGTATGAAATAAATATATGCCATCTACCAGAATAGTAATAGAGCAAAAGGAAAGTTGATTTTATCTGTTGATTTAACAGCATATGATTTGCAATGAAGTACACTGACCCCACTGGAATTGCAACTGGGCAAAGGGGCTGCTATTTATTTGCAATATCTCTTATAAACAGAACTTTAAAAAAAAAATTTATGAGAAGACTGAATTTGAATATCTAAAATGCAGTGGCAAGAGATGATTTTCTCAGCACAGATAGAATACTACACTTAACCCATTCTCTGTATAATTGCTTCAAACACTAATAAGAGGCACACCCACTGAAAATCCCCGTAATTGTAGTTAGCTTGACATTTAGAAATAATATTCCCTCAGCTAGTCCCTGAGTTTGAATGTGAAAGCAATCACAAATGTTTTATGGCTGCCAAACCTCTATCAGGGGGCTCTTGTGTGTCCATTATTCAGTACACACCGTCTCTGACAGTTCATCTTGATGCCATGCATAAGACCAAGGGATAGAAATCTCCATGGCAGTGCACACGGGCTCCCCAGCATGAAAGCATGGTGCAAACTCAGAATGAAGTCATGAAGGAAAATTAGCTGCATTGTTTCTCCAAGTCCTTTGGTAATGATGCTCTTCATTACAAAGAAACTCTCCAGGAGTCTCCAATTCAAAGCAGTGTTTAGGAGTTTGGGAGATTAACATTGCAAATCTCCTCTAATGCATAACATGAGGGTGGTGGTGGTGGGGGGGAAATTCTCCTTTCTATATTTTCAAGAACTAGAAAAACTGCTACGAAGTGGGATATGGATTTTATAGTCACGAGTTTACACTGAAAACACATGGAAAGAGAAATTTAAGTATATTTTAAGTTCTTCTAGCTGATACTTTCTAAACATCATTTATGTTTTTAATCTTTTGTTGTTATTCATTCTGTGTCCTCATGGTTATGCAAGTATACTGGTTTTTTTTTTTAACTTCTGCTTCTACTAGTAAACATAGGATGAGCCATGGCTTCAAGTATCATGGCTTTTTTAAGGTTATAAAAGCAATTTGGTTTATACTTGACCAATAAAATGATGAGAGATCAGAACTTCTAAACAGCATTTGTTTTATTAAGGCATAACAATTCACTGCTTAGACACCAGATACAGTGAAATACTTCAGGAGTGGAAATACAAGAACATTTTGAACAATATGTAATATTGTCTGACTTAAAAAAAAAAAAAAAAAGCTTGCCTAATGTAGGCATAGAAACCAAACACCAAACCCAGTGCCATCGAGTCAATTCCGACTCATAGCGACCCTATAGGATAGAGTAGAACTGCCCCATAGAGTTTCCAAGGAGCGCCTGGCAGATTTGAACTGCTGCCCCTTTGGTTTGCAACTGTAGCACTTAACCACTATGCCACCAGGGAATGTAGGCATAAAAAAAAAAATAGAGCCTCTTTAAATAATGTTGACTATTAGGGTTTATGTTTGACGTTTAATTCCTTTTAAGTCAAAGAACCCTATTTCTGGGTTTGATGTACAACACATCATATAGCAAGATCTGAATTCTAGCAATGAATTTGAAACTCAATCTTTTTTTTAAATATTCTATGTATCTGTATACGTATGTGGGTTTTTTATATATGTGTGTATCTATCTACCATCTGCCTATCTTTATTGACTTATTTCTGTACAATGAACTCTGCATATATAAAGTATACCATTTGATGAGATTTTAAAAGAGCTTCATTGATTTATAACTGACATACAATAAACTGTACATATTTGAAGTGTCCTTAATTTCTGTCAGCAATATTTTATAGCATTCAGTGTAGAGGTCTTGGAAATTTTATTGCATTTATTGCTACAAAGTATATGCTTTTTGGAACCATTTTAAATAGAATTGCTTTTTAAATTTTGTTTTCTAATTGCCTTCAGCATAGAAGAATACTACAAATTTTTTAATATTAATTTTGTGCTAACCAAAAGTTGATCGTTTGAATCCACCCTTTAATTCTCTCTCTTTTATTTATTTATTTTTGAGGGTCTGTTGTTAAGCCAATATGTGTTTATAATTTTGATGTCTTCTTTATAAATCATCTATTTTATCCTTATGAATGTCTCTATCTCTAGTAATACTTTTTTCTTTAAGACTATTTTATGTTATTAATAATAGCTATTCCATCCTTCTTATGCTTACAGTTTATGTGTTAAAACTTCTTCTTTCAGTTTACTTTCAACCTAAATATGTCTTTATATTTAAACTTGTCTCTTATAGATAGTATAGAGTTGCATCTTGCTAGTATGTGTACTCTGACAATTTCTGCCTTTTAATTGGAGTTTTTAGACCATTATAATTTAGTATAAGTATTGACACAGTTGGACTTAGGTCTACCATTTTTTGTTATCTATTTCTCCCATCTTTCTCTTTGTTCGCCTGTTTTCTCTTTGCTGCCTTCTTATGGAGTTTTTTTTTTTTTTTAAGTTTTTCATTTTAATTATAATTAGCATTTTTAGAGATAAATTTTTGAAGAGGTCAACAGTCTTTTTTTGTAATGGCTTTGCAGACCATATAGCCTCTGTCACAACTTCTCAAGTCTGCCATTACAGCATGAAAGCAATTATAGACCATACATAAATGAATGAACATGGCTGTGTTCCAGTAAAACTTGTGAACTCAGGAATTTAAATTTCATATAATTTCCATGTGTCATAAAGCCAATTATTTTGATTTTTCAACCATTTAAAAACGTAAAACTATTTTTAGTTCATGGACCATGCAAAAACATGAGGCCGGTACCATAGTTTGGTGACCCTTGCTCTTTGTGATTCTTCTAGGAATTGTCACATATTTAACTTTTGACAGCCTATTTGGAGTTAATATTGTAACCAGATTATATAAAATATAGAAACTTGCAATGATACAGATATCTTTATCATTCTCACCATCCTTAATGTTATAACTGTCATATGTTACATGTATATATATTGAAATTTCTGCCAGACTCAGATTTTTCACTTTCAGTATTCATATATTAAAGAACTTAAGAGATATATATCATTTCTGATGTTTTTCATTCATACCTGAAGAGAAAGATTCCCTTTGGTATTATTTCCCTTCAGTCTGAAATTTTTTCTTTAGTATTTCTTTATAGTGTAGGCATGCTGGCAACACATTTTCTTAGTTTTCCTTTATCTGATACTGTTTTATTTTACCTTCATTCCTGAAAATATTTTCACTGCTTATAGAATTCTGTGTTGACAGAAATTTTTTTTTTTTTTTTGGCCATTTAAAGATGTTGTTTCACTGTATTCTATACTCCATGATTTCTGAGGAGATACCAGTAGTCACTTAAAATGTTGGTTATTATAGTAACGTGTCTTTTTCTGAGTGCTTTTAAGATTTCTTTTCTTTTAATCTTTGATTTCCAGTAGTTTCATTATGGCATAGCAGTCATAGTTTTCTTTGAATTTATCTCCTTTAGGATTTTCCATGATTATTGAATCTGTAAATTTATGACTTTCATCAAAGTTGGTCATGTTTTTTTTCAAATTTCTTCTCAAAATTTTTTTCACCTCTCCTTCTCAGATGCCAGTTATGTATATTGTACACCTTTTAATTCTATCTCATAGGTTCCAAAGATAGTTCTTTTTTTTTAATCTTTTTTCTCTTCTTGATGCTAAATGATTTCTATTGTTCTAGCAGCATGTTCACTGATCACTTCCTCTGTCATCTTCATTCTATTATTAATCTCATCTGGTAAATTTCTTTATATGTTGTAATATTGTCTTTTTTAAATTTTCCATTTGACTCTGTCATATTTTCCACTACTTTTTTTCAGTTGAGATTTTCAATCTTTCATTCAAGTGTAGTTTCCTTTACCTCTCAGAACACAGGTACAAGAGCTGCTGTAAAGTTATTAATAACAGAGATTAATAACAGAGATACAGGCCGGAAAACCCTTTTATTTTTTTCTTTTTCCTCTTCTCTTGGAAGCAATTCAAATCTTTGTTTTGTTTCTCGAGCCTTTGTTATGCTGTTTTGAATTAGTGGTTAGGGTGAGACTTGCGCAGGTTCTTACTCAGAATTAAGGGTTCTCCATATTTCTCCTGTGGGCTTTCCACAGACTGTTTGACCTCCTAGCTCCTTTTAGTGGTTCAGATGGAAGTCTTTCTATTGATGTTTTAGCCAACTGCACTTAGGTAGGTGTTTTTCCAAACTTCAGCTTTCCCCTAGAAAGCAAAACAACACAATGAAAAAAGGGGCAAGGAGGACTCATTCCCAATTTTTCCAAGTTCTGAAATAATTTCACAGCCTACTTACTTTTGTATATTTCTCATACCACATGTGGCTGTTTTTTTTTTTTTTTCTATTTTATTTAGAGTTTATGATTGTTTTCAGTATGATGCGTGAGCAGAAGAGGGCTCAAACCATCATAACAAAACCTCACAGTCCCTTTTTAAATATTTATAGAAAAGTTCTATGTTGAAAGTTCTTGATAAAAATAAGTACAGTTCCTGGACAGTATTTTTACCATTTTAATTACATTTGGCACCACTCTAGTTAAACTAACAAAATGTTTTAGAACCAAAAGTGACTCTGGAATATATAATTTAATTGGAAAAACAAAATTTTAGTTTAGACTTCTGACTAAAATTTACACTTTTGATTAAAGTTTAGTCATTGATAAACTAAATTTGGATTTGACGTTTGACTAAAAGTTTTTTTTTGTTGTTTTTTTTAATAATATTCAAGTCCACATACAATGGTAGGAAAACCTGGCGACATAGTGGTTAAGAGCTATGGCTGCTGACCAAAAGGTCAGTAGCTTGAATCCCCCAAGTGCTCCTTGGAAGCCATATGGGGCAGTTCTACTCTGTCCTATAGGGTGGCCATGAGTCAGAGTCAACTCAACAGCAATGGGTTTTATAAAATGGAAATGATTTTTTAAAAAATCATCAGAATACCTTCAGAAGTTCGGTAGGCTCAGGGGAAAAAAAAATATGTATAAATGTCCAGATGCAACAATTGCTTTTCTGAGATTAAACAAACATAGTAAAGATTCCTGCAAGGATTTATGTTTTCCAACTCTAGTATACTCATTTAAAACAATTGCATGCATATGAAGTGATTGAAAATACCATGGCTTAGGTCTTTTTGGGTCAGGCGCACCTTAGTTTTCAGGGTGACATCTTTGCTCTTCAACTTGAAGAGGTCCTTTGCAGCAGATTTGCCCAATGCAATGCGTCTTTTGATTTATTCATTGACTATGGATCCAAGTAAAATGAAATCCTTTTCTTCGTTTATCCTGTTGTTGCTCATTGGTCCAGTTGTGAGGATTTTTGTTTTCTTTGTGTTCAGGTGTAATCCATACTGAAGGCTGTGGTCTTTGATCTTCATTAGTAAGTACTTCAAGTCTTCGTTACTTTCAGCAAGCAAGGTTGTGTCATCTGCATAACTCACGTTGTTAATGAGTCTTCCTCCAATCCTGATGCCCTGTTCTTCTTCATATAGTCCAGCTTCTCGTATTATCTGTTCAGCATACAGATTAAATAGGTATGGTGAAAGAATACAACCCTGACACACACCGTTCCTGACTTTAAACCAATCAATATCCACTTCTTCTGTCCGAACAACTGCCTCTTGATCTATGTAAAAGTTCCTCATGAGCACAATTAAGTGTTCTGGAATTCCCATTCTTCACAGTGTTATCCCTAGTTTGTTAGGATCCACACAGTCGAATACCTTTGCATAATCAATAAAACACAGGTAAACATTCTTCTGGTATTCTCTGCTTTCAGCCAGGATCCATCTGACATCAGCAATGATATCCCTGGTTCCACGTCCTCTTCTGAAACCGGCTTGAATTTCTGCAGCCGTTTTTGAGTGATCTTCAGCAGAATTTTGCTTGTGTGTGATATTAATGATATTGTTCTATAGTCTCCACATTCGGTTGGATCACCTTTCTTGGGAATAGGCATAAATATGGATCTCTTCCAGCAGTTGGCCAGGAAGCTGTCTTTCGTATTTCTCGGCATAGATGAGTGAGCACCTCCAGAGCTGCATCTGTTTGTTGAAACCTCTCAACTGATATTCCATCAATTCCTGGAGCCTTGTTTTTCACCAATGCCCTCAGAGCAGCTTGGACTTCTTCCTTCAGTACCATCGGTTCCTGATCATATGCCAACTCTTGAAATGGTTGAATATCGACTACTTCTTTTTGGTATAATGACTCTGTGTATTCCTTCCATCTTCTTTTGATGCTTCCTGTGTCATTTAATATTTTCCCCATGGAATCCTTCACTATTGCAACTTGAGGCTTGAATTTTTTCTTCAGTTCTTTCAGCTTGAGAAATGCCGAGCGTGTTCTTCCTTTTTGGTTTTCCATCTCCAGCTCTTTGCACATGTCATTATAATACTTTATTTTGTCTTCTCGGGAGGCCCTTTGAAATCTTCTGTTCAGGTCTTTTATTCATCAATTCTTCCTTTTGCTTTAGTTGCTTGACGCTCAAGAGCAAGTTTCAGAGTCTTCTCTGACATCCATCTTGGTCTTTTCTTTCTTTCCTGTCTTTTCAATGACCTCTTACTTTCTTCATGTATGATGTCCTTGATGTCATTCCACAACTCGTCTGGTCTTCGTCACTAGTGTTCAATGCATCAAATCTATTCTTGAGATGGTCTCTAAATTCAGGTGGGATATACTCAAGGGCATATTTTGGCTCTCGTGGACTTGCTCTGATTTTCTTCATTTTCAGCTTGAACTTGCATATGAGCAATTGATGGTCTGTTCCACAGTAGGCCCCTGGCCTTGTTCTGACTGATGATATTGAGCTTTTGTATTGTCTCTTTCCACAGATGTAGTCAGTTTGATTTCTGTGTGTTCCATCTGGCGAGGTCCATGTGTATAGTCGCCATTTATGTTGTTGAAAGAAGGTATTTGCAAAGAAGAAGTCGTTGGTCTTGCAAAATTCTGTCATTCGATCTCCGGCATTGTTTCTATCACCGAGGCCATATTTTCCAACTACTGATCCTCCTTCTTTGTTTCCAACCTTTGCATTCCAATTGCCAGTAGTTATCAATGCATCTTGATTGCATGTTTGATCAATTTTAGACTGCAGCAGCTGATAAAAATCTTCTATTTCTTCATCTTTGGCCCTAGTGGTTGGTGCATAAATTTGAATAATAGTCATATTAACTGGTCTTCCTTGTAGGCATATGGATATTATTCTATCACTGACAGCGTTGTACTTCAGGATAGATCTTGAAATGTTCTTTTTGACGATGAATGGAACACAATTCCTCTTTGAGTTGTCATTCCCAGCATAGCAGACTATATGATTGTCTGATTCAAAATGGCCAATACCAGTCCATTTCAGCTCACTAATGCCTAGGATACTGATGTTTATGTGTTCCATTTCATTTTTGATGATTTCCAATTTTCCTAGATTCGTACATCGTACATTTCAGGTTCCCATTATTAATGGATGTTTGCAGCTGTTTCTTCTTATTTTGAGTTGTGCCACATCAATAAATGAAGGTCCCAAAAGCTTTACTCCATCCACGTCATTAAGGTTGACTCTACTTTGAGGAGGCAGCTCTTCCCCAGTCATCTTTTGAGTACCTTCCAACCTGGGGGGCTCATCTTCCAGCACTATATCAGACAATGTTCCTGTTGCTATTCATAAGGTTTTCACTGGCGAATGCTTTTCAGAAGTAGACTGCCTGATCCTTCTTCCTAGTCTGTCTTAGTCTGGAAGTTCAGTTGAAACCTGTCCTCCATGGGTGACCCTGCTTGTATCTGAATACCGGTGGCATAGCTTCCAGCATCACAGCAACACACAAGCCCCCACAGTATGACACACTGACAGACACATGGGGGATGAAAGGAGCTAGAATACAAAATTTTTAGTGGATGTAGGATACTAAGATTTTTACTATATACCACGTTTTCTACAAAAAGAATATTCCACTTATTCTACAGCAATGAAAATGAGTTAGTGAAGTTAGTTGTTTCAACAATCAATGTAAAACTCTGCTGATTTCCCACAACAAAAAATTGACTTTCACCAATTTTGCTTTAAACAGCGTATACTTCAATTCTGATACTTGTTTCATAATAAATGCTATAACTACAAATGAATAAATGAGAAGATGTCATAAAAGAAAATTTAATGATCAGAAAACAAATATTACAACAAATTATTCTATTTCATTTGCAGATAGATCTTTCATCTCTAACATGTTATAATTAAAAACATTTTTTCTATTCATTACTCTTAGTAATTGTTCAAAGATTTTGTCACAATTAAGCTGCCAAACAATATCGACTTCCATACATAATAAGGATAATGAATTGAGTCTTGCTTGAACCATTGTTGTGCTCTCACTTTTCCTTGTGTACTGTTTGCTTGGCATCTGTGGGTCTTTGTTTTGGACAACTGGTGCCCCTGCTTTGTTGATACCTAAGCACATGCTTACTTTGCTTATTGGGTAATCTGTCCCTATGAACAGATATTGAGAAAAGTCAATAGAGGTTGAGAAGTTCATCTTTGTAAGAGAAATAAATATCAGATATTTCATTGTGATCGTTGCTATAATATTGAAGTTTTATTTAATTAAAAATATTTGGGTAAATTATTTCTGAAAGCTATCAAAAATCCTTTTATAACACTGATTAGAAATATTTTACTTTGTACTCTTTAGTGAGAAAAGATTAAGAAAACAGATGGCCCATTTGTGATTAAATTTGTACAGAATCCAGTGGTATTGGAATGAAGATGTGAGTTCTGTTTGCAGTAATGGATTATTGATCATGTGTAGCACCATAACCATTTTCTTCCCAAACTGGAATTCTGTGAGCTTGAGTTTTCTTATCTATAAAATGGGGTACTATGGCTAACCCAGAAACCCTGGTGGTGTAGAGGTTAAGTGCTATGGCTGCTAACCAAGAGGTTGGCAGTTCGATTCCTCTAGGCACTCCTTGGAAACTCTATCAGGCAGTTCTACTCTGTCCTATAGGGTCTCTATGAGTCAGAATCAACTCGAGGGCAGTGGGTTTTTATAGCTAACCTACAAGCTTTTTAAAAGATTCAATTGAGATAACAAAAGTGAAGGCTTTTAAAATTTTTAAAAAGTTAAAAAACAAGAAAACAACAAAAACATTGTGCATGCATGTAAATAATGTATTATTATTATAAAAAAAGCACACATCAATTGTTAAAGAAATATAAATAATGTAGTTCAATAGACTTCGAATTGCATGTTTTTATAAACCTTGAAGAGCATAGTATTTGATTTGTTCTCTTCACTTAAAAGTGGGCTATATCAAACAAGCTTTTTTAATAATTGAGGATTCCTGATTTTTAGGCTCAGATAACGCATCAAATACATGAAATGAATATAAAACATATTCATTTACTGAAATTAATATGAGTCAAAAATCTAAGGGGCACAGTGACACTCAGTTCAATGTGAAAGACAAAAATATATAATCCTGGTTTCAATTATAGTAGAATAAAAAAAAAAAAAGTGATTAGGAAATCCTGCGTGGGAAAGTTAGATTTATTCAACATGAATGCTAGTTGCCCAGAAGGAGACTGAGAGGGGAAGACAAAAGTCCACTCCATGAGATCATTACAAAGAATATACCAGGAAAAGTGGATTTTACCTTTACGACTTTTTTATTTTAGGTTATTGTCTTTGCTGGGTGCCATTGAGTCAGTTCCGACTCATAGCAACCCTATGTACAACAGAACGAAACACTGCTTGGTCCTACACCATCCTCACTGCTTGGTCCTATACCATTCTCACAGCTATGTTTGAGCCCATCATTGCAGCCACTGTGTCAATCCATCTGGTTGAGGGCCTTCCTCCTTTTTGCTGACCCTCGCTTTACCAAGTGTGACATCCTTCTCCAGGGACTCGTCCCTCCTGATAACATGTCCAAAGTATGTGAAAGACGAAGTCTCACCACTCTTGCTTTTAAGGAGCGTTCTGACTGACCTTCTTCCAAGAGAGATTTTTTTTTTAGGTTAATATCGACAGCACTGGGTAGTATCTTCTAAACCTGTAGGCATTTTCATGCAGTCTTCACCCTCAAGGTGATTCATTAATAATACATATCATGCTATTTACAACTCTTTTCCCATTTTCTGCTTCCTGAGGCTCAAAGCAGATGCATTTTCTTACATCTGGAGAAGGATTCATTACAAAAGGTGAATATTATTATTGAACAAGAGGAGAAAAGATCTTCTCATTAGAATAGAAAACATGAAAAATCTCCAAATCTCCCCTTTTCTTCCTCCTGTTTTTATAACTTACGATGCCTTCTTCTATGTCATAACCTGTAGTAGTATTTGTAAAACCAAACTGATAAAATAAGAGATTATGTGGGTCTCTCATCCTACCAACATTAAATTCAGTCATTCAAGCAATCAAAAACTTTTCCTTCACTTTCTGTATCTTTTAAGAAAATGTTTTATTTGGGTCATAACAACCCAGATCTCATCCCTAATTTCCCATTTCATTTAGTGTTTACAGATAGGTACTTGGTGCATTTCTCCCAAATATTTCACAAATGTCAATCTATTCCTTTCTTTCTATTATTTTAGTGTCAGGTGTCTTCCTGATTTTATAAATGAGATGAGACAGCAAAAGAACTAAACAAGAAGAGTCACAGCTAATTTTGTTTTAAATAAAAAAAGTCAAATGTTACATTAAGCCACTCGGATAAATATCATCATGAACAACAAAGACCTGGCTTTTTAGTATGGGGAAGGGAGGCTGGGATCTATTCCAAGCCTGAGCAGGACATGCAGTTCAGCTTCCTATAGGAAAAAAAGTAGTTCTGGCAAAATTAAATTCCTTCAATTCAACAGCAGAATAATACAATCTAGTGAAACAGAACACAGCTGTGAAATTCCTGGTATAGTATATTCCAGCTTCAGGTATGACCCTCAGAGGTTAATGATGGAGGTCTAAAGATTGCTATCCTGTGAACTGGATTCAGGGTTGACTTGAAGGGAATGGACAGAAAAACAGATGCCTGGGCGTTTTGCTTTACCAAGCAATTATGCCTCTAGATTTGTGTGTTTCTAGTTCTATCAGTTTCAGCTTCATGTGTTTTGAAGTTTTGTCATTAGGTGTATACTTATTTAGGATTTTATGTTCTTTGAGAATTTACTGCTTCATCATTTCTGAACAATCCTTCTTTATCCCTGATAATATTGTTTGGTCTGAAATTTACTTTGTCTGATATTAATATATCCACTCTAGCCTTTTGTTTAGTGTTAGCTATGGTATGTTTTTTTTTCCATTCTTTCACTTGTAAACTATTTGTGTCTTTACAAGTGGGGTCCTTGTACACAGCACATAGTTAGGTCTTGCTTTTTTAATGCAGGCTTTTAGTTGAGGTGTTTAGAACATTTACATTTAATGCGAATATTGACATTGTTGGGTTTACATCTACCATCTTGCTATTTGTTTTAGTTGGCGCATTTGTTCTTTGTGCTTTTTTTCTTTTCTTCCCACATTCTTTTGGATTGAGCATTTTTAATCATTCAGTTTATATCCTTTTTTGGCTCATTAGCTATAACTATTTTGCTTTTTTAGTGGTTGCTTCAGAGTTTATAGTATATACCTTTATATCTTTAAGAAGTAAAGCCAGAATGCTCATTAGAAGCAAGGATGGCAAGACTTCGTCTCACATACTTTGGACATATTATTAGGATGAACCAATCCCTGGAGAAGGACATCATGCTTGGTAAAGAAGAGGGTCAGCAAAAAAGAGGAAGAACCTCAATGAGATAGATTGATACAGTGACTCCAACAACGAGCTCAAGCATAACAACGATTATGAGGATGGCTTCTGTTGTACAAAGGGTTGCTATGAGTCAGAACAGTCTTTAAGGCACCTAATGACAACAACAATGTTTATTATTGTTTAACTTTAAGAAATATTATACCACTTCTCCATGTATTATTTTTTTTCTTTAAGCAGGCAATTATCTTTTAAAGGCTAAAAGTAAGGAAAAAACATATTCTTTACCTACCCCCATAGTTACCATTTTTAATGCTCTTCATTCCTTTGTGTTGATCTAGGTTTTTAGCTGGCTGTTTTCTTTCTGCCTGAGGAAATTTATTCATGTTTTTTACAGTGCAGGTCTGTTTGTAATACATTTTTTCAGTTTTTTATGCCTGAAAAAGTTTTCATTTGGCCTTTTCTTTTGAGTACTTCTTCAGTGGATATGAAATTCTAGGTTGATAAATGTTTTCCTTCAGTATTTTAAGGATGCTGCTCCACAGTCTCCTATCTTACATTGTTTCCAATGAGACTACTAAAATAATTTTTTTTTCTTTTTTTTTAATCTCTGTACATGTCTTTTTTCTCTGGCTGCTTTGAGCATTTTTTGTTTGTCACTAATTTTAGGCAATCTGATTATGATGTCTTTTGGTGTTGTGTGTGTGTTTACATCTGTGTGTATGTGTTTCTTGTGCTTGGGGTTTGTCGAGATTCTTGGATCATTGGGTTTATAGGTTGCATGAAGCTTGGAAAAACATTGGTCATTATGTCTTCAACTAGTTTTTCTCTCAGTCGCTCTCTTCTCTTGATTGAGGACTCTACAATGTGTAATGCCACTTTACATTGTTCCACAGCTCACCGATGCTCCGTTTGTTTATTTTTTTCCTCAGCCTGTTTTCTCTGTGTATTTCATTTTGGATAGTTTCTGTTGCTTTATCTTAAGGTTACTATTTCTTTTTTTCTTCCATAGCATCTAATCTAATCTTAATCATGTTTACTGTATTTTTAATTTCAGACATTGTAATTTTCATCTCTAGAAGTTTCATTTTACTCTTTTCATATTTCTAGTTAACATGGTCAATCTTTATCTTCTTGAATGTATGGAACATAATTATAATAACTATTTCAATATTCAAGTATGCACACTTTTTCATTAGTATCATTCCTGGGTCTGTTTCTGTTTATTGTTTTTTATCCTCATTCAAACTGCATCTGCTGCTTTTATGTATGTCTGGTAATTTTTGTATGTTTCCTATACATTATGTGTTTTGCCTGGTTGAGTGCTGGAGATTTTTATGTTTTTATAAATATTCTTGAGTTTTGTTCTAGAATACAGTTAAGTTACTTAGAGAAATGTTAACCCTTTTGAAACTTGCTTTTATGCTATCAGACAGGATCAGAGCACCCTTTAGCATGCAACTAATTTTCTCCAATACTGAGGCAATACTCTTCTTCATACTCTACCCAGACTTCCACGAATTACACAGTTGTTCATTCTGGCTGGTTGAAAGACACTTGTTCCTGGCCCTGAGTGGGCACCAGGGATTTTTTTCCTCTGATCCTTCTGAGTGATTTCCCCCCAAGCCTTGGGTAATTTCCTCATACACATACGTTGGTCAGTATTCAGATGAAGGATCAGTGGAGACACTCTGCAGATCTCTGGAGTGCTCTTTCTGTGCACCTGATACACCTGATATCCAATGTCTAAAAACTGTTGTTTCATATATTTTGTTTGTTGTTGTTATTTTTTTTTTTAAGTTTTTCCAGGCAGGAGGATAAATCCAGTCCCTGTTATTACACCTCGACAAGAAATAGATGTCCATTAATAAGCAATTGGACAAACATTTTATTATTTCAGTATGCTAGAAAGTTCAGCTCTTCAAGAATGCCTGAAATGCCAAACTACATTATATCTATTTTCTGATTTATGTCATAAATCTCATCAAGAATGAATTCTAACTGTCATATAGTGTTTTTGAAGGGTAAGTTTGAGTGCTCTTGGAAATAGGTCTCTTACCCTGTGGAGAAATGAACGTTTATAACTCCCAGAGTGCATTCCAAGTTCAGTGCATTTAATGTACATTGTGATGTCAAGCTCATCATCCCCCTCATCAAAAAAATTTCCTCATGCGTAGAACATAGATGTTTTGAGTTATGACATGCAAACATTTTAAATCAGAAAAATCAATGCACTTTAGAAGTCTCTAGAATAGTTGATACATGTGAATAAAAAATGAATAAGCACCACGTAGAGAACATTTTATTATTTTGGAATGATGTGCATTATAGGTGTTGCTAAATGAAATTCTTTTCTGGAGCAGAGTAAAAGAAGGGTTATGGGATGATTTTTGACCTGAACTTTTAAAAGCTTGATCACAAAAATTCCATTAAAATAAGTCATGTAATGGTAGGGAAATAAAAGACAGGAGTAGATTTACCCCCTTCTTTCACCCAAAAATCTTATTCAAAGCACTTATGTAGAGTGAAGTAATAACAATCACAAACTCCAGCTGTGTTTCAGACTAGGGGATCAGAACAGAACTTTGATAATTCACATGTACTCTCCTGCTTAAGCCATTCTAGAAGAAAGTCAACTTACCTTGTTATTACTGTTATCATTATTTTATAATTTTGTTATTTACTCAGGGAGCCCTGGTTTGTTCTCAAGTTAACATCAACAAATTCTGATAATACAGTTTTATTATGGCAGTTTTAATACGTGGATTCGATTAAGGAGATTCTATAGGAACATGTGAATGTCTATTGTTTATCTCAGGTTTGATCTATAGAACTCATGTATTTTTGTTACTTACTATTTCTCTCTATCCATATTACTAGTCTAATTTGTATATTATAAATATTATGAATGGAATGTGGACTTTATAATGAATCTGGAGAACAATATATCTCCTGGTTGTCCTTATTTTCATAGCACTTTAGAATCTCTTTGAAAGTCACCTTAGTTTCAATGCTTTCATGTTACAGATATAGATGAATTCAATGTAATATCATTGTTACCTGAGTCACAGTTTTATTTTCAAATATTTTTCACCACTTAATTGATATTAGTCAGAATACTACATGGGTGAATTTTCCATATTTCAGGCACTTGCTTTATAAGAAAAAAATATCTGTACATTTCTTGCAGTAGCTAGTATCTTAAAAGATCAAATGGCTAACTGTTACCAAAATTACTACATAAAAATTATTTATCGGATAATTATTAAACATAAGACACCATACTGAGGTCTGTGGGGATACTAAAATTTGAAGGCATATTGTCTGGCTTCTAGGCTTTTAAAGCCTTATTTGATAAATATCAAAATATTTTTCAGAAAGCATAGATAGGGTCACAAGTTTTCTATAAGAAGAAAAATTACACTAATAGCTTGGAAGGTTATTTTGGTCTGAGATTGTTAGGGAAGTTGTGGTGGAAATACTGGTTTGAGAATTTTTACCTCAAGGATGAGTAGGATTCATTTACATAGCAAGAGAAATGAAGTGGTAGGTAGGACTGAAGAATCGAGGAAAAACGAGGCAAGTTCAAGGTCTAGAGTACAAACCAATTTAACTGTGAATGAAGTTCATGTAGAGCTGTGCTGGGCACTTAATTGCCTGAGGGTGGTAGTTGGAGGGGCAGAAGGGCAGGATAGCAGGATATGGGACAAATAATTAAGACTTGCATAACTTAGATTTACACAGTTGAGATTCTAGAGAAATCCACTCAAAAAAAAGTGGTAAATTCTTGCATTAGGTAATACATCTAAGAGTTTTCTGTTTTTCAGGTGAAGTTCTGCACTTGTGTGTGTGCATTTATTTAATAGTTAGTACTTCATTGTATGGATGTGGAAAATCAGATCTATGTTAGTCTATCCTGAAATATATTAATCAGTTAATCAAATAGAATACCTGGTATGTGAACACTATTTCCATATTTTATTTAGATAACACAATCATTTGGGAAGGACCATTGATTATACACAGCCCAAATCTTAGAAAAGTATTTTGAACATAGTTAAAAAGATTATATATCATCTCAAATTTTACTCACTTATTAGCGATGGCCTTTCCTAAGTTAAGCATTTTATTATCTCATTGGAATGAGAACAAATGTGCCCATATTGTTCAGAAATAACATATTGTGTTATAAATTTTTTTAAAAAATAGCAACTCTGGTTGTATTTCTGTAGCTCCATTGAATATTAATGTATGTATATAAAAAGGAAAAGCAGAACTACAATCCCCATTGGCATTGAGCCAATTCTGACTCATAGCCTATAACCAAAAAAAAAAAAAAACCCACTGCCATCGAGTCAATTCCAACTCATAGCAACCCTATAGGACAGAATAGAACTGCTCTGTAAGGTTTCCAAGGAGTGTCTGGTAGATTTGAACTGCTGAGCTTTTGGTTAGCAGCTGTAGCTCTTAACCACTACACCACCAGGGTTTCCTATAGGAACTACAATAGTCAGCCTTTTACACCCTTAAACATCATTGTGTAAGCCACTTCATTCATTACCAAAACCAAACCCAGTGCCGTTGAGTCGATTCCGACTCATAGGGACCCTACAGAAAAGATTAAATGTCTTTGCTGGGAGCCTAGAGTATTTCTGCGAAGTCATTGTGCTCTGAGCCAAGGGATCATTTTCTCCCACAAGCATTTAAGTGAAAGTCAACATAGCCTTCTTAATAATTATGAGGGAAATGACATTTTAGAAATTAATGATTTTTTATGTATACCTCCTTAAAAGGTATAGTGGTTTGAATGGGAGCCCGAAAAGACATATGTCCACATCTTAATCCCTAGAACCTGTAAATGTGACCTTATTTGGAAAAAGGGTCTTTCATATGTAATTAACGAATCTCAAAATGAGATTACCCTGGATTATGTGTGTAGGCCCAAAATCCAATGACGTGTGTTCTTAGAAGAGACGCACAGAGGAGAGACACAGAAAGAACAGAAGCCATGTGAAGATGGAGGCAGAGATGGGAGTGATGTAACCACAAGGAAAGCCAACAGCCACTAGAGGCTAGAGTTCTCCCACAAGCCTCAAGAAGGAGTATGGCTCTGCCAACACCTCGATGTCAGACTTCCGCCCTTCAAAACTGTGAGAGAATAAATTTTGGTTGTTTTAAGCTACCAAGTTTGTTGCAATTTTTTTGGCAGCCTTAGAAAACTCTCAGTCTTATTGGTATTTTTCTTGATCTTATGCTAAATTCTTTTTAATAAATTTTTTAAACCAAGTATTATCTACTTACTCAAGTATCATTACCTATTAATTTTTTTAAATGGCAAGTTAAGAAAGAACTCAACAGAAAAAGGGAATATTACTGAAGAAAGGAAGCATTAAAATGATGGGGAATAACTATGTGAGAAGCTTCTTGATTGTGAAATTAGATGAATGAGGTGGTTCTAGTTGTGTGGTTAAAAGGAATATTATCTTAATTAACCAAAGGAATTGTGTTCTGGCTGGTAGACCATATCTCGTATGTTAGTGTCCAGAAGCAAATTACAAACTCAATACCAATTTTGAATTCATCCCCGTCTATTTTTTCTTTAATATGGCAAAACCTTTATTTTTCAGCAAGAAGCAGACAAGAAACTTGGAGAGAATACAATAAATACTGCCTAGAGGTTTTTTTTTTTTATTTTTTATTTTTTTTTTTTTATGCTAAGAGCAAGGCACGTTTAATGTGAAGAAATGAGATTTTGTCTAAAAAAAAAAAAATGCAGAGCCAGGAATTATACCCAGAAGAGAAAAAGTAAATGATTTATCTTTATAGTAATCAAATTCACCAGGCTTACACACTAATGAGACATTTCTGAGCAGAAATCTGAGAACACTATAAAATCACTGGGAGAAACTAAACATATAGACAGATCACAGCACTGAAGCAGAGAGAGGTGATGGGTTTCTCTTTATACTTGACCCTATTCCTGTCAGTGTCCTTTTCTAATATGTTGTCTCATTTTTTTGAGTAAAAGTTCAATTTTCAGTTTTTACAGTCTGCATTTTTTTTTCAAGTCTCTTGTATTATCACCAAACCATCTTGTATTATTTGAATTTGTGAAAAAACTTTACAGGTTGTTATTTTGACCACAATTGTTGGACGTGTGTCTCGGATGACATATAGAAAGCAAAATCATGGAGGTTCTTAAATGGTATATATTTAGAGAAATTTTGAAAATGAATAACAAGCATTTCTGTCACCTGGCAATGGCGTGGTGAGTCACCATTCAGTGTATGCATTGCAGAGATTATTGTTATTGTTGGTAGTCAAGTTACTCAGGCTTTGTGTCCTAGTTTCCTCACCTCAGTCTGTCAGTGTAACAAGCAAATCTTGGTCTTCATAGGAAGTGGAGGAGGATAAAGGGCCAGTGTGGTGGAGGATGAAGCTATTTTTGAAACACAACCCATGTATCTTCAAGAAACAAAATCTGGCTAAAGACTTTTTTTTTCTCTTTTCTGAACATGCTATCCTCATAAACATTTGCAACGTTTTCTAAGTGAAGAGTATAATTTTATTTCCTGTGACCTACATTTTATTCTTAGACCTTGAAAGCTCTGTTACTAAGAGCTTTCGATAAAACAGAGAGATAGTCTTGGTTATGCTGCTATGTGGTAAACATCTAGGAATCTTGCTTAATATGGGCATTACAAATGATGGAGGGCTTGTACGGCCTGTACCATTGGCCATAAATAGCATTGACTGAGCATTTCATATATGCCAAGCTCTATGTATTTCTATGTACTGTCTCATTTGAGCCTCATAATAATCCGAGCAGGAGGGTACTCTGATCGATGCCAGCCAACAGATGAGTTAACAGCAATTACATAAAGTTAAACCGAGGTTAAGAAGACTTAAGTGACTTGCACGTGGGGTCTTAGCTAACTGGTAGAACCAGGACTCAAACTGCCTGACTCAAAAGCATTTTCTTAACAGCTGTGCTGTATTACATCCATTTAAGTACCTTTCACAAGCTATCTTGTGAGAGGCAAGTACAGCTTTGAAAATTATCTAACAAATGGAGCCCCCAAAAACCCAAAAACCAAACCCAGTGCTGTCGAGTCGATTCCGACTCATAGCGACGCTGTAGGACAGAGTAGAACTGCCCCATAGAGTTTCCAAGGAGCACCTGGTGGATTTGAACTGCCAACCCTTTGGTTAGCATCCGTAGCACTTAACCACTATGCCACCAGGGTTTCCAGATGGAGCCCATCCCTCTGAAATTATAATTTCTTGAAGTCCAAGCTATTTCTTCACAGGGATTTAGTACCTGAAGAATTCATAAGAGAATTCTGATTTTCACTAAAACTATTGAAGTTTGAAAGTTAAAGCAAGTGTTAAGTAGCTTCCAAAAAAAAGGAAGGCTTTTGTTTGTTTGTTTTTGTGGATGTGTGTGGTAAAAATATATATAACACAACATGTGCCAATTGGACAGTTTTTTTATGTGTACAATTCAGTGACATCAGCTACGTTAATCATTGTACAACCAACCGTTGCACAGCTATTACCAGTATCTGCTACCAAATTTTTCACCCATAAGCAGAAACTCAATGTTTTCTGAACAGTGACCCATCTTTTCCCCTTCCCTAGCTCCCCTGGTAACCATAATAAACTTTGTTTGCTATATATTGCTTATTCTGAATATTTTATCTAGTAAGATCATTCATACAATAGCCTCCTGCCAAAAAAAAAAAAAAAAAAAAAAAAAACCTAGCCTGCTTTTCAAAAGGTGGTGATAAAAAAAAGCTAATGTATTCTGATTGCCACAATCCACATGAATAAAAGTTTGTAAAGGAAAGGTTGCCTGTGGGAACATGCCCAACTTGGTGTCTACTTTGTTTTCTCACTCACCTCACTGTCTGTCTTGCTGTTTGTCTACCTCAGCCTCCTTCTCCCTCTGTCTCTCTCTCACACACAAACTCTCTCTGTATTTCTCCCACATATTTCTCATCTACTGTCTTTCATATGTATTTTCCTTTTTTTTTTTAACCAAGTCCACCACCTCAGCTATCCAGAGTTGCCCATAATAGATAGAGAATGCATATGATATGTATTACCAATTGTCATTGAGTCAATTCCGATATGCACTAGAATTAAAAAAATAAATAAATTGACTAATGATGACTTGTAGGATAACTTGTATCTAGACTAGTTTTTTTCTCTAATAAGTGGCATCCACTGCTTTGTCTGCCTTTCCTGAGAGTCATTGAGCAGATTAGGCCTGGTTATTATTATCAATTAGATATGTATTAAAACAATAAAATTTAGAGGTGCAAAAATCATGATAAATAAATCGTTCAAGATCATTAACATTATAATATCAGCAAAATAGAATTATCTTGATAAGTCTATTCAGTTAATTAGATAGAGTTATTGGAGCATTAGTGTGTTTGGAGTTTAAAGCTGTGACTCAGCGATTCAATCAACATGGATCAAATGCCCAAAGAGAGAAGTGTCACCAATTATGACTGAATAGAAAGAACACTGGACTTGCAGTCAAAGATTTAGAATATGGTTCTTCTTTTTATTAGCTGGGAGACCACTGACAAATAACAGAGCCACTCCAAGTAGCAATTTCCACATTTCTAAATTAGAAATACAAATGCAGATTTTTCGAGATTGTTAGGAAGATCAAAGAGGTAAAATACATTAAGCCACTTAACACATATTTTACAAAGATTTTTTTTCTTCTTACAAATTTGAGGAGAAACTGTCCCTATTTTCTCACGGGAGCATAGCTGCAAGGTAGCCTGGGGAATATACTCTTAATTCTGCATAGACATTAGGCCATCAAATGCTCCGAAACAAAAGAAAACAAACAAACACAAAAACCCATTGTGGTCAAGTCGATTCCAACTCATAGTGACCCCATAGGACAGTGGGGGTTTCCAAGGCTTTAATCTTTATGGAAGTAGACTGCCACATCTTTCTTCCAAGAGCAGCTGGTGGATTTGAACCGCTGATCTTTTGGTTATCAGCCAAGTGCTTAATCACTGTGCCACCAGGGCTCCTTATCAAATGCTGATGGATTCTATTATCGAGGAAAAAGTAGAGAAAGGACAAAGGGAGATCACTAAGAGTTTCTGCCACTACATCCGCCATGCTAGAAATGTAAACCGACTTGTAGAATTCAGAAATCCCAACTTTTGTTAAATATCTCCACATCAATTATAGTAAAAATAAATGGAGGTAGTGATTTGGGGAGAATTATTTTTACGTTTGTTTCAATTGTCTCCTCCACTCTTTTTTTTTGTATTTGTGTAAATAATGTCAGAACATTATATATTTTTCCAGATTTCTTCTTTACCACCTTGGTTTCCCACACACATTACTTCTTAACTTTAAAATTTACAAAAGGTTAGATGTACTTTTTGAACTCTTAAAAGTGGCCCTCACATGCACATATACACACACAAGTGCACACATGCAATTGTACATTCACACACACACACACACGATACAGAAGACAAGGCTGCTTTGTGTAGATTCTCACCATGATGTTTCTCACATTAATAGAAATTTTGTCTAATGTTAAGTATTCAGCAAGCTCTCTCTGAATCCTACCTTCCATGATAAAGAAAAAAATCAGCAAACTTTTCATTTCCTGAGTGAGCATTAATACTTAAATCCATGGATGGGAGCCCAGTTAGTTCATTACCAGATTTAATGGTTTTTGAAGGGATCAGTTCAGAAATCATTATAGATGATGGTTAAAGGATGAGACCGGGAATGTGTGAGCATTCTAGTGTTGAGCATTTGTTAAAACATCCATTAATCAGGTGTTAACCTCACAATTTATAATCATAAGCAAAAATGCAGCCCACTGGAAATAAGCCTTCTTGTTAGAATTATTCATTTGAGAATCAGTCAACCACTGACTTCTCTGACATCGAAAAGGCTGAGAGAGTACAGTGGGTGATTGCTCAGGAAATTTATGAGACCAACATGAGTATCGTTCACATTCCACAAAAGAAATACAACAAATCCCTTGCTGACAAAACTGGAGCCGTCACCAATTTTATATTCGAGTTTATAGAGGAAGAGCTTCTCCAAAGCAGATGGCTTGTTTTACCATAGGGGCTTTCCTATAGGAGAATCACTGAGGAGAATCACTTCAAATAAATCTAGGTTGGATACAAACTCTACCAGTTACAAGCTGTTTGACCTTGAAGAAAACTATTTAATCTTCTTGAGCATCAACTTTTTACCTTTAAATTTATGTAACCAGTTGTGTTTTTATTCAACAAATAGTTTCTAAACTCTTACTATATGTCAGGAACTATAGTTGGCTTTTGGAGTAGGAAAAATAAAGAAAAACAGCCCCTGCCTTCAGTGTGAATAAGGACATTCATCTCTCTCTGGTGGTGTGTGCATTAAAGCGGAGAGCATGTATGAACAATCACCACGATTCTGAAATACCCTGGTAAATCTCTCATTCTCTTTTGGAAAGAATTTTCTCTGGATTATCTTTTCTGATTTTCTACGAAGTAGCTACTAATCACCCCCACCTACCCTGAGTTTTAGGAAGACATGTAGCCACTCAGCTCAAGGTGAATTCCATGGGCTTCTTTATAGTTATGGGTGGCTGTGTAACTACGTCTGGCCAATAGGGTTAAGACAATGTGATGGGACAATTAACAGGCTTTGTCCCCTCAAAGAATGCATGTGTACATGTAGACACTCAGGCCCCTTTCTCTTTCTCCCTAGCTTGGAGATGACAAGGAATTAAACCTAGAGATGGAAGTCACATACAAAGAGTGGCAAACCC
Source organism: Elephas maximus indicus (assembly GCF_024166365.1). Classification (NCBI taxonomy): domain Eukaryota; kingdom Metazoa; phylum Chordata; class Mammalia; order Proboscidea; family Elephantidae; genus Elephas; species Elephas maximus. The sequence continues at coordinate 62,026,753 of NC_064829.1, forward strand.
ACATGACCAACATTGGGCCACTTCTAAACTGTCACTTATATGTTATTTAAGCTTCTGCGTTTCTGGTGTTTATTATAGCAGCTTGGTCTGTACCCTAATACATTGGTGACAAATACAGCTAGTAGCGTATCCTTTGCCTTCAGTCCTGGTAGAACATCACATGTTAACATTCATCACTGAAAAAGTTTTTGAAAAATCTCTGAGACTAGCACTGTATTATTTAAATATGTTTCTCTGATTATACTTCCCCACTTTATTATTTTTACTTTGAGTTAAATCGTCTATAATAATTACAGTGCAAGAAAAACTGCTTACACCTAAAAAGGAAAAAAGAAATCTTACTCTGTTGATAGCCCTCTCATTTCACGTAATACTCAATAAAATAGAATTCTTGAACAACAACAAAGCAATTAAGTCATTCTCTTTGGCATTGGAACTCTTTAGCATATTGTTTAACCATATTTTTTCTTTCATTAATCTTGAGGCCACCCATGTTAAAAAAAAGAAACATTGCTGTCGAGTCAGTTCTGACTCATAGTAACCCTATAGGACAGAGTAGAACTGCCCCATAGAGTTTCCAAGGAGCACCTGGTGGATTCGAACTGCCAACTTTTTGGTTAGCAGACGTATCTCTTAACCACTATGCCACCAGGATTTAGTTTTAATATTTGACAAAGTCTAGAATTGGTTTTTAGACAAATCCTTCCTATATGTCTGATTTAATTTTCCAGAATTGATCTTTGTCTTTTTCTGGAACACACAAAGACATTCTAGCTAGAGTGGGCTGAAGGAAAAATAACGTATAAAAACCATGATATTCCTTTCAGCAGTGTAGTGTGGCTAGGAGCACATGTGAATGTATATGACTCATGCTCAGCCAAGAGAATAGAATTTATATAAGCCAGCGAGTACTACCCCATCTGGATTGTTTCCTTAGGATTTTAAATACTTATTCCAGTGATATTGCTGTTCATAGTATCTCTTTGAAATCCTTGTTGGGAAAGAATTTCAAAAATTACAGCATATCCTTTTTAAATTCCTTATTTATAGAATTTTTTTTATTGGTGGTTTTGATTTAATAAAGCAACCAAAAGTGATTCAGACCCAAATCTTATAAATAAGATGAGCAACCAGGCTATAAAGCACTATTTCAGGTAAAAAGAAAAAAAAAAAAATGTAAAAATGGTGAGATCTTCTCTTTACTATTGGCTTGTTTTAAGTTTTGTTTTTTCCTTAAATGATATACTCAGAATAGCCAGAAGTAAACACCATACACATCTCCTGCCTTATCAGTTATTCCCGGGTAAGGCCCTCTGGTCAGAAGTGTAATTCCAGTCCACAATTTAAGAAGGAGTGGGGCTGGTGAGTGTTCAAGGAGAGACTGTGACTATTCGGAAGCACGGTAGTATTCCCTTTTGTAATCTGCAGAGTGTCATATGAAAGGTCATTCTCCATGTTATTCTGTAGGCCTGGCAGTGGTGAAAGAAAAATGTTTTTGGTCACAGCTACACCAGGGTCATGGTTTCTGCGAGGCTCTAAAAGGCAGATTAAGTATCAAAGAGAGTTGGGACCCTAAAAATTAGAGACAGTGAAGAAAAATTTAATTAAGTCGCTAATCAATAGTAATAAGAAGTAGCATCCTCTTTTGTCTCAGATCAACATGGGTCATAATAATAAAACAAATACTATATTGAGTATCTACACAGAATCTGGTTATTTTAAAATATTATATCAACAATATACCTTAAAGTAATAGAATTCACATTTGCAGATTAAAAAAAAAAATGAGTCAGAGAAGTTAAGAAATCACTCAAGAATATATACCTTTAAGTAGCCAATTTTGTGTCTAACCCAGGTGTGTCTAATGCCAGGGCCTGGGGCCCTTCCCCAATCTTGCATCTCCTTAGGGTAAAACCTGGCCTGAAAAAACTGTCCTCTGAGCCTGGAACCTAAGAGCTTAGTGATTCTCCATGAAAGCCAGGGGCCCTTTTAATTAAGTGAAGTTGCAGTCCTCTGCCTGTTTCCAGATTTGCAGCCTTTTTTGAATTTGTGTTTCTAAATGTTATCCCCTGGCTACTTACTCTCTACCCAATTCTCACTAAACAAGATGCTGAAAAAAGCCCAGCCTAACCACTTTGTCTCTCCCCAACTCAGTAGATTGCCATTTATTATTTTCCTTTGTTTAGTCTTTATGTGGAAACCCTGGTGGTGTAGTGGTTAAGAGCTACAGTTGCTAACCAAAAGGTCGGCAGTTCGAATATCCTTGGAAACCCTATGGGGCGGTTCTACTCTGTCCTATAGGGTCACTATGAGTTGGAATTGACTCTACGGCAGCGGGTTTTTAGTTTTAGTCTCTAAGCAGATTTTTTTCAAAAAATGCAGCTGTGTTATAATCCAGGTCAACTTAAAGCAATCATGTACACAATTCTCTATTAAAATCCAAATATTTACCAGTAATGTTGTAATTCAATATATTTTACTAGGACCCACAAGTCTTTTTTGCTTCTGATTTCACTGGCTTCCGTGTTAACAGTATTTTTTACCATGAATTTTCCCCCACGAATTTTGTTACTAAGGCCAACTTGTCTCAGTCCATTTTAAGCCCATTTTGTTTTGTCTGATTTTTTTTCTTTCCCTCTCTCACCCCAAAACCAAACCAAACCGGCTGCTGTCAAGTCAGTAATGGCCCTGTTGGACAAAGTAGAACTGCCCCATAGTGTTTCCAAGGCTGTAAACCTTTACGGAAGCAGACTGTCACATCTTTCTCCAGTGAAGTGGCTGCTGTGTTCGAACAGACGACTTTTTGGTTAGCAGCAGAGTTCTTTAACCACTGTGCCACCAGGGCTCACTTCTCACTTCTCCTACCCACTCCCCTCGAAATAGTCTAAGAGTGTAACTAAAATGCTGGTCGATTTTCTTAAAAACTTGCGGGAGAAACTATATTTGTTTCTGATCAAAGGGCCTAATGCTGTTGCTGTACCATTTATCATTGGTAGTTATTATTTTCACCAGGTCTTTATTCTTACCTAATTATTTCAACTTCGTTTCTCATGTTTTATTAAGTATGCGGTTAAAGATGGCTTCAATTTTACAGCCACCTTAAAATTATCATTAATTTGATGTCCCTTTTCCTTATTAACAAAGTTATTTTCCATCGAGTCATATTGTCCTGAGTTAAGTACGTACTCAAATGAGAAACAAACCCACATTTTAGAGCATAGAACTGAGAACCATGAGGATTTGAAGGTTTCATCAGTTAAGGCAATCTTATTGCTGTGATGAAAGAAACTAATTAGGATATGTATAAGACATTGAATCAGATACAAGGCAAGGTGCTATTTTTCTTATCTTCAGGTGTGATATAAGTATGCAGCCTATTAAATTAAACTTCAAGCCAGACTATAAAGTCTTAGTATGTATAGGTAGTGAGTTCCTACACCTTTGTAGGGAAAAATGGAGAAATAGCAGCAGGAACTCTTTACATTGAATCTGCTCCATCTGCCATTGGCATTGTCTGCAAGGCCTTGGTAACTACTAGAACACCACGAAAGAGAATGGAAACAGAGCTGTATAGGTACCCTGTCCAACATGGAAACCAATACCCGTATGTGACTATTTAAATTAATTAAAATGGAAAAAGAAATCAGTTCCTCACTCACACTATTCGTATTTCAGGTGGTCAATAGCCACTACATGTGGCTAGTGGCTGCCATATTGGACAGCACAGATATAGAACGTTTGCATCATTGCAGAAAGTGCTATAGAACAACATTGTTTTCTAGCATTCAGTGGGTTGTTTTAATAGTGCTCAATGGGTTACCTTAAATGGGGTTTCGTATGAGGGTAATGAAGAAAGTTGAAGCAACAGTACATAAAGAAATAACAACGATGATTATGAGTAAATGCACATATATATGCGTGAAGGCTGCAGGGTGCTTGAGTGTGTGAGTATCCTAATTGGCGTCCTGGGTAATTAAAGTTCAATATTCAGATAGCAAAAGTCATTGCCCAGATGAAGACAAAGACCTGAGCAGCAAAAGCAGAAGCTGACAGATCGAGCAGGCTACTTTACCATATACACATGTACGCACACAGTTTCAGACATCTGTTGAGCGAAAAGACAAAATCAAAGTATAAGATAATAATCACCGTGAGATATGCTAGAATACCATCATGTTAGGTGAAAACTAAATGGTATTTACATGATGTTGATGCACATTAGTAAAAAGTGAACATTTTAATTTGGACTCTGCTTAAAATGAGTCATAAAAACAAACAAAAAAAAACAAACCAGTTGCTGTTGAGTTGATTCCCACTCATAGCGACCCTATAGGACACAGTAGAAGTGCCCCGAAGGGTTTCCAAGGAGCACCTGTTGGATTCAACTGCTCACTTTCTAGTTAGCAGCCGTAGCTGTTAACCACTACACCACCAGGGCTTCCAAAAAAGACATAGTAAAGTCCAAAAATTATTTTTGTATATTTTCATTATCACTATGAGCTGCAGCCATCTGAACCGTGACAGGTTTGGTTTTTGGTTTAGTACCATCACTAAAGGAGCTCTGGTGGCACGGTGGTTAAACACTTGGCTGCTAATCCAAAGATAAAGGTTTGAACCTAACATCGGCTTCAAAGGAGAAAAGACCTGGCAATCTGCTCCAATAAACATTACAGCCTAGGAAACCATATGGGGCAGCTCTTCTTTATCCTACAGGGTCGCTATTAGTCAGAATTGACTTGAAGGCACCTAAAAACATCGACAGGACCATCACTAAGCTTGTGTTCTCTCATCTCTGGAATGGGAAAAATCAAAGCATCTACCTCTTAGGGTTATTGTGAAGATAAGTGCAATAAGGCATGTCAAGGTTGTTGCCTGGTGCATAGCCAGTTCTCGGTGAACCAGGACTCTAGTCGTTTGTACCAACATTTGACCTCTTCTTTATTGCCCCCTCAGCCGTTCTGTAGTCATATCCTTATCATATGTTCTCTTTTCATCATCTTCTCTTTTTCTATGCCATTCTATTTCCTTGTTCTCTTCCCCTGTCCCAGAAACCTAAAAGAATGAGTGAGGAAAGCAAGGAAGAAAATGAGACAAGGAAGTAAAGGAAAAGGAGAAAGGAAGTAGGTGCTGAGCAATTGATGACAAACAACTGTAAAAGGGAAAGACATTCTTTCCCCTTCAGTTCCTGACCAAAGCACATTTAATTTTAGTTAATGTTTGGTCTTGATTCTAGAGAGTAAGACTTTTTTTTTTTTTTTAATGTCAAAGTAACAATTTGTTTGCACAAGTTAATTTAATTAGCAGTAGTTGTGTTTCTTTTGGAGCCCATAGTTGGTCATACAATATTTCCACCTTGTCTTCTATTTCTTCTATTTAACTGTTTTTTCTTCAAGAAATGTGAACAAAAAGAGGAAAACCTGAGTGTTTGGTTGTATTGTCGCTGGTTAATTTCCTGATGTAAAGCTTTGCTGGGAAATCATTTCATTAAGTGCCCCATTTGTAAGCTGTTGCAGTGCTTCGTGATCTACGCATTTACTCAGTCACTTCTCCAACTCAGCAGGCTCCCTGCCAAAGCATACCGCACTGGTTGAAGCCAGCAAAGAATGTTTGTTCTGCTCTAACATAAAGACTGCTCTGCAGAATGAACCAGAGGAAAACCCAGACCTTGTAGCACCACGGAGGAGCACACCTCAGAACTACAGGACACTCAGCTCCTCCCGGTGTCTTCTCTGCCTGAGACAATTAAGACCAGGCCTCAGTCTCTCCATTTCTAAAATGGAAATGATTACGCCTGCCTATCTACCCTGTTACATTGTTGAGATCATTGACAAAAATTTATTTTAGAATCAAATGAAGGAAGATGCCAGATAAATCTGGTATACTCACCAAGGTAGACCCCAAAACTCTAAGCAGATTATTTTCAGTCCAAATAATCCCCAAACGACTAGTTAATTCATTAGAGGGGAAGAAAAGGGGGGACGGGGCAAGGAATCATTTAGAAGAGCCTCTGGAGCAAATGTCCTGCTTTTTCAAACCTCAAAGGAAGAGTCCACCATACCATAGGCTAATTACATACAATTCTTTCACCAAGATCAGAGCAAAGGGAAGGCAGTCATTTTTATCTGTGATGCCCTTTCCTCCCTATACCAAACATGACAGAAGCAGAAATTTTTTTCTCTTTCCCCTTGGCTTCCTGGCCTTAGCAACAATTTCACACCTCTGCCAGATTCAAAGTCTAGAATTCTTTCTTGATTTTTTCTTCTCTATATTATCTTTCCAAATATACCAGCAAATTATGTTGCTCACACCCGTCTTTTGTTCTTCATTCTTACTGTGTCAACTCCATTCAGGCCCTTGCAGTCTTTGCCTCGACAATTTCAATAGTCTCTTAAGTTTATCCACTTTTGAAATCTTTTTCATCTTTCCTGGACTATGCTGTTGTTGTTGTTAGGTGCCATCGAGTTGGTTCCCACTCATAGTGACCCTATGTACGACAGAACAAAACACTACCCAATCCTGCACCATCCTCAAAATTGTTGTTATGCTTAAGCCCTGGACTACATAGTTCAATCTAATTTCATGAAAGCACAGCTCTAAAGTTGCTTAAAATGTTTCTCAGCTCACCATCTCTTATTGAATGAAATACCAGTAGTACAGAAGATAAGAAGCCACACTTTGGAGTTAGGTGTTGTGCCACTTACCTATAAAAGGAATAATCATTCAGTCAACAAATACTTGTTGAGTACCTCCTGTCCCTTATTTTATTTAGTGGTTAACGTAAGTATTAAATAAGACAAGGGTGGTTGTAGTCCTGGTGGCGCATGGTTAAGAGCTTGGCCGCTTACCAAGTTGGCATTTCGAATCTACCAGCCGCTCCTTGGAAACCCTATGGAGCACTTCTACTCTGTCCTATAGGTTTGCCATGATTCGGAATCAACTCAACAGCGATGGGTTTGATTTGGTTTTTGAGATGGTTAACAAAGGTCTTAGCTAGGCATTCAACAATTGTAACTACTAGAAATAGAGGAAATAGTAGTAGTTGTTGTTGTCATCATGAAATTTCAATCCTAACATGCATGATACTACAACCATTATGAGTTGTTCACTTCCATTTGCCTAGTCCACTCCTTTTCCTCAATCTCTACTCATCAAAAGATTCAGCACAAATGCCATCTTCTCCACAAAACCGCCCTGATTCTAGAGCGTTGCGCTTCCATTCATTTATTCATTTATTTTACTCCCAACACAGCTTATTCATTAGAAGATTCACAAGGACAAATAAGGTTTTATTAGTCCTTATATATCCTAGGAAACTTATAGCCACACCTTTCACACGGTAGATGCTCAGTGAGAAATGAGGAGTGAATGAACAAATGAGCAGATGAAGAAGAATTGAATACGAATATGCAAGTGAGGGAGGGATATGTTGCTCAGTCTCTTGGGGTTCATTTTATATGAACTAGAGGTATGGGAATATGCAATATAGAGTCAAGAATTTCTGAGTTCAATGTTCATATTGAATAAGGACTTTTGCTATTTGACTTTCACTGGATAATTTAATCCTTCTGTGTCTCAACATATATCAATCAAACAAATATTTATTAAACACCTTCTACTTACCAAACGAGGAAACCCTGGCGGTGTAGTGGTTAAGTGCTACGGCTGCTAACCAAAGGGTTGGCAGTTCGAATCCGCCAGGCGCTCCTTGGAAACTCTATGGGGCAGTTCTACTCTGTCCTATAGGGTTGCTATGAGTCAGAATCAACTCAACAGCACTGGGTTTGGTTTGGTTTGGTTTACGTACCAAATACTGAAACATTTGTTTTAAAATTTTATTTTAACCCTACATCCGTCCTCATGATGGATACTAGCAGATTTTAAAAAAATGGTAATAATACCTTGATTTTTTTCTCTGGACTCAAATAGTTCCTCACGCTGACTAGGTAAATATCTGATGCCTGCAAACCTAATTTATGACAAATTAAGTTATAATCTGGCTATTCTTTGGACAATGTTCCTAGAGGGGGAAAAAAAAAAAACTCTTTATAAGGGTGCTAGTTAGATTTTAGTTAGATTAGCTATTAATGAAATTTGCAAAGGAATCTATGTAATGAAGTAGAATTGAATATATTATATAAATTGCATCTTTCTGGAATATGAATTGCTCATCCTTTAAAAGATCAATGCAATCAGCTGTATCTGTTCTCCACCCATTATACTTAATTAAACAGTTCATGTCCAATGAGGACAAAGGTGTCCAGTAATATTTACCGTCTGACAGTGATCCAGTGGCCTGTTCTCTATGCATGTGGTAGCCAGGTTCACAGCAACAAGCAGGTGTCTGCATTAGGAAAACAGCTACCACTCTAATTTTCTCTAATTGACTAGTTGGCAGTGCTAACAGAGAGGGCAAAAGATGCAGGGACATGGATCCTGGGCTCAGACCAGCACTTGGCATGGACGGGACCACAGTGTGAAGAACATAATCTATAATGAATAAGGGACGGTGGGCTGTCAATCTGGCACGTGTCATTGGCATTTAATTCCCACAAAATATTAATTAAAAATAATGATGTTCTTCCCACTGGCTTTTGTTACCAAATACAGCATCTTGATGTAGCCCCTGAGGAGCTGTCTGTGGGTCACATGACTCATTCCCTCAGCTCCAGAGCGCTCACAGCATCTCCTACCTTCAGGCAAGCTGCAACAAAAGCTCTGAGAAAAATGGGTTTCTCGCCTACAAAATCTCTGGGCAGGAGGACCCTGCCTTCTCCCCAGTACCTATCTCTTGTCTTTTATAACCCCTACAATCAATACATGTGCTTCTAGTCCCTTTTTCCTGGCCACGGAGAAGATACTGGCCAGGCGCCATCTGCTTTGGATGTGCAAAGAATTATTAAGTATTTCCTCAGCCTGTTCTATCCCAAACTGGTGTATTCTACAAGAAAGGTTAGCCAAACAGTAATGGAAATCTGGTCAATAATTTGACATCTGAGGACTCACTCTGAATTTTCATAATTAAAAATAATTCCCAAGAATACCCACCAAAATCCAAATTGTTTCAGCATGGTTCCATCATAGGGAATTCAAATGAGAAAATACCACTGCACTTTGCTTTTCAGAAGCAACTGGTAAATCTTCAAGCCTATATAGCCACAGTATTTCAGCAAATACAAAAAATAAGATTTACTGTCATAATTGTCATTAAGTGTTTTCCTGAGCAATGAGGTATGAACATAATGATTAATTCATTTTGAATTCATTATGATAATATTAAATGTGCTTAACTCATGTGATGCTTCTATGTTGTTGTTAGGTGCCCTTGAGTCAGTTCTGACTCATGGCCACCCTGTGTATAAAAGAAAAAAAAAAAAAACATTGCCCTTGAGTCCATTGCAACTCATAGCCACCCTACCGGAGAGAGTAGAACTGCCCCATAGAGTTTCCAAGGAGCACCTGGTGGATTCAAATTGCTGACCTTTTGGTTAAAAGCCATAGCTCTTAACCATTACGCCACGTGCCCAGTCCTGCACCATCCTCACAATCATTGCCATTGTTGTTAGGTTATTGTTGTTAGGTGCCATCGAGTTGGTTCCAACTGACAGAGACCCTACATACAACAGAATGAAATAATGCCCAGTCCGGTGCAATCCCCATAGTCGCTGCTATGCTTGAGCTTCTCGTTGCAGACATTGTGCCAGTCTATCTCATTGAGTGTCTTCCTCTTTTTCACCGACCCTCTACTTTCCTGAGCAGGATGTCCTTCTCCAGGGACTGGTCCCTCCTGATAACATGTCCAAAGTATGTATGACAAAGTCTCGTCTCCTCGCTTCCAAGGAGCACTCTGGCTGTACTTCTCCCAAAACAGACTTGTTAGTTATTCTGGCAGTCCATGGTATATTCAATACACTTTGCATTATATTCTTCAATATATTCAAATGCATCAGTTCTTCTTTGGTCTTCCTTATTCATTGCTTCCATAGAGCAATGCTTCTGTAAAACCCACTGCCCTCCAGTTCATTCTGACTCATAGCAAAGGGAGCAATTCTGGGCAGCTCTTTTGTGATTTCCTCGTTTTAAAGTTTAAGAGCTCTGAGCATGTGCAGGAAAATAGCTCCACATTGCCCTCCTGTGGTATGCTAGTAAATGACACTCTTCGTATGCATGGGAAGAAAACCTTCATTCTCCTTTCTTTGTGCCCCATTCATTCTTAGAGCATCCTTTCTCCTCCATACACACGTAGAACTGATGTTTCTATCACAATATAAAAGGGGATCAAAGAAATATAGCCTTTTGTCCACTGGTTAACCAATAACTGGGTAATATTTTTATTGTGCTGTTCAGGAATATTCAGTATTGGATCAAAGCTTTATGGGGACAAAAAAGATCCTATTGCTTCTCCAGTAAGTCCAAATTTTTGATAAAAGCATGCTACAGAGACCAGAGAGAGTCCAAAGGATTTTAACAAACATTGTGTGAGGAACACAAAAGAAAGCTCCTTGAAAAGGAAAGGCAGAGGAACTGTGGGGTTGTCCCAGCCGTCCTTATTACCCAGGTAGTTCTGTGTCTGGAGCCCTGGTAGTGCAGTGGTTAAGTGCTCAGGTACTAACCAAAAGGTTGCCAGTTCAAATCCACCAGCCGCTCCTTGGAAACCTTGTGGGGCTGTTCTACTCCTTTATATAGGGTCAGCGTAAGTCAGAATCAACTCAATGACAATGGGTTTGGTTTTGTCTTGGTAGCTCTGTGTTGCTTTGGAAAAGTCAGTGAGCTGTTCTGAGCCTCAGATTGCTAATTGAGCATAGGATAATACTGGACCAAAAGATCTTCAAGACTTCTCTTAGCTCTGTGCAACATTCTTATACCAGGTACAACTCTATTGCAAATCTTTTTACCTTTCCCAGGTCTTAGCTGTTGCCACTTCTTTTTTAAATTTAAGGTTAGTCTCCCTGAAATGTGGCGTAGTGGTTAAGTGTTATGGCTGCTAACCAAAGGGTCTGCAGTTCGAATCCACCAGGCGCTCCTTGGAAACTCTATGGGGAAGTTCTACTCTGTCCTGTAGGGTCTCTGTGAGTCAGAATCGACTCAAAGGCACTGGATTTTGGTTTGGCTCCCTCAAATGTATACATCATAGCTATGGCATTTAATGATTAGTGTAATTCAGTAGCCCAACAGCTAGTAGATTATAAAAACTCCAAGGTGTTTGCTAGCATATCCTGTACCATGGCTAAAAATCAAGTGAAAGAAGCTAACATTATTCTGGTGACTAGAGACCTGAAGGGTGTTCAATATTAGCACAGTTCAGCATTGAAATGACAATTAACTCGCATTTACAGTGAAGGAGAGATTAAGGAATGACGAATACTGCTCACAAGCCAGATAGAAACTAAATGAGGGGCATATATATTTGTAATTTAGATTGAGGCAAATACTCAACCAGTAAAATAAGAATGAACTAGTTAAGGTGGTTTTCCTTCTCTTTTTAAAATGAGAAATAATATGCACTCCCAAAAATTGCTAGACAACGATACAGTGATTTTACAGAAGTTTTTTCTGAGTGTATTGTCTAAGGAGGTAAAGTGGACAGGTGGGAGGTAGAGACCCGGAGGTGAAGGCTTGAATTTAGTGGCTCATGGACCATACTGACAACCTGTAAACTTCTGCTGTTAACCCTAAGTAAGAAGTCAAAAGCTTCCTATCACGTAGGACATCCTTGACTCAGAATTCTTACCTAAATATGTTGTTGTTAGTTGCTAGTTGCCATCAAGTTAATTTCGATTCCTGGTGACCCCGAGTGACAGAGTAGAACTGCCCCATAGGGTTTCCTAGGCTGTAATCTTTACAGGAGGAGATCTACAGGTTTTCTCTCCTGTGGACCACTGGGTGGGTTCAAACCACTAGCCTTTTGTTAGCAGCCACCAGGGCTCCTTAATCTAAATTAGAGATGTGAATATAAAACAATCACACTCAATCTTCTTTCATAATTGAACACGTGCTTTATTATTTTATTCTCACCCTCTTCACCACAAAATTTGAAGTTTCTACTTTGTTATTGGTGTAACTATTGACATTTTTGAGTATAAAAGTCCAGAGTTCATTATCTTTTTATCCATGGGAAGAAAGAAATACATACACACACATATATGTCTGCATGTATTTGTGCGTATATGAATCTATTCCAATTTATATACTACTGGCCATGGGCCTGGATTCAGTTCAGAGATATATTTTTCTTTGCCAGCACAAGTTCATTCTATTTAAATTATTTGCCAACATTTGAAAATTTGGTGATTTCACATAAAAATCTGGATTTCCAGAATATCTGACAATACTGAGGCTGCCTTCATATGCTAACATTATCTTGGAGCTGAATAGTTACTCTGCTCCTTAGATGATCTATATACTTTCTAAGATCTTCTCTGTCCTACTGTCTCTCAAACACTGTGGCTTTCTCTCTCTCTCTTGCTCTCAGTCTTTTTCTGTCTTTGTTAGTTTTAAAAACAAAAAAACTAACCCTTATAAACTTTTGAGTTTGGATCCCCTGATCTCTCTCTTGCTCCCTTGATAAAAAGATACATAAAAACCAAAACCAAACCCACAGCTCTAGAGTTGATTAGGATGGAATAGAACTGTCCCATGGGGTTTCCAAGGAGCGGCTAGTGGATTTGATCTGCTGACCTTTAGGTTGGCAATCCAACTCTAAACCACTGCAACACCATACATAGATAAATACAAATATATAGATGAATTAGATTCAACTCAAATGGCATTTGGCCCACAAAAAAAGGTAATTTCATTTGGTTCAACCCTAATGCAAATGTTCACATTATGGTTTGGTAGATGAATCATATCTTTGAATTCAGACTTAACCTCCAGTCTGGTAACTATAAAGTATATTTTTCCTAGTAGAAAAGTCTTTTGCTGGCCTACTAATTGTATTTTTGCCATTTCCCAACTCCTTCCTTGAGATGTTCTCTACTTTCTATCATCCTTCTACCTCAAATCCTACCTAACTCTCAAGTCCTAGTTCAAGGTCCCCTCTGCGAAAAGTCTTCCTGGATGATCCAATCCCTCGCTACTTTCTCAGGCCTCTACTCACAGGACACTTCTAAGCTGTATCACACACTTTAGCGCTTAATTTTATGTAGTTTTCATCATTTTCTCTGATCAGAATTATGTTAGTAACCTGAAAACACCTTTTACAAGTATTTTTAAATCAACAAGAACACTTAACATTTGCTAATTGATTGCTTCCTCATTAGTAAACTGGTTTTGATAACATAAATTTAAACAAGAAATATCCCCTTCTGGGAGCAAACAATTCACTGAAAAGAAGCTACTGATGACATTATCTATAATCTTATTCTATTCTTCTTGCTCTTTTGTGGCTCTTGAGTCATTGTAGTTTGAACATCAATATCTTTAAAATCAGTATTTAGATCATGTAGAGATTTGGTAACAAAAAATTCATCAAATCAGTTTTCACAGAACACTCTGTCAGAGATAAGCTCTCTTCTTTTATTTGAAATTTTAAGGTCAGTTTATTAAATTCAGTGATGAAAGTTATCAGAAGACTGTTCTCCCGAAATGTATTTTTTCTTAGAGTAAAAGAAAGGAAAATCCAAATGCTCTCAGCGCAGTCACAGCTGCTGTGGCCGTCAAGCCTCCCTGCAGGTGGGGACAGTCCATTAGTCAGTCGAGTCATCCTGTGGGTCAACAGGGTTGTGGTCTGGACCCTCCTTGTCATCCTCCAGGTCCAAGTCATCCAGTCTCTGCAAGAAAGGCTCATCTACCTCCATGTTGTTTCAGCATCCTCCAAGAATTAGATCTCACTTGTGTCAAGATTGTGATCTCTTTCCAATAGCTATAGCTTGTTCTTCTTTCATTCGTTTCTTTTCAATTTACAGAAGTTCTTCTTCAAACTTGGCCTTTCAACTTAAAAAAAATTTCTCAATTTTAAGAAGAGTGTCAACAAAATAATTGCTTTTCAGCTTCCACTTTTTTCTTTTCTTCCTCTGTTCTATTTACTCTATTATTTCATTTAATTTTTCTTGCACAGCTGACACTAAAGTAAAGCTTATTACCAGACCAAGGTTTCCTTCTGCCTGTAATGCTAAAACTTTTGAATCACCTGAGATCTCATTATCTGCTAGATTTTCTTGGGAGAATATTTCATAAAGGGGAGCTTCATCTGGTTATTTTTCATTGTACCTAAACTTGAGTGTAATCTGGGCAGTTTCATCATTTTTCCCAGCTTCAGGTGTCACAGTAATGGCAAACCTGGGTGAATTTTCTGATAACACCGTGAAAAAATCAGATTCTAGAGACTCCAACTTGTTGAGCTGCTCATCTCTATAATCTGTCATCAAGGCCATTGCCACTGCTGGTAGGTTTCCCGGAAGCCAAGGTGGTGCAGTGTAATAACTGCTGTAGCCAGAACCATGGGAAGAGCTGGCAGAGACCAAAGTAGCTCAGAGAGTCCCCAGCTGGGAGCCCCAGGGCCCAAAGCCGGGCTTAAACTCACTAGTTTTTAAAGCCTTTTATTATAAAATAATACTCAGATCCAGAAAAATAGATACAACAAATACATAGCTTAGTGAATTATCATGTAGTGAATACCCTTGTATGCATGATATAACTTAAGAAATAGAACTTTGTAGCTACCTTGTCATTCTCTCCTTGTGCACCATCCCACCACAGCCCACTCCCACCCATCCCCAAGTATAGCTGTAATTACAAACTTTATTGTCATCACTCACAGGTATTTATTGGCTTTACCACTGGAGTGTTTCATTTCTAAATACTAGCTTTACCCATCAAAAAAAAAAAAAGATACATCCTTTAAGTCTCTGCTAGTTTTATTTTCCCTACTATTTCATTTGTTTTTCTCTTCTCCATCCCCTTCTTTGATTTACTATTCACCTGTTGAAGAACACAGACCATTTGACCTATAGAGTTGCTAAGTCTGGATCTTGCTAATTGCATTCTCATGTGGAGTTCAACATTTTTTTTTTTTTTAATCTATTTCCTATGCACTGGCATTTGGATCCGGAGGCTAGATAAGACTAAGTTGATTTGATCCCTTTGTCAAGATTCTAGGGTGTAGTATACTCTTTCATCAAGAGGAGCATGAAGTTTGGTTGTCTGTCTTAATTTTATCTTAATAGTCATTACAGCTTAATGCCTAGATCCATTCACTCACTGGGGTTGCAAAATAGTGATATTTTAATTCTATCCCTTGGTTTTTATTTGTTAGCCAAAATAATGTTATAAGGAGATGTTTCCCCTCATATACTGTTCAGTTACACAGTGGAAGAGTTTATTTAGGACAGATAGAAATATGCTCAGTTCTTTATCCAGTGTTCAAGTTAATAATTTGGTTCTCTGTCAACCTCAGAAGAAACTGTTTATTTTTATCCTTTAAAATATCCTTATGAATTAATGGATTTATATATACTTGATGGGTTTCAATAAATTGAAAATCTCATCTTCATTGAAGCTCAGATTGTCCTTATCTTTGGCCAGTGGGAGCCTCTTCAAATTGACTCTTGAATCCATTTAATATGACTCTATGAGTCTTTCATTGCTTCGTTTCCATCTGGTTTCTCAAGATGATTCAGGCTCATTTGACATGTTTCCTACCTGAGAACAGGAATCAACCATTTTTCCAAGAAGTCTTTTAGTAAAATGTGAATGCTAGGATGCTCATTGCTACTGAGTCAGTGTTCGTAGGTCTTTCCCATGGACAGAACTAGGACAGAAATAAAATACCTTGAGTATGTACTGATTTTTCCAATTCAATTCTGGGAACACTATGTTGAATTAAAGTCCCATATTATATATGTGCCTTCTTACTCCTCACAAAGAATTTGGTTCTCAAGGACATAGTAGATGATAGAATTAGAATTTCTCACGATTACTCATTGCTTTATCCCATATTATAATAGTCTCAGAATAACGATAATGATATGACCATCACTAATAATATGGAAACACTGGTGGCATAGTGGTTAAGAGCTCCAACTGCTAACCAAAAGATCAGCAGTTCAAATCTACTGGGTGCTCCTTGGAAGCTCTATGGGGCAGTTCTACTCTGTCCTATTGGGTCACTAAGAGTCGGAACCAACTCCATGGCAATGAGTTTGATTTTTTTTTGTTTTTTTTAGTAATTATTGAAACATGGAATTGTTTTTACATATGCTGTCCCCATTCTCCCTTAATTTTTTTTGTGTGTGTGTGTGTGTGTGTGATTGAGTATATCTACAATATCAGAACATGTAGCCATTACCAAATGAAATTCCTCCCTTTTAATCCTCATTTAGTCTAAGTTTTTTTTTTTTTTTAGTCTAAGTTCAATATTTTTATTATTCACCAGCTAGCTATTAGGTTGAAGTTTTCTCTGGCCATTTTGGATGTCTGAAGCTCATTTTCTAGTAGTTCTAAGAATCAAGGAAACAATATTCTCTGATTGCTTGCAAGTTGATAACAGTTTATCTGTGCCTTTTATATTTAACTTTTTGTTGGCTATAAAATTCTTGACTCACATTTTCTTACCCTGAGTATCTCAAATTAATTATGCCAATTTCATCCTGTATAAAGTATTACTGCTAAAATTCTGATAATAATCAATTAAAAAAAATACTTCTTTAACAAAACACTTTAACTACAAAGTGAAGAGATAGCCTATAGACTGGGAGAAAAATTTGGGGAACCATGTATTGGATCAGGGTTTGATACCCAGAATATATAAAGAACTCCTACTACTTAGCAACAGAAAAACAAACCAATCAAAAAATGGGCAAAGAATTTGAATAGACATTTCACCAAAGAAGAGATACAATGACCCAATAAGCACATGAAAAGATGTTCAACATCATTACTACTAAGGAAGCACAAATCAAAACCAAACTGAGATACCACTTCTCCCACACTAGGATGATTAAGATTTTTAAAAAAAGAAAAATGAGAAATGTTGGCAAGGATGTAGAAAAATTGGAACCCTGTCCACTGCTGGTGAGAATGCAAAATGGTACAGCCACTGTGGAAAAGAGTTTGGCAGTTCCTCAAAAATTTAAACATACAACTAGCATATACTAACAATTCCACTCCTAGGAAAGCAGTGACACAAACAGACATATGTAAATCAATGTTCAGTGCAACACTATTCACAGTAGACAAAAGGTGGAAACAACCTAAATGTTCATCAATGGATGAATGGATAAACAAAATGTCATAAACAATGGAATATTACTCAGCCATAGGGAGAAATGAAGTCCTGATACATACTATACCACGGACGAAACTTGAAAACATGTTGAGTGAAGTAAGTCACTCAGAAGAGGACAAATGTGGGAGGGACGAAGAAAAAAGGAGTCTATTTTGAAAGCATTAAGTTTCTGTTTATGATGATAGAAAATTTGGCAACAGGTACTGGTGATATTTGTACAGCATGATTGATGTAATTGATGCCACTCAATTGTACCCATGAAAAACATTAAATTAGCAAATGTTATGTCATGTATATTTTTATGACAATTAAAAAAAATCTGATAATATAATTTCCCTCCCTTACAGGTCTTTTTTTTTTTTTTTTTGGTCTTTTTGCCTTAACGATACGTGTTAAGTCAGCAAAGTGTAATTCGGTATTTTTGTATGTTGTCTTTCTTTGGTTTTCTTCATCAAGTGCTCCTATTATCTGTATATCCTTCTCTAATTTTAGTATTCTCAATGTCCCTGGAATTCTTTTTTCACTCTTCCTTAATTTATTTTTGTTTATAAATATATTTTTATTCTCCTTGTTTTATTTATTTGCCCATCTAGTTTAGTCTTTGTTTGTAAAATGATTTTATCATTTATATCTAATTCTTTCTTGAGTCATACCACCTTTTTCTGAATTTATTTCTGTTGTGTATTACTCATCTCTTATATCTTGTATTTTTTTTCATGTTGCTTAGCTCATTTTGAAATAGTACCTTGCAGTTTTGATCTATTTTTCTTGTATACTTTGGACCTATTTTTTAAATCTGAGAGATGATATTCCTTTATTTTCCTTTCTCTTATAATTTTGTAAGAAATTTAACCTCAGTAATTTTCTGATGCTCATTTTTATTTGATTTGTTTTCCTGGGCTCTTAGAAGTTCAAGTAGCTTTCCTAACTACACAGGGTTCCCTCTTCTGTTGTTTTCATTGGATCATGTTCAGCAAACTAAGGTCTATAGGTCAAATCTGGCTCAGGTCAGGAGTTTTTGTATGGGCGAGCTAAGAATTTTTTTTTTTTTTTACTTTTTAAAGAGTTGTAAAGAGTTGTGACAGAGATCATGTGGCCTGCAAAGCCTAAAATATTTACTATCGGGATCCCTCACAGGAAGTTTTTCAAACCCTGATTTAGACTAAAAACTATGGCAACTTGCTTCCTGAGTTCCTTTTATCTGAACTTTCTCTTCCTGTAATTTCTATTGCTTCTGTCCTACTCAAATTTTAAGTCCACTCCCAGTAGTTTCTTCCTAATGTAGAATTGGTCCTGGATGGGCGATTTTGCAAGTCAGTCTGGAGTATCTATATTTACTGTCTCAAACTGGCCTGCTTCACTTTGCAGAGATACCTGCTGGTTATTTTAGGGCTATCCTGTTCTCAGGCTTGATCTCTCCCAGGGATTTCTCTTACTCAGATGCTGATAAAATGCAGCACCTAAAGCTGTTGATGGTTTATCCACACCCATTTATATTTTAGGGTTTGAAGACATACCTCCTCACCTAGTTTTGTTGTAAGTGTTGTCCATATGCCTTTGGTTTTCTATCTAGTCATTCAGTTTCTTTTTTTTTGTGGGGATTCAGGAAGATCAAAAACTATACTGCTACCACTGCCACCTTCTCCCTAGTAACCAACTCACTTTTTGAAACAACAGTTTACTTAATAAAAAAAAAAAAATAGACGATATTAAATTTGTTTTCAGAAAAAATGTTTTTCATGAGTATTTCAGTACACTGAATAAATCAACGTGTTCATTTTGTTTCTGTTTTTTTTTTTTTTTTTTCCCTCCAGAGTCAAGTTCTCATTACGTCATATCCCTGAAAGCTTTTAACAATGCAGGAGAAGGAGTTCCTCTTTATGAAAGTGCCACCACTCGCTCTATAACAGGTAAGCTAAAGTTCTTAACCCTCTTGTGACAAGGTCATAAATGAATTTGAGTTATGGTGAGAAAAGAAAATAAACTAATGAAAAATCAAACAAACAAAAAGAAGAAGAAAAGCAAATATATATATTGTAATGCCCTGAGCCTCCTGCCCTCCTTTGGTTTTCTTTAAAATTAAACAGCAGGAATTCATAGACTTAGAGAGAATATAGGTCTCTTATTCTCCCTTCTCTTGGTAACTTCATATTTTGGGTGCCCTGACATCATTCTTCACACTTTTGAGCAGCTTGTTTCACATCAGTGGAATGTAGGCATGAGGAGGGTGCCAACACAAAGACTGCCAAATATTCAAATGGACACTTTCTGCAGAGGGTCCTTCTAGCTAAGCCAACAAAGATGAACTGGTCTTCTGAGGCTGCTATGGACTAGGTTGAGTCACGCAGGCCTGAAGTTCTCCCCACCAGTGCCCAGAGCCTCTGGGCATTAAAGAGATTGGTTGCTTCAAGGGCTCATCACATCTAGGAATTCTTATTTGAGGTATACTGTGCCTATAGGCAGCACAGGAGAGGAAAAGGGCTCAAGGAAATGAGAACTGGATGGGTAGGAAGGTGAAAGTCAAGCTATTCATGGAGGTTATTTACTAGCAAATCTGGGCTTACTCCAAAATAGATAACTAACAGCTCTGTGGGGCTGTTCAGGGTCACTGGAGATCCACATGACGAGCCCCCTACCTAGATTTTTGTCTGAAATCTGAAAGCAAAATGCAAGAGAGCAGTCTCTTTAATTAAGGCTTTGACCCCATCCTCTCTCAAAATCAACAACCCTCAGACCTCACAACTTATCAGCTATATTTTTTCTTGAGGAGGCAAAAAAAAAAAAATTGAGAACAAGATTTAATAGCAAGCACCAGAGAGCATGAAAATGTACTGCGTGCCTCAGTAGTAAGTGCTGAGAAATAGGAACAAATGGACATAACACAAATAGTGGGATCCTGAAGCTTTGACTACTGCTCAAATTTACATGGACTTTGAGCAGTTTGTCCCCCAAAATCCACAAGCTCCATCAACAAACTATCTTGAGAACACAGTTATGTGAACTCAGCTATTGATTTGTATAGCACATCTTTGCTTTATTGAACTCAACCAGATTTTCTTATAAGATGAAGTTGTTATTCCATAGTCTCCTTGAATCTTTGGCCATAGGCTTTGAGGTCTATGATCTGTCTAAAGTGGTATACAAAATTTTGGATACATGTCAATATACATGTTTATCTATGGAGAGAGTATATAACTTTCATTGGCTTATCAAAAGGACTCATGACTCCCCCAGAAGGGTAAGAAGCATTACCCTAGAGAATATTTACTATCAAATATGTTATCTCCAAATACAGAGAGATGAGGCAAATAGAGGCCCAGGATGGAAACTATGACTTAATGTGATGGGTGAGTGTCTGGGATTTTCACTTACCCTTTTTCTCGTGCTCTAGCAGCAACAAGGTTATTTGAAAGATGGCAGACCACTTTGATTGTACCAGTGCTTCTCATAAACTTTATTCAGTAAGCCAGCCCTTTCCTGCCTGTGATAAAAGATGCTGACTTTGAGCATGTGATCAGGCCACAAGAAATTATTCTATGGCCAGCCTTTAGTTGTTAACCCTTATTCACTTACATAAACTAAAGCCCACAAGGAAGGGTAACAGAGGTGACAAATGAAAATGAGTATTTGAACAGAAATTAGTAGTAGTAGAGGTTGGAAAATTCAAATAAGCTAAAGGTACATTGTTCAGAAAGAACCATTTGAGACAGTATCAACTTCTTTCCCTTTAGCATTTGTTGTCCTTCTTTAATTCTCAGCATATGGCATGCCCAGAGTAGCTTTTAAATGCCAGTGATCAATCCATAAGACAATTTTTTCCTAAAATGATTCTTATCCAAATAAAGCTGAGAAATGAAATAATACCAAAAATTGAAAATTGTGTGTGAATAGACAACTCAAAAGCCAATAAGGGTTAGAGAGGAATGAATAAAATCAGGCCTTTCCACACACACACACACAAAAAAAGCATACACTTTCACTAGATGTGGTTGATTTATTACATTGTGTTTCTATACATCATGGAAAACAAAGCATGGATAAACAAAATCGCAAGTTAGGGTTGGGGAGAAACTCCATCAAAAGATGTGTTGTAGTACCACATGGGAGACATTTTTTGTTCCTGGGTTTCTGCAAAGTATTCCCATGAGCAGCCCTGGAAAAAGGCCAGCATACAGTAAATAAAAAATATATTCAAGGCAATAAGTGCATGGAGCTAAAGTAAGCGTTGGGCTCTGGTGTTTTCCACACACATGTGCTCATAGACGCTGGTGCACTCTGGAGCCTTATCTCATACTGAGCATACCAGCATTGAGCTGCCAAAAGGTCCACCAGGTCATGTGGGTTAAGGCTTTCATTGTTGCTGTAAAGACTTTCACGTTGTTATAAGAATACCACATTTTGATTCTCAGGAAAAGCAGAAGGGCAAGAGAATGACAAGGTGTGTTGTTTGCATTTGTTCATTCTCAAATGTTTTATCAGTGCTCTAATGAAGTACAAACGTGCTATTATGTATACAGTACAGTGTGAACTTTAGTATATTAACTGAAAATTTGTGGGCTCTTACCAAAAATCTATTAGGAACTGAGTAGTTTTCTCTTTTTAGCAAAAAGTGTGAGGCTCTATCTGTTTTTTTTTTTTTTAAACTTTGTTTTGTTTTGTTCTGTTTTACTCTTTTGAATATAACCACTGAAAATCATCAGCAAATAAGGAACCCAGGAGGAGAAAGAAAGAAAGAAAAAAAAAAAAAAACCGAATAAAGAAAAACAATGCTTTTCATTCAATGACTCAGTTTCTGACCTGAGAGAAAGACAATTGGCAATATGTCTTATTTAGAGCAGTACTGCCTATGAGAAGGTCCTGCTTTGATGAAAATATTCTATATCTGCACTGTCCAATGCAGCTGGCACTAGCCCCATGTGGCCATAACCTGTTACCTGTTGCCATCAAGCTGATTTCGACTCATAACAACTCTATAGAACACAGTAGAACTGCCCCATAGAGTTTCCAAGGAGTGTCTGGTGGATTTGAACTGCCAACCTTTTGGATGGCAGCCGTTGCTCTTAACCACTATGCCACCAGGGCTCCCATGTGACCATAAAGCAAAACCAAACCTGTTGCCAGTGAGTCGATTTGAACCCGTAGTGACCCTAAAGGACAGAGTAAAACTGACCTATAGAGTTTTCAAGGAGCATTCGACTTGAAAAATGGTGGATTCAAATTGCTGACCTTTTAGCTAACAGCTGTGGCACTTAAGCAGTATACCACCGGGGTTTCCCATGTGACCATAGAGAACTTGAAATTGGCTAGTGCAACAGAAATACTGAAATTCTTATTTAATTTTAATTAATTTAAATTAAATAGTCCATGTAACTAGTGGCTATTGTACTAGACAGCACAGCTCTAGAGGAAGTGAAATCAAATGATAGTCTCTAAAAAAAAAAAAAATCCCATAAAATAGGAGATAAAAGGCCAAGGGTAGAAAATTCTGAATTACGTAAATCCATAGATATATACCAACAAAAAGCATGGCTTGAAATTTGAGAGAAGTGTTCTGGAACTGACTTCAAAAAAACAAGATAACTAATCATGAAAAATACACCACCCTAAAATTCAGTATTGAATATTGCCGCTTTCTGAAGCAGAAACTCTACTTTTCAAAATGTTATAGATGATATAGCTGTGAAAGTTGATGAGCGTTTATCACCAAAACTAGGTTAAACTAAGAAGTAATAAATATGGTAGCCCACTAATATAAAACAAAAACCTCATTGCTGTTGAGTCGATTCCAAGGCTGTGGAAGCAGGCTGCCACATCTTTTCTCCCATGGAGCAGCTGGTGGTTGGAACTGAAGACTTTTTGGTTAGCAGCTGAGCACTTACGCCCTGCACCACCAGGGTTCCCTAACCCACTAATACAAGATAGGTCAAAGAAGCGTTTATAATTCACAACGCTCTTTCCATGTGTGTAGCACTTCTAGAAAGTCAACTAGAAATAGAAACGAGTAAAGTGAGACATCACCTACTTTAGTTTGGCAATACTATCTGCCAGTGAGCTACCACTGGACAAATGGCTGGGATCTTTGTAGAGGCAACAGTGTCCTCAGTGCCTTCTTCATCATTTCATAAATCCATTTGAGTTTAAAGGAACTTTAATAAAAAGAGACATCAAAGGAGATAGAGAAGCCTGAACGCCATCATTAAATTTTAAACATGCATTTTTCTTCCTCTCTCTCTCTCTTTTTTTTTTCTTTCCTTTTGTTCTCTTTTTGTTTTTGGGTTTCAGTTTTTTGCTCCAAAGACCACAGCCCAGTAAACTACTAAATAATTCATTGGAAAACAGAGTGATGAATAGGTGATAGACGTTTGAAATGCAGTGGACAAAGTGGAGTAATCTTCAAAACCAGCCAGCAGCCACTCTGCTTTGAACTAGGCCGTTTAAAAAACATAAGCTCTGTATATACAGGACTGCAGACTCATGACACTACGCTGGGTCTCATCTCCCAAAATGTGTGGACACATCTCATGGTCTGTTAGTGAGACTACACATTACATAATACAGAGGTTAACATTTTAAAATTTACGCGTCTTAAGTATGAAATAAAATGCCCCAAATCAGACTATTATTATGGCCGCAAAATACGCTTCTCTGATTCTGATATCCCCAGCATAAAAATGAGTCCAAGAATTTTCAATAGAATTTTGTTAAAAACATACGTCATTATGCAGATTTAGGTTATGTTATGGATCAATGCATGTGTATACCTCACTGCAAGCCTCATCAGTCTCCAGGTAGTTATTCTGTCTCCTCGTCCAATAATATAAAGTGTCTCCACTGAAAGGAAATTTTAGAGCAAGGAAGATAGAATGCAGCAATGCCTTGAGAGACTAAATCTTCCTAATTACTCTGCGTGAATGTAGGTACAATTAGACACTTCTGCACATTCTCTGAGGATTCCCAGCTAAGAAAACTTGCCCCACCAGATACTACCTGAAGCCTAATTATCAAATATGTATGGGACCCCTATGGACTCTGTCATTCTGGCTTGTTAGAATCACAACCACGAACAGGTTGCTGTGGACCTCAGGGTGTGTTATTCTTTATTGTCTGCTTTTTGTCTAAAAAAAAATATTTATGTGCATATAAGTTATGTAAGCAATGAAAGCATTAGACAAACCAAATCAAGTGAGAGACAGGAGAAAAAAGACACCTATTAGACAAGTATTCATTTCTTCACAGAAGGAAATTAATCAGATACCCCCAAAAGGCTTTTATTATTGCTGTTTTAAGTTATTTGTATAAAACTGATAAGTTCTTTACTACATCTTTCAAGAAATGATGTGCAACATTACAAGAAATGGAATCTTAAAATATATTACTAGAAATGAGAGCCAAACTGATGAAATCACTCTAAGGAAATGAGCGAATCTTAGAAAATAGTTATTTTTGTAATATAGCAATACTGTTTCCGATGTGTTTTCTGATTGAATTAATTGCATTTTTTTTCTGTTCTTCTCATATTCCCTTTCATCATTATTGCCATGCATTTAACTCATTGTGATGTGTGACCACTGATATTTATTTTTTGACTTTTCTTTGCGTATTTATTTGTTTCATTTGGTGGATTTTGAACCCAGATCCCACTGACCCAGTTGATTATTATCCTTTGCTTGATGATTTCCCCACCTCGGTCCCAGATATCTCCACCCCCATGCTCCCACCAGTAGGTGTACAGGCTGTGGCTCTTACCCACGATGCCGTGAGGGTCAGCTGGGCAGACAACTCTGTCCCTAAGAACCAAAAAACATCCGAGGTGCGACTTTACACTGTCCGGTGGAGGACCAGCTTTTCTGCAAGTGCGAAATACAAGGTGAAGTTCTTGTGGGTAGTATGCAATTTAAAATGAACTGTCGTTTGTTTAATACATTGTTTTCAATAAGGCCCTGGACTGTCATGATTTGACTGCATTGACACTAAATGCAAAAAGAAAGCATTTTAATAACTATCTAAAATTAGCACAAAAATATTTGTGTCTTCAGAAACAATTCTAAGGTAAAAAAAAAAAAAGCTGCAAAGTGTTATTTGCAGTCCACCAGATGCTGGTTTTGTATAAATAATTTTATTCTGGACAAGGGAATGTCATTTTCCTCTGAAAATAGCAGGACTCCACATTAATTGTCTGGATAGCTTTTTTTTCATTTGGGATATAGATTGATGCCAAAAGCAAGCCTATTAATACCACAGAGACCTATGTTACAAAGAGAATGTGTCTGGGAATAGAAGACTTTAAGATAATTTTTTAAAATCTTCATGGCATTCTTAGAAAGCATTCTATGCCATTATCATCTACTTCCTGGTTTAGCCTTGAAACACCTTCATGTGTTAAAGAAAGACCACTATCCGCAGTTCCCTTGAACGAATCTCAATCAGACCAGCTCCCTCATTAGTGTCCCCGTCACTCTATCATCTAACATCTTCCCTAAGAGCTCTTTGCTGTTGTTGTTGCTATCCGCCATAGAGTCAATTCCAACTCATAGAGACCATATATAGCAGACTAGAACTGCCTCATAGGGTGTCCTAGGTTATATTCTTTACGGGAGTAGATCACAGGTCTTTTCTTCTGCAGAGCCACTGGTGAATTAGAACCATCGACCTTTTTGTTAGCTGCTGAGTGCTTAACCATTGCACCACCAGGTCTCCTTTAAGAGCTCCTTAGGGGTGCATATTTGAGGCACTGTTCTTCAGTCTTAGCAGCTCTAACAAATACTTAAATACGGGGATAATTATATCACCGCCTAAGCTTGCCATGGTGTTAGCATATTGAGATAAAACATATTGTAGACAAAAACTAGAAGTTCAAGAAATAATTATCAAACACTTACAATGTACCTTGAACTGTACTAGATTATAGAGGCAT
This sequence comes from Elephas maximus indicus, assembly GCF_024166365.1. Classification (NCBI taxonomy): domain Eukaryota; kingdom Metazoa; phylum Chordata; class Mammalia; order Proboscidea; family Elephantidae; genus Elephas; species Elephas maximus. The sequence continues at coordinate 62,052,891 of NC_064829.1, forward strand.
TTTATTTTAAAAGAAAACATGGTTTAGTTGTTGTTACTTATACTATTACATATAATTTTGGGGTGAGTTATACACTAAGGTCCGCACATATACTTGAAAAATCCATAAGTTATTCAGGTGAGATAATATATGAAATATTTGAAACTTAAAGCTTTATAAAATGGTGATTGAGGTAAAGAAGGTAGCTTTGAAAATAAGAGCATAAACATCACTCAATAACCAAGAAATCAAAGAGCTCAACCCTGGCACTCTAGCGTCTTTGTACTTCTTTATACCCCCTCTCTTTAGCATTCTCCTGGGGTAGCTTTCAGGGAGAATTTGGATCTCTGGATGCTTTAGCTAATATTCTTTCCGCTGAACCACTGTCTTGCTTAATCCAGCCTCAAGCCAGTGGCAACTTGGGGAGATGAAATATCCTTTGGGAATTTCTGATTGCAAAGACCCTGGCGATATAGCAAAATCCCACCAATAATTCTCTAAGTCTGCCTCTTTCTGTCTGTAGCCATGCTGGATCTGCTTCTAGTCTCTTTCAACTCTGAAAGTGCATAAAAGTCACATTTTGTCATAAATCAGTTTTTAGTTGAAACCATTTAAAAAACCGTTTTCTTTGGTACTGCTGTCCTGCTAGGCCAGGTATTTGGAAAAACTCTCCAGGCAAGTCCAAATAGTGTCATTGATATAAGATATGCTGTAAGTACCCTATCCATCTCCTTACAGTATTAGATTTAAAACTCAGCAAAACTATAAATAAAGATAACATTATCGGATAAGACAACCAATGAAACATATAAGAGCATTAAAAAAAAAATTCTCTATATAGATTGCCCAAATCTAAGTTTACTTTAAAAAAGATGACTTTTTCCACTTTAAAATTTTATGTCATAATTACTATACTTTGGAGGTACATTCATTTCACAGAATGGCCATGGCTACTTTGCCAGAATGTGAAGTGTTCTGAAGGACAATGATCTTTCTCTTCAGAATGGCCTGAGCACCAACATTTCTTGAGGCAAATTATTTCAGTTGACTAGTTCGTGCAGCAGACACAGAACTATTGAGTCTCGGAGAGTATGTCTATAAAGTGAGTCCCAACAAAAAAACCATGTACTGTAAGGAGCAGCCGATTGCTCTCATGGTTTGAAATTTGGGAATAGAAAAAATTAAAAAGAGTTTAAACTGTTCCTCACCCCATAATATTCCCTGATCTAAGGCTCTCGATTAGTAACATGCCATCTCTCTTTCCACACTATACATCCACACCCTGGGAAGAGAAACTCTTATTTGGAGAGACTTAGATAGGGTGGATAAACCAAAAAAACCAAACCCACTGCCATCGAGTTGATTCCGACTCATAGTGACCCTACAGAACAGAATAGAACTGCCCCGTAGAGTTTCCAAGGAGGGTGTGGTGGATTCAAACTGCTGAGCTCTTGGTTGGCAGCCGTAGCACTTAACCACTACACCACCAGGGTTTCCGATAGGATGGACAGCTAGGCTAAATCTAGAACATATCTGATCCACTAGAAAGAAATGCAAAACATTTAAATTTTACAAATAATAGTAACAAATCTTTGGTTTTACATTTTGTCCTTTTCAAACTTCTGTCATATATATATATATATACTACCACAGCTTTATGAGGTAGGAAGGGTATATGCAAGACACTGGGGAAAAAGAATACATACATGAAGCCCAGTGACCCAAGATCAATAGTTGATTTTGCTGCATCATGGTATGTGACTTAACTTGCTCAACCGCATTTTTTATCATCTATATGATACAGATAGTCACACCTACCATAAAAATAATAGGTAAGACTATGCATAGTGGTGTGAGTATCTATAAAAACATAAGGGTTTGCATGACTTGACAAAAATTCCCCCTTCATCTAGATGGAGCTCAGATGGTTTGGTCTGTATAATCACTACTTTGTATAATCAGAAAGATGGAGTTCCATCAAATAAAACACAAGGGGGATGGGCGGCTAGTCTCGAAATGCTATATATAACTTTCAGTTTTGCTCAGTCACATTTTTTCTCCAGGGCTCTCCCCCCAAGAGTACCCTTCTACTTCACCCAGTCCCACCTCAAGCCATAATCCAGACACTCATATTTTAATGGTCCAAAACTCTGCATTGACTTTCTGGATCAAAAAGAATAATTTTCTATAATATCTTTGCTACTAAAGTATTTACTCACATGATGTTATACATTTTTCCATTCAAAATACATTTCTTGACTATTGACTAGTGTTGACTAGATATAGGGTGGATGTTACCGAAGACACAAAGTTGAACAAGACTCAGTCTCAGCCATCAAGATGCTTCTAACAAGTAGGGAATATAGCACATGCCTAAAATTATACATAGTATAGAACAATGTTTGAAATGTTACAGTTAATATTTATTTAATGCTTATTCTGGGCCAGCCACTATATTTTCCTCGACTTATTTCACTCCTTGAATAATGCTACAAGGCCAGTACTACGGTTGTCTCCATTTTACGGCTAAGAAAATTGAGAGTCAGAAAGGTCCTACCTGAGTCGTCTATGCTCACAAAATAACTGGTCATGATTTTTAAAATATTTCTAGGCTTGATTTATGATGAGTGGGAGTGTCCCATGAGGTTTTAGAGAAAACTTAATAAATTGATAGCACGTATAGAATGCAAGTGTGTCATTACAGAATACAAACAAGGATGGTATTGATTAGTGTCCTCCCAATACGCCAATGGTGTCTATGCTCAAAGAGAACGATCGTACTGTCTTAAATGAAATATTCCTCATTGCCTTATTTACCCTACTATTTCCATTTCTAAGGCTTAGAGAATGGGGTTCATGACAGTACAGGGCAAAATAGAAAGTTATATATCAGCATTTCAAGGACTAGCTCCCTAGCCCCTTTGTGTTTTATTTAATGGAATTCCATCTTCGTGATTACACAAAATATTCTTAGGTTTATTTAGGACACATGTTTTTACAGCTATGTTTTAAGGAGAACTTCTGATACATGTTTACGAGGTAATCATTTTAATAGGATAAATGGTCTCATCATCATTACATTCTTAGTGCAGTTAAATATTTATTTAATATTGTAATGAAAGGTAGGATTTTCATATCTGTAGCCTAAGAAGAATTCATAGTAGTATAAAAAGGGTATACCATGCGAGAGTAGTGAGAGAGAAAGTGGATATGACATAGATGGGGAAAAAGAGCTTTCCTTGATCTTCTAGACATAGATATATAGCACATGTAATAAATAAAAAAGTAAAAGTAAATAATTAACTCTAGAAGAAGATCAGGATCTAAATGCCAAGTATAAATTGATATTTAAAAGAGGCATAAATTGTGTCAAAGTAGCCTAATCATATGTAAAATATCCATGAACTTGAGAGATCCTGTTTTCTTTAGCACCACCTTGATCTTTTGAAGAAACAAAGATAAATTACTTGTTACTAAAATTCCTTTAACCTGTTGTTTAAAAGACAACAAATAGTTTCAGAAGATTTAAGTTATATTAACATTTACTTTTCATACCAGTGTAATTATTTAGAATTTATCAAATTTGTCATTCCCTCCCTGATCAATTGCTCCAGTGACCATATTTTAATGTTTGTTTAACATGAAGTGCATTTATTAAACATGGAAAAAAGTAGAACTCTAATAAATTAACTTTGTTACCAAAGACACAATGAACATAATAATGATAATGTATATAAAATATATAACATGAAAACAAATATTTGAGTTATTGTAAATTAAATTAAATTCAGCACAGATAACCTCAAAAATGGAGTCCACAAAAGGAAGTGGAATTTGTCCTGTCACTGAGGTTATTGTCTCACTTGGGCTAGCTGCTCCTTTGGAACAACATAACACCTGATTCTACTGATCATGTTTTGGGTGTACAATCAGTCAGTGTAAACTGGTCGACATGAAGAAAGTAAAGCTCATACCGTGGCCTAGCTTTTCTCCCCTTTGGAAATAGGCCCCCCTTTTTTTTTTACCGCAGTAAAATAGTCTTGATAGTCTTTTTGCATGTCTTGGATTACCAGTTGATAGAGTTCATTCGTTTCTCTTTGCTTTTTTCCCACTGGTATAGTCAGAAGACACAACATCTCTGAGTTATACAGCAACAGGCCTCAAACCAAACACAATGTATGAGTTCTCGGTCATGGTAACAAAAAACAGAAGGTCAAGCACATGGAGCATGACTGCACATGCCACAACGTACGAAGCAGGTACGTGAAGAAGTACTGTTTTGAATATTCTACATTGGCAATGGCGTTTCCTAGGTTCTCCGGAAGTTGGAACATATGCACAGTATGATGTCTCAATTACACCTCAGCAAAACCCAAACCTAAACCCATTGCCATCCTGTCAATTTCAACTCATAGTGATCCTAGGGGACAGAGTAGAACTATCTCATAGGGTTTCTAAGGCTGTAATTTTTACAGAAGAAGACTATCATATCTTTCTTCTGTGGAGCGGCTGGTGGGTTCAAACAGTCAACCTTTCTGTTAGCAGCTGAGAACTTAACTACTGTGCCTCCAAAACAAACAAAAACCAAATCCATTCTTGTGGAGTCGATTCTGACACATAGTGACCCTTATAGGACAGAGTAGAACTGCCCCCATAGAGTTTCCAAGGAGCAGCTGTTGTATTCAAACTGCTGACCTTTTGGTTAGCAGCCAAGCTCTTAACCACTGTGCCTCCAGAGCTCCTTAATTTCGCTTTATCCTACATAAAATATTTTGTACTTTATAGTTCCTAGCACTTTTTTGTTTTTCCCACTCTAGAAAAGAAGAAAATGAGCCTCTGATAGATTAAATAATCTGAATAAACCATTAATAAATAGCTTCTTTAAAGTGTTAATTCAGTTGATCAGATTATAAATCATCTTTTTATATATTTAATCTAAGGCAGGAAACAATCTATTGAACTCTATCTGTTATGAGTTAAATTGTGTCTATCAAAAATATGTGTTAAAATCCTGATCGTTATCCTGTAAATATAAGCCTGTTTGAAAACAGAGCTTTCTTTTGTTATGTCAATAAGGTCATACCAGGGTAGGGTGGTCCTAAACCTAATCACTCCTGTTATAAAAAGAGCAGAATAAACACAAAGGTGCACACAGAAGTACAGACAACAGAGACAGATGCAGCTACAAGTCTAGGAATGCCAAGGATTGCTGGCAGATACGAGAAAGGAAGAGAGAGGCCCACAGAAAGAATTAACACCGCCAAGACTCTGATTTGAACTTTTAGCCTCCAAACTGTGAAGAAATACATTTCTGTTCCTGAAAGCCACCCACTTGTGGTATTTTTTGTTACAGCAGCCCTAGCAAACTAAGACACTTCCCAAACAATTGTTTTCAAGGAATACACGTGGTAGATATTTGCTATTTTGAGAGAAATTAGATACAAAATAAAACATTGCATTACAGCTGTATTCTAATGAATGCTTGCCCTAAATAACCTCAGGCGGATATGATAACAGTGTCCCAAGTGGTCATGTTCATGCAATTGAAATAAGGCAATACAATGGAATACCTTTATGCAATTTGAAATAGTTCAAATTTAGGGTGATAAAATTCACTGTAAATTTTACCAATCGCATTTACCATGGATCATAAATGTAGAGTTTATACCCTTAACAGGGATGTGGAGTACTTAGCATTTATAGTTCACAGAAATGCAACATCTGGAGAATGCAGGGTTTAACATATTTCTTAATTGGTTTTATCATATTTGGTGTAAACTAAATCATACATTTTCAAAATTAAAGAAATAAAAAATTTCTGCCAATAATGCTCTTTTCTCCGGGTAAGCCGAGTTTCTCTTTTTAGGATTTGTACAATGGCATTACAGTTCTAATTTTTGTTTCAGGTCACTACATTAACCATTAGAGAGTTCGTTGTGAATATTTTTACATTTGGGGTACTTCTTTCTATAACAGGTTTTCTAGTTGGCCTGATTTAATTTCAACACCCTCCTTTTCTATTTTGTATGCTTTGCATACATTAACTCTTCCTCCCAGGATCCTGCTCTGGAAGCCAATGTTCACACTCTCTTCCCAACCCCATTCACACTCTCTTAGGAAGAATAAAAACAGCTGAATGAGTTACCTGCTATGAGGAGAACAAAGACCTTTCTCTTCTTTTTTACTGGAAAGGAGATGAAAGGAGTTAAATGTAAGAAATTTGGTCTTCCCTGAGTGAAAATAGGGTAATAATTTCCTCTTAACACACAAATTCATTCATTTTTTTTTCTTTATAAAAGTAAAATGCACACCGAAACCTGACTTGATAAATGCACCCTATAGATTTCTCATCAACTGCCTGACCTTATAGGTACACGGATTGTGAGACTCATTGCCGACAAAAAGATATTAACTTGAAAGGTGGTTAGTAGGAAAGATGATTGTCAAATCGGATAATGATCCAGACAAAGGTGTAAATAGCATGTGGATGAGATCCCTGGGTGATGATGAGAAGCAAGAAGTAATTCGCAAGTGTCTGCAGATTTTATAACTGTGAGAAGGAAGTAAAGTGAATGAAATGACTAGGAGGGTTTGCTTCTAATTCTGCAATAATGTAAAGACTGTATGGGGTTGCATTGCTATGCCCTTGTGCTGAAATTGCTCATGATAAAAATAACAATGGCTGGCAAATTCTTGAAATAAAACATTTCATTCTGTTGATGTGATAAATCCTTCGTTTTATTCTGGTAAACTTAAGTAGCATAAAAACAACTGGAGGAACACTGGGCAGCTTAAAGAACTGAAAAATTCAAGGAAATGGACCAAACCAAACCTATTGCCCTCAAGTCCATTCTGACTCGTAGCAACCCTACAGAATAGAGTAGAACTGCCCCATTAGGATTCCAGGGAGCTGCTGGCAGATTTGAACTGCCAACCTTTTGATTAGGAGCGAAGCCCTTAACCACTGTGCCACCAGGGCTCCCAGTATTACTCCCAGTATCTACAGATCAGTGACTATTGGAATGACCCTCCAAGGTACTGCTATTTCAATAGTTTGACTCCACATGTTTTCCTTCCTTGTATCAAGATTCAGTTTCCCAGGAGTGGGAATCCGATTGGCATTTCTTGAGTCATGTGGTCACATAACTTAATAGAGAGTGGAGCAAATACCATAAAATTCCCAATTGATGTTCCTATCAAGCCCACATGAAACAGAGTGGAATTTGTTCTCCAAGGGAAAAAGCTGAGCGCCTCTCTAAAAAAGGAAGACATGTGGGGTGCTGGGCAGTCCAAGCAACAGATGTCTACTACAGCTTCCATGGCTGGAAATCTTCCAGATCATTAGTGTTACCTTTCGTTCATGCACTTAATGAAGAAATTTGAGTGTAGTAAAAATTATTTTCAAGCCAGAGAAACCACTAGGCAGTGCTTTGTCCAGTGGACTGAGGTACTAATTATGGATTTTCATTGATGTTCAATTATACTTGTAAGGCACCGGGACTGGCACTTGGTATTAAAGTAAATAGTACACAGGCTGTGTCTTTGAAAGAGTTATAATACAATGAAGACAAAAAAAGAATACCTGAAGGCACATGAAAAATTCAGTTACAGAAAATGGAGAAGTTGAAATCAGCAAATCGAAGGACCTAAATCTGTCTAGAGAAATAAGAGAAGGTTTCACAGAGGAAGTGATGTTTGAACTGTGGCCTGAGTGGCTTATCAGTTACCTATTCCAGGGCCTTCCAAAGGGCAGGAACAAAAAAAAAAAAAAAACATGTGCAAAAACATACAAGCTGGTGTCAGAGAGGCAGTGTATTCAAGAGATGCTTATGAATAGTTTAAACTTTAAGAGCACAGCCTTCATGGAACAACGGAGGGAAATGACACTGTAAAAGAAGCCAAAAGAAAACCAAACCAGTTGCCCTCGAGTGAATTCCAATGCATAGCGATGCTGTAGGACAGAATGGAAGTGCCCTGTAGGGTTTCCAAGGAGCAACTGGTGGATTCCAACTGCTGACCTTTTGGTTAGCAGCCAGACTCTTAACCACTTTGCCACCAGGGCTCCAAGTGGTGCCTAAGGCCTGGTATTTGTTTATTATTTATTATTTATTTCTTTACCTTTAATCCAAAGATGATGGATGGTCATTGAAGAAGTTTAAACCAAACGATATCCAGATCAGATATATGTTCTTAACAGATCATTCCAGGTGGCATTCTAGAGATTGGAGAGAAGCAGGCCAGAGACATTCTGCTCCATTTAGTAGGGATCATTAAAGTCGTCAAGGGCACATTCTCTTCCAAGTATTTCGAAATAGTTTGACGCTCATATGATAGAAATATTTAAGTCATTAATTCCAATAATAGCCTCTCTATTCACTAACATTCACGTGGCTTAAGAAAATAGAACTTGTATAACACCCGTCATGGATTGAATTGTGTCCCCCCCAAAATATCTGTCAACTTAGCTAGGCCATGATTCCCAGTATTGTGTCATTGTCCACCATTTTGTCATCTGATATGATTTTCTGATGGGTTGTAAATCCTACCTCAATGATGTTAATGTGAGGCAGGACTCAATCTACAAGATTAGGTTGTGTCTTAAATCAACCTAATATAAAAGAGAAAAGCAAGAGGGGCGGGGGGAGGACATTTTGAGTTATAAAAAGAGAGAAGCAAGTAGGGGAGGGGAACCTTATACCAACAAGAAAGTAGAGCCAGGAGCATACATCCTTTGGACTCAGAGTCCCTGCACTGAGAAGCCCCTAGACCAGAGGAAGGACCATCCCTTAGAGCCTAAAGAGAGAAAAAGCCTTCCCCTGGAGCTGGCACCCTGAATTTGGACTTCTAGCCTCATTCTCTTTGTTAAAGCCATCCACTTGTGGTACTTCTGTTATAGCAGCACTAGATAACTAAGACAAGCCCTGAAATAGATTAATTGTTGGATTTGTTTTTAATGACTAACCTTTCAATGTATTGAGTAAATATTAAAGTTGTCAAGGATTTCATTTTACTTGCATCCACAATTAATGCCCATGGAAGCAGCAGTCAAAAAATCAAATGATGTATTACTTTGGACAAATCTGCTGTAAAAGACCTCTTTAAAATCTTAAAAAGCAAAGATGTCACTAAATCAATAATTTCTTTTATAAGGATCAACACAAATCTGGTTCCTATGAGGCAGAGGTTAAATGTTTCAAATGTCCAACTTTTCCAAACCAGTATATGACTCCATCATCTCTAACATCAACTACTCTCCCCTCACCTCACTATTATCCCTTCCCTCTTTGGGTTTGCTAATTTGCTGCAACATGTCACAGAACTCATGAACTGTGCTCAGAGTTAAGTGGTTTATTAGGGGAAGTAATGAGGAAAACTCAGGATCAGAGTCAACTTGGAAGTAACAGGAACAACAACTCAGGATGCAGTTCCTTGATCAGGACAGCTTCTTCTCATCCTCTGCCACCAGGCCCAGCTGGGGCCTTCTTGGGCAAATGTTACACTTTTTGATTTCATCAGCAAGACTTACCTCAGCTGTCTTGCACTGGTCTCCTGGTTCCTGCCATCTTGCACCACCTTTTCTCACAGTCTTCCATGTTCCACTTTCTCCTTCTCTCTCTCCCCATCTCCCTTGAAGCCTAGTGGGATGGCAAAACTGGCCAATCCCCTCATTAAGTTTCCTTACACTTTATTTGCATGGTTCCACCCCCGCAAAGGTGCCATGCACATTATTTACATTATTAGCAAACTATACAATCCCCTTGGTGGGCCACAAGGACCTCATTTGATTAGTCCCATCCAGTCATTTGATGAGAGGTACAAAAACTATGGCTAGAAGGGCCATATTAACTAATTCACTGCACTGAAGTGATTTTGAGGACCAAGGTGCACCTGATCCAAGTCATGGTATTTTCAATCGTCTCCTATGCCTGCAAAGAAAGCTGGACAATGAATGAGGAAGATCAAAAAAGAATTGATAACTTCAAATTATGCTATTGGCGAAGAGTATTGAGTATACCATGGACTGCCAGAAGAACGAACTAATCTCTCTTGGAAGAAGCACAGCCAGAACGCTCCTTAGAAGCAAGGAGGGCAGGACTTCATCTCATACACTTTAGACATGGTATCAGGAGGGACCAGTCCCTGGAGAAGGACATTGTGCTCGCTAAAGCAGAAGGTCAATGAAAAAGAGGAAGACCTTCAATGAGATGGACTGGCACAATGGCTGCAACAATGGGCTCAAATAGCCATAATCATGAAGATGTCTGATGACCGAGCAGTGTTTCATTATGTTGTACATAGGTTCGCTGTGATTCGGAACTGACTCAATGGCACCTAACAACAGCAAAGTGGAAGAGCTATTGTATCTTTTGAATACCATAACAGATTCAGTGAAGCAATCAAATCATCTTCACTTGACTGTTTTCTATATAAACAATTTGAATTTTAGCACAGTTAAGAGAAAACAGACTATTCAGACTAGTTAAAAAAACAGATCTTTTTTACTCTTTTTTTGTTGTTGTTGGAGGTGGAAGGAGGAAGGTATCAAGGAAAAGATTAGCTGCAATAGCTGGGTTTGCTTATAGATATGGATATAGTAAAATATTTGCAAACCTCAACACTTTTTATACAGTAATTAATATTGGGATTGTGTTTTCAAAAATGGTTGTTAAAATTTGTAATCATTTTGGAAATGTAGAGAACTTGTAGAAAAAACTATATTTGAAGCTTAGGGGAAAAAGAAATGATGCTATGTCTTAGGTATGTACTATATCTTACTTAGTACGTGCTATTCGTTAGGTAGTTTTTGAGCAGGGCTGTGTGGTGGAAAAAGAGATCTGATTTCAGGGCTGCTTCAGCTATTTACTGTCTGTGTAATCTTTTTTTTTTTTTTTTAATTGTGCTTTAGGTGAAAGTTTACAGCTCAAGTTAATTTCTCATACAAAAATTTATTCATGTATTATATGATACCAGTTGCAGTCCCTATAATATGAAAGCATACTCCCCCTTTCCACCCCGGGTTTCCTGTGTCCATCCAACCAGCTCTTGTCCCTTTCTGCCTTCTCATCCTGCCTCCAGACAGGAGCCACTCATTTGGTCTTGTGTATCTGCCTGAACTAAGAAGCACACTCTTCACCAGTATTATTTTATGTTTTATAGTCCAGTCTAATCTTATGAAGAGGGGCTTTGGGAATGCTATTAGTTCTGGGTTAACAAAGTGTCCGGGGGCCATGGCTTCAGGGATTCCTCCAGTCTCAGTCAGACCATTAAGTCTGGTCTTTTTACATGAATTTGAGTTCTGCTCCATACTTTTCTTAAAAAAACAGATCTTTTAATTACTTACATAATCTCAGAAATTGTTATTATGTTTGGTATAATAATCTAAGTTAATTTGTGACTATATCTTACCTTTTTATCTGGCCCAGAAAATATTTTGAATTAACTCTTTATAAGAACAACCCTTTAAGTTCTGTTATCTTGCTGTATCAAATCTGCTTTTCTTGCAAGAAGGTCCCTGAATCTAGGGTTTTCGTCAACTTCATTAACACATAAATATGCAGTATCTTTACTCAAGGATCAGCTACACTTGACCTATGATTGTTTGCCACTGTTTTATCCTCTCCTCCTCCTCTTTCTTCTCCTTCTTCTCTGTCTTTTTCTCCCCCTTCTCTTACTCCTCCTCCTCCTTCTTCTTGGTTGGTTCGTTGGTTTGTTTTAGGGAGCGGTTAATATCTTAAGTGCCTTGTGAGGATGTAACGATTATTTGTCACTTTTGTTAACCTGGAGTCCTAGTGGCTTTGAGGAGGAAGACTTTAAAAATAAAGTGGGAATGATTGGTTATCTCTTATATTTGGCCCCATTCGTGGAATTCCATTCAAAAGAGAAGAGAAATGAAACTAGATAGGGTGCTGATAATGCTTAGATTCTGCACAAAAGAACAACAGAAGAGCCAAAGAGAGTGGTGAGAGTAAGGATGAATTCAGAAAGAAGGCCAGATTTACTTACATTGTGATGTACAAGCATTCCTACATGGAGATCAGAAAATTCTTCCAGAGCCCAAACGTAGAATCTACATGTATTCTGCAACTGCCTATGTCAAAATAAGAGTAACTAAAAGAGAGTATGGATAATAGACTTGGAGCATTGTGGGCTACCCGGAAGGAAAACTAACTGCATGCCAAATATTATTGCTCTTCTTTGTTGCCAAGTTGCCTCAGACCCACGGCAATCCCATGTAGAACAGAAGGAAACATTGGCTTGATCCTTCACCATCTTCATGGTCATTTGTATTTGAGTCCATTGTTGTGGCCATGTGTACTTCCTTCTAACCTAGGGACTTATCTTCCAGCACTATATAGGACAATATTGTTATGATCCATAGCATTTTCATTAGTTGATTTTTATAAGTAAATCGTTAAACCTTACTTCCTAGTCACTCTTAGTCTGTAAGCTCTGCTGAAGCTTGTCCACCATGGGTGACCCTGCTGGTATTTGAAATCCTGGTGACATAACTTCCAGTACCATAGCAACATGCAAGCCACCACAGTGTGACAAACTGACAGATGGGTGATGGTATCAAAGCATAGGGAGTGGGAAAGCAGGTGGAGAAGAAGCCTGGAAGATAATGAAATGATGCAGTTTGCTCCCACTTTTAAAGTATACTTAAAATTTCACTGAACACAACATGTGGAAAAAGTAGCTTTAAGAAGGACGGAGTTTCACGGAGATCACCTACCTCTCCTATTTTTAAATATTTGTTTCAACCTGAGTTTAACTCATTACATTTTCTTTGGCTCTTAAGGCAATGCACAATTAGATGACATTTTCATTTATAAATCCTACAGTTGTAACAGAATTTTGTCTCTTAGAGACAGGTAGCCATCAATCTCACTAAATATGTATACATTCCTTTGTTTTTATAATGGTCTTCATATTTTTAGCATAGAGATTACTTGAAAATTCCAGTACTCCTCTTCTCTCTATATTCTCTTCTTCGGAAATCACTTAACTTCCATGGAAAATCATCAATTTTTCCATTTTTATTTCTTTGCTTATTTAGTTCAAACCCTGGAAATAAATTATAAATGACAAAATAAACATGATACAGTTCGTGATAGATTCTGAGTGTCAACACCATGGATAAAAGTCCCACAAATGTCTGTTTTCTTTCAATTCCAATGACAAGGCCTTGTCTCTGTCTCATCTTGCAGCACCGACCTCTGCTCCCAAGGATTTGACAGTCATTACCCGAGAAGGGAAGCCGCGTGCTGTCATTGTGAGCTGGCAGCCTCCCCTTGAAGCCAATGGGAAAATTACCGGTAAGCATCTCAGCTGAATTTCCCAGCGTTGCTCTGCCCTGGCCTGTGACTATTGACCTCTTGTGCTGTGCAGGCCTTTTGTGTATCCTTTTTCTGTCTCAGCAGCTCAGTTGACTCTCTGACCCTGTCTGATTTTCTCCTGTTACCCACCACCAACTGTAGAATTCTTTTAACAGTGCATACAGATCCACACACAGACACATCTCATTCAAGTTGCCTCATGAAGGATATGTATTTAAATTGGCATAGGCCTTTTGTTTTTCATTGATGGAACATTAAGACAACCTTCTAATGGAGGCCTCTGAGCATAAAAGACAAAAGTGAAGCCAGTTGTTTGGCAATTATGAAATACAAAAGACACCTAATAACCACGTATTTTGGTATGTATGGCACATAAAAAGGAGGTTTGTCTGGGGTTTTTTAGTTTCTGACTTAGCTTTTAGCTTTTCACTGAAATCGTAAGGTTCAGAAAACACTTAATATTGACTGACAGAAATTGAACTTAATGAATATTTCACAGTGACAGATTTTCTTTTGCCAAATATTGCTGATAACATCCATGCCTAATTAAAGCATCCTTTAGAAGCCTGTAATGTTAATTTAGTATGGAAAATATAATGGCGTTCTATCAGGGATTTTGCATTTAAATGATCACTTAGGCTTTTAATAGATGTCTCCATAGCATATAATTATTATGAAAAATATTGTATAACCCAGAATGTGCACATTATAGTCTAATTAACTTGAACCATTGGGTTAGACACATGTAAGTGTCACTCTTTCTTCTTCTGCACATGCAAGAGTTAACTAGCACTATTATAAATTAACAAAGTGACTTGGCCTTTCTGTGATACAGAGATATGCATGGAGACTGCAGCTCAGATGGTACACTTGCTTTATGTGAGTTACTTTCTGAATTCTGCAAAATGAAAAGATAATGTGAAAATTCCAAATGTGATTTAAATTTAGGCTGAGGACTTGTTTTCTCTAGGAAATTACTCTTCATGCAATAGCAAACAGAATTTTTATTTCAGCTGACAAACCTGGAAAAAGAAGAGGGGCACAAAGTCCCCCTAAATTTTATATGTTCAGTTGTCACTGTGCCAGAACTTTTAAAACTGAGGCTGGCTCATTCTAATTTTCTTTTTGTTTTCCCTCAGTGTTATGATCTATTTTCCATTGGTTCATTTCAGTACATTGGTAGATTTTGATTTGTTTATATGATGACTATTTTATTATGTTATAACCAGTCATTGATATGCATATGGTAAATCAACAGATAACAAGTTTAAGAAGAAAACAGAATAGAAGTTGTCTAAGTAAAAATAAGTTCTGACAGAGGAAAAAAATACGCATTTTTAAAAAGGATAAAATAAGTCATATGCTACCCAATGCTCCACTCTTAATATAAATAAATCTCTTCAAATAGTCACTATGACTGTTAGAATGTGTTTTCAACTCTGAAAGAAAGCTTAATTTTGCTTTTTAAAGAAAAAAGGGAAATCTGGCCTATACTAAGAAGGGGACATTTATCTGAGCAATAATATTCTGCACATATAACATCCCATTGCCACCAAGTTGATTCTGACGTATAGTGACCCTATAGGACAGAGTAGAACTGCCCCACAGGGTTTCCAAGGATGGGCTGGTGGATTCGAACTGCTGACCTTTTGGTTAGCAGCCATAACTCTTAACCACTGCAACACCAGGGCTTCACGTATATAGTGCATGTGTAAGAAACCTTACCCAAGTAGTTTATTTAGCATGTATGTTCAGTAGGTCTCACTACTAGAAATCAATTCATTCGCTCACAATGGAAAAGTAAAAGTATTCAAAAGACCAGACCACTAGGCAGAAGGTCAAGGTCTGCTAAATTCAGCTTCTCCTGAAAGTTCAAAGAAGAAGGTTGAGTTCCTTCCCACTGTGGTAGGGCATATTCATCCTTAGGTGGAGGGATGTACTCCCAGGTTCCCTTGGATTTCTGTTTTCTCCTGGGTCCTCAAATGTATACGAAGCCCTGGTGGTGCAGTGGTTAAGACCTCAGCTGCTAACCAAAAGGTTGGCAGTTTGAATCTACCAGTCGGTCCTTGGAAATCCTATGGGACAGTTCTACTCTGTCCTGTAGGGTTGCTATGAGTTGGAATCAACTCGACAGCAACCGGTTTGTTTTTTTTGTTTTTTTCATGTGTGTACAGCAGTAGAGTGAGGTGGTTAAGGGCCCAAGCTCCTGAGAGAGATGA
Organism: Elephas maximus indicus; assembly: GCF_024166365.1. Lineage (NCBI taxonomy): Eukaryota > Metazoa > Chordata > Mammalia > Proboscidea > Elephantidae > Elephas > Elephas maximus. Next base: position 62,068,426 of record NC_064829.1, read on the forward strand.
CTGAGCAAGTCATTCAGGTCCCTGAACCTGGCTTTCTTACCTGTAGATGGAGATTGTCCTAGAACCCCTCTCAGAGAATTGTTAAAATAAAGTGCTGAGAAAATTTCCCGATGCCCAGTGAGTATGTAAACAAATTAGCTGTTATTATTCCAATTTGAAATCCATTTTAGGATGAGGCTTTGCTAATGTGTCTTGCATTGCAACTAGATCATCAATTCGTAAACAGATGTACTTCAAAAGGTTAAACAAAAAAAGAGACCCGGATAATTCCAGTGCCTAAATAATTCCAGTACCTAAATTTCCTGATCATAAACATAGTTTAGGAATTTAGAGTGACAATCTTGGAAGAAACTGGTTCAAAATGTATTAAGCATTTATTATATAGTACAGCACTGGGTTTAGCATTCTACTGGAGCCCTGGTGGCACAGTCGTTAAGAGCCTGGCTGCTAATCAAAGGGTCAGCAGTTCGGATCCACTAGCCACTCCTGAGAAACCCTGTGGGGCAGTTCTACACTGTTCTATAGGGTCTGTATGAGTCGAAATCCACTAGAAGGCAACTGGGGAAGAAAAAGGTACTCTACTAAGTACTTTAGTATCTTAAGTAATCACATATTCTTATTATTTCACTTTGAAATCAAGAGAAGAGGCCTTTCTGGGATAAACAACTTATAGTTAAACAGGAAACCTTGGTAGTGTAGTGGTTAAGAGCTACAGCTGCTAACCAAAAGGTTGGCAGTTCGAATCCACCAGACGCTCCTGGGAAACCCTACTCTGTCCTTTAAGGTCACTATGAGTCAGAATTGACTTGACAGCAACTTTTTTTTTTTTTTTTTACAGTTAAATAAGCAGAAAGTAGCAGAGCTGGGATTTCATACTTTTAACTATTACACTATTTTTTGCTCTAATTAATCAACATTCTACTGGTCTAAATCTGTGATTTGCAATTGATTTTTAAGTTAGTTGACTGGGGATACTTTTTAAAAGGTCCCCAAATGGTTTTAATGTACAGACAGGGTTGTGAAATGTTGGTCTAATAAATTACTACAGTGCCCAACAGTATTGAAGATCAGTGATCAACACAGAGGAGTTTGGTTTATCAGAGATTCAGTTTCCTTATCAACACAGTTCAATGGCTGAGAAGATACCCAGTTTCTCTGTAGCATTTGATAGTCTAATCCAATTCTTTCTTGAAATTCTCTTCTCTCTAGACCTTTGTAAAACCACAGGACCGTTTTTCTAACCTTTTCCCGGGTTATATCTTCTCAGTCTTGTTTGTGAACATTTCTTTCACCTGCCCTTAAATGTTGTTTCTGAGAATGCAGGTCTTGTTGGCGATTTTAAGAGTGAAATGGTAATAATATAATAGCTGTAGCACTTACTCATTACCCTGTAGAAGATGTTGTTGTTGTTAGGTGCCTTTGAGTTGGTTTCAACTCATAGTAACCCTGTGTACGCAGAAAGAAACTGCCCAATCCTGAACCATTCTCACAATTGTTGCTATGCTTGAGTGCATTGTTGTGGCTACTGTGTCAATCCGTTTCATTAAGAGTCTTCCTCTTTTTCACTGGCCCTCTAATTTACCAAGCATAATGTCCTTCCCCGGGGACTGATTCTTCCTGATAGTGTGTCCAAAGTACACAAGACCTACTCTCGCCATCCTCACTTTAGAAACACATTCTGGATGTACTTCTAAGACAGGTTTGTTGGTTCTTTTGGCAGTCTATGATACATTCAAAACTCTTCACCAACACAATAATTCAAAAGCATCACTTTTTCTTTGGTCTTCCTTATTCATTGATCAGCTTTCATAGGCACATGAGGCGATTGAAAATATCATGGCTCGGGTCAGGCGTACCTTAGTCCTCAAATTGACATCTTTGCTTTTTAACACTTTAAAGAGGTCTTTTCAGCTAATTTGCGCAATGCAGTGTGTCTTTTGATTTCTTGACTGCTGCTGCCATGGGTGTTGATTGTAGATCCAAGTAAAATGAAATCCTTGACAACTTCAAGTTTTCTCCGTTTATCATGATGTTGCTTATTGGTCCAGTTGTGAGGATTTTTGTTTTCTTTATGTTGAGATATAATCCATACTGAAGGCTGTAGTCTTTGATCTTCATCAGTAAATGCTTCAAGTCCTCCTGACTTTCAGCAAGCAAGGATGTATCATCTGCATAACGCAGGTTGTAATGAGGCTTCCTCCAATCCTGATGCTGCACTCTTCTTCATATAGTACAGTTTCTGGGATTATTTGCTCAGCATACAGATTGAATAAGTATGCTAAAAGAATATAACCTTGACCCATACCTTTCTTGATTTTAAACCATGCAGTATCCCCTGTGTCATACAGTAGCCTCAGTGACTCTGCATATTCTTTCCAACTTCTTTTGATGCTTCCTGCCTTGTTTAATATTTTGCCTATAGATGCCTTCAGTATTGCATCTCTAGGCTTATATTTTTTCTTAGAGTTATTTCAGCTTGAGAAATACTGAGCATGCTCTTCCCTTTTGGTTTTATAACTCCAGGTCTTCACACATTTCATTGTAATACTTCATCATCTAAAGCTACCATTTGAAATCTTCTGTTCATCTCTTTTTCTTCATCATTTCTTCCATTTACTTTACCCACTGTACATTCAGGAACAAATTTCTGACTCTCTTCTGACATCCTTTTTTGGCCTTTTCTTTCTTCCCTGTCTTTTTAATGACTTTTTGCTTTCTTCATGTATGATGTCCTTGATGTCATCCCGCAACTCTTCTGATCTTTGGTCATTAGTGTTCAATGTGTCAATCTGTTCTTGAGACAGCCTCTAAATTCAGGTTGGATGGACTTAAGATTGTATTTTGGCTTTTGTGGAGTTGCTTCAATTTTCTTCAGGTTAAACTTGAACTTACATATGAGTAATCAATTGTTCTGCAGTCAGCCCCTGGCCTTGTTCTGACTGATAGTATTGAGCTTCTCCATTGTTTTTTCTACAGATGTAGTCAATTTGCTTTGTGTGTATTCCATCTGGGAATATCCACATGTATAATCACAGTTTATGTTGTTGAAAAAAGGTATTTGCAATCAATAAGTCACTGGTTTTGCAAAATTCTATCATGTGATCTCCATAATCATTTCTATCATCAAGGCCATATTTTCCAACTACAGATCCTTCCTCTTTGTTTCCAACTTTCACATTACAATCACCAGTAATTATCAATGCATCTTGATTGCATGTTTGATCAACTTCAGACTGCAGAAGCTGTAAAAAAACTTCTATTTCTTCATTTTTGTCCTTAGGGATTGGTGCAGAAATTTGAATAATAGTTGCATTAACTGGTCTTCCTTGTAGACATATAGATATTATCACTGACAGAGTTGTACTTCAGGATAGATCTTGAAAAGTTCTTTTTACAGTGCATGCAACACTATTTCTCTTCAATTTGTCATTTCTGGCATAGTAGACCATATGATTGTCCAATTCAAAATGACCCAGTAGAAATAATCCCATTGAGTAAAGTTCTTAAAATGCATTATCTCAGAGGAGAAAACTGAGACAGACTTACATTAAGGAAGTTCCCAGAATGGCACAGTTTTTAAATGGTAGAGCTATGATTTGAGATCAGGGCTTCCGAAACACATGGCTTGTGATTTTTGATCACTCAGAAGGAGGAAGATGGCTCCTGGTTTCCTTATCAATTTACCTATAAACAGTTTTCAGAATAAGTTCCTTCAAGGTTAAAAGTCCTGACTCAGTTGATCTCCTTGTTAGTAGGGATCATGCTACATGTCTGGGTCTTCCCAGTACTAAGCAACCTACCTGGCCTGTGAAAGGAACTCAGTATTGGTTGGGAGAATGTATGGGAAAGGACAGAAGGGAGGAGAGATGGAGTTGAATACATTCTGAACACTTTGCTTTTGGGATTATATCTACTTATTTCTATAAGCAGTGCCAAATGACAGATAGATGATTTACATTTTATACATATTTTGATAAATGTGATTCCTATTGAGTTAACAATACCAGAAAGTCTTACAGCCTATGTCAGGATATAATAATTCACTATTTGGCTGGTTGTAGTGGGTGACAAACAAAAACAAAGTAGAAGGAGGAAAAAGAAAAGGATAGAAAAAGAGACTTTGACACAGAGAAATAGAAACAAAGGTACAGAAAGGTAGTGTGAGAGACTAATGAGTTTGTTCCAACCTGTGTGGTTGTATAGAAATCTGTGTGGTGAAACTAATGATGGATTTAATTTCCTTCTAACGTAACAAATGTACACTTCTAAATGAAACTGAATGCCTTCTCTAAGGCTGATTTTTAGAGCTTGGGATGGCATGATCTATTTCTATTTTCCATCCTAGTTTAGAATTAAAAAAAAAAAAAAGGCAGGTTTCCCCACAAGTATTGGAAAATTGCTCAAATACAGTTTGAAGATGTCAGAAACTGATACTTGCACCTTCAGCTTTAGTTACTTAATGCCAGAGCTGTCATCTTTAACTGCTTAATGGAACAATTTTTACCTAGAAAAAAAGCACATGAAGGCAAATATTTTATTCTCATTTGAGAAATGGAGAAAATCAGAATTAAATGTAGCTGACATGGGAGGGGAACACAATTCTCCCAACTTTCAGGTTCACCATGCATTTACAACAGTCTGTGACAACTTCAACAATTTCATTACATGTCATGAATGTAAAACATATGTGCTTACAGAAACTCATTCAGTGCATGAGTTTCAATATTATGTGAAGACTATTTTATTAGGTTCATTAAGGGATACAAAAGTAATCTAAGATCTAGATCCTGAACCCAAGGAACATTTTCATCCTGTTGAAAAGACATGCATATAATAAAAACTGAAGAATATTACCAGTATCAGGGGCTTCTCTTCATTAGGTGTGGTTCTTTAGATACAAGAATGGAGACTGTCTGGCTCAAAGAATATTAGGAGATTTTATTGGGACCAAGTTATAAATGAATGATCATCTATGTGTTTCAGTAAATAACTTCTTTATCTGACAATATTTCACAATTCCTTTTGAATTTTACCTTTCTAATTTTAATACTCACCAGAGGGAGAAGTCATACAGCCTTTCTTTCTAAGTTTTAATATGAATCCAAGATTTTTTATCTTGATAGGCTTTATCTTCTTTTCATCTGTTAGCCTCAAGGTATTCATCTTTGAACCATCAACATCTCAAAGAAATGCATATAGAGAGAGAGATATACATGTATATCCCCCACACATCTGTCAGTTTGTTATACTGGGGGCTTCTGTGTTGCTGTGATGCTGGAAACCATGCCACCGGTATTCAAATACAAGTAGGGTCACCCATGGAGGACAGGTTTCAGCTGAGCTTCCAGACTGAGACAGACTAGGAAGAAGGACCTGGCAGTCTACTTCTGAAAAGATTCAGCCAGTGAAAACCTTATGAATGGCAGAGGAACATTGTCCGATATAGTGCCGGAAGATGAGCCCCCAGATTGGAAGGCACTCAAAAGACGACTGGGGAAGAGTTGCCTCCTCAAAGTAGAGTCGACTTAATGACATGGATGGAGTCAAGCTTTCGGGACCTTCATTTGCTGATGTGGCATGACTCAAAATGAAAAGAAGCAGCTGCAAACATCCATTAATAATTGGAATATGGAATGCATGAAGTATGAAGTATGAATCTAGGAAAATTGGAAGTTGTCAAAAATGAAATGGAACACATAAATATCAATACCCTAGGCTGAAAAGGACTAATATTGGCCATTTTGAATTGGACAAATATATGGTCTACCATGCTGGCAATGGTGTTGCATTCACCATCAAAAAGAACGTTTCAGGATCTATCCTGAAGTACAACACTGTCAGTGATAGGATAATATCCATATGCCTACAAGGATGACCAGTTAGTATGACTATTATTCAAATTTACACACCAATCACTGAGGCCAAAGATGAAGAAATTGAAGATTTTTACCAACTTCTGCAGCCTGAAATGGATCAAATATGCAATCACAATGCACTGATAATTACTGATGGCTGAAATGCAAAAGATGGAAACAGAGAAGAAGGATCGGTAGTTGGAAATTATGGCCTCAGTGATAGAAATGATGCTGGAGATCACATGACAGAATTTTGCAAACCCATCAACTTCTTCATTGAAAATACAACAACATAAATGACAACCACACACATGGACCTCACCAGATGGGATACACAGGAATCAAGTTGACCACATCTGTGGAAAGAGACTATGGAAAAGCTCAATATCATCAGTCAGAACAAGGGTAGGGGCAGACTTCAGAACAGACCATCAATTGCTCATACCCAAGTTCATTTTGAAGCTGAAGAAAATTAGAACAAGCCCACAATTGCCAAGTTACAACCTTAAGTATATCCTACCCAAATTTAGAGACCTCAAGAATAGATTTGATGCGTTGAACACTAATGACTGAAGACCAGATGAGTTGTGGAATGATATCAAGGACATCACACATGAAGAAAGCAAGTAGTCATTAAAAAGACAGGAAAGAAAGATAATACCAAAATGGATGTCAATAGAGACTCTGAAACTTACTCTTGAACGTCAAATAGCTAAAGCAAACAGAAGAAATGATGCAGTAAAAGAGCCGAACAGAAGATTTCAAAGGGCGGCCAGAGAAGACAAAGTAAAGTATTATAAGGAAATGTGAAAAGACCTGGATTTAGAAAACCAAAAGGGAAGAACACACTCGGTATTTGTCAAGCTGAAAAAACTGAAGAAAAATTCAAGCCTAGAGTTGCAATACTGAAAAATTCTATGGAGAAAATATTAAATGATGCAGGAAACATCAAAAGAAGATAGAAGGAATACACAGAATCACTATACCAAAAAGAGTTGGTTGACACTTAACCATTCCAGGAGACAGCATAGGATCAGGAACCAGTGGTACTGAAGGAAGAGGACCAAGCTGCACTGAAGGCATCGGTGAAAAACAAGGCTTCAGGAATTGACGGAATGCCAATTGAGATGTTTCAATGAACAAATGCAGAGCTGGAAGTACTCACTTGTCTATGCCAAGAAATTTGGAAGACAGCTATCTGGCCAATTAACTGGAAGAGATCCATATTTATGCCTATTCCAAATAAAGGTGATCCCACTGAATGCAGAAATTATTGAACAATATCATTAATATCACAAGCAAGTAAAATTTTGCTGAAGATCATTCAAAAGTGGCAACAGCAGTACATTGACAGGGAACTGCCAGAAATTCAAGCTGGATTCAGAAAAGGATGTGGAACACAACAAGGGGATTCTGCATGCTTTAAAGTCAGGAAAGTATACGTCAGGGTTGTATCCTTTCACCAGACCTATTCGACCTGTATGCTGAGCAAATATTCCAAGAAGCTAAACTATATGAAGAAGAACACAGCATCAGGATTGGAGGAAGACTCATTAAAAAACCTGCCTTATGCAGATGACACAACCTTCCTTGCTGAAAGTGAAGAGAACTTGAAGCACTTACTGATAAAGCTCAAAGACTACAGACTTCAGTATGGATTACACCTCGGCATAGAGAAAACAAAAATCCTCACAACTGGAACAATAAACAACATCATGATAAATGGAGAAAATATTGAAGTTGTCAAGGATTTCATTTACTAGGACCCACAATCAACACCCATGGAAGCAGCAGTTAAAAAATCAAAAGACATATTGAATTGGGCAAATCTGCTGCAAAAGACCTCTTTAAAGTGTTAAAATCCAAAGATGTCACCTTGAGGACTAAGGTGCACCTGACCCAAGCCACGGTATTTCCATTTGCCTCATATGCATGTGAAAGCTGAACAATGAATAAGGAAGACTAAAGAAGAATATTCAATATACCATAGACTGTTAAAAGATCAAATAAATCTGTCTTAGAAGAAATACAGCCAGAATGCTCCTTAGAAGTGAGAATGGGGAAACTAGGTCTCAAATACTTTGGACATGTTATCAGGAGGGATCAGTCCCAGGAGAAGGACATCAAGCTTGGGAAAGTAGAGGGTCATCAAAAAAGAGAAAGACCCTCAACAAGATGGCTTGACACTGTGGCTGCAACAATGGGCTTGAGCATAGCAAGGAATGTGAGAACGGTGCAGCAGCGGGCAGTGTTTCGTTCTGTTGTTTATGGGGTCACTAGGAGTCAGAACCAACTAGATGGCACCTAACAACAACAAAAATAGCATACATACTTATAAATCTCAAAAAAATCCCAAACTCGTTGCCATTAATTTTGTGTCATAGCGACCCTATAGTGTAGAATAGAACTTCCCCATATGGTTTCCTAGGCTATAATCTTTAGGGATGCTGACTGCCACATCTTTCTCCTGTGGAGCATCTGGTGGCTTCAAACCACCCACTTTTCAGTTAGCGTCCGAGCACTTAACCACTGTCCCTCCAGGGCTCCATATATGTGTGTGTGTGTGTGTGTGTGTGTGTGTATATATACATATATATATATGTGTGTGTGTGTGTGTGTGTATACATGCACATATGCCATGTATCAAATAAGGAAGTGATTCCCAACACAAAATTGCTTAATCATAGGAATCACAAGGGGTTTAGTTTTCTGGGGCTACCCTTACCCAGTCATATTAGATATCTATTGGTGCATAACATTACCACAAACTTAGTGACTTAAATAACACACATTTGTTATCTCACAGAGTCTGTGAGTCGGGACTCTGGGAACAGCTGAACTTGGTATTCTGCTTCAGAGTCTGTTGCAAGATAGCAGTTAGAATGTTGGCCATGGCTGAAGTCTTATCTGAAGCTTGACTGGGTAAATATTTGCTCCAGGTTTATAAGGCCATTGGCAGAATTCTGTTATTTTCTGGCTGTTGACCAGAACACACCCTCAGATCCTTACCACATTGCACTCTGCAGGAAAACCAGCAGAGCAGAGAGCCTATAGAGAGTCTGTTACCAAGACAGAAGCTACAGTCTTATGAAATATAATCAAGGAAGTGATTCCATCACCTTTTATGTATTCTATTGGTTAGAAGCAAGCATAAGTCCCACCTAAACTCAAACAGAAGGGATTACACAAGAGTGGGACTACCAGTAGGTGAGGATAATTGGGGGCCATCAAAGAGCTTGTCTGCCACACTTGTTAATTCAAGATGCCCTTTCTTGAGGTTTGTATTTTTTAACTTGTACCTACTCTTCAGGCAGTCCCTATGAAACACCAAACTAGGAAAAAAGTGAAAGCCAAAAGAAAAATAGATGCACATTTTGAGTATGGGCCTGAATTTAAGAGAAATAGACTTGTGGGTGTTAGAGTTTGTAAGCTTGATTAATCCTACCAAATCAAATGGAAGAAATAACCAGTGCAGAGTCCAAAATGCATCCCCCAAAGGCATAGTTTTATAAGGAATCATGAGATTAAGCAATGAGTGAACAAAATCATGTAAATGCTCTTATATTTATTAAAACATATTCCATAGTTCAAAGAATGGAGAGTTCACAATTGAGGAAAGTTTTATTACTTAGACATGGCTTAAACTAGGCCTTGATGGATGGGTGGAATTTGGATAGAGAAGGTGAGGAAAGGTGGAGTGGTGTCAGCAGGGTGTGTAAGGAAGAATAAGAAAATGGTAAAGAGACGAGTCTTCCTGCAGCAAGAGTTTGTGCTGAGATGTAGGAATTGTGTGTGCTTATTTTGGAAAAGGAGAGAATGTGAGTCAGAAAACCCTGTGAAATAAATCATGGCAATGATTAATGTATAAGAGTCCTCCATCCAGGTGGGACAAGTGGGCCTCAAGAGGGAGGAATAGGTAAATCAAATGAAAACAGTTTTTAAGAATATGATTGAAAAAGAGTGGATTCAATGCATAAGAATATACCTAGAGACATTTGTGACCTACGTGAGATCATCGTGCTGGTTTGGAAGAGGAGGGCAACCTCATATCCATGCGCCAAAGGAACATAAAATGAGTCTTTCCATAGTTTCATCTGACAGTGTAATATAAAATTTATGAATTAATGTTTTTGAGTAAAAGCTAGCTCATTAGTTGGCTAAGCATGATGTTAGAGTATGAACATTTTACAAGGATACCTGGATTTGTTCTGGTGCATCATAGACTATCACCACTGTGCATACACTAGCATTCAAGTAACATATCCTCTAACATGGAGAATAAATGGCAGATCAACTTATGGTTTATTGATATTTGAGATACTAACTCAATCACCTACAGTTATTCAGAAATATTTATTTGCCTAGGTGAGATGGCCTAGGGGGAAAATCATATGGGATTTTTAGTATGGAGGTAGAGGCTATCATCCCAGCCCTTTTACCAAGCAGCTGGGTCAACTTGGGTAATTCCCCCTGCTTCATCATCTGTGAAAGGAAGACAGCAAACACGTCCCCTGCCAAGCTCACAGAATTATTACGGTAATAAAATATGATCATTTATTTTTATAACACTTTAAATGTGCACGGCATTTTATACTTTTCAATAGGTATTTATGTTAGTATAAGCCAAAATAAATATTACTCGTTTTCATTATTGGACTACATGAAAATTATAAAGAGTTGTTATCTCTGTTTTATATTTTTCATCATGCTTATACATTAGAGCAAACCAATAACCAGGATTTATTGGTGGCAGGAAGGCTACATTTTTAAACATGGCAGGTGTTTTTTATTTCTAATGGTGTATTCCATTTTCAGATTCCATACATTCAAATATTATTTATCTAAACCTTACAATATAAAAAAAATCATTACATGCAAAACTAAATACTATAGATTATAGATTGTGAATATACAATAATCACTGCAAATTTTACTTGGGAAACATGAGTATTTGGAAGCAGAACTATAGCATGCAAGTTAATACACTAAACAAAGTCCCATTCATCTCTTCATGCAGCTTACATCTTGTTTTATACCTTGGACAAGAACATACCAATTGATGACTGGATTATGGAAACAATCAGTGGTGACCGGCTAACTCATCAAATCATGGATCTCAACCTTGACACCATGTATTACTTTCGAATTCAAGCACGGAATGCTAAAGGAGTTGGGCCTCTATCTGATCCCATCCCCTTCAGAACTCTGAAAGGTTTGAATGATTTCCTTTTATTGCCTTGCTTTTCCTATGGGATTGTTATAAAACAGCTTTGGAATCTGTGTTAGAAACTGCCCTGCGCCATCTGTGTTGGCTACAATGGACATTCAAGGTAAATTTAAAAGGTACTTTTTTTATGCTCAGAGCCAGTATGTCAAAGAAATATCTATTGTGTTGTCACATTTTCTGCCATCAGCACAAGACAGACATATTTAACTTGACTTTTCAATTTGCAATCCTTTTGAAATTTTGTACTGATTTCTTGTATATTGGTTCCATTCAAAATATAATGAAACCCTCCATCCATTTTATGTAAAGTAATAAAAATTAAAAAAGCATTGAATTATGTGAATGGCATACTGTTGCCAACTTCAAATGTTTTCTTTCAGGAACTATTGTCCTTATGTATTAAAGAAAATTTTGACATAGCAAGACAGAAAATTTCAAGCAAAATTGAGGTGTTTGTTTTAAAGATCCAGGTTAGCAACAATGAAAAAGAAAATCTTGCAGTATGATTACTAGAAGAAAATTCCACAAGCTCGCAAGGATAAAAATAGCTACTCAACTTAAGGATAGTTATATGCTCATAAAGAAAAATACTCAGGCCCAAGAATAGTGATCACATTAAAATAACCTAAGTATTTCAGAGCACAGTCTTTATTTTTCTAGAGAACAAGTGGTTTCAAGACCCTCTATGATCTGGAAATTTAAAATAATTCGAATGTTCCGTAGCTGGTATTTAAAGATATACATTTGAGGCATGATACATGTTGTTCTAAAGAAGAATAACTTGGTTCTTAAATCTGTGACCACATTATACCTATATATCAGGATAAAGGAAACCCTGGTGGCGTAGTGGTTAAGTGCTATGGCTGCTAACCAAAAGTTTGGCAATTTGATAACCAAAAGGTTGGCAGTTTGAATCTACCAGGTACTCCTTTGAAACTCTATGGGGAAGTTCTACTCTGTCCTATAGGGTCACTATGAGTCGGAATTGACTCAACGGCAGCTTTTTTTTAATCAGGATGAAAACTTGATAAGGCATGATGGCAAACCACTGAGAAATTAGAGACACATGGACGATTGGCATTCTCATCCTATTATTTGCATCCTAAAGGAAGAGTCTTAGAATAACTCTTTAGTCTATTTCTCAATTCTCTTAGGTAAGGTGTCCTAATAAATAATGGACTTTTAAATTCTGATGAGTGAGTTATTCAGAAGCTGGAATTTGGCAAGTCTGCCAAGAACACACAAACAAGTATTCAGCGTAAGCCACGTGACCTTCTTAATGACAAAGTAGAAGTTGGGAAAGGGGTGAGGAGGAAATGAGCTAACCTCTATCTATCCAGGTTTTTAGGACTTCATGTCTAAATCAGCTTTCACTCCAGATGAGCAATTGAAAGGGAGCTGGTTATTCATTTTGTGGGAGCATGAAATGTAACTAATGTTTGGCAAATGCTTCATCTTTGTCTGTAAATGACTACCAAATTAATTTCACACTCACAGTATTTGCCAACTACAGGATCTCAGGCAGGGCTTAAGAAGACTACAGGCATCCAAATGTTTTAAGCAACAGAGTGATTAGTTATCACAGGATTTACAGGCTCAAATTGATACCCATTCTGTCGATTATTTAATGAACTTGATATCTCCTTTAGTACTGTTTACCCTAAGTGCCCTAAATTCATCTGAGAAATGATTTTTAGAGCTAAGGACAAATCCAGGAATTTGTTATGTATCATAATAGTCCATAAGAGTTCTTTCTAATACCCTGATTTGAATGATTTATATCATCTAAGTATGTCATACTCAATAATAGTAGATTGGATTATTTTTAATAAACCCTGCTCATATGGTAAAATAAGTTCCTGACGTCTTGAGTGCTTTATGAATTATGCAGAATTATTAGTATTCCCATAATTATCAATAATCAACATTTTACAGGCATGCATCGTACATGCCACTTACCATAACAAAAGTTCTAAGGCATATAAATTACTCATCGTAAGAGATTTGAAGCTTCAATGAACTAAATTTACATAAAGATGTAAAATCATGAGATTGCGCTCTGATTTAAGGTATTTACTTCCAGAGATGTTTCAGAACATAAGGCCTTTAGTTCATCAGAATGCAACTTTGTTTGACAGAGAGAAAGGCTTACATGTTGTCCTGAAGCTGAGGAAACTCCCAATAGCCTACTGGGTAATAGGCAAGTGTTTCATTGCAAACCATGCCCCAGGAAAGTATCCACAAGCTTCATTCTTTCAAATTCAGTCTTTGCAAAGATGGCAGTATTTTCTACTAGGATTTTGTCTGTTTGGTATTAGCTATGTGCCAGAGAGGGACAGAAAACTCAATCAGTAATCACTGGTTAATTAAAAGGATATTTATAATTAGAAAGGGATTATATTGCTATACATTTATGTACATACATACATGTTGATGCATTTCTTTGCAATGTTAATTAAAAGCACTTTGAGCTTGATTCTAAGACCACGTGGGACTCTGTAAATACCCAGCTCCCTCACCAAAGTCTGCCCTAGGCTTGCATTAGACTACCCACACACTATTGTACCTTGGGAAGATGTGTAAGAGGCATGTCTTTCTAGCACATGGGTTGTTTCCTCCATAAAGTAGTCCTTTCTACGTTAAGATATCTGAAAATAGAGAGAAATTATGTTCTTGGTGAAATAGACCACAGAGATTCCTGTGGAGGGAGGGAGCCAGCTCTTACACCAAAAATGCTGAGTCTTCAAGCAGTGAAAGATCCATAGAGTATGGTCTATTCTCCGCCTACCCGTAATCATCATTCTGAAATGTGCATTTCCCTCATCCAAGGATAGAGCACTAGAGGCTCTGCCACAGAATTCAAAGAAGGTTTCATCTTCCAATTAATTTATGGCCAAATATATGATTTCTGTAACAAATTACAAGGATCATTATTCATCTTTAATATAACTGTTAGAACACACTGGGTCCCTGTTTGGAAATACTCTTCAGAGGGTAACATTTCTCGAGATATTCAACATTTCTCAAGTTATACACAGTCCAGCTTTGCTAACAAAATACAAATCCCAAAACATTGGCGTGAAGATGAGGTTATCCACTATAATATGTATTTACTTGTCTGGCTGAAAATCTATTAGGCTGTAGATAATGCATAGTATATGATTACAGACAAAAGGAGAAATGAAGAATGGAGCTGAGGTGAGGTTGGCTTTCTTCCCTTTTTGTCATCATCTGAACAGTTCTCCCCTAATTAGGAGATGCTGCTTAGGGTAGTTTCTCTAGGCTGTCCTGTTGTGGCTGCCAAACCTTTAAACTTCCTGGATAGCTTAGTAACATATGATCCTGAGATATCATTCCTCATTCTTGCTATAGACCTGGAAGGCAGTTCCTACAACACGGTGTCCATCCTCAACGCTCAAATTAGGATCTCAGTTAAAAACCCTATCCCTGTCCATAAACTACATATAGTGCCGTAGCCTGTCAAAAGCACTTGTCATCACCACCCCCATTCCATAATAAAATGTACTTTGAGAAGTAATTAGTCTTCAGTGGAAAAGGGAGAAAAAAAAAATCAAGAAAAAATTAAAATTTTATGATTAGGTTAGAATAGATTAGCTAATGTGATGAGTTAAAAAATGTTTATAAATGTTGAGAAGATACAGAAGATTTTTTATAAAACTTAAGTTTACAGAATCTTGATATAATAGGTGCTCTTATATGTACCTTTTTCCAGTGAGCATTTCTGGTTAATCCTATTCATAGAATCTGCCAACATACGTTTTTAAAATGAAAGAAACTGATTGATCGTTGGTGTTAAAATATGTCCTCCTGTGATGTAACAGACATAGCCCAGTTCACCCAAAAGGAGCTTTCATTAACAGAGTCATTATTTAAGTATTTTAATTCTGTACATGCTTATTTGACTATGATTTGTGCTTCTTCTTTAGCAAAGAGAGAGCCACCACCTGTGGGACATTGATTTTATAAATCATAGTGATGGGTTTGCTGTATAATAATACAGATGGCCATGCAGAGTGAGAGAACTGACTTGTTAAAAGCTGCTGTTCATGGGCATGCTGTTATATTTTTCTGTGTGAACTTAACTAGAACATACAAGAAACAAACCAGCAAGTGTAATATCCTAAGTATCACTTTTGAGTTCGATTAACTGAGTTAAACAGGCCTAGAGACTCAAAGCTCAAAGACATTAAAAAAAAAAATGCATTTCCATGGGGTTAATCATGACTCACAGTGGCCACATAGGATAGTAGAACTGTCCCATAGGGTTTCCAAGGCTGTAATCTTCACGGGAGCAGACTACCATGTCTTTCTCCTGCAGAGTGGCTGGTAATTTCCAAACATCAACCTTTTGGTTAGCAGTCAAGCACTTAACCAGGGCTCCTTCAAAGGCCTTCCTTGTATAGTTGAAATAATTCCAATCAAGACAGGTTTAACATATAATACTATCTCCACAAAGGTCTGCATTGATCAAAATGTCATATCACAATTTCTAGAAAAGCAATGAAACTAGAGATTTACCTCTTATATAGTGGATTTTTTTTTTTTATAGTTACATTTGGTTAATGAAAAAGCCACCTTTTTTTTAAACTTCAGAGATTGCTTTAAAATTTAAAAAGTCATTTTGAAGACCATTATTCATAACTCATCTAAAGTTGAGAACAGCTTCACGAGGTTTAAAGATTTATCAAGTTGTTTAGATCATTCCATGTTTATGATATTCTGTTTACTTGGCTGAAAACTGAAAGGTTGGTGGTTCAAACCCACCAGCCGCTCTGTGGGAGAAAGATGTGGCAGTCCGCTTCTGCATAGAAACCATATGGAGCAGTTCTACTCTGCCCTACAGTGTTGCTGTGTGTCGAAATCGACTAGACGGCAGTGGGTATGTGAAAATTAGTTAAGTTTTCTAGTTGAAAACATCAAATACAATGAAATAGTGTCCCTAACATACTTAAAATATATGATAATTGCCTGGAAATTGCTTGCATTTTTATATAATGATCGTTCAGACTTTATGTTTAGAGGGATGTAATAAATAACACATATTTTAGAATGCATTTGTATAGCAAAGATGGTATCTTCAGTTTTGTTCCTCTGACTTCTTCTGTAACAGAAATAGTGACATAAGCCTTGATTCCTTATCAATTTTATTTCAATAGGGCATTGACCTTGATATGAAAACTTGCTAACAGTTGATTTGATAAGTCAGCTTCCTTGCTGGGAATTGTCCAATTTGAATAATATTATCTCTTTTTCCCCCACAGTGGAACATCCTGACAAAATGGCTAATGACCAAGGTACGGTGGCTCTATCTGTCTTATTTTTTTTCCCTATTTGTATCTCTTCTATCTGTTAGACGTGTCAGTCATAACTTTGTATGCCTCTTTTCACCTGGGCCATACACCTGATGAAGCAGACATTGGTGTGATAATTAATCTTGTTAATGAAGTTCTGCTTGGCTGAGGCTGTGGCTCTGATAGGGAAGATGTAAATTTTCTTTGAGAGGAAATTGTTTTGTCTCTATTCTGAAGGACCAATTAAAATGTCAAGCTGCTTTGTATGAAATAAATTTTTGGTCTCTGTCTGCACTTCTGAATAATTCACATTAAGTATAATTAAGCTCAGCATAATTTTCAAGCTATTCTTGCACCCTTTCATGAGCTATAGATTAAAGTTCTGTAGCTCTACAGAGAAAACCATAAATCATACGTGCTTTTGCTCTGCAATGAGCTTCTTTTAATAAATAAAAACAACGTTGGGTCAACTTTTTTAGGGCATTACCATTGCTCATCTTGAAACCAGAAGTTTTTCATTCTGTAAATCAGGTGCTGGTCTGACTTGGAGTATTTTATCTTCCTTTCGTTCTGTTACTAAAAGCTGATTTGTGTAGAAAAACAAGGATGATTTTACACATAGCAAAATGGAGATTAATAAGAGTCTTCCATCAACTCCTAGATAGACGTGAATTTGGTATTACCCTGATTATACTGTAGACTAACTGATATGCTGTAGACTAACCAGTAAATCAAGATTTCATTGTCTTTAGGCTAGAACATCTAGTAGAATGGTAAGGGAAGAAAAGAATAGTTTATGAGTTATATTTGTTCAGGGTGTTGAATGTCAATAACAGTGGGGATTGGAAATACTAGTATCTGGTATGCTCAGTGTCCTCAGTATCTGCTGATTCACAGTCTACAGCTCTTGTAGTTTGTCTCCTGCTTTGAGGATCTACTGTCAGCAGAACTCATGTCCAAGCATCATGCATCAGAAGGCACTATGTTCTATGACTGGGGAAAAGCATTCTTTAAAAACTCCAACGTGATACTTTTAACTAATACTAAGCCTCTCAATAAAAGGATTTCCCATTGCCTTTGGGTTCCTTTTTATTGTTTGTTTTTTTTTTTAGTTAACTGTTTTGTTTAATACTATTTTAAGTACCAAAATATATTTTGGCAGTTGGTAATTTTGTAAAATACAAATGAATAAAAGGTTCCCTACTTCCTCTAATTATACAATATCCATGGATTTTCATCTGAATTTCTTATGATTTTCCTATCTACCATGAAATCACATCAGCTACCAGAAACACAAGGAATTCCCAAGACCTATTACCAGTGGCCGAGTCTATTAATATATTTGGACAATTATTCTTTTTCTTCATGTAATATTGCATAGGAAGAATTCATCTTGTATTATGCTACTCAATGCCTTATTCAATTGTAGCTGGTACAGTTTGTCAGATTGAAAGATTTCAAGTTTGAAATCAAATCCAAATCACTTACAGAATTAAGGGGCCTGATGACACATAATTTAGTGGTTATAAGTAAGATCCTAAAACTCTTACAAAGAAAGTTTATAAAATTTGCTAGCTACCAAAAGCTCTTTATGAACGAAATCAGTCTTCTGGGTTGATGGCCAAGTGTGTGAGAAAATAACCCAGGTTACACATCCCTCTAATATTGATGTAAATAACGGGGAAATACTATTCTGAGTGCTCCCTCTGCCAGCACGTAGCAAATCAGTTGAACATGTTTTTCTGTTCTCACTCTTAAACTAATCTGCCCCCTTTCCATGGCAAAAAGATCCCACTCTTACATTCATGTCAGGGGTTGAATTCCTGCTGAGAAATTCTTCTCTGAGAGATATGTGGCACCTTGGGTCAGAGTTAATCTTGCAAAGATGAATCCCAAATGGAAAAGGAGAAACTCAAATTTGAGTTATATGAGAGGAAGTGACATAAGTTTTGGTTTTTCTGAAAAGTATCAGGAGGGACCAGTCCCTGGAGAAGAACATAATGCTTAGTAAAGTAGAGGGTAAGTGAAAAACAGGAAGACCCTTAATGAGATGGATTGATACAGTGGCTGCAAAAATGGGCTCAAACATGGCAACGATTGTGAAGATGGCTCAGGTCCAGGCAGTGTTTTGTTCTGCTGCACATAAGGTCGCTGTGAGTTAAACATAGTTAAAATTGTGAGGGTGGTGAAAGACCTGGCAGTGTTTTGTTCTGTTGAACGTAGGATCACTACGAGTCGGAACCAACTTGACAGCACCTAACAGCAATAACAATCTTTGTAGACTCTTGTCACAAATGATTTTCCTAGAAACCCAAGATCTGCTGTGAGAAACACAGAGGTGAAAACAAAAAATCAGTTTTATGTGAATCAGCCATGATTTGGAGAAAATATTTTCCTCTGAAATAGTAGTGTGAAAATGATAGACAGTTTACATAGAGCTCTTTATCCCTTTGTGTGATTGTGTATTGCCTGGGTCTGGCATTTTCCCACCCCTCTACTCCCAACGTCTTCTTTAGTTCCCCCCACCGCCCTTTTTTTTTTTTTACCCCTCTACTCTTCTCCTCCATGTCCTAATTATTTCTCTAGCCTTTTCCAGGCACAAAATGGATGATAAGTTTGACAGTAACTGGAAGATTGTACAGATTGATCACAGAGTTTTTATTTTTGGGAGGGCAAGATAAGGTAGGAAAATTGCATGAGCTATGTGACTTGGGTGCAGAGGACATAGAAACTCTCTGCTGTAGATACTTTTCCTTGTGAATTTTCTATATTTTGATAAAAATCCTGTCAATTTGTCTGTGTTGGTATAGGTATATATAATGTAAAACTAATCTTTATTAAATTCTTACCACCAGACACTGTTCTAAGAGCTTTTCATGTATTGAATATTTTAATTGTTTTAAGAGAGGTATTATTATTGTCTCCATTTTATCTCTGAAGGAGCCAAAGCTCAGAGAGTTTAAGTGATTTGTTTATAGTCACCCAACTAGTAAGTGGAAAGATCATGATTCCAACCCAGGCAACTGTATTCCAAAACTTGTATTTTTAACCACCAAATGTATTCCTCATGTATATGTTACACACATATGTACACAACCACTCACACACACACACATTTGACATAGCTGAGTGCATACTGTATATAAAGTTTTGTGTACTGATGTTTTCCCAATAGAGGCCTTCCTTTCCCCATCTTTGTGAATATTCTAAACTACAAGACAAAGAGCTCTCAATCTGGGGTCATCATCTCAGTGGGAAGCTACAGCACTGAGAAGAGGATCCTGACAGTTTTTTATCTCAGGAAACACAAAGAGGATGTGAATTCCATCTTCAAAAGGAAACTCTTTCTTTCACTCCTCTGATTATCTTCCCAGTTTTTCAGACACAGAAGCAGAAGGTAAATGTTTTGCCTGAGGTCACACAAATAGTTGTTGGCCAAGTTGGAACCCAAACAAGTTTCTTTCTGTCTCCTAGAGTGTTCAGTCTTTCCACTATAGACTACTACATGCCTTAAGATAAATTTGGCTCTTTGTTTCTCTAAAATCAGCTTAAACCTTTTAGAGCTTCTCACAGAAACATTTTTAAAAATCCCCTTGTTTTGGGTTTGAAATAGAGGCTAGCTGTAACTATAAAATGTGGCCATATCTTGAAAGTGATTATTGGATCAAACTTTTAATCTTAAGTGATTATTTATTTTTGCATCCATATCTTCCATGTAACATCCAAATATTGTTTTCCACTTTGAGGTGTCTGTATGTGTGAATATCAGTATTCTTAACACCAGCACAAATGT
Source organism: Elephas maximus indicus (assembly GCF_024166365.1). Classification (NCBI taxonomy): domain Eukaryota; kingdom Metazoa; phylum Chordata; class Mammalia; order Proboscidea; family Elephantidae; genus Elephas; species Elephas maximus. The sequence goes on from NC_064829.1 coordinate 62,088,613, forward strand.
TTACAATTTCATGTGTTTCCAAGCCTGCCCATTGTGGCAAGAGAGTAGGCGCTGTGGCAATAATACAGCAGTTAATGAGGGCAGGGATCTCCCAGAAATGACCTGTATCATTGCTGAGATGAATTATGAAGAAAATGCTTGCTTCGAGCACTTGCAAGAGTCTTTAATTCTCCATAGCCTGGCAGAGGGTTGATCTGAGACACTAAGCCTGGAGAAGAGGCATAAATTCCTAGGCGGTTTATAGATCTAGAAGAAAGCCTGCTGTGAACAGCCTTCGCAGTGGGGAGGGAGAATTACTTACCTCTAAATTGCAGTGATGGCTGATAATGCTCGACGTCCCCTCACTCACTCAATGTGTAGCCTAAAGGCACTGTAGTGGAATTGTCGTTGTTGTTGTTAGTTGCTATTGAGTCGATTCTAATTCATAGTGACCCTATGTACAACAGAACAAAATACTGCCTGGTCCTGTGCCATTCTCACAGCCATTGTTATGCTTGAGCCCACTGTTGCAGCCACTGTGTCAATCCATCTCATTGAGGGTCTTCCTCTTTTCCACTGACCCTGTACTTTACCAAGCGTGATGTCCTTCTCTAGGGACTGATCTCCCCTGAGAACACGTACAAAGTATGTAAGACGCAGTCTCTCCATCCTCATCTCCAAGAAGCATTCTAGTTGTCCTTCTTCCAGGACAGATTTGTTCATTCTCTTGGCAGTCCATGGTATATTTAATATTCTTCGCCAACACCAATATTCAAAGGTGTGCACCTTTCACATGTGTATGATGCCACTGAAAATATCATGGCCTGGGTCAGGTGCCGTAGTCTTCAAAGTGACATCTTTGCTTTTCTATGCTTTAAAGAGGTCCTTTGCAGCAGTTTTGTCCAATGTAATGCATCATTTGATTTCTTGACTGCTGCTGCTTCCATGGGTGTTGATTATGGATCCAAGTAAAATGAAATCCTTGACAACTTTAATCTTTTCTCCGTTTATCATGAAGTTGCTTATTAGTCTATTTGTGAGGATTTTTGTTTTCTTTATGTTGGGGTGTAATCCATACTGAGGGCTGTGGTCTTTGATTTTCATCAATAAGTGTTTCAAGTTCTCTTCACTTGCAGCAAGCAAGGTTGTGTCATCTGCATAACGCAGATTGTTAATGAGTCTTCCTCCAATCCTGGTGCCCCATTTTCTTCATATAGTCCAGCTTCTGGGATTATTTGCTCAGCATACAGATTGAATAGGTATGGTGAAAGAATACAACCCTGATGCTCATCTTTCCTGACTTTAAACCATTCAGTTTCCCCTTGTTCTGTTCAAACTACTGCCTCTTGATCTATGTACGAGTTCCTCATGAGCACAAGTAAGTGTTCCGGAATTCTCATCTTCACAATGTTATCTATAATTTGCTATGATCCACATAGTTGAATGTCTTTGCATAGTCAATAAAACACCAGTAAACATCCTTCTGGTATTCTCTGCTTTCAGCTAGGGTCCATCTGACGTCAGCAATGATATGCCTGGTTCCAGTTCCTCTTGTGAATCCAGCCTGAATTTCTGGCAGTTCCATGTTGATACACTGCTGCAGCCATTTTTGAATGATCTTCAGCAAAATTTTGCTACCATGTGATATTAATGATATTGTTTGAGAATTTCTTGGGAATAGGCATAAATATTAATCTCTTCCAGTCAGTTGGTCAAGTAGCTGTCTTCCAAATTTCTTGGCATAGATGAGAGAACACTTCCATCCCTTTGTTGAAACATCTCAATTGATATTCCATCAATTCCTGGAGCCTTGTTTTTCGCCAATGCCTTCAGTGCAGTTTGGACTTTGTCCTTCAGTACCATCAGTTCCTGATCATATACTAACTTTTGAAATGGTTGAACGTTGCCCAATTCTTTTCGGTGTAATGACTCTGTGTATTCCTTCCATCTTCTTTTGATGCTTCCTGAGTCATTTAATATCTTCCCCATATAATCCTTCACTATTGCAACTCGAGGCTTGAATTTTTCTTCAGTTCTTTCAACTTGAGAAATGCCAAGCATGTTCTTCCCTTTTGTTTTCTACCTCCAGCTCTTTGCACATGTCGTTATACTTTACTTTGTTTTCTTGAGCTGCCCTTTGAAATCTTGCTGTTCCTTTATTTCATGATTTCTTTCTTTTGCTTTAGCTACTCAACGTTCCAGAGCAAGCTTCAGAGTCTCTTCTGACATTCATTCTGATCTTTTCTTCCTTTCCTGTCTTTTCAATGATCTCTTGCTTTCTTCATGTATGATGTCCTTGATGTTATTCCACAACTCATGTGGTCATTGGTCATTAGTGTCCAACGTGTCAAATCTATTCTTGAGATGGTCTCTTAATTCAGGTGGGATATACTCAAGGTTGTATTTTGGCTCTCATCGGCTTGTTCTAATTTTCTTCAGTTTCAACTTGTACTCACATAAGAGCAATTGATTTTCTGTTCCACAGTCGGCCCCTAGAACCCTGATGATACTGAGCTTTTCCTTTGTCTCTTTTCACAGATGTAGTTGATCTGATTCCTGTATATTCCATCTGGTGGGGTCCACGTGTATAGTCGCCACTTATGATGGTGAAAAAAGGTATTTGCAGTGAAGACCTCACTGGTCTTGCAAAATTCTTTCAAGTGATTTCCAGCGTTGTTTCTATCATCAAGGCCATATTTTCCAACTACAGGTCCTTCCTCTCTGTTTCCAACTATCACGTTCCAAACACCAGTAATTATCAATGCATCTTTATTGCATGTTTGATCAATTTCAGACTGCAGAAGTTGGTAAAAATCTTCAGTTTCTTCATCTTTGGCCTTAGTGGTTGGTGTACAGATTTGAATAGTAGTTGTATTAGCTGATCTTCCTTGTAGGCATATGGATATTATCCTATCACTGACGGCGATGTACTTCAGGATGGATCTTGAAATGTTCTTTTTGATTATGAATGCAATGCCATTCCTCTTCAAGTTGTCATTCCTGACATAGTAGACCATATGATTGTCCAATTCAAAATGGTCAATACCAGTCCATTTCAGCTCACTAATGCCTAGGATATCTATGTTTATGCATTCCATTTCATTTTTGATAATTTCTGATTTTCCTAGATTCATATTTCATACCAGCCACATTCTAATTATTAATGGATATTTGCAGCTATTTCTTCTCATTTTGAGTCATGCCACATCAGCAAGTGAAAGTTCCAAAAGCTTGACTCCATCCACATCATTAAGGTCAATTGTACTTTGAGGAAGCAACTCCTTCCCAGTCATCTTTTGATTGCCTTCCAACCTGAGATGCTCATCTTCCAGCACTATTATCAGACAGTGTTCCACTGCTATTCATAAGGTTTTCGCTGGCTAATTCTTTTCAGATGTAGACCGCTGAGTCCTTCTCCCTAGTCTGTCTTAGTCTGGAAGCTCAGCTGAAACCTCTCCTCCATGGGTGGCCCTGCTGGTATCTGCATACCAGTGGCATAACTTCGGCATCACAGCAACATGCAAGACCCCACAGTACAACAAACTAACAGAAACATGGGGGGCAGTGGAATCAGAGACCTTAAATTCTGGTGCAGTCCTGCCACTGATCTCCTGTATGACTTTGGGCATGTACCTTACCTTCTATTAGTATCCTTACCTATATATAAAATGATGCATTTAACCAAAATGTTCCTTTTTAAATCTAAAATTCTCAAGTTTGGGGTTGGTATTAGCATTCAAAACCCACACATGGCCTCCACAAAGTGTAATAACTCTCATTTATTGCATCCCTACTGTGTGTCAATCACTCTTCTATTCACTTTCCATGTACTGCCATGTTGAATTCTCATCACAACCTTACAGATGTGGAAAATGAGACACGTAGAGGTTAAAACTTGCCTTAAGTCTCACGGTATATAAGCTGATAGGCCAAGATGTAAACACAGGCTACCTAATTTGAAAATCTCTGCTCCTAACCATTGTTTGTTGTTGTTCTTAGCTGCTGCCCAGTTTTCCATGATTAGTTGTGAATGGAACCTTTGTGATCCATAGGGTTTCCATTGGGCTAATTTTTGGACATAATCACCAGGCTTTTCTTGCTAGTCCATCTTAATCTGGAAGCTTTGCTGAAACCTATTCAGCATCATAGCAACATGGTAGCCTCCACTGACAGAAGGTTGGTAGCTACACATGAGGTGCACTGGCCAGGAATCGAACCCTGGTCTCCCACATGGAAGGCATTAATTCTACCACTCTGCCTCCACTGCCCCCATCGTAAAAACTCTGCAAATGCAGGGAGTTAATTGGCTTCTGCTTTGTCATCAAGAAAAGTTAAACCTAAATGACATTGACATAAGTTCACCTAGTTTAAAGGACTTTGTCTTTCCTCAATAGGGTATTCAGGCAAGTATTAAACACTACACCTGCCATTTTACACCTCAGCAGTTTTAATCTCATGAATAAACAGAATGTTAATTGTTTCCAATTTCAGGGAAATAGGGTTTGCAACGCAGTCTAGTCATACTTGGAATTTAGTTAATGTAATCCAGACTTTGCAGGATTTGGATTACAGCAGCCAGACTGCTTTTGAAAAATTGAAACCTTTAACACCTTTTGATGGGAGCTGTGTAATTGAAAATTAAACCCTCTTTTTTACACTATTATTGGGTATAGCTTCAACTTGGGGTATGATTCAACTGCTTGCTACACACACCTGAAAAAGCTATTTTCACCTGTGCTTTTCTCAGTTCCAACACTTTACTATTTTAGAAATTATGACCATGATGAAAAGGTAGAGTACTGTGCCTTTAATACAGTGTTAAGGTGCTTAATGGGTTCCCAGCAAGCAGTAAGTAGTTGCTTAAATGACCCTCTCAGGAGTTTTTGTATTTTAATAAGTAACTTTGAAAGAATAAAACATACTCACAGCTCAGGAGTTTATGTGGTTCGTGGTAGAATTTTAGCTTCTTCAGGTATGTAAGGTAGACATTTTTGTTACCAGGACCCCAAATAAAATTGTGTAAACAAATTCTTCTTGTAAGACCCACTGTATTACTGGATGTCCTTCCTTGCTATAGACACTAGCCAAATGCAAGGTTTTCTTAGCTTTATTTTCTGTCCTCTTCTATCAGTCCTGGACCATGCCTCCTCCGCCTTCTTTCTGAAACACAGATGGTTCTCTACTGCGTACAGAGTGAAGTCAGCTCGTTGATAGCAAGATGTTGGCTATCGAACCCAACATCACTTTTCTAACTTCATGGCAACTATATCCTCCCACACATGACATAGTCTAGCCACAAAAACCCACAAATCCATTTGAAAAATTGCATCTTAACAATTTTGCTCTCAAAGCTCTAACTGGTACCATTTCTCAGCCTTAGCAATACTTTCTCCATTTCTCTACTGAGTAAAATTCTCATCTTTTAAGACTCCCTGCCCAATTCTACTTTTCCCCAAGAGTGTTGCCTATCTTTCACATATTTTATCCTTCTATATGTCCACAGCACCCAACTTATTCCTTGCCATACTGCCCATTCCTTATAGTTTGCTATTTGTATTCCCAACCTCCTGGCCAGATGTGAAATTCCCCGAGAGCAGAGGACTGATTCTATTTACTCTGTCATCTCAGCTCTCCTGCAGCTACATTCTATAATTTAGAACCTGTCATATTATAGTTGCCCAATAAGTGTTTGTCGACTTGACTTTACCATCTAATCAAAAGTATAAGTTGAAGAACCCAGAGGTATTAGTGCTTAGGGTTGTGGACACTGTATATGCAGGGATAGATTACTCAATAAGCAAGGTATGCATGGGCTTAATTGTGCTTACTCACTAATTTGTAGTGCACCATTTCATTTGTTTTTCACCACATCGTGCACCATAGATTAGTAAGTAACCACAATGAAGCCCGTGTGTACCTTGCTTACTGTAAACCTGTGCATACCTTGCTTACTGGTGTGTGTATGTTGCAGATCTTGGGGAAAAGGAAAAAAAAGTGAGCTTTTCTCCAATAGAGAAAAAGTGTATTCAGTATTCACTGACTAAAATAAAGCTAAACAGAAAAACAGCAAAATCTCTGTGATACAGGAAATGGTGGTCCCATTTGTAGATGTCTCTGGCCTTCTGCGCCCTTTTTGTGATCTTCACCTTTCCTGTAGTTCCTTGTTAGTAGAAAATTATATACTTGCATTTTACCAACTACATGTAATTCTGAGTAGAGAAAGCACATGAAAACTAATGGATGCTGATGAGTTTTTAAAGCTGCAGATGTGCTGTGTGAAAAGAACCGGACTCATTTTTGACAACTTGTTGATTAGCATGTACCCAGTACTGTGATGAGTGAGATAGAGAATAAGGAAGAGGTAGAGATCCCCAGGTCTACCTTCAACAAGCTGGCTGTATAGTTAGGAGAAGAATCTTAACACTCCCAGCCCAACATAAAAAATACTCAATGCTAAATCATGTGGGACCGTCTGCGTAAGTATAGTGTGGGGCTTCAGATGGGAAACAATGTGAATGGTAGTAGAACCAAGTTCTTAAAACCTGAGTCTGGACTTTAAATATATGAGTAGGACTTGAATTAATACAAATGACTGCAGATGAAAAGATTAGGAAAGTTCTGATACATGCCTGAAAAAAAAAAAAAAAGAGCCAGGAGAAATTGTAATAGCACCCACTCTTAAAAAGTACACTGATTTTATTAATAACTCTATGATTATTCTCCCCATGACATTTATGTACGAAATTATGATTTTAGTTTTTAAATTTATTTCTAAGGATTCTTACAAAAAATGAATTGGCTTCTCAGCAAGAGTCTACTCTGTTCATATTTTATGAAATGAATGTAGAAATTGGAACTTCACAAACTATCCTTCATGGTTAAGGAAAATATGGACAGTGGCATAACTGGTTTTATCACACTGTGTCTGACTCTGAGTCTTTTAACAAAGAAATTCTTACTTAATGAATTATTGCCCTTAGACTTGCCACAAGTGACAAATACAACCACAAGTTTTGAAGTAGGGAAGGAAATAACGATTTTTTTTTTTTTTTGAGCAATGAGCCTTGATATAGAATAGGCACTATTAGCTGCAGATAGATATACAGCAGTGTGGTTCTACCTTCTTCCAGTTAACACGTACTGTCTTCCAAATTTATTTGAAAACAATGTATTGAACCTTAGGAAGAATGCAACTACAAACACCGATAAGTACCCATTGGTTCTTTTCTATTTATATATATATATATAAACTCATTTTAGTCAAGTCGATTCTGACTCATAGCAACCCTACAGGACACAGTAGAACTGCCCCATAGGGTTTCCAAGGAGTGGCTGGTGAATTTGAACTGCTGACCTTTTGGTTAGCAGCCAAACGCTTAACCATTGTGCCAGTAGGGCTCCAGTATTCTAGGTATTGGTGATGCCTTTCCTTCCTAATTTCTAGATGCCCTGATGCCTTTGTTCAAAGTCATCAACTGCATGACAAATTGAACCCTTAGACACATTTTTTAGCCTCTGACAAATCATCTGCTTTAAATATATCTCAATATGACCTGTATGTTGAACAGTAAAACTGTATTCAGGTGACAGTAATAGATATTCTTTATCTACTGGTATATGAGACAGAAAACCAATGTATTTCCTATCACCATCGCCAAAATTAATTTCAGAGAACCAATTTCAAGATCAAGAAGATATCTAAGTGTTCCTCAACTTTGGAAAGATATATATTGAACACTTGTTAGATGACCAGTCTTTGATTATGGGCCATGTGTTTTCCTCTAGGGATTATTTGTGTAGGTGTCATTCTGGGGGACTGTGTTTTCTCCATTTAGGAAATATGAGTTTAAAGAAAAGACTAGAATTTCCAAATGAATGTTTCTCCGTGTCTTCAGCAAATTCATTTTCTATTCCCTTCTTTATGAACTTGTAAACATTCATACAGAAAAAGCAGACTCTAAAACTCAAAATCCCAATTGAATTAAGCTCTGGTAAGTGCTGAAAATTTTTCTTCATGGGAAAAATTCTCCATCTGTCCATGTGTGCTCCAAATGAGGACTTAATCCACACATTAATGTTATTTTATTTTACACACACACAAACACACACACATGCACAATAAAAACCCAGAAACAATTTATTGTTAACATATAAGTAAGAACAAGAACGTGGAGAACAAATTACATAACAGCAATAACTGCATTTGTACAGATTATTAACATATTACAAAGTACCTTGCCTCCTATTAGCTATTCATGGGCATTGATAACAGAGTATGCATGCCACTTTGGTAAGCACTAAGGTTACAACAATGAACACACCTCCTAACTGAGATCCTGTCACCTCTGCCCATGTTTCCCTCCAGGCAGGAGTAAACCCGTTGAAGCCTGTTACCGTCCAGTCAATTCCGACTAGTGGACGGTAATTATCAAGACTCTAACTTTTTCCCAAGAAGATACATCCTTTCTACAAAAAGGATGAGGATTCATTATGAGATTCATCCTTTAAATGAAATGCAAATAGTAACTCCTTAGGTAACTTTATAATTTATAATATTTTTAAAATGAAAATCCTAGTTTCTAATTAGGACCCAGCTAAAATGTACCTAAATAAAATTCATTTAAATATATACGGACTATCCTGAGTAACTTTAACAGAGCCCCACACGTCCTGTTTTCTAAGTCAACCATAGGCCCATTTCTTTTGTTTTAGTTTCTCTGATCAGCATTTCCTAGCTTCAACACTTTAAGGAAAGTAGAAAACATTTGTCTTTGTTACCAACTATATTACACGTAGTTTTGGCAGGAGTTTTTTGTTTTTTTTTAACTAAATTATCTGAATGAAATCCTAAATTGGGCAAGTGATACATAAATTCACCATACTTTAGCATCTTAGGGGCCCTAATGGTGCAGTGGTTAAGCATTTGGCTGCTAACCAAAAGGTCTACAAGCAATGCGATTCCACTAGCCACTCCTTGGAAACTCTGTGGGGCATTCTACTCTGCCCTATAAGGTCGCTGTGAGTCGAGTCTCTGTGAGTGGGTCACTATAAATCAGAATCTTAATTCTTTCCTCCACTTTCAATTTCTGTTATCAAGAGAAATGTGGGTACATAGTAGTATAAGTATTCTTCTTTATATTGTGTAGAATAAAATAATATATTCAAATAGTACATTTCTATCTCTGTACTACAGAAAATCACAATATTATTAACTCAGATTTAAAAAAAATAAAATAAAACTACCCATTTCCAATTCTTGGAGCCATACTGAGATTTAATGTAAAAACCTGTATACATCAAAATTCATTTTCACACACTTTATATTTACATCTCTATGCATTTATTGGAAACCCTGATGGTGCAGTGGTTAAATGCTATGGCTGCTAACCAAAGGGTCAGCAGTTCAAATCTGCCAGACGCTCCTTGGAAACTCTATGGGGGCAGTTCTACTCTGTCCTATAGGGTCGCTATGAGTCAGAATCGACTCGACGGCACTGGGTCTGGGATGCATTTATTTAATTATTTGGAATTTTTAATTTTGAAAAATGTTAGCAATTTAATATAGTATGCAAAAAGTAATTCAGGGATTTTAAGAGAAATACGGTTGTTAAACATATAACATGTTATAACATTGAAAATAATGCATTGTTTATTTACATGTAGTTTTTTAAATACCAGATATATGAAAATACATTTTAATTCAACCTAATAGTGATTTTACACTAATAGATGAATTATATTATGTTTAAATCTTTATAGTCGTAATAAGTTTAAAACCATCTCCAGTTAACTAATATTATACGTGAATGGGCCAATATATGATCTAGCTATAATGAACCAACTCTGCCTGTCATGTCAAGATTTGTATCTAATACAACTTTTTATACCACTCCTTCCCCAAGGATCTAGGACTGTACCTTAGACTTAAAAAATTGGAAAAAAAAAAACCATTGCTGTCATGTTGATTCCAACTCATAGCAGCCATAAAGAGTGATGTAGAACTGCCCCATGGGGTTTCCAAGGCTGTAAACCTTTAAGGAAACAGACTGCCAAATCTTTCTGCTCTGGAGCAGCTGGTGGGTTTGAACTGCTGACTTTTTGGTTTGCAGCCGAGTGTGTTAACCACTGCACCACCAGGGCCTTAGACACAGAGAACACTTAATAAATCTTAAATGATTGAATATTACAAGTTTTACGCTCCATTAATAAAACTAGGAGCTCTGGGATAAGACAATAGTTTATGTTTGCATTAAATGACTTTTTACTCTAACCATCTTTCAAAGTCTAATTAGTCTTTTATTTCCCTAAATCAGTATTCATGAAATTAATCAAGTTTGCAAAACACATCCGATATTTGATCCACAGCAACAAGCCCTTGAAAATGCTTTGCCATGCCAAGGGGTAACACCATTATCCTTTCTTCTCAAGTCTTCAGTGTCTCCTCATTTGACAAGTACCTCATTTGTGGTGCTTGCTTAAAGCTGTGGAAGAATCATATATATATACATATATGTATGTTATTGCCCAATAAAAGAAGGCTTACTAGAATTTAAAAGAGATATTTCAGAGAATAGAAACCTAAGGGCACACAAAATTAAAATTTGATTCCCATGTCTTTAGATCAAGAGATCCCGGGCTCATCAAAACCCCAGAAAATGGGTTTTGTGTTTCTCCGTTGTAGTGGTACAAAAAATCTAAATTACCATAAATTCAATCTTGCTCGCTGATGATATCACGTTTCTTTAAAGTATTTTCTGTTGGGTTTGTTCAGAGTTACTTAATTTTCTTTTGTGGTATCAATCTAATTACAACCAACAAAAAGTTAACCAGTGTCAATACACTAGATTCTGTAGGTCGAAAGCCTGAGTTTTAATCCACCCTGCCTTATTTAGAAAGCATTTCCAGAGCTCCTTTATCTTAGCCAGCACTCTAACCTGTGTGGCATCTGATTTTCCTCTGCTTAGTGAAATTCTCAGTGTAATCAATAGCCTCTCTGAATCTAAGGGGTGTTGTACCCATAGAGCTTTGTGTCGAAGTAATGTATGGATGTGCTTGTGGGTTTGCTTATACATCCTCCTACAAACTAACAGGGAGAGTGAGAAACTTCATTAAAAAGACATTTGTCAGGACGCTAGAGGAAAAGGAAAATCCTCCACAGGCTAGCTACCTAATTTCCAGCCAATACAGGATTACTCCCAATAGGAATCATTTATTGCTTTACTGGCCTAAGTGATGGGGTTGTTAGAATCTCTTTTGTCTGACTGCTTTGCAATCTAGTTCGTTGCTTTCAGATGTTAAAAAAAAGTCATCTTAATATTCATACAGAGCTTAAGTCTCACTTGATTTCTTCCAACATTGATCTCACAATATCCTGTAGGCTAAGCTTATTCTCTGCACATTGAAACCCCAAATGTGTCAGAGTCACACAAGCCAGGTATTCTAAAAGGCATTGGATTTGTCTAGATTTTAGTCAGTTCACTAAAATTTTCATAATATGTGTTCTTTTCAATTGGTTCGCTAAACCCTGTCCACCTACCCTAGGAATTTCCATTCTAATTTCCACTTCCTTACATACTCACAGCCATTGGGTCAGCTGAGTTTAAAATGTACTAATATGATGTGAAGCCTTTTTTTGTCATTCCTTTTTCGAATCACCACTTATAATTTAATGCATAAAAAAGTAGCTGAATACAAAAAAATGCAATATTTTAAAGAGTGCAAACTATTCTTAGGGTTGTTCTAGGGTAAGATCACCACAAAGCTATAGTAAAGCAAGAAGAAAGATTTTATTCAGCATATGTTCCAAGAGGCAAAAGTGGAAAACAGGCAAGCATGCTGCTAGAGCTATGTCTGCCCAAGTCCAGGGAATGTTACAGAACAGCCAAAAGTGGAAAGATGGACAAGCATGCTACCAGAGTCCAAGGAATATTACAGGATCATCAGCATATATTACCATTATAAATGGGTAAAAGTACTAAAATCTTCACCCTTTCACAGATTGGCTAAAAACTGCCAAATCATCATGATTCTATATTTTGAATTGTCTTTCTTAATAATCATTGGTACAAGTTTAAGTGACAATAGTCAGGAGGGCCTTCATTGGTCCAACAAATCTTAGTATTTATTAAATGCTAGTAGAAAAGGGTAAGAGTTAAAAATATGTGGGTCTTTTATGGTCTGTCTAAATATTTATTTATATGAAAATTTCTCTAAAAAATGTTCTCCAAGATTGTCCTAGCTATTGTTTTTATACCTCAGGGACCAGTTGTTGTGTCCTTCTGAGTCCTTTTGCGTCCAGCTCCAGCTGGGTCACCTTCTTTATACTCGAGCAAGGAAATAATGGCTCCAATTTTAATTCCTAAATCACTCCCTCCTTTTGATCAGAGATTCAGGATAACATGTTGATGATCAAAACCTGGACTTAGTCAGGCTCCTAGATAGTGGCCATGGAAGGCTTTTAAATTCACAGTGCTGGTTTTCCACTGGATACCATATGGTTCTTCACAGGGATCTTAAGCAAGAGTGATGTCCTCATCGATCACATTGCTGAAATAAGCAGAATCCATGTACATCACCATTTTAGTCCAAGCCTTTCTTTTGCTTTTTATGTGTGTAAGACAATAGAACACAAGTTTTGTTATACCAAATACTGTCAGGATGTAGACTCATAATATTACTATTCCTTCCAACAGTGATCTAAACCCCATGTATTTACTCTTGATGGTAGCCAACTAAATAAATCTGTAGGATTGTTATAGCACGTAACCAAGTAGCTTGCTGTCTAATTCTATGTATATCTTGCTCTACTTCTCCTGTGTTATTTATCCAAATGTAAAATGAGATATTTGCTACAGCACAGACTCTACCTTCCTGGGCTAATAAAAAAATCTAAGGCTATTCTGTTTTCTAAATACCACCTTCGCTAATGAGGTCAGAGATTTCTGTTGTGTTTCCATCCCATTAGCAACTTCATCTGCTATTTGTCCCATAGTGACTGATAAATTTCTTAAAGATTTCTCCAGTTCAACTATACCATAAGTAGGAATTAAACTCTCAGAAATGTCTAACAACACTCTGAGTGTTGTAGCAATGGGTTTTTTTCTGACCCTTGTTTTACAAAGTGAAACAATTTAGCACTACCTTTCCAATATTTACTAGCTACCTAATTTCCAGCCAATACAGGATTACTCCCAGTAGGAATCATTTATTGCTTTACTGGCCTAAGCGATGGGGTTGTTAACATCTCTTTACGTGTGTAAGACAATAGAAGACAAGTTTTATTATACCAAATACTACCAGGATATAGACTCGTAATATTACTCTTTCTTCCTATTATTACTTCCTTCCTAATGTTACTTCCTAATATTACTATTCCTTACTATTGCCTCTTCACCTACATATAGGTTCCTTATGACCACAATTAAATGTTGTGGCATTCCCATTCTTCACAAGTTATCCATAACTTATGAACCAAAGAGTTGAATGTCTTTGAATTGTCAAAAAAAAAAAACCACAGGTAAATATCTTCCTAATATTCTCTGCTTTTTCAGCCAAGACCCATCTGACCCCTCTTGAAATGCTTGAACGTCAAACAATTCTTTATAAATATTAGACAGGTATTTTATAAAACATTGTCTTGAAGACTAATTACTGATTTACCCTAAACATAGCTCTCAGTCTGATCTTTGGCGTCAGTTTCCCAAAACAGACTGAATTCTTCATAAAGGCACAACGCGCAGAGCAAAACAGCCTTACTAGTTTATATGGACGATTGTTTAACTAAAAAGTGGCTTCAGGAACCAGTTTTCTTCTCAGAGCTTGAGGTTCCAAAGGGCGACTAAGGGCAATGGCCTGTGTGGTTTACCCCAACCTCCATGAAAGCCAGGAATTTGGATTGCAGGATAATTAAACTCTTTCATCTTTTCCTCCTTTGGATCATGTTCCTGCTATGAAATTTTTGTTCAAAAATGTTCAATAATGATAGTTGGGCACAATCTGGTTTTTAAGATCCTGGGCACTATACAACAAACTAGAAGGTAAAGCAGAAACACTAACAATAATATTAGGCAAATTGTCTGAAATAATCAAGGAAACTATGTTCCTAAGGTCTTTGAACCAAGGAAACAAATCCTGAGGTGTTTGTTTATACAGTAGCACCAGTAATTGCTTTTCACGGGCTTCAGCAGCAACTACGTTCTGCAAAACCTCAGATTGCATATTAATATAAACACAGCAACATTTATTATTAATGTTACTGTGTTTGTATTAGTTTTATAAGTTTATATTAATATGCAATCTGTTGCAAACAGTGTGCAAGGAACGTACTGTTCCTTGGGAGCCTAACAGGAAAATCTAATGCTATTGTATTTTGTAAAATCATAGGTCAGAACTTTAGACACTTCTCTGATTATGATATTTACAACTTTTGCTATGTTTAACAACAGAAACTTTTAATTTGAGAGTTACAACATCTAAACTTATTAGTTAGATAGTTTAGGAGAAAGGATGAAAATTGTTTCTTATATTCAGAAAGTAAGACCTTAAAACTTCAGCAATATTCCCACGTGAAACCCATAGTAATCCTTTCGTTTACTTAGCATGATGTACTTCTCCAAGGACTGATCCCTCCTGATAACACGTCCAAAGTATGTGAGGCGAAGTCTCACCATCCTTGCTTCTAAGGAATGTTCTGGCTGTACTTCTTCCAAGACATTTGTTCATTCTTCTGGAAGTCCATGGTATATTCAATATTCTTGCCCAACACCATAATTCAAAGGCGTCAATTCTTCTCCTATCTTCCTTATTCATTGTCCAGCTTTCACATGTATATAAGGCGATTGAAAACACCATGTCTTAGGTCAGTCACACCTTAGTCCTTAAAGTGACATCTTTGCATTTTAATACGTTAAATGTCTTTTTTTTTTGCAATTTTTCCCAATGAAATCCAAATAAAATGAAATCCTTGACAACTTCAATTTTTCCCTGTTTATCATGATGTTGCTTATTGGTCCAGTTGTGAGGATTTTTATTTTCTTTGCATTGAGGTGTAATCCATAATCCATACCAGGCTGTAGTCTTTGATCTTCATCGGTAAGTGCTTCAAGTCCTGTTCACTTTCAGCACGGAAGATTGTGTCATCTGCGTAACGCAGGTTGTTAATGAGTCTTCCTCCAATCCTGATGTCATGTTCTTCTTCATATAGTCCAGGTTCTCAGAATATTTGCTCAGCATACTGATTGAATAAGCATGGTGAAAGGATACAACCCTGACTCACGACTTTCTTAACGTTAAGCCATACAGTACCCCCTTGTTTGATTCAAATGACTGCCTCTTCACCTACATATAGGTTCCTCATGACCACAATTAAATGTTGTGGAATTCCCATTCTTCACAATATTATCCATAACTTATGAACCAAAGAGTTGAATGTCTTTGCGTAGTCAAAAAAACACAGGTAAATATCTTCCTAATATTCTCTGCTTTCAGCCAAGACCCATCCAACAGCAGCAATGATGTGCTTTATTCCACATCCTTTTCTGAATCAGGCATCAATTTCTGGCAGCTCCCTGTCAATGTACTGCCGTACCACTTTTGAATGACCTTTAGCAAAATTTTATTCGTGTGTGATATTGATATTGTTAGGCAATTTGTACATTCTGTTGGATCACTTTTCTTTGGAATGAGCAGAAATATGAATCTCTTCCAGTTGGTTGGCTAGGTAGCTGTCTTCCAGATTTTTGGGGATAGATGAGTGAGCACCTCCAGTGATGCATCCATTTGCTGAAACATCTTAATTGGTATTCTGTCTATTCCTGAGCCTTATTTTTTGCCATTGCCTTTAGTACAGCTTGGATTTCTTCCTTCAGTACCATCAGTTCTTGATCATATGCTAACTCCTGAAATGGTTGAATGCTGACCAATCCTTTTTAGTACAGTGACTCTGTATTTCTTCCATCTTCTTTTGATGCTTCCTGCATTGTTTAGTATTTTCCCTGTAGAATCCTTCAATATTACAACTCGAGGCTTGAATTTCTTCTTCCGTTCTTTCAGCTTGATCAATTCTGAGCATGATTTTCAGTTTTGCTTTTCTAACTCCAGGTCTTTGCACGTTTACTTATAATACTTTACTTTGTCCTCTCAAGCCACCCTTTGAAATCGTCTATTTACCTCTTTTACTTCATTATTTCTCCCATTCACTTTAGCTACTCGGTATTCAAGAGCAACTTTCAGAGTCTTCCCTGACATCATTTTTGGTCTTTTCTATCTTTCCTGTCTTTTTAATGACCTCTTGCTTTCTTCATGTATGATGTCTTTGATGTCATTTCGGAGCTCCTCTGGTCTTCTGTCATTAGTGTTCAATGCTCAGATTTACTCTCGAGATGATCTCTAAATTCAGGTGGAATGTGCTCAAGGTCATACTTTGGGTGTCATGGATTTGTTCTAATGTTTTCTCACCTTCAACTTGAATTTGCATAAAAGCAATTGATACTCTGTTCCCTAGTCAGCCGCTGGCCTTATTCTGACTGATAATATTGAGCTTCTCCATCGTCACTTTCTACAGATGTAGCCAATTTGATTCCTGTGTATTCCATCTGGCTAGGTCCACATGTATTGTAGCAATTTATGTTGTTGAAAAAAAGGTATTGCAATGAAGTAGTCATTGGTCTTGCAAAATTCTATCATACGGTCTTTGGCATCATTTCTATAACCAAGGCCATATTTTCCAACTACTGTTCCTTCGTCTTTGTTTTCAACTTTCGTATTCCAATCGCCAGTAATTATCAATGCATCTTGATTGCATATTTGATCAATTTCAGACTGTAGAAGTTGGTAAAAATGTTCAATTCATCTTTGGCTTTAGTGGTTGGTGCATAAATTTGAATAATAGTTGTATTCACTGGTTTTCTGTAGGTGTACGTATATTATCCTTTCACTGACAGCGTTGTACTTCAAGACAGATCTTGAAATGTTCCTTTGGACAATGAATACAACGCCATTCCTCTTAAATTTGTCATTCACAGCATAGTAGACCATATGTTTATCCAATTCAAAATGGTCAACACCAGTCCATTTCAGCTCACTAATGCCTACAATATCAGTGTTTATGCATTCCATTTCATTTTTGATGATTTCCAATTTTCCTAGATTCATACTTCATACATTCCACATTCCAATTATTAATGACTATTTGCAAATGTTTTTTCTTGTTTTGAGTTGTGCCACATCAGCAAATGAAGGTCCCAAAAGCTTAACTCCATCCATGTCATTAAGGTCAATTCTACTTTGAGGAGGCAGCTCTTCTCCAGTCATCTTTTGAGTGCCTTCCAACCTGAGGGGCTCATCTTTGGGCACTATATCAATGTTCCGCTGCTATTCATAAGGTTTTTGTTGGATAATTTTTTTTTCAGAAGTAGACTGTCAAGTCCTTCTTGCTAATCTGTCTTAGTCTGGAAGCTCAGCTGAAACCCGTCCACAATGGGTGACCCTGTTGGTATTTCAAATACCAGTGGCATAGCTTCTGGCATCACAGCGATATGCAAGCCACCATACTACAACAAACTGACAGATGTGTGAGGATTCAACTTTTACTAGGTAAAGTTAGATTAGGGAAAATATAAGTTATTCAACTTTTACTATTTCCTGTATTTTCCCTAATCTACTTTTAGCCCTTAAAGATTTTATCAACTGGCATTGGAAATCACAAAGTCTCTATTCTACTGACTAATTAATTGATAAGGATATAATCTTAAGTGTCTGGCTAGGGGTGGAAATATTTTCCCAGTCTATTTGAGGTATGTCTCATTGTGATTTCTATCTTTTGGCTTCTTAGAGTTCCCCTACAATAGAGAGAACTTGTTTACAGTTCTTTGATATCAATTTCTGATAAATAGCAAGGTGGGAATTTTTTTTTTTTTTTCTTAAAAAGGTTTCCACTTAATCAGAAGGGGTCTTTCAAAAGCTTTCCTGAGCTATATGACCTCAAAGCCTGGGGGCCTAAGAGGCCTGATCTTGCCTGGCCCTCCCTCTCTTTTGACTCATGGTAGAAGACAAGATTACTAGTGCCAACACACTATTAGATCATGCTAATTCATTTACATATGTTTAAGTTGGCCTAGGTATTTTGAAAGGCAAAAGATAATTTCTTTCTCTTTTACTGTTCTGTTGGTAAGCAGTTTTGCTTTCTCCTTATCACAACTTTTTATCTACCTAGTAAATACCAAAGCTCTTTAGCAATTTTGTAAATCATTAATTCTTGGTTTGCCTCTTTTTTTTTTTTTTCCTATAGGCTTGTCCTACGCGTCATTTTTCCTACTCCGGAACTACTAGTTTTATTTTAAGACAAAATTATCCCTTTTCCTTTAATAAAGCATATTTCATATAATACCTAGCTTAAGTTACCTAGAAAGTTTTTGCTTTTAAGATTGACATAGTACAGAATATGAAATTTTTAGTATGCTTTTCCAACAGACCAATTTATATTAAAGTTTTTCAAAGTAGTTACCAAAAGTCTAAATTAAAAGACAGACACACAACACAGTTTTTCTGGAATGAGGAAAAAACTGAGGTTTTTAAGCCAGTTTTACAGAAACAGCAACTGTCCCCCATAGCCTCCAATGTGATACAAGACAGAAACTCAGACACAACACTGTAGACCATAAGCAAGCTCTAAGAACAAAATGAGACAGAAAGACCACATAAACTCATCAGACAATACCACATGAAACCAGGATAAGGGATACCTAGGGTCACTATGAGTCAGAGCTAACTCCGCGGCAACTAACAGCAATAAGTTTCTTAAAGTGTATAGCAATTTTTGATAAGATCAACTCAATTCAGTGGAAAAAAACAGGTTCTAGATAAAACCTATTAACTTGCCCGAGCCTCAGATGGAGGAATATTAGACCTTTTGACAAAACTACATCATCAAGCAAAAGTTCCCCAAAGAGGAAAGAAAAGACAACACAAATGAGGGCTTATTTGCTTAAAGTGAAAGGAAAGAAAAAACAGTGCAAATTGTAACTCATTTTCCCATAGTGATCACTGAAATTCTTAATTACTTCTAGTATATTCATCTTATAGTGTTTGTAAATATGAACTCCATATCAGTGTCATGGTGGGGTCTGTAGAAATCCAGGCTTATTTATCAAAGACGTTAAGCTCCGAGATTCAAGCTTTTGGTTTCCTTCTTTTTTAATTTAATTCATTCTGCTGGTTAGAGACCTAGATTTTTTTTTTTTTTTTTTAATTTTAGACCTTATATATACTAGCTCCTCCAATTGGAAAGTATTTTAAAGTAGCTATTGATGATTTTAATTTTAACATTGTGACTCTTTATTGAGAAACTGTGTCATAAAACAGGTCCAGAGCCATCACCTTCCCCTGTGAATTTCCTAAAACAGGTCAACATAAAATAATAATAATAATAATATAGGACCAACAATAAAAAAAGCCTGAAGAGCTAGACGGCACTTCAGCAGGAGTGTAAGAAGAATACATTCCACTGATTTCAATTTATTTTAGATTCTTTCACTTCTAATTTACATCTTAAAAAAGATTAATCCTGCCAGTTCAAAAGTTGCCCATTTAGGCCATGGGAACGAATCTTTTTCTTTCATTAAATCCTGCCATTTTTTAAAATGCCAAGCTGAATGCCCCAAATCGAAAATTCTGTACCATATAGGTAGTCGGGTGTGCCATCAATCTTTTGTCTTCTTCTTCTTCTTTTTGGTTATTTCCCATTTTAAATTTGGAAAGGGGAAAAGAAAGGAATTTCAAAATGAGCACAATTTTCCAGATTTTCTCTGAGTCACAAAAAGAAACTTAACAAGGAACACCACAGGATTTGGACCGTGTTTTTCTTGAACCAGTGTGTACTTTTGTTGCATGAGAGTTTGCTTGTGGGTAGCAGGCAGCCTGCTGTTCTAGTCTCTCGTGACAACTTTATCCTGTCACAGGAGCCTTTAACGCTGGTGCTGGTAACCATTTTAATGGCTTTTTTCGGTAGACCTATGCCCAAACTTTACAGCTTCTAGTGACCCACAGTTCTCTGGAATAGAGTTTCCTCTTTAATGTTTCAAATGCCCAAGTCCAGACACCACATTGCAGTTCACCAAAAGTTACTAAATGTTGCTCTTAACTAAATGATCAATCAAAAATCTAAGAAACATTTTCTTTAATCAAACAACCAGTTTTCAAACAATATGCCAAACAAAACTTAAGGAAACATGAGAAAGATAATAAAAAAGAATAAGTAAAGGCTCATTTTCCAAGAGCAATTGTTAAAGGAATGTGGAATGCAAATGTGTGGGATCCAGAAGGCAGGACCTCTCTTTGCCAGCTTCTGCTCTATAGTTCAAGTCTCCTTGAGATCACCTGGATTGGTGGCTTCAGAAAATCCTGCTGACTATGCCGTTTAATTGTCCTAGGGTAAAGTCACCACAAAGTTATAGTAAAGCAAGAAGAAATATTTTATTCGGTATGTGTTCCAAGAGGCAAAACTGGGAAACAGACAAGCATGCTACCAGAGCTATGTCTGCCCAAGTCCAAGGAACGTTACAGAATAGGCAAAATTGGGAAAATGGACAAGCACACTGCCAGAGCCACATCTGCCCAAATCCAAGAAATGTTACAGAATCATCACTATATGTTAACATTACAAATGGGTAAAATCATTAAAATTGTCACTCTTTCACACATTTGGTAAAAACTGCCAAATCATCATGATTCTACATTTTGAATTGTCTTAATAATCATTAGCACAAGTTTTAGTGATGACAATCAAGAGAGTCTTCATCGGTCCAACAAATCTTACTATTTACTAAATGTTAATAGAAAAAGAGTGGAAAATAATGTGAGTCTTTCATGTTCTAAGTATTTGTTTATGTGAAGGTTTTCCTAAAAGATATTTTCCAAGATTGTCCTAGCAATTTTTTTGATACCTCAGGGCTCAGCTGATGTGTCCTTGTGAGTCCAGCACCACCTGGGTCACATTCTACTCAAGGACAGGGAATAATGGCTCCAATTTTAATTCCTGAATCAGGGTCTTTAAAAAGTGAATGCTTCTGTAGTTGCAAGTCTCTTTCCTTCACTCATCTATCCAAATTCTCAAATCCTAAATAGTTTGTGATTTCTCTGTACCTTTTATATCATGCTTGCTGATTTTAGTTTTGTCAAAGAATATTATACCAGATACGTTAAAAAGGCAAGAATGGCTTTATTCCAAAAGGGTTATTTCAAAAAGGGGGTAAAGAGCTATTCCAATAGGGGGAAAGACCTGAACTCAGACTGATTTCAACTGAAGCAGAGGGCAATATAGTTTTTGAAAACTAGAATGAGGAAGTGGAAAAATACTGGAGAATGTTAAGGGGAGGTTTAGCTATGGGTTGTATCAGTCATATGGAGTTAACTCTTGGGTTTATTGTGAAGGTCCAATGGGTCATATTCCATTTGGATTCTGCAAGGCCTGGGGAGAGAGAGAAGTCAGGGACCTAGAGGCAAGAATAAGACTATCGTGGTCAATTTAAATGAAAGATTAATGTATGTGTTACTCTAAACCCCCTTTCAAATTGTAGTGAAATGTAAATGAATTTACAAAGACTAGTAAACCATATACTAGATATTAACCAAAAGATATGTCAATTTAAAATAAGCAGGTTTCCAAAGGATAGTTTAGCTTAACTAGTAAAGAATGTCTGCCGTGAGCATTGTGCTCTTTTAATATCTACCTATATGTGATCAAACTGACAATAGCAGCTAGAAAGATTAGACAGGAAACTTAGGGGATAGTGAGTTTATGTTAATAGGGGAGGAACAACTCAGAAAAGGAGGGTGAGAATGGTTGTACAACTCAAAGAATGTAATCATTGTCACTGAATTTAACATGTAGAAGCTGTTGAATTGGCATATGTTCCACTGTGAATATTCTCAACAACAACAAAAATAAAACAAATTGTTATAAAAACAATAGGCAGGTTTCTATAGTCACCTGGTAGAAAGCTATAGTTAACACAATTATTGTATTGCTCCTAAGTCTTCCCTCTTAGGAACAGTCCAAAGACTAATTTTCTTCTTAACAGTGATTATACTACCTTCTGACTTTGATCTATTATCTTCTGAGAAGAAAGCCCTATGTTCCTTTTCTTTGCATTTATTGTCAAGAGACCCTATAAGTAGGCACTCTGAAGTAACTGCTACACGGTAACTCACTATCTTAGATTCCTAAGACTGTTGTAACCAAGTACCTTGAATTAGATGGCTGTAAAGGTTTTTTTTTTTTTAAAGAACAGAAATTTATTGTCTCACAGTTCTGGAGGCTGGAAGTTCAAATTCAGGGTGACAGCAGGGTCATGCTCTCTTTGTCCACTGTAGCAGAAGGGCCTTCTTTGTCTCTTTCAGCTTCTGGGAGTCCTGGGTGGTTCTCGGTGTTCCTTGGGTTTTAGATGTAGTTTCACATGGCTTCAGTTTCTCCCCTGTGTGTGATTCTATGCCCTGTCTGTTCTATCCTTTTATAATACACCACCCAGAAAGGATTAGGACCCACCCTCCTCCTGTATGACTTCCTTAGCTTAACTAATAATACCTTCAAAGAACCTATTTCCAAACAAGATCACATTCACAGGTACAGGGATTAGGACTTCAGCGTATTGTTTTTGGGGTACAATTCAATCCATAATACCCACCTTTTCCCACCTCCTCTTGGTCTAAATTGCCACTCACAGTTGATTACCTCACATTTTATACTGGGTAAAACAGTATCCAAAATGCCTCCTCTCCAGTCTTCTTGTTAAGTATGTTTAGAATAAAAAAAAAAAAAAAAAAAAGAATAGATTGGATTAATTTCTTTCATTCCTTGTTGAAAGATTTCCATGCTAACTTTAGCTCTGACTTGCTATCAGAAGAATTTTAAAAATTGAGAATGTATAGACTTGAGAGAATTCTAAATTGTTTCTTCACAGCTCTTGTGCAAACCACGTTATGAGATCTTGGTAAAGCTTTAGTGAGAAGAGTGCTTGACAGGCAAAAGAATGTCACACTGGCAGGACTTGATAGTTATAAAGATAACAAAACCTATAATCTATAAATGTGAGAAAAATAACCTCTATTATTATAGCCGAGTGACTCAATTGGCTTCCTCTGTATCATCTACTAATTAGAACTGTTTCAGAAATAACCCTTATTAGTAAATAAAATGAAAAATCGATATGTTTGCGGATAGATTCAACTCCCAAATATTTTTCTATAAATGAACTACCTAATAGATATTCTAGAATTCAAAATCTAATCAAGTAATTACAGTTTAAGAGTTACTTGTGATGAAAGCTAATTAATTTACTTTGGATGATGTGGTATACTTATTTCTGGTTGAGTTATGTTTCCAGTTCTATTTTCTTAAATACTACTTTTACAACTGTTAAACAAAAACACCTAAAGAAGGCACTGTTTCCAATAATGTGATACTAAAGAAAATCTTCTTCCTGTCATGGTATGTTTATAAGAAATATTTAGGCCATGCAGATTGTAACGTATTCCTCACTCTTTGCTCTGAATGTAACATCAAATTTCTATGAGGAACAAGAGGCACATGAGGAAAAGAATATTTGGAACTCAGTTCCAAGATAAAATGTGCTATCTCCTTGTAGAGTAGTGAAGACAGCTTGCTTCAAAGGCATGTCAGTTGGGCAGCAGTGTGGGCAGGACCTCCTACAGCATAAAGAAAGCCAGCTACGTGCCCCTCAAGGAGCTGTAACCCGGCACCACTTCTGTTTTGAGAAGTTCAGGAGAGCAACATTCAGAGTGATACCACTGCTGCACCTTATTTTTTTTCACACTTTAAGAGAATCCGGAGAGGAGAAAAAAAAAAAAAAGAGGAAGGAGGAAGGCTTCTCAGAGAGGAACTGAACTGAACTTGCTTGGAAGAGTCTATTTTTGTGAAAGATTTTTCTCTTACTTGGAAAATGGTGTTTTCTCACAGGTATAATTAACATTATCAGATTTTCTTTGAGGTGGCCAAAATAATATTGTTCAGTTATTTTTGTATTTTAAAATATTTATTTATTTTTGTTTGTATTTTCATGTTGTCTATCCACTAACATTTTGGCATATTTTCCCAATTAAATAGGTCGTCATGGAGATGGAAGCTATTGGCCAGTTGATACTAATTTGATTGATAGAAGCACTCTCAATGGTAAGTATATAATTTAGAAGGATTGGATTAGCTATGCTAATTAAATGGTTAATTACAGACTGAGGCAAATTTTCTATTGCAAGCGCCAAGTATGCTGGACTTAAGGTCTTAGTGGAATGAGAGAAACATGAAGTTATGAAGAAACCTCCACCAGAAGACGCAATTTCATAAATTAAAATTACTGGACGCTTTTAGCCTGAAGAGTATATTTACTCTTCCAACATATTCTAGCACATTATTGTTAATTTTCCTTCACATTGTCAAGATTAGACATTTATTTCTGCTAGACCTAGTGGAGTACACACATACATCTGTTGGCTTTGAAGATGACGAGATGGAGGTAGTACCTAGAACTGCATGGAAGAAGCAGGCTGGCAAGGCTGGTACATTCCAGGATTTTGTCCTCAGCGTTGCTAGGACAGAAACTTTAGGATGGATTAATACTAGCCAACTCCTAAGGCACTCAGGTATATATGAGAAGTTGCTTTTATAGGTTCTTTTCATTGTTGTTTTTCTTGCTGTTGTTGCTTGGTTTGGCTTACTAAAAATTAATTTTAGATATTCCAAAAGGCAAGATCAACACTGTGTACCCACCATCAAGGTTAATAATATAAAATAATCAAAATACAATTGGAAAGGCTTATATGTCTCTGTCTTATCACATTTCTCCAATATTTTCTCCATTCCCCACTCTGATGTAACCACAATCCCAAATGTAGTGTTTGCTACATATGTATATGTATCCCTAAGCATTATTGTACATGTATATAACTTCATAGAAATGATGTCATACTATATTTATCCTACTGTGAGTTTTTCTTTAATTTTTTTTAATCTATGTATTCACAAATAGCTCCTGTTCCCTTACCTTTGCTTTTCAACAATATTCTATTTTATGAATATAATGTTGTTAGGTGTCGTTGAGTCAGTTCCAACTCATAGTGACCCAAGTATGACAGAAAGAAACACTGCCTGATACTGCATCATCCTCACAATCATTGTTATGCTTGAGCCCATTGTTGCAGCCACTGTGTCAGTCCATCTTGTTGTGGGTCTTCCTCTTTTTTCTTGGCCCTCTGCTTTACCAAACATGATCTCCTTCTCCCAGCACTGATCCTGCTTGACATGTGCAAAGTATGTGAGACACAGTCTCACCATCCTTGCTTCTAAGGAGCATTCTGGTTGTACTTCTTCCAAGACAGATTTGTTCATTCTTTTAGCAGTCCATGGTATAATCAATATTCTTCACCAACACCACAATTCAAAGGCGTCAGTTCTTCTTCTGTCTTCTTTATTCATCATCCAGCTTTCACATGCATGTGAGGCAATTGAAAACATCATGGCTTGGGTCAGGCACACCTTAGTCTTCATGGTGACCTTTGCTTTGCAACACTTTAAAGAGGTCTTTTGCAACAGATTTGCCCAATGCAATGAGTCTTTTGATTTCTTGACTGCTGGTTCCTGGGTGTTGATTGTGGATCCAAGTAAAATGAAATCCTTGACAATTTCAATCTTTTCTGCATTTATCATGATGTTGCTTATTGGTCTAGTTGTGAGGATCTTTGTTTTCTTTATGCTGAGGTGTAATCCATACTAAAGGCTGTGGTCTTTGATCTTCATCAGTGAGTGCTTCAAGCCCTCTTCACATTCAGCTAGCAAAATTGTGTCATCTGTATATCACAGGTTATTAATGAGTCTTCCTCCAATTCTGATGCCTCATTCTTCTTCATATAGTCAAGGTTCTTGGATTATTTTTTCAGCATAGAGATCGAATAAGTATGGTGAAAGAATACAACCTTGACGCACACCTTTCCTGACTTTAAACCACACAGTATCCCCTTGTTCTGTCCTAACAACTACCTCTTGATCTATGTACAGAGGTTCCTCATGAGCACAATTAAATGTTCTGGAATGTTCATTCTTTGCAATGTTATCCATAATTTGTTATGATCCGCATAGTCAAATGCCTTTGTATAGTCAATAAAATATAGGTAAACATGTTTCTTGTATTCTCTGCTTTCAGCCAGGATCCATGTGACATCAGCAATGATATCCCTGGTTCCATGACTTCTTCTGAATTCAGCTTGAATTTCTGGCAGTTCCCTGTCTATATACTGCTGTAGCCACTTTTGAATGATCTTCAGCAAAATTTTACTTGCTTGTGATATTAATGATATTGTTTGATAATTTCCACATTCAGTTGGATCACCTTTCTTGGGAATAGGCATAAATATGGATTTCTTCCAGGCGGTTGGCCAGGAGCTGCCTTACAAATTTCTTGGCATAGACCAGTGAGCACTTCCAGTGCTGCGTCCATTTGTTCAAACATCTCAGTTGGTATTCCATCAATTCCTGGATCCTTGTTTTTCACCAATGTCCTCAGTGCATCTTGGACTTCTTCCTTCAGTACCATAGGTTCCAAATCATATACTACCTCCTGAAATGGTTGAACGTCAGCCACTTCTTTTTGGTATAGTGGCTCTATGTATTCCTTCCATCATCTTTTGATGCTTCCTGAGTCATTTAGTATTTTCCCTGTAGAATCCTTCAGTATTGCAACTTAATACTTGAATTTTTTCTTCAGTTCTTTCAGCTTGAGAAATGCCAAGCACGTTCTTCCCTTTTGGTTTCCTTACTCCAGGTCTTTGCACATGTCATTGTAATACTTTACTGTGTCTTCTTGAGCCACCCTTTGAAATCTGCTATTCAGCTCTTTTACTTCATCATTTCTTACGTTTACTTTAGCTACTCAGTGTTCAACAGCAAGTTTCAGAGTCTCTTCTGACATCCATTTTGGTCTTTTATTTCTGTCCTGTCTTTTTAGTGACCTCTTGTTTTCTTCATGTGTGATGTCCTTGTAGTCGTTTCATGACTCATCTGGTCTTTGATCATTAGTGTTCAATGTGTCATGTCTATTCTTTCAATGGTCTCTAAATTCAGGTGGTATATGCTCAAGGTCATGCTTTGGCTCTCGTGGACTTGTCCTAATTTTCTTCAGCTTCAACTTGAACTTGCATATGAGATATTGATGGTCTGTCCCACAGTCAGCCCCTGGCTTTGTTCTGACTGATGATATTGAGCTTTTCCATCATCTTTTTCCACAGATGTAGTCAGTTCGATTCCTGTATATTCCATCTGGCGAGGTTCACGTGTATAGTCACCATTTATGTCAGTGAAAAGGGTATTTGCAATGAAGAAGTCATTAGTCTTGCAAAATTCTATCATTTGATCTCCAGCATAATTTCTATAACCAAGGCCATATTTTCCAACTACCAATCCCTCTTTTTTGTCTCTAACTTTCACATTCCAGTCACCAGGAATTATCAATGCATCCTGATTGTATGTTCAATCAATTTCAGACTATAGAAGTTGGTAAAAATCTTAAATTTCCTCATCTTTGGTCATAGTGTTGGTGCATAAATTTGAATAATAGTCGTATTAACTGGTCTTCCTTTTAGGTGTATGGATATTATCCTATCACTGACAGCATTGTACTTCAGGAAAGGTCTTGAAATGTTCTTTTTTGTGATTTGACATTGACTGTTGTCTCCAAGCCATCTATAAGTTATTGTATTAGTTTATTTTATGTTTGCTTACTGTATCCTAGCTTCTTGCTTTGTTTTGTTTTGATATGCCTAAATAGGCTGCTTGAATGAGCTAGCTTATTTTCACCTTTGAAGCTCTAACATCCTGTCACCAGATGGCTAGAGCTGTTATGGGTATATGAGCTTAGGAGTCCATTCACTTTTCTTGTATGAATTCAGCTCAGGTGTCCAGGTAGTTAATCATTTAGTGTGTGGTACAGGCTCTGTCCTACAATCTTAGAGGGGCAGGGGTGATTGGTGTAGGCACCTGTATCTGATTGCAGCAGGGAGTCAAGGCAGGGAGCTGACAACCGTCCCCCAAGTGTCTGTGAGGAAAGCATGTCCCTATTCCTTAGAGCACAGAGGTGGGCAGGTTCTGTAGCTAGACCACAGGTACCCAATGCTTTTGGTTGTAAGGACTGGCAGGTACCACTTATCCTTGAACCCCTGCCATGGGTGACTAGATGATGTGAGTGGAGCCACCAGTTTTTAGGCCCCTGATGTGGGTAGGTGAGGACCTTGTTTAATAGGCAAAGCAGGGTCAAACATCAAAACCCCGCCTCTCCACCACATAGCTGAAACAGTTGCAGTCTGCAACAAGGGCCTGTTCTCCTGAAATGAGCCCAGCTTAGTGGAGCTGGCAGATTATCTTTTCCCCTAGTTGTGAATTTATTCCTTCTCCAAGGCCGGGAGAATGGCTCAGAGCATGCAGCCAGACCTATCTCAGGCCCAGGGAAATCAACAGCTACTGAATCTGGCTTAGGGGCAGGGAGCATGGTAAAATAAATGCAAGTACTTAGCTTTTGCCAAGAGTGCCATTCTTCTCTGATTCCGGAGGTATGAGTAGGCTGTGCCACTCGCTGTCTCTCCCTGAGGAAACCAGGTCCAGACACTACTGCCAGCCCCACCGCGGTTGCTCCAGGGGATCGTGCCTGAGGGTTCCCGTGGAGTCAGGTCCGGCAACTCCTCACCACTTCTGAACTGTCTCTCCCTCCCCCTGCCACTCAGACTGTTTTTTGACTTTGCCTTTGATGTTCAGGGCTCCTTGCTTGCCATATATATAATTGCTTCACTTGTTTTTTCAGGTCTTTGTTGTAAGAGGGATCATAGGAAGTGTCTTGACTACTCTGCCATCTTGGCCCCACCTCCTGAAATGTTCTTTTTGATGATGAATGCAATGCCATTCCTCTTCAAGTTGTCACTCCCAGCATAAAAATAGTAGACCGTAAACCTAGAAAAACCAAACCCAGTGCTGTCGAGTCAATTCCGACTCATAGCAACCCTATAGGACTGAGTAGAACTGCCCCAGAGAGTTTCTAAGGAGCTCCTGGCAGATTCGAACCACCGGCCCTTTGGTTAGCAGCCGTAGCACTTCACCACTATGCCACCAGTGCTTCCCCATAGTAGACCATATGTTTGTCCAATTCAGAATGGCCAATACCAGTCCATTTCAGCTCACTAATGCCTAGGATATCAATGTTTATGCATTCCATTTCATTTTTGACTATTTCCAATTTTCCAAGATTCATATTTTGTACATCCCACATTCCAATTATTAATGGGTGTTTGCAGCTGTTTCTTCTCATTTTGAGTTATGCCACATCAGCAAATGAAGGTCCTGAAAGCTTGACTCCAACCACATCATTAAGGTCGACTCTACTTTGAGGAGGCAGCTCTTCCCCGGTTGTCTTTTGAGTGCTTCCAACCCGAGGGGCTCATCTTCAGGCACTATATCAAATAATGTTCTGCAGCTATTCATAATGTTTTCACTGGCTAATTTTTTCCTGATGTACACTACTGTGTCCATCTTCCCAGTCTTAGTCTGGAAGCTCAGCTGAAACCCATCCACGATGGGCAACCCTGCTGGTACTTGAATACCAGTGGTATAGCTTCCAGCATCACGGCAACACACAAGTCCCCACAGTTTGACAAATTGACAGACTCATAGAAGATGAATATAATATAATTTATTTATTTAGCCATTATAGCAGGTTTTCACAAGGAATTTGATTACTAAACACATAAATATCCACTTGGGTGTGATTATGTTAAAAAAATTATATGGCAAGTGAAACTTGATATCGACAAGAGGCTTGCTGAGCATGAAATTAGAATATTGGAGTGAGTTACATGATTATATTTATCATAAGACTATCATAATCTAATGTATCCATTTCCCCCAACAAGAGGAAGTATATCACTGGAATGGAATAGATGCTCAAGTCAGAGTTCAGGATCTCCTCTCCCCTGGCCAGTGGCAGACTCAGGAGCATATTTTTACCTGTTGGCTCTTTCAATAGCCAGGCATACCTTCCCCTGCCTTTTACTTAAACCAAAACCAAAAAAAAAAAAAATTGTCTAGCCTTAGAGAGGTTTGACTGGACCTTAGGGAGCTTACATTTTAGAAATTTTGAAACCTCTCTAAGGCTATGTATCTAGGGTGGTCTCTCCAGGTTTCTGCAGTCCTCACCACTTCCTAATATCTGTTACACAGGTTGTCTTCCCTCATTTATGTAACATTACTCCCCTCTCTAGGCATTTGAGTTTGAGACTCGTATTATAGCTAGTGCCTTACTCTGATTTTTCTTTGGTTTCAATATATACTGCAGACAATTTGAGGATCCCACGCACAGCCTGAAAAGATAGGAGGGATGTGCTGGGACTGAGAACAGATCAAGGCCATTCTCCATAGAAATGAGTTTAGATAATGGGAGTTCCCTCCTCTGGTAATTTCATTAACTCCTTCTCACACATCCGATTTTATCTTAAATCTCAACAATATGGCAAACACACTTATTGCATTTAACCAGTAAGTAAAAAAAATGCTGTTAAGCCCTTATTGTGTTCAGGGCACTTGCTATGAGCTCTGGGCATAGACTGAAAGATAGATCACCAAGAAACAATAAACCAAGAAGACAAATTACCCCAACGGACAAGGCAATCAAATGTAGTTCAGGAAGATGAAAGAGAGTTAGAAAGATCCCAGGGATGTGACAAAGGCATTTGGGAAGGCAGCTGTTAAAATTCTGTTGGAAAACAAATGTAGTGTTTTTTACGATGAGATAGAGCAGAGCCAGGAGATACTGGGTGGCACAAATGGTGAAGCAGTTGGCTGCTAACCAAAGTTTGGAGGTTTGAGTCCACAAAAAGGTACCTTGAAAGAAAGGCCACTACCGAAAAATCAACTATTGAAAACCTTATGGAGCACATTCTACTCTGACACACTGGGTTGCTGAGAGTTGGAATAGACTTGATAGTTCCTGATGTGGTGTTTTTGGTTTTCATAGAGGTTCTAGGTTTAGAGTCCATGTGGTGAACTGATTTTGTCCCCTTTAAAATCATCCAACAGAGCTGATTTTGAGATACTAGTTCAACAGAGAGTTTCAGATTAGAATTCATCTCCAGCTAAGTGCAGGAAAATCTGTCCTGGCACAGAATAGTAGTATTTGAAGAGACGGAGTGCCAGGAAATTAAA
Organism: Elephas maximus indicus; assembly: GCF_024166365.1. NCBI lineage: Eukaryota > Metazoa > Chordata > Mammalia > Proboscidea > Elephantidae > Elephas > Elephas maximus. The sequence goes on from NC_064829.1 coordinate 62,119,835, forward strand.
GAGAGAATTGGAATGGATAATTGAGAAACGTCAGTTATCCCTCTGCAGTTTTCAACCACTACTGAGCAGTGGTTATGTGTGTTCAAGGCAGAGCTGGTGTAAGCCACAGACTCAGAATAATTTACTCTCTTAAAGTGCATGTCCAACAGGATGGCAAGCTTGGACAGGGTTACTATCCAGGATGCTCAGTAAAATTTGAATTCTTCCTAATTGCCTATGCATATGAGATAAAAGCAGAGCATTGCATGGGATTCCCATCTCAGTGTACATATGCATCTTGAGGTACACATGAATAGGCAATTAGAAATAATTCAAAATTAACTGGCCTCCTGTTGCTAAATCTAGCAGTACTAATTTTGGATCAAGTTTAAATGCTTGGTGTTGGCTCTTTGAACTGCCTTTGCAAAATAAAACTGGAATTTTCTGGTCAAAAAGACACTCTAGCCCAATTTGATGTTAACAGAGAAGCCAACAAGAACTTTCATAAGAGTCAAACCTCAGATGAAAGAATAACAGTAATTGAGAGCAATGCATGTCAGCATATCCTTTTTTTTTTTTTTTTCCTATTTAAGATTCTCAGTGAGAAATCTAATTAAACTTTACCGGATATGCATTATCTCACACGGGAAAGTCATGAAGCTAGAATAAGCTAATGACAGCTAGTGGCCATGAACCAGTTTGGATAGGCTACTGGGATTGCTCCTGCCCCTTTTCTGCATTACTTCATGATTTTTAGGAATTTCATGCTAAGTGATTGGGATGAACAAGGCACCTGAAATATTTCTAGACTCTCTCCTGAAATAACAAATTATTACAGGATGCTTTGCTGATTAAGGTGAATTGATAACCTGAGAGAGACATGATGATGGAAGGCAAACTTAATCTTTTCCCCATTGTATTTTGCTAGCAGATAAATGGTGGTAAATATGTGATGTGACTTTAAACTGGGCTAGTATAAGCAAATTGGTAAAGGCATCTGACTATCCTGGCTTCTAAATTAGAATTCTTCTAATGTCTTAAGGTTTAAGAAGCAGATATTTTTTTCCAGTTAGATGGTGCATGTGAGGTCACCGACTCTGACAGAACTCTAACCCCGCTCCACCCCGCAAAATAGGCTGCAACGACAATAGCATTTTGAAATCAGCCTTGGAACTTGGTATACCATGGAAGTTTTATCCATCTCGCCTTAAAAAAAAACCCAACCCAGTGCCAGAGTGACAGAATTATAGAGATTTCCTATCACTACTTCTTCTTGCTGGATTTATCCTTCAAAGCATTGTAACTATCATGTAAATGAACAAACAAACAAACAAAATGGCTTATTGTCAGGGTACTCAAGCCAGTTGCAAATAAATTTCGACCTTGCTAATCACTTATTTTCTCTTACAGCATGCCACTCTTTTAAAAATGCACCCTTAGAATTCAAATAAAGAAAAATAAAGCTATAGTTCATGTTTACTCTTGTCGTGGGAAGCCCTTAATTAAATTGTGGAAACCGAGGAAGCATCTCAATTATTTTCTTATGGCAGGTAGAATCAAAGCTAATATGCGGTGATGTGATAGTTTTCGTCTTTTACAACGCATTCAATTTTGAATTATGGTCCACATCCTTAAGTCAGGAAAATCTTCAACTCCTGAAAATGTGATTTTGTAATTTATATCTGTATGAACCACAACAACAGGTGAAAATTACTTCCACTTAACCCTGCTTTTCTCATCAGGGAAGATAAAATGCCAATTTCCTTTTGTTGGTAGCTATGCCTCTAATTCACAAAATTAGTTTAGTAAGTTTGGTTAAAACATCTGTAAGCCCTTTTTCAAAAAATGTTCTTTCACTGGCCTTAACCTTTGGGAAAAATCAATTAAATTTGAAAGGTTTTGATACTTTGGCCTAGTCTTATACATAAAAACATAAACACCACTAATTAAATTTTGTGAATATGCACAATTAGGTGCTCTGTGAAACAAGACTTGCGGCCTGCATTTCAAAGAAAAGGCCACAGTTTGCCCTCTACTTTTGAAAGCTTTGTTTCCTTTTCTCCAGAGTCCAATAATACAATACATAATTTAAGTAAAGTGTACATAAAGTTCTCCCCATATTTGCATGAAATAATCATTCTAAGATTGCTAACTTAATTATCTAGTGCCTTTGTAAAAAAATACCCAAATGAATGGCTTTAGAGAACAAAATTTAATTGCCTCGCAGCTTTGAAGACTAAGAATCCAAATTCAGGGTATCAGCAGGGCTGTGCCTTGGCCACCATAGAAGAAGCTCTTTCCTTGTCTCTTCTAGCTTCCAGCAGCCCTGGCTGTTTCTTGACATTCCTTGGTTTGTAGACATGTCCTCACATGACATCTGTCTTCCCCCTGTGTGTGTCTCTCTGCGTCTGTACTGCTCTTTTTTATAAGATACAACTCAGAAGGGATTAGGTTCAAGATCCACCTGGTGTGAATTCATTAACATAGCAAAAGAAGACTCCCTATTTCCCAACAGGGTCACATTCCAGGTACAGGGGTTAAGACTTCAACATATCTTCTAGGGGGGACACACACTTCAATCCATAACAGTAACTACTAGAACACACTCAGTGGTACACAGCAGACATTGCAATGCCAAACAGAAGGTCCAGAAATATAAATTTACAGCCATTTTCCAGATGGAAAGATGACTGGAGTGGTCTAGAGTCCCAGGTTCTAGCCCAGTGCACAATAGACTGTGCTTATCTCCCAACCACCCATTATCTATCCCAAAAGATTGAAGAGTCCTACACTAATTCCACGTCTCAAATTCTATAACTGACTTTGCTATGGATGGATTAGTTCTGCGTGACCTTAATCAGCTCACTTAACCTCTTTGGATCTCAGTTTTCAATCTGAACATAGAAAGTGTTAAGCTAGATCAGCGTTTCTCAGTCTCGGTTTTATTCATATCTTTGTTGTGGGATGCTGTCCTTGTGCATTGTAGGATGTTTAGCAGCATCCTACAATGGCCTGTAGATGCCAGTAGTATCTCCCTTCCCCCAAGTGGTGAAAACAAAAAATGTCTCCAGACAATGCCAAATATCACTGTGGAGCAGAGGAAGATTTCCCCAGTTGAGGCACACTAAGCTAGTTTACCATTCCCAATAGTTGCTCCAGGGTACATGGGCCCCATGAAAAGCTCTGAGAAGAATAATGTTCCACAGTTAAGTAAGTATTGGGAAATTGGTTTGGCCCTTCATTTCTCTTTTTTGGGGCCCTCTCCTTCTCTCGTACCTGAACACTTAGAGTGTTAACCCTGAGAAAGTTTCCCTGCTCACCCTAGACCCTTAATATTTATGATCTCATCTTCTAAGCCTTCAAAGTCCGTCTCCATAAAAAAATCATGCCAACTCCCAAATTTATATCTCTAGCACAGACAATCTAGCTGTTTCTTCAACATGTCTCACAGGATCTCAACCCTGACATATTCAAGACTGAACTTCTGTTCTTCCCTCACTAAGCCTACCCTTTCACCTTGCCCCTCATATCAGGCATAAAACTTATTTCTTAACATAATTCTAACTCTTCCTTTATAGCCCCTCCCCCATTTCCAAACCATGTTCTGTTTATTTATTTTCAAGCTGCATTGTTTAACTGTCCACTTAATTGCAATTGCCACTGTCTCAGAATGAGCTGTTATCATCTCTCACCTGGAAAATGTCAATATCCTTCCTTCCAACTAGCCTCTCTGCTTCTACCACCAACCCCTCTCCACAAAGCAACTAGGAGATCTTAAAATAAATCAACTTTATTTGCTGAAAACCTTTAAATGGTTGTGGGTGCAGTTCGGGTAAAATCCTAAATCCTGAACGTAATCTACCAAGTTCTGTATGACCCAGGCCCGACTTCTCTTTCCACCCTCATTTTGTACCATTCTGCATTTTGCTCTCAAGATTCCCGAAGCATGCATCCTTTCAGCCCTCCAGTGCCCCAATCTTTCCATTTCCTGTTCCCTTGCAAAGGAACAAGATCTAACTCCTAGAAATCCTCTGTGATTCCGCCTGAATGTTATTTCCATAACGAGGTCTTTCTTGACTTCTCTCCTCCAATGACCACTAACTACATCCTTATGGTGCATTCTTTTTAGTAAAAATTATAATGGTGATTTTATATTTAATTGCTTTATGATTTGTTTAATATTTGTCTTTTCCACTAGGTTGTAAGCTTTATGAGGTCAAGGATTATGCCTCTATTGACCACAGCATTGTACCACCCAACACCTTACAATTTATGGAATAATTGAATATGTTCTCTACCATTGCTTCCCAGCCCCTCTTGACAATTCACAAGTCACATTAACATGTTCAGAGCTCTGAGATTTGAGGAAAGAAATATGTTTTCCAACTTAATTGACCAAGGAACTTTTTTTTTTCCCCTGTAACACTGATTAATATCTCATTTTAGGGAACATTGGGCCAGATTATCTCTGAATTCTCTTCCAGCTGATTGACTATAGCACTTTACATCAGAGGGAAATGCTTTGAAATGTTCTATGCCCTATGAATTTCTGTTCAAATTCAAAGACTGGTGAAATTACAAGGCATATGCTAAGCTTGAAGTGTTCTAATAATAAGGAAACTGTTACCAAAGAAAGCACCAATTATAGTAGTTTAGTCCCCAACTAAAATCTTTGATCAGATCTGTTTCTTTCCCCAGAAGTGAACTCGTCATTCTTATGTTTACATTGTTCACCTGCCTATTGATATTATGCAGCTGTTAGGGCACAGTCTTTGTGTCAGTGGGCTCAGAGCCACAAAATAGGAGCTGGGACTCCTGGATTCAATACCTGGCATTGTTGTGTATGTAATGATTAAGCACTCATTGCTCTTGTCTATCAATGAGCTTACTGCAGAGTTTTTATGAGGGTAAAATGTGACGAGAAACATAAAATATTTTTGAAAGACTACCAAATATTATGGTATAGTAGAAGGTCAGTGAAAAAGAAGACCCTCAATGAGTTGGATTGACACAGTGGCTGCAACAATGGGTTCAACCATAACAATGATTGTGAGGATGGCGCAGGACTAGGCAGTGTTTCATTCTGTTGTACGTAGGGTCACTATGAGTCGGAACTAACTTAATGGCATCTAACAACAACAACCAAGTATTATAAAAATTAAAGATATTATTTCACTAAACCAATGTCTAATTTTTTTCTAAGTCTTTGGCTCTATCACGGTATTAAAAATATATTTATGTTTATAATAAATTTAACAGGAAAAAGAATGAAAACTTTGACTATGATTAAGCATCATGAAGTGGGTAGAATGCCCATCTGATTTTAAAAAATTAGACTCCCTTCTCACTGATTTTAATGTAATACACCTAGTTCTTGATTGCTCAGATACAGAATAATGATACCACTAACTAACATGGAAAAACAGATGCATTATGAGGCTGTATTTTTTCTTTAAATTGGAAAAATCACATAAGGATGAAATATATGGAGCCACAACATAATGTTTATCAAGTGCAAACTCTGTGCTGGGGCTGGTGGTCTTTACGTCGCATCCATCATCTTGTGAAATAATCACAGTGCCCTGGAGGTGGGTAAAGTTATTCTAGTTACGGATCAGTCACATCCCGATTCAGTAACGTACAGGCAGCAAACCATGGAGTGTGGCTTCAAATGCACATTGCTGAATTACACCATGCTTCTCCCCCACTGAAGCCCAGATGCTGACAAATGCCACCTTGCCCCTTCTGAAGTCAGGCTGCCTTCCAGAATTCCTAACTGTTCCAGTCTAGATTTGTGAACTCTGGAAGTTCTCATAATTTGGAGCAGTCTTTCAATGTATTCAGCTCCAAAGACACCACGGCACTTGACTTTCTTTACTGCCAGTTTGCTGTCAAAGGCTCTGATTATTCAGCCTTTGCACGGTGATTCAAAATTAATGAAAATCCTCGACACCGAGTTTGAAACCGATGGGAACTTTTATGAGGAAGTCATAAAGGCCTGGAATCCAGGATTTATAATGGAAGTCTTCATGAACCCTAAACCCTCGCAAGGCAAATGACATCAGTGTCATTTCACTAATGCTCCGCAGAATCCAGTCATTATTTCCTAATTTAAAACACAATGTTCTCTGGGGTGGGAAGAAAGAAATAAGAATAGAAATTTGAATAATTTGCTCTTGCTAGGTCTTTTTAAATGTTCATAAGGTGCACTGCTATGTAAGACTCAAATTAAGTTTGTCAGAAATGATGAACTGTTACATTTAAGCCACACTAATAAAAGTCCGTGAGATTCACAACTATCTCTATTGTAAGCTGTCACATAAAAGGTTAACTTATTTCAATAAATTAATTTATTAAGCATAGAAAGGGCATATTAAGATACTATTGTAAAATGACTTTTTAAATAGTAAGTAAAATTATGATATAGAAAGTTCTGACCTTTCATTATGTGCCTCATTCCTTTCTAGTAAATGTAAATATTATTGCAAGGAAATCTTATTTCTTTCATTTATAGTCAGAATCTTTTAACAGTAAATGCTATTTAAAACTTTGCTGAGTTCCTCCCTCAGAGATTCAGGTTATATCAGAAATTCTTATTATTTTCTCAACAATAATGAATCGGCAATAATGTGTTAAAGGTTTTAAAAAGCAAAGCAATGATTCTTAGACATCATTTCTATTTTGAGGCAAGTACTACGTTATTATATTCATTTGTGAGAAGAGTTTAATATATCTTGGCACATTGAATATTGTTGTTTGGAAGTCTGCACCAAAAGTATCCCAAACACTATGGTATATTACTAATTTACCTGGAAAAATTTAGGTGACATTTTTATTTAACTTTTCAGTAGTATAATAATATTATAAACACTTACTCTGTGTCAGACACCAAAATGATTGCTTTGCATGTATTCCCTGTAATTCTGATAGTATCTGTGTGCAGTAAATATGATTCCCATTTTGCAGATGAAGTCACTGAGTCTCAAACAGCCTAAATATTTTCCTCAAGGAATAGAAAGTAATGTAGGTTGTTAAATAAAATTCAACCTTACATCTAGGAAAACATCCGAACTCATTTCTCCCTGCTACTTTCTAAATTAATTTCTAAAAAATAATTAAAAGCTAACATTTACTTTTTTTTTTTTTTTTTAGTTCGTAGCTTGTAATGGCAAACATGGCAAAGAACGGAGTACTTCTAGTTGATCACTGACTGAGGATTTAAAGAGAGCAATTTAAAATGTCATTAGCCATTTCTGTTTACATAAGCAACTTGTAAAAAAAAGTCCTTTCATTTTGTTATATTTGCCTAAGTATTTTCTACCATAAGGTACTATTACAATGGAGGAAAACAATTGTATCAGGACTTTAGGGCACTCTTTTTGAACCCAGTGGTTGCTTTTAACCCTTTTGGGGGTTGAGAATTATATGTGCTTTACAGATAGCTTCTTAAGAGAAATGGGAGTAAATTGTATTCGGTGTCAAATAGTTTATCTTTCACTGCATCATAAAAATAGCATTTTCTTATAAAGCACAGGCTTCTCTGATTCTGGTCACATTGGAATTCTGATGGTACAAAGTATCACCCTTCTCTCCCTCCTCTCCTTTCCACCCAACACCATAGCTAAGTGCTTTTTCAAAAAAATTGAGACGTAATTAACATACCATAAAATTCCCTCTTTGAAAGTGTGCAATTGAGATGCCTTTAACTATGCTGACAAAGTTCTGCCACCACCCGCTCCAAACCAAGCCCACTGCCTGCCGTCAAGCTGATTCTGTCTCATAATGACCCTATAGGACAGAGTATAACTCCTCTATAGGGTTTCCAAGGCTGTAATCTTTAGGGAAGCAGACTGCCACATCTTTCTCCCACAGAGCAGCTGGTGGGTTTGAGCCACTGACTTTTTTGGTTAGCAGCTGAGCGCTTAACCATTGCACCATCATCATCATTATCTAATTCCAGAACATTTTCATCATTCCAAAAAGCAATGCCAAACTCATTAGCGATTGCTGCCCATTCCCTCCTTCCCCCAACCCCTGCCACCCAGCAATCTACTTTCTGTCCCCATAGATTTGCCACCCGGGACATTTCATATGAATAAGATTATAAAATATGTGCTCTTTTGTGTTTGGCTTCTTTCACTTAGTACGATGTCCTCAAAGTTCATCCATATTGTAGCACATTTTAGTATTCTTTCATTTTTATGGAAACCCTGGTTGCTTAGTGATTAAGTGCTGTGGCTGCTAACCAAGAGGTCAGCAATTTGAATCTACCTGGCGCTCCTTGGAAACTCTACGGGGCAGTTCTACTCTGTCCTGTAGGGTCACTATGAGTCTGAATCTATTCTGTGGCAATGGGTTTGGTCTTTTTGGTTTCATTTTTATAGCTGAATAGTATTCCATATTTGTTTATCCATTCCATAGTTGATTGACACTGGAGTTGTTTCCACTTTGGGCCTATGATGATTAAATGAACATTTGTGTACAAGGTTTTGTGTGGATATAGGTTTCATTTCTTTAGGGTAGGTAATTTAGTTCTCCCCTCTCCTTTTCCAATGCTTTTCTAACCTCAAAAACTCCCAGCACAATAGGACACTTCCCATCCAGAACAGAGCTTGGTAAACACTGGGCGGCCACAGCTCTCTAACACTGATCTCTGTTTGCCTGTCTTTCCCCAGAGCCGCCCATTGGGCAGATGCACCCACCACATGGCAGCGTCACTCCGCAGAAGAACAGCAACCTGCTTGTGATCATTGTGGTCACTGTTGGCATCATCACTGTGCTGGTCGTGGTGATTGTGGCTGTGATTTGCACCCGGCGCTCTTCAGCCCAGCAGAGAAAGTAGGTAACAGCTGGCTCGCAAGAGGAGCAAAGGCACTGCTTGACTTACCTACTGCTTTTTTGAGTTATATTTTTCCAAGGTTCTCCTTCCATACTCTCGTAATTCCCTTACCTCCTGACCCTGGCTCGATATTGCCCTTTTTCCATTCCAAGCCCATAAGCTAAGTGAGAGAAGGCTAGACTTGCAGATTTAATAATAGAATCTACCTGGAGACTCACTTTGCATTTCTGTTCACTTTTACTTCTCAGGGCCAGAGTTTTCAAGGGAGGACAAGTGTTCCTTAAATAACACTTAGAGAATGAACTCTACCACATGGCTCAGTTATGGCCCACTTAAGACCCTGTCTGCAATCATGTTGGAGTTGTGTGCCCTCTAATAATTGTTATTTGTCTCTTTGGCCAAAAAGGCCTGTAAGCAGTTAATCAATGCTTGTTGAGTGGATGACTAAATACAGGGTACCAAATTTGATGCAGTTACAACGCTATGGAGTGCTTAGTTTGGAGAAAGTAATTTGGAAAGGAAATTCCAGAAATTCAAAATGGTGAAAAACTTCCAACTTATGGTTAAGTCTCAGAAATTAAAAGCTCTAGGTTCTGGCACATGCAGAGAATGATGCATCAAAAAACAAAATCTAGAACAGAAAGGCAGAGGGGTAGGCAGGGAAACAAGTGCCCAGGGGCAATCTCTAAGTTTGTGCCCCACCCCCACCCCAGGGGGGTGTGATTCGTTCACCAGCCAAACTAGTCTGTCACCACCTTGGACTTGCACTCAGGGCAAATGTCTCCCGCTAGCCCCCCCCTTGCTATACCTCTGAGATGGCTTTTATTCATAACCAGTGTGTTAGCCTTCTGTTCAAGCACTCAGCAATAATTTCCTGGTCGTTCTCTGCCTCTCTGGCCCTTTACAGATTCACCCCAGTGTGTCTCAGCTGCACTCTCTCACAGTCTGAATGGATGGGCTGAAACAGGCTTTTTGCTTTGATTTCTTTGCCTCAGGCACAGTGCTGGCTCTGAAAGCCTGAGGCTGGGCCCATAGGTGGCTGGCTTGCTAACGCTGTACTACACACATTGCTAGATGAATTTCTCTAGGAAATAAGTTTCCCTTCTTCCCTTGCTAATACTTCAGCCTTTCTTTCTTCTTGCTGTTTAAAACTCTTGTAACTCTATTTGTTGATCTCTAATATTTCTTCAGCACTCTAAAGTGGGGTGCTTAGAAACAGGATATAGGAAAGATACACATACTGGAGAAAGTGCCAGAGGGGTGTAGATGCAATCTCTGTATTTAATTTATTGCTCTCGCAGGGTGAATTTTATATCAGCTACCTTTATGAGACTGAACTATTTTGAAGTTGGTGATAGCTGATGTTCTGGTCTATTGTGCTCAAATGAGAAATCTGATGGAATGAGCTTAACAGGGCCAGCCTGGTGTATAAGCAGTCTGAGTGGTCATAATCACCCACATATCTTCCAGGCTGCTGGGCACTTAGTTCAGGCTCTGAGAGAAGGCAACTGTAATTGGCTAAGGCATCAAACCGTCTCTCGGCCCAGCACTCCCAGGAAAGGGGTTCTGCAAACCTGGAATGGTGGTGCATCAAGGCACCAGGTCTTTCCTAAGTGGATTTGAGAAGAATTCACATAAAGACAGAGTGAGAGGGCACCAAAACCAACTTTGCCTATTTCATAATTGTTTTAAAGCCATCAATGCAGTCACTAAACTAAATTTAATTAACTAAACCATCTGTAGTTAGTTCATTTCATTTTCATCATCATGAAAAGAATATTTGAGTGTTATATTGACCTGCCGAACTGGATTCCTGGACATATTTTGTTTCTCCACAGAGAAATGCCAGTCTTCTCAATGTACAAAGTGGGAGTTGACCTAATTTTGAGAAACTCTCAAATTGTCTTTAATTCAACCCTAAGCATTTTGGTAAGAATTGGAAGGTTTTATTTGCAAAAGATAGAGACTGAGCCCTGGGTATGACTTGTTTTTTAAAATTAGGGAGTGAAAGAAAGAAGAAACGATTCCATGAAAGACTGAAACTCTCCTCCTCCAAAAAAAAAAAAAAAAAAGTTTACTTATAGGTCCTGAGCTTCTGCCACTTTGGTTTTTCCGCACTGCATCCTCAAAGTTTCTTAATATTTACTTGGCACATTTTCATGTATGTGTTTCTTATATCTTTCTTTAGTGACAGATCAAATGGCACTCGTCTTAGGCTCTTTGTTAGTGCATATTAGCAGAGAGGAAAAAGAATTTTACTTTTCTTTCAAGTTATGTATGACTTTTTATTTAGTTTTTCTCAATTTCATTAAAGACCCCTCCCCCTCAGCACCACTACCATTGAACCCTTTAGAACAAATTGAGTAGTCCTGTTGAAAGCAAAATCAATTCCAATCTGAAACAGAAATAATGGCCTTTACAGGGCTCTCAGAAAATGGGAGCTTAATGTAATTAATAAAGTGAAGTAGGAAATACATTCACGGGCTTCTTTAATAGCTCTTTGTCTGGGAGTGCTAGAGAATGTAAAGTTTTATGTTTTTTGCTAGGAAACACCCAATATTCGAATGGATTAAAATTTTTTATATGATTTTTATTGTGCTTTAAGTGAAAGTTTACCAATCAAGTCAGTCTCTCCCATAAAAACCCATATACACCTTGCTACACACTCCCAATTACCCTCCCCCTAATGAGACAGCCCGCTCTTTCCCTCCACTCTCTCTTTTCGTGTCCGTTTCGCCAGCTTCTAACCCCCTCCACCCTCTCATCTCCCCTCCAGGCAGGAGATGCCAACATAGTTGCAAGTGTCCACCTGATCCAAGAAGCTCACTCCTCACCAGCATCCCTCTCCAACCCATTGTCCAGTCCAGTTAAATGGATTAAAAATATTTTTATGTATTATCAGTAATAAGGAGCTCCGGTGGAGCACTGTTAAGGAGCTCAGCTGCTAACCAAAAGTTCAGCGGTTCAAACCCACCAGCCACTCCATAGGAGAAAGATGCAGCAGTCTGCTTCTGTAAAGATTTACTGCCTTGAAAACTCTGTGGGGCTATTCTACTGTGGCCTATAGGGTTGCTATGAGTTGTAATCGAATCAACAACCATGGGTTTGGTTTTGGTATCAGTAATATCTTCAAGTTAGTACAGATATACCTCATTTTATTGTTCTTCTCTGTATTGCCCTTCACAGCTATTTGGTTTTTTACAAACTGAAGGTTTGTGTCAACCCTGTGTCAAACAAGTCTGTTGGTACCATTTTTTCAACAGCGTGAGCTCCGTGTCTCTGTGTCACATTTTGGTAATTTTCACAATGTTTCAAACTTTTCTTTATTTTTATGTCTGTTATGGTGATCTGTGACCAGTGATCTTTGATGTTACTATGGTAATAGTCTTGGGTCATCATGAGTTGTACCCGTCTAAGTCGGAGAACTTAATCCATAAATGTTGTGTGTGTTCTGACTGCTCCACAGAATGGCTATTATCCCATCTCTGTCCCTCTCTTTGGGCCTTCTTATTCCCTGAGACAGGAAAATATTGAAATTAGGCCTATTAATAAACCTACAATGTCCTCTAAGTGCTCAGTGAAAGGAAGAGTTGCACACCTCTCACTTTATATCAAAACCTAGATGTGATTAAGCTTAGTGAGGAAGGCATGTTGAAAGCCAAGCTAGGCTGAAAGCTAGGCCCAAAGCTGAGCCTCTTGTGCCGAATGGTTAGCCACGTTGTGGATGTACATGAAAAGTTCTTGAAGGAAATCCAAAGTGCTGCTCCAGCTAACACATGAATGATAAGAAAGTGAACCAGCCTTATTGCTGATTTGTAGAAAGTTTTAGTGGTCTGGATAGAAGATCATAACCAGCCATAACATTCTCTTAAGCCAAAGCCTAATCCAGAGCAAGACCCTAACTCTCTTAAATTCTACAAAGGCTGAGAGAGGTGAAAAAGCTGCAGAAGAAAAGTTTGAAACTAACAGAGGTTGGTTCATGAGGTTTAAAGCAAGAAGCCACCTCCACAACATAAAAGTGCCAGGTGAAGCATGAAGTGCTGATGAAGCTGCAGCAGGTTATCCAGTAGCTCTAGCTGAGATAACTGACGAAGGTGGCTGCACTAAAGAACAGATTTTCAATGTGGACCAAACAGCCTTTTATTGGAAGAAGATGCCATCTAGGACTATCATAGCTAGAGAGAAGTTAAATCCTGGCTTCAAAGCTTCAAAGGACAAGCTGACTCTCCAGTTAGAGGCTAAAGCAGCTGCTGACTTTAAATTGAAGCCAATACTCATTTACCGTTAGGAAAATCCTACAACCCTTAAGAATTATGCTACATCTGCTCTACCTGTGCTCTGGAAATGGAAGAACAAAGCCTGGATGACAACACATCTGTATACAACATGGTTTACTGAATATTTTAAGCCCACTGTTGAGACCAAGTGGAAACCCTGGTGGCGTAGTGGTTAAGTGCTATGGCTGCTAACCAAAGGGTCGGCAGTTCAAATCCGCCAGGCGCTCCTTGGAAACTCTGTGGGGCAGTTCTACTCTGTCCTATAGGGTCGCTATGAGTCAGAATCGACTCGACGGCACTGGGTTTGGTTTGGTTTGGTTTGGTTTGGTTTGGTTTGGTTTGGTTTGGTTTGGTTGAGACCAACTGCTCAGAGAAAAAAAGATGCCTTTCAAAATATTACTGCTCATTGATCCAAGTAAAATGAAATCCTTGACAACTTCAGTATTTTCTCCATTTATCATGATGTTGCTTATTTGTCCAGTTGTGAGGATTTTTGTTTTCTTTATGTTGAGGTATAATCCATACAAGAGGCTGTAGTCTTCGATCTTCATCAGTGTTCCAAGTCCTCTTAACTTTCAGCAAGCAAGGCTGTCCTGAGCATAACGCAGGTTGTTCATGAGTCATTCTCCAATCCTGATGCCACATTCTTTTTCCTATAGTCCAGCTTCTCGGATTATTTGCTCAGCATACAGATTGAATAGGTATGGTGAAAGGATACAACCCCTGACACACTCTTTTCCTGACTTTAAACCATGATTATCTCCTTCTTTTCAAACAACTACTTCTTGGTCTATGTACAGGTTCCTCATGAGCGCAATTCCCATTCTTCACAATATTATCCATAATTTGTTATGATCCACACAGTCAAGTGCCTTTGTATAGTCAATAAAACACAGGTAAACATCTTTCTGGTGTTCTCTGCTTTCAGCCAAGATCCATTTGACATCAGCAATGATATTCCTCGTTACACAAGCTTTTCTAAATCTGGCTTGAATTTCTGGGAGTTCCCAGTTGATGTACTGCTGCAACTGCTTTTGAAAGATCTTCAGCAAAATTTTATTTGTGTGTGATATTAATGATATTGTTGGATATGTTTGGCATTCTGTTGGATCAGCTTTCTTTGGAATAGGCATAAATATTGATCGCTTCCAGTTAGTTGACCAGATAGCTGTCTTCCAAATTTCTTGGCATAGATGATTGAGCACTTCCAGTGCTACATCCACTTATTGAAACATCTCAATTGGTATTCCATCAATTCCTGGAGCCTTGTTTTTCACCAATGCCTTCAGTGCAGCTTGGACTTCTTCCTTCAGTACCATTGGTTCTTGATCATATACTACCTCCTGAAATGGTTGAATATCAACCAGTTCTTTTCAGTATAGTAACTCTGTGTGTTCCTTTCATCTTCTTTTGATGCTTCCTGTGTCATTTAGTATTTTCCCCATAGAATCCTTCAGTATTGCAACTCGAGGCTTGAATTTTTTTCTTCAGTTCTTTCAACTTGAGAAATGCCAAACATGTCCTCCCTTTTGGTTTTCTAATTCCAAGAGTTTGCACATTTCCTTTTAATGCTTTGTCTTCTTGCCCTTGGAAATCTTCTGTTCAGCTCTTTTACTTCGTCATTTCTTCTGTTCACTTTAGCTACTCAATACTCAAGAGCAAATTTCAGAGTCTCTTCTAACGTCGTTTTTGGTCTTTTCTTTCTATCTTTTCTTTTTAATGACCTCTTGCTTTCTTTGTGTATGATGTTGTCGATATCATTCCACAACTTGTCTGGCCTTTGGTCATTAGTGTTCAGTGAGTCAAATCTATTCTTGAGATAGTCTCTAAATTCAGGTGGACTATACTCAAGGTCATACTTTGGCTCTTGTGGACTTGTTCTAATTTTCTTCAGCTTCAACTTGAAATTGCATATTAGCAATTGATGGTCTGTCCCTGCCCTTTTTCTGATTGATGACATTGGACCTCTCAGTTGTCTCTTTCCACAGATGTAGTTGATTTGACTCCTGTGTATTCCATCTGCGAGGTCCACGTGTCTAGTAGCCATTTAGGTTGTTGAAAAAATGTACTTGCAATGAAGAAATCATTGGTCTTGCATCATTTATATAACCAAGACCATATTTTCTGACTACTGTTCCTTCTTCTTCATTTCCAACTTTTGCATTCCAATCACCAGTAAATATCAATGCATCTTGATTGCATGTTTGATCAATTTCAGACTGCAGAAGTTTGTAAAAATCTTCAATTTCTTCATCTTAGGCCTTAGTCCTTGGTGGGTAAATTTGAATAATAATGGTATTAACCGTTCATCCTTAGGGGTGTATGGATATTATCCTATCACTGACAGTGTTGTACTTCAGGATGGACCCTGCAATGTTCTTTTTGACAAGAATGCAATGCCACTCCTCTTCAATTTTCATTCATGGCATAGTAGACCATATGATTGTCTAATTCAAAATGGCTAATACCTGTCCTTTTCAGCTCACTAGTACCTGGGATGTTGATGTTTATGTGTTCCATTTCATTTTTGACAATTTCCAATTTTCCTAGATTCTTACTTGGTACATTCCAAGTTTCAATTATTAATGTATGTGTGCAGCTGTTTCTTCTCATTTTGAGTCATGCTACATCAGTAAGTGAAGGTTCCAAAAGCTGGACTCCACCCACATGATTAAGGTCAACTCTACTTTGAGGAGGCAGCTCTTCCCCAGTCATCTTTTGATTGCCTTCCAACCTGAGGGGCTCATCTTTTGGCATCGTATCAGATGATATTCTGCTACTACTCATAAGGTCTTCACTGGCTAGTTTTTTTTTAGAAGTAGACTGCCATGTCCTTTGTAGTCTGTCTTAATCTGGAAACTCAGCTGAAACCTGTCCACCATGGGTGGCCCTGCTGGTATTTGATTACCAGTGGCATAGCCTCCAGCATCACAGCAACACACAAGCCCCCACAGTACGACAAACTAACAGACACATTGGGTATATACAGATACGAAATACAAGCTTTTTCTTTTTTCTACATTTTATTTACATGCTTAAGTTTAATGTATTTATTTGAAAAAGCTCCTTGATCATCTATCCAGATAACCACGTTAGAAATGTGGTAACCATGTCTCTAGAATATTCCAGAATATTCTTTCCAATGTCAAATATTAGTACACTACTAATATCATTGTCCATTTCAAAATGGCCAATACCAGTCCATTTCAGCTCAGTAATGCTTAAGATATTGACGTTTATGCATTCCAATTTACTTTTGATGGTTCCCAATTTTCCTGGATTCATACTTTATATGAATATTGATACAAATATTAGACAAATATAGTACAACTATTAGTACAGTACTAATATTTGACATTGAGAATATTCTGAAACATCCTAGACAGGTGGTTACCACATTTCTAAGGTGGTTATCTAGGTAGATGACCAAGAAGTGTGTCCAAATACATTAAATTTAAAAGTATAAATAAAATGCAAGGTTCACTTGATGGAATCACTGGTTGGCTGAGCCTCCTATTTGACTTAACACTTGCAAAGCAGATTTGAAAGATTAACATACTTTCAAATCTTGAAAAAAATAATTATTTTCAGTATTGAGAAGTGAATGTTTAAACTCTTAAGTGACATCTACTCTGCTTTACCTATTATATAGGTCACTTACACTGATTTTTCATTTTTTTAATTTTAATTGTTTTTCAGTATTTACGTCACAGGGATTTACATTTATATCACTGGCAACCACTTAGGACTTCAATTAGTTTTGTGTTGCATCTCAAAAAGTACTGGTTTATTTGAGTATTTAGAAAACATTTGCCCTGGGTTTCTAATACAAGCTTTGCTTGCTTTGTTTTCTTTTTCTTTTTTTTAATTTTAATAGATTTTTGCAGAATGGGGATGATCAATATAGAGAAGTAGGAAGCTAGAAACCTTTGAGAAAGATTTCCATGGAGAAAGAGGGTGAGGTATTTATACTTGAAGAAGATCCTTTCTTGGTTAATTTTGTAATCATCCCTCCGAACTTCATTCAGGCCTCCTTCCTTCTTGAAAGGAATCCTTCGATGTTGCCCATGGTTAACGAGCTCGCTGCTAACTAAAAGGTTGATGATTCGAGTCCACCCAGAGATTCCTTGGATGAAAGACCTGGCAATCTACTTCCGAAAAATCAGCCATTGAAAACTCTATGGAGCACAGTTCCATTCTGACAACATGGGGCTGCCATGAGTAGGAATCGACTACAGCAACTGATATCCTTCCTAAAGCCTCCCCTAAGTCCCCCATTGGGTAGAATATTCCTGCCTTATGCTCAGATCTTGTGCACACCTCTGTCTGACCACTGGAATTACTATAAAGCTATTCATTTGTCTGTCTTTTGTGAACAACTTGAGCATATTATACCTAATGTAGTCTGCCAAGTACACAGTGGATATTTAATAATTTATTAACTTACATATGACAAAGGAATCTATGAGATTGGAATAATATTTTAGAATTTCAGTGGGCAGAGTCTTGACTAAATTGAACCTTCCACCAGTGTTGATTCTTACCTATGCTCATCCCCAGCATATGGACTAAAAGGGAAAAGGGAAGAAACTCCCCTTAGAGTATAGGCTGTGTGCAAAGTAAGGAATAGGTGAACAAATCAAGAATCAAAGAACCTTGCAAAAAATACTTCCAAGTCAACAATGGAAAGTTCTTATTATTAAATGTAAGTAATTGCTGTGTGCTTAGTGTGTGATCCGCATCATAGAAAATAACACGTCTGATTAAAGTTAACTTCAGCTAAAAATCTTTCTGTTAGTCCCTCCTGACTTCTAATATTATTTTTAAAAAAGGTTCTGTTGGAGGCAAGGCCTCCCATGATTGAGTCCCCATCTACTATTTCAGCCTTACTACCTTGCCCCAGCACTTAAATCTCACTCCAACAATGCAGAAATCCCTAGGAGCCAATGAATTGTTCATTCAGTTATGCTCCTGATGTCTCACCCATCTTTGCATTTCTAGTACTAAACATATTTCTTGACTCATAGTTGATATTTCATAAATGTTCACTGAATGAATGAATAAACACATATATAAATGAATGTATAACAATGGATGAAGTTAGAGAAGCCAAGGAAACAGAGTTTGCTTGTATATCACTGGAGAAATCCCATTAACCCACAGCGAGCAGCCAGACAGCTTAATAAGACAGTTGATCCAATACCTAGGTGGGTGGTATAGAGAGAGATAAGGGAAATATTCTAAGGTCACATTGGCCTGAAGTAGTCAGGAAGGCTTCCTGAAGGAGAGAAGCTTGAAGGCAGGCTTAAAGAAGTAGTCATTGGTAAATAAATAGGATTTGAAGGCATTCTGGGTGGAAGTAATTAATGAGTACATAAAAAAAAAACACTACTACCTAATCATGTTGTGAAAGCTTTCCTATGGTATGAGAAGGAGACAGTGGAGAGCCTTGATGAATTCCTCGTTTTGCTTTTACAGTCTTGAAGAATAGATACATGGGGTGGGAAGATGCCCCTCCTATCCTAAAGCTATTTTTGTAAGCAAAAAGATTACTGATATCTGTGGGAAAATGAGGGGCCACAGGAGAGGAAGGAATTAAACATGTGAAATATTCATTTTTTAATAGAAAAACTAGCTTTAAAATCAAATCAAACAAAACCAATCAATCTACTAAGACTGCTCTTTCAAGTGTATCAGCATCACCAAAGGGCTGGTTATAGCAGAGTTTCTGATTGTGCCCATGTGGGCTGGGCCTGACAAGGTGCTTCTCTAACAAGTTACCAGGCGGTCCTGATGCTTCGGATCTAGGGTCCACCCTTTGAGAAACACTGCAGTAGTAGCATCTGCATAGGGTTCAGGAGATTCCAATGGTGCAACAGAGGAACCAGGGGGTACGATCGGCAGCAGTCACTCTGTCAGGGAATCAGCAGATGGGCAGAGGGTCAGGGTGACAGCTGTTCCTAGAGGCTCTAAAACAAATGTCCGACAATTTAGTTATAAGCACTTGTCAGTTTTATTACAAACCTTCTGTGAGGAGGGAAAAGGCCTCTCCAAGGCCAATGATTTCTCTCTTGATAAAAGACATTACGGGAAACAAAAGTGATTATATAGCCATCGATAACATGTATGCAAAAAAAAAAATAAAGTCTGTTCAGAGATCTTTAGATCTGTGACTGACAGTCAGATGGGTGGGTGAATAGCTTCTCAGAAGAGCCCTTGATCTGATTAAAATCCATCAGAAAAACGTTTAAACATTTTATCAGGAATGGTAACTTCTTACCAAATGGAGGTTATGAATTATACCACACAATAAAGGTCTACCTCAGCCCAAGTTTTGAATTTTTTTTTTTTTTTAATAGAGGACATTTGGAAATACTTGCTATTGAGGTCATTTCTTTCCAATTGCCTGCCAACTTATGACTCCAACAATTGACTCCAACTTATGGCCACCCCATTTATGTCAGAATAGAATTGTGCTCTATAGGATTTTCAATGGCTGATTTTTTGGATCACTAGACCTTTCTTCTGAGGGGCCTCTTGGTGAACCTAAATTTCCAGCCTCTCAGTTAGCAGCCAAGTGCTTAACCATTTACACCATCCACGGGGACTGTAAATGAATGAATGAGGGAATGGGTAAGCATGCATGTAAGCAAGGAGAGAGCAGGATTCATGGTTTATTTCTAGTTTCAAAAATTATTTAACAAGTTTTTTTTACCACAGGCTACATAAATATTGAGTTATCCTGAGACATCTATGTTGTCCTGGATTTGGAAACTGGTATATCTCTGTACGCAGCCACATAGGTATTGGGGTTAAAGTCATTTAATCTTTTTATTTGGAAGAAAGATAACAGGGTGAAAGCTCCAAGTTTGAGAATGACATTAAATTATTCTAAGTTGCCAGGGGTAAATTACAGAAATTGCTCTTTGTGAGTGACAGATCAGTTTCCTGTGGGCAGGTGAAGTCTAAGGAAATGAGTTCAGGGAATAGATGGTTAACAATGAGTCTGACACAGGAAAATGATCTAGAAGTCATTTTCGTCCACAGTCTAGAGACAGTGTGGGGGTGCAGCCAGGAAATCGCAAAATGCAGGAAGTTGTTAGGAAAATATTAAAGCAGAAAACACTGAATTATATTTCTACTAAACTATGAGGTAGAAATTTAGTCTGGGTTCTTTTTTTTTTTTTTTCTCCTCTCCTCACCAGCTTGCTTCAAGAAAGACAAAAAAGAATGTTTGGGAAAATTCAACAAATTACACCACCAAACACTTACTCATTGTTTAATATGTGCAGAGCTTCTTGTTCAGCAATTGAAAAACCAAAGCCATTTTCAGTGGCCTTGGAGAGTTTGCAAAATGCTTTCAAGGAGAGTAGCTCATTTGAACCACTTGGCAAGCATGGAAAGTCCTTAATAAATACTATCATAAACCATCCGTTGCAAATGAGCAAAGTGAAAAGGAGGTGCTTCCCTGGGTTGTCAAAGGCTAGACTTTAACTGTTTGAATTCTGTCTTTGAAAAGACATTACTTTAAAAGAAATGGAAGTTTCAAATGGAGATTCAAAATTATTAAACAGTAGAACAGGGCACAAAAACTACTTCTTAAAATGGTTAAATAGTAAATATTTTAGACTTCGTGGGCAATGTATTCTCTGTCTCAACTACTCAACAGCGGAATGATGAATGGGCTTGACTGTGTTCCAATAAACCTTTATTTACAAAAACAAGCAATGTGCGTATTTGGCTGCAGACCACAGTTACGGACCTCTGCTTTAGATAATACCTAGAATGAGAATCATCCTACTTTAGTTAGCATGTAGGGAGCATTGGAATCTCAGTGGCCCCAAGAAGAGATCGCCACTGAAAAAAGGAATGTATGGTTGCTAAATCCTTATTGAGGAAGCTAGAGATATTTGAAGCATATTTCTAAACTTCTCTTTTCAATGTTGTTGTTGTTGTTAAGTGCCGTTGAGTTGGTTCCTATTCAAAGGAACCCCACGTACAGCAGAACAAAGCACTGCCCAGTCCTGCGTCATACTCACAATCAAAGGATGGGTCTCATTTTGTTTAAATCCATACGATTACTGACTCCAAGGAAAAAAGTGTTTTATTCTTCTAAGAATGTCCTCATGTGGCTTTTGTTTTCAAATAGGAAGCTTCCCAATTGCATATTAAATCATACAGCTGAGGTATAAACTTTAAGCTACGATCTTGGCTGTTGGCACCAATTCTGGCCTTTTTATTTCTA
The DNA here is from genome assembly GCF_024166365.1 of Elephas maximus indicus. NCBI lineage: Eukaryota > Metazoa > Chordata > Mammalia > Proboscidea > Elephantidae > Elephas > Elephas maximus. Next base: position 62,141,175 of record NC_064829.1, read on the forward strand.
CATGCCCTTTCAAAGCAACTCCTTCATTTATCTCCTAAACAGATGCTGCTGCCAGGTACCTTATGCCTAGCTCCAAGGATTGGCATATGGCTCCATCTCACCCATTGTCACCTTGTGTGAAACGGCAGCGAGGGAAGCTAGAGTACTGAACTCTCTGGCAGATACCCAGGGCTCTCGAGATTCAGCAGTACATCTTTTACAATGTGAAGCTCCAGTGAAAAAGAGAGGCAGCCAAGACTCATCTGCCAATTCCTGGGTTTCACAGGGTTCCTCCTGGGAGTCCTTTTGTTTCCTTTCCTGCTTCTAACTTGAATTGACTGAGAAAGGAAAGGAAGGGCCATTGAAGAGAGGCTTTCACATTTGCTTTCTAACTTTGCTCCATAGGAAACGGGCCACCCATAGTGTTGGCAAGCGGAAGGGCAGCCAGAAGGACCTCCGACCCCCTGATCTTTGGATCCATCATGAAGAAATGGAGATGAAAAATATTGAGAAGCCTTCAGGCACTGACCATACAGGAAGGGACTCCCCCATCCAAAGTTGCCAAGATCTCACGCCAGCCAGCCACAGCCAGTCAGAAACCCAACTGGGGAGCAAAAGCACCTCACATTCAGGTAATGCTTTTCTCACTGGTGTCAGGGAACGCATCCCATTTGGAACTGCACAGGGGAGTTTTCCACTCTCTTTTTTGTAGAGCTATCCTTTACACTAATTTACAGGTCATTAAGGGTCACTTGAAGGAAAAAAAAAAAAAACTTTTTTTTTTTTTTTTTTTATAAAGGAACACTGGTGATGCAATGGTTAAGAGCTAGGCTGCTAATCGAAAGGTTAATGGTTCAAACCCACTGGCCAGCTCCACCACAGAATAGTCCTGGAGACCTCCTCCCATAAAAATTTCATCCTTGGAAAGCCTATGGAGCAGTCCTACTCTGCTCTATAGGGTCACCATGAGTTGGAACCAACTCGAGAGCACACAACAACAAGGGTTATTTAGGAGCCCCATGATGATATAAACAGTTAAGCACATGGCTACTAATTGAAAAGCTGTCACTTCAAATCTACCCAGAAACTCCTCAGGAGAAAGGGCTGGCGATCTGCTTTGAAAAGGTCACTGTCATTGAAAATCCTATGGTGCACATTTCTATTCTGACACATCAGGGGTCCCCATGAGTTGGAATCAAGAGGATTGCAACTGGTTAAGGGGTCATTTATCAACAGTTAAAATAACCTGATATAAATCTGTTTGTTTAATCAGTTACTCTTCTTTTTCTGTATCATACTGTTACCTGCCTTTTATAATTTTAAAGTTTCTTGAAAGTTCTAAGAGATTAGAGTTGATACAATTGGGAAATAATGAATTGTGAAGCCTAAGTGAGTTGGTTGCTTTTTGTTAAATCTTGAACAAAAGTTTTGTCAAGGAAATGAAATTTGAAACCATCTGTACATTTTTCAGTTCTCTATTTCTAGGGGTAATTGAAAGTTGATTCTAAATTTACTGCCAATTCCTTGTTTTAAAAAATCAGATCAGGGCCACTTGAAGTATGAAAATATTGAGTATTCTATTACTTTGGCCTTGATTACTATGGAGATCATCTGCCATCCCTATGTAATCACATTATACTATTGCCAGTCTAGGTTGATGGAGTCTGTCTGAAGGCTATGTTGGTATACAAAGCCATCTCAGGAAGAAAGCCTGCTGTGAGATGAATTGGTGTAGTACAATCTGTGTCTAAGAATAACTGAGAAATCTAGAAAGTGGCTATAAGGTACTTCAGTGTCCATGGGTCCTCATATTTTCTAAATACTTCTGGGATGTAGAGTAAGTAATCAAATACTCTCATAAAAAAATTCCCTTGGTCTGCCCATATTTTGATTGTAGAATAAGTAGCTGTTGTTTTTAAACTAAGTTAAAATATTTTAGCTATTTTAATGTGTAACTGGTTTACTGGACTTTCTCAGCTCTGCAGTGTGTAAACAAGAAATTCAATTACTGATTTTCAACCATGAATTAGCGACTATTTCTTATTCAGCCCTTAAATATCTCAAGCACATCCCTGAACTTCCCTGTCACTTTTAGTTATTAAACTGCAGTCTACTCCTATTGAAAACTATAATCTGAAATTTAAATTGAAGATTCTCCTTCCCTAATGGCTGGCCAGACTTTCAGCTCTGGAGTCAGAGGTCACGATTACATCTTTAAATCCTCTGGCATCTTGAAATGAAAGGGGGCCAGTGGGAGAGGGGCAAAGGAGGGGACACAGCCTGTTTCAGAGACACCTCTCCCTACCCTCCCATCCCTACATCTCCACTTTTCCTGGCTATGTCCGAGGACAGAGGGGGATAAAGAGGCACAGGAATGAAAGAAGAGATGAGAGAGATAACGAAGGACAGTTTGAAGCTCTTCCTTTCTATTCTGGTGTCTGTGTGGCATCCAAATTCTCAGTCTCTTGTGAAGCACAAGTATGAATTCGTTATATGGCCCCATGGGATCCTCCCACTCAGGGGTGGATTAACCAGTAAGCAAGGTGTGCATAGGCTTAATTGTGTACACTTACTAATCTGTAGTGCACAATTTCACCTGGGTTTCACCACATCAAATCTTTGATGTAGTGAAAGCCTGCCAAATCTTTGGTGTGGTGAAACCCAGGTGAAATTGTGCACTACAGATTAGGAAATAAACACAATTAAGCCCCAGCATATGTTGCTTATCAGGCAATCCCTCCCTGCCCACTGCCTAGTTCCACAATGTGGATTGTCAAGCTGGGTCTTAACCGCTTCGCACTAGGCCGACCTACTTCCAAGTGCCTGCTTGAACCACAAGAAGTTCAGATGGTAAGAGAGCATTTATTCTACCACAGCTCCTCTCTCAGCCTTGCTTTCTCCAGTTACCTTACGGTGAAGTCTGCTGCCTGAACAGATTTCCACCTGGAGAGTGAATAAAAGGCAAAACTCTTGCAGGAAACTCCACACTGTGCAGGTGATTCTTTTTGCAGCGTTGACCCTCAGCAGACATCAGTAAGTGGAGAGCACCCCAGCTTCCCATTGGAGAGTTACCTCTCTGCTTTCAGAAGGTTTTGCCAGTAACTTCTACGACTCCCTCTTCTTGCCTTTTCCTTCATCTTTTATAAACTGAGATTACACCGGGGGCTGCCAGACCAGTTTGCATGTCTCTCAACAAGTATTAGGAGAGACATAACATCAAATGTTGACTATTTTCTTGAGAATGTGAGGGTACTTATACCTGCATGTCCTCAATTAAAGGACCTAGTTACAAATTCTGTAGTAACAAGGAAAGTGGCACTGTGCAGTAAAGATTAGTTCAGCAAGTCTGAGTTATCCACACTCTACACATTCCAAAGAAATGTGTGGCTGTCGCCAGCTCCTGGGCGGTACCCCTAAACTCTTGAAATATCCTGCCTGATAAGAGTCTCTTTGTTTCCTGGGAACCTTGGGCCACACCAGATAGTCTAAGCTAACAATGTGATTTATGGTGGGTGCCTTGGACCATGTCATATTAACTTGCCCTTGGAGGGGCTAGAGCTAGACTCGTGAGTGTTCAGCCAGGCCTACACGACTGACCCCCAAAAAACCTTGGACACCAAGATTCAGGATAGTTTCCTTGGACTCAGTACTCCATATGTGTTGTCAGACATTGTTGCTGAAAGAAATAAGCGCTGTCTTCATGACTCCACGGGAAGAAGCTTGTGCCTAGGTGGCTCCTGGACTCTGTCCAATGCTCATTTTTCAGTTGTTGATTTTAATCTTTATCCTTTTGTGGTAATATAGTGTAATCATAACAGCTTTGTGGAGTTCTGTGAGTTCTTCTAGCCAATTATTGAACCTGAAGTTGTTCTTGGGACCCCCCAAACTGCAAACATTTAAAATTCTGCTAGTTTTTCTTTATATTAAGTATACTTTGTGCTCTTGTGGCTAAAAGAACAAACTCTATGACGGTGAATGGTATTACCAAGGGGGCATTGTATTTAATAATGGGGTTTTGGAGCCCTAGTAGGCAATAACTAACTTGTTGCAGGAGTTTACCCCACGTTATGTTCTGTGACGGGAGTTTTCCTACATTATCTCTCTTAGTCCTCTTGAAATACTTTGAGGTAGGTTCTATCCTCATTCCCGTTTTACAAATGAAGCAACTGAAAATAAAAGAACATGCCCAAGATTTCAGAGCTAGCATTGGCCAGCCAGGGCTTAAAATCAATCCAACTCCAAAATATATGCTTTATTGATCCAATTTCAATTAATTTATGTAGTACTTTTATACAAGTACTTGTCCTGTTTGCCCATGAGATTGGCTCTTTGGATAAAGCCAGATATTAATTTTAAATATTTTAGCTATGGAAATGAGAATTGCATTGCACTACAGCTGAGTTAACAGAAAAAAATTTCATCGTGTAAAAATGTATGCTTTTACGCACCCTTTCCGACTCCTAGTATCCAAGCCATATGTAAATATGACCGTCTTATTTTTAAATAATGTAGTTCATTTCCAGTCTTTTTGTAGTAAGATTTAATGTCTTTGAGCCTGGAGCATTAGTTACATAAATTGTGGTAAAATTATGCAATGGAATATTATGGAGCTGTTAAAAATTATACTACTGACTTATTTATTGACAGAGAAAGATATTCAGGTTATTTTCTTCCACGTTACAACATAATGTGTAGAGTATAATGCCGTTTTGAAAAAAATAAATATATGAGCATATCGCCTCCTACTCGCACGTATACATGCATGTGCAAAAATTAAAAACATCAAAATATAAATAGTGGTTCTTTCTGGGTAATGAGGTATGGCTAATTTTCTTAATGTTTGTCCAATTAAAATATATTATCTGGGTAGCAAGAAAGTAAATATTATTTGAAACAATTGTAAAACTGTAAAGGTACTTGAGCGCCTAACTAGAAAGTGTTTCATCACTGAAGGAGATGTGTCTCTCAGGAGTATTGATTTGTTTTTTAGGTCAAGACACTGAAGAAGCAGGGAGCTCTATGTCCACCCTGGAGAGGTCACTGGCTGCACGCCGCGCCACCCGGGCCAAGCTCATGATTCCCATGGATACCCAGTCCAGCAATCCTGGTGAGTAAAGCTTGGTACCCCAGTGAAGAAAGGGAATGCATGTGGTTTGCATCTTTTCTCCGAAATGTAAAATTGTCCAAAAAATAGGATTTTCCCTAAAGTTTTGGGGCAAAGGGAAGTAATAAAGAATGACAAAAAAAAAACAAAACTATCATTTGTAATTAGAAGGTCAGAGTCTTCATTTATTCTTGTGTTTGTGGACGCAACTCATAGGCTGCATGTTGACAAACAGATGGCTACATATATAAGGGTTTTTTTCTTTTTTTTTGGTAAAAATACGAATTGATGTGAAAAGAAGTGTAATTTTTCTTGGTGTTTTGATCTTATTCCAATTATCTTCTTTTTTACTTTTTCAATTAGGTCCAATATTCCTGATTTAAATAATCTAACTCCTTTGAAGCCAGAGTTATCAGATACCCACTAACTACCCCTCCTTGTTGGGGTTTTCTGTCATCCTCCTACAGTCAATGAAGATATTAGCATCTGGGCATCACTTTCTTTCCAATTACCTCTATGATCAATCTTGGTAATTACAGTAGCCATGCAGCTAATCCATCCAATGTCTTGGACTGTTAGTTCCTTTATGGTACCCGCAATGATATTGGCTCCTTCCCACCTCAATTTGTCAGCTCCATGTCACACACTAAACCAATAATTATACCCCCTATGAAATGTCAGTTTCTATCACCTCTGTTTCTATCACCTTATAAATTCTCTGCTCACTTATTTTACTGAACCCTTACCAACCATTCTTCATTCCCACTAGGACCTCCAATCCATTAACTCTGCCATCTTCCCACTGTCCTTCATCCCTCTCATGTCCTCATTTCCCTTCATACTTAGAATCCAGACTCATTTATTATCTTCAATCCATTGTAAAACCCTCATCTTCCTTCCCTACTCACCTGACTAAACCTCAACCATGATTAAATCAGCTTTTCCGTCAACTCTTACCCTGTATCGTTATACTTCAGTGTGTCTGGAGGAAAAAAATAAATAATGCTGCTTACTAGATATTTATAACCACTAAACCTAAGATGAACTCTCATTCACCTGGAAATGCCACTGTATTTCTCTAGTCACTCCTTGTCTCACTTTACCAAATGTCTCATATTGACCTCCAATACCTCTCTACTTCCCCATTCTTGCTTCTTATATTAACAAGAAAAGAAAAGCATTCAAAAAATAGCATCCTTATCTTTCCATCAGATCTACTGACCCACATATCTCATATTTTTATCTTGATACAGGTGTTTCTTCCAACACACTGAAGAAAATCCATTCAGCTCAATAAAATAAACCACTGAAGCCAATGGTTATATCCCTCACTCCATCTCCTGCTTCTCCCTTCTGTATTCCATTTCAGCCACGAAAAACCCCTTCTGTTCCCTTGGATAATGAGCACATTCTCTCAGCCCAGTCAGTACCTTGCACTTGCTGTTCCCTTCTCCTGGGATACTCTATTCATGAATATTTACACGGCTTACCTCTCACTTCACTGAGGTCTGTGCTCAAACCCCACCTCTACAAAGAGGTCTTCCCTGATCATTGGTTAACACAGCATCTGTGAGCACTCTCTGGCCTCTTGATTCTGCTCCTATTTCTTTATTAGCATTTATTGCAATACTACATGTGTTTTTGTGTTTATTTACTTATCTGTTTCTCATATTAAAATATAGTCTCTGTGAGGACGTGGAGCCCTGGTGGAGTAGTGGTTAAGAAGCTTGGCTGTTAACCAAAAGGTCAGCAATTCGAATCCACCAGCCGTTCCTTGGAAACTCTGTGGGGCAGTTGTACTCTGTCCTCTAGGGTCGCTATGAGTTTGAATTGACTCGGTGGCAATGTTGTGTTTTTTTTTTTTTTTTTTAATAAGGACATGGATTTCACCTGTTTTGATTACTTTATATCCCCAATACCCAGAGTAACACCTGGCACATGGTGGTAGGCCCTTACTCAATATAACTTAGTCAAATGAATGAATGAACAGTTGTTTCTTTCTACCGGGGGAAACCCTGGTGGCGTGGTGGTTAAGTGCTACTGCTGCTAACCAAGAGGTCGGCAGTTTGAATCCACCAGGCGCTCCTTGGAAACTCTATCAGGCAGTTCTATTCTGTCCCATAGGGTCACTATGAGTCAGAATCGACTCGACGGCAGTGGGCTTTTTTGGTCTTTCTACTTGGAGTCCCTGGGCAGTGCAAATGGTTAATGCACTAGGCTGCTGACTGAAAGTTCAGTGGTTTGAGTCCATCGTGAGGCACCTCAGAAGAAAGGCCTGGCAAACGACTTCCAGGAAAAAAAAATCGATCATTGGAAACCCTATGGAGAATAGTTCTACTCTGACATACTAGGGTTGCCATGAGTCAAATTTGATTCTATGGCAACTTGTTTGTCTTTTGTTGGTGTTGTTTGTTCCTTCTGCTTACTTTATGTCAAGTCTCCCCTACTCTTCATCCAGTATATATTCCCTCAATTTTACTGTCCCGTGGCTATCGAGTCAATTCCAACTCACGGAGATCCTGTAGGACAGAGGAGAACTGGCCCATAGGGTTTTGAAGCCTGTAAATCTTTACAGAACCAGACTGGCACATTTTCTTCCACAGAGCAGCTGGTGGGTTTGCACCACCGACCTTTTGGTTAGCAGCCAAGCACTTGACCACTGTAAAATCAGGGCACCTTCAATTTTGCTATAATAAGTGCAAAAACTTACATGGAATGTACAATAAATACCAACTGTTTGACTCATGTGGCAGATGTTATCATTATGACTGTTTCATGATGAAAGAATTCAGACTTGGAGAGTTTAAGTAACTAGTTCATGGTCACACAGCTAGTAAGTGGCAGAGCAAGGATTTGTTCTCAGAAGGTCTGGCCTTAGTGTTCTGATCTCTAAGTCATTATACCCTAAGCTGTAATGCTCTGAAGCTATTGTCATTTTTCTTTCTTTTCACTATGTAGAGAGAGACTATACTCTTGGCTGCCTCTCTTTTTTCACCCTCTAGCCACTTGCCTCTTGCAACTAAGTTCTATCGGTGCCAATCTTCTGTAGCTTCCTTCTCAAAAATCATTTTGCTTCAGAATCTTTGTGTGGCTTTTCTGTCCTAGACATAACTTCATCATCCAATGAGCTCACATACCCTGCTGATTTTTCTTTCATAGTATCTTTTGAACTCTTGGCTGCCTTCCTACACTGAAGAATCATGTTTTTTTTTCTCCTCTTTATGACCTCACACCTGAACTATCAAAACTGCTTCAGAATTAATCTCTCTGTCTCTAGTGTCTTCCAGACTCTTATCTATTCTGATTGCCAGATTTCTTTCTAAAACAAGAAATTAGATATGGCATTCCATTTCATAAATTTCTCCAGTGGATCCTCATGGTCTGCCAAAACAAAAGCTACAAACTCTTTAGTACATTAAGTCTGAACCTACATTTCTAGTTTCCTGTTTCTCTACCTTGTACGTACCCTAGACTCTTGTCAGGCTAGTTCACAAATATGCATTACCTCTTATTGGGTTTTCCCTCTGCACAATTCCTTCCCTTTGGAATGACTCAGGGGCTATAACTACATAACAAAGTTCTATGCATCTTTCAAACACCAAGCTGAGGCTTATGAGTGACATGCCAACTGATAACACAGGTAAGAACCCAAATATTTTGATCTTGCAGTCCACTACTCTTTCCAATAAAATGGGGGCAAAGGGACAAAAGAATGGTCAAAAGAATGATTTTAAATGTTGTTTCTTATTACAGTGAAATTAATTACAAGAAAATAGGAGCATCAGACATAGTTTTCCTGAATTTTTAAAGGATATATAAGTCACATGTTGAGTTTCTGGGGAATGAGACTCTTAGACAGAGATGGGAGGCCAGAAGGTTTACTGGCAAATGCTCTCTGGAATAACACCTGTGAGGGATGAGGGACACAAGATTGGGCAGGGGGAGAAATTGAGCTGGTGACGCAGGTTGGCAGAAGCTTCATTTGACCGTACAGGTTGCTCTGGAGCTGAGATTATCCTTCGGAGTTGTTCTAAATGATGCAGGAGGGATGGGCTTCTTTACCCTGACTCCCGTAGTTGTCGATACATGCTGTTCCTAGGAAGGAGGGTATAACCTTGGTCCAGCAGTTTCCTTTGGCTGAGAGCAATTGATATAGATACATTTCTAGAATTTTATGGCTCAGTGGAATATAGCTATCTGTGCAGCTTTGAAGAGGTCCTCTTCCCATTTTGTACCCATTTTCTTCTTCTATAAAATGCTGGATTGGTGGGGGGGGGGCAGGGGAATAGGAACTGGGAAGGAGTAGATTGAAGCAAATAGCAATGAAATCATATCAATTGTAAAACTCTAATAATGTATGAGGCAGAGTCCTTTTTAATTTTATTTCTTCTTCATTATAAATATTTGAGGGAAAAAGAAAGAATAATGTAAATTCAGCCTTTCCAGGGAAAAGAAATCTCCAAAAAATAGCCTGAATGGGTCTGGTAAAAAGTCTGAGGCAAACGAAGTCTACTGTTTTGCTTTTGTGATGATGGTTTTGGGACTGCTTTCAGCTAATGGTTTGTGGGCTTTACGGAAGATTCACTGTGAAACCCAACTTTGTCATTCCTTTTCCCACTATCTTTAGTTACTTGGCTGCAGACCCAAACAATGAGTTGGCAAAGCTATTAAGATTGAAATAAAACCACATGGAAAAAAAGCAGATTTTCAAAACTATAGTTCTACTACTGGCTCTAAGTGCTATCTTGCCGGAAGGTCCTTTCGTAACCAGCTAGACATGGAGAGAGACTGGCCTGTGAGAGGATAATCCCAACCTCTGAAACATTTTATCCCAAATTGTAATCCTCCTTTGGCCCTTGAATACATGAGGAAAGAAGCCAGCACCCTAAAACCGATCTCAGCTCAGCAGGCTCCTGGAACTGGGCATTCATTCTCTCACCACGTGGGCCTTGTGAATGTCCACATCCCCCCAGACTGCTCTTGTCTACTATCCGTAACTGTGGGAGAAGTGGCAAGGAGCAGAGAATTTAAAGCTCATTTAAATTTGCATTTTAAATAATATCATTACATTACCTAATATATGATTCCAAATAATAATTTGATCCTAACATTATTAAGATCAAATTTCTTTCCTTTTTTTTAGCCTTAAGTTGCAATCTTCATTCCTACTATGAATTCCTGGAGGAGGAAATTTTTTTTTTTTTAGTGGTGCAGTGGTTAAGACGTATGGCTGTTAACTACAACTTCTTCTATAATATGCTGGGTTGGGGAGGGGAATAGGAACTGGAAAGGAGAGTAGATTGAAGCAAATAGTAGTGAAATCATATCAGTTATAAAACTCTAATAATGTATGAGGCAGAATCCACCAGCTGCTCCTCGGAAACCATGTGGGGCAGTTCTACTCTCTCCTATAGGGTTGCTAGACGTTGGAATCGACTCGACAGGCAATGGCTTTGGGTTTGGTTTTGGTTTTTGGTATAATTCTCAAATACTATATAAACAACTTTGTATGAGAGTAGATTGCAAAACAGTTGTGAAAGAATGAGAGTTTAACACAGGGTTGTTTCTTGGTGGTTTATATGCAATTGACTTTTTCACTGAAATTAGTTGATTAATAATCATTGAACTATCAAAATCAGCAGGTCAGTATTATTGTGAAGCACAATCTAGATAAGGCTTTTAAACTGAAAAAAGTGCCTTAGGGCGGGCAAAGTTGTATTTATACGGAGGATTTTACAACGTAAGAAATCACTTACTTACCAGATACAGAGAATACTCAAAAAAGGATCTGACAAAGAATTGGTGAAAGTAAAGAAGATTAGATGATGGAGTGTAAAAGGGATTCAAACCTAGTTCTTGGAAAGGTTTCCTGGAATATTATCAGCAGTAAAGATTCCTTTGTTCTTAGAACGGATGTTATCTAATTCTTCCTTAATCCTTAGCTTCTTAGAGATTTTCACAACAGAATTCACTAGCATTTATTCCAAGACCCTTCCCATCTGAGTCAAGGTCTTTTAGGGGTGTAAGGTAACTTATAAAAGATTAAGGCAAAGGGACTCACAGTTTCTTGGGAACATCACTGGACCACACAGGAGGGGACACTGTGATGCCTCAAGTTCATCTTAAAGGAATCATCTGGACCCAAATCGGTATCTGCCTTCCTATGGCCTCATCTATCTCTTGTCTGATACCCATGGTGTTGTAATGTACACACAGATGTTCTCAACTATTTCAGATTTCTGTGCCTCAAAGCCACATCTCATTTAAGAAGTTCCCAGTTGAAAAGGGCTAGCTAGAAGGGAGTGAATGGAGGCTGTGGGGATCTAAATGTCCCTGCTTACCCTGCTCTATTTCTGTCTTAACGCATCTTCACACCTCCCGGAGACAGGCACTGAGCTGGGATTTCCACATCATGTCTCACCTTGTCAAATGTGTATGACCCACATTTTACAAATGGGCCAACAAGACACAGTTAAATTAAGGACTTTCCCCTAGCTTGTAAAATGTAGAATCAGAATTTGAATCCAGATTTCATCTTTTAATAGTAACTGCAGTTCTTTTCTTCCCCTGGGTGTAGAACCTTTCTTTCCTGAAATAGTATAATGTCAAGACAGGGTGTTTTGAACAAAATTTCCCATTAAACTGTATTCAACCCAGACCTAAGTGGATCTGTAGGAGGCCTGCAGATTAATAACAATAACCAACATTAACAGAACACAGGCTTCTGCCCACCACCCTGCCATACATCTCTGTGGATGAGCCCTTTAATCCTCATAACCACACCGTCAGGTAGATACTATTATCATTCCCATTTTACAGATAAGGAAACTAAGAAATAGAAAGGTTTAAATAACTCACTGAATTCAATGTATTAGTGCATAACAAATTGCCCCCAAAATGGAGCAACATAAAATGACAATCACTTATTATCTTACTAGCTTCCGAGAGTCAGGAACCGAGGACTGATTAAGCTAGGTGGTCCTGACTCTGGGCCTTTATGCTGTCTCGTAAGGTTCCTCTCAGTCTCTTGGATTAAGAACCTTAGTTCCTCACCACATGGGCCTCTCCACAGGTCCATCAGGGTCCTCAAGACATGACACCTGACATCCCCCAGAAGGAGTAATCTGAGAGAGAGAGAGGGAACCAACAGCCTTTTATAATATTATGTTTCGGTTGATGACCTAGACCAATCCTGATGAAATGAGGGAAGGGCTCTATAAGGGTATTAGTATAGGAGATGGGGACCATTGGGGACACTAATTCAATAGCAAGTGGTAGAACTAGACAATGGACTTAGTCAGTTTGACTTCAGCACTTGGGCTCTTTACCAGTAAACCAGTTGCCCTTGAGTCAATTTTGATTCATAGTAACCTCCTGTGTGTTAGAGTGGAACTGTGCTCCATAAGATTTTCAGTGGCTGGTTTTCCAGAAGTAAATCACCAGGCCTTCCTTGCAAGGTGCCTCTGGGTGGACCTCCAACCTTTCAGTTAGCAGCCAAGTGTGTTAACCATTTACACCACCCAGGGACTCCTTGGACTCTTTACCACTGTGTCAGAACAACTACAGAACACGTAGTCGTGAATGTTAGTACTTTTCCTAACATGATCTTTCACAGAGTTCGTGGATACTTGTGAATGTCATTCTGTGACACTTGCTTCTCAAAGAATACCTGAAATGTGAAGGAGATATGAATATTTATCAAGGACAATCAATGCTAAATTTCAAACATTCTACTTTATATACAGTTCATTGCAAAAAACAGATGGCAAGGAGAAGTAGAATGAGAAATCATTTTACTTAAACCTTTTCACTTCAAAATATCATTTTCTTTGCCATGATCTTTGTCTACCTCTCCTCCTCAACAAACATCTCTATTTTGTCAAGTATCATGTTGAAAAATATCTAGGGAGGGTTTTATGTCTTAAAATTGCAGCTTCGAAGAAAATCTCCACTTTAGAATTCCTATAGGTCAGATTTAGTGCTAACATTTTACAGAAATGTTGTAAAAGTTTTCAAATATCAAAGTGCTGTGTTCAGGGAGCTAAATAATTTGGTGAGGGAATTTCTACTTGAAAAATCTTCTTGCTTCAGTGTCAGATATAAATTCAATTGTCTGCAAGCTGTGTCAGAACAGATTTCTTGTCATATTTGACCACAGAGTAGAGATTTATTGAAAATGCTTGATGATATTGCTCTCCAAGCTGTTTTACATAAATGTAGCAGTGCAGTAGATGCTTTGAATTGTAGTGATTTTGTGTGCATTTCTGGCTCTCAAAACCAATATCTAAGGGAAAGTTACCAAAAGATGCTTCAATACATAGTGTTCTTATCCAGCTTATTTAAAAATGATTATTTTTGCAACAGCTATGCTACAAGTAAATGTAGGCTCCTGTGCCTTTTCAGAAATGAATCGTGGATTAAAATACTTCAAAACCAAAGCTCTGGAATACTGACTATCCTATTTCATGCTAGGAAATAAAACAATGAACAATTTTGAGATTGCAGAAATATACGATAGATTAATTACCTTTAAAAGAACTTTTATTATTTGCAAACTCTTTGGACCTAGGTCAGTTACCAAAATGCAAAACTATTAGAAAGTAAAATTTCTTTCTTCATTAATGAAGGACTTGGAATTGGAATATGAATTTATTCTCTAGGGTTCCTTCAGTTCTTTAACTTATAGATTCAGTGGCTTGCCAAATTATTTCACATCTCTTTATCCAAGTTTATCCTGTTCTGCACAAGGAGATACTTATATGAAACTATTTCTCTAAATGTATTATAAAACCTTGTTGTTTGTTGCTGTTGTTAGTCGCCATCAAGTGAATTCCAGCTCATGGTGACCCCGTGTGTGCAGAGTAGAACTGCCTCATCGGCTTCTCAAGACTGTGACCTTTTGGAAGCAGGTCACCAGGCCTGTCTTCTGAGGCACAGTTAAGTAACAATATTGATAAAGAAATGTGCTACAGTGTGTTAGGGAGATGCCTTCAACATCTAAGGGAGACGACTATCGTCATATTTATCTTACGAGTAAAAATGGTCACAACAGAAAGGTCTTACGATTTGGCAATCAACCGTAATGACTATAATACGACTATCCGTTTTAATCAGCAAGATGGCTGAAATAATTCAATCGACTGCCTCAGAATCTGGCAATTTGAGTAGTTTAAATACAGACTTTATGTATACAAATATATTCAAGTCTTTATGATTATTATTTTTATAGTTATAGTCACTATACACCCTGGGAGACTAAGCAATACATCAAGCCATTTAGGAAGTTTCCAGTGGAACAAAATGACAGATTTTTTAAAAAGCACTTCTAGAAAATCTTGCTTATTAGCTCACTTCAAAAATACAGAGGATCTGTCTCTAACACTGTACTCTGAGGGACATTAAGGCAACAGCACCACAACCCCTTATCTTAAGAAACTTATAATCGTTTTGGCTAATGTCTGGCTTGACTCACTTTTTTTGAAGTCTCTTCTGTCCTTTTTCTGGAGTCCGTTCTTGTATTTGTATATATAGATGCTTATTCTTTATAAAATATCTTTATTGAGGCATTGTACTATTCATTCTAAAATACTTGTCCATCTTCTCTAAGATAATTTTGAAAAACTGTGTATCCCCTTGTACATTTTCAATTTGACATATGAAATATTTTATTATAAATTAAAAGCTATAAAAGCTGTAATTTTCTGACATACGTTTTTTAAAATAAATCTAAAAACATAGAAATACCGTAGCAATTTGACTTCTACCATTATCCTTTGCAACAATTGCAACAATGGGCTCAAACATAGCGATGATTGTAAGGATGGCGCAGAACCAAGCAGTGTTTCGTTGTGTTATAGGTAGGGTCACTCTGAGTTGGAACCAGCTGGACAGCACCTAACAACATCGTCCATTGCAAAATACATGAGGAAGCTCTTCTTTAACAGAGAAAAGTTTACAGCACTCATTTTTCTCTTTGAAGTGATATCTTCAATTCACTTTCCCCACAGAATAATACACCAATGTAATATATATTGTTTTTTGGAGCCCTGGTGGCACAGTGGTTAAGAGCTTGGCTGCTAACCAAAAGGTTGACAGTTTGAATCCACCAGCTGCTCCTTGGAAACACTATGGGGCAGTTCTACTCTCTCCTATAGGGTCACTATGGTTCAGAATTGACTTCAATGGCAGTGGGCTTGGTATTTTTGGTTATACATTGTTCTCATGTTGGGGGTCTTTTATTGATCATCTATAATCATTTTTTGTAACAGAATTTTTTATCAACTGAAAATTTATCTTTTTATTTCTCGTGACCATAGTCTTTAGTTGTGTGTATATGTGGGTGTTTCTGGGTTCAGTTAACATTACAATTACTATTTCTGCACAACTGTATATAAAGTAAGATTTTGGGGGGATTTAGTCACTTAACAGGACTGTTGTTCAGTTATGTTATACATGGAGGGATGAATACTACTCATTGCACAAATTCTATCCTAGTTTTCTATTTTTGATCTAAACACAGAGAAACCTTGTTTGCATGTATGTACTGGTAGATCTTACAGTAATGAGACAGATGTAGCAATCAGTCAATGATTTAAACTTCTTCCAAATTATATGCCCAAATCACATTGTGAAATCTCACTCAAAGTTATTTTTAAAAATCTTTCACCTAACGGCTCGATAAGTTTCTACTTCAATAGTGCTGGAAGAAAAAAAAAAATGAAAACCACTTGACTTCCAAAAGTATTTGTTATTCATTTATTAGAGTTACTTACTTTCTCATTTTCCAGGAGGTACATCAATAAAAAGCGTTATCAAGTCTTATCAAATACTTATAAAGTATGCCTGCTTTTTTTTTTTTTTTTCACTTAGAGGCAGCTTTGTAACACAAAACATTAAGATAAAATTTGAAAAATTGAAGTATCACATAATTTGAGGCGTGAAATGCATTTATTGTATTAATTTATATTTTTTTAATTCAACTTATGGAAAAAACCTGTCATTCAACCTGCTTCGCTGTCCTCATTGTCAAACCAATCAGTTAAAACTTTCTCTCTGAAAAAGCCTGATTTATTTTTCAACTCAGATAAACATGTTAACATGCATTTCAGAAAATTTTATAAATACACTGAAAAATAAATTCTGAAATGCAATCTTAAAAGCTGGCATACTGTGAACCAAACCCAAAACCTAACCCAGTGCCATCGATTTGATTCCGTCTCATAGCGACCTTATAGGACAGAGTAGAACTGCCCCATAGGGTTTCCAATGAGTGCCTGGCAGATTCGAACTGGCAACCCTTTGTTACTACGAACGGTTCATTTTATTTAAAGTGTTATATATTTAGTATAATTTATACATATTTTTAGGTTAGAAAAAGTAACAAGTCTGTATATTGTTTCTCATTATTTAATTTACAATAATACAATGTAATTTGTATCTATAATGAAATATTTATGAAATGAGGACTATGATAAAGAACAAAGTTTTTCATTTGATAAATATGCATGGATAGGCATGTTGAACATTAGTGATTGGCTTTAGGGTATAATTAAATTAAAAATAACACATACAACAGAAATGACTTCATTAATTTCACAAATATAATGCCCAAACTTTTACTGTGTATCCAGTGAAAGAACATATGCCTGAGCTGATCATTCCAGTAACTGGTTTAAATTTGATTTTTTTATTAAGAGTTGGGAAATATTAAACATTCTACAAGATGATATAAGATGAAGATTGGCTATAATTGGAATAAATATTTCATCATATGATATAATTAAATAGGCATTAAATAATGAAATTGAATAATACACAGTAAACCTGAAAGAAATCATGCAAGGTTTTTATCTGGGTTTCATCCAGTGTAACTAAAAAACTTTACTTTCATGAAAAACAGTTATATGTAAAATAATCAGTGTTACTCACCTACCCTGCTTTGATGTTTGGATGTATTTTCTTTTTACAGATAAATCTTAAATATGATCCCTGAGAATGCTCCTTGCTTTCTCTCCCCAGATTCTCTCAACAATGCATTCTTTCACAGAATTAAAAGGAAATCCCCAAACACTTCCTCAGCCCCCTTTTTATAATATCTCTGATTTCTGTACAAGACAACATTTTTAATACCATGGTTCATCATTAAGAGGAAAAAATAAGACAAAACAACTGCAAAGACAGGAAGACTTTAGGTGGTTTTATGGTAGGTAGCATGGTTAACCATTCTTTTGTTAGAACCCTAGAGGTTTTTAAAACCCAAGGTAATGTTCCACATTAAGATACCTGAGGAGTGAGATTCCTTTTACAATGTAGGAAAGGGGCTTTCTGGGATGACAGGTAAGTAAGAGAACCTACGTGATGATATGAAAAGTATACATGGACATGAAGACCTCAAAATTTAGCCGTTTCCATTTTGCTTGTTAGTTGGACAAATAGGATTCACAATAAAAATCAACATCTTTGTTTTGCAGCTGTCGTGAGTGCCATCCCTGTGCCAACCCTAGAAAGTGCCCAGTACCCAGGAATCCTTCCATCTCCCACGTGTGGATACCCCCATCCACAGTTCACTCTCCGGCCTGTGCCATTCCCAACACTGTCCATGGACCGAGGTTTCGGAGCAGGAAGAAGTCAGTGTAATGCATTTTCCTTTCTTTGAAATAAGAACAAATAAACTATACTATGAATATCATGTCAATTATGTTGTACACCTATAAAAAGTTTAATTGGAAAAAAAAAGTCATTTCAAACATGTAACGTTTTAACCATCTTATCCCTGGGAAAATTTAATTATGACCTGGATATTTGAGTTTTCTTTTCCAACCCAGCCAGCCCGTTGGATCCACTCACATGCTTTTGGACTAATTCCCTAGGACTCATCTTCCACGGTGCACTCTACTGACAATGGGAGAGTGGTAGGGAAACAAAGGTCAAGTTGTACAGTAAAACAGTGATGTGGTTGGTGCTTAAAAGTAGTATGTCCTGTTACCTAGGAAATTAATGAGCAAGTGACCAGCCTCCAACATACTCTTATTTAAGTTGTGTTGGTTACATATAAATATGTCTCATTGATTCTGGACTTAACAATACTTCGATGAATGCATTTGCTTTCTTTAGTTAAATCAGTTAAACTTCATCTTTAAGAATTAATTATTGGAACAAATATTTGCTGAATGCTATTTCATGCATTTGAAGGAAGGTAGAAACGGAGACTCTCAAGCCATTATATACACCCTGGTGCTTTCTTCTGTGCCATTTGACTTTTTTTTTTTTTTCTTCAAGCACAGCATTTTTAAATCGATTTTATGGTTTTCATCTCTTAGTTAAGAACAGGTGACTCAGCAGCTCATGTGAGATGGGATGTTTTGTAATAGATAAGATGGTAACGGCAGTAAAATATATTTGTGAGGTAAGCTGTATTTTTTTTCCAACCCAACAGGGACAACTCTAAGGAATCATAAATCGTCCAGATGTGGCAAGGTTAGAATTAAAAGGCATCAAAAATCTGCCAAGGGAGAATTAGATTTATTTTCCCTTTCCTCACTGCATGTCATGTCTACAGAATAGAGTTGTGTCCAAAAACTCCAGGAAAACAGTCCCCCAAACCATATTCAAGGGACTCAAATAAGAAAGATGTGGAAAGTTTGACAACCAAATGTCGAATCCCAAGACTTCGAGGAAGGCAATTCCAGTCAAAGTTTTCAGAACTCAGAAGTTCCTTCTTCACTGCTGAAATGTCCTCTCCACAGTATAAAAGAGAGTTTTTAGTCTGAGTATAGTGTCTCCTCATTAAATCATTGTCTACTACTTTCATTTGATTTTGTCTCTGTTCTCTGACTTTTAAAGGAAGTGTAAGAAGATTCTGCAGAATGACCCTGCTCTGGTCGCTCCCCTAAGACTGGTAAAGCTTCAGATAGATACAGATAAGCCAAAGTGCACCACAGTTTTTATTAGGAACTTTTTTTTTTTTTTGTCATAATATGTTCCTACCATTTTTTTCCCTTTTTCAAAGTTGTAATTCCTTTCCAAAAATGTATTTATGTAGGTCCAATATCTCATGTGCTTTTTCCTTTTTTTTTTTTCTTGAGTTGGTATAGCATCCAAAAATGTCTTCCATGGAATCATGGGGAAAAGAATTCCCAAAGCTAAAATTCAATTAAAAGAAAAAAAGAAGAAGAAATGGACTAGTATAAAATTAGCTTTTATCTGTAGTTAAAAACATTCAGCCTGTTTAATACTTTTTGTTTTATTAATTTCTTTAAAAGTAAGAATTATTAAATAAAGGTACTGGCAGTTTACTGGGCTAACAGTTTGTAAGGATTCCTAACAGACTGCTTATTAATTGTAGAGCCTCGTCTAAAATCACAAGCCAATGGACGTTATACACCTGTCCAAGATTTTATATATGATTTTTTTAAAATACATCCAGTCATTTATCAAGTTTAGGTTTAAGCAAAGCCATATTCAATACAAAAGGAATAGAAACTAATATATGTTTCCAAGTGAATTCAAAGAAAAGAAAAAACTAAGGACTCTCTTTTTAGGAAGTTAAATATTCTCTGAATCACTGCCAGAAACTGTTAACCTCCAGCCATTGAGTATCCATTTCTAAATGCTTTGGAGAACACTAAACATCTCTGCTCCCTCTCAAGCAGAAAACATTTCATGACTGTGGGTAGAGATGTCTTATTAGTCACCCTGAGAAACGGAGAAAGGCGCATGTAGAAAAGGGAAAAAGTTTGACTTTGCCAAGCATAGAGACTCTCTTTCTTCCAGTGTTATCTGAAAGATTTTTTGAGTTTTCCAGAAGATTAATCACTAAAATCCCGCCCCAAAGATCTGCTGCTTTCTTAAGTCACAAATAAAACTGAATTTCTCTTCTCACCATAAAGAAAGGAACAATATGGCAATTTGCACTGCACACATTTGTTGACCCATTGATAAATATTTATATAGTTTTGATGGACAAGCGTTTGTTTTTTTACTTCAAAAAATAGGTAGCCTTGAGGCCTCATTTGTACAAATCATTATAAAGTTGGTACCCCCATTTTCTCATCTTTCAAAAAGGTAGGTGGTAGAGGAGAAGGCTAAAGGAGTGCCACCATTCCTTTCAGTTCTGACTTTGTCACTTAGTCTGTGGGAAGGGTAGCCAACTCTATCCATGTTATTTTTCTTCCCCAGCTCTCCCATAAATTGGAAATCAGCTAACAAATGGAACTTGACCTTGATGAAATCAAGAGCAAATGGAGTTCATGGATTTTTCTCTAGGGTCTTTTCAAAAGTTCAGGTTGAGAGGATCTGTGGTTCCATAGGAATATAGCTGGATGCTGCTCTCTGAGATTAATGAATGAATTTGGTTACTAGAGGTGTTCATGTCTTGAAGTCTCCGCTTAGAGTTACTGGAGTGCTATATTTCTTTCAAATATTGCAATTTTAGATAGAAGAAAAATCCTCATTTCCATTTTTGCAATATTTTTGCGAGTTATTCTGTAGCAATTATTTATGTGTGTTGACATTAATTATTATAAAGTGCCTTGAGATTTGACTCTGCTGTGTAATTGTATGCTATTTGTACAGTGAATTCCAACTATTTTATCCTTGAACACAAGTGCCTTGCCAGCACATATCTGATTCTCACTCGTCCCTATGAGTTACAGGGAGCTTGCACTTCGTGGGCAAAGGAGGTTTTCTTTGCTTTCAGAGCTTTCATCACAGCTAAATGTCATGTCACTGAGCCAATTTGTTTCACGCAGGTGTCCTGAAGCTCGTGCCTGAACTGGCCAAATGGGCTCATCTGAAACGAGGGCATTTCTCTGGTGAAACAGTTGCTATTGTGTTTATCTAAGTGTTTTCACTGCCCCAAATGTCAGCAAATTCTGAAAAGCATTTATTTGATTCTATTTAAAATATGAGAGCTGTGAATAGTCTATGGAAACCCTTCCCACACCTTGTTCATTGTAGTAGGTTGTAAGAAAAATGGTCATTTTGAACAAAACAAAAATAATCCTTTGTGGATTGGTGATACACTCAGTCCCAAGGATAGGCTTCCCTCTCCCACTGACCACGTTTAGGAGCTTTTCTTTTCACAAGTGTGGTCCTAAGGATGGATTTCCCTAAAAAGGGGGTCTATTTTTTTTTTTATCTTTATCAAACCACCGTACCAGTTACCCTTGAGTAGATTCTGACTCATAGTGACCCTGTGTGTTTCAGAGTAGAACAGTGCTCCATATGGTTTTCAATGGTTGTAACCTTTAGGAAAGAGACTTCCAGGCCTGTCTTTTGAGGTACCTCAGGGTGGATTCAAACTGCAGACTTTTGGTTAGTAGCCAAGCACTTAACTGTTTGTGTCACTCCGGGACTCCATATCAAACCACCATAACTTACCCTACAGTCAAGGACCACATGATCGTCTTCCTAGCGGAAATAATAGTAGCCAGCTGAAAAGCTGGGAATAGAGGACTGGGAATGCGAGAAGTTTTTGCTTTTTTGAATGTGATGATGAAGAGAAATGTTATTAAAGAGAGTAGCGACAGGAATGGCCAAAAAATTTTTTTCAGTGACATTATCGGAATTCACTTGAAGTCAGAATTTTTTTTTGTCAAAAGGAGAAACTAAAATTCAGAGGTTTAAAAAATGCATATAAATTTTATTAAACCTGAGATCATAATAATATTTTAACTTAAATCTCTTTAATTTTGAAAATATAATTTAAAAAATTAAGAAGTGAAGGAAGCAAGGAATAAAGAAATGAAAGTAGAAAGACATTCCCAAACAAGTTATTACTTAACGGCTTAAGTAGTTTTAAAAATAAGATGTGAATTAATCGTAATCCATCTTCAATAGAGAGAATTACCTAAGGCAGATTGTGACATTCCTTTGCCTAAGAGATATTTTTAGTATGATGATATAGACCCGTTAGTAAAAATTGGCCCATTGGATATGAAATGGCATCCAAATATAGGTTCCTGCAGCCTCTTCTATCCAGTGTAGAACCAAGAGGTATCTCATTTGTAAGACACGGAGTTCACAGAGGAACAAGTTGATCAAGTTGAAGCCAAATGATTTTAAGTTCCCTACAGTTTTCCTTATGAGATTATAAACAACTGTGATAACTACTTTTCTCTATCCCAAGGATTACCTTGAGACAGCTTTCTGAACGAGCCTCTTAGCAATTCCTGCAATCCAATGTTTCACAGGAATCCTTTGGGTATGTGGATTGAAAGAAGTACTAACTGAGAGATCCAAATTAAAGCAGACCTCTCTATGGGAAACACAGTGAGAGCTGGGCTTGTGCAGTGACTCTCAAGGCCAGTGGTACAGGGATGCCCTTGGTTGGGTGTCTGCTAAATAATCAAGTCTTTATTTGGACAGTTGACCGTTGGTCATTTTCTCCTTTTGACTAAATAAGAGTCCAGATTAAAACCTGCATAATTTTCTTGACCTCTACAACCGTGCTTTCAACCATCTCATTACACAATCCTGATTGAATACAAATACAGCAAGTATTCCTCTTGCCTATACATTTTTTTATAAGCAATTTAACCCCTTGTAACTTAACACTTACCTGGAAATGCTGGTGGCATAGTGGTTAAGAGCTAAGGCTGCTAACCAAAGGGTCTGCAGTTTCAATCCACCAGGCACTCCTTAGAAATAATATGGGGCTGTTCTACTCTGTCTTATAGGGTCTCTGTGAGTCGGAATTGACTCAATGGCAACGGGTAACAGTTACCAGAAGCCCCCATACCTTTATGCCTTTATCTGAGAACCAGCATCATCAGAGATTTGTCTTAATGTTGTCCTTGGAGCTCCATACTTTAACCTTGAGATTTTGTGTCCACCCCTTCCCTTCTCCTGCCCCTTCTCCTTTGATAGGACTTCTTAGGCTAGAGATAAGGTAGGAGATTTTGTTCTAACTACCCTTTGCCTCATGGCCTCTTCCTTTTGCTGTCATGATTATATTTCTCTTGTTTGAGGAAAGGTTTTATCAAGTCTCTGCCTGTTTTCTGGCTCTTTTCCTATGTAGCTTTGTCCAGTCCTCAGCCTATCCTGTATCTTCCCACCACCGTCTTTAAATGTGGTAAGCTCAAAGGCTGGCCATTGACCCATTTGATCTCTGACTTCTTCTGAATATAGAATGAGTTTTAATAGCAAATGCTCTCTGAAGGCACATTTCACTTTTGCATATCTTTAATATTATCTTGATTTTTTTTATCTTTAATCTCTACTCCCTCTAGCTTTATCAGATTTTCTATTTTCTCTGCCCTTTGCTGCCCTTAAAGAGTTGTCTCAAAATTATCTCACGAACTAATTATCTTGAAATATTTCCTGGTTGAAATTTCTCCTTGAAAAGTGAGATATTATCTTTTTACCACTGCTTTTTTTTTTTTAATTTACCCAACTGAACTTACTTAAGAAATAAATGGTCAGAAATAGTCTTATTTCATTAACACTTACAGCTACTATGCAGTTCTTTCCATATGCAGTTTAATCTGGACTTGTTGACTCTGAACATGAATGGATAGTTTAAAGTTGAGTCATGGTGTCCTTAGCTTGAGAAACGCCTTGCCAGTATTTCAGCCTGAGTCAACTGTGTCCTCTGGAGACAAGGTGTTCTTCCATATACGAAGCTGTCCAAATGCCCGTGGACTGTCAGAAACGACTATGTGAAACCTCTTCAACTACACTAATCTGAATGAAAATTACTAGGTTTGTCACCAAAGAGGATAAATTGCAATTCTGCTTTTAGGCAAGTTGTTTCCTCAGAGTCTTCTCTCATAGAACTTTTTTAGTTAGATGTGCCTCGATTTTGCTATGGAAGATAATGATAGTGGTTATTATTTGTATCGTTTTGTTAGCAATGCCTCTGAGTACCCGGTCACTCTGATTTGTTTGACAGTTGACATGGCATGTTTAAATCACAGAGAAATTGACATATTCCTTGGTAGATAATAATGCAGCTGTAGCCGGGCTGGGTACGTTGAATTTCAGTGACATTGCTACTTATGAAAGGAGAAATAACTCTTTTATTCTCGCTTCATCACTTATGATTACAGGGCCCAGACAGTTCAGGCAATATAGTCAATGCTGAATAGGTTTTACTACTCTTCCTGAAAGATAGACCCCTGTCCTGCTGCATCTACTTCTACTGTTTAAAAGGGAAGTGCTATTGTGACCTTTAAGTAGATGAGGATAGAGGAATGAGGATGTTCATAACTTGGTGGAGACATTGACCAGATCCTTGCATTTCTCTATAAAATGATCCAGGGAGCCTTCTTTGTCCTGGAATAATGAATGTTTTTTTTTCTTTCCCTTCCAGCGGTGAGTGAAGGACCAACGACACAACAGCCACCCATGTTGCCCACAACTCAACCTGAGCATCCCAGTAGTGAGGAGGCACCAAGCAGAACCATCCCCACAGCCTGTGTTCGACCAACTCATCCGCTTCGCAGCTTTGCTAACCCTTTGCTACCTCCACCAATGAGTGCAATAGAACCGAAAGTCCCTTACACACCACTTTTGTCTCAGCCAGGTAACGTGCCCATTTGTTTACATTTGAAATTGGTGTTATCATTAGTACTTCTATTGAAGTGCATGAGGGTGCTTGAGAAAGCCAGGATTCAATGTCTTTTCAACATTAAATACGTGTTCAGTGTGTTCATGTTTATTTCTGATGCTTCTAGCGCAGCTCACAAGTATCTAACTTACAAATAACAGTCTGGGTGTAAGTACCTTTCATTCCTTTGGCAAGTTGTCCATTAACCCTGGATAACACTGCACACTGAGCCTGGGCAGAATGGGGTCTTCTCTGACACACAGGCTCAGCATAGTCATGACTTCATTCCATAAGAGAGAGCTTCCGAACCCAATAGAAGCCCCCCTTGGGATTTAAAGAATGTATGTATTCCCCAAGCCCCTCCTCACATCCCTTCCACATGCATTGCAGGAAGGAAATTCTACTTTTACCCCCACTCCTCAATTACCAACATGGTTAGGTTCCAAAGACCAGGTCATTATGTGAAAAGTGGCATTATGAGAAAATGGAGGATGACACATCAGATCACAAAATGGAGGATGACTACATCATTACATAACTGCCAAACCACTGAGAATAAGAGCCCAGCCAAGTTGACACATAACCTTAACCATCACAGCCAGTGTTACTCTTGCCTTTCACCTTGGTGTTCATTACTGCCAGAAGTATGTCGTTAATGCCCAAAATAGACAGTAGATAATTTTTTACTGTTGCTGTAAATACAAAAAGTCAGATAACAAGATACTTGATAAGTGAGGAGTAGATGTATTACCGTAAAACTCTGAACTCTTTGCTAATTAAGGCAGAGAAAATTTGAAGCAAAATAATTCTTTAGTGAAATTCCTGTGTCAAGAGCATGCTGCCTGATGACTTCTGGCTGCCCTCTTTTCCCCACTGTAATACCAACCAAAGGAAAGGCCTTGGTGGAGACAGTAATTCAAGGTAGATGAGAGATCAATCACAACTACTAACAATAATTAGCCCTGATTGAACATGTATTGTGTGACAGGCATGCTGCTGAAGGATCGTAATACCTCATTTGGTCCTTATAACTCTGTGAGGTATTTACTGTTCTTATCCCCATTTTATGCATAAGGACACTGATTCACAGAGACTTCAAGTAACTTATTTAAATCTATGGAGACATTGGTGGGTCAGCGGTAGAATTCTTGCATGTGGAAGACACCTGGGTTCTATACCCGGCCAAGGCACCTCAAGTGCAGTCACCACCTGTCTGTCAGTGGAGGCTTGCATGTTGCTATGATGCTGAACAGGTTTCAGCGGAGCTTTCAGACTAAGACAGACTAGGAAGCAAGGCCTGGTAATCCACTTCCCAAAACTAGTCAGTGAAAACCCTATGGATCACAAGGGGCAGCATTTCATTCCGTTGTGTATGGGGTCGCCATGTGACAGGGCCAACATGACAACAGCAAACAATAACGATTTAAGTCTATGCATCTAGTAAGTGATGCGTCTTTCCCCACTCTTTTTATTTCAGAAAGCATAGGCTCTCAAAATTTAGGAACTAATTTATACCTATAATTTTACGGCTGACTTATTTAATGAAAAAAAAAGGAAAATAAATTTTAAAAACCTGTTGTTATTCTAAATTTGATAAGAAGAAAACATCTGAAGTAATTCTGAGTTGAGTACACACTTTTTTTTTTTTAATTGTCCTTTAGGTGAAAGCTTACAGAACAAATTAGTTTCTCATTAAACAGTTAATACACAAACTGTTTTGTGACATTGGTTGCCAACCTTGTCATCTGTCAACACTCTCCCCTTCTCCACCCTGGGTTCCCTGCTTCCATTCGTACAGTTTTCCTGTCCCTTCCTGCCTTCTCATCTTTGCTTTTGGGCTAGTGTACCCATTAGTCTTATATACAGGACTGAACTATGAAGCAAGTCTCTCATGTGTGTTATTGTTGGCCCTATAGACTTGTCTAATCTTTGGCTGAAGGGTGAACCTCAGGAGTAACTTCAGTACAGAGTTAAAAGGGTGTCCAGGGACCATATTCTTGGGGTTTCTTCAGTCTTTGTTTGACTAGCAAGCCTGGGGGGGGGGGGGGGGTGTGTGTGTGTGTGTGTGAATTTGAATTTTGTTCTACATTTTTCTCCCACTCTGTTCAGGGTTCTGTATTGTGATCCCTGCCAGAGCAGTCGGTGGTGGTAACCGGGCAACAACTTGTTGTTCTGAGCTCAGTCTGGTGGAGGTTGTGGTAGTTGTAATCCATTAGTTCTGTGAACTAATCTTTCCATTATGTATTTGATTTTCTTCATTCTCCTTTGCTTCAGCTGGGATGAGACCAGTAGATGTATCTTAGATAGCAGCTCTCAGGATTTTAAGACTCCAGACACTACTCACCACAGTCAGATGTAAACATTTTCTTTATAGATTATGTTATGCCAATTGAGCTAGATGTCCCCAGAGACCATGGTCCCTAGCCCTTAGCCCGGTAGCTTGGTCTCCCAGCATGTTTGGGTGTGTCTGTGAAGCTTCTATGACTTTGTCCTGGTCAAGTTGTGCTGACTTACCCAGTATTGTGTACTGTCTTACCCTTCACCAAAGTTACCTCTTATCTACTATCTAGTTAGTGTTTTCCTCTCCCTACCCCTCCTCTTCCTCGTAACCATCAAAGATTGTTTCTGTCTGTGGCCACATACTTTTAATGTGGAAGAGGTTTAATTACTCTATATTAGAGAAGACCAATTTTATAACATCAAAAACTAAAGAGCTACAGCACTTTACTCTGCTAACTATTCTCTCAGCTTGGAAGTAAAGATGTCTGTTTGAGTGACTAAATTATATAGACAAAAAGGCTGAGAAGGATATTCTCAAGGCTATCTTAAATTTAAAAATTTACTGTGGAAGTAGGTGATATCTAATTTGGAACACGAGGTTTCAAACTGAATCTCATGCTTTGGAGCTCTATGATAACACAATGACCAAAGCAAAAACAAGAACAAAAACCCTTAATTTTAGAAAGAACGTCTGACAATAGACAGGGGCAGAGAATTGGCATGGTTGTTTACTAGCTGTTATTTTCTTCTAGTTACAATGATACTGACACTGGCTTAAGTAATATCTGGCATAATGTAGCACAAATGTGTGGATTATAGCCTTAAAAAAAGGGAAATAGGGTCTGTGGTACGGTCTTCTCAGCTATTCCATCAAATAATATGCCACTCGGAAGAACCATTCCCTGATCCAGTGCCACAGGGACAAGGCCTCTTTTTCTTTTGTTTCCATTACACACTCATGAGCCTTTCTTTCTTTGTTTTACTGTTAGTCTATTGTTATTGGAACTATTTCTTACAAGCCATTTCCTCTTTCATATTTTCCATTCTTTCTGGCTTGATTTTCTTTTTTTTTGTATGTTCCCCTTTAAATGGCACCCTCCCCCGCTCAGTTTGAGACACACCCACCATCACTTTGGAATTACTAAATGTCTCTCCCTTTCATGTTTCTCCTTCATTGTTTTCCTGTGATTCTTGTGCATTTCAGAATGTCTTACCTCATGATTTTCAAATAAGCTCTCCCTGTATTGCTCCTGACACATGGTAAATAGTATGCTTTTAAGAAAGGGCTGATGTTTACTTATTCTAAAAGAAAAAGGAAATTAGCAGACTGACAAATGTATTAGCTGTGACATTAACTACATGCTTCTTAGCCTAAAAGATGAAATACTTAGAGCTTTCAACAAATTTGAATTCTAAGAAAATCATTACTTTAGTCAAACGGATTGATGAAGTAAAGTCATTCTCTTGTCGGCTTAAAAAACTACCTCAAATAATTTTACTCTGGATTTCACAATAAAGGACTGTGTAATTAGTAATGAATTTATCTTTACTTACCACAAGTAATTACTTTAGAATATGGTGATGTGAGGCATTGCTCTAATTTTTATTAAAGATCATGCCAAATGAGAAGTCCCTTGTGCTTTGAAAGCTTTGGAATTAGAGATAAGAAGTTCTTCCCCCATTCAAATTCCTGTGTGTGGTTTTTCATGATGGACAGCGTCATTGGTCTGTGCCTCAGTTTCCCTCCCAGTAAGGCATAAGAGGCTATGCTTGCTTCAGTTTTGTATGAGGTGTAGGACAACACAATGGGGGCGATGGTAGCTGAGAAGTAGAATTCTCACCTTTTTTATGCCAGAGACGTAGGTTCGATTCCTAGCCAGTACACCCCATGCACAGCCACTACCCATCATTCCATGGAGGCTTACATGGTACTGTGATGCTGAACAGATGTCAGTGGAGCTTGGAGACCAAGACAGACTATGAAGAAAGGCCTGGTGACCTACTTCCAAAAATCAGCTAATCAAACCCCTTTGTCCACCTATCACGGGATGTCACAGGACTGGGTAGCATTTCTTTCTGTTGTGCATGGAGTCACCATGAGTCAGGGGCTAACTCAGTGGCAGCTCACAATAACTATCACAGGAGCAGCACATATTGTGCAGTAACAGTCTCCACCACCGGGTTGCAGAGCACTTTGCGGTATTTCTATGGGAAGCGTAATTAGAAAGTCATTCCATTGTCATGAGGGCTAAAATCCTGCCTGCCTAAACACAGGTCCATGCCTTCATTGTTGTTTTTCCTTCCACCTGCTGAGTTAGAAGTTTAGCTTACTAGGCTCTAGGGTGCTTTATGGTACTTCTTACTGTTTCATCATCATACGGTGGTTGCATTTCTTAATGCTTCATCTAGAGATGTGAGTAACTATGCTGCCTTTACACATTTCACGGAGGCTGCAATCACTCTACTTTGCAAATCACACACGTGGACATATGAGTGATTTGGTTGAATCCCCTTTCAGGTTAAATAGAAAATGTTTAATGGAGTGTTGGGCTTATTGCATTATAGATCTGACATAAATTCTACAAAGAGCCAAGATGGGTTTTTTTTTTTTCCCCCTTCACCAGTGAAAGTTCCTTTTAGCTGTTGAAATGATCAGTTGCACTTTAAATGACCCTGGATTAGGAGACCTTTTGTCTTCCAGGGCTGTAATTCTAAAGGAAAAGAAAATGTGACCTCTTAAATAGTGACTTTTATATCGTAGCACTGTTTTATAACATCAGTCCCCTGGAGCACTTGCGTCTTTGTAATGCTGCATAAGTGGTCTGTTAGTCTCCATTCACACGTGGCATTTCTATGCGTATATATTTATAAAAGCAAAAACCCAGAGCATTCTGAACTTTTCAATCTTGAAGGGATCAATACGTCAGTGGACATGACAAGACCAAAACTCACTTCATTGTACTGCGAAATTGAGTTTGATTTTCCCCCTGCAAATTGTGGCATGTGCTTCAATCTGTCTGAGGACCCAGGACAAGGAGAGTCTGGAGGTGGCTGACAGCAGACAGAAAAGACATTTGATTTATATTTTACGGCTGCTTGGAAAATCATGTATTCCTGCTGTAACCCGATCATTTTTGGCAGGCCTTATTTCAGTAAATATGCTATCACACAAAACTGCCAATAAATTACAATATCACATTAATACAATTGCTTTCTCTGAGCCACTTGCAGGCCACCGTTGGGGTGTCTATCAAGGATTCCACATCAGTGTTCTGTTCTGCTAAAATCAGTCACTGGCAGAGGTCACAGGAGATCAGACATCCTTTACCAGGTACGACAAGAGGGTCACTTTTAAGGCCAGTCAGACCAAATAAATCACGGCCACAGCTAAGTAGAGAGACGTGTTGATTCAGTGTTATTGGAGCCAATAGCACCAATCAATTCTTGAGTGGAAAATTACACTACATCCTATCACATATCTCATTTCCTATATAAGCCTGTCTCTGTCTTTTTGTAGCTAGCTCCTTGAAATCTTCCTGTCCTCACTTCAAACAGGTTTTTTTATTTGTTTGTTTTTTTCTTTTCTTTTTTTTTTATTAACTTTTATTAAGCTTCAAGTGAACATTTACAAATCCAATCAGTCTGTCACATATAAGTTTACATCTTACTCCGTACTCCCACCTGCTCTCCCCCTATTGAGTCAGCCCTTCCAGTCTCTCCTTTCCTGACAATTTTGCCAGCTTCCCTCTCTCTCTATCCTCCCATCCCCGCTCCAGACAAGAGTTGCCAACACAATCTCAAGTGTCCACCTGATATAATTAGCTCACTCTTCATCAGCGTCTCTCTCCCACCCACTGACCAGTCCCTTTCATGTCTGATGAGTGGTCTTCGGGAATGGTTCCTGTCCTGTGCCAACAGAAGGTCTGGGGAGCATGGCCGCCGGGATTCCTCTAGTCTCAGTCAGACCATTAAGTATGGTCTTTTTATGAGAATTTGGGATCTACATCCCACTGATCTCCTGCTCCCTCAGGGGTTCTCTGTTGCGCTCCCTGTCAGGGCAGTCATCGATTGTGGCCGGGCACCAACTAGTTCTTCTGGTCTCAGGATGACGTAGGTCTCTGGTTCATGTGGCCCTTTCTGTCTCTTGGGCTCTTAGTTGTCGTGTGACCTTGGTGTTCTTCATTTTCCTTTGCTCCAGGTGGGTTGAGACCAATTGATGCATCTTAGATGGCCGCTTGTTAGCATTTAAGACCCCAGACGCCACATTTCAAAGTGGGATGCAGAATGTTTTCATAATGGAATTATTTTGCCAATTGACTTAGAAGTCCCCTCAAACCATGTTCCCCAGACCCCCACCCCTGCTCCGCTGACCTTTGAAGCATTCAGTTTATCCCGGAAACTTCTTTGCTTTTGGTCCAGTCCAATTGAGCTGACCTTCCATGTACTGAGTGTTGTCTTTCCCTTCACCCAAAGCAGTTCTTATCTACTGATTAATCAATAAAAAACCCTCTCCCTCCCTCTCTCCCACCCTCGTAACCACAAAAGTATATGTTCTTCTCAGTTTTTACTCTTTCTCAAGATCTTATAATAGTGGTCTTATACAATATTTGTCCTTTTGCCTCTGACTAATTTCGCTCAGCATAATGCCTTCCAGGTTCCTCCATGTTATGAAATGTTTCACAGATTCGTCACTGTTCTTTATCGATGTGTAGTATTCCATTGTGTGAATATACCACAATTTATTTACCCATTCATCCGTTGATGGACACCTTGGTTGCTTCCAGCTTTTTGCTATTGTAAACAGAGCTGCAATA
Source organism: Elephas maximus indicus (assembly GCF_024166365.1). NCBI lineage: Eukaryota > Metazoa > Chordata > Mammalia > Proboscidea > Elephantidae > Elephas > Elephas maximus. Next base: position 62,172,901 of record NC_064829.1, read on the forward strand.
AACATGGGTGTGCATATATCTGTTTGTGTGAAGGCTCTTGTATCTCTAGGGTATATTCCGAGGAGTGGGATTTCTGGGTTGTATGGTAGTTCTATTTCTAACTGTTTAAGATAACGCCAGATAGATTTCCAAAGTGGTTGTACCATTTTACATTCCCACCAGCAGTGTATGAGGGTTCCAATCTCTCCGCAGCCTCTCCAACATTTATTATTTTGTGTTTTTTGGATTAATGCCAGCCTTGTTGGTGTGAGGTGGAATCTCATCGTAGTTTTAATTTGCATTTCTCTAATGGCTAATGATCGAGAACATTTTCTCATGTATCTGTTAGCTGCCTGAATATCTTCTTTAGTGAAGTGTGTGTTCATATCCTTTGCCCACTTCTTGATTGGGTTGTTTGTCTTTTTGTGGTTGAGTTTTGACAGAATCATGTAGATTTTAGAGATCAGGCGCTGGTCTGAGATGTCATAGCTGAATATTCTTTCCCAGTCTGTAGGTGGTCTTTTTACTCTTTTGGTGAAGTCTTTAGATGAGCATAGGTGTTTGATTTTTAGGAGCTCCCAGTTATCTGGTTTCTCTTCATCATTTTTGGTAATGTTTTGTATTCCGTTTATGCCCTGTATTAGGGCTCCTAGGGTTGTCCCTATTTTTTCTTCCATGATCTTTATCGTTTTAGTCTTTATGTTTAGGTCTTCGATCCACTTGGAGTTTTTGTGCATGGTGTGAGGTATGGGTCCTGTTTCATTCTTTTGCAAATGGATATCCAGTTATGCCAGCACCATTTGTTAAAAAGACTATATTTTCCCCAATTAACTGACACTGGTCCTTTGTCAAATATCAGCTGCTCATACATGGATGGATTTATATCTGGGTTCTCAATTCTGTTCCATTGGTCTATGTGCCTGTTGTTGTACCAGTACCAGGCTGTTTTGACTACTGTGGCTGTATAATAGGTTCTGAAACCAGGTAGAGTGAGGCCACCCACTCTCTCCTTCTTTTTCAGTAATGCTTTGCTTATCCGGGGCTTCTTTCCCTTCCATATGAAATTGGTGGTTTGTTTCTCTATCCCCTAGGAATAAGAAATTGGAATTTGGATCAGAAGTGCGTTATATGTATAGATGGCTTTTGGTAGAATAGACATTTTTACTATGTTAAGTCTTCCTATCCATGAGCAAGGTATGTTTTTCCACTTAAGTATGTCCTTTTGAATTTCTTGTAGTAGAGCTTTGTAGTTTTCTTTGTATAGGTCTTTTACATCCTTGGTAAGATTTATTCCTAAGTATTTAATCTTCTTGGGGGCTACTGTGAATGGTATTGATTTGGTTATTTCCTCTTCGGTGTTCTCTTTGTTGATGTAGAGGAATCCAAGTGATTTTTGTATGTTTATTTTATAACCTGAGACTCTGCCAAACTCTTCTATTAGTTTCAGTAGTTTTCTGGAGGATTTCTTAGGGTTTTCCGTGTATAAGATCATGTCATCTGCAAATAGTGATAACTTTACTTCCTCCTTGCCAATCTGGATACCCTTTATTTCTTTGTCTAGCCTAATTGCCCTGGCTAGGACTTCAAGTACGATGTTGAATAAGAGCGGTGATAAAGGGCATCCTTGTCTGGTTCCCATTCTCAAGGGAAATGCTTTCAGGTTCTCTCCATTTAGAGTGATATTGGCTGTTGGCTTTGCATAGATGCCCTTTATTATGTTGAGGAATTTTCCTTCAATTCCTATTTTGGTAAGAGTTTTTATCATAAATGGGTGTTGGACTTTGTCAAATGCCTTTTCTGCATCAATTGATAAGATCATGTGGTTTTTATCTTTTGTTTTATTTATGTGATGGCTTACGTTAATGGTTTTTCTGATATTAAACCAGCCTTGCATACCTGGTATAAATCCCACTTGATCAGGGTGAATTATTTTTTTGATGTGTTGTTGGATTCTATTGTCTAGAATTTTGTTGAGGATTTTTGCATCTATGTTCATGAGGGATATAGGTCTATAATTTTCTTTTTTTGTAATGTCTTTACCTGGTTTTGGTATCAGGGAGATGGTAGCTTCATAGAATGAGTTGGGTAGTATTCCGTCATTTTCTATGCTTTGAAATACCTTCAGTAGTAGTGGTGTTAACTCTTCTCTGAAAGTTTGGTAGAACTCTGCAGTGAAGCTGTCCGGGCCAGGGCTTTTTTTTGTTGGAAGTTTTTTGATTACCGTTTCAATCTCCTTTTTTTGTTATGGGTCTATTTAGTTGTTCTACTTCTGAATGTGTTAGTTTAGGTAGGTAGTGTTTTTCCAGGAATTCATCCATTTCTTCTAGGTTTTCAAATTTGTTAGAGTACAATTTTTTGTAGTAATCTGAAATGATTCTTTTAATTTCATTTGGTTCTGCTGTGATGTGGTCCTTCTCATTTCTTATTCAGGTTATTTGTTTCCTTTTCTGTATTTCTTTAGTCAGTCTAGCCAATGGTTTATCAATTTTGTTAATTTTTTCAAAGAACCAGCTTTTGGCTTTGTTAATTCTTTCAATTGTTTTTCTGTTCTCTAGTTCATTTAGTTCAGCTCTAATTTTTATTATTTGTTTTCTTCTGGTGCCTGATGGATTCTTTTGTTGCTCACTTTCTATTTGTTCAAGTTGTAGGGACAGTTCTCTGCTTTTGGCTCTTTCTTCTTTTTGTATGTGTGCATTTATCGATATAAATTGGCCTCTGAGCACTGCTTTTCTGTGTCCCAGAGGTTTTGATAGGAAGTATTTTCATTCTCGTTGCATTCTATGAATTTCCTTATTCCCTCCTTGATGTCTTCTATAACCCAGTCTTTTTTCAGGAGGGTATTGTTCATTTTCCAAGTATTTGATTTCTTTTCCCTAGTTTTTCTGTTATTGATTTCTAGTTTTATTGGCTTGTGGTCTGAGAAGATGCTTTGTAATATTTCAATGTTTTGGACTCTGCAAAGGTTTGTTTTATGACCTAATATGTGGTCTATTCTAGAGAATGTTCCATGTGTGCTAGAAAAAAAAAGTATACTTTGTAGCAGTTGGGTGGAGAGTTCTGTATAAGTCAATGAGGTCAGGTTGGTTGATTGTTGTAATTAGGTCTTCTATGTCTCTGTTGAGCTTCTTACTGGACGTCCTGTCCTTCTCCGAAAGTGGTGTGTTGAAGTCTCCTACTATAATTGTGGAGGTGTCTATCTCACTTTTCAATTCTGTTAAAATTTGATTTATGTATCTTGCAGCCCTGTCATTGGGTGCATAAATATTTAATATGGTTATGTCTTCCTGATCAATTGTCCCTTTTATCATTATATAGTGTCTTTCTTTATCCTTTGTGGTGGATTTAAGTCTAAAGTCTATTTTGTCAGAAATTAATATTGCTACTCCTCTTCTTTTTTGCTTATTGTTTGCTTGATGTATTTTTTTCCATCCTTTGAGTTTTAGTTTCTTTGTGTCTCTAAGTCTAAGGTGTGTCTCTTGTGGGCAGCATATAGATGGATCGTGTTTCTTTATCCAGTCTGTGACTCTCTGTCTCTTTATTGGTGCATTTAGTCCATTTACATTCAGCGTAATTATAGATAAATAAGTTTTTAGTGCTGCCATTTTGGTGCCTTTTCATGTGTGTTGTTGGCAATTTCATTTTTCCACATACTTTTTTGTGCTGAGGCGTTTTTCTTAGTAAATTGTGAGATCCTCATTTTCATAGTGTTTGACTTTATGTTAGTTGAGTCGTTACGTTTTTCTTGGCTTTTATCTTGAGTTATGGAGTTGTTATAACCTTTTTGTGGTTACCTTATTATTTATCCCTATTTTTCTAAGTAAAAACCTAACTCGTATCGCCTTGTATCACTCTCCATCTGGCAGTTCAATGCCTCCTGTATTTAGTCCCTCTTTTTTATTATTGTGATCTTTTACCTATTGACTTCCATGATTCCCTGTTATGTGTATTATTTTTATTATTATTAATTAATCTTAATTTGTTTGTTTTTGTGATTTCCCTATTTGAGTTGATATCAGGACGTTCTGTTTTGTGACCTTGTGTTGTGCTGGTATCTGATATTATTGGTTTTCTGACCAAACAATATCCTTTAGTATTTCTTGTAGCTTTGGTTTGGTTTTTGCAAATTCTCTAAACTTGTGTTTATCTGTAAATATCTTAATTTCGCCTTCATATTTCAGAGAGAGTTTTGCTGAATATATGATCCTTGGCTGGCAGTTTTTCTCCTTCAGTGCTCTGTATATGTCATCCCATTCCCTTCTTGCCTGCATGGTTTCTGCTGAGTAGTCTGAACTTATTGATTCTCCCTTGAAGGAAACCTTTCTTTTCTCCCTGGCTGCTTTTAAAATTTTCTGTTTATCTTTGGTTTTGGTGAGTTTGATGATAATATGTCTTGGTGTTTTTCTTTTTGGATCAATCTTAAATGGGGTTCGATGAGCATCTTGGTTAGATATCCTTTTGTCTTTCATGATGTCAGGGAAGTTTTGTGTCAGGAGTTCTTCAACTATTTTCTCTATGTTTTCTGTCCCCCCTCCCTATTCTGGGACTCCAATCACCCGCAAGTTATCCTTCTTCATAGAGTCCCAAATGATTCTGAGGGTTTCTTCATTATTTTTAATTCTTTTCTCTGATTTTTTTTCAGCTATGTTGGTGTTGATTCCCTGGTCCTCCAGATGTCCCAGTCTACATTCTAATTGCACAAGTCTGCTCCTCTGACTTCCTATTGCATTGTCTAATTCTGTAATTTTATTGTTAATCTTTTGGATTTCTACATGCTGTCTCTCTATGGATTCTTGCAACTTAGTAATTTTTCCACTATGTTCTTGAATAATCTTTTTGAGTTCTTCAACAGTTTTATCAGTGTGATCCTTGGCTTCTTCTGCAGTTTGCCTTATTTCGTTTGTGATGTCTTGAAGCATTCTGTAAATTAGTTTTTTTATATTCTGTATCTGATAATTCCAGGATTGTATCTTCGTTTGGGAAAGATTTTGATTCTTTTGTTTTGGGGGTTGGAGAAGCTGTCATGGTCTGCTTCTTTATGTGGTTTGATATGGACTGCTGTCTCTGAGCCATCACTGGGAAACTAGTTTTTCCAGAAAATCCGCTAAAAGAAAAATGCAGTCAGATCCCTATCAGAGTTCTCCCTCTGGCTCAGGCTTTTCGGATGTTAATGAAGCCGCCTGGGGAGGGTGGGGGAGGGATCAGAGAACTAGGAGAGTAGCACCTCAGAATATAGCCAGAGTTGCTTGTCTTGCTTGGAATGACTATTATATCTGAGATTTCCGCGGGGGGCGTCGCCTATGTGTGCTGGCTGTGTGGAGATTGCCCCCAGGGGGTCTGGCCCGCTGGAGTCACAGTCAGATCCTCTGCTGCCAGCCCCATGCCCAATGTCAAGGTTCCCCTACTGGGACGGTGCACTCCCGACTCCAAATCAGTCGCTGTCTCCCGGGGACTCCCTGTCCTGCCAGCCGTGTCGCCGCGCCTCCACCGCGAACCGGCTGGGCCCCCCCCCCCGGGGTCAGCTCAGGCGAGCGGAGCAGCTCCCCGTACCTGCGCTGCAACCACGCGTCCCGGCTGGGACGCCGCTCTCCCCACTCCAAGACCAGTCACTGCCCCCCGGGGACCTCCCCCACTGGCTGCGTCGCCACGCAGCCGGGGCGAACTGGCTGGGCCCCCTCCCGGGGTTAGTTCAGGGGGTGGAGCAGCTCCCCGTGCTTATGCCGTGCCCGCGTCCTGCCAGAATCCCGGCGGGACGGCTCCCCGGCTGGGACGCTGCTGTCCCTGCTCCAAGACCAGTCACTGCCTCTGGGGACTTCTCCCACCGGCTGCGCCGCCACGCCGCCCGCGCAAACTGGCTGGGCCCCCTCCCGGAATGAGTTCAGGGGCCAGGGCTGGGCCCCTTGTTTGTGCCATCTGCCCCCCTGGGCTCTGCCCCAAATCGGGCACCGAAGGTCACCTGACTGGTACGCTGGCTCCAGGCTCTGAAAACAATTGCTGCCTCCCCGTATTTGTTCGTTCTCCGTCTCTAAATCTGTGTTGGTTGTTCAGGGTTCGTAGATTGTTATGTATGTGATCGATTCACTTGTTTTTCCGAGTCTATGTTGCAAGAGGGATCCGCGGTAGCATCCACCTAGTCCACCATCTCGGCCCCTCCCTGTTTGTTTTTTAATAAATGACATTTGATCTGATTTGGTCTGGTGATCCTAAATCATTCCTTGGTATAATGTAATTAAGACAGATTTACCTTAGGTATCTCTAATATTAAGGAGCCCTGGTGACATAGTGGTTATATGTTCGGCTGCTAACCGAAAGGTTGGTGGTTCAAACCCACCAGCAGCTCCATGGGAGAAAAATGTGGTAGTCTGCTTCCAGAAAAATTACAGCCTTGGAAACCCTATGGAGCAGTTCTGCTCTGTGCTATGCTGTCACTATGAGTTGGAATACTCAACAGCAATGGGTTTGGTTTGGTTTTTTATAACTGATATTTGTGACTTTGGAACCTAGTTGGTGTGTTTTAATAAATTAGTATTTCCTCTAATAGTTGTTCCTGCATATAAGTAGAAGAAAAGTGCTGTTAGTTATCTTAACGAGAAAGAAACTATTTCTGATCTAGAGGAGACCTTATGGTTAGGTATGGACTATGCCTCACTTAAAAAAAAAAAAAAGCCTCACTTAGAGATGACAAAACTGAGGCCCAAAATGGTCAAGAAGCCTTGGCGGCACAGCGGTTAAGAGCTACGGCTGCTAACCAAGAGATCAGCAGTTCAAATCCACCAGCCACTCCTTAAAAACCTTGTTGCTCAGCTCTACTTTGTCCTTTAGGGTCACCACAAGTCAGAATTGACTTGACAGCAATGGAAGAGAAAATGGTTAAGGGTGTGCCCAAGGTCACCTCTGGAGCTACTGGCCAGATATAAAGAATTCAGAGAAAAATAACATTCAAGAGGAATCAGAGAATTAAAAAAAAAAAAAAAAAAGTTTTAATGTCTTTTTAACACTCTTAATTTTTTTTTCCTCCAAGAAGTCTTCTAGAATGACCCTAAATATTGAATATCATTTAGAAATAATTATTTTGTACCAGGTAAGTTGAGTCATTTAGCTTAGTATTTGAGTAAATGTCTTACTCCTCTATGTTGTCTACATGAAAGAAAGAAGCTATAGCAAGAGTGATGACGAACCAGAAGACCCTGGAATATCTCCCATCTGGTCTTAAGTTCACCTGTCCAACCTGCTGATATCCCACTACAACAAGGCAGGAAGTCAGGGAGCTAACATCTGCTGCTTTCAGCACTACCGATGGCCAGGGCTTTGCAGTGCAATAATAAAAATAAAGATGAGCAGAAGGAAGTATAAAATGACAAAAAAAATTGAGGCATATGAAAATATTACTCAGCTTGTAGGTTACAGAATGTGAAGGTGGGCCAATGCAAAGGACTGATACAATTTTTCAGAACTGCAAAAAGTTATTGGGGGGAGTGAATGAAGGCCTGCAGTTGAGTCAGAGTTTGAGTCTTTTTTATTAAACTTTTGCCTGATTAAAGAAAATAAGAGAAAAATTGCATCAGGAATTGTTAGAACATATATAAATTTGAGACGAATCAGCAACCTAATATAATTAAACTCCAGAGTTTAAGTACTGAGTTGTTGTCATCCAGGTAATCATAAGAAGAAAAAGTAGAAAAGCAATTTATTTGCAGAACTTTGTGACCTAGTGGACTATGTAATTTGAAGCATGTCATTTAAGAGGAATATCTATGGATTGTAGTGGGGAGTGGATGGAATCGTGAACGATAGAATGGTGAGGGGAGAGGGTGACGAGCAGGTTATTTTTAAAGCAGCAAATATTCCCTTCTGCTGTATAGATTTTTGTGTTATTTATAAAATATCTTGAGGATCAAAGTATCTTTTTAAAATTTGCTTAGGTCATATTCATAAGATTAATGCTTTACATTTTGACACTATTTGTAGTGTATAAAGATCATTTCCAAGTAAATTCATACTTAAACCTGAGAGGTAGCGACAATCACCATTACCAATGCAGAAACAGATTTTCAAAGAAGTAGAATAACTTGGAATTTCTCCAGAATCATTTGTCATTATTCTTGGTACCGTCATACAGTCCCTTACACATAATGGATGCACAATAAATGTTCGTTGAGATGGTCAGAAAAGAATAAAAAAGATTAGAGACAGAATTGGAATTCAGGTCTTCCATTGCAAGTCTAATGATAATTATAGGTAAAACAAAGTAACTTGAGAAGTTGGTAAAAAAAAATTAGATACTGATGATACAGGCAGATAAGATGAAACGCTTTCAAATTCATGATCATTTGATCAGAAAATGTTAAGGGTTCTAAACTATAACTTCATATGCCAAAGTATAATTAAATTACATAAAGTAAAAAGACAGTTTGAAGCCATAGCCTTAGGGAATTCTATTCAATAATTTAACTTTATGAAAATGAATAAGAATGCAGTGACGTCCACAGTACAATGGAAGATAATAGGATCCGCTTTGTTCGTAAAGAGAGGGAGTGTGTTCAGTAAAAACAGTGTCCTGAAGACTTGTCTCTCCATTATTCCAATAATGGAATTGATTTTGCTCCTCTGAATCCTACTTTTCTTATCTGTGAAATTAGATGGCCTTTCCTATTTAAAGAGAACTGAAACTTATGAAATTCTAGCAATTTTAATTACTGCAGAAATAAGGATGGGTCGACTCGAGGGCACTGGGATTCCCCCTGTAATTTACTCTTTGTGTTGTGAAAAAGAGTGTAAGTCGGAGAAAAGATTCTGAGCCCCATGGTGTGTATTTCAAGTACTCTAAGTAGTTCATGGCAACACCCTATGCGTTAGAGTAGAACTGCACTCCATAGGGTTTTCGATGGCTGATTTTTCAGAAGTAGATCACCCACTTTTCATCCAAGGCATTTCCGGGTGGACTTGAAGCACCTCCAGCCTTTTAGTTAGCAGCCAGGTGCATTAGCTGTTTGTACCGCCCACGGACTCCTCTAAATAGTTGACAGAGTTCTTTATTCATAAATTTGTGTCAGGTCCCAGTTACTTTATTTGGGAATAGGGGAAAACATTGAAACAAACAAAACATTCACATAATACTCTCTGTTAATAGAGTATTGAAAATATGAAATATCTAATAAACAAAACAATTATCTGGGATATTAAAATAAACTGAGAGTTTAACCATCAGCAAACTGTTTCTAAAACTATCACCTATTAAAATCTAAAAGAGCTTGTATAGAAATTTTAAGGCTGCTAATTCTTCTGAAAGTTTATAACTCTTACTGGCAGGGACTTAAAGAAGAATTCAAGTGCCATGTTAAACATGTATGTTTCATAACCTTGACTTTCATCCTAGGCTTGCAGGAGGATGGATGTCCTTATTGCCAGAATGTCTTTATTCACCAGAATGTCAAGACTCTCAATGGAGAATGCCTTTATCTGTTTTGGTAAAAGGGATTCTAACAGGCTTCTTCTTCTTTTTTTCTTTTTGTGAAAAACAATGATAAGTAAGCCCAAATGATTTCACACCAAAAGACATATTATGGTATAATTGCTTATATAGTCTTATAGGAACATTTGCACTTCCAATGACTGCTCTTTTCAACATCTTTTCCAAATTATCCTTATTAAAACATTTTCTTACCCTTTTCTTGTTGTCTTTCCCGTAAGTTGTATGTATCTTTGTACCTCTGTAAACATGCTTTCCTTAGAAAAACTGCATATCTCAAACAACAATAATGTGTTCATCTAGTACTCTTTTAAAGGCTAGTTTAACCAATAGTTTCAGTCAGTGTTGTGTTTAAAATTGCCGTTGTTTTCTTGTGTTTTTGCCTTTTGGCTGCTCTCTGGTGTGGTAACTCAGTTAAAAGAAACAGACACACAAACAGGTCCACAAGTTGAACTGATGCTTACTTCATCATAGGACTAAAGGCAGAATGGGGCTGCCACGTGAAGAGTGACAAAAGCTGCCTCAGTCTTCAGGGCGTCTTCCCTAGCTGCAAAGAAGTGTGACTAACTGCAGGAAAAGAGCACTCCCTGAAGGAAAAAAATAAAACTCCATTGTGGACCTAGCTCCGCTGCTAATTGGCTAGGTTAACCTTGGATAAGTCATTTAATCTTTTTGTGCTTCAATTTTCCTCACCTATAATGCAGAAAATAAAAAAATAATTTTTTTTTTTATTTTTTTTTATGATGGAGAAAATAAAATCTAGCGTTGAAAGAGTTTGTTTCATGATTCTAGGGAGTCGAAGCATATAAACGTGCATTATGCTCCTTTAAACTATTAGGATTCAATCCAGGAGTTTCTGATTTGATATAATGTGGGGACCACACTGCCTTATAAATTGGGCCCAGAGAAGTTTCATTGCCTTATATTAGAAGCAGTGAGATCATGTGGAGGAGAGTTTAAAAGTACATTCCAATTGCTAGATGGCTAAAGAAACAAGATATAACTCATGAATGCTGTATTTGACTACAAGTAGGTGTAACAGTGACAAAAGGAGCCCTGGTGACACAATGGTTAAGCACTTGGCTGCTAACCAGAAGGTTAGTGATTCAAACCCACCCAGCATCTTCGTGGGACAAAGACCTGGCAATCTGTTTCCATAAAGATTACCGCCTAGAAAACCCTGTGGGACAGTTCTACTCTTTCACATGGGGCTGCTATGCATCGGAATCGATTCAACAGCAGCCAACAACAAATGAAACAGAGAAGGGATAACCACTGACAGGGTCCCTTGCATGGTTGAGTGGAATGACCATATAGAGAGCAGTGATATATAAAGCAGAAGGCTTGCACGGAGGTCAGAAAGTTGAGCAGAGCAGGACGAAGCAGCTGCTTAGAACTGTCTGAATGTTTCCTAAGACTGAAGAGAAGGGTGGGCTATTTCAGTTTAGCAGGCCTTACTCTCAAATCATAAATTCATCAAACAGCCAGGAAGCTACCTCATGCCAGTCCTTATTACTGCATTACAATAGCATTTCTCCTCCAATTTCTTAATCTATGATCTCTACCAATTGTTATAAAGGTCTGTTCCCCCAGCCCAGTAAGGGTTAATGCCTCACAGGTGTGCAAACGTGGTGGCAAATGACTGGCTTCCTCTCATAAACACTGCATCTTCTGAATCACTCCTCATGCTGGACCAATTTGACGGGACTAAATTTTATGGAATTTCCTAGATTCCAGCTCTAACATCCATCTCAGCTATTCCTTGCACCAACCCTATAGACAGAACAGCAGGACAAAGAAGAATAAGATGTGAAGAACACAAAGTAGGCTATTGAAAGTGGGAAAAATTTATCATTTGTCATTCAACACGTATAAAATATTTTGCTGACACCATTGTCTTCTCATTTAGTAATAACATATTTTATATTTGCATAAATAATTACTGGTGATTTTAATGCGAAAGCTGGAAACAAAGAAGGATTAGTAGTTGGAAATATGGCCTTGGTGATAGAAACAATGGTGGAGATCGAATGATAGAATTTTGCAAGACCAACAACTTCTTCATTGCAAATACCTTCTTTCGTCAACATAAACGGCAACTATTTTTTTATACACATGGACCTTGCCAGATGGAACACACAGAAATCAAACTGACTACATCTGTGGAAAGAGACAATGCAAAAGCTCAATATCATCGTCAGAACAAGGCCAGGGGCCGACTGTGGAACAGACCATCAATTGCTCATATGCAAGTTCAAGCTGAAACTGAAGAAAATCAGAGCAAGTCCACGAGAGCCAAAATATGACCTTGAGTATATCCCACCCGAATTTAGAGACCATCTGAAGAATAGATTTGATGCATTGAACACTAGTGACCAGACGAGTTGTGGAATGACATCAAGGACATCATACATGAAGAAAGCAAGAGGTCATTGAAAAGGCAGGAAAGAAAAGAAAAGACCACGATGGATGTCGAAGGAGACTCTGAAACTTGCTCTCGAACGTCAAGCAGCTAAAGCAAAAGGAAGAATTGATGAATAAAAGAACTGAACAGAAGATTTCAAAGGGCGGCTTGAGAAGATAAAGTATTATAATGATATGTGCAAAGAGCTGGAGATGGAAAACCAAAAGGGAAGAACACACTCGGTGTCTCTCAAGCTGAAAGAACTGAAGAAAAAATTCAAGCCTCGAGTTGCAATAGTGAAGGATTCTATGGGGAAAATATTAAATGATGCAGGGAGCATCAAAAGAATACACAGAGTCATTATACCAAAAAGAATTAGTCGATCTTCAACCATTTCAAGAGGTAGCATATGCTCAGGAACCGATGGTACTGAAGGAAGACGTCCAAGCTACTCTGAAGGCATTGGTGAAAAACAAGGCTCCAGGATTTGATGGAATATCAATTGAGATGTTTCAACAAACAGATGCAGCGCTGGACGTGCTCACTCGTCTACGCCAAGAAATATGGAAGACAGCTTCCTGGCCAACTGACTGGAAGAGATCCATATTTATGCCTATTCCCAGGAAAGGTGATCCAACCGAATGTGGAAATTATAGAACAATATCATTAATATCACACCCAAGCAAAATTTTGCTGAAGATCGTTCAAAAATGGCTGCAGCAGTATATCGACAGGGAACTGCCAGAAATTCAGGCTGGTTTCAGAAGAGGATGTGGAACCAGGTATATCAATGCTGATGTCAGATGGATCCTGGATGAAAGCAGAGAATACCAGAAGGATGTTTACCTGTGTTTTATTGTCTATGCAAAGGCATTCGACTGTGTGGATCATAATAAATTCTGGATAACATTGTGAAGAATGGGAAGCCAGAACACTTAATTGTGCTCATGAGGAACCTGTACATAGATCAAGAGGCAGTTGTTTGGACAGAACAAGGGGATACTGATTGGCTTAAAGTCAGGAAAGGTGTGGTTGTATTCTTTCACCATACCTATTCAATCTATATGCTGAGCAAATAATCTGAGAAGCTGGACTATATGAAGAAGAATGGGGCATCAGGATTGGAGGAAGACTCATTAACAACCTGTGTTATGCAAATGACACAACCTTGCTTGCTGAAAGTGAAGAGGACTTGAAACACTTACTAATGAAGATCAAAGACCACAGCCTTCAGTATGGATTGCACCTCAACATTAAGAAAACAAAAATCCTCACAACTGGACCAATGAGCAACATCATGATAAACGGAGAAAAGATTGAAGTTGTCAAGGATTTCATTTTACTTGGATCCACAGTCAATGCCCATAGAAGCAGCAGTCAAGAAGTCAAAAGATGCATTGCATTGGGTAAATCTGCTGCAAAGGACCTCTTTAAACTGTTGAAGAGCAAAGATATCACCTTGAAGACTAAGGGGCACCTGACCCAAGCCATGGTATTTTCAATCGCATCATATGCGTGTGAAAGCTGGACGGTGAATAAGGAAGACCGAAGAAGAATTGATGCCTTTGAATTGTGGTGTTGGCAAAGAATATTGAATATACCATGGACTGCCAGAAGAATGACTAAATCTATCTTGGAAGAAGTACAACCAGAATGCTCCTTAGAAGCAAGGATGGCGAGACTGCGTCTTAAATACTTTGGACATCTTGTCAGGAGGGATCAGTCTCTGGAGAAGGACATCATGCTTGGGAGAGTACAGGGTCAGTGGAAAAGAGGAAGATCCTCAACAAGGTGGATTGACACAGTGGCTGCAACAATGGGCTCAAGCATAACAACAATTGTAAGGATGGCGCAGGACTGGGCAGTGTTTCGTTCTGTTGTGCATAGGGTCGCTATGAGTCAGAACCGACTCGAAGGCACCCAACAACAATGACAACAACAACATAAATTAAGCATTTATAAATGTCTTAAAAGAGGTACCATTTCTGAAACTATCTCTTATTTTTGTTGATTAAAAGATGAGTGATCATTAAGATCCACAAATATTGATATGATTTCGTGCTAAATGGCATCTGAGTTATTGATTTTTAATTCTAAACTCTCCATGGACTTGACTATATAAAGCAGCGCTTCTCGGACTATATATACCTAGGAATCCCCTGAAGATGTTATTAATATGCAGGTTCGGAGTCAGTGGATCTGAAGTAGAGTCCCAGATGATGTCCACAGAGCCACTCAGCAGGCCACAGATTGAATGGTGAGGTTCTACAGATCTGTTCTCAACCTGGGATTCATGCAAAAACTTGTGGGTTTTGTAACTCACTTGAAATTAAACCCACGCTTCTGTGTATGTTGTGTGTGTATGTGTGTGTGTGTTATTGTTGTTAGGTGCCGTCAAGTTGCTTCTGTCTCATCGCAACCCTAGGTACAACAGAATGAAACACTGCCTGGTCCTGTGTCATCCTCACAATCATTGTTATGCTTGAGCCCATTGTTGCAGCCACTATGTCAGTCTGTCTCGTTGAGGGTTTTCTCTCTTTTGCTGACCCTCTACTTTACCAAGCATGATGCCCTTCTCCCGAGACTGGTCCCTCCTGATAAACAAACAAACAAACAAAAAAAAACATCAGCATAGAGTCAATTCCAACTCATATTGACCCTGTAGGACAGAATAGAACTGCCCCATTTCCCAGGAGCGCCTGTTGGTTTTGAACTGCCGACCTTTTTGTTAGCAGCCCAACTCTTTACCACTACGCCACCATGGTTTACAGATGTCCCTCCTGATAACCCACTGCCATCGAGTCGATTCTGACTCATAGCAACCCTATAGGACAGAGTAGAACTGCCCCGTAGAGTTTCTAAGGAGTGCCTGGTGGATTTGAACTGCCGACTTTTTGGTTAGCAGCCTTAGCACTTAACCGCTATGCCACCAGTGTTTGTGTCCCCCCTGATAACATGTCCAAAATATGTGAGATGAAGTCTTCACATCCTTGCTTCTAAGGAACATCCTGCTGTACTTCTTCCAAGACAGATTTATTTCTTCTGGCAGTCCGTGGTGTGTATAGCTGTGCATTATTTCTAGGTAGTAGGTTCATAGCTTTCATTACAATTTCAAATTATTCAGGACCGTAACAGGTTAAGAACCACTTAAACTGCTACTTTGTTATGGCCCTCTATTTAGGTTCAGCTTTCATTGGAATGTAAACATCAGAAGCTGTCTTTTCTGTTTGTTTTGTTTTTTGTTTTTCCAGACCGGTTCCAAGAACCTCATGCTGAGATAACCTTCCAGAATTGAAAACCAAGAGTTGAATATTTTTTCCCTTCTCAAATGAAATTCGGCAAAATGTAGTCAGTCATTTTCCTGTAGAAAAATCTTGTGGCCTTTGTGTACATGTTTCAAAGCCTAAGGAAGGAATTAGTTAAATTGTTGTTGTTGTTAGGTGCCTTCAAGTCAGTTCCAGCTCATAGCGACCCCATGCACAACAGAACAAAATACTGCCCGGTCCTGCGCCATCCTTACAATCGTTATGCTTGAGCTCATTGTTGCAGCCACTGTGTCATTCCACCTCTTTGAGGGTCTTCCTCTTTTCTGCTGACCCTGTACTCTGCCAAGCATGATGTCCTTCTCCAGGGACTGATCCCTCCTGACAACATGTCCAAAGTATGTAAGACGCAGCCTCACTATCCTTGCCTCTAAGGAGCATTCTGGCCGCACTTATTCCAAGACAGATTTGTTTGTTCTTTTGGCAGTCCATGGTATATTCATGGCATATTAGTTAAATTAGTATTTATAAATAGCTTAAAAGAAGTTCCACTTCTGAAATGATCTCTTTTTTTGTTGCCTAAATGAAGAATGATAGATATGATCTACAAGAGGACGGTAATTTTCCCCCAGAAAATGAGCTCCCGGGGGACCCTGGGGTGTGTTAGTTGTCATTTGCAGGGGGTCTTCATAGCCTATCCTTGGCAATCCGTGTTTGGGTGGCACAGTAGAGTGAGCTTCCAATAGAGAATGAACGTTACACAAATATTCCCCTAAACCATGACCCATTGTTCAATGGAAATTTCAAATTCAGCCAATGTCACCACGGTGAATCACCTATGTCATTGGTAAAATGTATTTTTTAAATTTTTATGGTGGTAATGAGGGTAAGTTAACCTATAAAGAGTGGGTAGTACAAATCACAGAGGGTGGGAGGTAATTAAAAGAGATGTATGTTTGAACAGTGAAGAAGTAAAATCATATTACATGATTCCCAAAGGATAGTAAGATATTATGAATAATTTTTTGGTATAAAATGAGTCTAAGTAAGTATTTTTTGAGGAGGCTTGATGGTGGTCCAGAGGGAGTAGAAGAGGAGAGTTTTTAAAGAGACCTGTTCCTTTAATAAATGTTTGCGCAATTAACGCTAACCAAAAAAAAAAAAGTCTCTCTCAATCTCTTCCTCCTCCTCTCAGTCCCCCTCCCTTTCCGTCTCTCTTTTTCTCCCTCCCTCCGTTCCACCCTTTCTTCCTACTTTTTTCTATTCTTCTTCTTTTTTTTTTTTTTTACTTTAAACATTTTTAGTTGCTTTTTTGGCTCAAACTTCTGAATCTAAATGGAAACAGATATTGCAAAAGCTCCGACCAGTAAAAGAGTATGTAAAGTTGAGAAATTCCAGATCAGAGAGGAACAATGATAGACTATTGGAAATATCCCTAAGAAAAGTGTTAAAGAATGAATTTTCCTCTGTCTCCTGATGCTTTTAATGTTTGAAGATTTTCCATACAGAAGTCTCATACTTACCTTCTTCTTGAGGTTCCTGGGTTAGACAGATTATTCAGGACCCAGTTCCTGAAAGGTGCTTTGTAGCCCCTTTCACTGGTCAGAGGCCATCTCCATCACCAGGAAGCATCCTTCTCTCCTTCTCCAACTTCATTTCACTTACTGTCTCCCAGTCGCCACACATCTGTACCTTTTGTAATTCTTTCCTGGGTCAAAGTTCAATTTAATCTCTTCTGTATGTACTATGATCCTAATTAAATATTTCACACTTATGACTTATCTTTCCAAGCTAACATTTAATATGATTATAGTCATCAATTTTCAATATTCTCTAATATGACAATAAAGCCTAATATAGTCTGGGTCTGGCTAGATAGTCAAGAAAAGAATAACTGATTTTAACCACAGCAATGAGATTTGCCAACTTTATTACTGGTAATTACTATTATCAAGCACTTAACCTTAAATTCACTATCTCTCATTTAATCTTCACAAAAACACCAAGAGAAAAGTATTAGTTCTCCCATTTTACTCATGAGGAAGCTTAGGGTCAGAGAAGATAAAATAATTCATTCACTGTTACATTATATTTTCATGACAGAGCAAGGAGGGATTTGTACCTAGGGTTTCTGGACCCAAAGCCTACTTTTCTGAAAAGGTATATTATAACACTGTTTGAAAGGGTAGATGATTATGTAAATAGTAATCTCACAAATAATAAACACACTATGTTTTGGCATCTTCCTTAACATGTAAATATATATACATACACACAATTGTATGTATTGCTAATAATTTTGCCAGGAGTTTCTAATGCTCTTCTGTGGAATGTATTCCTATGACACAGATACTCCAGCTTCCATACTCACAGGTCCATCTTCTCTGCGTATTATCTTCATTTCTACTGGTTTTTATTTCATCTTACTTTTTTTTATTTCCCTTCCAGATATTAGAGGACCCTTGGTGGTGCAGTGGTTAAAGCAATTGACTCCAATCAAAAGGTTGGCAGTTCAAAACCACCAGTGGCTCTGCAGGAGAAATATGTGGCAGTCTGCTTCTGTAGAGATTTACAGCCTTAGAGAACTTATGGGGTCACTATGAGTTGGAAGTGACTTGATGGCAGTGGGTTTTGGTTTTTTCCAAATATGTATTGATTCATTTGTACTTTTCATCTTTGAATTGGCCCAACAAATCCAACTGGAGAAAGTTTTATTTCCCATTGGAAAACTAAAATAAATATCTATATACCCAGTACCCATAAAATGGAATGCCAAAAATCTAAAGATAATATGGGTTTATTTCTAGGCCCAGTGTAAGATATGCTACAGTCTATTTTTCAGAACTAGCTTCCAATCATTTTGTAGATATGAAATATTCAGAAACTTCATGCTGCAGAACATGCTGAATATTGAAGAGTTTATGAAACATTGCATAGAAACATATTTTTCTCATAAATAATTTCCCACAAGTGGGCTTGAAGAGATCCTCCTTTTGGCCCAGCATGACAGGGATTTGTCAGAATTTTTCATTGACATTTCATTTCACTGCAAATAAAGAAGAATAAAATCTCAATTAACTCATACCTTTGGGGAATGGGCTGTTCTCATAAAATTACATTTTTGGATAGCTCAGGGTGAAATAGAAATCATTTCATAATAAATAAATGTTTATTGGTTGTTATCTCAGTTATCTAGTGTTGCTATAACAGCAATACCATAAGTGGATGGCTTTAACAAATAGAAACTTACTCTCTCACAGTTGGTTGTTGTTGTTAGGTGCCATCAGGTAGGTTTCAACTCATAGCAACCCTATAGGACAGAGTAGAACTACACAATAGGATTTCCAAGGAGTGGCTGGTGAATTTGAACTGCCAACCTTTTGGTTAGCAGCCGAGCTCTTAACCACTACACCACCAGGGTTCCCTCTCACAGTTTAGAAAACCAAAACCAAACCTGTTGCCATTGAGTCGATTCTGACTCATAGCGACCCTAGAGAGTAGAACTGCCCCATAGAGTTTTCAAGGGGCACCTAGTGGATTTGCACTGCTCACCTTTTGGTTAGCAGCCATAGCTCTTAACCACTACGCCACCAGGGTTTCCTCTCACAACTTAGGAGGCTAGAAATCCAAATTCAGGGTGCCAACCCCAGAGGAAGGCTTTCTCTCTGTTGGCTCTGGGAGCAAGGTCCTTGTCATCAATCTTCTCCTGGTTTAGGAGCTTCTTACCTCAGGGACCCCAAGTCCAAAGGACATTCTCTACTCCTGGCTCTTCTTTCTTAGTGGTATGATGTCACTCTCTTCTGCTCACTTCTGTCTTTTATATCTCAAAAGAGATTGACTTAAGACATGACTTAATCTTATAGATTGAGTCCTACCTCATTAACATAACTGTCTGTAATCCTGTCTCATTAACATCATAGAGGTTAAGATTTACAACACATAGGATAATTACATCAGATCACAAAATGGAGGACAACCACACAACACTGGGAATCATAGCCTAGTCAAGTTGACACACATTTTAGAAGGCACAATTCAATCCGTAACAGTCACCTATTCTATGCTATTGTGTGCTAGAAAGTCAATTCCGACTCATAGGACCCTATAGGACAGAGTAGAACTTCCCCATAGAGTTTCCAAGGATGTAACCTTTATGGGAGCACATCACCAGGCCTTTTCTCCCATGGAGAGCCTGGTGGGTTTGAACCACTAATCCTTCTGTTAGCAGCTGAGCACACCACCAGGGCTCCTTAATTCCATGTTAGCTGTAAAGCAAGGACTGAGGAGAATCCTACAACATGTCTGTAAAGTAGGTCATGCCATTTTATATGAGATGAATCCAGGGTCCAAAGCAATTATGTAATATGTCCAAGATCACACAGCCGTTAAAGGGGAGGGACAAGATAAAAACTAGAGCTTCAAACCCCTGCTGAGAATTTGCATTTCCACCTCAGATATACTGAATCCAAATCCACAGTTTAACAAGATCCCCAGGTGATCTTTATCCTATTAACATGATTCCTAGGTGATTCTTATCCTATTCACAAGATACTTGTTAAAACGTATATCTGGGATGAAAATGCAAATTCTCAGCAGGGCTTCAACCAAAATGAAGCTGTTCAAAGCCCTGATAAAAATATAGTTCTACGTGATACCAATACGTATTCCGTTTCCCTGATTGGTGTGGAAGCACAGGAAATGTACCAGGAAGAAAGACTAAGTTAAGGCTCAGAGATGAGAAAGTATAAGAGGTTTCAGGGTCTGTAGATAAAGTGGTTGTGCTGGCGAAAATAAGTCCTAGAGTATTGATGAAGAAAAAGCTGGAAAAGGGTAGAGTATGGTGAGTGAAAACAGGACGTTTATTTAGGAGAGTCAAACAGTAAGCCAAGATTGAGGTGGAAAATGTGTGATGTAGGTCAGTGGCAGTAAAACTAGAAAGAAGAGACAGTTGCAAGGGTTATCTTTCAAAGGAAGAAATAGGTGGATAATTGTGAATATGAAGACTGAGGGGGAAGATTAATTCCAAGGTGACTCTGGTGTCTCAAGCTGGTATCTTTAGAAGATGATTATTAATTAACAGAAAGAGGGAAGTGAGCTGAGAATTTACACTTGAAAGTGGTAGGAGAGAGAGTAAGTTAATTTAATTATGTTGAGTCTAAGCATGAGGGACATCCAAGAGGAAATATATACTGTAGATAGTAAGCATTTAAAAACAAGGCGCTCAAGAGGGAAGTCACAACTGGAACGGTAGGTTGGGAGATCATTCACAGAGAGGTGAGAGTTTCAGCATATACCTGACAGAATTAGAAGACAACTCTCAGGGAACAAAACTGATTGAAAAAGAAGATGTTTGAAAACTGAATTTAGGATAAATCTATATTTTGAAGGGATAAAAGAAGAGGTCCTAAAGCATAGAAGAACAATGATAGTACAATTTTTCAGAAACTAAGAATGGAGAGTATTTGAAGCAAGAGTATTTTTAAATACCATAGTTCCTTGATTGAAAGATGTCATAGAATTGTGTTTTTCTTCCAATATTTTATTATTAAAAATATTAAAGCCGTAGAAAAATTGTACAGTGAACCCCTATATGCCCAGTACCTAAATCCTACAATTTTTAACTATTTTCTTTACTACATATCTATTCCTCTATTCACCCACCTTAATTTTTGATGCATTGCAAAGGAAGTTGCAGCCATCAGCTCGTTATACTGCTGAACACTTCAGCAAGCACGTAAATAAAGATTCCATAGCCTTTGATGTGTACCATTGATTTAATTTTGTCATTTTAAGAGAAAAGAGAAAAACTATGATAATTGTACATAATTAATTGTAAGAAACATCCTGATTTCAGGAATATTGCTGTAAAGCTTAGAACTAAAGAAACATAATACTATCAAATCTCATAGGGAAGTTTACAAGGCAAATACTGAGCAAAGCCCTTTAAGTTGAACAATTACGAGACTATTAGTGACCTTTACACCTAATATTTCTATAGACCACTAGGGGCAAAAGTCAGGTGGCTGAGAGATCCTTGAGTAAATACATAGATGATAAGCAAAAGAGGTAGGGGTAGACCATTCCTAGAAGTACAGCAGCCAAATACAGTAAAGAAGTTGGTCAATGGAGAAAACAGCAGTGTTCTCTTGAAGTTGTTTTCTCAATGGCATACATGTTCTTTGTAATGGAAGTAGTGATGACGTTTAACTCTGAAGCTGAAAATTGTTTTAAAATATATGACCACATCTCTTTAACAAAGTAAGTTTCTTTGATTTTTTAAAACGTACTTGTCCTTGAAAATATTATTCACATTTTGCTTTGGCTACTCTGAAAGGATATCAGTGTTGGAAGAGATTGGGCTAAATTGACAGTGTACGAATTCAAGAACGTAATCAAGAAGTTACATGTCCAGACATAGTTATGATGTCCATTTATATGTGTGCGTGTATGTGTGTATTATTTGATGACTCTATTCAAGAATGAAACCAGAAAAAAAAATTCAGGGTATTAAGAATTCTGGTTCTGGTTAATCAAGGTATTAACTGTAAAAACAGAGCCCCTTATGACAATCCAATTATATTTATAAGGGGAAATATTTTTTAACATTTACAGAATAAATTGGCTTTTGTAGTGAAAATTATTGTATATATACATCGTGTGAAATATTTACCAGAAATGTAATCTACTGCATGCTAATGTTGATAAGTTTGGGTTCTAATGACATTCTACCCAGACTACATAATTCTAGAAGTTGTTGGGAGACTGATGTCTGGGTTTCTGCATTCTTCTGCAGTTTTTCTGATATTTTATGAAATAGTATAGGAACTTTATGCAGTGTTGTTTCATTATGAATTGACAATGTGATTTCTCTGGAATCTGATCACTAGTATATGAGCAGAAATGAGATAATAAAGGAACATTTTTTAAACCTATTTTTGTTGAAGGATACAAATGACCCCTTTCTTAGTAGGAGCACAAAACACCTGCATTGCCATAACTATGAGTTCAAACCAGTTACTTCTTGTTGCAAATATGGTAGAAAAGGTTGGAAAGAAAATTGAAGAATGAGTTAAACAGAAAGTACAAATATCCTTTTTTTAATAAGAAACTATCTAAAAGTGATCTGGAATATCCTTGAAGCTAATTGAAGGATCCCTTGACTTTGACATTGTGTAGAAAAGAACCCAGGAACTCAAGGTAAACCTCTTAGAGAGGAACAGATGTATGTAAAATGAACATCTTTAAACTTGAATTGTGGGAGTTTGACAATAAAAACATAGGTATTTAGTTTTGAGTTTGTATTTTTTGTTTCGTTCTGGTTTGGAATTTTGTTTAAATGTGGTCATTCTAAATTCTGAGAACCATAGAGAAGCATTAAGAGGAAGTTGTAGATACAGAGCTGTTCTGGTGAATCTATTTCTCATTTTCGCTGATGATTTGCCTCAATTTTTTTCTTATTCTATGAGTTTCCTAAATCACGATGGAGCAGGAACAGGCAGAATTGAGTCAAAGTCTCTGCAGCCTTTTTTTTTTTCCAAATTATTATTTTGATTAAAATATATGCAGGAACAAATACACCATTTCAACAATTTCTACATGTACAATTCAGTGACACTGATTATATTCTTCAAGTTGTAAAATCATTCTCACTATCCTTTTCCAAATTATTCTCCTACCTTTAACTGAAATTCACTTCCTTCCTAACCTTCTCATCTAACCTTTTGAGTTGCTGTTGTCAATTTGATCTCACATAGATAACTCTTTAAAAGAGCACAGTACTCAAGGCAGATATACTTTACTAATTAAGTTAAATTATTGTTTCATTCAAAGAAGACTTTAAGGGATAGTTTAAAGTTTAAATATTATTTCAGGGCATTAGTTTCAGGGGTTTATTCAGCCTTGATGGCTCCCAAAAGTTTACAATCCATTCTCATTTTAAATTCTGTTCTGTTCCTACCCCTCCTTTTGATCAGAGATTCTTCTATAAAATCTCTGATCAAAATATTCAGTAATGGTAGCTAGGCACACTCCAGTTTTTTGGTCTCATGGCAAAGAAGACAGTTGTTCATGGAGGCAACCAGTCACTCATTCCATATCCTCCTCCAATTCCTGACTTTGCTTCTTCCTCTGCTCCTCCAGGTGAAAGGAAACCAATTGTTGTACCTTGGATAGTTGCTTCTCTGCAGCCTCTTCTCCTTGATGTTGCTTTTGTCTACCTCAGTCTTGTTGCCATGGAGCAAATTCCAACAAAGTATGATGTCAGCCCTACTCTCTATGACTGGGGCAGATCCTATGGATGAAAAGACAAATTATACAATGTTTTTGTCCTTGAGGGCTTCTTAGATAATGTTCTTTGCTTAGTCATTATTTCCCAACACCTGCTTTATGGAATAACTATCAATCTGCGCTCCCTTTAAATCCTTCTATAAGGCTCTCTCTTACCCATTACAAAATTCCAAATAAACAACCCTTTTGTGTAGAGACTTTTCATGGATTCAAAATCACCTGGGAAAATATATAACTCATGCTTCTGACATAGCTGGACACTTCCCTCTATCAAGTATTTTGGAAACTTTGCTATTTTTGCAATAACGATTAGGTTCTTTCTGATGTACCCAGTGAACCCAGAAATTAGATTCTAATTTGCAAAATATGAAGGTACAACAAACTACAAACCCATAGAACTAGGAAAGAGTATTTCTTCATAACTTGGGGTACTAGATCTCGGTCTTACTTCAGGGGAGGGATTAAATTACACATTGCATTATTATTTAGTTGTTTGGTCCAGTAAGGTAAATGCATTGTAGTTTAGAGAAAGAAGAATCTGGAACAAATATCATCAACAGCAGATTTGAGACATATCCCAGGAAGCAAAAGCATCTGCCCGGCCAGGTGCATTAGTAACACAAATCCCATTAATAGAAAAGCATTCCTTATACTGCTGTTTCTATTGTTTATCTTTTAAAAATGTAACTTTTTTTTAAAGCCAAATAATATTTTCTAGAATTTATTTTTGTTTTTGTCTAAGAAAGAATATATAATTTAATAATAATGAAAGTCTTGGATTCAAGCCCCACTTATCAAGCTGAGTGGCTTTGAGGAAGTCCCTTATCTTCTTTGAACTTTGAATTTGAACATTTGAAACATAAGCAATAAGACATACTTTTTAAGGCATACTTTTAAGAATTTATAAAGGAATGGAGGCAAAGGTGTTTTATTGTACATGTAGTTCTCCAGATTATGAACCACTTCCATTCCTAAGTCCCTATCTTTAATTTGAATTTGTGCATAAGTCGGAGCAGTTAGGATTTGTTCATGTCTAGTGTCAAATATACCTTTTAATGAACAAAAAACTTTAAAGAAACACTTCCAGATATACTGAACATCTTTAACACAATGATGCAATAATAATAATGTTTTGATGTGTGTCAGGAAGTAGCGCCTGTTTATTACTACAAACCATTGTATGTACCTCAAATTTTTAATATAATAGGCTTTATGGGGATCGGTTTGTAACTGCAGATTGTACTGTGGGGATAGAGGGAAGTTTTACCCTTTCCTTCCTCTGGGTTCCCATTGATGGAAATAATAGAATCAGGGCACTGATGACCAATTAGGAAGCAAGACTCCTAGAAAATCAGGGCCCTCTGGAAGCGCTAGAGAGGAGAAACAAGGAAGCCTATTCCTCCCTCGCTGACAAAAAGACTGCTGGGCCCACCAGCTGTGTGCTGGAACTGGCAGCAGAGGCCTGGCTTGTTCTGTTGGAGCCAGGCTATGCTTGGTTTGCTTAACAAATGCGGCCCTCAAAAAGTTCAAGGCCAGAGAGTTTGGGGTCATCTATGTCAGAGCACAGGTGGGCTTAAGAACTTGAGTAGTGAATTTTAGCGCATGGATTGCACTCTACCACCCACAGAGAGGAGTCCTAATGAAAGCCACCTCATTGTGACTCATATTAGCCCCCTTCCAGAAGCAGGAGTAGAAAGGGGTAGAAAGAGAGCACACGCACCTCATCAGTGCTTCCCCAAGTGTGTAGATGTGCTGTTTCCCTTATCTTTGATGCAAAATAAGAAAGTTGAGAGAAGAGCACAACATTCCTCCTCCCAGATTTGGCATTTAGATATGTTTATCACCCTCAAAATACAATTTATATTGTATATTAAAATGCTTTAAGATTGATTCCAAAACATATGCGTTTGAAATTGGCTAACTTATGAAGAATCCCTGAGGCAATTGTCTCTAGACAAATCTAGCTACTGTCTTTTTGTTCAATATTTTATGAACATGAAAAAGTAGAGTGTCACAGAAATTTTTCCATATATGCATATTTTATTTCTCCTGTATTCTCAAAAGCTCCTTGCATATGAGAAGTGTATATGACTATATGACGATATACTCCTGAACAACATGAGCACAAGGCAGTGACTGCATAATAAATACACATTAGATTAATATGATGGTTCATATATAGAGTAGACTAAGAGAGGCTCAATTTCACCTGTGTGGCATCACAAAGTCAGTCAGAGACAGTGGAGATGAGAGCCCCAGTGTCTTAGTTACCAAGTGCTGCTGTGGCAAAAAATACAAGTGGATGGTTTTAATAAGCAAAAATGTATCATCTCACAGCTTTGGAGGCTAAAAGTCCAAATCAGGGCATTGACTGTTGGAAAAAGTCCTTCCTTGTCTCTTCCGGCTTCTCATAGCTACCTGTAATCTTTGGCATTTCTTCCCCCTGTGTTTGTCTGTCTTTCTAGATCAGATTTCCCTTTTTTTAAAGATACCAGTCAGAAGGTATAAGGTTTAGGACCCACCCTACACCAGTATAACCTCATTAACATAACAAAAGAAAACTCCTGTTTCCAAACAGGGTCACGTTTATGGGTACAGGGGTTAAGATTTCAATCTAACTTTTGAGGAGAACACAAATGAATCCATAACATCTAGTATCTTCACAATCACCCATCATAGCTGGATTTTTCAGGGTGTAAGAATGGAGGATGAGGTAGGCAAGAGGCAAAAGTAGATAGGATGTGAAAGTTAATATATCATACTGGGGCCAAAAGCATGCTACACGTTGTCCTGTGATTTACCCCAGGTGAGTCTCCTCACTCCATTCCTGCCATTATGTAATGTTTCTCACCAAGAGTCGGTTTACTTGGGAGAACATTCTGCAGAGAGATGCTAGCAGTAGTCTGCACCTGGTAGTCATATATTATGTACCTAATGGGCAAATCAAATGTTTAATAACTGTACTGTGAAAATAAAGCTTAAAACAAGTCAATTCCTGCTGTGGCTGCCCCTCCACATCATATATAACTGCAGGCCCAGCTCACAACCTCAGTATCCTTTATATGTCCCCCTTAGTGGGTCCTGCTGAGGAAAGTAACATTAAAGCCAAAGCACTGCTCACTTCATTAGTGGTAGAGTGGTGTCATACCATTTATTAAGCATATTAACATCAAGTGTTCCACCTAAGGTCGTCTGAAACATTTTTCCAACATGCACCCTGGGTAGGGTGAATCCTATAGTGGTTTTGGAGTGAACATTTGTAAATTTAAATTTTATAATTACTCATGGATCATTGAAACTCACAGTAATTTAATAGCGCTTATTTTGAGTTAAACTGTTACTTGGAAATTTTTTAAAAATTAATTATCTTTAAGGCTTTTCGTTAATAATTTTAACATAAAGTAATAGTACATCTTTCTAGAAAGCAGCTATTCAAGACTCCAATTTTTATAATTGAACTAACTATTCACTTGCTGGAGAGTTCTTTGAATTCATTTATACCAATGGATTAACTAATGCTTCCTAAATCTTAAAGAAATGAAAGAAGCCCAAATGTAAAGTCAAGTGTGATAGAATAGCTATATTCTTCTTCCTTGTATAATTTTTATAGCTGAAAGAAATCTCAAAGATTAAAATGTTTAATACTTATAGACAGAAAGAAACCAAGATCCTAAGAAAGCAGACTATTAAGTGAAGTTCACAAAACTGAATAAAACTTGTCTCCTAAGTCCCAGTTTTGGACTCTTCCTCAATATTTAATATCTATTTGAACATTTATTCAAGTACCTCATTCTGTACGTGGAATTTATCGTGTAGATCACACACAGTTTACTATCATGGGAAACAAGTAAGTAATATAAGGGTAAAAAACCCTTGTCATGAAGGTCAGCTTGGTCTTCAGGATGGGAACACCCTCTCTCTCAAGGCTTGTCTGTAAAGATAGCAGAGATTTTATATTTTCCAATTTCTCAGAGCCCCATCGTTGGCTCCCTTTTCACTTGCTGCAACTTCTAGTTTTGTTTACTCCCTTCTCCCAAAATGATGTCAAGTTTCTTGATCACATTCTGAAAGTCATTCTCAATACTAGAGAGAGATCATGGAGGGTCTTGACTGCCAACTTAAGATTGTATTAAACCAGCAGCTGGGAGCCATGGAAGGGATTCTTTTAACATTTGTTTCTCTGTGTTTTTTTTGCTCTGATTCCTGGCTCTGATAGAGCTCATAGAAGTTTCATTGGAATTATTCATATTAGACCAATTATCAACATAAATGCAGTTATCTAAGGCAAATAAATAAATAAGAAGCCCTCTTTGTAGGCTACTCCCTATATCTACCAAAATAGGGAAAACTGTCAAGAATTCTATCATTTCTTGGCTTTGAAGAACAGTTTAACACCCTTAAGTAAATACCTTTTCTAATTGCTACTGTTTCCATTAGTGCTGTAGGAGGATAGGATAGTGGCTCTTTTCCAGTGTGACAAAATAGCAGAGGGCACAGCTAAGACTATTATGACCTTGATGACAGCCCATCATGGAGAAGGAGCACACCGAGAACAGATAGGACAGGGCTGCAAGAAGAAACTTGGTTTATAAACTGGCTTCTAACAGCAGCCTGGAAAAAGTCAGATAGTATCTGAGGACATGTAGCAAAGCGAGGTGTTGACTCTACCTGCAAATGAAATTCGAGAAGTTTCGATCTAGTATGGGGGGCCTCAGGATAAATATCTCCAACAGTAGCAACCTGTCAGCAGGTGCGCGTGAGGGTTGTATACTTTCACCATACTTACTCGATCTATGTGCTGAGCAAATAATCTGAGAAGCTGGACTATATGAAGAAGAATGCATCAGGATTGGAGGAAGATTCTTTAACAATCTGTGATATGCAGATGACATTTACTGATGAAGATTAAAAACTACACCTTCAGTATGGATTACACCTTAACAGAATGTAAACAAAAATCCTTACAACTGGATCATTAAGCAACATCATGATAATTGGAGAAAAAATTGAACTTGTCAAGGATCTCATTTTTATTTGGTTGTGCAATCAGGCCAATGGAAGCAGTGGTCAAGAAATCAAACAACGTATTACATTGGGCAAATCTGCTTTAAAAGACTCCTTCAAAGTGTTAAAAAGCAAAGATGACACTTTGAGGACTAAGGTGCCCTTGACCCAAGCAATAGTATTTTCAATCACCTCATATGCATGCAAAAACTGGACAATGAATAAGGAAGACCAAAGAAGAATTGACGCCTTTGAATTATGGTGTTGGTGAAGATTATTGAATATGCCATGGACTGCCAGAAGAAAGAACAAATCTGTCTTGGAAGAAGTACAGCCAGAATACTCCTTAGAAGCAAGGATGGCGAGACTACATCTCACATACTTTGGACGTGTTGTCAGGAGGGACCAGCACCTGGAGAAGGGTATCATGCTTGTGTAAAGTAGAGGGTCAGTGAAAAAGATGAATACTCTCAGCGAAATAGATTGACACAGTGGCTGCAACAGTGAGCTCAAACATAGGAAGATAGTGGGGATAGTGATGACTGAGCAGTGTTTCATTCTGTTGTAAAAGGGTAGAAGGGTTACTATGAACCAGGACTGACTCAACCGCACCTAACAACAACAATACAATTCATGGCCCTGTGAGAGAATAGGGATGTAGTCTAGAAAATCAAGACAGAAGCAAGTTACACATGGTGAGCTGTGAGTACATTCATAAATGAAAAAGAAGGGCTTGGTGAGATCATGGGAACCCAAGCTTCACCAATGTCCAAGTTTAAGATGTCTGAGGTTCCAAGTTGAAAATGCTGAATCTACACAAACATATGGTACGGACAGAGTTCATACACACCCAAGAGCGTGTATATCAACTTTCCAAAACAGGATGTTTTCATGAAATTCTTTGTTTTAAAATATTTGTTCCCTTTTCCTGAAAGGCAATTCTGAGACCCAAACCCACTGAGGCCAAGTTGATTCTGACTCACAGCAACCCTATAGGACAGAATAGAACTGCCTCATAGGGTTTTCAAGGAGCACCTAGTGGATCTGAACTGCGAACTTTTTGGTTAGCAGCTGTAGCACTCAACCACTACAACACCAGCGTTTCCATTTTGAGACCAGGGTTGTCTAATTGGCTGTTGATAAATCTCTCCTGGGAAATTTTGCTCAGAATTGTTTCCTTAATTCCCCTCTCAGGCAAAAAGAAAGAAAAAATATTTAAGGCCATCTAGTTCATCAGTAAAATCCTGCAAATAATGAACTCTAGGAGACTTCGAATTCTTTGCCTGTACTGGAATTTTATTAAAATTAATTCTACCTTGATCTCTGGGTCTCCAGGGACCTCAGTGTTCTCTTCAGTAAAATAAAGGGGGCAGCCACTAGATGAGCTCCAAGGGACCTCGAGCTTCCAGCTTCTAAGTTTCTACGATTCTGTGAATATTACTTGAGAATAAGGCAGTCACTTCAGGTTTCAACACTCTGTGTGGTCTTTGAGCCAAGACAATACCTTCAATTCCTTTCATAAATGCAATATCTTATACATTGTTCAATACTCAGTAGGTTCTGAACGTAGAACTGTTGCCTGGACACTAGAGAAAATCAATTTTTATAAGCATCTTCTTTCTAATGGGCTTGAGTTATGGTACTCTTTAGGCATACCTGTGTTGTCTTATAGTGTGGTAGATACAATACACTGTGGATCTTCCCAAGTGTTTAGGATCTTGGGCAAAAAATACACCATCAAAATATATATTTACAGTGAGAACAGTAGGCCATGCCTAAGAAATCAGTTTCACTATGTGCCAACTTCCAAAAAAATTTGGCAGTAAAATAAATATTAGGGACTTGTATAGAATAGTGTAAAATTTTAAAAGAATCTTTATTCTGAGTAGTTTCCTGGTATAAAACAGGCAGTGGCCCTGCTTGAATTCCTTCATTATAAGCCATTTACTTGTTCTCATGTCACTCTCTCTATAGGTACCTATGTTAGAGTGAATCGATTTGCAGTACATGTTAAGCGTACATTGTGTGTGTGTGGCTAAGGGCTGAATTGTAAAATTTTCAGAAGTAGCTTAATTTCTCAAAAAAGTTTTAAAAACAAACCATGAAAAATTAATAACTCAAGTAAATTTTCTCATCAAGAGTACCTAAGTCAAAATTATATTAAAAAAATAAATAATAAGTGACATACAGAAAGAGTTAGTTGTTATCTTACAGCTGCTCTATTAATCATGGGACAGGGTAAGAGGTGTCCCATGGGAGATGCTAAACGGAACAGGTTTCTCTGGTCATAAAACTAAACTCAGGCTTAGGAAGAACATGGCGAGCATTCTAGAACGAAATACAAATATAATTTAGGTAATATCACTCAAAGTCGGGGTTCAACAGATACATTCCCAATGTTCACCAGTACTCTATGAGAATTCTCTTTAAACATTGTGCCTGTACTTAAATAATCATCAAAAACACTAATGCAACTTGCACATGCTGGAGCATCTGGGGGCCATTTGCTAGTATCTCCCAGCCAGGATTTTTAGTGCCTGCCTTTCTCATAGAGTTTACAGCTAGATTGGCACCAGGAACACTGTGTTTATAGGCAGAGGTTAGAGAGAAAAGGATAGAGGTACATTTAATACACAGATGGTTTGTTCACACCCAGTGAGAACCAGCTGACGTTACGAGGCTTTGTAAGGATGAAGGTTTGCCTGTCTTTCAACTAGAGAAAATTGATGGTGAAAACTGAGCATATACCACCAACTCAAAATGACTTGGCACAGCCAAGAACCTATTGCCATCACACAGTACCAAATTCATGTGACGGCTTCATTTCAGCCCAACACCCCATTCATCACATTCAATTAATGATGTTAATTCCATTTGCTCTAGTTTTATAGGACTTTTTAAATTTCATTTCAATTCTGTTCTGGTCTTAGAGCATAGTATTAGAGCTACAGATTTATGACGTTTATGCCAAGTTTTGTGTTTGTGTTTCCTTAAATAACACTGTAATAAAAACAATCTGAGTTAGTGATGAAATTTCTTAGAGTTTTGGTTTTTATCTTTAAATAAAAACTCAACTATGAAAAAAGATGCTGCAATAAATAGTTTTTACCCTCACGTTGCTTACAGTCTTTGAACTAGATTGCATGTCCTTTTTCATTGTTTCTTCAAAACTTCCATTTCAGTTGAATGGGCTGGATTGATATATTAGTGATAAACCTTAATTTGTTCAGTGGAATGATATAGATTGTGGTGCAAACTCTTACCTGTGCCTGTCTTTTTCTAAATGTGTGAACTTGGACACACTTAATTTCTTTCTACTCTGGCATCCTTATATGTAAACTGGGGAAGATAATACTTAAAATGGTTATTTTCACAATAAAATAACAATAGTATTAAATAAAATTTAGTTGATTAAAAATAAAGAAGTTGCTATGACAATTGAAAAGTTAAAATAATAATTAAAAAGTAAAAATAAATTTTTAATATAAAATATTAATAAAAATTAGGCCTCTTTGGACAAATTACTAGGTACCAGGTACTTTATATACATAATCTTACTTACTCCTCATAAATTATTATCATCTTTATGTACAGATAAAGAAATAGTCCAAGGCAAGTTGTTCATTTATCAAGTTGTTAGATTACCAAGTTATTAGCTGGTAGTTGAGCTTCCAGGATATTAATGTGGCTTAGACAGATTGCAAATCCCAAATCCTTCTCCACCATATTAGTACAGCCAGAATGCTCTTTAGAAGCCAGGATGGCAAGACTTTGCCTTACTTACTTTGGACATGTTATCAGGAGGGACCAGTCCCTGGAGAAGAACATCATGCTTGGTAAAGTAGAGGGTGAGCAAAAATGAGGAATGTCCTCCACAAGATGGACTGACACAGTGGCTGTAACAATCGGCTCGAACATAACAATTGTGAGGATGGCACAGGACTGGGCAGTGTTTTGTTCTGTTGTACATAGGATCACTATGAGTCAGAACCAACCTGATGGCACCTAAGAAAAACAACAACACATATTGCCTAAAATGAAAATAAAGTGATTACCATAGGCCTGGTGCTTAGTAGGCACTTGATAAATACTATTTCCTCTCTTAAGAAAATGATTTATGTTTCTCATGTCTCTATATCTCTTCTAACTGAAGAAAAATAGGCTGTTCATCTGAGCTGCCAAAAACATAAGATCACCCTCTAGTGAAAAATCACTCCAACTGCAGACTTTTGACCCCTAAAGCTTAAGAAAAGAATGAAAGGGTATAAACACAGATGAATTACATGCTTGACCAGTATGAGAAAATGTTCTTTCTATATTGGGATCTTGGTTACAATGCTAAGAATGACAAAACTCCTTAGGTATATGAGATATATTAACTGATTTGGTAAGCCTTTTTAAAATTTTTATTTTAAGCTATGGGGGAAAAGTTATATTACTTCTATTAGCTAAGCAAGGATCTATAAGGCAAATTTCAGACCCAAAAAGAAAAAGGTAGCCATTGTTTATAGCAGACAGTCATGCCATCTGGTAGAAACTCAGCAGTTTCTCAAATGATGTTTGTAAGCAATATAAAGTCTTTTATTGAAAAAAGCAATACTGATCAAGGCAGAATTATATCACTTTTTTCCCCCAAAAAAGAAAATTAGTAATGAGATTCTATCAGGTTGGCCAGGAGGGACTTTGCTTTACTGTAACATCTAATACTCATTTATAGATTCGAGTGGCTGACTTTTTTTTTTATTTATTTTATTTTTTTGGTTTTATTCCATAAAGATTTTAAGGAATATGAAAAACAAGATGCCATCAACCTAAAAGGAAGAATGACTGATTATTTGGAAGCAAATAAAGTTAGATTTTTGTCTCAAGGACTTCATACAAAATATATTCCACATGAATTAAAGAGGGTTATTTGGCATTATCTCTAAAGACTGAAAATGTGGTTACTCAGCAGTACCATTTCATAGCAGCATTGTTCAGTTAAGGGAAATTGAAAAGAACCTATATGTCCATCAATACAGGACTGATTAAATAAAATATAGTATATTCCTATAATAATATAAAAAAAAGATATCCATGATCTTTGGTAATAAAAGCATCGAGCAGGACTTCTTTTGTTAAAAGAAAAGGTAACATAATGGTTAAGAGTATGCCTTTGGGATGCAGACTGCAGAGTTTGAGTCCCAGATCCACCACTTTCTGGCACGGTAACTTGAGTGAGGTTACTTAGCCTTTCTATGTCTAAATTTCCTTATTGATAAAAATGGAGAGAAAAATAGAACCAACTAGTAGGTTTCTTAAAAAAAAAAAAATCTGTTGCCATGAAGTTGATTCTGACTCATAGCAACCCTTTAGGACTGAGTAGAACTGCCCCATAGAGTTTCCAAGGAGTGGCTGGTGCATTTGAACTGCCAGCCTTTTGGTTAGCAGATGAGCTCTTAATCTTTGCACCACCAGGGCTCCAGTAGCTTTCTTAGGAAGGTGAAATTAATTTTTTTTAAACTTTTATTAAGCTTCAAGTGAAAGTTTACAAATCCAATCAGTCTGTCACATATAAGTTTACATACATCTCACTCCCTACTCCCACTTGCTCTCCCCCTATTGAGTCAGCCCTTTCAGTCTCTCCTTTCGTGACAATTTTGCCAGCTTCCCTCTCTCTCTATCCTCCCATCCCCCCTCCAGACAAGAGATGCCAACACAATCTCAAGTGTCCACCTGATATAATTAGCTCACTCTTCATCAGCATCTCTCTCCCACCCGCTGACCAGTCCCTTTCATGTCTGATGAGTTGTCTTCGGGGATGGTTCCTGTCCTGTGCCAACAGAAGGTCTGGGGAGCATGGCCGCCGGGATTCCTCTAGTCTCAGTCAGACCATTAAGTATGGTCTTTTTATGAGAATTTGGGGTGTGCATCCCACGGATCTCCTGCTCCCTCAGGAGTTCTCTGTTGTGCTCCCTGTCAGGGCAGTCATCGATTGTGGCCGGGCACCAACTAGTTCTTCTGGTCTCAGGATGATGTAGGTCTCTGGTTCATGTGGCCCTTTCTGTCTCTTGGGCTCTTAGTTGTCGTGTGACCTTGGTGTGGCTGACTTTTCTAACTCTACAAATTTTCCCTGCTTCTGTTACACAATTTAGGGCCTATTTAGGTGGCTTAGCACAGAGCCTCTGGTCCAAAGCTGAGACTGGCACCAAATGAGTTTGCCTGACACTTTATAAGATGTAATGAAAAGTCCGGAGCTACCAAGCAGCCTTTCACAGTGTGATTTGGAAACCCACTTGAAATTACATATGACTAGTGGAGCTTCATCTGGAGAGGGCTAATCAGAATTTGTCTTCCATTCAGTAGAAATAAAATGAGCCCATTCGTCGTGTCAGAATTCGTCTCTATTCTACAGAATGAACAATAACCTAAAATCAGTGCCTTCCACTGGATTCGGCTTACACGCTTGAGAGATTGTTCCCCAGAATGTTTTATACATTACTTTTATCACTCTGTGTCTTTTATTTCAGGCCCTACTCTTCCCAAGACTCACGTTAAAACAGCCTCTCTTGGGCTGGCTGGAAAGGCAAGATCCCCTTTGCTTCCTGTGTCTGTGCCAACAGCCCCCGAAGTGTCTGAAGAGAGCCACAAACCATCAGAGGACCCAGCCAATGTAAGAGCATCCTTCAAATCCATTCTGTGGCAAGGGAAGCACTGACCCCCAGCCATTGTTTTTCTTATTGCTATTTGTTTTGTTCTGTTTTGCTGCAGTGGAATACTAAGAGAAAAAAACTTTAAGGGAAAAATTTATACTGGGGACTTAGTTAAATGAAACATTTAATGGGCATTTGAAGGCAGTCTTCAAGACACAGCTGCAGAATATGTGACTTTTGCCAGTGCTTTAAACATATGTTAAGTGACCCCAAATAGATCTTATTTTTGCTGACCTTAAAATTCCAGGAGGCCTACACTGTTCAGGTAGATGATAGATAGATAGATGGATAGATAGATGGATAGATAGATGGATAGATAGATAGATGATAGATAGATAGATAGATAGATAGATAGATAGATAGATAGATAGATAGATGATAGATAGATAGATAGAGAGATAGAGAGATAGATAGAGAGATAGATGATAGAGAGAGATAGATGATAGATAGATAGATAGATAGATAGATAGATAGATAGATAGATAGATAGATAGATAGATAGATAGATAGATAGATAGATAGATAGATAGATAGATAGATAGATAGATAGATAGATAAATATGAATATGGGTATAGATATAGTTTATATGCATTATACATAGGACATATAAATAATATGAACAGTATAAGTCTCATGGGGTTTTAGAGTAGTCTGTGTGTGTGTGTGTGTGTGTGTCACTATGAGTCAAAATCGACTCAATGGCATTGGGTTTGGTTTTTGGTTTTTTTGATGTGTGTGTGTGTGTGTGTTCACTTAGAAGTGAAGATGGTGAGGCGTCAACTCACTTACTTTGGACATGTCATCAGGAAAGACCAAAGGCTAGAAAAGGACATCATCATGTTTGATAAATTAGAGAACCAAAGAAAATGAAGGATTCCAAAAAGATGGATTGACACGATAGCCACAATAATGGACTCAAGAATAGTAACAACCATGAAGATGGTGCAGGGCTGGTCAATGTATCATTTGGTTATACATAAGGTCACCATGAGTCAGAGCCAACTCACAGCAACTAACAACAATAAATACGTGTATGTGTGTGTATATATATGTGTGTGTATTTCCTTTCAAAAGGATAAAATACCTTGGCATATACAGAAATAAGACTAAAATTAAACAAATAGTAACAAAAAGCTGTATTCTGAGGAGTTTCTGAATGGTTATCATGCATGTTACTTCTAAAATCATAAAGATGCCTAGAAATATAAAATTGAGAAGAAGAAATTACAAAATGAAGAGATGAAGAGTTTAAGAACAGCAGAAGGGATTGACATATTTAGAAAATAAGGACAGAAAATTAAATTATTTATTAAGAGAAAAAGTTATTTCCCAAGGGATGAAACTAAAAAGTGATCAATAGAAAATTCGGAAGGAAAAATATATAGAAAAAAAAATCAAAAATACATCTTCAAAAATATCCATTATAAAGGAGATTCAGAAAGTGTTCCCTAAAGACAGCTATTTAGAAAACTCTAGAGTGTTTCTGAATATAATTCAAGAGGAAACATTTTAAAGAAGGCTAAGGAAACAACATATCAAAAAAAAAAAAAGTACCCTGAAAAATGAAGGGACTGGAAGAGTGAATTTAAAATTCTATTTTATGATTGCGTTAAGATTTTTTTCAACCTATATTTTGAAATGAAAATATATCTGCTACACTTCTACTAGCTTCTGTTTTCTTCATGCACAGATGGAGATTTCTGCAAAGTTTGCAAATAATATATTAATAAAGAAAATTGTAGCACTATCAAGGAATAATTAGGTCACATATAATCAGTTCTATGTAAGCAGTGCAACTACCAGTTTTAACTTACCAAATTATTATTTTTTTTTTGTATTCTAGTTGTTGTCAAAGAAGAAAGGATCATCTTATTTGAATCAAGGACATTTTTTTTTCTTGATTTGATTGTTTTCAATACCACAAACAATCAAATATTTTAGCTACATAGAAGCCCAGGAATATGTATATTCATACGTGTGTGTATGTTTGGCGGAAGCGTGTTATATACTTAACACACATTTTTTAATATTTATAAAATATTCAAATATATAAGAATCTAATGCACTACTTTGTCAGAATGTAGTTGTCTATTGAAATACTTGCTTAGTCCCAAAGTTTGTGGCCAGATCTCAAATTAAGACAAACTCTTTTAAATTTCTATAATGTATCTCATCTCATAAGGAATCGTAGCAAGTGGTTCATTTTGCATTTGGTTGATTCTGAAGAGTGACAGGAGCCCCAGTAGCACAGTGGTTAAGAGCTTAACTGCTAACCAAAAGGCTGGCAGTTCGAATCTGCCAGCTGCTCCTTGGAAACCCTATGGGGCAGTTCTACTGTTAGGGTTAGGATGACTCAGAATCCACTCGACAGCAACAAGTTTTTATTTATTTATTTTTGGTTAAAGAGTGACAGCTAAGAGATATAGTATTAAGATAAGTAGAAATATATATTAAAGGAAGTAGAAATACATATTAAAGGAAATAGAAATATGGGACGAATAATCTAGAATAGCACCATCATATAGAAATATAATGGTTGACACATATGCAATTTAAAATTTGTAATAGCCACTTTAAAAGAAATAAAAATAAATAAGTGGATTAATTTTAATAATATCTTTCATCTAACCTGATATTCTAAAATATTATAATTTGATCATGCAGTTTAAAAGTTGTTAATAGGATATTAACTTTTTTTAACTTAATCCTCAGAATCCAGTGTGTATTTTCTATGTATAGCCGCATTTCAAGAACTTAATGGTCACAGGTGGGTTGTTGTTCTTAGGTGCCACGGAGTCAGTTCCAATTCATAGCAACCCTATGCACAACAGAATGAAACACTGCTCACTCCTGCACCATTCTCACAATCATTGCTATGCCTGAGCTCACTGTTGCAGCCACTGTGTTAATCCATCTTGTTGAGAGTCTTCCTCTTTTTTGCTGATCCTCTACTTTACCAAGTGTGATGTTCTTCTCCAGGGACTGGTCCCTCCTGATAACATGTCCAAAGTAAGTGAGACGAAGTCACACCGTCATCACTTCCAAGGAGCACTCTGGCTGTAATTCTTCCAAGACAGTTTTGTTCTTTCTTCTAGCAGTCCATGGTATATTCAATATCTTTCACCATCACCATAATTCAAAGGCATCGATTCTTCTTCGGTCTTCCTTATTCATTGTCCAGCATTCGTATGTATGTAAGGTGATTGAAAATACCATGGCTTGGGTCAGGCATACCTGAGTGCTCAAGGTAAAATCTTTGCTTTTTAATACTTTAAAATGGTCTTTTGCAGCAGATTTGTCCAATGCAATATGTTGGTTGATTTCCTGACTGCTGCTTCCATGGGCATTGATTGTGGATTCAAGTAAAATGAAATCCTTGACAACTTCAATCTTTTCTCCATTTATCATGATGTTGTTTATTGGTCCAGTTGTGAGGATTTTTGTTTTCTTTATGTTGAGGTGTAATCCATACTG
Organism: Elephas maximus indicus; assembly: GCF_024166365.1. Lineage (NCBI taxonomy): Eukaryota > Metazoa > Chordata > Mammalia > Proboscidea > Elephantidae > Elephas > Elephas maximus. The sequence continues at coordinate 62,211,470 of NC_064829.1, forward strand.
AAGGCTGTGGTCTTTGATCTTCATCAGTAAGTTTCAAGTCCTCTTCACTTTCAGCAAGCAAGGTTGTGTCATCTGCATATCACGGGTTGTTAATGAGTCTTCCTCCAATCCTGATGCCGTGTTTTTCTTCATATAGTCCAGCTTCTGAGATTATTTGCTCAGCATACAGATTAAATAGGTATGGTGGAAGGATGCAAGCCTGATACACACCTTCCAGGATTTTAATGGTTAGCATATTACACAATGGAGACCTAGATAATTAAAAAAAAAAAAAACCCAGACAACTAAGAAAACATTTTGGGAAATGAGTTCTCATGTAATTACCTCACTTCAACTTCCTTTCTCGTGAATAGACCAGCCTTTGAGCCAAATTGGCTGTTTTTCAGTCCTCATTTAGCCCTTAAGATTGTATAGTATATGACCAAATCACCCACTGTACATGCTGAGATTCCTATGAGAAGTGCCATTTCCAACATGTTTTATCCATGTTTTGAGCTGTTTCTTTGGGCCTGGAGTGACATTGTGTTAATTTTTCTACACAATTTCTGTCAGTGATCCAGGGCCTAGATACATGTTTCTGACCTTGGTGCAGAGCAATTCTTCCTGGTCTACATGGAGCGAGAAATCGTGGCACAGACCACATTGGCTCAATAATTTAATCAGTCAAATTGGCTAGCCAAGAATAATCAAGTAGGGCATGTCTGTATCAGTCAAAAGAATAGACATCAAAAAAGAAAAAAAGGAAACTAACATTTATTGAGCAGTTATCACTGGGCATGCACTGACTTGTTGAATCCTACCAAAAACCCAATGAGTCAAGCATTGCTCTTCCCATTTGACAACAACAACAAAAAAAAGCAGACTGGCTCAACAAATAAAACAACAAGTATATAAAAGAACTGGACTTTAGCTCAATACGACTGTCTTTGTGCCTTTCTTCCTCATTTCCCCAACTGGCAGACCACCAAAGTTACTTAGGACGTTTCTTTAGAAAATAAAGATTTGTAAGATTTCTATGTCCTTGCATACTTACTGGATCAGAAATCCTGAAGTTTCTGTGATAACTAGTAATCCAGTATTATTTACTAATGACATGATACTAGTGACTCAGACTGAGTGTGAGTTACAGAGAGTATTTCACTAAGATTTCTGCGGTTTAGCCTCTTCTATTTACTATTCAAATCTTACCAACAAGGCTCCCATCACATCCATGCATACAGTTGACTCTGGTTTGAGCTATGAATTTTGGCTCTACATGCAAATTAAAGTCATAACCCACAGACCTTTCCTTGGTCAAAGTAAAGCCCATCAAGCTCCCGCAGAAAAATGTGTGTGTGTTGTGTTACAAAGAGAAGACTAGTGATGTAAATTCTAATCATATCCTGATTGGTTACCTACTGAGAGGAAAAAGAATTAACATATTGATATTCACCTTGTTCCAGACACTTTGATTGTCACTAAGCATGTCATAGAGGATGCTCAGAAATAGCCTAGAAAATAGATAAAATTGTCATCATTTTATAGGTGAGGAAAACCATGTATCAGAGAGATTCACTCACTTGTCCAAGACCATACTGCCAGTGATTAGAAGAACTTGATTTGAAACAGGATCTTTTGGACTCTAAAGCCTTTTTCTTATTGAAGAGATGAAGTCATGAAACAACAAGCAGCCAGTCATCATTACCTCTTATATTACCAGCACCTTCATGTAATCAGTGTATTCTGCAGTCAACCTGGACTATGGGCCACTGTGGGAGACTTGGGAATTCAGACAGGGTGAACCAACTAGACTTGGCCCCTGCCTTCGTGAAAGGAGTGTATTGATATTCACCTGTACCAATACTTTGCTCTTGTTCTTCTCTCTGTAGGTGTATGAACAGGATGATTTGAGTGAGCAAATGGCAAGTTTGGAAGGGCTAATGAAGCAACTTAATGCCATCACAGGCTCGGCCTTTTAACTCATATTGCCGAATTGAAGAGGTGGATTTTCCAGGAACGTCGCAGCATACCAATTACCCATAAGCAGCACACCTGTGTCCAAGAACTCTCACCAGTGTACAGGTCAACCCCCAGGAACACTCAGTTAAGGAAGATCCAGAAGTAGTTCAGAAGGAATAAACATTCCTTCTTTCATAGGTGTCAGGAATGTTTAAACGACAACCATGGGGTCCCAAAACAAACGCAACCATGTGTCCTTACTGCAATGTCAGAGCTGAAGCTGCTAGAATAGTCCTGGGTCTTTGCCGCTGCAGTGACCACACCATCATAACTAATGCCTATGTTTTACTCTGTCGAAGCCTGTCATTTCCTTTCTGTGTAGGTCTAGTCTTACAAAATGCAAGTGCATCACTTAAGCCTGTATCATGCCACGGTTTATCAGTGTAGGCTCACTACTTTGTTTTCAACTTTAAAGTACAAAGCACTCATAGGAATTCTCTCACTACATAGCACCAAAGGGTTGGATGTTTTCCTGACAGCACAAAAAGCAAATAAACAAACAAAAGGCAGCAAATGCCCACGTTTTGTAACTCAGTCATTCATCTCACACAAGTGGTGGATATTAGCAAGGGGCTGTAAAATTGATCCATTTTTGCAAGTATTTGTAAATCCACCCTTGGTTAACATTTATGCCTAGAGAACAAGGAACATAAAAACCCACAACTAATGGCATCCTGCCAGCAGCAGTACATTTCTGGAAAGAGGATACATATGCAATCTTCTCAGACACAGTAATTATGTGCTTAAGCTTGTAATGCAACACTTCAATTTGGGTGGCTTTTGCGCCATACCCACACTGTGATGACATTTCAAAGCTTCACCAAGGCCATCTTCCTCAGGGGCCTGAGAGGCTGGCCGAGAGAGGCAGGCTGGAAGAATTTCCTCCTTGAGTTCCCCTTGGCAGCCAGGCTGGGGTGAGGTGGCCAAGTCCACACGCAGCAAGGCCTCCTGGCCAGTGACCTCTTTCCCCCACTGTGGAAATGGCACTATCTGAGAGCAGGCCCTTAGGAAGAGAAGGAAAATGGAACCCAGTTTCCAACAGTGGCTTCTCTTGAGGAGTGCCGATTTCTGCCAACAGTGATCTCACTGACTTAGATAGGCCAACATTACCAAGGGGCGACCACCAGACCCTGTTGCCAAGGAAACCTGCTACCCCATGCCTGTGTCTGGTCAGGGAGGATCAGAGGGGAAGCCACCACTCATTTGACACCTGACACATCATAAATCCAGTGGCAACTTTTCAAAGCAGCGTCTTCATTGTAGGCTAGGATTTTAAACTTCCATTGCCAAGTTTATCTACAGCTTGGAACTAGCTGAAATTCAGACCATTTTGTGCACACCCTTTTAGTTTCTGAATTTGCAGCTGCATTTGGAGTTAATCCCTGTTTATGCAGCTGAATTGCCAAAAGGGAGCTAGTTTGCATATTTATCAGTTAGGTGACTTGAAAACCCAATAAGAGAGTTTTAGCTGAGTTATTCCTTTCAGCTCTGCCTTTGATTTCAAGCTTGAGTAGGTCATAATTTTAAAAGAGCATGGAAGGGATAGGATCTTTACAACCTAATAGCTCCTTTTATTAAGTGGGTAATTATATTTGAATCCCTGAATGAAATATTTTGAGCAAAATGGCACTGTAACAGAAGTAATAATTCAGATTATTTTTTTACAGTTTTATGTCGGGAAGGAAATCTGACGTCAAAGAGAGGGCTTGTTCAAATGGTTCACTGGAAAGTCTGGTCCATTTGTGAAATCATTCCTTCAACAAGAGTGCGTGTTCGATTTACTAAGGCTTTCTGGAAGTCTTTCTGAAGAGCTATGTGATGTTATTCTATGGGGCAGATTGCTCTTGTTCAACATTTAGGCACTTAGGTAAACAACCCTTCGCTGACTCTGGAATAAGGCATTTGCTAACATAATATTGAATCCTGCAGACACAATCTATTACTTCAAAAGAGAAAATGTTCATTAGGTGAGTGTAACCTTCAGGAGGGTGGCCTTCTCTTTCTAATACTCACGAGAGAGGAACATTATCTGAAGTCATTCAACACTACTGCAGGGTGATTCTGAACTCAGTTTGGAATAGACTATAAATTTCAGATTTCATGGTATGAGTCACACCTTCATTCTGGAGAATGTAGCTGGGCAATCCAGAGAATTAGCATTTTCACAAAATCCTAGACCTCTGTAGTCAAGGTGGAAACCCTAGTGGCGTAGTGGTTAAGAGCTACGGCTGCTAACCAAAAGGTCAGCAATTTGAATCCCACCAGGTGCTCTTTGGAAACCATATGGGGCAGTTCTACTCTGCTCTATAGAGTCACTGTGAGTTAGAGTCAACTCCACGGCAATGGGGTTTGGTTTTTGGTAGTCAAGGTCAATGGCCTCAAGAAACAAAATGTTTAAAAAAATATTTTGAAAATGTTATGGTGAAACTTGGGAGAGCTGTAATGCAAGGGGACTGCGTTTTTTTCTCTGGGTCACACAACTTTTCCACCTTTCACAGGGTACAATTTTACCACTTTTCTACCACTCGTTTTAGTGGAAAAAATTTGAGTTTTCCTTCTCTGACAAGTTTCTACCTTACGCAGTATCTGATTTTTGTAGGTTTTATTGTAATTGTTTTTAGTGGGAGGTTTTCTGCCCGATGTTCTTGAAGCTTTCTTCATTAAACCAGTAAACCCAGTTGCTGTGGAGTAGACTCCAACTCATGGTGACCCTATGTGTGTCAGAGTAGAAATGGGTTCCAGAGGGCTTTCAGTTACTGATTTTTTGGATGTAGTTTGCCAGGCCTTTCTTCTGAGTCTCCTCTGGGTGGACTCCAACGGCTCCTTTAACAGCCTAATGTTAACCATTTGCACCACCCGGGGACTCCATTAAACAAATACAATGATTTATTTTAGTAATTGGCGATACTAATAAGTCTTAACTTCACGCCTTGATTGTCTGGCAGAATCCATTAAATACTCTGAAGAGGACTTAGTGTGATTTACCTGGTGATTTCAGTGTGCAGTGACTTCACCACAACTTCTGTACAACTCTGCCCTCCACCCCCCAAAATGGGTCACATGTGTGTGCAACTACCTGCTCGAGTTTTCCGATAACTCTTAAGTTTCCCAGTCCCCTATTCTCTTGACAAAAACGTGCCTGTGGATACTTTGAGGTAACATACTTGGGAAATGTTATCAGGAGGGATCAGCCCCTGGAGAAGGACATCAGGCTTGCCAAAGTAGAAGGTCAGCAAAAAAGAGGAAGACCCTCAATGAGATGGATTGACACAGTGGTTGTGACAGTGCAAACATAGCAACAATTGTGAGAATATCACAGGACCGTGCAGTGTTTCATTCTGCTGTGCATAGGGTCACTATGAGTCAGAGCCGGCTCGACAGCACCTAACAATAACAACAACAACAACTGTGAGGTAGTCTCTGTTTTGATCTTACTCAGAATGCAGTTCATGGACTCTTGAAAAAAAGTCAAGTATTTTCCTTTTAGAATTCATCCTAATAAAAAAAGTTATTTCCTTTCCTTTGGAACTTTCTGCATTTGTTAAACACAAAATTCAGATTATTCAAAATGTGTAAAGCATATTTGAATAATATTATAGCCAAAAGTTAAATATTTCCTACTGATTCACATTTAATAAGAAACCAGCCACAGAAGTCTCTTCATACAACAGAGCCATAAGCTTCTGGAATATTTAAATAATGGAACTTTACCTTTGGATATTATAAAATACATGCTCAATTGAAAAATCTGAAGAAAACATATCAAGCCAGTGATATGAGGTGAATTTATTAAGGCTTCCTGTTAGGGGATGGATATATTAGGTAATCTCTTCAAACTAAGGATTGTTCAAAATGAGATACATAATCAGTCCCCTGCCTTTGAACCAAAACAAAAAATTCAAACCCATGGCTGTGGAGTAGATTCTGACTCATGCAGTCTTCATGTGTTACAGAGTAGAACTGCTCCATAGGATTTTCTTGGCTGTAATCTTTATGGAAGCAGATTGCCAGACCTTCCCTGGTGCCATTGGGTGGGTTCGAACCACCTATCTTTAGGCTAGTGGCTAGTTGCAAACCTTTTGCACCACCCAGGGACATCCTTGGTCCAATTGCCATGGAATTGACTCATAAAGACCCTATAGGACAGAGTAGAAATGCCCCATAGGGTTTCCAAGGCCACAATCTTTATAGCAGCAGATTGCCACATCTTTCTCCCTCCAAGTGGCTGGTAGTTTGGAGCCACCGACCTTTCGGTTAGAACACTTTACCACTGCACCGCCAGGGCTCCTCCTGCCTAGATAAAATAGCAGCTGCAAAAAGGAGAGCTGCCCAGCATTTAACATGACTTTCCAGATACCATTCTGAAACTGTAAAGTTTGGCATTCATTGGCTTTTCCAAGAAAGAATTTCTAAGTACAGTTCTTTATGGAAGTCATGATAAAAACCAAAACCAAACCCATTGCCAATGAGTCAATTCTGACTCATAGCGACCCTAAAGGACAGAGTAGTACTGCCCCATAGGGTTTCCAAGGAGCGCCTGGTGGATTCGAACAGCAGATCTTTTGATTAGCAGCCGTAGCCCTTAACCACTATGCCACCAGGGCTTGGGGTTCTATCATAGCCTATGCTTAAAGATGGTTGCCAATTCTTATCCACCTTTTTGATCCTTCAGTTGACTTTGTTTAAATAAAGCATCTTAAGGTCTTCTTCAAATGTATTAGAGTATCTCAGACATGGCCCCTGGACTATAATTCCTACAAAAAAAGTTATCTCTAAAGATATCGCCTTACCATTTTATATAAAATTGCACCCCAGACCCAGATTTCTTGTGGTTTTGGAATGTCCATTTCTAGTCAATGTAAGAGAGAAAAATAAAACGATGCCCGAGTTTTGGGTGTGCTTAAAGGAAGCAAAATCACACAAACTTTCAAATAGATGTGGGGCAGAGTGGTTTCCCCTCCCTCACCCTGTTCATTTCCTGCACCCAAAGGTTGCCCTGAAGGCCAGCAGTTAGGCTCCTAGACAGCTCATAACCAATGTACGCAGCATAGAGAGGGCCCCCAATATTCTAGAGCTGCAAGAGGAGTCACACAATCAAATCTGCCTGCCTTAAAACAAACAAAAAAAGCTACTTTCCAAGCAACACTTTATTCATAATTTATGTTTCGCTAGTGGCTTTCAGAAACGAATTTAACATTGCGTGGAAAATCTTTCCACTTAATTCTAGTTTTTTTAATTAAATTGGATACTTTGGAAAATCATAGATAGTTTTAAGCTATTCCATGCCATTTAAAAAATACACAACCATGTCTCAATGCACTTTGCTTTCCAAATATCTGGTTCTGAAAATAAATGCCTGAGTATTTCCTGCTCAGCGAGGTAGTGGAGGAAACCAACACCATGCCCCTAGAAGCAAATGAAGATTGCTTCTGACCTGGGCTCTCTGTTGCCGCCATTGAATAATAATTCACTTAGCTGACTTCCAGTTGCACTCTCTGAAGGATTTGTTCCCTTGCTCTCAATAGAGAGTCTTTGTCCACTGTCATCCTATGATTTTCTGTTGGTTGGAGAGCAACAGCAAAACTCTACAAGATGTCATAAGCAAAGAGACATGGGCCAAGGGATCCACTGTGTGCTCAGTGTGTATTTTCAGATGCAAGGAAGGAATGTTGAGGAGGAGGAGAAATGCTGTTTTTTATTATCATAGGGTAAAACTGGCAATTCTGAACTTTGCAAATTGTCAGCTTGTTTGGGGAATGGGTGGGTGGGTACGGGGTGTACTTTTTATAAGTAATATTTAATTTATTATTTAGAGTGGCTTCTTTTTTGGATAATTTATGATAAAAAGGGAGATCTGGTTGGGAATCTAGATTCGGCTGTTAAAGCTGCAGTGTTCCATACCTCAGAGGGACTACTTTGGAAATGAATCGTCCATTGCTGAGTACGTGGATACGCTCAGGCAAAGCCTCCATGCTCCACCGTCGTCACCTGCTCCCTTTCCAGGGTCATTCAAACACAATACCACCAAACCGAAAATATCCTGATGGCATTTTGCAGATCAATGCTACCCATTCTCTCAAAGGGCTTTGCAATTCAAACAAATTGTTAGTGTGGTAGTGATACGTTTATTTGGTAGACATGGGTATACTACAGCTTTAACTAGCCTTAGTGGAAAAAGGAATTTTTTGTTGTTACAAAACACCTTTAAAAAAGGAGGTATTTTGCGCCTACAAAGAGTTTCTTTAAATTGTCAGACTCTAGCATTGTTAACCAAATTAGACTAGTGATTGCAATATTTAAGTGTCAATCTTGTTCTATGAGAAAGGAAACTTGCTTACAGTTTAAAACGACTGTTTCTACACATGATCTTGTATACTACTACACGAGGAAAAGGGGGTTTTGTAATCACTGTAGAACAGTCTCATATTCATTTTTTATAGAAATGGTATTCCAATGGTGCATTTTTTTGTTTAATAAATAAAGTTTTGATACAAAGTTCTCTCTGCGTATATTAAATGGCTGTCACTAAATGCTCCCAACCCAAACCCTACCTATCTATAGGCCTATACCTGCCTTAGGATACATACTGTCTTTTATTGATCAACATTGGTGGCAGAGGCTGCCCATATCTTACACCATTTTCATGCACATTCTCAACGTACTTTCAATCTCAAGAGCCAATAAAAAAAACAGTTGCTGTCACATCTACTCCAACTCATGGTGATCCCATGTGTGCAGAGTGGAGCCGTATTCCACAGGGCTTTCATGGCTGTGAACTTTTGGAAGCAGATCTCCAGGCCTTTTTTCTGAGGCACTTTTTCATGGGTCCCAACCAATAACTTTTCGGTTAATAGTTGAGCACTTAACCATTTGTACTACACAGGGACCTCCCCCCGCCCCCCTGCCCCAACAGCCAATGCTGTTGTGCTGTTGTCCATGGAGTCAATTCCAGCTTACGGCAACCCCATGTCTACAGAATAGAACTGCTTTATAGGGGTTTCAAGGCTGTGAGCTTTTGGAAGCAGATTGCCAGACCTGTCTCCTGAGGCACCTTTGGGAGTTTGAAATGCCAACCTTTTGGCTAGTAGTCCAGTTCTTAACCATTTGTGCCATCCAGGGTTACAGGAGTTGTTGCGCCTGTATCCATGGAAGAGCCAGAAATGCCTGGTGAATCCTTAACCAATGATCACAGGGCTAGGGTAGAATTCAACATTGTCAACACAAATGTTCATGTCAGAGTTGGGTTCCCAAGAGTTAACCCAAGACAAGACCCTCTATCATTGTTCCCATTTCAACACACCCACCTGAAACAAATGAAATACTCTCTCTACCTTCCAGATATCTCATTCTCATAGTATCAACACAGAACATGAGTACACATGTGTTGAACAATAGATAACTTTTTTTTTTTTTTTTAGTTACCATCAAGTTGACTCTGACTCATGGAAACCCTATGTGTGTCACAGTAGAACTGGGATCCATAGAGTTTTCAATGGCTGATTTTTTGGAAGTAGGTCACCAGACCTTTCTTCCAAGGTTCCTCTGGGTAGACTCAAATCTCCCACCTTTCAATGAGCTGCCCGGCCCCTTAGCCATTTGCACCACCCAGGGACTCCAATATATAGCTATGAGTATTACAAGGTTAAGTTGGGCAGGTAATATATCTTTTACGAGAAAGTCATGTATTAATTCAAGTTTTATTAACTCTTTTGGTCAAACAGAGAACTACTCAATAAGTTATTACTTCAAGCAATGCATCACAGCTGACAGAACAGGTGGGGACTTTGAAGGTCATCTAGCCCTTCCCATTTTCTTCAATCTATAATTATTCCACCTAGGGGGAAAAATACGCTTAAAGATTTCCAAATAGGGCAATTCCAGAGCCATTTTCTATAAAAGCTGATATTTATTCTAAGATTCTTAAAATATAAATATGTAACAGAAAGCATATTAAAGGAGATTGATATGCATGGAATGGAAGCAACCTATTTACCACAGTCTATTTTATTTCGGATATATATTACAGTATCATATTATGAAAAAAGTTGTGCTCCCACAGAAAGCTATCAAAGATGATTATCTCCATGGGAAATAGGTTATTTGAAGAAAGAGTGAATGGATTGCTGGTATCTGGCCTGGAGAGGAGAAAGTTTAGGGCTAAACTAACTACTCTCTCTGCTGCAAATATTTTTATGGGAAGGATTTTGAAGAGACCCTCGAATACTCTATGATGCTACAATGCAGATCAATACTAGACTATATCAATATGGAGGTAGGTGAATTTAATAAGTCTGGAAGAAAGGGGAAAACCAAAGAGGGCTGCCCAGAGCCAGGACCCAGAAAGGTTGATGATGCCTCTCTTTCATAAATTCAATTCATTGATTACTCATTTGTTCCATCTATTTTGACGAGTTTTAAAGACACGTCTATAACACTTAAATCCTATCATTTCTCTTCCTCATTTTTTCCCCATGTATTACTCTTTTCTAGAAACATTCTTTGCATTCTCTCAGTTGGTCATCTTCACGATTGCTTCAATTTGTTGAAAAGTAAAATCTGTCTTTTACTGCCTCCAAGAAGGTTTTTTTCCTGCTATTGCATTTTTAATTTTCTCACAGATCTTTTTTTCTTTACCCATCTCATTCTTCATTTCATTATGTTGTCTTTTGATCTCATCCTGTTATTGCTTCAACTATATTCCAATTCTATTTCATATAGTTGATATTTCTTCATACACGATGAACAATGCCAAGCAGTTTTATATAAAAGAACCTCCTGGTTTTGTAAAAGAATCAGCTTATGAACTGCTATATCTCATTACTTTTTCCTAGACTGAAGTATTTTTATAGGACTCAAGTTTTCTAAAATCCATTTGTTTACTCTCAAATAAAAGATCTATTGACATCAATGTGTGCCAACCCCCAGTGCATTTGAATTTCTCTTGGCCCCATTCCATGACCCCTTGTGTTCTGTAGACTCTTGTATGAGACATATCTAGACAGACAGTTATCCTACATAATCCAAGCAGTGTTCCCAGTGTCTCACTGGCTCTCGTCTAGTGTAACTCTGCTGAAACATATGGTGTCCTACGTGGCTCTCTGATTCATATGAAAAGGAGCAAAACTCAAGACTAAAAAGAGGCCAGATCTCTCCCTTACTCTATCCCTACCTATAATGCTGTAAAATGAGAAATTTACCCAAAATCATTAGTTCGCCTCTTATACTTTCTTCCCAGCTCTGTTCTGCCAGTTTGATGTAATCAGATGAATGGAGTGGAGACAGAGGCTAGAGGGAGGAAGAAGTAACACTGCTGAACGCCTAAGCTTTTTGAGACAGGTACATTCCTGCCTGGATTTTTTGGTTGATATAAATTTGCACTTCAGAACTGAAGATCATTTTGCCTAAGATAACTGGCTATATGGCAAGGATGGCACATCCATTCACCTCTTCTTAAACTTTTATTGTTTTATTCTTAGGTTGTTTTTGTTAGTTAAAGTCAAGTCAATTCTGACTCATGGCCACCATATATTTGGAGAGTAAAACTGCTCCATAGTTTTTTTAAGGCCGTGACCTTTCAGAATAAGATATCCAAGCCTGTCTTCTGAGGTATGTCTGGATGGGTTCAAACCACCAACCTTGCAGCTAGTAGTCCGACATTTAACCATTTATGCCATCTAGAGGCATTATAGGACTCTACTTCTATTGGCCTTTTAATGAATGAGAAAAACTAAAAAGTTTTCTGTATTTTTCAGAGTTTTATAATCAGTCCTGAGTTTCAATAATGATATCTGCTTCCCTTTCTCCTCCTCTTCTCCTAATATATATTTTTTCTGAGTCCATATTGTAATGGGAAACTCAGGTAAACTGTTGCATCTTTGGGCCCTGGTGGCACAGTGGTTAAGAGCTTCAGTGCTAACCAAAAGGTTGGTAGTTTGAATCCACCCGCTGCTCCTTGGAAACTCTATGCAGCAGTTCTACTTTGTCCCATAGGGTCACTATGTGTCAGAATCAACTTAATAGCAACAGGTCTGGTTTTTGTTTTGGGTTGTGACTTTGGCTGTGATGCTAACTGCACTATTAAAGGGGCAATGCTGGCAAACCCTACCTTTATCACTAACTGTGTGGCAAGGATCACTATGAATCCAATTCCCAACTGGAAATGGATCCAGGCTTCACCTTCCCACATCTCTGAGGTCCTCACCACTGGCCACTTTCATGGCACTTCCTCTCTCACCTAACCACCCCGAGTTAGGTCAAAACATCCCTGGCCACCTGGGGCCAGGTCATCAGTTACCAACCATAGGCTCAGAAGCCTGCACAACTCCCTGTACTTCAGACCAGCCAGCCCCTCCCACTCTCTCTCCCTAGCCCCCTGGGGTCAGGTCAGGTGCTTCCTCTCTTTGCTACTCAGCTACCCAGAACTGGGTCTGCACAAATCAATTGCCTGAGCAGCCCTCTTCTGCCCACTAGCCACCAAAAGCTTGTTCCTCACAAATTAGGAATTCTGTCCTTAAGATTGCCTGTACCCCAAGCTAAGTTAGAGTCTCATTGCCCCTGTGGGTTCATTAATTCTCTGTAAATGCTCACAAAATTCACGGAGACTATTACCTATACTTACAGCTACCCATTTATTATAACCAGAGGATACATGTGAGGAGATGCATCAGGCAAGTTCTGAGAGAGTTCTAGCACTGAGCTTCCATTGTCCCCAAGGACCTATCAGTCTCTTCCATTTGTAGATATTTGTAGAGGCCAGAAAGGGGACGCTCCAAGGTCCAGGGTCACACAGTCTTTAGGATCTCAGTGAATATGTATGAACAATGATACGCGTGATTGACTGCATCATGGCCCCTTCCTTCCTGAGGCATGTCGTCAGAGTGAAGCCTGTTACCTCGGTAGGGCCTATGTAGCTCTCTAGTTATTTACAAAGAGCCCTGGTGGCACAATGATTAAGCACTGGGCTGCTAACCAAAAGGATAGCAGTTCGAACCTAACCAGCAGCTCCAGCAGAAAAGACGTAAGGATCTCCTCCTATAAGGACTACCAAAAGTAAAAACCAAACCCACTGCTGTTGAGTCAATTCCAACTCACAGCAATCCCATAGGACAGAGTAGAACTGCCCCATAGGGTTTCCAAGGCTGTAAATCTTTATGGAAGCAGACTCCCACATATTTCTGCCTCGGAGCAGCTGGTGGCTTCGAACCACTGACCTTTGGGTAGCAGTCAAGCGCTTTAATGACTGTGCCACCAGGGATCCTTCCATGAAGGTTATAGCCTAGGAAATCCTATGAGACAGTTCTATTCTGTCATATGGGGTCACTATGAGTCAGAATTGACTCTGTGGCACACAACAACAACAAATATCGCCTGGCTATTTTAGAAAAACAAAAATCACCTTAATTGTTCATGCTATTTTTGGGAACCAGAGACAATGGCCAAACTAAATTCTTTGTCCTATATAACTTTACTCGGGGCAACGATTCAGATGTTGCTGTAATTGTTGACTACAACATATTTTTAAAAACGCCTAAGTTTTATCTCATTTTTTATTTACCCGAGTCCCTGGATGATGCGAATGGGTTAAGCACTTGGCTACTTTCATAGTTACCTAGTGCTGCTATAATAAAAATACCACAAGTGTATGTCTTTAACAAACAGAAATTTATTCTCTCACAGTTCGGGAGGCTAAAAATCTGAATTCAGAGCACCAGCTTCAGGGGAAGGGTTTCTCTCTCTGTCGACTCTGGGGGAAGATCCTTGTCATCATTCTTCCCCTGGCCTAGGAGCTTCTCAGCACAGGGACCCTGAGTCCAAAGGATATGCTTCTTCATTTTTGGTTCTTCTTACTTGGTGGTAATGAGGTCCTTTCCCCCTCTGCTTGTTTCTCTCTTTTGTATCTCAAAAGAGATTGACTCAAGATACAACCTAGTTCTATAGATTGTGTCCTGCCTCATTAACATAACTCTCTAATCCTGTCTCATTACTATCATAGGGTTTACATCACACAGGAAAATTATATCAGATCACAAAATGGAGGACAACCACACAACACTGTGAATCATGGCCTAGCCAAGTTGACACACATTTTGGGGGGACACAATTCAATCCACAATAGCTACTAACCAAAAGCTTGGCAGTTCGAGTCCATCCAGATTCACACTTTGGAAGAAAGGCCCAGTGATCTATTTATGATAAGACATAGCCATAGAAAATCCTATGGAGTACAGTTCTACTTTGAAACATATGGGGTCTCCAGCAACTGCTTGTTTTTGCTTTGTTTTATATTCTGTTTTTTAAGTTTAACCTACTTTTTATTTACCAATTTCTTATTTCCACACCGTTGTATTCTTTCTCCTTTCATTTGTGACTAATCTGTCTAGTTCTCCTTTACTTTAGAAATTCATAATTTGATACAATAAATACTAAGCAATTATTCTCGAGATAATCCAAATGTTCTCATTAGCAGTTCAAAAGATTTCTCGAAATAAATAATAGAAATAATTTTTCCCAGACTGCTTTCAGGCTTTAATTAACATTCTTCTTTATAAATTAATGACAGTCCTTTAATTTCTCTGTCTTTGCTAATATCTCTTCTGACTCTTTATGAAAGTTTGACAAAATACCCTTTAGTAGAACAATTTTTCACCTTCTTAATATTTTTTAAGGATTTCATTCTTGTACTATTCTTTGGATCTCTGGTGAACTTCCTGGGGCACCTTCCTTTCCTTTTCTTTTTTTTTTTCCAGGTTTAAGCTATTCTTTGGTATGGAACTCTCCTAACAATGGGAGCATTTTAACTTTGAAGATGTGAGTCCTTATTATAAATTACTAAAGCATGATCCTATTTCTTCCCTACCTGGAAGTTTTAAAAAATTAACTATATTTACTTCATAGAGAAGTTACGGGATTAAATTTAAATTAGACCACGTGTGTAAAGCCCTTAGCACAATTTCTGGTATTTGGCAAAAACCTAATGAACACTATTTCTGTTCTCTCCATCTCTGCACACACTCATTCCCTTTGAAGTTTGTGGCTTTTTTCATAAGTTTTTAAAAATACAGGCGGGAATTTAGTAAATCTGTGGTTTGGGTGTGGTTCTAGTTTCAAAGTATAATCTTCTGTGTGTGTGTGTGTAGACAAGTATGCAGGTAAAGTAAACAAGTTTCAAAAGCATGGTGTTATTATGTTTTGCCTTTTCTTAGTTACTATATCCAATCAATATTTATTTAGTGCTTATTATTCATATGTAAGGCAATAAAGGAACCAATGAACCAAATAAATGGATATAGATAGCTGCCACCAAGTCAACTGCAACTCATGGCAACCTTACGTACAACAGAACAGAATGTTCTGGTCCTGTATCATCTTCACAATTGTTGGCATGTTCAAGTCCATCATTGAAGCAATTCTGGCAATTTATCTCACCAAGGGGCACTCTTGCCTTCATTGGCCCTCTGCTTCACCAAACATGATGCCCTCCTCCTCCACCAAACACAATCCCTCCTGATGACATGTCCAAAGCAAGCAAGTGGGAGAATGTCTGTTGTGATCCATAAGGTTTATACTGAGTAAATTTTAGAAGTAGATCACCAGGCCTCTCTTCCTAGTCTGTCTTAGTCTGTAAGCTCCACTGAAACTTCTCCACCATGGGTGGCCCTGCTGGTATTTGAAATACCAGTCACATAGCTTCCAGCATCTCAGCAACACACAAGCCACCACAGTGGGACAAAGTGTCAGCCAGATGCTGAAACCAAAGCCTAAACAATTAGATTTTATACATTACCCACTAACAAAGGAGAAAAAAATGTGTCTCAGTGTCTATATATACATGTACATGCATGCACACATTTGTGACTGCCATTCTAACAATATTATTACATACTTTTAGACAGGCACAGACAAAAATATCAGAATACAGAGTATCAATTCGTAGGAACCTCACAGGAAAGGAGGTGTTTAAAAAGAGCTTTAAATAAGGAATACAACTAAAATCTTTGGAGATATAAAGCACTATTTAGATAAAAGAAGTTAAATGAGAAAAAAGGTGTAAAGGTAAGAATTCACAGGAATTATATCAATGAGATGGATTGATACAGCGGCTGCAACAATGGGCCCAAACGCAGCAACGATTATTCGGATGGCGCAGGACAAGGCAGCATTTCATTCTGTTGTAGAATAGGGTCACTATGAGACAAAAACCAACTCAATGGCACTTAACAACAATAACATATTGGAACTAATAAATACTTCAATTTTTGAAGAAGTATATGGTTTGTGGGGAAAAAAGTGAGAAATACATTTACAAAGTCGAAGAGGGTTATATATGGTGATTCAAGATATTTAATTCTGCTGTTTAAACCACTAAATTTGTGGTAATTTGTTAAAGCAGTCGCAGGAAACTAACACACCAGATCTGAGTTAAACTCAATCCACATAGGACCATGAAGTCTAAAATGCGACAGAAGAAAGACAAATGCCAAATCTAGAGGGGTTGGAGGTAGACAAGGAGATCAAGTCAAGAGTTTCAAACATACTGCACAGATAAGTTGGGTTCAAAGGTATAAAGGTATGGGTGGTAGAAGGGAGTTCTTAGCTATTGTCTGGAAGATCAGCTCACAGTTGTGATGGGAAATTATGTACCTTCCAGATTTAGCGGCTGGGAGGATGAACCTGGAATGGCAGGGATTCCAGTAAGGAGAATCAGCCAGTGGATCTTGGACAGGTTGCCTGACTTCTCGGAGTTTATTTTGTTTTCACCTATAGCACAAGGGTAATAATATCTGGCCTGCCTACTTCATAGATTTCTTATGTGGATTAAATCAGATACCACATATAAAAGCACTGTAAACTGTATAGGGCTACTTCATGGTTTGCAAGGCTATGAAGGTATTATAAACACTTGTACCCAGAAATCTGGACTACCCAACTTTTTTGGTTTTTGTTGAGTGCCATTAAGTTGAGTCCGACTCATAATAACCCTATAGGATAGAGTAGAACTGCTCCGTGTGGTTCCCTAAGCTGTAATCTTTACGGGAACAGATTGCCAGGTCTTTACTTCCATGGAGCCGCTGGGTGGGTTTGAACGGCCTACCCTTTAAGATCTTTTTTAAAATGAGGATCAGGAGAATTGGTATAAAATTCTACCAGCAATTCCACTTTTGGTGGCAAGGTCTTCCCCAAGATTTTTGTGAATTTTCAGACGGATGGAGTGTAAATGTCCCCTCTGGTTCTTGTTGGTGGGCAGTCAGATTCCACTGGGTATCTCTTTGACTCAATCATTTCCTCATTTAAAACGAACAAAAAACAGGAGTGAAATTAGTAGAATTTACTCAAGATTAGATTGACAACAGGAAGGAAAGAGAGGACTGTCTTAGTTATCTACTGCTACTATACCAGAAATGCAAGTGGAGGGCTTTAACAAACAGAAACTTATTTTCTCACAGTTTAGGAGATTAGAAGACTGAATTCAGAGCACCAGCTTGAGTGAAAGGTTTTCCCTCTCTGTCGGCTTTGGAAGAAGGTCCTTCTCTCTTCATCTTCTGCTTCCTGGTTCCTTGGCAATCTCCACATGTCTTGGTGTCTATCTTACCCCATCTCTTGTTTGCTGGCTTGTTTAATCTGTTTATACCTCAAAAGAGATTGACTCAGGATACACCCTACACTAATCCTACGTCATTAACATAACAAGACAACCAACCAATTCCCAAATGAGATTATAACAACAGGCATAGAGGTTAGGATTTACAACACATAATTTTGGGGGACATAATTAAGTTCATAATTTCCACACTTCAGCCCCCCAAAATTTATGTCCTTGACACATGCAAAACACATTCACCCAATCATATCATCACAAATGTCTTAAATCAACTCCAAGTCCAAAATATCATCCTCTGAATAATCTAAACTAAATATGGCTGAGACTGTAGGCTTATTCCATCCTGGGGCAAAATTCCTTTCCATCTGAAAACCTGTGAAAAGAATACAAGCTATATATTTCCAAAGTACAATAGCAGAATAGGCACAAGGTAGACATTTCCATTACAAATTGGAATGAAATAAAGGAAAACAAGTACCAAGCAAGTTCAAAACCCAGCATAACAAATTACATTAGCCCTCAAGTCTTGAAAAATAATCCTCTCTTCTCTGAGAACCTCTGGGCAATGGCCCCACCCTTCAAACTCTGGGTATTGGCCATGCCCTCTAATTCTAGATTGAAGCCCCTGGGCTTCAGCTCTGCATTCTAGGCCCACTGAGACGGCAACTCTGCTTCCTTGGCTTTGGGTGCCCCCATTCTCCTAGTCCATCTGAGTGGCAACACCATTCCCTTGGCCCTGGCATGTCCTGTTCTTCTGCCTTTCAGGCATAAAAGTCCAGCCCCCTCAATTTTGAGTGGCAGTCCCATCCCCTGGCACACCTTAATGACAGCCCCACACTCCAGAACCGAGTTGGCAAAGATCCAACTCTTTGAGGCAGGGAGCATTCTTTCCTTTCATTCTTTCTCTTTCAGTCTAAGATGATGGGTTTTCTGCTGTGGTAGTTGGTTAAACTGATCAGTCACAAGCCTATTATTCTCTTTAACAAAAGATTGTGTAGCCATGTCCTTGGCGAAAATTCTAGGAAGCATGCCTTAGTACGACAGAATTTTCCAAATCTTTAAATTTTGTTTTCATTTTGCACAATTCATCTTTAAGTCCATCTGTTTCCTCTCACATTTTACTATAAGCAGCAAGGAGAAACTATGCAGCCTCTTTAAGATCTTGCTTAGTTAGAAATTTCATCAGCAAAATATCCAAGTTCATCACTTACAAGTTCTACATTTCACCAAACATTTGAGCGTAATTCAAACCATTTCTTTGTCACTGCATAAAAAGCATCATCCTTCCTCCACTGTATGATCACATGTTCATTGTTTTCTTTTAAAGCCTCACCAGAAGCACCTTCAATATCTGCATTTCTGACAACATTCTGCTGCTGATGCCATATGATTTCTCTAAGATGATTGTCATGGATTGAATTGTGCCCCCAAAAATATCTGTCAACTTACCTGGGTCATGTTTCTCAGCATTGGGTGATTGTCCACTATTTTATGTGATATTCCTGTATGTTGTAAATCCTATCACTATGTTGTAGTAAGATGGATTAGCAGCAGTTATATTGATAAGATCTGCAAGATTAAGTAGTGTCTTAAGCCAATCTCTTTTGAAATATAAAAGAGAGAAGGGAACAGAGAGAAATGGGAATCTCATACCACCAAGAAAGCAGCGCGGGGAACAGAGTGCATCCTTTGGACCTGAGGTTCCTGCACTGAGATGCTCCCAGGCCAAGGGAAGACTTATGACAAGGACCTTCCTTCAGAGTCGACAGAGAGACAAAGCCCTCCCCTGAGCCAGTGGCCTGAATTCGGACTTCTTGCCTACTGGACTGTGAGAGCATAAACTTCTCTTTGTTAAAGCCATCCATTTGTGGCATTTCTATTATAGCAACACTAGATGACTAAGACAACGATATCTTTCCTGACATCCTTCTGAGCCCTCACCAGAATCACCTTTGATGCCCATAATTTTACCAAAATTCTCTTCAACATGGTCTAGGCTTTTACTATTAGGCAACTTAAACCTCTTCCAGCCTCCACCCATTACCCAATTCAAAACCACGTCCACATTTTAGGTATCTGTTAGAGCAACACCCCACTCCTGGCACCAAGTTTTTTCTTATTATCTAGTGCTGCTATAACAAAAATATCACAAGTGGATGGCTTTAACAAACAAATTTATTTTTTAACATTTTAGGGGGCTAGATGTCCACATTCAGAGCACTGGCTCAAGAGGAATGCTTTCTCTCTTTCTCGGCTCTGGAGGAAGGTCCTTCTCTCTTCATCTTCTGCTTCCTGGTTCCTTGGAGATCTCCGTGTGTCTTGGTACCTTATCCCAACTCTCCTTTGCTCAGTTGTTTAATCTCTTTTATATCTTAAAAAAGATTAACTCAGGATACACCCTGTGCTAATCCTGTCTCATTAACACAACAAAAACAACCCATTCCCAAATGGGATTATAAGCACAGGCATAGAAGTTAAGATTTACAACACATATTTTGGGGAATATAATTCAATCCATAACAGAGGGCATAGGAGGGTTTTACATTAATTATAGCTGTGCAATTACCTCAGTTTAAAAATGTCCTTTAGCCACTTTAATCCAAAGGAATATTCCACTAACCCAAAACCATGTCATCCCCAATTTCTGGCACTCTCCTCTCTTTCATTTATCTTCTTTGACTCTCCTATTTTACACCTTACTTACAAGAGCAAAAATACTACGTCCTCTCATTCATCCCTTCAGGAATCCATTACGGTCTCTTTTGTTGTTCAGCCTATTGCTGACACCTGAGCGTTAGAGCTCCCACTCCCTGACACTGTTAACTGTTAATTTCATTAGCAATTAACTTACTAAGTTTCTTTCTCCCAAAACAAAGACCATTTCCCCCATGAAAGGAATTCTGTGGCAAGCTGTTAGGGTAATAGAGTGTTCACCTTGCTACATGATAGTATTAAATGAAAACTTTATCCTGACATGCTTTTCTCACATTATTATACCTTTCATTATTTCCATCTAAATAAGAACTAAGACCTCTTTACAGCAAGTAACAATATTTCTTCTTCCTATGGATTCTCCTTGGTCAAATTGATACCCTCTTTGGATCCAAAGTTATAACAGATGATTCCTTTCAAACTAAATTCCTGGCCTTCTCAAATGTACTTTGTACACAAAAGGCTTTTTTTAATGTGATCTTGCACATGAAGGTCTGACTGCGTGACTGAATGAATCTATTAGTAATGAATGAATTTAATTGAATTTGTTTTTGCATCATGTTTGGGGGAAAAAATGTACCATAAAAAGCCCAGGGTCAAATACTTGGTAAAAATAATATAATTAATATATGTAACAATGTTCGATAAAGCTCATTGCTTAATCCCATCTGATTTACTTTCAATAGGGAAAGTGTGACTCAAGTTTCCTCAGTTTGAGTTGTCTTCCCAATGTTTCAGAAGAGCTTATTTTACTCTCATAATAAAAACAATAGTAAAATACAAATGAAACTAAATACTTAAAAAAAAAATACTTAATATGCATCAAATGGTATTAAGAGTCTTATATCAATTATTTCATTTACTCTACAAAACAACTCTGAAGTAAGATAAAAAATTACTGCTAATTTAGTGATGAGGAAACCAAAGCTAGGGTAGTTATGTACCTTACCATAAGTCACCCTGTTAGTCAGTGAAAAGCCGGGCCTTGAACCCACTTCTGTCAGCTCTGAAGTACATGTTTTTTAATCACCAAAATGAATAATCTTCACTTGTTATCGCTATCCCAAAGTATTCCCTAATCTGTGATCATAAAAAACACCTGGGACTCTTGTTAAACTCTTAATTCCTAGGCCCCTGTTCTAGAGAGGGAAACACTGGTGGCTTAGTGGTTAAGTGCTACAGCTGATAACCAAAGGGTCAGCAGCTTGAATACACCTAGGCGCTCCTTGGAAACTCTATGGGGCAGTTCTACTCTGTCCTATAGGGTCACTATGAGTCGGAATTGACTCCACGGCACTGGGTTTGGTTTTTTTTAATATATTATTATTATTCTAGAGAGACAGGGCCATGATGGCAGCAGTGGTTAAGCATTTGGCTGCTAATCAAAAGATCAACGGTTCAAATTCACCAGTCGCTCCTTGGGAATCCTATGGGGCAGCTCCACTCTGTCCTATAGGGTCACTATGAGCTGGAATCAACCCAATGGCAATGGGTTTATGGGTGTTCTAGAGAGAATGTATCAACTGGTTTGGGTTGGGGTCTGAGAATCTGTAATTTTAACAAGCTTCCCTGTAGATCCCTATTTTCACATCATGTATCAATAAGAACTGTCTGGTGCATTCAACAGAAAATCCAACTCAAACTTCAAACTTGTATTTCAAAAAGCAGCTTTTTTGGCTCAGATATCTAAAATATCCAGGGATGGACTAAGGTTAGACGTATCTATTCTCAGGTTCCAGATGAGAGAAAACTGCTTTCCTAATAATTCAAACAATAGTTCTTGACTATCCTTGACCCTGGTTGGCCATGTGGGTCTTGGGTCTGTCTTTGAATCAATCCCTGTAATCAAGTGGTTGAAGTTTGCTGTTTTCTTAGTCTTGGTCATCCACGTCTCGCCTGAATCCCAATTGTCCATTGTCTTGAAACTTGTGAAGACAAGATTGGGAAAGAGAAGGGTACTATGAACTCATTCTCAGAAGGAAGGAAGGAGAAATGTATGCTGGGTGGTAAAAATAACACATGTACACTAGACCTCTCCAGGGTAAAACTAAAAGTTCAGAAAGATGAATGATGTCAGCTGCTTTAAAAAACTATCAAAATCATATGGCTGAAAACTTTCCTTATCATGTTAACCTGCAACTTTTTTTTAGTAGCATTTTTATTAAATGCTTTCCCAAGCAAAGACAGTTTGATTGCTAAGATGCTACCCTTAAAACCTAAACACTCAGGCTGAATGTTTCACAAAATTATCAATATTATTCATATTATCTCTGTTTTATGTAGATATAAGAAAATTTCTTCTGTATTCTTATATGTGATGTTTATAATCTTGTTGCATTGTTAGATGCCGTAATGACTGCATGTGACTGAGTAGAATGGACTGATAAGGTTTCCTTGTCTGTAATCCTTATGGAAGCAGATTGTCAGGTCTTTTTCCCAAAAGCCGCTGGGTGGGCTTGAACTGCCAACCTTTTGGTTAGCCAAGCACTTAACCATTTACACAAATAATTTGGTCTTTGTCCTTGATGCCTGAGAGATGGGTTACCTCTAAAACCTTGGAATTTCCCCAGTGATTGAAGTGTCTTTGATGAGACCTCCAGACCATACCTGAGGGTTTGTGTTACTGAGGTAACTCAGATAGCGATTGGTTAGGTCAGAAGGACAACCTCATAATACCAGCTGACCTCAAGGAAGGTGGGCTGATTTAATCAATCATGACTCTGAACACCGAAGCTCCATGGACTTCCTGGTTGATGAAAGACATTGATGCACGTGAGAGGAGTTCGCAACCCTTTTGGGGACATGGAAGGTCTGAGTTGGGAACTCTCCCACACCTCATTCTACGTGTTTTTTTGTTTGTTTGTTTTGTATACTTTTTGCTATAATAAAACCGTAATCATAAGTACAGCACTTTCTGTTAGTTCTGTGAG
This sequence comes from Elephas maximus indicus, assembly GCF_024166365.1. Taxonomy (NCBI): domain Eukaryota; kingdom Metazoa; phylum Chordata; class Mammalia; order Proboscidea; family Elephantidae; genus Elephas; species Elephas maximus. The sequence continues at coordinate 62,234,708 of NC_064829.1, forward strand.
TCTTTCTGGCAAATTATCAAACCCAAGGGAGTAGTGGGAATCAGCAGGTCAGAAGAGAAGGGGCTGAGGACCTCCCCAGCTTATGTGGTATCCTGAGGTGGTAGAGATAATGCACAAATTTGTAGCCAACAGGCCAGAAGTCATGGGAGCCCTGGGGATTTCCAAGCTTACAGCCGTCATTCTGAAAGGGCAGTGGGAAAACCTCACATCTGTAGCCAGCAGATCAGAAGTGAGTGTGTTGTGGGGATTCCCAAGCTTGTGGCACACATTTGAAGTTTTGGGCAGATTTGGCAGTCTGGAGGACTGTGTCCTTTAACTCACCAGCTCTGACGCAAAGCCAGGTGGTTAGGCTCAGAGGAAGAAGTCCTGCATGTGCAGCTGGTGCCAGAACAGAAGTAGAACAGAGAAGAATAGAGCTGATAATAAATCAATTTGGATTGTTCAACACAGTTTGGTGTCGGAGAAATGAACACTGAAGATTTAATATATCCTTATATTATCCAGAGCTGAGGGACGGGGAGGGGAGGGGACCACAATCTTCTCATTGTGCATAATTTTCTGTTGCTTTTCAATTTTTTTTTTAAAAAACAATTCCATTTTTTTGTAAGGGTTACTGAATTTGTGTTAAATTACAAAGTGAACTTTTTGGAAATTCACATCTTGGAGGTTTTGCTTCAGTTTCAAGAAGGATAATTTTACTAAATTAAGATGAAATAGTTTTACCGCCTATTTGCAACTCTCATTTAAAACTGGATACACTTTATCACTGAATATTTCCTGAAATAAAACTTTATAACCATCTGGATTCGGTGCTTTCTGACTGATATTTCTTGTAGATAAATGGTTTCTTCATGACTTTTTTGATCCCAAAGGATGTATTAGACTCCAAAATTATGTGTTTACGTAACAGCCCAAAAGGAGCTGATTTGATTTCTGCAGCTTCTTTACCTATAATTGTGTTTCAAAATTTTAAGAGTATCAGAACATTTTTCTCAGAAGTTCTGAATCCTGAGAAAAATCATAGTCATTATTATTGCTCTTTTGTGTATATATCTATGTATATGCATATATACATATATGCTTTTTTATTGTTTTATTCTTTTAAAAATGACTGGTTGACCAATCTACTCCTTGTTCTTCAACTCTGTTTTGCATCTATGGAGGTGTGTTAAACACTGAAGGGATATTAGTTTTCACTTCTTGTTGTTAGGTGCTGTCAGGTCTGTTCTGACCCATAGCGACCCTATGTACAACAGAACAAAACACTGCCCGGTCCTGAGCCATCCTTTCAACTTTGTTATGCTTGAGCTCATTGGTGCAGCTACTGTGTCAGTCCACCTTGTTGAAGGTCTTCCTCTTTTCCACTGACCCTGTACTCTGCCAAGCATGATGTCCTTCTCCAGGGACCGATCCCTTCTGACAACACGTCCAAAGTACGTGAGATGCAGTCTCGCCATCCTTGCTTCTAAGGAGCACTCTGGTTGTACTTCTTCTAAGACAGAATTGTTCATTCTTTTGACAGTCCATGGTATATTCAATATTCTTCGCCAACACCACAATTGAAAGGCATCAATTCTTCTTCGGTCTTCCTTATTCATTTTCTGGCTTTCACATGCATATGACGCGATTGAAAATACCATGGATTGGGTCAGGTGCACCTTAGTTTTCAAGGTGACATCTTTGCTCTTTAACACTTTAACAAGGTCCTTTGCAGCAGATTTACCCAAAGCAATGAGTCTTGATTTTTTGACTGCTGCTTCCATGGGCATTGATAGTGGATCCAAGTAAAATTAAATCCTTGACAACTTCAATCTTTTCTCCATTTATCATGATGTTCCTCATTGGTCCAGTTGTGAGGATTTTTGTTTTCTTTATGTTGAGGTGCACTCCATACTAAAGGCTGTGGTCTTTGATCTTCATTAGTAAGTGCGTCAAGTCCTCTTCACTTGCAGCAAGCAAGGCTGTGTCATCTGCATAACACAGGTTGTTAATGAGTCTTCCTCCAATCCTGATGCCCCATTCTTCTTCACATAGTCCAGCTGCTTGTATTATTTGCTCAGCATACAGATTGAATAGGTACGGTGAAAGAATACAACCCTGACGTACACCTTTCCTGACCTGAAACCAATCAGTATCCCCTTGTTCTGTCCGAACAACTGCCTCTTGACCTATGTACAGGTTCCTCATGAGCACAACTAAGTGTTCTGGAATTCCCTTTCTTCACAATGTTATCCATAATTTCATATGGCCCACACAGTCGAATGCCTTTGCATAGACAATAAAACACAGGTAAACATCCTCTGGTATTCTCTGCTTTCATCCAGGATCCATCTGACATCAGCAATAATATCCCCGGTTCCACGTCCTCTTCTGAAACCAGCCTGAATTTCTGGCAGTTCCCTGTCGATATACTGCTGCAGCTGTTTTTGAATGATCTTCAGCAAAATTTTGCTTGCGTGTGATATTAATGATATTGTTCTATGATTTCCACATTCGATTGGATCACCTTTCTTGGGAATAAGCATAAATATGGATCTCTTCCAGTCAGTTGGCCAGGAAGCTGTCCTCCATATTTCTTGGCATAGACGAGTGAGCACCTCCAGCACTGCATCTGTTTGTTGAAACGTCTCAATTGATATTCCATCAATTCCTGGAGCCTTGTTTTTCACCAATGCCTTCATAGCAGCTTGGACTTCTTCCTTCAGTACCATCGGTTCCTGATCATATGCCACCTCTTGAAATGGTTGAATATCAACTAATTCTTTTTGGTATAATGACTCTGTGTATCCTTTCCATTTTCTTTTGACGCTTTCTGTGCCGTTTAATACTTTCCGCATAGAATCCTTCAGTATTGCAACTCGAGGCTTGAATCTTCAGTTCCTTCAGCTTGAGAAATGCCAAGTGTGCTCTTCCCTTTTGGTTTTCCATCTCCAGCTCTTTGCACATGTCATTATAATACATTACTTTATCTTCTCGAGCCACCCTTTGAAATCTTCTGTTCCATTCTTTTACTTAATCATTTCTTCCTTTTGCTTTAGCTGCTCAACGTTTGAGAGCAAGTTTCAGAGTCTCCTCCGACATCCATCGTGGTCTTTTCTTCCTTTCCTGTCTTTTCAATGACCTTTTGCTTTCTTCATGTATGATGTCCTTCATGTCATTCCACAACTCATCTGGTCTTCGGTCACTAGTGTTCAATGCATCAAAACTATTCTTCAGATGGTCTCTAAATTCAGGTGGGATATACTCAAGGTCATATTTTGGCTCTTGTGGATTTGCTCTGATTTTCTTCAGTTTCAGCTTGAACTTGCATGTGAGAAATTAGTGATCTGTTCCACAGTCAGCCCCTGGCCTTGTTCTGACTGATGATATTGAGCTTTGCCATTGTCTCTTTCCACAGATATAGTCGATTTGATTCCTGTGTATTCCATCTGGTGAGGCCCATGTGTATAGTCACTGTTTATGTTGGTGAAAAAAGGTATTTGCAGTGAAGAAGTCATTGGTCTTGCAATATTCTATCATCTGATCTCTGGCATTGTTTCTATCACCAAGGCATATTTCCCAACAACCTTTGTTTCTAATTTTCACATTCTTTGTTTCTAACTTTCACATTCCAATCACCGGTAATTATCAATGCACGCTGACTACATGTTCGATCAATTTCAGACTGCAGAAGCTGATAAAAATCTTCATCTTTGGCCTTAGTGGTTGGTATGTAAACTTGAATAATAGCTGTATTAACTGGTCATCCACGTGGCCATCATTTAGTCATATCGTGGGGGCTTGCGTGTTGCTGTGATGCTAAAGCTATGCCACGGGTATTCAGATACCAGCAGGGTCACCCATGGAGGACAGGTTTCAGCTGAGCTTCCAGACTAAGACAGACTAGGAAGAAGGACCCAGCAGTCTAATTCTGAAAAGAATTAGCCAGTGATAACCTCATGAATAGCAGCGGAACATTGTCTGAGGTAGTGCCAGGAGATAAGCTCCCCCACCCCAGGTTGGAAGACACTCAAAAGGTGACTGGGGAAGAGCTGCCTCCTCAAAGTAGATTCAACCTTAATGATATGGATGGAGTAAAGCTTTCATGACCTTCATTTGCTGATGTGGCGTGACTCAAAATGAGAAGAAAAGCTGAAAACATCCATTAATAATTGGAACCTGGAATGTACAAAGTATGAATCTAAGAAAATTGGAAATCATCAAAAATGAAATGGAATGCATAAACATCGATATAGGCATTAGTGAGCTGAAATGCACTGGTATTGGCCATTTTGAATTGGACAATCATATAGTCTACTATTCCCGAATGACAACTTGAAGAGGAATGGTGTTACATTCATCATCAAAAAGAACATTTCAAAATCTATCCTGAAGTACAACATTGTCAGTGATAGGATAATGTAAAGATTACAACCTGGGAAACCCTTGGGCAGTTCTACTTTGTCAGATGGGGTCATTATGAGTCGGAATTGACTCAATAGCAATCAAGAACAATCACGATTATGCTACAAATATGAACCACAAATATATGTATTCATGGGTATGCAGAATGCCTCAGTTACATAATTATCTTCTCTTTCTCATTGATACTTAAATTTTTTAAGGCTAGATGAGGAAGTGAATTAGAGAGACTATTTCAGATAATTATTTTGGACACAGATTAACTTCAGAGTTTAAGCTCCTAAGAATAGGCCTTGAACATCAGCTTTGTTATGAGCAGAAGTTCAAAAATTATACCTATTTGCTAGCTACTTTTGCTCTTTGGATCTATGAAAGAGCTCACGGCACAGAATAATCATTCTATGCTTTTTAAAAGTCCTTCAGATCCACTTCCCCTGCTATGGACAAATACTCCAGCTAGCTGCAGAATTACACAAAATATTCTTTCATCCAAAATGATAAGAGAGAAAAATAACCTCTGATCCTCAAAATGTGAAATTTAAAGGGCAATAAAATGAAAGTGACCTCAAACTCATCAGACCAATCTTCAAGAATGCCCAAATAGTTTTTATTTGAAATCAGAGTCTTCTACCAGTCTAACAGAGTCTCTGTCAGTTTCTTGGGATCAAAGCCTAACTTGAGCAATAATGAGGAATTTATTGTTTTATATAATAAAATTTGAACATTAATGGAAAGTTCATAGCCAAACCAGGAAGACTAGTATGGTGGGCACTTCTTTGGGCTAGGTGTCCCAACAAGATGGGAATATGATTGTAGGTAGTTTTGTATTATACTCTAACAGCCTCGCACCACCTCCAGTTAATGCAATCCCTGGCAAGATCTCTGATTGACTTACCTTGGGCCAGGCACCCTTCTGTTGACCAAGTACTGTGGTCAGCTGAGTGGGGTAGAATGATTGTCCAGTCTGAGTCATGTGACCACTCCTATACTAAGGGAGGAGGGTCTTGTGCTAGTCCTATGCAACCAAAACAACGTAGTTGGAGTAGGGTGGGATATTTGAATGGGAAGAAAGAGGAGTGTGGATGAATACAGAGAAGTGTTTCACAATGTGTTCTTTCTAGATGATGTAAGAAAAGTATTCTGGAGTATAAAAAATTTCAACACTCTCCAATCTCAGTGTTTCATGTCTTGAAGTCTAATTTGTATCACAAAGATGCCAGAATCAATGGTGAAAACAAATGAGAAGAAAAATCTTATAAAAATAGATTTATAAGTATGTGCAACCAAATACGTAATACAAAAGATATGTGAAATTTGCAAAAATTAGTGTTTTGTAGTTTATTTAAGAAAATATTGCTATTATTTTTGATGTGGTATAATGATTTTTTAGTTTATTTTACTCCAAATAAGACGTAAGTTTTGTTTAATATTTAAAAATGAAAATGAAATGTAAAGCAGTAAAAAAAAAAAAAAAAAGCTATGTAGGAAATGTTTCCATTTAGAATATGTTTCTGCATCATTAAAGGCAATGAAGAGTCTTAAAATAGACATCCAGAGAAATTTGTCCTAAAGATGTCTTTGTTTTTTCTAGTAAATTACCCGGTTTTAGGCATTGACGTTCTCTAGTATGCTAACAGCCTCTAAATCGTATTCAAAATTAGCATGGTGTGTCATGAAAAATATAAAAATTTATTGATACTTTGTATTCATGAATTCTTCTTCAATATTTGAATGGGAAATGCCAGTAGAGAAACAGTTTGATTTTGGAAATTGCCAGTCATTTATGTAGGTTAACACCAAATGCACTGCACTCACCTTTTCAACCTCATGAACACTCCTCATGTGAACATCCTTTTGGGAATTCATTCAGCAAGTATTTATTATTTACTGTGTGCCCTATTCCTCACTCTGGGGATGCTTTACCACCTGAGACAGACAATGTTCTGAATGCAGGCATGGAGCTTCCACTTACTGGATTTGGATCCAGACTTGCAGAGTCTAAGAGGGTGTCTTAGGGTTCTCTAGAGAAACAGAACCAGGGAGATGTATATATAGGCAGTTCCTAGGTTACAAACAACATTCGTTCCTGTGTCAAGTCTTTAAGTCAGATTTGTAAGTCAGGACAGGTGCCTACAGTTATTATTTAGCCTTATTTTGGAGCCCCAATGGTGTAGTGGTTAGTTGCTCGGCAGTTTGAATCCACCAGCCACTCCTTGGAAACCCTATGGCATAATTCTACTCTGTCCTATACCCATTGCCGTCATGTCGATTCTGACTCATAGCATCCCTATAGAACAGAGTAGAACTGCCCCATAGAGTTTCTGAAGAGTGGCTACTGGATTTGAACTGTTGATCTTTTGGTTAGCAGCTATAGCACTTAACCACTATGTCACCAGGGTTTCCACTTAGTGTTGCCATAAGTCATAATCGACTTGATCGCAATGAGTTTGGCTTTTGGTTGGTTAGTGCTAAAAAGGAGCCCTGGTGGTGCAGTGGTTAAGAGATTGGCTGCTAACCAAAAGGTCAGCAGTTCAAATCCACCATCCACTCCTTGGAAATCCTATGGAGCAGTTCTACTCTGTCTTATAGGGTCAGTATGCATCAAAATTGACTCAACAGCCATGGGTTTAGTGCTAAAAAAGGCTCGAACATTTTACAATGATTTAAAAGCTGCATGTGACTGATGAAGACTTTGTTGTGAATAGGGGTTGGTTCAATCATTTCAAAGTGAGGGCAAATTTACATAATGTTAAAGAGCAAATACGAGTTGTCCATAAGTTGGACATTTGTAGCCTGGGGACTTCGGGTATATATATATGCAATTATGGGGGCTGGGAAGTCCAAAATCTGTAGGTCAGGTGGCAGGCTGGAGACTTCTATAACTTTGTGTCCCAATATTCATAGATCAGATGAAGAGAAGAGTGCAAGAGTCAAATGAGAGAGAACAAGTTCTGCCAAAATATCTAATTATAGTCTGAAGACAGACCACACCCTGAGAAATTCCCCTTTCAACTGATTGATTACATTACATTAGGCTGCATTATAGAAGGTGATTACATTACATTGCATTAGATCACATTATGGAACAGCAACTACCTTAGGGTTTGGCAAAATCACTGGGAACCATAGCTTAGCCAGTTGACACATAAAATTAGTGGTCACGGGTGGCTTTGCTGAGAGTGTTGTAAGTAAGCTGAAGTCTATAAGCAGAGTTCAGTGCTAAACAAAGTATTTTTCTCACACATGATAGAGTTCACCTTTGTTCCTTGTTATGGATTAAATCGTGTCCCCCCAAATTTTGTATTGTAAATCCTAACCCCTATACCTGTGTTTAAAAGGACCCCTGGTAGCACAGTGGTTAATGTGCTCAGCTGTTAACCTAAAGGTCAGTAATTTGAACACACCAGCCATTCTTCCAGAGAAAGATATGGCAGTCTGCCTTTGTAAAGATTACAGCCTTGGAAACCTTGAGGCAGTTCTACTCTGTCCTGTAGGGTTGCCTCCACAAATCTGTCATCTAGGGGCCTGACATCTGATCTGCCAATCTTGGGCTCATCAGACCCTTCAGCTACATGTCAGGAGAAGACTCCAGCCTGACACCTGACCCATGGACTTGGGACTTGCTAGCCTCTACAGTCACATGAGCCACTTGCTTGGGATAAATCTCTCTTTCTCTAAATATATATATATATATATATATATATATATATATATATATATATATATAAGCGCCACTGGTTTTTCTCCTCTAGAGAAACCAGCCTAAGACATCTGGTACCAAGAATAGTCCTAGAGAAATAAAATTGTAAGGATGAGTTTTCTAAATTTGTTCCCAAGTCTGACTAGTCTTAAAGGAGCTGATGGCTCTGCCACCAGTAGTAAAGAGGGCGCTACCAATCCATGGTGTGAGGTGGCAATAGAAATACGCAAAGTATCACCACCAAAAGATCAAGTATTGGTGAGAAGTGAGGCTCTGGGCAATTGAATACTGATACTTTTCTACAATTCTGTCATAATGAGAAGTATAGAGAAGCTGGTGGATTGGTCCCAATTTTGCTAGACAAAGTAGTAAAACAAAGACATGAGCTCAGGACTTCAGAGTCACAGCTCAAGCACCGCATAAAAGACCTTAAAGCTGCCACTTGTGCACTGAAAGAAAGTTTTATTTCTTGTAATAACCAGGCTGATATTGCCAAAAACCAAACCAACAGTCTTATAGTAAAAGTGGATGAATTAAAAGGCCAATTGAATCCCAACCACAACTGGTATTTGAAGTTAAAGTGAGAGTACTGATTGGAAACAAATGAGATCCTGAAACTTGGGATGGGGACATATGGTCAGATAATCAGGAAGCTGGGGACACTGAGCCCCTGAATTTCATTGAATGACTCCTGCCAACAGAATCAGCATTCTTAATCCCATCTGAAGAGATTACTTCCTCTTTGTCTGCTAAACCACCCTCTCCAGTAAAACCATTATCTCTTCTGCCCCTAACTGATGAGATTAACCCAGCTGTGCCTGAAGAGTCTCTGTCTATAGCCTAGGGTGGCACCTGGGGCATTGCCTAGGGCATTGCCTGAGGTAGGTGCCTTATAAGACTTTGCTGAGTGTTCCCAGGACCACCCCCACCACCCATTTTGCTTCTAGACCTATAACTAGACTTGAGTCCCAGCAAGCCCCAAAAGGTGAAGCATACAATTTGACCCAGGAAGAAATGTGCTACACTCCAAAAAACTGTTTGACTTTTTCTAATATGTACAAATAAAAAGCTGGGTAATATACGTGGGGATGGCTATTAAGGGTGTGGAATAATTGTACAAGGAACATAAAGTTGAATTGGTTTGAGTTTATTGATATGGGCCCACTAAGCACAGGTTTTTTATTCAAAGTTTCAGCTTGAGAAATTACAAAAGGATATAATCATTTATTTGGTTGGGTCTCTGAAGTGTGGATTATGCAGTGGCCTACACTAAATCAAGCTGAAATGCCAGACCTGCTTTGGTATACTGCAGAAGAAGGTATTCAAAAGCTTAGAGAAATTGGCATGTTAGAGTGGATTTATCAGGTTAGACCTACAGACCCTAACGTGAAGTGCCTAAAGGGCACGTATTTTACCCCAACAATGAGGAACAAATTTGTGAAGGGACCCCCAGCATCCTTGAAGACTGCTGTGATTGCTGTTTTATGTAAGTCAGATTTGATAGTGGGAACTGCCCTGACTGAATTATGACACTCAACTACAATGGGGCTGACTGGACCCCGCAGAGGTAGGGGCCAAGTGACAGCACTCAGTCAACAAAGACAAGGTGGGTGTAGTTACAGTAATGAACAGCGGAGTCCAAGCAGTAATCAAAATAGTCTCACTTCTATGGACATATTGCATTGGTTACTTAGGCAAGCTGTCCCTAGAAATTAAATAGATGGAAATCTACTAAATATTTACTCAATCTGTACAAGCAGAATTTTAGATATAGTGAACAGCAGTCTAACTTGAATTGCCAGAATGGAGAGCCATGGCCCCTCAATGAATTCCTAGACTTGAGCCAATTTAGAGACCCACATCTCCTTGAATGAAGGGGAAGCTGAATTCCCTTGAGAAAAGGACCCCACTCTATTGCCTTTTTATGAAGGTGAATGTTCACTGGGGAAAAGGAAGAAATTAGGCTTTTCAAGGATTACTAGACACTGGCTCTGAACTGACACCAGTTCTGGGAGAGGCAAAAAGACTGTAGCCCACCAGTAGCAGTGGAGGCATATAGAGGTGAAGTTATTAATGGAATCCTAGTTCAGGTTTGTCTCACATGGGTTCAGTGGGTCCCCACACCCATCCTATATTGATTTCTCCAGTTCCCCAGTTCATAATTGGAATAGACATACTCAGCAATTGGCAGAAACCCCACACTGGATCCCTCACAAGTGGAATAAGGGCTTTGGTGGCAAGAAAAACCAAGTGGAAGCCAACAGAACTGCCACTACCTAGGAAAATAGTAAACCAAAAGCAATACTTCATTCCAAGAGAGACTGCAGAGATTACTGCCACAATTGAGGACTTGAAGGATGCGGGAGTGGTGACTCCCATCATATCTCCATTGAACTTGCCCATTTAGCCTGTGCAGAAAACAGATGGATCTTGGAGAATGAAAGTGAATTAATGCAAACTTAACCAGGCAGTGACTCCAATTGCAGCTGCAGTTTCAGATGTGGCTTCATTGCTTGAGTAAATTAATACTTCTCCTGGTACCTGGCATGCAGCTATTGATCTGGTCAACACCTTTTACTCAGTTCTGGTTTTGAAGGATCAGCAGAAGCAATTTGCCCTCAGCTGCCAAGACCAGGAATACACCTTCACTGTCCTACCACAGAGGTATATCAACTCTCCAGCCCTATGTCATAATTTAGTCCACAGGAACTTTGATCATATTTCCATCACACTGGTTCATTACATTGATGACATTATGCTGATTGGACCTAGTAAGGAAGAAGTGTCAATGACTGTAGGCTTATGGGTAAGACATTTGCATGCTAGAGGGAAGGAAATTAGCCTCACAAAAATTCAGGCTCCTTCCCCCTCAGTGAAATTTCTAGGGGCCCAGTGGTGTAGGGCGTGTCGAGACACTCCTAAAGTGAAGGTTAAGTTATTGCATCTGGCCTTTCCTACAATTAAAAAAGAGGCACAACACTGGCAGGCCTCTTTGGATTTTGGAGACAACATATCGCTCATTTGGGTTTGCTAGGTAGTCAGGCCTATTTATCAAGTAACTTGAAAAGCTGCTAATTTTGAGTGGGACCCAGAAAAAGAGAAGGTTATGCAACAGGTTCAGGCTACTCTGCAAGCCACTCTATCATTTGGGCCATATTATCCAGCTGACCCAGTGGTGCTCTAAGTGTCAGTGGCAGATAGAGATGCCGTTTGAGGATTATCAGAGGCCACTGTTGGGGAATCACAGTGCAGACCCTTAGGATTTTGGAGCAAAGAACTGCCCTCCTCTCCAGGTAACTACTTTCATTTTGAGAAACAGCATTTAGCTTGTTACTGGGCCTTAGTAGAAACTGAACACCTAACCATGGGCCAGCAAGGGACCATGTAGCCTGAGCTGGCTATCCTGAACTGGGTGTGTCTGACCCATACAGTCATAAAATTGAATGTGTATGGCAGCACTCCATCATTAAATGGAAGTGAAGTATACAAGACTGGGCTTGAGCAAGACTTGAAAACACAAGTAAATTGTATTAGGGAGTGGCCCAAACGCCCATGGTCTCCACTCCTGTCACATTACCTTCCTTCTCCCAGTCTGCACCTGTGGCCTCATGGGGAGATGCTTATGATCATTTGACTGAGGAAGAGAAAACTCGTGCCTGATTTACAGATGATTCGAAGTGATATGCAGGCACCACTTAAAAGTGGATAGCAGCAGCACTGCAGCCCCTTTCTGGTACCTCCCTGATGGACAGAAGAGAAGGGAAATCCTCTCAATGAACAGAACTTTGAGCAGTGCACCTTGTTTTTCACTTTGCTAGGAAGGAGAAATGGCCAAATGTGTCATTATATACTGATTCATGGGTTGTGGTCAATGGTTTGGCTGGAGTGGTCAGGAACTTGGAAGGAATACGATTGGAAAATTGATGACAAGGAGACATGTGAAAAGGTACATGGGTAGACCTCTCTGAATGGGCCAAAGAAGTGAAGATATTTGTGTCTCATGTCAATGTTCACCAAATGGTGACCTCGGCAGAGGAAGACTTTAACAATCAGGTGGATAAGATGATGCATTCTGTGGAAACCAGTCATCCTTTTTCCCCAAACTTTTCTGTCATTGCCCAATGGGCTCATGAACAATGCGGTCATGTTGGCAGTGATGGAGGTTATGCATGGGCTCAGCAACATGGACTTCCACTCACCAAGGCTGACTTGGCTACAACCTCTGCTAGGAGTCCAATCCGCCAGCAACAGAGACCAACACCGAGTCCCCAGTACGGCACCATTCCTCAATGCGATCAGCCAGCAATCTGGTGGCAGGTTGATTACATTGGACTACTTCCATCATGGAAAGAGCAGTATTTTGTTCTTACTGGGGTAGACACTTACTCTGGATATGGATTTGTCTTCCCTGCATGCAATGCTTCTGCCAAAACTACCACCTGCGGACTTACCGAATGCCTTATGCACAGTTATGGTATCTCACACAGCCTTGGCTTAGAGCAAGGGACTCACTTCACAGTAAATGAAGTATGGCAATGAGCCCATGGTCATGGAATTCACTCGTCTGGCCGTGTTCCCCATCATCCTGAAGTAGCTGGCTTGATAGAATGTTGAAATGGCCACCTAAAGACACAAACACAGCACCATCTAGATGGCACTACTTTGCAGGGTTGGGGCAATGTTCTCCAGGAGGCTTTATATGCTCTCAACCAGCAACCAATATAGGTACTCTTTCTCTCATAGCCAGAATTTACAGGTCCAGGAATCAAGGGGTGGAGATGGGAGTCTCTCCACTCTCTATTACCCCTAGTGACCCACTGGCAAAAATTTTTCTTCCTGTCCTCGTGACCCCATGCTCTGTGGATCTGCAGGTCTTAGTTCCAAAGGGAGGAATACTACCAGTTAGAGACACAACAATGATTACATTGAAGTGGAAGTTAAGAATGCCACACAGTTACTTTTGTCTCCCTGTGATTCTGGGTCAACAGGCAAAGAAGAGAGTTACCTTATTGGCTAGCAGGTTGAATCTTATTGTTGTTGCTGTTAGGTTCTGTCAACTCAGTTGCAACTCACAGTGACCCTATGTACAACAAAAGGAAACACTGTCCAATCCTGTATCATCCTCAGAATCATTGTTATGCTTGAGCCCATTATCGCAGCCACTGTGTCAGTCTATCTCCTTGAGGGTCTCCCTCTTTTTTGCTGATCCTTTACTTTTTTTTTTTTTTTACTTTACCAAGCATGATGTCCTTCTCTTGGAACTGATCCCTCTTGATAACCTGTCCAAAGGATGTGAGATGTAGTCTTACCGTCCTTTCTTCTAAGGAGCATTCTGGTTATACTTCTTCCAAGACAGATTTGTTCATTCTGTTGGCAGTCCATGGTATATTCAATATTCTTTGTAAACAGCACAATTGGAAGGTGTCAATTCTTCTTCAGTCTTACTTATTCATTGTCCAGCTTTTGCATGCATATGCAGTGATTGAAAACACCATGACTTGGGTCAAGGACACCTTAGTCTTAAACATGACATCTTTGCTTTTCAACACTTTGAAGATGTCTTTTGCAGCAGATTTGCTTAAGGCAATGCATCTTTTGATTTCCTGACTTCCGCTTCCATGGGTATTGATTGTGGATCCAAGTAAAATGAAATTCTTGACAAGTTCAGTCTTCTCTTCGTTTATCATTGGTCCAGTTGTGAGGATTTTTGTTTTCTTTATGTTGAAGCGTAATCCATACTGAAGGCTGTGGTCTTGGATCTTCATCAGTGAGTGCTTCAAGTCCTCTTCACTTTCAGCAAGCAAGGTTGTGTCATCTGTATAACACAGGTTGTTAATGAATCTTCTTCCAATTCTGATGCTGCATTCTTCTTCATATAGTCCAACTTCTCAGATTATTTGCTCGCATACAGGTTGAATAGGTATGGTGAAAGGATACAACCCTGACACACACCTTTCCTGACTTTAAACCATGCAGTGTTCCTTTGTCTGTTCGAACAACTGCCTGTTGATCCATATACAGATTCCTCTTAAGCAAAATTAAGTGTTCTGGAATTCCCATTTTTTTGCAATGCTAGCCATGATTTGTTATGATCCACACAGTCTAATGCCTTTGCATAGTCAATAAAACACAGGTAAACATCTTTCTGGTATTCTCTGCCTTCAGCCAGGATCCATGTGACATGAGCAATGATATCTCTGATTCCACGTCTTCTGAATCCTGCTTGAATTTCTGGCAGTTCCCTGTAGATGAACTGCTGCAGCCACCTTCGAATGATCTTCAGTAAAATTTTACTTGCATATAATAGTAATGATGTTATTCTATAATTTTTGCATTCAGTTGGACCACCTTTCTCGAAACTAGGCATGAATACGGATCTCTTCCAGTCAGTTGGCCAGGTAACTGTTTTCCAAATTTCTTGGCATAGGTAAGTGAGTACTTCTAGTGCCGCATCCATTTGTTGAAACATCTCAATTGGTATTCTGTCAATTCCTGGAGTCTTGTTTGTCGTCAACGCCTTCAGTGCAGCTTGGACCTCTTCCTTCAGTACCATCGGTTCCTGATCATATGCTAACTTCTGAAATGGTTGAATGTCGAACAATTCTTTTTGGTATAGTGACTCTGTATTCCTTCCATCTTCTTTTTTTTTTTTTTAATTTTTATTAAGCTTCAAGTGAACATTTACCATTCCAATCAGTCTGTCACATGTAGGTTTACATACATCTTACTCCCTTCTCCCACTTGCTCTCCCCCTATTGAGTCAACCCTTACAGTCTCTCGTTTTGTGCCAATTTTGCCATCTTCCCTCTCTCTCTACTTCCCATCCCCCCTCCAGTCAAGAGTTGCCAACACACTCTCCCGTGTCCACCTGATTTAATTAGCTCACTCTTCATCAGCATCTCTCTCCCCCCCCCACTGACCAATCCTTTTCATGCCTGATGATTTGTCTTCGGGGATGGTTCCTGTCCTGTGCCATCAGAAGTTCTGGGGAGCATTGTCTCTGGGATTCCTCTAGTCGCAATCATACCATTAGCTGTGGTCTTTTCATGAGAATTTGAGGTCTGTATCCCATTGGTCTCCTGCTCCCTCAGGAGTTGTCTGTTGTGCTCCCTGACAGGGCAGACATCGATTGTGTCCTTCCATCTTCTTATGACGTTTCCTGCATCGTTTAATATTTCTCCATAGAATCCTTCAATATTGCAACTTGAGACTTGAATTTTTTCTTCAGTTCTTTCAGCTTAAGAAATGCCAAGAGTGTTCTTCCCTTTTGGTTTTCTATCTCCAGGTCTTTGCACGTGTTATTATAATTCTTTGTCTTCTCAATTTGCTGGCTGTTTGAAATCTTCTGTTCAGCTCTTTTATTTCATCATTTCTTCCATTCGCTTTAGCTATTTGATGTTCAAGAGGAAGTTTCAGAGTCTCTTCTGACATCCATTTAGGTCTTTTCTTTTTTTCCCATCTTTTTAATAACCTCTTGCTTTCTTCAAGTATGATGTCCTTGATGTCATCTCACTACTCATCTGGTGTTCTGTCATTAGTGTTAAACTCATCAAATGTATTCTTGAGATGGTCTATAAATTCAGAGAGGATATACTCAAGGTCATACTTTGGCTCTCTTGGACTTGTTCTAATTTTCTTTAGCTTCAACTTGAACTTGTATATGAGCAATTGATGGTCTGTTCCACAGTTGGCCCCTGGCCTTGTTTTTACTGATGATATTGGGCTTTTCTATCTTCTCTTTCCACAGATGTAGTTGATTTGATTCCTACGTATTTCGTCTGGTGAGGTCCACATGCATAGTCACTGTTTATGTTGGTGAAAAAAGGTATCTGCAATGAAGAAGTCATTGGTCTTGCAAAATTCTATCATGTGATCTCTGGCATCGTGTCTATCACCAAGGCCATATTTTCCAACTACCAAACCTTCTTCTTTGTTTTCAACATTTACATTCCAATCACTAGTAATTATCATCCTGATTTCATATTCGATCAATTTCAGACTGCAGAAGTTGGTAAAAATCTTAAATTTCTTCACCTTTGGCCTTAGTGGTTGGTGTGTGAATTTGAATAACAGTCTTATTCACTGGTCTTCCCTGTTGGTGTATGAATATTATCCTATCACTGGCAGCATTGTACTTCAGGAGAGATCTTAAAATGTTTCTTTTTGACAGTGAATGCAATGCCATTCCTTTTCAAGTTGTCATTCTCCGCATAGTAGCTCATACCAAAAAGAAAACCAAACCCAGTGCCGTCGAGTCGATTTCAACTCATAGCGACCTTATAGGACACAGTAGAACTGCCACATAGAGTTTCCAAGGAGCAGTTGGAGGATTCGAACTGCCGACCTTTTGGTTAGCAGCTGTAGCACTTAACCACTATGCTACTAGGGTTTCCATAGTAGATCATACGCTTGTCCAATTCACAATGGCCAATACCAGTCCATTTCAGCTCACTAATGCCTAGGATGTTGATGTTTATGCATTCCTTTTCTTATTTGATGATTTCCAGTTATCCTAGATTCATACTTCGCTTATTCCATATTCTAACTATTAATGGATGTTTGCAGCTGTTTCTTCTCAATTTGAGTCATGCCACATCAGGAAATGACGGTCCTGAAAGCTTGATTCCATCCATGTCATTAAGGTCATCTCTGCTTTGAGGAGGCAGCTCTCTTCCAGTTGTCTGTTGGGAGTGCCTCCCAACCTGAGGGGCTAATTTTCACGTACTATATCAGACAGTGTTCCACTGCTATTCATAAGGTTTTCACTGGCTACTTCTTTTCAGAAGTAGACCACCGGGTTCTTCTTCCTAGTCTGCCTTAGTCTGGAAACTCAGTTGAAACCTGTCTACCATGGGTGACCCTACTGGTATTTGAATGCTGGTAGCATAGCTTCCAGAATCACAGCAACATGTAAGCCCCCACAGTATGACAAACTGACAGACTGATGGGGGTGAATCTTATTACCAAGCAGCAGTTGGATTGATATTGCGTAATGGAGGTAAGAAAGAGCATATCTGGAATTTAGGAGATTCCTTAGGGCATCTCAGTACTACCAAGGCCTGTGATTAAAGTCGATGGAAAACTACACCAACTCAATTCCAACATAACTACAAATGGCCCAGACTATTCTGGAATGAAGTTTTGGATCACCCTACCTGGCAAAGAACCATGACCAGCTGAGATACTTGCTGAGGGTATAGGAAATACGGAATGGGTGGTGGAAGAAGGTAGTTCTAAATCTAGTAATGACCTCATGACCAGTTAAAGAAACTAGGACTGTAATTGTTTTTAGTATTTCTTCCTTGCTTTGTTATACTTGTATGTGTGTGTATATATATATTAATCAAGTATCTTTTTCTTCACTCCCTTATTCCATTACTTATTATAAAATATAAGATATGAACAGGGCCAGTGTGCTTTCAGTTCTACAGGTTAGTTGTATCATGTTAGGCACAAGTATAACTTTATACTTGTCTTTATTCAGAAATTGTTTCAGGTTTAAGTTGTACAGGTGCTAAGTGGACAAAAGGTGGAATGTGATGGTTAATGTTATTTGTCAACTTGATTAGGTTATGATTCTCAGTGGTCTGGCAGTTTTGTAATGATGTAATTTGGCAGTTTTGTAATTTGGCAGTTAAGGAATGATGTAATCATACTCCATTTTGTGATCTGATGCAGTCATCCCTCATTTTTTAAACGGATGTGATCAGCCAATCAGTTAATAAGGGAGTTTTCTTGGGGGCATGGCCTCCATCCAATATATATAGAGTCTTGTAAAGCTCCCTCACTTGCTCTGGATCTTGCATCCAACTCATCATCATCTGATCTCCAGTTCTTGGGACTTGATCCTCCTATCTTACCTTCTGATCATTGGTTCATCAGCTCTTGTAGCTACATGCTTCAGGAAAAGACTCCAGCCTGATGCCTGACCCATGAACTTCAGACTCACCAGCCTCTCAAACTGCATGAGCCACTTCCTTGAGATAAATCTCTCTCTCTCTACCTCTCTATCTCTTTCTCTCTGTCTCCATCTCTTTCTCTCTCTATATATATATAAAAATATACATATATATATAAGTATATGTATATATACATTTCACTGTCCTTTTTTCTCTAGAGAACCCAGTCTAAGACAGGAACCAAACTCAACTCCTATGTCAAAAATAAATCCATAATATGGATACTTAATACGTGTTGAGACCAAATTAACGGTAGCAAGTTCAATTTTATTTACTTAGAAAATGAAGTTGATATACTTAATGATGGTAGCAGTTAGCAAAAAGCAGAGAAGCTATTGTACAAGGTAGCAATTTTTCTTCTACCTCATTGTAGTACAGCTGCAAGCACAGCATTATCATAGACTAAATGCCCACAGAGCACACACGAGTATAATGAACACCTAGATTTGTTTGGAAGTATCTGCACACAATTACCAGTTTGAAATGAAATAGAAATTGAATCTACTAGAGAAAAACAATGTAGAATTGTGTACTACTCCAGCCTCTGTGCTTAAATGGTACTAAATACAACCAGTTGCTGTTGAGTCCATTCCACTCATGACGACCCCATGTGTGTCAGAATAGACCTGTGCTCCACAGAATTTTCAATGGCTGATTTTTTCAGAAGTAGATGGCCAGGACTTTCTTCCAAGGCAGACCCCTGGGTGGACTCGAACTATTAACCTCTTGGTTATCAGTGGGTTAACACATTCACCTGCTAATTGTTTGCACTACTTAGGGAAGTTAAGTACTAAATATATACTCCATGGTCTTCTGATGAGGCACTCTTTCAGCTTCCTGCAAACTTGTATTAAGCAGTACTATCAATATTGTGCTTTCCTATCTGTTAAACTGGGCTACTGGGATTACCTGTCCTGTTTTATTGTCTTAAAATGCTTTTCATCTGTCCGTGAGCTAATATAGAATCTATAATTTTGGTATATAAATGGACGTAAGGAAAGTTTCAAACCATGTCTTTGTAACTGAGATATTCTTTTTTGGCTATGGATGGGTACTGAGAGATTATAAATAGTATAAAATGTGCCTTCTGGGGACAAAAATCACCTAATTTATATGGGAATGCTTTCTCACTACTCACCTCCTAAGTACATTTTACTTTCTGCCTCTGCCCTTTTCACTACTGTGTGATAACATGTGAACTGTTTTGAAGCAGCAAAGGCAGAATCTGGAAACATTATGAAACTATGGGCTGAAGGAAGATGACTCTTATGTACCAATAAGCTTCTTAAATAACTTTATTGAGATGGGCACGGGCTGGCTCATTATGAACATCCCACATAGCTTGTGTCTCTTGGTTTCATGAGAGCAGTAATGATGGATTGAATTTGGATGTCTTTAAGTCATCTGGTGACTTCAGGAGCCATTAGAAATAGAAGCCCTGGTATCAGTGAGTGAAACTGATAAAAATGCCTGTCCAGTGGCCGTTTCTGAATGAAGTCCAACATCTTATTTCTGCATAGATAACTGAATAGTCTTTTTTGTGATAACAACAACAAAAAAAAGAACACTGCATTTTCACATATGGAAAAAACTTCACTGATTAAGATCATTCGGAGGCAGCAATCATGATTATTATAAAACCAAAACAATTACATAAAATTTTTTAAAAGTATACTTTAATGACTTTTAAATAAATATAGACGCTTGAATAAGGCTAACAAATTGTTGTCAAGCAAAATTCTTTGATGATGGGACTTAATGAATGGATAATAAGTAGACCAAGCACACCGCTTTCAAAGGAGCACAGCAAGTATTTGCACGTTAATGGCACTTCTGAAGTGCTTGAAATCAGCCGGTCCTAAAAAGTAGACTAAACATTTGCCTAAAATCCTAATTGTGTAATTAATTTAGTTAGACATCATTTGATTTTAAAAACATACATAGTATGAAAGCGAATCTTATACAATTCAAATGAAGTCCTTCACATCTATATTCAATAGTTGCAGATGTCAAAATACAGGGTAAGAATTAGAGGATGACAGTGATTCAGACTGTCATTGATATTTCCAAGTAAGCTGTCTGGAGACAGAGTTTCTAGAGGTAGTTCTCTACCTGAAAAAGATAACTTAAAATTTCAGGCTTTGGGAATCACCATTTCCTTGGAATCTGCATTTTTACATCTTGGCAGTAACAAATTGACAGATGGGGTGCTAGAGAAGAATATGGGTTTGAAAACAGGCAGACACCACCTGAAATACCAGTTCTAAAAATGCCAAGAAGCAACTGGTCTTAAACCAGGTATTTAACTTCCCTAAGCCTCACTTCTCCTCATCTATAAAACGGAAGTAACCATGTAGGGATGACTAAAGAATTAGAAGAGATGATTGTAAAGCTCACAGCACAGTGAGTTGCATGTAGGAGGTACTCAATAAATGGTAGCTAACACGTTTCTCAAATTATTGTTGGTTTTGTGGTTGTGTTCTGGAATGAGAAGCAAAGGAAGTAAACTCTCTGAAATCTGATGTCCCTTCAGCTATGCAGGGCCCTGTCCATTTATAACATGCGATACAAATATGTGCTCTAAACAAGGAAAGAAATTATGTAGCATTTTGTCAAGCCATCCACATGAATAAAAATGGAAATTTTATGCTTTCAAGTCATTAGAACAATCATAGAGAAACTACAAAGTGATCAGACCTGAACAAACTCCAATATGTCACTCAGTCAGATTTCAGAAAATAGCAACAAGAACTAGCTTGTTGTCATCTTTATCTGCTGACCTGATTTACTCAAAAAACTCCCATCATTTGGCTACATGAATGTCAGAAACAGAATTTATTAGCACCAGGGAGAAATGCCATCTTTTTGTATACAAAGTATAATATACTCTCTTGACCAATAAAACACAAACCTGTGATAAATTTATTAGAAAATCATTTTAAATTCAAACTAAAGCCTTCGCACATGCTATTTATCATGAGTTAGTTTATTCTCCCATCATAGCTCTCTGTGTTTAAATCTGATATAATGGCAAATGCTTTCATTAATCCCCACTGGCATCCTCCAATAAAATTTCCAAGGCATCTGAAACACAGAGAGAAGAGCAGTATTTTAGAACTCATCCTCAGGTCTACCCTGGATCATCATTTAGAAATAATGTCAATAAAATAGAACATTTGTGCAGGATAATGGTCACCTGCTGTTAGATTAATGCTGAGCTAAAAAGAGAGAATTCTTTCAAATCAAATAAGGTAAAGTGAAGATGTTTATTTTTGAAACAGAGATCATGTTTCTTCAAGAATGTTCACTCCACCATCCACCCTTCATTTCTTTCTTATAAAGCCCTTGGATGGCTGAACAAAAATGGTCCCTCTTTCAACTTGATCTCTTGGAATTGCCCTGTGCTTGACTCATGGGGGAGTTAACCAAATTTGGTACACCACCAAGAAATATAAGGATGTACCTGATATTTATTTTGTGGGTTGCCCACTGTCTAAATACCCATGATGGCCTTTTTGACGTGTCGGTTTAGGGAGGCTACAGTTCCCAGCCAGGCAATCAAAGATTTATTGAGGTGTTGCTGTGAAGCTGTTTTGTAGATGTGATTAAAGTCCATAACTTGTTGACTTCAAGTAACTAAATAATGTGTGTGGGCCTGATTTAATCAGTTGAAAGGTCTTAAAAGCAGAGCTGATCCTTCTCTGGAGAAGAAAATATTCTGGCTGTTCACAGCAGTTTCAGCCTATCTCATAGTTTTATCTTGCCCTTTTTGACAAGCTGACCAATGGATTTCAAACTTACCTAGCCAGCCCCCACAATTGCATATGCCAACGCCTCACAATAAAATTTTTTAATATATGCATCCTCTACTGGTTCTGCTTCTCTGGTTGAACCCTGACTTGATACAATATCCCTTTTAAAAATCTACATTTAAAAATACAACTTAAGACTCACCCAGTTCTTAGAAATTATTAATTACTTGCCATCTGTTGAATGCTTAAGTCTATTAAATATGGTATTTCTGAAGTCAGTATTATAAAATGCTACTCTAAGTATGGGAAAATATGATCTCATAAAGTCTGATGGGACTGTTTTTATTACTGAACGTCAGGTCGGCTTTGGGAGGGGTAAATCTGATATATACACGTTCTAACTACTGGGTTGTCATACCCATCTGGTTTCCTGAAATATCGAAGTTTGATCTCAACGTCCAGCATTTCATGCTTATTGGTAGCATGAGTAGGTCAGTTAATAAGTGTGGGAGATATAGTTTATAACTGTAAAATAGAAGAAATTCTAAGAAGTTCTTGCCACTGACAAAAGTAGCCTTCTTTTAGGAAACATTAGTCCTGATATTTACAAATCATTCCAATTTTGTAAATTACAGGTGGTCTCTGACTTAGCATTGGGCTCTGTTCCTACAACTCTGTCATAAGTTGGTTCTGATTTAAAGTCAAGTGAATTTTTTTTCTTTTTTTAGTTTTCATTATTATTGCCTTCTATTATCAGTTCCTTTACAAATCTTTGTCTTTGAACATTTGAGAATGATAACAGCAAATTACACGCTGCGGCATTGTATGTAGTACACACTGCTAAGAGAAGGTATATTAAAAAAAAAAAAAGATGGTTGTAAGTACGGTTCATTGTAACTCAAATACATCATAAATCAGGGCCTACTTGTATCTGGTAGGTGCCAGTAGGTAACTGGAATCGTTAAACAATAAACAGTCTTTTTTTTTTTTTTTTTAAATCAATACTAAATTACCCTGGACGATTTTCTTTCATTCTGTTTTCTTCTTGCCTGTAGCAAGACCACATACCCACAGGGATGAGAGTCTGTCATACTGTTCCAAACAAAGTCCATCCGCCCCCTGTGGCCCCATTGTTGAACAGGGGGTCCCTCTAACACCAGAGGTCTATGCCTAGCTGGGTCCTGAAAACAGGTGTTTCCTTCACATGTACAGGTCTCATCCTTCCTTTACAATTTGGCAAATGGCCTTTTTTGGTCTCTCATTTTTTTTTTTAACTTAAATCTTGAGAACTTGGCCTGTTTGAATGTTGCACCTGCAGCTCCTTGAAACTTATCGAGTGTTCAGAACCTTACAGGATTTTGATAAAACTGGAATAGGTGATTTGGGGTTGAAAAAAATAATAAAAGGCAAAACAAGTGGGAAAGAATGTGCCAACTGCCTTCCGACCACAGGAATATTTCTTGCCTGTTGAATGCAAAACACCAACTAAACTCATAAGTGAGGTAGAAGAACTAGAAAATTAGGTTTTTAGATTGTTCCTTTCATCAAAGCTTATTTGTCAGTTTCAAATAAGGTGAATTTTAATTGGTCTTTAGGACCATAAGGAAATTAAAGCATATTTACTTTTAATAATTAAGTTTAATTTCTTCACCTTATAATTCATTGCAGAGGCCAAGGCTTAGGCAACTTCGTTGGAATTCATAGGGTATATATAGAAAGTGAGCTTTTTAAGCTCGTATGTGCCTTGTCGGTGTAGTCGTTAAGAGCTTCAGCTGCTAACCAAATGGATGGCAGTTCAAATCCACCAGGTGCTCCTTGGAAACCCTATGGGGCAGTTCTACTCTGTCCTTTAAGTTCACTATGAGTCGGAATTGACTCAATGGAAGTGGGTGTTTTTTTTTTTTTTTTGGTTATATGCCTTGCCAAGGATTACTGGGTTGCATCTTAAGTAAAAAAAAAGACTTCATTATAAGAATATTCAAGTATATCATGGATCCCAGGTCAAGGCAGATATTAAACCCAGAAGTAGGAGAAGTCAGGAGTCCAGGCAATTCCTGGTTCTACTTGCTCTCTGGCTTGCTCTACATTTCTCCTTTATTCTTCTCTTCTTCAACAGAGCAATATTCCCTCTCTGAGTCACGTGAGCATCACTGCCTTGCATTACATGATCTTTCCATGTTTTGGTCTTTTTGTTATTGTTGTTGAAAATATATACAGAAAAACAGACACCAATTTGACAATTTCTACATGTACAATTCAGTGATATTGATTACATTCTTCAAGTTGTACAACCGTTTGCACCCTCCTTTTCTGAGTCATTCCTCCCCCATTAACATAAACTCACCATCCCAAGCTTTCTATCTAAACTTTTGGGTTGTTGCTGTCAGTTTGATTCCATATAGATAGCTCTTTAAAAGAGCACAGTCCTAAAGACAGACGTTCTTTACTTATTAAGCTAAACTTATTTAGTTTAAAGAAGACTTTACAGGATAGTTTTGTTTTAAGGCTGAAAGATTATCTCAGTGCAATAGTTTCAGGGGTTCCTCCAGCCTCAATGGATCCAGAAAGTCTGGATTCTGTGAGAATTTGAAATTCTATTCTGCATTTTTCCTCCTTTTGATCAGGATTCTGCTGTAGAATCTTTGCATGATCTTTCAGTTTAAAATGCCAACAAAGACGAACTAGGATCTGAGTCCCAGTTTTAAATTTCTTAGTAAGTAAATCATATGATTGGCCCACCTTGGGTCACAGTGTTCTCTAGTTCAGTAAACATTGGCCAGAAAAGGAAGGGTCCTTTAGCCACTGCCCACGTATTAGGAGCCATGACAGTGGATTTTCTAAGAAGAAATCACTAAAAGGATGTGGGAAAGGTAGTTTTCAGAAGATAAAATATATGAGCTGGGTAGGTAGCCCAAGAGGTGCCTACCATAGCACCCTGCCCAATGGGCAAGTACATAGAATCATAATCCTTGAATTTGAGAAACCACATGTTCTGGTTTTTGGAGAAATTCTTAATTTACATGTTTTTTCCAGTGTAATGATAAACAGTACTCACTTCCACCTTCAAAATTGCCCTGGTTTAGGTGATAAACAGATGAAGCAGGTATACACCTTAATCAATCAAATTTCTCCCTATTTCAAGGCATAGTTGTTGACAGAGTTGTTCAAAAGATTGTTGTGTGATGTGATTCCTCCCCATTGCAAATATATTTGAATAAATAACTACATGGAGGGACTGATCTTACAGCAGTGACCTGAGAGTTAGTAAAGCTGCCATAAAGGGTTTGGAGGGAGATGTGAGAAGTACAGAGACAAGGCATTTCAGGGGAAAAATGGACACAGAACAATCAGAATAGTTAACAAAGAAATATGGCTGTGAGGGATCTGTTGACGTCCGGGTTGGCTGCCTTTCTTGAGCCTGGGGCTCACTGCAGAGGGTTTTGGAGGGAGCGAGTAAGCAGCTGGTGAGAAATATGGGCTTGGGGCAACCTTCTTTGAGTGGATAAAAAGATTTCCAATGCATTTTCTTCATCGGGTGCATTTGCTTCTATGGTGAACCATGGTTTCTAGAATGAGATTTTCTTATGAATTCGTAGAAATGGTCAATTTCCCCATTGATCAGGACTCTCAGGAGTCCCCACTAGCATTTTTATTAACTAAAGCATACCTTTTGCAACCAGATGAATTGCTCACATTGAGAAGGTCAACTATCTCTTTAACGTAATACAATCTTTCCCTAAAAAAGTATTGATTAGTCATCAGTAACAATGAAATCACAGTATTTAACAGTATATGTTAACGTGGGTAATCTGGGCAAAATTTACTTTTAATACAAACAAATAAAAATCTTTGATAGGTTCACTGTGAATCCACATTTAGATTTCACCATAGATGTCAAATAAGAGGGATTGTTCAGAATCTCTCTAAGCTGGTTGGCAGTTCTGTCAGACGAGAAGCCAAATCCTAGTAAGGCTTATGCTTAAACCTACTTTGCAAATAGAAATGAACCTTCAATAATTAAAGGTAATGAATACAAGCAATCACTCTGAGAAACAAGCTGCATTCTCAAGTAGGCTTAGACAAGAGACCCCGTGGGAACATTAGGATCAGAATTGGACTCTGGGAAGGCAAGCAGGAAATGGTCCTGTGTCTCTGTCCTTCTAAAAAACAAGTTTATGCAACCACTTCCTTTCTCTTCTCCCTGCACTTTTACTCCTCCTTTCTATGGCTTCTTTAGCCCTCTGGGGAGAAAACAAGGGGATGGGGGGGTGGGGGGGGCATACATCCATAGTCAGAAGCTATACAGCAGAGAATTTTGTACAATGTATGTATGTCTGAAACTGCTAGGGTAGGAATATATCATCCTTGGGGAGAATTCTCAGTGTTAATCAGGACTCTGGACTCTAAGTGACATCAACCCAAATTATACACGGTTACACAAAAAGAAATATATATTCGAAACTTATATATAAATCAGAGATATCTTGTGTAACAGCAGAATAAACTGAAATTCAGGATTGAAATGCTAAAAAAAAAAAAAAAGCTCTCAATTTTTGCTTCTCTCTACAGGTTTTTCTTTTCTACAGGTCAGCCTTATGCTCCTTGTTGCAGACTGGCTTCCTTCATGTCCTCGAGAGCATGGTGGCTGACCATTCCCATATTTGTCTTCCCATGGCCCTTCACTAGAGAGGGGCTCATTCACATTCTGTCCAAATCTCTAAGCTCAAATATTCTAGAGGTCAGCTATGACTGATCATATTTGTATCAGGGGCTTATCTTTGCATCATCATTTATAGCCTTATGGGGAGGTGTAAGAACACGGTAGCCACCATTTTTTCCACCATGGTTGGATTAGAGGCAGAGGGTAAGGCCAAAACCCATTGCCATCGAGTTGATTCTGACTCATAGCAACCCTACAGGACAGAGTAGAACTGCCCCGTAGGGTTTCCTAGGCTGTAATCTTTATGGAAGCAGTCCTGCCGCATCTTTCTCCCACGGAGCCACTGGTGGGCTCCAACCATCGACCTTTAGGTTAGCAGCTG
Organism: Elephas maximus indicus; assembly: GCF_024166365.1. Lineage (NCBI taxonomy): Eukaryota > Metazoa > Chordata > Mammalia > Proboscidea > Elephantidae > Elephas > Elephas maximus. The sequence continues at coordinate 62,261,562 of NC_064829.1, forward strand.
ACACTTAACTGCTGCACCACCAGGGCTCCTTAGAGGGTAAGAAGGAGTATTTTCCCAAAATATACTCTGCTGGTCTCAGAAAAAGGCAGAGGTGATAAGCAGACAAAATTATGAGTCCTTCTAGTGTATCACATGAAAATTAATCTTGGAATACAAATAAGAGTTGAAAAATGGAGAGACAGAGAAAAAGAAAAAAAGATCATTAACTCCTGAGTTAAATGTGTGATGAAGCCTGTGTATTCAGTCACTATGGCTGTTTGTAGAACCATTCTCTTTGTGGGCCACAACCGTTGCAACAACAAACTAGAGACAAGCATCCCTGGAGTCAGCAAGATGGAAGAATTCATTCACTCAGCTATTCTCCAAGTCATGGACAATGCCAAATACTTCAGGCACCACCCAGCACACACTCTTCTCTGACTGTTGCTATTACAATCCTTCTCCTGAGCAAATGAAAACAGATATATCTTTAAACTAAACATCACAAGGAGAAATGTAATTCAGGCATAAATTATTTTCAAATATAAAAATTGATACTAGCATATAGTGAGTAGCAATACTTGGTATACAAGGTGGGTGGTCACCATTTATGATTCCATGTTCACCTAGGTATTCAACAGTCCTGACCAGCCATTTGAAGGTTCCAGAAAAAAATTATCAAGTTTATCTTAAAGTTCTCTCTCCCCTTCCTTTCTTCAAGACATACATACACACACACACACATATACACAATGTTACCTCCCCCCAGGCAAACCTGAATGTTTTGAATTGCTAATCATGGAGTTTTAAGCACAATGGGTGTTGTATTATCAGTTCTTTTCAAGTACTGAAGGATGGCCTTGTTAAGGAGGGATTCTTCAAAGGTTAAAAGAAGGAATCCTTTTTAAGAAGCCCAGAGGAATTCCAGGCTTCAAAGCCATATTTTCACTCGGTATATAGTTTGTTTTTTTTTTTTATAATATATATATAACATGAACAGAAACTTAAAATCGTAAGACACTAGGAGATAATGGGGATTTCTAATTTACTGTAAAGCCAAAAGGCCTAGGCCATTTCTATGGTATTACACTGCAGTTAATAAGGTGAAACAAAAGATCACTTACTTTGTGAATTTCTGAGGCATGGGCCCAGGTTAGCTAAGTCCCCTGCTTAACCATAACTTAGATTTTTCAGGAGCCCCTGCTGAGAGCTCAGGTAATAAGCATTATGACATAAATATTCATTTTTAGATCCATAAAGAGATAGTCCTGATTATGTTCATTATTCATTTTGCTCCTAGGCTACCCCAGAACACATTTCCAGGCTAGGTACTCTTGATACAAAAATATCCGTTGCACATCCACAGATACACACACACAACAGACAGCAATCCAGATGTCTACATGTCATCTGGTTATAAGGTAACATCTGTCTGTTCCAGCCTTTTAGATTTCCTTTGGACCCTTGGGATCATAAAGATATACTGTCAGCATCAGGATTCGACTTAGGTGTTCTTTTACATCTCTTATATAAAGAAAGCAGGGAGAAATAACTATATATATATCTGCTTCCCTTTTCTCAAAATCACAGAGGTTCCTCTCTCAATGTCTGGTAAAATTGTCTGTATCCCCTTCCACTAGTACACTTGTCTAATAATGGTTGCAATTATGGCAGAAATCCACCAGATGGCAAAATGGTATGAATTTAGATAATAAATGAGTCTTCCTTCCTTTAAGGGCTTCCTTTTGCCATTAAAAAATAAACAAAACACTAATCTCCAAATTTATATGGAAAGGAAAGAAGCTCCTAATAGCTAAAGCATTATTGAAGATGAACAAAGTAGGAGGCCTCATATTTCTCAATCTCAGAACTTACTATACAGCTATTATAATCAAAACAGCATGGTACTGGTACAATGACAGACACATAGACTAATGGAACAGAATTGAGAACCCAGAAGTAAATCAATCCAGCTATGGTCAACTGATCTTCAACAAAGGGTTGAAGTCTGTTCAATAGGAAAAAGATAGTGTCTTTATCAAATGTCACTGGTAAAACTGGATATTCATTTGCAGAAAAATGAAACAGGATCCATACCTCACATCATACACAAAAACTAACTCAAAATGGATCAAAGACCTAAATGTTAAACCTAAAATTATAAAGTTTCTGAAAGATAACATAGAAACAAAGCTAGGGGTTCTAATTCATGGCACAAATGCACTATTAAACATAAGTAAAAATGCATAAACAACAGAAGATAAACTAGATAGCTGAGATCTCCTAAAAAGTAAACACTTAAGCTCATCGAAAGACTTTACCCAAAATGTAAAAGAAGAACCAATAGACTGGAAAAAAAATTTTGGCAATGACACATCTGACAAGGGTCTAATCTCTAAAATATATATAGAAAACATTAATGCCTCAACAACAAAAAGACAAATAATAAAAAAAAACAAAAAGACAAATAATCAAAAAATGGGCAAAGCACATGAACAGACATTTCATCAGAAAGGACATTCAGGCAGCTAACAAACACATGAAGAGCTGCTCATGATCATTAGCCATTGTTGTTGTTGTTAGGTGCTGTCGAGTCAGTTCTGACTCATAGCAACCCTATGCACAACAGAACAAAATACTGCCCAGTCCTATGCCATCCTCACAATTGTTATGCTTGAGCCTATTGTGCAGCCACTGTGTCAATCCACCTCATTGAGGGTCTTCCTCTTTTCCGCTGACCCTGTACTTTGCAAAGCATGATGTCCTTCTCCAGGGACTGATACTCCTGACAACATGTCCAAAGTATGTAAGACACAGTCTCGCCATCCTTGCCTCTAAGGAGCATTCTGGTTGTACTTCTTCCAAGACAGATTTCTTCATTCTTTTGGAAGTCCATGGTATATTCAGTATTCTTCACCAACACCACAATTCAAAGGGGTCAATTCTTTGTTCTTCCTTATTCATTGTCCAGCTTTCACACGCATCTGATACAATTGAAAATACCATGGCTTGGGTCAGGCACACTTCATTAGCCATTAGAGAGAAGTAAATTGTAAAATGGAACTGATAAGAAAAAACAAAACAAAACAGAAAACAATAAATGCTGGCAAGGTTGTGGGGAGATTGAAACTCTTATACATTGCTGGTGAGATTGTAAAATAGTACAATCACTGTGGAAAATGGTGTGGCACTTTCTCAAAAAGCTAGAAGTAGAAATACTTGTGATTCAGCTATCACACTCTCTATATCCTAGAGATATGAGAGCACTGACACAAATAGACCTACATACACCTATGTTCATTGCAGCATTATTTACAATAGCAAAAAGATGGAAACAGCTTAAGGTGGATAAACGAAATGTGGCACATACATACATACAATGGAATACTGATAAATGATAATGATGAGTCCATGAAACAGCTTATAACGTGAACCTGGGGGACATTTTACTGAGTGAAATAAGTCAATCACAAATGGACAAATATTATATGATATCACTTTTATAAAAAATCAAGAACAGGTTTTCACACAGAAAGCAATGTTCTTCGATGGTTATCAGGGATCAAGGGGGAAGGAGGGAGAATAATTCACTATTAATAGACACATGTTAATTCATGTGAAGGGAAAGGCAAAAGACAACATGGGAGAAGTCAGTACAATGTGACAAATGTAAATGAAGACACTGAGAGGTATATAAGAATAAAGGACAACTACTGTAAATTTTTTTAAATGGTATAACATACAACTCCACAACAACAGTAAAAACAACCAAAAAAATTGTGAGCCTATACATAGGTAGATATGTATGCTTTATAGGTGTGGGAGGGTGCATGGAAGTACATGTATGAGCAAATATAGACATAGTTGTGGGCATTTGTGTATCCATATTTGTATGTGATAGGTATATATTCATATATATATATATTTAAGAAAGGACATGGGGCACAGCTATGGAAATTTCCTAGACATATCTAAACATCTTGTGGAACTGAGTTACTGGGTTTTAAGGCTCAGGACCATAGTCTGGGAACGTTGAGGTCCACTGGCATAGTTCATGAAGTTAATGTTCTACATCCTTGCTTGATGGGTAGCATCTGCAGTCTTAAAAGCTTGCTAGCAGCCATGTAAGATACAACTATTGGTCTCCCACCATCTGGAGCAAAGGAGAATGAAGGAAACCAAAGATTCAAAGAAACAGTCCTCAGGACTAACGGCCCACAAAAGCCACAGCCTCCTCTAGCCTGAGATCAGAAGAACAAGATGGTGTGTGGCTATCCCTACTGACTAGTCTAACCATAGACCAGAAGATTCCTGAGATAAAAATATAGAACAAAACTCAAATTCATAAAAAAGGCCAGACTTACTGGACTGATAGAGATGGGAGAAATCCCCGAGATGATTGCCCTTAAGACACCCTTTTAATCTGGAACTGAAGCCACTCCTGGAGGTCACCTTTCAGCCAAACAATAGACTGGCCTATAAAATAAATAATAACACCCACGAAAAGATGTGCTTAAAACAATCAATCGTACAAGACTAAACAGGCAATATTCGACCAAAAGCAAAGATAAGGAGGGCAGGAAAACTGGACAGATGGAAATGGGAAGGCAAGGTGGAAATGGAGAGAGTGCTGACACATTGCAGGGATAACAACCAACGTCACAGAACAATTTGTGTATCAACTGTCGAATGGGAAACTAATTTGCTGTGTAAACTTTCACCTAAAACACAATAAAATGTTCAAAAATTTTTTTAAAGATGGCCTCAGTGGGAGGGAATTTAAGATGGTGGCTAGCCTATGTAATTGTCTAACTTTGGCTTTAAACCATTGCAGGAATGACTTTTAAGGGCTCTCAAGCAAGGCTCTGTTGGAGTAGCATAAACCAGAGTTTGAACCGTTCTTTAATACAAAATGATTGGAGAAGATACGGTGATGGCATCCACAACGATAGCACATACTTGAGAGAGTGAAAGACTCAAAAGGGTGGCAAATAAGACATATAAACCTCCAGTCACTGGAATAGCGTTATTTAAAATCTCTAGAAAAGATGGTTCCTCAAAATCCCATTTCAATGTTAAATCATTCTCTCATCTGGGCACCTGTCTTCATAGCTAATTTAAATCCCTCTATTTGTAGTGTCCTAATTTTTTTTTTTTTTTTTTTTTCACTGAGTCGCTATGAGTCGGAATTGACTCCACAGCACTGGGTTTTGGGTTTTTTATTTGCAATTTAGCAAACCCTGGTGGCGTAGTGGTTAAGCGCTACGGTTGCTAACCAAAGGATTGGCAGTTAGAATCGCCAGGTGCTCCTTGGAAACTCTATGGGGCAGTTCTACTCTGTCCTATAGGGTCTCTGTGAGTCAGAATCGGCTTGACAGCGCTGGGTTTGGTTTTGGTTTTGATTATTTGTAGTTTAAGCCTATATTCTTTCCCCCCAGTTCTCTGGAGCATTGAAAAAGAAATATCTTTAAAAATTATTCACAAGGATGCTGGTGAATAATTTGCTATTATTTTCTTGTCAATTCTATGGGGTTTTTGCTTTCCTCTCCTTTTGTGTTCTCTTTTGGGTTATGCTTTTGTTTTATTCCAGTTTTACCCACTCTATTAGTTGTATAGTTTCATGTGTGTGTGTTTACTATCCCTTTTGGTGTTTACATTTTTACAAATGCAATTTTCACACTTTTCCTACTTAGCAAATAATGCAGGAGTGTTAGAATATTTAACTCCAAATGCCCACCCTGAATTATATGCTTTTGTTATACTGTATTTTAAATCTATACATATTCTAAACCAATAAAATATTGTAACTATGATTTTATATCAGTGTTCATTGACCGTTAGTACTTTTTTGCTTTTTCTACTTTCACTTGTCTTCTTTTATAAGTTTTAAACTCGGAATTTTCTTTTGAACATGTGTGCTGGTAAAATAATCTTTCATTTTTTTGTTTTCCCTAATTTCATCTTCAGTTTAGAAGAAGGGTCAAGAAACATTTCTCTGTAAGTGGTCAGAGAGTCAATGGTTTTGGCTTTTCAGGCCATAAAATCTCTGGTGAATTACTCAACTCCACCTCTGTAGTGCAAAAATTCCCATAGATAGTAAGCAAATGAATAAACACAGCTGTTTGTTCCAAAACCTTTGTTTACAGAAACAGACAGTGAGATGGATTTTCCTTGAGGCTCAGAATTTGCTGGCCCTTTTTTTTTTGTTGTTGTTAGAAAAATGTATTTACTGGATATAGCATTCTAGGTTGGGATAATATATTTAGAGCACGTTGAAAACATTGTTCTGTTGTCTTCAAACTTCCATTGTTTCTATTAAGAATTAGATGTTGTTCTTATTTCTTGAAGATAATCTTTTATTTTTTTCCTCTAGCTATATTAGTCACCATCACCCTCCTCCATTGGATTTAAACAATTTTACTATGATGTGCCTAGGTATTTATCCTGTTTTGTTTTATTTTTCTGTTTTTTTTTTTTTAATTTATTTAGATTTTAGTGATTCTTCAATCTGTGGTTTAAATTTAATTTTCAGTTTTGAAACAATTTTAACCATTATTGCTGCAAATATCATGTTTGCTAATCCCTTTCCTTTTTCTTCTGGGATTCCAGTATGTTAGACCTTTCTACTACATCATATGTCTCATATGCTCTTTCTCTGTTGTCCATCACTTGTCTATCTGAGCTTTATTCAAGTCTTCAGCTGTATCTGTTCTATTGTTAAAGCTATTCATTGAATTCTTAATTTTTGTTATATATTTTTTACTTCTAAAATTCTTTTTTTAATAATTTCTTATTCTCACCCCAAAATCCTTAATTTTATATTTTATTGTCTTGAACATATTTATTGGACATATTTTAATAAAATTATTTTCTGATACTCCATTTTCTTGTCTGCTGTGGGTTTGTTTCTATTATCAGTTTTATCTCCTGGTTTTGCATCATTTGAACTTGTCTCTACATATATCCTGCTGTATTTTATTTAGTTCAGAACATTTTATATCTTAAAAAAAAAGCATTAATTTGATGGGATAGATGATCATATTATCATTTTTGTAGAATTTGTTTGTTCTTGGCAGGTGGCTAGGCTAGTGATATCAGCAATGCAGGATGGCTTTAATCCAATCTGCATGGAGATGATTCTAGGCTTTAGTCCATTTGAGCACAAGTCCATTTCTAGAATGCCATTATTTTAGATTATAACATTTTGGAGTCCCAACACCCCCCCCAAAAAAATTTTTTTTTTTAAAGCCTCACAAATTTATCGGACTCTTTCTCGTTGGACCTTCAGCTCTAAACTTTGTTCCCCTAGCACTATGAGTGTATTGGAAGCTTTCCTTATCTTCTCAGCCACTTCTTTTATAATTCACAGATGATTCTACAACAGTCATCAGCAAACTTGGCCGGTGGGTTAAATCTGATTTTGTAGATAAAATTGTATTGGGTCATAGCCATGTTTATTTATTTACTTGTTGTCTATGGCTATTTTAACACTTCAGTGGCAACTGATTAGTTTTAAGAGTGATTATATGGCTCACTAAGTCTATAAAATTTACTACCTGACCATTTACTAAAAAAAAATATACATATATATAGCCAACTTCTGCTCTAAAAGAAACAGACCCAAAAGCCCTGACTACTTGCCGAAGTTTGACCTTGGCTCCATAATCTCCCATTATCTTAATGGTCTCTGATACTTTCAAATATAATTTTTTAAAAACTTTTGTCTTCCTTTTGTAGTTGTTCTTACTGACCCATTCCAAAATGATTAATTCACCATTATTAGAAATAGAACACCTGCGAGTCTATGTTTAAATAAATTTTTTTTTTTTTTTTATGTTTAAGATGTGTTAAAAACCTGAATGGAAACTCCATGTATGTGAATATGGAAGGGGGGCTGGCTGACTGATAAACTTCACAGTAAAATTATCTCACTGGGCTCTTTTATTAGTGAAACCCCAAATTGTCAGTGTTTGGAGATGTTTTCATTTGACTTTATTAGTTTTTCCAGAGAGTCAGTACTGAAAAGACAGCACGGAAAAGATGGCATGATTTTTAAAATAGCACAGCAATGTCAATCAAACTCATAGACACAGAACCTCATAAAAGGTTTAGGGAAACACAATAAGGAAGAAAACAAAAAATAAAAGGTTCCCCCCTCCATAATCTCTCTGGGGAAACCCTGGTGGTGTAGTGGTTAAGTGGTACAACTGCTAACTGAAAAGGTCAGCAGTTCAAATCTACCAGGTGCTCCTTGGAAACCCTATGGGGCAGTGCTACTCTGTCCTATAGGGTGGCTATGAGTCAAAATCGACTTGACAGCAATTTTTTTGTTTAATCTCTCTGGTAGTGGTAATGAAGGTACCATATGGGTGACCACCCCTGCCCCCATATTAGGCATCAATGTCTTTGCACAGATATTTGTGCCCTCAGCCTTGGGCATTATCAGCCTCCATATAGACATTATGAGCAACAAGAGTAACAGCCTGAATTTGATGGACTCAAATTTCCCTTGCTACTTTTTAGCATGGGCAATTATCAGAGATAAAGCAATCTGAAACAAAGCGGAAAATATCAGATACCACAGACTAAATCTGGAAACTAATTATTGGTGCATGATTCAAAAATTGTAGACTACTCCTAGAATATTCTCTGGAAGGAATTTAAGGTATATTGTGGTTCTCAAAGCATGATAAATAAATGGAGCAGGTGAATATGGACTTAATATCTCATTCTTAACCTTTTGGCTAATATTTCTTGAGAAAAAAAATGTGTTACATGCATTATCTCAGTTTCTGTTTACCATCGCACTTTGAGGTAGATATTTTCACTCCCATATTCACTTGAAAGAAAAAAAAATAAGTCTCAAACAGGATAAGAGCCTTGTAGAATGGAACATAACTATTAAGTCCTAGAGGTCTCTGGGTGGTGCACACAGTTTGGGCTCAGCAGCTAAACTCTTGAAATGTTAGCAGTTCAAATCTACCCAGTGGTGCAGTGAAAGAAAGTACTAGCAATCAGCTTCCGTAAGAAAACCCTAGGGAACACAGTTCTACTCTGTAAGACATGGGGTTGTCATGAGTTGAAATCAACTTAATGGCAATGGATTTTATTTGTTTTAATATACAATTCATCCACTGACAGCTCCAGGGTCTAAACACAGGATCGCCGTCATGTGAAACCCAGGATCAACCCCATCAAGTAGAGCTCTGAAGTAAAGCTGGCCGTTGGCATATCCTTTCTGCTGGCCTGGACTTTGATTTCCTTTTTTCTTAACTTATTTAAATCCTACCTATCTTCAATTGCTTATCTAAAGTAAGGCCTTCTCTTAAGGCTTTCTCAAGTACTAGGTAACAAAATTAATATTTTAGTCCTTCGGAGAAAGCATCTTTCATGTTTCCAGGTACATTAATAATTTGATCTTCACAACAATCCTTTAAAATTGGAAGCAAGGAATTCCTAACAACATTTTACGTATTAAGAAAGTGAGCCTTAGAGAACTTCTAGGACTTGTCCAGGATGGCATGATTTAGAGAAATAGTTTTCAAATTTCAGTGTGTCTCAGATTTCCCCAGGAAAAAAAAAAAGTTGTTGTCGAGTCGGTTCTGACTCATGGCAACTTCATGTACTGTAGAGTTGAACTATGTTGCATAGGGTTTTCAATAGCTGATTTTTTGAAGCTGATTGCCAGGCCTTTCTTCCAAGGCACTTCTAGAGGGTTCAAACCACCAACTTTTTGGGTAGTAGTCCAAGCACTTAACACTTTGAGCCACCTAGAAGGCTTGTTAAAACACATATTATTGGCAGAGCTAAATAGCTTTATAACACTTGCCAGGGCAGAGGCCAAGACGCTGAGGGGTCAAGGGCAGAGTGCTAGAGAGAGGCCTGCCTTCAGGCATGGCTGAGGAGAAGCTGTCTTGACTAGAGAATTGTAGCCTGAGTCATTCCTGATCCTGAGTTGTAACCTGCTACTTCCCTAATAAACCCTGTTATATTTCTGTTATAGCAGCACTTGATAACTAAGCTCCTAGACCAGAAAGAGAATGATGATAAGGACCTTCCTCCAGAGCCCACAGTGACAGAAAATCTTCTCCTGGAGCTGATGCCCTGAATTCAGACTTCTAGCCTACTAGACTGAGCGAATAAACTTCTATTTGTTGAAGCTATCCATTTGTAGTATTTCTGTTATAGCACCACTAGATAACTAACACAAACCCCATAACTGTCAGTATGGTCTGTGACTTCTGTGTGACCATTGCAATGAATTATTGAACCCAGCAGAGTAGAGAGTGCCATGGGAGGGATAGCTGGTGTCAAAACTGGTAAAAAAGGAAAAAAAAAATGTTGAAGGGTGGAGGTATGTTTGACCTCCACCTCATAGGAATCAGCTTTGGGCTAATGATGATCTTGATTCTCTCTCCTCTTCCTGGTGTCAAAAGAAGAGGTGTGGCACCACCACGCCATTTTTATAGGCGTTTACAAAATTTTGTATTTTCACATTTGTGTAGATGAACTCATCAAGTTATCTGTTTGTCATCTTGGAAAGCACATGAATTGTTTCTTTAGAAGATGCACAGATGAGTTTTAGTGGCAAGAAAGAACATTAACTAAAAATCTCTAAGATAGATGGTATCTTGGGCTGGGAGAAGCAAACCTGTGAAGCATCTATATATTTAGAGAGAAAGAGAGATTTAGCTCAAGTAAATGGCTCACGTGACTGCAGAGGCTGGCAAGTCCCAAGTCCATGAGTCAGGCATCCAACTGGAGGTTTCTCCTGACTCACGTAGCTGCACTGGCTGACAAACCTAATATTAACAGGACAGATGGAAGGCTGCTGGCTCACAGGCTGTAGAAGTTAACAAATCCAAGATCAGGAGGCAATGCAGCAGACACCTGGCTATAGTCCCAAGAACCAGAGATCAGAAGATAACAAGCCAGATATAGGATCCATAGCAAGCAAGATTTGCCAGAATGTCCATATACATATTGGAAGCAGGCCATAACCCTGAGGAAACTCCCCATAAAACTGACTGGCTAATCACATCAAATCACATCATGTAAGATGACCACATCATTACATAACTGCCAAATTACATCATTACATGGCTGCCAAATGACTGAGAAATATGGCACAGCCAAGTTGACACACAACCTCAACCATCACCATCCACACCTTGTCAACTTGTCACCTGTACACATCTCCTGAAACCATACTAAATCTCTAAAGACAATTACAAAGTCATACTTGCACTAATATGATACAACTAACATGTGTACAACCAAAACTGTGCTAGCCTTGTTTACATCTTGTATTTTACAAGTGAAGAAAACAAAAATATTTGATGCACACATACAAAGAAGAAATACTCATAATAATTACAGTCCTCATGTTTGTAACTGGTCACATGGTCATAACGGGTATTTAGAACTACCTTCTACCACTCATTCCATATTCCCTTTATGCTCAGCAAGCACCTCAGCTGGTCATGCATGGTTCTTTGCCTGGTGGTGTGATCTAACCTTTCATTCCTGAAGTGTCTGAGCCATTAGTAGTCATGCTGGAATTGGGTTACTGTAGTTTTCCACTGACTATAATCACAGGGCATGGTAGTACTAAGAGATGCCATAAGGAATCTCTTATATTCCAGGCATACTCTTTTTTACTCCCATTACGCAGCATCGAAGGAGACTTGGTGGTACAGTGGTTAAAGTGATTGACTGCTAACTGAAAGGTTAGTGGTTCAAAACCACCATCAGCTCCACAGTAGAAAGATGTGGCAGTCTACTTCCTTAGAGATCTACAGCCTTGGAAACCCTGTAGGGTCACTATAAGTCACAACCAACTTGACAGCTGATGGCAATGGGTTTTGGGTTTGGTATGTAACATCAACCCGATTTCCCTTTGGTAGTTACAGTCAATCACACCAGCCAATATGATAACTCCCTTCTTTGACTGTTGATCCACAGACATGGGAAGCCCAAAGTGGTTGTGCGGCATTCTAAACGTCCAGTTCAATGGAATCAGTGTTGTGTCTCAGGTGAGAATATTCCTCCCTTTGGAATTAAGACCTCTAGACTTACAGAGCATGGGTCACAGGGACACGAAGCAAAAAATTTGCAAATGAGTCAGTGACGGTACTCTCATTTTCTCCACCCCTTGATTCCTGAACCTGTGAATTCTGGTTATGGGAGAAACAGCACAATATAGCAGATGCTGGTTGAGAACATATAAAGCCTCCTGGAGAACATTGCCCCAGCCCTGAAAAGTATTACCATCTAGCTGGCACCATAATTGTGTCTTTAGGAGGCCATTCCATGATTCTCTCAGGCCAGCTGCTTCAGCATGATGTAGAACAAGGTAAGACCAGTGAATTTCATGAGCACAGGCCCATTGCCACATTTCATTTGCTGTGAAGTATGTTCCTTGAACCAAGGCAATGCTGTGTGGGTTATCATGATGATGAATAAGACATACTGTGAGTCCATGAATGGTAGTTTTGGCAGAAGCATTGTGTGCAGGGAAGGCAAATACATATCCGAGTGTCTATCCAAGTAAAAACAAAACATTGGCCTTTTGGAATGTCGGATGTGATCCAGTGTTATCAACCTGCAACCAGGTTACTGGCTGATCACCTTGAGGAATAGTGCCATATCGGGGACTCACTGCTGGCCTCTGCTGCTGACAGATTAGGCACTTAGCCAAGGTTGGAGCCAAGTCAGCCTTGGTGAGTGGAAGTCCATGTTGCTGAGCCCATGCATAACCTCCATCACTGCCAACATGGCCACTTTGTGCATGAACCCATTGGGCAATGAGACAAGAGGCTGGGGAAAAGGATGACTGGTTTCTATAGAACACATCATCCTACCACTTGATTGTTAAAATCCTCGTCTGCAAAAGTCACTCTTTTGTGAACATTCACATGAGACACAAATATCTTCACTTCTCTGGCCATTGAGAGAGGTCTCTCCACGTATCTCTTCTCCATACCACCTTATCACCAATTTTCTAATCATGTTCCTTCCATGCTCCTGACCATCCAGCCAAACCATTGGCCACAGCCCATGAATCAGTACACGTTCGCACATCTGGCCATGTCTCCTTCCAAGCAAACTGAACAAACGGGTACACTGCTTCAAGTTCTGCCCATTGGGAGGACTTCTCTTCACCACTGTCCTTCAGGGAGGTCCCAGAAAGGTCTGCAGTGCTGCCGCTTTCCACTTTCAAGTAGTGTCTACATATAGCCCAAAACCATCTGTAAACCAAGCACGAGTTTTCTCTTCCTCAGGCAACTGATCATAAGGAACTCCCCATAAGGCCATAGGCTCAGGCTGGGAGACGGCAGGTAATGTGACAGGAGTGGGGACCAGGGGCATTTGAGCCACTTCCTCATGTAACTTACTACTGCCTTCAGGTCCTGCTCAAGTCTGCTCTCATATATACCACTTCCATTTCATGATGGAGTACTGCTGTGCACGTCCAACATTATGACTCAGTGGGTCAGACAACACCTAGTTCATGATGGGCAGCTCAGACTACTTGGTGACTTGGTCACCCATGGTTAAATGTTCAATTTCTACTACAGTCAAGTAACAAGCCAAAAGCTGTTCCTCAAAAGGACAGTAGTTATCTGCAGAGGATGGCCGGGCTTTGCTCCAAAATCCTGAGCCTGCCCTGTGATTCATCAATACGGGCTTGCCAAAGACTCTAAAACAGCATCTCTATCTGCAACGGACACTTCAAGCACCATTGGATCAGCCAGGTCATATGGCCTAAGAGGCAGAGTGGCTTGCATGGCAGCCTGAACCTGAAGCAGAGCCTTCTCTTGTTCTGGGCCCCTCTCAAAACTAGCAACTTTTCAAGTCACTTGATAAACAGCAACTTTTCAAGTCACTTGATAAACAGCTTGGAATAGCATGCCCAAATGAGGGATATGTTGCCTCCAAAATCCAAAGAGGTCCACCAGGTATTGTGCCTCCTTTTTGGTTGTAAGATTGGCCAGATTTAACAACTTATCCTTCACTTAAAAGGAATATCTCGACATGTCCCAGACCACTGGACCCCTAGAAATTTCACAGAGATGGAAGGCACCTAAATTTTGTGGGATTATTTTCCCACCACCTAGCATGTAAATGTTTTACCAGTAAGTCCAGAGTATTGACATTTCTTCCTTACTAGGTCCAATCAGTATAATGTCATCTATGTAATGGACCAGTGCGACATCTTGTGAAAGGGAAAGACGACCAAGGTCCCTGCAGACTAAGTTACAACATAGGGCTGGAGAGTTGATACACCCCTGAGGTAGGACAGTGAAGATGTATTGCTCACACTGCCAGCTGAAGGCAAACTGCTCCTGGTATTCACTTGAAGCGAATTGAAAAAGAGACATTGGCCAGATCAATAGCTGCATACCAGATACCAGGAGATGTATTAATTTGTTCAAGCAACGAAACCAAATCTGGAAAGCAGCTGCAATTGTAGTCACCACCTGGTTACATTTACGATAACCCATTGTCATTCTCCAAGATCCATCTGTTTTTTGCACAGATGAGTTAAATGGGGATGTGGTGGGAATCACCACCCCTGCATCCTTCAAGTCCTTGATGGTGGCAGTAATTTCTGAAATCCCTCTTGGAGTGAAATATTACTTTTGGTTTACTATTTTCCTAGGTAGAGGTAGTTCTACTGGCTTCCATTTGGCTTTTACTACCACCATAGCCCTTACTCCAGTTGTCAGTGATCCATTATGGGGGGGGGTCTCTGCCAATTGCTGAGTATGTCTATTCCAATTATGTATTCTGGAACTGAGGAAATCACTATAGGATGAATTCAGGGGCCCACTGGACCCATTGTGAGAGGAACCTGAGCTAAGACTCCGTTAATAACATGGCCTCCATAAGCCCCCTCTTTGATTCGTGGGCCACATTGATGTTTTGGGTCTCCTGGAATTAGTTTCAGTTCAGAGCCAGTATCCAGTAATCCCTGAAAAGGCTGATTATTTCCTTTTGTCCAATGAACAATCACTCTTGTAACAGGGTTCCCTTTGCAGAAAGTTGGGAGAAAGATTAACAGTGTAAATTTTTGGCAGTATATTGGATTGGGGTCCTTCCTCAAGGGGACCTGGGCTCCACTTCATTCAAAGGGTTGTGGGTCTTTAAACTGGCTCAGGTCTGGGAATTTAAAATTGGTCATACTTGAGAACCAATTTAGAAATCTCATCCTTATGACCTGTGTCTCTAGAACCATTCTCAGTACCAAATGTCTTAGGCTGGGTTCTCTAGAGAAGCAAAACCAGTGAAGCATGTATATATAGGAGTGAGAGACTGAGAGATTTATCTCAAGGATATGGCTCAAGCAACTGTAAAGGCTAGCAAGTCCCAAGTCCTTAGGTCAGGTGTCAGGCTAGAGGCCTCTCCTGATTCATGTAGCTGTAAGGGCTGACAAACACCAGATCAACAGATCAGACAGCAGGCCACTGGCTCATGGGCTGCAGAAGGTGATGAATCCAAGTTCAGCAACAAATACAGCAGACAGCTGGCTATAGTCCCAAGAACCAGAGGTTAGATGATGACAGCCTATATGCAAGACCCAGAGCAGGCAAGCAAGCTTTGCCAGAATATCTATATATTAGATGCAGGCCACAACCCCGAGGAAACTGCCCTCACAACTGATTGGCTGTTCACATCAGATCACATCATAGAGGATAACTACATCATTATATAACTGCCAAAGTACATCATTATGTAACTGTCAAACTAGACCATTACATAAATGCCAAACTACATCATTGCATAACTGTTAAACCACTGAGAATCATGACCCAGTCAAGTTGACATACAACCTTAACAATTACAGATTGGGAATGTGGAAATAAACAACAACCACCCAAATGAGAGCTAACAGAGACTATTTTTTCAGAGCTTGCTATAGCAAGGGAGTCAGGCATCATCACCTGTATTTGCTAGAGACTTAAAGGCAGGCAGGATAGTGGAAAAAAAGGTTTTATAACAAAAATTATATTAAGCCAATTATATAAATTGATTTGAAGTTTATTTAATATAATATTTGTAAATCAGGCAACACTTCTGACTAGAGATTCAGTGTTCCAAAGGTGAGAGAATGTCCAGAGACTCTTATAGCCCACCTTATCAACATTGTCATGGAAACAGTGCCAGAAGAGTGTTTTCATAATAAGAATTTTACCCTAAAATATAGCTTCTAGTCTGACGTTGGAGTGTCTGTTTTTCAAAACTGACTGCACATAGATAATTTTTTAGAAGAGCAAAATATCCAAGGCAAAAGTTTTTACTAATTAGCAAGACTATTTATTGTTTGACTTCAAGGCAACTTTTAGGAGGTCAGTTTGCTCAAGGCTCGAGGTTCAAAAAATCATCTCAGGACAATGGCCTAGTTTGGTTACCCCCAACTCCCTCCTCCATGGAACCCAGAAATCTGGATTCCATGAAAATTAGAAACTGTTTCTCACAGGGAACCTTTCAGGTGTGTTCTAATTGAAGAATGTTGGCATAAGGAAGCTGGCAGTAGGCTATCTAGAAGTGGGGAGCATATTTAGCTTTATCTGGTTGTTCCTAAGTTGGAAGTGGGAACACAAAATAGGTAAGCAGGCCGTCATTGATTATGTCCTGACTGCTCCTCACTGATTGCTGCCGAGATGGAGGTTAGCGTTCCAGGCTGGTTGCTGTGGGGTTGTGAGTTCAGAGTTCTATTGTCATATGTGGTCTTGTCATTGTCCACTCTGTATCTAGTTTCTCAGGAGCTTACAATGTTGTCAGCCAGAGAAGGCAGGTCTCTGGCTACAGGGCCAACTTCTCCTTTGGGTGCCATAGGCACAGAGTAAAGGGCCCATGGTACTTTCAGGGCTTGACCAGTCAGGTATTCTGCTAACCACAGGGTACCAAGAATAAGGATTATTTGTGTTTGTTTAGATTTTTCTTTTTGTTTAACAGTATCTAAAGATTTTGGAACATATTCATCCCAAAGAGAATAATGAACTAAGTTCATTTTGATTCCATAAATTATTACTTTTATTAACCACTATGCTTTAATACAGTTGTTGTTAGGTGCAGTCGAGTAGGTTCTGACTCATACCAACCCTATGTACAACAGAATGAAACACCGCCTGGTCTTGCGCCATCCTCGCAATCTTTTCCATGCTTGAGCCCACTGTTGCAGACACGGTGTCAATCCATCTCCTTGAGGGTCTCCCTCTTTTTCAATGACCCTCTACTTTACCAAGCATGATCCCCTCCAGAGAGTGATCCCTCCTGATAACATGTCCAAAGTATGTGAGACATAGTCTCTCCATCCTTGCTTCTAAGGAACATTCTGGTTGTACTTTTTCCAAGACAGATTTGTTCATTCTTTTGGCAGTCCATGATATATTCAATATTTTTCACTAATACCTAATTCAAAGGTGTCAATTCTTCTTCTGTCTTCCTTATTCATTGTCCAGCTTTCACATGCTCATGGGGCAATTGAAAATACCACAGTTTGGTGAGGCACACCTTAATCTTCAAGGTGACATCTTTGCTTTTCAACACTTTAAAGAGGTCTGCTGCAGCAGATTTGCTCAAGGCAATGTCTTTTGATTACTTGACTGCTGCTTCCATGGGTGTTGATTGTGGGTCCAAGTAAAATGAAATCTTTGACAAATTCAATCTTTTCCCCACTTATCATCATGTTGGTTATTGGTCCAGTTGTGAGGATTTGTGTTTTCTTTCTGTTGAGGTGTAATCCAAACTGAAGGCTGTGGTCTTTGACCTTCATCAGTAAGTGGTTCAATTCCTCTTCATTTCATCAGGCTAGGTTGTGTCATCTGCACAGCGCAGGCTGTTAATGAATCTTCCTCCAATCTTGATGCCCCGTTCTTCTTCATAGAGTCCAGCCTCATGAGCACAACTAAGTGTTCTGGAATTCCTATTCTTCAAGTGTTATTCATAATTTGTTATGATCCACATAGTCGAATGCCTTTGCATAGTCAATAAAACACAGATAAACATCTTTCTGGTATTCTCTGCTTTTAGCCACAATCCATGTGACATCAGCAATGACATGCCTGGTTCCACATCCTCTTTTGAAAATCCAGCTCGAATTTCTGGCAGTTCGATATACTGCTGCAGCTGCTTTTGAAAGATCTTCAGCAAAATTTTACTTCAGTGTGATATTAACGATATTTTTCAATAATTTCCACATTTGGTTGTAAGACAGGGGACAGAGGGGCCCCCAAATCTGCAAACAAAGTAACAAGAAATGGGCCAGGGTGCAGAAACAAAACCATTCCCCAGAACAATGCATCAGGGTATCAGAAAATAGCCCGCAAACTACTTTAAAGTTGTCTTTCAGAAGCAGTTGGATAAAACCAGCCCCAGGGACATGCACAGGACATCCACCTGTGACCACTGTGTGGCTTTCCACCAGGGGCAGTGAGGAGCTGCAGCAGCAGCTGGGGAATCAAACTCAGGAAGCAAGAGACTGTGAAGGTGCGACACTCCATAATAAGTCCTGCTACAAATTCCGGAGGCCTCCAGGACAGGAGCCATCTTAAAAAAGCTGCTGTGCGTGCACCATAGTTAACATATCCCCATCTATGCCTATGAATAAACATGAATCTTTTCCCACCCAAGAACTTTTACAAACCCAGGCAACTCTTTTGTTCTGTGAGACAGGGGTATACGTTGCTTAGGCCCCCCTCATCTCCGCTTGCAAGCCTCTTCAATAAAGCTTTGCTTGTGTGGAAAACTCTGCGTGCCTTACCTCCTCATTCTTGACCAGTGAGAGGCAAGAACCTTATTCAATTCTGGCAACAGTTGGATCACCTTTCTAGGGAATATGCATAAATATGAATCTCTTCCTGTCAGTTGGCCAGGTAGCTGTCTTCCAAATTTCTTGGCATAAACAAGTGAGCACTTCCAACACTGCAATTGTTTGTTGAAACATCTCAATTGGTATTCTATCATTTCCTGGAGCCTTGTTTTTCGCCAATAACTTCGGTGCAGCTTGGGCTTCTTCCATCACTACCATCAGTTCCTGTTCATATGCTAACTCCTGAAATGGCTGAACATTATACCAATTCTTTTTGGTATAAGGACTCTGCGTATTCCTTCCATCTTCTTTTGATGCTTCCTGCGTCGTTCAATATTTTCCTCATAAAATTTTTCACTATCACAACTCAAGGCTTGAATTTTTTCTTCAGTTCTTTCAGCTTAAGAAATGCCTAGCATGTACTTCCCTTTTGGTTTTCTACCTCCAGGTCTTTGCACATGTCATTATAATGCTTTATCTTCTCCAATTGCCCTTTGAAATCTTCTGTTCAGTTCTTCTACTTCATCATTTCTTCCTTTTGCTTTAGCTACTTGATGTTCAAGAAGAAGGTTCAGAGTCTCTTCTGACATCCATTTTGGTCTTTTTTTTTCCAATTCCTGCCTTTTTAATGACCTCTTACATTCTTCACATATGATGTTCTTGATGTCATCCTACAACTCGTCTGGTCTTCCGTCATTAGCGTTCAACATATCAAATCTATTCTTGAGATGGTCTCTAAATTCAGGTGGGATATACTCAAGGTCATACTTTGGCTCTCATGGACTTGTTCTAATTTTCTTCAGCTTGAACTTGAACTTGTACATGAGCAATTGTTAGTCTGTTCCGCACTTGGCCCCTGGCTTTTTTCTGACTGATGATATTGAGCTTTTCCCTCATTTCTACCTACAGATGTAGTTGATTTGATTCTTGTGTAGTCCATCTGGTGAAGTTCCTATGCATAGTGTCTTACTCTGGGTTCTCTAGAGAAGCAAAACCAGTAAAGCATGTAAATATATAGAGATTTATATCAAGGAAACAGCTCACATGATTGTAAGGGTTGGAATGTCCCAAGTCCTTGGATCAAGATCAAGGCCTTTCTCAATTCATGGAACTGCAGAAACTGGTGAACCCAAGATGAGCAGGTTGGAGAGCAGAGATTCTGCTCACAGGCTGTGACAATCAAGGAATCCCCAATTTCAGCAGCAAGACCACAAGGTTTCTCCTGAGTCATGTAGCTGCAGGGGCTGGCAAACCCAAGATAGGCAGGTCGGGGAGCAAGACTCTTGCTCACAGGCTGTGACAACTGATGAATCCCAAGATGGACAAGTAGGCTGCTAGCTCAAGTCCCAAGAACCAGAGGTCAGACAAGAGACAGCTGCTGGATCCAGAACAAGTCAACAACCTTTGCAAGGCAAGCAGGAAGGAAGCAGGTGGAGAGATGAAGTCTGAGGGGGTGGTGAGCCACCACAGGCCCCATCCCCACCGGTACCACTCAGCAGATTCCATCATGGGGATGATCACATATCACATTTCAACAGTGAAGTGATCACAACATTATACAACTGCCAAAACACAGAGAACCATGACCCAGTCAAGTTGACACACAATCTTAACCATCACACATAGTCACTGCTTATGCTGGTGAAAAAGGTATTTGCAATGAAGAAGTTGTTGGTATTGCAAAATTCAATCATGTGATCTCCAGCATCATTTCTGTCACCAAGGCCATATTTTCCAACTACTGATCCTTCTTCTTTGTTTCCAACTTTCACATTCCAATCACCAGTAATTATCAATGCATCCTGATTGCATGTTCAATCAATTTCAGACTGTAGAAGTTGGTAAAAATCTTCAATTTCTTCATCTTCGACCTTAGTAGTTGGTGCATAAATTTGAATAATAGTCCTATTAACTGGTTTTCCTTCTAGGCATATGGATATTATTCTATTGCTGACAGTGTTGTACTTCAAGATAGATCTTGAAATGTTCTTTTTGGTGATGAATGCAATGCCATTCCTCTTCAAGTTGTCATTCATGGCATAGAAGACCATATGATTGTCCTATTCAGAATGGCCAATACCAGTCCATTTCAGCTCATTAAATGCCTAGGATATCGATGTTTATGTGTTCCATTTCATTTTTGATGATTTCCAGTTGTTCTAGATTCATACTTTGTACTCCGTGTTCTGATTATTAATGAATGTCTGCAGCTGTTTCTTCTCATTTTCCACATCAGCAAATGAAGGTCCTGAAAGCTTGACTCCATGTCATTAAGGCTGACTACCTTGAGAAGGCAGCTATTCCCTAGTCATCTTTTGAGTACCTTCCAACCTGGGGGGCTCATCTTTGGGCATTATATCCGAAAATGTTCAGCTGCTATTCATGAGGTTTTCACTAGCTAATTTTTTTCAGAAGTAGACAATTGGGTCCTTCTTCCTAGTCTGTCTTAGTCTGGAAACTCACCTGAAACCCATCCACCATGGGTGATCTTGCTGGTATTTGAATGCTGGTGGCATAGCTTCCAGCATTACAGCAACAGGCAAGCCCCCACAGTACAACAAACTGACAGACACATGGGGTTAATACATTTAGGTACATATAATTGAATAATTTCATAGAGTATCTAAATAATTCAGAACCGATTTTGATGTATATCATTATACAGAGATTAAATTACAATATTAAAGGAATAAGATTCAAATTAAAGAGCACATAATAAAATAAACGTCTCAAAAAAATTATACATGTTTATAGAATTATATTAATACAGTTAAACTAAAAAAAAACAAGCCCATTGCCATCAAGTCAATTTCAACTCATAGCAACCCTATAGGATAGTGTAGAGCTGCTCCATAGAGTTTCCAAGGAGCGCCTGGTAGATTTGAACTGCCGACTGTTTGGTTAGCAGCCGTAGCACTTAACCACTATGCCACCTCGGTTGCCATTTACTACAGTTAGGTACATATAATTCTATAAACATGTATAATGTTTTTGAGAAGTTTATTTTACTTTATTATGTGATTTTCCATTTAATTTGAATCTTATTGCTTTAATATTATAACGTGTCTAGTCTGTGTTTAATGATATACATCAAAATCAGTTCTGAATTATTTAGATACTCTATAATATTATTCACTGCAAACACTGTACTTTATTGTGCTCACATAGCTTTAGTCATTGACTGAGGGTTTGAAAGCCATCCTTTTCACTCTTTGCAGCAAAAAAATGTCAAGTTATACTCTTTATGCTGAAAGCTTCAGAGAATGTTTGTTTTCAGATAAGTAGCCTGGAGTTTACCCTTTAGATATTCAAATGAACAAATGCCATTTTCAACCTTTCAATTTCTTACTAGAAAACCTTCAGTAGCTCAACAGCAGGGAGAACAAGAGTTTTTGGAGAAGGTACTTACATATTTTAAATGCTTTTAAAGTTTTGAGATCACCAGGGCCTCTGAATAGAAAAGATTATTGATTGTCTGAATGGACTGTAGTAGTTTGCAGTCAACCAAGTTGGGGAGGTGGGAGGCAGGTGAGTGGAGCAAAGAAGAGAAGAACATAATAATTACTTTTTCTCTTTCCTTAAAAAGAAAAATGGTTAAAATGATGTTGCCATTGTCGATTTGATCTTACATAGATAATTCTTTAAAAGAACACAATTCTCAAAGCAGACATTCTTTACTAATTAAAATTAGTGATATTTGGGTTCAAAGAATACTTCAGGGGATAGTTTTGGTTTAAGGTTTAAAGTTTGAAGATTATCTCAGAGCAATAGTTCCAGGGGCTCATCAAGCCTCAACGGCTTCAGAAAATCTGGATTCTATTGAGAATTCTAAATTCTAATCCACATTTTCCCTCCTTTTGATCAGGATTATCCTATAGACTCTTTGGTCAAAATCTTTCGTTATCACCATTCAGTTCTTCTGGTCTCAGGGCAAAGGAGCTAGTTGTTCATGGAGGCTACCAGACACGTGTTTGATTTCTGGCTCTAATTCCTGCCTCTCCTTCTTCCTCTGTTGCTTCCGGTGAATGGAGACCAATTGTTGTACCTTGGATGACTGCTTGATAGCTTTTAAGACCAGTCACTTCACAATGAACTAGGAGATCAAACAGAAGTACTAAGAAACAATAAGAAAGTAATGACTTCTTCTTGATGCACTGTTCGGAATGAGTTCAAAATTTACTAGTTGCCAAAATTACAACTGTGACAAGTCCGTTTCCTCTCTCAGGCTGCCTAGTAGCTAGGGTTGGCCCTGTTATTTAAGTGGATAGCTGCAGTAGAACTTCTAGAATAGCCTTTGTTTTCCTGATAATAAGGTTAGTTATGGTGGCTTCCCAATCTTTTCTTCTCTCTCCACCATGTTTCCTTTAAACATGGACCCAGTGCTTATGGCTTTATCACCCAATGTCAGTGGTGACCTAACTCTAAAATTCTTATATATGATTTAAATTTACGCATATATATTTTCTCTATTTGTTAAGCCTTTATAATTTTTTGAAAAACATCTCATTAAGCTAAGAGCTAAAATTTTTCCAGATGTGCAAATTTATGACTCAATGATTCAACAAGGTCATCTGAGATAAGCAATGAAAAGCCTTTAATGCATTTTGTTATTATGCACCTTTGTTGTTGTTGTGTGCCGTTGAGTCAATTCCAACTCATAGAAACTCTATAGGACAGAGTAGAACTGTAAGCTTTACAGGATACTGTAATCTTTACAGGAGCAGATCACCAGGTCTTTTCTCCCACAGAGCAGCTGGTGGGTTCAAACCACCAATGTTTCAATTCACAGCTGATCACTTAACCATTGTGCCACCAGGGCTAGAGATGGGGGTCAGGTTGTAATGGGTTGAAGAGTGAATGGATGAAGAACAGGTGGAGACAAAATGTCTAGGTTATTTCTTCCAGAAGTTTGGAGGTGACAAGAGGAAAATGCTGCAGGATTGAGGTTTTGCTATCTTATTTTGGGATTATGTTATTCTGGGAAGATGGAGGAAAAGGTTTCTACACTGAAGAGAAAGTGAAGTGAATGGAAAGAAAAGCATGGATCAAGAGGGAGAAAATGATTAATGAAACAATATGTGTATTCCAGATGTCCTAGTCCTTGAAGACACAGCCTTAAATACACTGCCAATATTTTAGAAACCAAAACACATCAAATTAAAAAATTTTTTTGATAGAGAAATTTATTGATAGAGGTTGCCTAGGTAGGGATGTTATATAATTTTTAACACCACAAAAATGCAGACATACAAAATACTCACAATGTATTCAAGATAAAAAGATAATAAGCAAGGTGTTTTTCAAAGTCCATAACTATAATTTAAAGTAGGAATATTTTCTATAAATGTGACAATATGTCCATAATATCCTCTTTTAAGAATTTCTGGACTTCCTTTTTTACTAGGAAACTTTTAACTTTGAAAATGGCAAGTGGTATTTTTCCCCTGAAACCTCTGCAGTATTAGCAATGCATTGAAGTTTGATTAAAAGGACAGTTAATGCAAGCATAAATCCCTTCAAATATTTAGAGCACACAAGTCTCAACCCATTTTGTACTTATAAGACAACATTTTTAAAAGAATATCTCTTAAGAAAAGAGGCTATTAGGTTGAGCAATGCTTTCCCTTCCCAAAAGAGTATTAGACAAGCTGAATATATAAATCTACTTTATGTTACTGTATCAACGGTTGATGTTCAATGGACTTTTGGTATTAGGGCTATAAATATCTGACAAAGGAATAAACACCATGTGGAAAGAAATTGACTATAACCGAGCAAGGTGCCTTCATGGAATTATCTGCTCAATCTTTGAGACTTTTGTTTTGGCTCTGTGACTTTTGAGGGTGTAATGATTTTTCTTATACAGTTGGTGGTTTGGAAGGATTTCAGGGTTGAGCCCTGTGCCCTCATCATCCACACTGATAGTTATCAAGCCTGTTGTTAAATCTCGTGTGTGATGTCGATCCAGAAATCTATTTTAAAAATGTTAAGCCAACAATAGTGAGGCAGAAATTTATAACCCTTCTACTTCCGCAGTAAAATTTTACCACGTCTTCTTATTCTGTCTTTGAGGTTACAAATAATATCTTTTCACAATGTGCACACTCTCTTTGTACCCCTCCCTCCTTTCTTCTATCCCTTTCTCAGCCAGGGCTTCAAACTGGTTCTTTCAGGTTCAATCATGGCAGAGAAAGCAACACTGTTAACAGACCCGAATTTGTTTGTAAAATGTTTTTGGAACCACAACCAGACCGCGTGGAAGCTTTGCTAAAAACTTAATCTTCCTCTATGAAAAGGGCACTGTACACATTGCATAGCAACTAAATCTCTTGCCAGTCAGATTCTGTGCAGAGTCGGAAACAGCGACTCCCCGCCAAAATGGCGGCTGGTCAGGCCGTTTTGAATGTGAGTTGCTCTCCTCAGTCCTAGCAAAAATCCAACCTTACGAGTCAAGCTTCTAAAAGGGCTCATAATGCCTCTTCTGAGTCTTCCATTTGAAGGCTTCGACCCATAATTTTTCCCGGTCTGATTATGGTTCCTGATCACACAAATTTTTTAAAAAATTGGATCTCTTCGGGTTTTGTTTAGTCAGCCCTGGCTCAACCAGTTTAAACTCGTTGGAAACGCTGCTCTCAGCATTCGACCTATCATTTCAGAGCATGGAAGAAACCATTGATCAACCTCTGCCATGGAAGAAACCATATCAAAACCGGCCGTGAGTTAAGGTCCCTGGGTGGTACAAAAAGTTTGTGCTCAATTACTAACCAAAAGGTTGGCAGTTTGAACCCACCAAGCAGCAGCACACAGAAGAAATTCCTGGTAATCTGCTTCTGTAAAGTTTATAGTCAAAAAAAGAAAAAAAAAAAAAAATCCTATGCAGCTCAGTTCTGCTCTATAACACCGTTCTTGGAATCCACTCGATGGTAACAATTATTTGTGTGTATGTGTGTGCCATGAGTTATAATTTAGGAAGACTAAGGCTGAAATTAAAAATCCATTTAGAAAGCTGAAGGCAACTGAAAACACCTAAGTACAGCAGTGGTTTCCATGATGCATGGCTATGGATACGAGGGTTTCTGCAACCTTTGTTTTGTTTCATCCTTTCTGAACCACTTGTTCAGGGTACTCAGAAAACCCAGTGCTGTCAAGTTGATTCTGACTTATAGCGTCCCTATAGGACAGAGTAGAACTGCCCCCCCCATAGAGCTTTCAAGGAGCGCCTGGTGGATTCGAACTGCAGACCGTTTGGTTAGCAGCCGTAGCACTTAACCACTACACCACCAGGGTTTCAGTATTACAATATTGTCTGATCTATTTGCATAGATGTGGAAAACCTTAAACAGCTGCTGAAGATACAAGTCATTATATGATGAAGTGCTACATTACTGAGACCGTGCTGATAAGTGCTGGAGAGAGGGCCACAGAAGTGTGCAGTCAGGGAGAAGCTTTGTGGAAGAATTGTAATTGTGCAGGACCTTGAAGACTGAGTAGGATTTGATGGATCGCAGACAGAAGATTAAATACATTAAGGACTCATTTTCTTCCCTTTAGACTGCAGACCCATTGAAGCCTCCATCACCACCCTGGTAGGACAGTGGAGGACATCACCTTACAATGGCTTCTATTTAAAGAAGTATCATGGTTTAATGCAGGGGTTGAACCTAGAGACTATGTGCTGGGCTGCAAGGGGTTTATAAAATCCCTAAAATGTTATGTAAAATTTTATAAAAATAAGAATTTTCAGGTGGGCAGAGGGGAGATTCTATATCTTGCATAGAATTTTCAAAGGAATTAAGGTCCAATAATGAAAGGTGTAGCTTTTGGAATAAGATCTTGACAAGTTCAAATTTTGGCCTATTTGAGGCTCAGTTTCCTGATCAGTATAATGTGTTTAGTGATACTCATCTCTCCTATTATTAGGGGGATTAAATGAGAAGATATATGTAAAAGTACTTAGTGTTTTATGTCTGGATATTGTGGCTATAAACTGCCCATTCCTTCTCTCTTCATTTAGATGTAGAAGCATGCCTGAAATCAACTTTCTATCATATGAAGAAATGAGGTTCATGGGAAGCCTCACACTAAATTTGTTACCCAAATTCTGCTGCTGCAATTTTTGATATATTTTGGTTAAATATTTATGTATCAATTTTGACCATTTAATCATAATAACAAAACAGGACCATTCTTTTCAGACTGAGCAAGGTGTCAGGGCTCTTGGACAGTTAAGGGGATGTAGCATCCTCAATAGCAAGACACTGAACTTCTTCCTAAGCGGTCAACTGAGTGCTGTGATAGAAAAATAAATTGTTTTATAAGCTGTCCATATGAGTTATTTCCACTTTGTGCTCCCTGGGCCACTACTACTTGTCATCTTCAGCATCACTATTGCTAAAACTGACAGCAGAGGACTCTCAGTAAGCTATCCCTTCAATGGCCTTGACTGACATGGGAGCCATCAGAAATTTGCCTTGAGTTTACATGCCCCTTCCATCCTCCCATTCTCATCACCTCAATCAGCTTAAGAGTTTCTACCTCCCTTTTAAGGAGCCCTACTTGCACAATGGTTAAGCACTTGGCTGCTAAACAAAAGGTCAGTGGTTCAAACTGACCAGGCTCTCTGCAGAAGAAAAGATATGGCAATTTGCTCTTGAAAAGGTTATAGCCTAGAAAACCCTATGGGGCAATTCTACTCTGTCCAACAGGGTCACGCATCTCTGTTTGAGCACAAACCTCTGTCCTATAACAACAGCACATCCCTTTTACCTCTGTGGCTAAAAGAAGTATATCCACTGGAATCGTGCGCTATTATTCAGCTGGTGGTGGTTTAATCTGGAGGGTCCAAGATGGCTTCAGTCATATGCCTGGAGGTTGGTAAGAAAGGCTGGAAGGCTGGGAATAGCTGAGCTCTATCCCTCTCCATGTCTTCTCAAGGCCTTTCCAACAGGTCTCTACAGCAGGGTAGTTGGATTTTTGCTCAGATCAAGTATTGCAAGAGGCCCTGGGTGGAATCTGCAAGGCTTCTCATGACTTAACTTTGAAAGTCTCTGGACATTATTTCTGCCACATTTTATTAGTTAATCAGGCTAATAAAATCAGTCTAAATTCATATTGGGGAAATTTGACTTTATCTCTCAATGGGAGAGCTAGCAAAGAATTTGCAACCATCTTTAATCTACTAGTCTCTGCTTTACACTTCTTTATAATAATCACTGTCAGACATATTTGTTTACCTGCTGATTATTTATTTAACTTCCTCAACTAGAATATAAGTTCCTTGAAAGTAAGGCTTTTATTTTCTTTACTAATATATTTATATTTACAGTATTTTGAAAAGTGCCTTTTCTAAACTAGGTGCTCAATGTATATTCATTAAATGAATAAATACATGAATAACAGTTATGCAGCATCCAACTATTGCCAAACTCAGAATCCCTCTTTCTTCCTGATATACCACTGCTTGGTAGAATACCATTTAGAAAAGTCTTCTCTAATTCCATTCTATTCTGCCATCTCTCCATTCTAAAAATCAGGGACCTAAGGTCCAAAGAAGAACAATTAATTGATTATTGCCATAGCTAGTGAGTAACAATTCTTGGATCATTCCAAGAGCTTTGTTGTTTAGTTACTGAACTAGCATCCTCAGGCCCACAACTTCTTTCGGTGGTACATTTGCTCTTGGTCATCTAGATTCCTCTCCATTTTTCTTCCCTAACATACCTACTCCCTTCTAGTTTTGTAAAGTTATTATTCCAAAAATAACTACATTCATCCTACTCAAACTCCTTCAATTGCAATTACAAATCAATCATTTTGCTAAGTCCTCATCGAATCATCCTGAATTCTAAGGAAGTATGATGCGTCATTGTTCTACATTTTGAACAGTAGCCAAACTTGGAGAGCCTCTCAATGGGCTCTCGTGTGCTGACTTTGAATCATTGATAAGTAGTCTCTGAGACACTCCACATATCTGACATCTGACATTAATAAACAACCATATATTTCTGGCTTGTTTATGAGCATATCTTGAGGAGCAAAGTCAAAGCCTTCCTGAAGGAGAGATATATTACACCTATTGCTTTTCCCATCTACCAAGCCGGTCACTCTGTCATAAAAGAAAATTAGACTGGTCTGACATTATTTTCTCTTCCTCTGGCCAAAGTGACTATTATCCAATCCTCTTTGCTAGTTTAGGAACCCAAAGAGTAAAAGCACACGCAAACACTATATTCTGCTTAAAATGTAAGGCTATACAATGCTTGTATGCTATTTCCTTAAAAGAGACCGATTTTGAAATTTTTGGATGAATGGGCATTGTTGGCCTGTTTGGCCTTGATAAGAAACTTCACAGTTCTCATGGGAAATTACAAATGTCAGACATTCTCATCCACAAAAAGGATTCATAACTTTAGCCTATTACTTCCTTAAATTCTCTCCCCGAAACTCTCTTGGGATCATTTGTTGAACTGTGCAACAGAAACTAATATAAAGATAGGGCATTAAAACTTAGAAGACAGAATACGTGGCCCAGACCGAATAAGTGAGTTGCTTAATCTCTCTGTAACACCATTTGTCCACTTTTATAACATAAAAGTAATATATACTGACATATTAACTATCATTAATATTGGAAAAGAATTTCACTCTTACGTTGAATGAGACTATGCCATTTTTCACTCACAGCCGATTTTGACCTTACAATGATACCTTGTTTGCGAACTCAGGAAAAGCAGAATTGTATTTATAAAATTTCACTACCTACAAATTATCATGAAACCTTTGGGTTATCCTGGAGGACATTAGTAGCTTGTCACTATATGTGGCATTTGCCTATGCACATGGCTGAGTGTGAAGTGTTCTGCTAAATTTGTTTTGAAAGATAGTCTGAACTATTTAGTTTCAACTTGGCAGCCTCTCTTGTGGCACTGGATTGCTTCTGAGAGCAAGTTTCACTGTCTTGACCTTAAATTAAAGGCTGTCAACCTTTCCTCCTCCCAACTCTCTCCCTTTTCTAAAACAAACATGTGGCATTAACTTCTACATTTGCCTACTTTCATGACTTTTATTCCCTTTCACGTCTTTTCCTTTATTCTACTTGTTGGCATCTTGAGTAACTCCATTCAACACATTTCTGGCAAAAACCTCCCATGGTACCATGGACTGTCATTATTATTGGACACTCAATTTTTGCTGTGTCCTCCAATCACTGCTATTAACAGATGGCAGGAAACTGGGCTGTCTGGAATGTTTTAAACCCTGTTTCATTTTCAAACCCCATGTGTATAACAGATAGTTCTCTACCATTCAGTACTTGAATCTGTTTGATTTTTCAGGATTTGCAGTTATCTGAAGCAACGAAGGACTCTTCACTCAGCAATCTGAACAAGGCTGAGTTTGGCTTTGCACATATTCCAAATCTCTGCATGTGCATCGAGACTTACACTACAGACTAGCAGTTAAATGAAACAATCAGACACATTAGTAAAAATAGATAGGCATGTCAATTATAATGAACTAATAAATTGGTATTGATCTGACAGGAATATTCATTGAAAACCAGGAATATAGTGACTCAATTTCAGTGAGAAATACTTCAGATTCATTGTTGTACATTATATGGATAAAACAAATATTTGCTATTTTTTAGTTTTTCTTGGTTTGATTTTTTTCCACCAGTTTTGGGTTTGCAAGGCTTTATCCTTATGCCCTTTAAAATATGAAGATATGAAAATTCAATAAACTTTACCAAATGCTAACTCAAGCGAAGCCAAAATTCAGATGCAGGAAGGATAATGTTCCTTTCTAAGAATGTCAACAAAAGTGCATGAGATAAATGTCTGTGCACCTTGTCTTTAGGGCCATGCTCTCTCTCTCCTGCATTTCATAGCCAAACAACTTGCAGAATTGTCAGCCCTGGCCATATCCATTTCCTCTTTTTCCACTCACACTGTCTTCCATCTAAAGCCGGTACAACTCCTCTTACTATAGTTAGCAATGATCTCCCTGTTGTCACTTTCAATGATTACCTTTTTGGTCCTCATCTATTTCCTATAAGTGGCAGTTGACTCAGTTGATTCCACTTTCCTGAAACTTTCTCTTCTCCTGACTTGTAAGATCCCATTTGCCTAGTTTTCCTCTTACCACTCTGGACAAGTTTTCTCCTATCCTGTCTTGCCCTCAACTTTCCTCAGGGTTCTGGCCTAGATTCTGTTCTCTTCTCTTTCTGCAAACTCTTCCGATATCTATCTCATGTCTTTAATTTTAACCTATCCCCTCTAAATCCATCTCTCCAGCCCAATCATCCTCCAATTTTCAGACCCATACGTCAAACTGTATGTCCTTTGGATGCTCCACATGCATCTCAAATTAAATATTGTGATGATAAAATTCATCACCTCTGTCCAAACCAAAAACCAAACCCAGTGCTGACTCACGGTGACCCTCCATGTTTCAGAGTAGAACTGTGCTCCATAGCGTTTCCAATGACTGTAATCTTACAGAAGTAGATAACCAGGGCTATCTTCTGAGGCACTGCTGGGTAGATTCGAACCACCAATTTTTCAGTTAGTAGTCAAGTGCAAACCATTTTTGCTACCTAGAAACTGTTTATTTTCCTGTTTTTACCTCCTAGTAATTGACACCATCAGCCATTTGGTTATCCAAGCTAAAAGCTACTTAGCACCTTTGATTTTTTCTTAATCAGTACCTTACCGGCTGCTAAATAGTCTGTGGATTCCACATGCTATTTTATAATACAACCAGTGGTCATCATTCGCA
This sequence comes from Elephas maximus indicus, assembly GCF_024166365.1. Taxonomy (NCBI): domain Eukaryota; kingdom Metazoa; phylum Chordata; class Mammalia; order Proboscidea; family Elephantidae; genus Elephas; species Elephas maximus. Next base: position 62,293,135 of record NC_064829.1, read on the forward strand.
TCCTTACTGTCTCAGTCCATGCCAGCATGCCATCTGTATTATTCCTGGTATAGACTAGTTTGACATAACATACAGCTAAAAATACAATGGCTCAAAAGTTAAAGACTAATTCCTCTCTTGTGACAGCACAGGGGAAGCAAGTGGACAAGGACAAGCAGGATGCTCTGTTGCCCAAGGTCGTCCCGCAATGTAGGTTTCCATTGCTTTCCCATGGCCTAGGGTATTGTCCTTATTTTCAAGGAGGCAGCTGGCTTTCTAACATCGTATTCATGGTCCAACACATGAAAAGGGGGGAGAGAGGAAGTAGAGAATATGCAACTTTCTTAGAAAACATGATGTGGAAATTGCACACATTGCTTCTGCTTGCATCTAAATACCTAAAATTTAATTTCATGACAGCATTTGGCTGTAGGGGAGATTGGAAAAAGCAGCCTCTGAATGGTCATGTACCATCACATGACTGTCAGAACTTTCTATCACTAAAACGAAGATAAGAAATGGATAATGGCACAATTAGCAGTGTCTGCTATACTGCCTTAGTTATGGTAACTGCTTCCAATGCCCCCCCTTTCAGCCAAAGGGATGACTAAGTCTCAAAGGTGATAAAATCACTTTCTTGCTTATTATTCTATAATGAAAATCTATTTTTTCTTAGGATAAAGTCCAAACTTCTTAACAAGGCTCTGTATGTTTCTATTCCTTACTACTCCGCCCACCTCTAACCTTGTACTCTGTGTCCAATCAAACTGAACTTTTTACATTTTCTCAAAAAAAAAATTGTGCTTTCTCTCACATCACAAGCATTTGCAAAGGTTGTTTTGATCTACCTAAGATAGTTTTCCCCTGTCTTTACATTCCTTTTTCTACTCAACCTTAACATCTCACTTAATACATCTCTTCTTTTGAAGCTATCCCTGACTCATAAAGTGTGTGAGGTGTACTGTTCCCCACTCCCATAGGACACTCTACATATTATGCACTTAACACAGTGTATTCTAATGTCCTGGCTCTTGTCTCACTCCCTTTCTTGTCCATGAGCTTCATGAGTGTGTGGATCAAATACCCATATATATGGATATATGTATGTATATATATACACACGTATACATATACACATGTATATGCATATATACACATATATATGGAAACCCTGGTGGCTTAGTGGTTAAGTGCTACAGCTGCTAACCTAAAGTTCGGCAGTTCGAATTCACTAGGCACTCCTTGGAAGCTCAATGGGGGAGTTCTACTCTGTCCTATAGGGTAGCTATGTGTCAGAATCAACTCCACTGCAACGGTTTTGTTTTTTCTTAACGTGCCCCATAACATCTGTTCCGGCAACAGCCAACTGGTGGTCCCATAAGGTCATAATATAGTTCAGAAATCCCAACTGGATACTGGGGAAGCCAGTACAACTCATAAGTAAGGTCATGGAAGCTGCAAAGACACATCCAAACTCCCTGGGGGACCAAATTACTGGGCTGAATGCTGTGGGAACCATGGGCTCGGGGAACACCTAGTTCAATTGGTATAACATAGTTTATAAAGAAAATGTTCTACAAAAAAAAAGAAAGAAAGAAATCCCAATTGGAGAACTGGAGGTAGTGGATATACGTCGCTAAGTACTATAGATCCTACATGTCTCTCACCAGATCTTCAGTCCTGCATCCACCTGGCCTGGGGCAGCAGAGTGAAGGGGTCCCAGTACCCATCCACTTCTGCCTGTCCCACTGTGCTCACCTGAGGTAGAGATCTCACAGACATCATCAGAGCCACTGAGGGGGATGCCCTGTGAGGCTACTGCCCCACTTGGCCAATGTGCCCTATGCATCATGCCTGGGCCTGGAGGCTGCAACTCTTTCAGAGATGCAGGCTGCTGTGCTTCTAGGCTATGGCACTGGTAGGGAGAAGTAGGAAAGGCTGCCTGGGGAGGCAGCAGAGGTTGAGGAGGGGCAGGCGGGGCTGGAAGAGTTTACAGTCCATGGGGGCGGGGGGAGGAGGGAGGGAGGAGGCAGGAAGTGAAGAGAGCCAGCAGCCTGGGTGCCAGGTGTGGCTCTCAGGACCCGGAAACTGTATAGGACAAACGGCGGCAGAGTCAGAGTTTTCACGCATCCTTCTGCTAAGAAGCACTGGTGACAGTCCTGTGTGCCTCTCTCCTGTATATACAATGGTGTTCACGCAATGACCAAATCACATAACGTCCTATTTTACAAAACGTATCAGGACATTAAGTGAGACTATGAGTCAGAATCGAGTGGACAGCAATGGGCTCTTTTTTTTTTTTTTTTATGCCAGTGATTATAATCTATTTGGGAATGAGCTTTCTGCTATGTTAATGAGGCAGGATTAGTATAGGGTGTGTCTTGAGTTAACCTCTTACAAAAGATAAAAAAAGCAGTTTGGACAAGCAGAGATGGGGGAAGAGAGATGCCAAGCCATAGGAAGATCTCCCAGGAGCAGATACTCAAAGAGAGTAGGACCTTCCTCTAGAGCCCAGAGAGAGAAAGCCTTCCCCTAGAGCCAGCAACTTGAATTCAGACTTCTACCCTCCTAAACTTTGAGAAAATAAATTTCTGTTTATTAAAGCCCCCATTTATGGTATTTTTGTTATAGCACCACTAGACAACTAAGACATCTTTCAAGGGAAAATTTTGTGTACTTCATGTTTTTTTCCAGTTCTGAAATTCCAAGGTTCTATAAGTCTCCTAGGACAGGTATCTGTATATGCAGGAGGTTTACCTGTAGTTCAGTAATAACTCACTTTTCTTTTTATGGGCTATAGGTTAATGGGAACTCTTTCCCCAGTGGTCCCTGAGCTTTCAACAAGTCCCACCTGGCCACAGGTGTGCTTTGGCGTGGCTGGTAATGACGGAAGCAGGAATTCTCAGGACAGGAAAGTATAGAATGAATTAGCTGATTTTGTTCAGAGACCATAGCTCAAAACAAAGGCGCCATCTGCGGTATTCGCTCCCCAATTCTCAAAGCTGAAACCCCATTACAGAAACCACTAGAGCATTGGCATAAATATTTCAAACAGAAGTTTGAAGGAAAAGACTGTTGTTGAAAACAATAGACCTGGAAACTTATTATTTGATCAAGCCCGAAGGTAGATGATTCAAGCCAAAGCACTGCTCTTTCATGTGATATGCGGGCAGAGAATTCTCTTGCTTTATTTCATTTAAGCCATATGGCTGTTTAAAAATCCACACTTCGTGTCTAGGAACTAACTGAATTTATAGCCAAAGAAACAATCCTTCTTGATTTTGTTTCAAAGTATCTTGCGATTTGTACACCCTGCCTTTAAATTGGCTTGCGTGTGGGGGCTGCTCGTGGTCACTTGGGAATTCTACCCTAGATAAATCCTTTGCCACCATGACCCGCAATAAAATGGAACTGTCAATTGAACTGAGACTTCTCATACTGCTATTTATACTCTAATGGGCTTAGTGGTGGTTGCAGTGAGACCCTGGGGCCTACCTGAGTGCAATGGCAGAGAGTCATTGATTCAAAGTAAGGGACAAGTCAGACCACACTCTTACAGTCTGGAGGGCTGAGAGAGTGTGTACGTGAGCATCACGTGTGAACAGGGGGGAACATTGGGTAGGGATATTGGTAAACCTTTTGTACTTTGGGAAAGAAAACATATTTTACTGGTACATTTCCTCATTAATGGAGCCCTGGTGGCACAGTGGTTAAGAGCTATGGCTAACCAAAAGGTTGGCAGTTCGACTCCACCAGCTGCTCCTTGGAAACCCTATGAGACAGTTCTACTCTGTCCTATAGGGTCTCTATGAGTTAGAATCAACTCAATGGCAACTTTTTTTTTTTTCCTCATTAGAGAAGTGGTATTTGACCCTAAAGCTTCCCTTCTCTTGCACATATCCAGAACCAAGCTTAGAAATGGACCCTGATATGACTTAGGTGCTCGCCAGTGCCCATTCCAACACAGCTTAGGTGTGTCTGCAGGTGCTGCCAGGTACCACAGTGTAGAGTATGGACAATCATGCGCTGAAGTTTCACCATAATCATGGCTCAAAAGTCAGGACAACTTTTCTCCCCTTGAACTAGATTGGCTTTGTCTTTTGGCCCAGGAATTTTGTTTCTTTCCAGGATTTCTAGAAACTTGGGCTACTTCATTTCTTCTCATTTTTTTATCATTCTTTTTTCTTTCTGTCTCCCTTTTGATTATTTTTTCTCACTTTAAACACTCCACTGAGGCTATTTTTAAGGTTAATTTGGGAAGACTTCATAGATTTAAAGTTTTATTCAACAAACAAAAAATTATTAAACACTTAATATATCAGGTATTGTGATAGTTATTAGAGATACAAAAATGACTTCTATGGATTGAATTGTGTTCCCCAAGAAGATATGTTGAAGTCCTAGCCACTGTATTTGTAAATGTGACCTTGTGTGGAAATAGGGTCTTTGAAAATATCACCAGTTAAATTAGCATGAGGTAATACTGGAGTAGGGTGGATCTTAATCCTATATGACCAAAACCCATTGCCATCTAGTTGATTCTGACTCATAAGAGAGTAGAACTGCCCCATAGGGTTTCCAAGGAGTGGCTGGTGGATTCAAACTGCTGACCTTTTGGTTAGCAGCTGAACTCTTAACCACTGCACCACCAGGGCTCCAAACCATTGCCAATGAGTCAATTCCAACTTATAACAACCCTATGACTGGTATCCTTATAAAAGAGGAGAACAGACACAGAGGGAGACACAGATGGAGGAAGGATGGCCATGTAAAGATGTATCTACAAGCCGAGTTACATCTGAATCTACCAGACGCTAGACGAGGCAAAAAAGAATCTTGCTCTAGAGACTTCAGAAAGAGCACGGCCTGGCCAACGTTTTGATTTGGACTTCTAGTTTCCAGAATTATGAGACAATTAAATTTCTGCTCTTATAAGCCACCTAGTTTATGGTATTTTGTTGTGACAGCCCAAAGATGTCAAAGGCCACACCAAGATGAATAGAGATGAGAGAAATCAAGATTTATAAAATTTGGCAGATGCCTATCTAATACCCATTATCCCCATCTACATGACTACCAGCCCCAGAGAATAATCCTGCTTTCCTGGCCTGTTCTACAGCTAGAATTGTCTACATGACACAATTCAAGGCAATGAAATGTACTTGAAAATCTGCTGGAGGTTTCTAGGAAAGCTTTTGTGTTTTCAATAAAAAGACATAGATGTGGCTAGACCTCTTCTTTCCTTTCTTATCTGGAATAAAGGTTTGATGACTGGAGCTACAGCAGGTTCTTTTGACCATGAGGTAAAAATCCAATTCACTAAGAATTGTAGAGTCAAGGGTTAGGGCCTGGGTCCTTAAAGAAACTGTTGCATCTGTGCACCAATCTGATTGCCTACCTCCAGACATTTTCTGAAAATTAAATCAGACTTGGTTAAACCACTTAAAAGGCTTTTGTGATAATTGCAAACTGAACATAAAACAATATGGTCACAAGCTAGCTCACCTGTAGAAAGACAATTTTTTTTGTCTTGGTAGCAGTTGGAAGGAGCCCTGCCACCATATCCCTCATCTTCAGACACAAACCTTCTAACAGCCCTTGGAAGAGAGGAAGGCAATAGGTAAAATTTTGATGGGGAAATGCAGGTAAAGTAAATCAAAATCTGCAGTTCCTGAAAATCTATGCTTAAAGATATGCTCCTTTCTTTTAAGACAGAGTTTCTATAAGTTCCTCGTTTAAATGGAAAAAAATTCTGGAAGGGATAAACCAGTAAGCCAAGGTAACATGGGATAGTGCAGATATCTCTGGTTTTGAAATATTCTTGACATGGGACCAAAATTGGCCTTAGTCTCCCATTACATGACAGGCTTGGGCCTCCTTGAGCCTCTCTGAACCTCAGTCTCACGATCTGTAAAATGAGGTATTGATACTGGCTTTACAGAAAAGTTGATAAAGGAAGAGATTATGTACACACTGTGCCTAGCAAGTATATGACTAGTATATGGTAACCACTCAAAACATGGTAAGAACTCATTGCCATCGAGTCGATTCTGACTTATAGCAAACCTATAGGACAAAGTAGAACTGCCTCATAGGGTTTTCAAGGAGTGGCTGGCGAATTCAAACTGCTGAACTCTTGGTTAGCAGCCAAGCTCTTTAACCACTATGCACCAGGGCTCTTATTATTTATTATTATTACTATTATTTTTACTGCCTCAGCAAAGATTACTTTATCAGGCTGCTGTCAAGGTGACAGGGAGCCCAGAAGGAAAGAAACAACAGCAGCTGAGGACATATTGCTAGGTGAAAATAAAGCATTGAAGGTAGAAACTTTTCAGTTTTATCCACAGCTCTGGACAGAGGCTTGGTCTAGTGTGGGCTACACATGACTGCCAGATGGGGGTCCAAGATGAATCTGAGTTTTATTTTTGCATTTTGTTTTGTTCTTTGCCTGATTTTGGTGTATGGTAATACCATTCACCAAGAAAGCAAGCCCTGGTGCAGAAGCAAGTTTGCAAAAGGAAGGAGCACTAACTTAGGCTGAGACGAGTTACTCTGAGGTACCTGCAGAACCCTCATGTGGGTACCCAGGTGAACTTGACAACAAAAAGAGTAAGGAAAAAGATGGTTCAATAACAGACCCAGGGAATACACATTTTAAAGAGCCTAATTCAAGCAGGAAAGAAAAAAAAAAAAAAAGATTAGCAAAGAGATTAGAGAAAAAGGGCTAAGAAAATCAGGATTTAATATCAGTATGCAAAAGTAAGGGGCCCTGATGGCACACTGGTTAAGTGCTTGATTGCCAACCCAAAGATTGGCAGTTTGAACCCACCAGTTGCTCTGTAGAGGAAAGATGTGGCAGTCTGCTTCTGTAAAGGCTGTTTTTGTTAGGTGCCATTGAGCTGGTCCCAACTCCTAATGACCCTATGTACCACAGAACGAAACACTGCCTGGTCCTGTGCCAGGCTCAGGATCATTGTTGTGCTTGAGTCCATTGTTGCAGCCACTGTTTCAATCTATCTCATTGAGGCCCTTCCTCTTTTCCACTGACCCTGTACTTTATCAAGCATGATGTCCTTCTGCAGGGACTGATCCCTCCTGACAACCTGTCCAAAGTATGTGAGATGTAGTCTCCCCATCCTTGCTTCTAAGGAGCACTCTGGTTGCACTTCTTCTAAGACAGATTACAGCCTTGGAAACCTTATGGGACTGTTCTACTACAGGGCCTCTATGAGTTAGAATAGACTGGATGGCAGTTGGTTTTGTCTGGTTTAAGCAAAAGTGCTCAAGAATTTTAGAGGAAAGGGCATGGTAAAAAATGAATATTTCATGTAAGCATATTTAAAGTACCTGCTTTCTTGAGTCATGGTAATTATAAATGAAAGAGTAACTATTAAAATGTCTATAAATGTTTTTATTAACTTAATCATTGCTGTAACTGTAGATATTAAAAGACATATTACATTTTATCATATCTAATAGCTCATAGTTCAGTTCACGTAAATGAATAAATCCTCTACACAGCATAATATTTGTATAAAATCCGTACTATTATTTGCTTTTGAATTTGTAAAGTTATCAGTTTATAAGGACCATGTCCAGAAAGTAATGGGAACTCTTTTTACAAACATATCAGAAATTGTACAGCCAAATTCCTATTGCCCTAAGAAGATTATGTATTTTCTCCATTAGCACTGTCTTTACTCACAACGATTGAAGCATTTGGGAGATATTAGTTCAGAACAGTATCAATAGTGGAAAAAGCATAGGTTTTAGATTGATAAAATCCTAAATTTGAAATCTTGTAATATCTTTTGCTATATGACTTTAAGAATGTTACCTAAGCCTCTAAGCCTCAATGTTTTCATCTGAATAATGGAAAATATAATATTGGGTTGCTGTGAAGATTAAACAAAAATACTGTGAGTGATGCGGAATCGGCTTGACAGCAACTAACAACAACACAGTGGCTTAAACATACTGGACCTTAGCAAGTTCTTGCTGATAATAGTATATCAGCCTGGAAGTGGTTAGCAACATCTCACTTCTTTATAACCATATATTGTAACTGCATGCCAACTCTACTTCTTATTATAAAGATAATGTTTGATCATTTTCATCCATCTTTTCCTATAAATTTGGTTTTGGATGACTTTGGGTGCTGTCTAAAACTTAAATCCTTTTGAAAAGGGTGAAGAATCAACACAGTTACTTAGCTCCAATGAATGTGTCAAAAACTATGAAGGAAATTTCAAAAAAAAAAAAGAAAAGGTTCAAAGATATTTTGGATCACAGCAATATTGTTACAATAAATATAAAATCTCCCAAGTTATTTCATTAAAAGGACAAAAGTAGTCAAATGTGAAACAGTATTTTAAAAAGCGAAATAAATGCCATTATAGCTATACCTCAATATTATATTAGTAAGATTTTAAGGAAAAGAAAAAAGCTTACTTTCAAAGTTAACTATGTATTTAATCAATTAAAATATTTGCCTTAAGAATCCTTGCACCAAGTGATTTATTTTGCAGGCACCATTATCCGTGGTGGAAACCCTGGTGGTATGGTAGTTAAAAGCTACGGTTGCTAACCAAAAGCTTGGCAGTTTGGGTCTACTAGGTGCTCCTTGGAAACTGCATGGGGCAGCTCTACTCTGTCCTGTAGGGTCCCCATGAGTCAGAATCGACTCAACAGCAATGGGTTTTGGGTTTTTTTTGTTTTGTTTTTATTATTCATGGTAACATTTTGATGTCCTTGGTCTTAGGCATTTTCAAAAAGGATTGAATAGGACAAACTTGTATTAAACATTGACATCGAGTCGAATCCGACTCACAGCAACACTACAGGACAGAATAGAACTGCTCCACAGGAACAGCTGGAGGATTTGAACTGCTGACCTTTTGGTAAGCAGCCGTGCTCTTAATCACTGCGTCACCAGGGCTCTGAGCTTATATTAAACTCACTTTTTATAATCAATTACTCATGAAAACACATATCAATTAAACTAAAGAATTAAGGCTATATCTTGCGTATTATATAATATTTATACAGGTGAAGAGTAATAGATTTATACATTTAATTGTTTTCTATTTGCCAAATACATAATTAGTTTTAATGAAATGTTCAGTCTTGGTGCAGAGGCATAGGTGATTAAAATGTTTTAATTTCTTTAAGTTTACTTGCAATTTTTGTATTTGATTTCATAACATGCAGTCAGCCTCAATCAACATTTTCACATACCAGTGTTAGTCTTGTTTTAATTTCTGTTTGCTTTAACCTTTCTTGGGAACTTGATTTAACATTTGAAGGATTTTGTTAGGTGTTATATGTGGATTCCATATTTTCTTCTTTTATTCTAGCAAAAAAAAAACCTGTGAAATAGGCTCTATTATTAACACCAGTGAAGGATAAGAAAGTCAAGGCTTAGAAATTAAAGTTTTGCCCAAAATGACACAGGTAGTATGAGGCAGAGCTGGGAATCAAATTCCAAAGCCTTGCTACAAAATTGGCCAACTTCGTGAACATAAAGAAAAACACATAAATGAGAATGGTTACAATACCTTTCCCTTTTAAGGACAGCTAATGAATTAGTGATTCTTGAAATACTCTGAAAATATAGAGCCCAACATGAGAAAGTCTGCCCTTTAATACCAAACCAATATGGAGCTAACCATACAGCATGGCTCATTCTTCAGAAAACAGGCTCTGCCAGTTTTCACATCTGCTCCACCATTTGTTAGCGCTTTTAACCTGGGCAAATGATTTAACTTACCAGGGCTTCAGTTTTCTCATCTACAACATGATGGTGATACTAATACCTAATAGAATTGTTGTGAGATTTAAATAAATATTAGTTAAAAATCATCTGAAATAGTGCCTGTCATATAACAAATGCCATGTAAATATTTACTGAACAAGTATTTTTAAAATCTATGGGGAAAGAGTCCCCTCAGCCAGGACCCATTTAATGTATTAAGTTGGCTGATTTTGTTTATGCCTCTAAGCAAAATTTATTTCTCAGGATAAATCACTCAAAGGAAGGACCTTCGTACTTAATTGGCATAAACATTAATTAGATGAGTTGCCCAATGATTGCACTTGCTAACTTTCGTTATTTGTTTTTATATCTTGCATTCCCACTTCACCACCCATCTGTTAGTTTGTAGTACTGTGGTGGCTTGCATGTTGCTATGATGCCAGAAGCTATGTCCCTGGTATTTCAAATACCAGCAGGGTCATCCATGATGGACAGGTTTCAGCAGAGATTCCAGACTAAGGCAGAAAGGCCTAAAGATCTACTTCCAATAATAAGCCAATGAGAACCTTATGGATCATGACAGAATATTGTCCAATACAGTTCTGGAAGATGAGCCTCCTATGTTGGGAGGCACTACACAATAGCCATAACAATGTGCTCAAATATATGAATGATCACAAAGATGGCACAGGACCAGGCAACACTTCTTTCTGTCATATGTAAGGTTGCCATGAGTTAGAGCTGACTTGAAGGCAACTAACAACAATAATACAGTTATTTGTCTTTGGTTTCACTGTTATTGCAGTATAGTGAAGTACTGAGGTCTGAATCTTGTGAGAAAAGATAATATCCAAGTATTTGATATTGTCTTTTCTCATAAACCAGTTGCCATCAACTCTACCTCTCCTCATAGGGACCCCACATGTGTCAAATGCTCCACAGGGTTTTCAATGGCTTATTTTTTGAAAGCAGATCACCAGGTCTTTATTCTGGGATACCAGCGAGTGGACTAGTACCTCTCATCTTTTATTCAGTTAACAGTTAAATCAAGCGCATTAACCATTTCACCCCAGGGTCTCCTGCCTTTTCTAATAGCAGAGAGAAAATGCTATCTTGGTTTCTTACAAACTCTCTAAGTTTTCTGGTTTCTTGCAAATTAATTGGCTGTCTCCCTCTCTCTCTCTCTCTCTCTCTTTTTATGTTCCTGGACTACTTTCCTGAGGTCTGGTGAGGAAGTAACTAAAAAAACCCAAGGAAGTAACTAGAAACTGTAAATTTGGAGTCTTTGTTCTCATCTTACTGTTGATCCTTCTGGTGTTTTGTTATATATTATTTATAATGAAAGATGTGAAGTAATTCTGGAATAAGACTCCCAGCAAAATCTAGGCATATACATTAAGCAAGTTGAGAAAGGCTGGAGACTGAGGAAATGGCTGTTCTACTAAAAAGTTTTGAAGTTTAACATTGCATTTAAGGGAAATAGTGACAGAGTTTCTCATTAAGACATTTTCAGAACCTAGTCTTTTATATAATGCTGTGAAAATTGATAACAGAGCTGGTGAGTCCCTTCAACCAAGATGAAAAGAAAATACAATTTTGAAAACAGAAATAGCTTTAAAAATTAGGATCTATGAGACTCAGGTTTTAAAGAAAGATTAACACATTCCACAAGGCAACAAATTTTCTCCACAGGACAGGTAGCCTTGAGAATAGTGAATATAGCTTCCATTTCTATACGACCAATACCTAGACTACTGTTTGAAACATAGCAGACATTTAGTAAGTATTTGTTGAACTGAATTCTATTGAACTATCCTCAGGTCCTGGTAGCCCAGTGGTTAAGAACTTGGCTGCTAACCAAAAGGTTGGCAGTTCAACTCTACCAGCTGCTCCCTGGAAACCCTATGGGGCAGTTCTACCCTGTCCTGTAGCGTCACTAACTTTCTACTCTATCATTCCTGCTTACCAGAGAGAAACATATTCTAACTAAACTTTTGATTATGTTCAAATGTCATATTCTAAAGTGAGCTTATTTACTTAAACTAAAACTAGCCTTAATTCAGAAAAGGAAGTACAAATAAAATCACTGACAAAACCTGAGTCAAATTATTTGTGATTTCCTACTATTCGCTCTCATGAAATAAATTGTTGAATAGTTTTGTTGATCTTTTTCTGGCAAATACACAAGACACACTGAAAGGTTTCTGTCTCTTTGTTGTGACTTCTTCCCTTCCTGACTTTAATGAAGCTGAAAGCTGAAAACAATATTTGTTGCCTCTTTTCCACCAAAATTCATTGTTCTGCCTCTTCTATCATACTTCTCTTTCAGAAAAATGAAAATATTAAGAAATTTATTCTTGGTAAAAACAATATTCAAATTTTTTGGCAGGAGAAATGAGCTAGCTAATACAAATTTGACTTTAACCATTTACAATCTTTGTTTAGTTGTTCTGCAAGTAATAACACGTGGGTATCAGGAGTAATTCAATTTGTACTGAATAGAAAATATGCTTAGAGCACAACACATGCAAAAATGCTAAGCACAAGGCCAAATGTCAGCATTAAGATGTGATCTTGATGAATCACCCTCGATCATTCTGTTATTGACGTGTATTTTTTTTTTTTTATGTATATGGTGATTTCTCTCCATTGATTCTCTCCATAACCTTGGCGCATTCACAACTATTCTAACTTAGTTTCCTCATCTGGAAGAAGGTAGATAATAGAAGGGACAAGGAGATGATGGGAGGAGAAGAAAGCATTAATCAAACACAGGCAGATTGAGAGGAAGATGAATCTAGTCAATTTCTCTAGAATGCTCCATGAATACAAAGGATTACTTACTCTTAACGTTCTACAGACATAACATCACTAAGCTCTAGTCTTCTTTTTCTTGTCCTTCTTAAAAATATAACTGAGAAGTTGAGCACAAGACAAAATCTGCTAAAATGAGCAACAATAAACAGTAAATATAATCAGCTCTCAGTTTTCATGAAGCAGATTATCCTTGGCAAACCCTGCCAGCAAAAATAATATTCCACTTCACTGCTTACTTTGTTAACAGTTCATATCTATTTACTCTTAACTTGACATGTGGCCTGCATTCAAGCTCTAAAGATATTTGGAAATATAAAATTCATAGACTATCAGGAAGGGAAGGACCTCTAAAATCATCTAGTCCTGACATCAATCTGACTGACTCTCAGCAACTCAAACAACACCAGTGATGTGGAGCTCACTACTCCCTAAGGCAACCTGTTCTATCTTTGCACCAAGTCCTTGCACTAGAAAGAATGAAAGTAATAGCTGTGCTTGAGATACTTTTTTATGCCAGTCTGATAGGAAAACTCTCCATTCTCAGCCTAGAGAGGGTCACAGGGAGAAGTAGATAGCATTTAGGTAGGGAAAAGGAGATTTTTCCCATTTGGATTGCTTTGACAAGTGATAAGCCCAACCTTTAAAACAATGATAGTGTAATTAAATTTTTCACTATATAATAAGAAAAAATATTACTATTAATGTAAAATTCTTCCTCATAACCAACATAAAAGATTATTATAGACACCATCTGTGATTAGCCATATTTTATTCTCATGCTACCATTTTTTACATGCCTTCAGATACCACCTCCAAGACCACAAGGATGGGCAATGTTATGGGTTGAATTGTGTCCTCCAAAAATGTGTGTTAAAGAAGCCCTAGGCCCTGGTACTTGTGAATGTGACCGTGTTTGGAAACAGAGTCTTTGAAGATGTTATCGGTTAACATGAGGTTGTATAGGAGTAGGGTGTATCCTAATACAGTCATAGTGGTATCCTCATAAAATAGGAGAAGAGATGCAGAGAGACAGACAAAGGAAAGACTGCCACGTGAGAACAGAGGCAGAGATTGCTGTAGCTACAAGCCAAGGAACTCCTGGGGCCACCGGAAGCCAGAAGAGACAAGAAAGGATTGTCTCCAAGGACCTTCAGAGAGAGCACGATCCTGTTAACACCCTGAATTCAGACTATTAGCCTGCAGAACTGGGAGACATTTCTGTTCTTATACACTTTTCTGTTTAAAGCCACCCAGTTTGTGATATTTTTTTAATGGGAGCTCTAGCAAATGGATGTCGGCAGGTAGCAACAAATTAACTTTCCCTTCTTTCCCTGGCTCCTCTTAAAGTTACGTCCATTCCATAATAAATGGTCAAAGTATTGTTCCACCTTCATTCCCCTAAAATTACAGGGTCACTATGAGTTGGAATGAATTCAATGTAACAGGTTTGGATTTTTGGTATTGTGCTAATAAAAACCAGTTGCCATCAAGTTGACTCTAACTCATGGTAGCCCCATGTGGGTCAGAGTAGAAGTGTGCTCTACAGGGTTTTCAATGACTGATGTTTTGGAAGTAATTCACCAGACCTTCCTTTCAAAATGCCTGTGGATGGACTCTGAACCACAAAGCTTTCCGTTAGCAGCTGAGCCCGTTAACCCTTTGCACTACCCAGGGACTCCATTGTTACTAATAGTACACTTTTTAAGATCACCAGTCATTTCCTAAATGGCAAATCCAAAGAATACTTTTCAGATTTTAGCCCTAAAGGCTCTCAATGCTGCACCTGAATTCTGTCGATCACTAGCTGCTTATTGAACCCCAACACTTATTCCTGTTATCAATTTAGCCTCAACTTCTCATGTTATTATGCTACTAAACTGAGAAAAAAAGTCATCAAGACACTGGATACCTCATTTAGGGCCCAGAACAAGTTAAGTTAAATTAATAAGTTAAATTTACAAGTTAAATAAGTTAAATTTAGGGATGTTACAGACAGCCTTCATTATACTTTTCCTGAGCCTACAGCTGAGTTTGTTGGTTCTTTATTGGAAATACCCTTAATCATATTGCAGGAAAATTATTTGTTTACCTGTCAGTCTTCCTTCAAATAGACTACAAATTCCTCAAACACAGTACCTAAATAGAAATAGGTATTTGTTATATGTTTATAGTGCCGATTTCATTTAGGGAGCTTAATTCTAGATTGGCTGCTATATTTTCAAACAGTAGAAAAGTAAGTCGTTGTTCAAATGCAATACTGGCTAATGTGGCAGAAGAATCAAAGGCAATGTGACTACTGCGATTTTAACAGTCAGCAGATATGCTTCTGGAGTCTCTTTAGGAACATAATAGTTATAAAAGCAATCTTAACCCTAAGAACAGCAACACCTAGATTTGTATAGCAAGTCACTAAAGTGCACGTTTGCACCAATCAGCTCATTTGCAACTCACAACAACCCTGTGAGGTTGCCAACTCACTTATTTCTAAAATTTTAAAAAATTTTTTGCAGGATAGAAAACCATAGATGAATAAGACCAGAACCCAGGTTTACCGATCACAACTCTGAGAATTTGTCTCTTGAAGCACTGCAAACTGAGCCCAACTGGAACAGAAAAGGAAAGAAATAAACATCTGGATGAATTTTGGTCAAGTGACAGACTGATCAAAAGTATTTTTGATGACCAATGGACAGAAGTGTCAGGAGTAAGAAAAAGTTTTAATCTCACAAATAGCCAGCATAACCCTGGCAGTGTTTTAGGATGCCCTGTTGCTCTAGAAATATCTTCAGTTAGGCTAACTGATATTTTCTTTTTTTATTTACACCAAAAGGCCTGAGTTCAATCTGGCTTTAAAGCAGCTACTAATAAGATCACCAATGAATTCCATGTCATTAAATTTAATATACATTTCCAGTCATCCTCTTATTTAAACCAGTCACATGGAACACCAATGACTATTTCCTGGAATGGAGGAAGTGAAAAACAAGAAGGAAGTGACATGTAGTTAATTTCTAAATCTCTTTGCTTGTGTAATAGCATCACAAAGCATTCATAGGATCAAAAATATTTCACTATACCTATTTGTAAACGGTAGAGCATTTGTCCCAACTCTTTTGCCTGTATGTCTATCAAGTATCTTTGTTTTAATGCATTGTCTTAGGCTAGGTTCTCCAGAGAAGCAAAACCAGTAAAGCATATAGAGAGAGAGATTTATACCAAGGAAATGGCTAATGCAATTGTAGAGGCTGGAATGTCCCAAGTCTGTGGGTCAGGATAGAAGCTTTTCTCAATTCATGTAGCCAAAGGGGCCAGTGAACCCAAGACTGGCAGGTCGGAGAGCAGGGCTCTTGCTCACAGGCTGTGAATGTCTATGAATCCCAAGATTGGCTAACAAGACTGCAACCCTTCTCCTGATTCACATAGCTGGGGCTGGGAAGCCCAAGATCGGCAGGTCAGAGCACAGGGCTCCTGCTCACAGGATGTGAAGATCAACGAATCCCAAGACTGGCAGATAATCTGATGGCTCAAGTCCCAAGAACTGGAGGTCAGACAAACAGGAGACAGCCGCAGGATCCAGAGCTAGCAAAAAGCCAGGACATTTGCTTATATTCAGATGCAGGCCACACCCCAAAGGAACCTCTCCTTCAACAGATTGGCTACTCGCAGCAAGATTCCATCATGGGAGCGATCACATATAAACACTGAAAATCATGGCCCAGCCAAGTTGATACACAATCTTAACCATCACATGCACTTAGTAGCTTTTGAAGATACAGAAAAAAAAAAAAAAGAATGGATTAGCTAATTTCTTCGATTCCCCTATCACAAGCGTTTATCTCCTTCTGTTTATTTCCAATAAATGTTTGGCAGGAATTCTTTCCTTCCTCAGCCACACCAGTGGATTTTTCACTGAAATCGATGCTAGACTATACCATCTTATTTTCAGAAGATTAATATGATTTAATTAAGAATAAAGATTAGTTTAAAACATTTCTACTGAACCTCCAAATATTTTGCATCCATTTATTTTCAGTAGAGGTGCCTATGGGACAGCTTCACTAATTTATGATGATCTCAAGGAAGTGCCTTGGTTGAGCAATTTCAGACCTATTCTGTTTTTACTCTACCAAAATTGTATTCCAAACTTCTCAGGATAAATTCTTGTCATCTAGGGAAAAACATTCATTCTTATTGCTTCTTTCTTTTCCCCCTACTGTGACAGTTCTCCCTGTTCTCCTCAGATGGAAGACTAAATGATAATAGGAATAATAACCCATGTCATACTAGAAGAAGCAGCATCTGTTAAAACCCCTCCAGCTTTTCTGCAGCTCTACCATGGGAGGAATATATACATCAATTATCAGGCACTCATTTTCACCCTGCACGTACCAACAGGACTCTGTTTCCTCTATTAAAACCCCAAACTCTAATGAGATGAATAACGATAAGCAAAAGTATTTTTTTCTTCCATTATTTTTTTTCTAGATTTAAGAAAAATAACAACAAAAAGCTTTTGTCATGTGTCATTTTCCTTCCCAACAGGTTGCACTGTTTTACAAAATCGATTTCATCTCAAGTTGTTTGGGATGCTAAAGTTGAACTGGCAATAGAGAAAGAGAAATTTTTTGACAATTGCTTGAAGTAGACCTCAAAATGAACTTGAAAATTTTTCAATTGCCAAATAAGCATATGCCATGGGGAAATGTTAGCCAAAGTCTCCTGCAGAGACGAATCAATAATGTGCACTTCTAGATGGGTCTGAGAGTCCGCATTTACAACCCCAAAACAAGTAGCAGAAGCCAGTGCTCATGAACTTTACCAGACTAAGTGGCTTCTATCCAAACCTAATTTTCCATGCACTAATTATTATTAGAAACCCTGGTGGTGTAGTGGTTAAGTGCTATGGCTGCTAACGAAAAGGTCAGCAGTTCAAATCCACCAGATGCTCCTTGGAAATGCTATGGGGTAGTTCTACTCTGTCTTATAGGGTCGTTATGAGTTGGCATTGACTCGATGGCAACTTTTTTTTTAATTATTATTACTGTTTATCATTTTAAAGAACAGATTAATTAGTCAGCAAAATGAACTATATCAATTCAAGTTTGTCCCCTTACCCAAAATCTTCGGTCATGTTTTGGGATTTGAGGGTACACCACTATTTTCATCCAAAACCGAGTTGCCATTGAGTCGATTCTGATTCATAGATACCCTATACGACACAGTAGAACTGCCCCATAGGGTTTCCAAGGATCGGCTGGTGAATTCCAACTGTCAGCTTTTTGGTTATTATTTGAGCTCTTAACCACTGTGCCAACAGGGCTTCTCCATAAGATGAGAGCCACGAAGCTTACATGTATTTTCTTTGTCTATCTTGCAAAAATCTCTTTTTGTCAATAGCACCCAGACAGCACTCTTCCTGAGTAAGATTATTTTGAGGAGTGCAGATGGTCACTGTGACCATTATCTAAGCATCCTGTGAAACCACTTTGTGTTTAAATTTGATCAGGTATCTTTCCATATATCAATACCTGCCAGGGTGTGGCACTCTGAGCCCAGGGGAGAACTGAGTTGCAGAAATTAACTTGATTTAGTCTGCTTATGAGGTATTATCTTCTTTACCTTCTAGAGAAAATTATTTCTTCAGTGGAAAATTATACATCAATTATAACTTACTCTTACAGGTTATCAGATGCTAACTCTGTTCATTGACTTCGAGCTATTTTGCAACTCTGAAAGTTGTAGGCGACTGATATATATGTAAATGCTATAATCTGATTGTTGTTGTGTTGTTGTTGTTAGGTGGCATTCAGTTGCTTCCGATTCATAGCAAAGTGACCCTGTGCACAAATGAACAAAACACTGCCTGGTTCCGTGCCATCCTCACAATCATTGCTATGTTTGAGCCCATTGTTGCAGCCACTGTGTCAATCCACGTCATAGGCGGCCTTCCTCTTTTTCACTGACCTTCTACCTTACCAAGCATGATGCCCTTCTCCAGCGACTGGTCCCTCCTGATACCATGTCCAAAGTTCATGAGACAAAGTCTCGTCATCCTCGCTTTTAAGAAGAATTCCGGCTGTACTTTTTCCAAGACAGATTTGTTCATTCTTCTGCTAGTCCATGGTATATTCAATATTCTTCACCAACACCGTAATTCAAATTCACCTTCGGTTTTCCTTATTTATTGCCCAGCTTTTGCATGCATATGAGATGGTTGAGAATACCATGGCCTGGGTCAGGCACATCTTAGTCCTCAAAGTGTTGTATTTGCTTTTTAACGCTTTAAAGACACCTTTGCAGCAGATTTGCCCAGTGCAATACATAGTTTGATTTCTTGGCTGCTGCTTCCATGGTGTTGATTGTGGATCCAAGGAAAAAGAAATTTTTGACAACTTCAGTATTTTCTCCATTTATCATGTTGTTGAGGATTTTTGTTTTCTTTATGTTGAGGTGTAATCCATACTGAAGGCTGTGGTCTTTGATCTTTCTCTTAGGCTGGGTTCTCTAGAGAAGCAAAACCAGTAATATGTATAAATTTAGAGAGAGAGATTTATACTAAGGAAACACCTCACGTGATTGTAGGGGTTGGAATGTCCCAAGTCCTTGGATCAGGATAGAGTCCTTTCCCAATTCACAGAGCCACAGAAGCTGGTGAACCCAAGATGACCAGGTTGGAGAGCAGGGATCCCACTCACAGGTTGTGACAGTCAAGGAATCCCCAAGGTCGGCAGGCAAGATCTCAAGGTTTCTCCTGAGTCAGCTGCAGGGGCTTGCGAACCCAAGATAGGCAGGTCAGGGAGCAGGACTCTTGCTCCCAGGCTGTGAAGATCGGCAAATCCCAAGATGGACAGGTAAGCTGTTAGCTCAAGTCCCAAGAGCCAGAGTTCAGACAAGAGACAGCTGCTGGATCCAGAACAAGCCAACAAACTTTGCAAGGCAAGCAGGAAGGAAGTAGGCGGTGGAAGGTGGAGAGATGAAGGCTGAGGGAGTGGTGAGCTGCCACAGGCCCCACCCCCGCTGGTACCATTCAGCAGAGTCCATCATGGGGGTGATCACATACCACATTTCAACTGGAAAGTGATCACAACATCACTCAACTGCCAAAACACTGAGAATCGTGGCCAGCCAAGTTGACACACAATCTTAACCATCACAATCTTCATCAGTAAATGCTTCAAGTCCTCTTCAATTTCAGTAAGCAAGGTTGTGTCTTCTGCATATTACATATTACATATTGTTAATGAGTCTTCCTTCAAATCTGATGCCATGTTCTTCTTCATATAGTCCAGTTTCTCAGATTATTTGCTCAGCATACAGACTGAATAAATATGGTGAAAGGATACAACCCTGATGCACACCTTTCCTGACTTTAAACCATGCAGTATTCCCTTGCTCTATTCAAACAACTACCTCTTGGTCTGCGTACAGTTTCCTCTTGAACACAATTAAGTGCTCTGGAATTCCCATTCTTCTCAATGTTATCCATAATTTCTTATGATCCACACAGTTGAGTGCCTTAGCATAGTCAATAAAACAGCTTTCTTGTATTCTCTACTTTCAGCCAAGATCCATCTGATATTATCAATGATATCCCATGCTCCACATCCTCCTCTGAATTCAGCCTGGATCTAGCAGTTCCCTGTCAATTTACTGCTGCAACTTTTTTTGAATTGTCTTCATAAGGTTTTATTTATGTGTAATATTAATAATATTGTTTGATAATTTCCTCATTCAGTTAGATCACCTTTCTTTGGAATGGGTACAGATATGGATCTCTTCCAGTCAGTTGGCCAGGTAGCTGTCATCCAAATTTCTTGGCTTAGATGAGTGAGGGCTTCCAGCACTGTATTCATTTGTAAAACATCTCAACTGGTATTTCATAAACTCCTGGAGTCTTGTTTTTTCGCCGGTGCCTTCAGTGCAGCTTGGACTTCTTTCTTAAGTACCATCAGTTCTTGATCATATGCTACCTCCTGAAATGTCTAAACCTCAATCAATTCCTTTTGATAAAGTGACTCTGTATATTCCTTTCATCTTCTTTTGATGAGTCCTGTATCATTCAATATTTTACTCATAGAATCCTTCAATATTGCAACTTGAGGCTTGAATTCTTTCTTCAGGTCTTTGAGCTTGAGAAATGCTGAGTGTGTTCTTCCCTTTTGGTTTTCTAACTCCAGGTCTTTGTACATTTCATTATAACACTTTGTCTTCTAGAGCTGCCCTTTGAAATCTTCTGTTTAGCACTTTTACTTCATCATTTCTTCCTTTCGCTTTAGTTACTCCATGTTCAAAAGGAAGTTTCAGAGTCTCTTCTGACATCCATTTTGGTCTTTTCTTTCTTGTCTTTTTAATGACCTTTTGCTTCCTTCGTGTACGATGTCTTTCCACAACTGGTCTGGTCTTCGATCATTAGTGTTGAATGTGTCAAATCTATTCTTGAGATGGTCTTTAAATTCAGATGAATATACTCAAGGTCATTTGTCACTTGTCTGTCAGTTTTCTTACTTTGGTGGTTTGTATATTGCTGTGATGCTAGAATCTGTACCACTAGTATTTCAAATACCATCAGGGTGACCCATGGTGGACAAGTGTCAGTGGAGCTTCCAGACTAAGACAGACTAGGAAAAAGGACCTGGTGATCTACTTCTAAAAAAATTGGGGAGTGAAAACATTATAAATGGCAGCAGATATAGTAGCAAAGATGTAGTCCTGGAGGATGAGACCCTCAGGTTGGCAGGCACTCAAAATATGACTGGGGAAGAGCTGTGTCCTCAAAATAGAGTTGACCTTAATGATGTGGATGGAGTAAAGCTTCCAGGACCTTTATTTGCTGATGTGGCAGGATTTAAAATGAAAAGAAATAGCTGCAAATATACATTAATAATCAGAACATGGAATGTATGAAGTATGAATCTAGGAAAATTGGAAATCATCAAAAATGAAGTGGAATGCATAAAAATCAATACCCTAGGTATTAGAGAGCTGAAATCAATTGGTATTGGCCATTTTGAAATGGACAGTCATAAGGTCTACTATTCCGGAATGACAAATTGAAGAGGAATGGAATTGCAATCATCGTTAAAGAGAACATTTCAAGAGTTATCCTGAGGTACAACACTGTCAGTGATAGGATAATAATCTATATGCCTCAAGGAAGACCAGTTAATACAACTATTATTCAAATTTTCATACCAATCACTAAAATTATAAAGGAAGGAATGGAAGATTTTTACCAACTTCTGCCACCTGAAATTTATCAAACACACAATCAAGATGCGTTGATAATTACTGGTGATTGGAATGTGAAACTTGGAAAAAAGAAGAAGGATCAGTAGTTAGAAAATAACACTGTTGGTGATAGAAATGATGCCGGAGATTGCATGATAGAATTTTGCAAGACCCACAACCTATTCATTGGAAATATCTTTTTTCATAAACAGAAACAGTGACTATGCATATGGACTTCTCCAGATGGAATGTATATACAGGAATCAAATCATCTACATCTGTGGAAAGAGACTATGGAGAAGCTCAATACCATCAGTCAGAACAAGGCCAGGGCCTAACTACAGAACAGACCATCGGTTGCTCATATGCAAGTTCAAGCTGAAGCTGAAGGAAAACAAAATCTACGAGAGCCAAAGTATAACCTTGAGTATATTCCACCTTAACTTAGAGAGCACCTGTTCTCTGGTAGTGGTTTTAAATGACTTCCTTCCCTCTATAAAAAATCCAGTTTTGCCCTTATGTCTGTATTTCATTACTCCATATAAATTTGTGCTCTTAACTCTTACTTTGAATTCTTTAGGACATCTGCCTGATTCCCTCATATCATATAAGTAAAAAATTTTAATATCTGTACAACAGTCATGGTTTCACGCTTTTCTGAACATTATCCTCCATTACCAGTGTCACTTCTCTGAGCCCTCTTTTACCTGGGTTAGGTTCACAACAATCTCATCATTATTATTTATCAGAAGGTTTTTATTTTTAAAAAATACTGCTCTGCGGGTAGTTGATAGTTGTCGTCGAGTTCATTTGGACTCATGGTGACCCTATGTGTTACAAAGTAGAACTGTTCCATGGGGTTTTGTTGGCTGTAATCTTAACGGAAGCAAATCTACAGTCCTATCTTCAGTGGTACCCCTGGGTGGGCTCAAACCACCAACCTCTCGTTTAGCAGCCAAGTTAAATGCCACCAGGGCTCCTTGCTTGCGCCATGCATTACTATAAATTTAGAAATCCTGGATACAATTAGAACTGGAAAAAAGATATTCAAGTCCCGTGGCTTCGATCTCTGTTGAAATTATAGCTAGTGATTTATGCCTCCTCAAGGGCCTTGCAACTTTCACTGGTAAGACCTCAGCCCCTGAAACAAGTTAAATCATGAACGTAAATTTTAAAGTATTTTCTGCCTACACACAGCTTTTTTTTTTTTTTTGATTAATTTTCATTCATTGGAAAAAAAGACAAATACAGTAAATTCAATGAAAAGTAGCAATATAAAACATTAGCTTAAAAAGAGAAACCCAAAACTTTGAGGAAAAGTCAGAACAACCTGAGTGCCTAACACCTAAAGAAGGGAAAAAACAAAGTCTAGCAAAACTTGTAAAAAGATTTAAAAAAAAATTTTTTTGCTAGTGCTTTCACACCATTGAAGCAGAACCGTGGAATTAAAATGGCAAGAATGACTCTGTACTTCACCTGTGAGGAAATGTGAAAGAATAAAGATGACATGGGCCTTTTTTGGTCATGGTATTTTCGTTAAGTTAAATAATATCTTCCTGTTTCTTCTAGGCTGTTGCACAGGCATTGCATTTTATTTTCTCCCTAGTAATATTTTGAGATTAAGCTCAGGATTCTTTTTCTCTTCTCTTGGAGATATCTTCTGTTTTGTTCTTCCCAGGAGAAGAAACCCAGGAAGACAGGAAAGTGCCCGGAGTTGCAATGCTGGCAGACTATTCACCTGTCAAGATAACTTAGCATTTTACTCCATCATGGAGATTATGGGTAACTTCAAAATGTAAAAAGTCTTTACTGTAGTAAATCAACAGAGACTAGGTATTTTTTTTTAAATATTTACAATGCTAATGCTTTATACAAAACATTCTTTTGAATTCTAATGTTGTTTTACATGGAGAAAACATCTGTCCAACTTAACTGATTCTACTAATGAAGAGGAAGAAGAAGAGATGGTAGAAAAAAAGAAAAAAGAGAAATAGTCTATTTGAAATAGATTTTTTAATTCTAGACCTGCTTCAAAAATGATTTGTCTTATCTTTGGAATGATTATTGATCTTTTTATATGTGGTCAAAACTAAAACGAAACTGGAAGCTACTATTCCTCCAAATATGGTGTTAAAAGATAATTTTCAGGAAAAAATAAATTCATGATACTCATGGGGATCTAAAAATAAACACGTTAAAAATTTTATTTTATCCATATGATATGGAGGAGGCAGGCAGATGTTATACCAGTTCAAAGGAAAAGTCAATAGAGTACAAATGATTTGGAGTAAAGGGATATTGAGATGAATCGCAAATAGAGACAAAACTAATTTTCCACAGGGGGAGAAAATCAATTAAATCACTACCAAACAGGACACATTTACATATCCATCAGTTAGCTATTACTAACAAATAGCTTGCAAGGCAGTTCAAAAACAATGAATAGGGCTAGAATCTGCTAACCTGAGGGTATGCTATAGACAGTGCCTACTTTTCCACTGAAACACAAAATATTTTCTACATTGGTTCCCTATGGAGAATGATACAGGTAGGAGCAGGTGATAGCCAATAATTGCTAAAGAAGGGTATATCGTGCTAAATGTCATTTGTTTTGTGGTATTTTCAAAGAAGACCAAAAAGAATATGTGCCAATGTCTTAATGGACCACTCCTTCTTAGCTTCAGTTTTATCATTACTTCCATATTCCCAATTTTAGTTCTGATTACAAGCTTCTCTATAACACTTGCAAAGGAAGACTAGGGTCCGACAGGCGATTTGTAGGCAAGTGCCAAAAGAACAAATACATAAGCAACAAGAAAAGAATAAAAACACATAGACATATGAGTATGTTCTGTACTGAAAATTTTCTTTTTGGGTGTGGGATGAGCTTCGTGTAAACTAGCCTTCATTGACTGAAAAAATAAATATCAAGCAGTGTTGGCAAGTGTCACTGATTTGCAAATTGGCCATCTTGAACAATGAGGGAACCCAATATTAAATAAAACTTGACTGATTTAGGCTGTGTACTGGTTTATTTGGTCAGTTGGTTGTTTTGTTCTGCTGTGTGGGATCCAGGGATTCATACCTTACCCAGAACCTTGAGAGATAAAAGCTAAAGATATGGGGATGAATGGAAGCTGGAGTGATTTAGAGAAAAACCTAGATATATTTTGAAATCTTATTTTCTGCAGAAAAGCATCCTTAGATCATGTTGACAAAATATTTTGCCTTTTTTAATAGCTAATTTAAATCACTATAGAACTGATTTGAACATTTTTGTGTCAGTGGAAGAGCAGAGGGGGTAATATAATCATGATTACACCATCCAAGTGGATTTGCAAGTTTCAAGTGGGGTTATAGTAACCTTTCAGTATGTTTCATGTGCTTGTAGATTATTATAATCTATTGCTTAAAATTTATAAATCTTCCTGGACAAATTTAATATATCTTATTTTACTATTTTCAAATGGAGATATAACTCTCATTGGAATTTTATGAGAGACCATTTAATCAATCCCTTTGCCTAAAAATACTATTGTTAAACTACCCAAGGAAAATGGGTGATTATTCGGGGAAACCCATTGCTGTCGAGTTGATTCAAACTGATAGTGACCCTATAGGACAGAGAAAAATGCCCCATATGGTTTCCAAAGCTGTAATCTTTATGGAAGTAGACTGGCACATTTTTCTCCTGCAGTGTGGCTCTTGGGTTTGAATTGCTGGTCTTTCTATTAGGAGGCAAGCGCATAACCAGTAAGCCACCAGGTCTCAATTCCTTGGCAGACATTGCTAGTTAAGCTTAGCACTCCTTTCTTTTCAGTTGCGACGTGGTCTCAGTATATTTAATGCAAATCTCCAGGTAGCTCCCTCCGATAGAGTTAACAGACAAGTTTAAACCCATTTGCCACCACTAACTTAGATTATCAGTTACTGATTCTATACCACAGATTCTTCTTCTTTGTATCCTACTTTCCCATTTCAATCACCAAAAACCAGAAAAACCAAACCCTTTGCCATCAAGTTGGTTCCAACTCATAGTGACCCTATAGGACAGAGTAGAACTGCCCCCATAGTTTCCTAGGAGCACCCGGCAGATTTGAACTGCCAACCTTTTATGCTACCAGGGTTTCCATTTCAATCACCAGTAATTATCAATGCATCTTGATTGCATGTTTGATCAATCTCAGACTGCAGACGTTGGTAAAAATCATCAATTTCTTCATCTTTGGCATTAGAGGTTGAAATGCAAAAACAGGACAAAGAATAAGGAAGATCAAAGATGAATTGATGCCTTTGAATTATCATGTTGGCGAAGAATATTGAACATACCATCAACCTCCAGAGGAACGAAAAAATCTGTCTCGGAAATCTGTACAGCCAGAATGCTCCTTAGAAGTACGGACAGCAAGACTTCATCTCACATACTTTGGACATGCTATCAGGAAGAATGAGTCCCTGCAGAAGGACACCATGTTTGGTAAAGTAGAGGGTCAGTGAAAAAGAGAAAGACCCTCAGCAAGATGGACAGACACAGTGACTGCAACAATGGGCTCATATATAGCAACAATTGTGAGAATGGCGCAGGACCAGGCAGTGTTTCGTTGTGTTGTACATAGAGTCTCTATGAGTCAGAATCAACTCAATGTCACCTAACAACAGCAACAACATACCACAGAGGTCAGAAGCTAAATGAACTAATAGATCAAAAACCTGACCAAGAAAGAAGATATGTTTTCAGTGTTCTCACCAAAAGCTTTATATTGGCTTCATATTACCCTTGGTTTACAGGCTACTTCGTTGTTCTAACAGTTATTACTGATCTCACAGAGGCTCTTGCAGGGTCTCTGGGCATCCTAAGGGACTTGAAATAGTAAAAACTCAAGTGATTTGAGTGGGCAATCTAACATTATTCCTGCACTCTCAGCACCTATCTCATGATGGGAGACTGCCTCCTTTAAAGCAACTCAGTTTCAGATTTAGTATTTTCCCTTCATGTGTATCTTTCTTTCAAACTACAGTCAGACTTTGTCTGATGTTGGCAGATATTGCCACATTAAGTCAGCCCTTTTTTATCATTCCACTGATAAATTCTCTCTTGAGCATAATACATCACAGAACATCAGCTTCTCTCTTAAACTGTGATAATCATAGGTGTCTGTTATGGATTGAATTGTATCCCTCAGAAAAGATACGTTGAAATCCCAACTCCTAGTACCTGTTAACGTATCCTTGTTTGGAAATGGGGCTTTGAAGATGTTCTCAATTAAGTTAACATGAGGTCATACTGGAGCATCCTGGGCCCTGATCCAATATGATCATTGTCCTTATAAAAGAAGAAAAGAGACACAGAGGGGAAGATACCCATTTGGGAACAGAGACAGAAATTACAGTGATGTATCTAAAAGTCAAGGTGTATCACAAAAAGAAACAATCTGATGGTTATAAGGGAGGGGAGCGGTAGGGATGGAAAAATAGACAATAGGTAAGTAGAAACTTTGGTGATCGGTCAGACAGTACACAATAATGGGGAAGCCAGCACATCCTCTACAAGGCAAGGTCATGGTAGCTGCATAGTCACATCCAAACTCCCTGAGGGACCGAATTGCTGGACTGAGGGCTGTGGGGACCATGGTCTTGGGGACCATCTAGCTCAATTGGCATGGCAGTTTATAAAGAATATGTTCTACATTCTACTTTAGTGAGCCACATCTGGGGTCTTAAGAGCCTGTGAGTGGCCATCTAGGATACTCTACTGGTCTCACCCGTTTGGGAGCAAGGAAGAATGAAGAAAACTAAAGATACAAGGGAAAGATTAGTCCATAGGACTAATGGACCACATCTACCATGGCCTCTACCAGACTGAGTCCAGTAAAACTAGATGGTTCTCTGCTACCACCGCTCACTGCTCTGACAGTGATCACAATAGAGGGTCCCAGAGCTGGAGAAAAATGTAGAACAAAATTCTAACCCCAGAAGAAAGATGAGACTTGTTGGCTTGACAGAGACTGGAGAAATCCTGAGAGTATGGCCGTTTCAGCTCAGTAATGAGGTCCACCCTTCAAACAAAGATTGAACAGGCCTATGCAACAAACCAAGACTAAAGGGATGCACCAGACCTGGGGCATGGGCTGGAAGGCAGGTGGGAACAGGAAAGCTGGTAATAGGGAGCCCAGGGTTGAGAAGTGAGAGTGCTGACATGTCCTGGAGTTGTTAACCAATGTCACAGAACCATTAGAAGCTAGGAAGAGCCAAGGAAGGATCTTCTCCTAGAGTCTTCAAAGACAGCATGACCCTGTCAACACCCTGATTTTGGACTTCTGCCTCCAGAACTGTGAAAACATAAATTTCTCTTGTTTAAGCCACCTAGTTTGTGATATTTTGTTACAGCAGTCCTAGGAAACTAATACAGTACCTATCTTGATTCATTTGGTACCCATGCTGTCTTGGTTATCTAGTGCTCCTATGACAGGAATACCAGAAGTGGGTAGCTTCTCTCACAGTCTAAGAGGCTAGAAGTCCAGATTCAGGGCATCAGCTCCAGGGGAAGCCTTTCTCTGTCGGCTCTTCAGGAAGGTACTTGTCATCAATCTTTGCCTGGACTAGGAGTTTCTCAGCACAGGAAACCCAGGTCCAAAGGATGTGCTACTCTCCTGGCTCTTGCTTCGTCATGGTATGAGGTCTCCCCCTCTCTGCTCATTCCCCTTTCCTTTTATCTCTTGTAAGATAAAAGGTGATGCAGGCCACATCCCAGGGAAACTCCCTTTACATTGGGTCAAGGATGTGACCTGAGTAAGGGTGTTATATCCCACCCTAGTCCTCTTTAACATCATCTAATATTGCCTCTTTAACCACAGGCAGAGATTTGGATTTACAACACACAGGAAAATTACATCAATCACAAAATGGAGGACAATCACACAATACTCAGAATCATGGCCTAACCAAGTTGACACATATTTTGAGGTGATACAATTCAATCCATGACACATGTCCATAGTCCTCTTTCTTTGTATTTAAACATAGCAACGCAATTACTCTTTTCATTCCTATGTGTTACACGTGACTATGAGCTCATGATGACTTTTCTTTTCATCTTTGTGTTCCATTCCTACATTGCCAATAATTGCAGTGAGGTATTAACCTGTAAGTTAATGATAAGAATGTGAGGCTAGCGACACAGGTATCATCCATCCAAGCTGGAAGATGTCAATGATTTAAATGGCACAGCATTTAAATGGATGACTGTGTCAGTAGCTTCCTCCCTATAAAATATTATTTTGTGCTTTTGTAGAGATTTAGCCTTCTCTTCTCACACTAGCATTCCTTGGGACCTTAGCACTTACCTTCTTTCCATTTTCTTCTCTTCCTTTCCCTTCCTTCCAAACGTTTGTAAGGATATGGAATGCACTACAGTCTGCTACCTGGAGGAGACGATAAAATGCTGAATTCCAGAGCTGCTTAGTCCAGCAGAGAAAACAAATATCCAAAAAATAAGCAGAACTTGAAGCACTGTGATAAGTGTTAAAGCAGAAACTTTAAAAATGCATGATAGGTACCAAGAACAGGGAATGTTTAAAACTTCTTAGAAACTTCAGGGAAAATCTTGGGTTCTTTCATCTGCAATATGATATCTAATTCTTAAAACAGCACTCTCATAGGTTTGAGGAAATTGTGCATGTCTTCTTAATTTACCTCCAGCCCTCTCTTTCTTTCTGCCTGTCTCATTCTCCCTCCCTCTCTTCCTTCTTGTCCTCTCCATTGCACTTTGTTAGTGTGAATTCAGTTGAGTGATTTTTTTTTTAAATCTCTTTTCAGAAACTTGGCTCTCCATTCACACACAAACATACCATTCTTACCAATTATTTCCCTTTGAAGAGTGCTCTGTTTTTATACTCCTTTTTAGAACAACAGAGAAGAAATTCTCTCTTGCCAAAAACAAGTTAAAAATTTATTTTACATATACTGTTAGTCATTAATTTTCAAACTTCATTTACTTAATTAAAAAAAGAGAAATTCTATTAGATTAAGCAACTCCTGTTTTAAAGCTGAAAGCCTTAAATTAATGAAAGAGCTTAGCCTGTGAGAAAATAGTAGAGAACATATAAGCACATGAGCTCGCACATGTAAAATAGAGGTGGGGCCATAGCTGGATGTTAAAATGGAGTGAATGTACTCAACTCTTTAAATGAACCAGATATAAAGATGAACTCCTGTCCTGCCCCCACCCATCCCCCACCCCCTATAGAATTCTTGGTCTGGAAAATTACTGTCTGTTAAGGAAAGAAGATTGAAAGTGTTTGTTTAGGTTCCATTCTAAGACATTAGTTAAGCACGCCAAGTGTTTTATGCACAGATAGTTGCAAATTGAAAAACAACAGCTAAAACAACAAGCAGGAAAAGAGCCTACCTTCTGAATTATACACAAGGATTCCTTCTAGATATCCCAGCCTACTGGTATTGAAAAACAAGTACAGTCTAGCAAATGTGGAAAGAACCTATTAAATCAGGAGAGTGTCTCACTACCCACTGAAATACTAAGTTCAAGAGCTCTTAGGCTCCTGTAATGGTTCCTTAAAAAGAGCAATGAAGCTAGAAAGCTCAATTGGGGCAAAGAATTCCATGGATGTTCAGAAGCAACAATAGCTCATTGAAGTGTTTCATATCAAGTGAAGTCAACAGGAAGATATTACCTCTCTTCTCAAAGGAAATGAAAAGAACAGGAATCATCAATTATCACTAAAATAAATAGAAGTCAAAAATAGGTCTTAATGACCAAACAGCCATTTGCAACCTGAAAAACACATTTGGCCATGTCTCATCCTGCAAAGCACATTAGGCAAAAAGAAGTCATTATTGGGAAGTGTCAGTTCTCTATTTCCTTACCAGCTGAGGAGCTGTATGTAGCCTGGATCTACACGTACGAGTTAGTTTGATGAGATTCAGTATTTTAAAAAGCAGCATGGAAGAGAAGAGGATAGACTTGTGGGCCTTTGCTTTCCCATTTACTAGCTGTGTGAGTTTAGGCAAATTATTTAGTCTCTGTGCCTCAGTTACTTCATATGCAAAATGGGAACAAAAATCCTTTCACTACCTTGACACAGTGGTTAAGTGCTCATTTGCTAACTGAAAGGTTGGCAGTTCGAACCCACCAGCCACTCTGAGGGAGAAAGATGTGGCAGTCTGCCTCCATAAAGATTACAGCCTTGGAATCCCTATGGGGCAGTCCTACTCTGTCCTATAGGATCACTAGGCTTTAGAATCGACTCAACGGCAACAGGTTCACTAAATATAAATACATGTTGCAAACTGGTGGGTACTACAC
Organism: Elephas maximus indicus; assembly: GCF_024166365.1. Classification (NCBI taxonomy): domain Eukaryota; kingdom Metazoa; phylum Chordata; class Mammalia; order Proboscidea; family Elephantidae; genus Elephas; species Elephas maximus. Next base: position 62,324,238 of record NC_064829.1, read on the forward strand.
AATTTATAATTTTCTTATTATATAAAAATTATAGAAAAAATGAAATCAGGTTATTTGGACTTAGAGAGGGTATACCTTATACCAAAATCATTTTCTGGCTCCTTCATGAAATGATGCCTGACTTTTAACAACCATCTCTCAAAAAGTATTTCTTATCTGTTGTGTACCAGATAATATGGGGGATTAAGAAATATTAAATATCCTTAAGAAACTTAAAATATAATAGCGGAAATTAAAAACTGATGCGATAATTAACACCCACTGCCACTTAGTTGATTCCAACTCAGCAAGTGACCCTATAGGAAAGAGTAAAACCGCCCCATAGGGTTTCCAAGACTGTAAATCTAATCTTTACAGAGGCAGACTGCCGCATCTTTCTCCCAAGAAGCTGATGGGGGCTTTGAACCTTTTAGTTAGCAGCCAAGTGCTCTATTACCTGTGCAGCACTCACAATGAGTTTCTTTGTTTTCCACATTCTCTCTCATTTATTCTCTCCCTTTTTAGTTGAGTTACTTCTTTTCTGTGAGAACATAGTTCATTTTTTCTACCCTTAACACCACTTCTTTTTTTCAGGCTTATATTTACAATAAAATATATTCAATACTTACCAGTTTTTTGCCAGTTTCTCCAGTAATCACTTGTTTACATAAGAGCCATCCTCTAGTTGTCTCCTTAGGAAAGACTTGTGATTACAATATTCTTTAAGATTTTAAATCATATTTTCTACAGCCTTGATATTCTAGGGAAAGCTTGCCTGGACATAAAATTCTCAGCTCATATTCTCTTTCTTTCATTTAAAATATGGGTCCTCTATATTTAATTTGTAGAAACCCTTTGTAGGAGAAAGATGTGGCAGTCTGCTTCCGTTAAGATTTACAGCCACAGCCTTGGAAACCCTATGTTGCAGTTCTACTCTGTCCCATAGGGTCTCTATGAGTTGGAAGCAACTTGACAGGAATTTTTTTTTGTTGTTTTGTTTTGCTTTGTTTCTTTTTTTGGCTTATATTTACTTTGTATCTTCCCATTGAGAAGCTGGATACTAATTTGATTATATCCTTGGTAAATTACAGGGGTTTTTATTTTTTGTTTGTTATTTCGTTTTTGGCATGGAGGCATGAAAGAATATTTTCTTTAAATTTTAATAATTTTACAAGAATATATCTCAGAATAGGCCAGCAAGCTCTATTATGTGTATATCTCATTGTTTTGATTTTTTTTTCCCCTTCAGCAACTCCAACGTGTTGAATATTCTTTGTCTGCCTTTTAGATCTAACACTTTTTATGCAATTCCAGTTATCTCTTCCTTTGTTTGTTTTATTGGGATTTTTTGACCATTTATATTGGTATCTTATATGTCTCTAAATTTACTGATTTTTTTTTTTAATGTCTCTAACTTTACTGATATATTCCTATGCAGCTTATAGGGATAGAAATTAAATGCTCCCCTGAGCACTTAACTAAAGAATTCATTGACTCATTAATTAAATATAATTTAGTCTTCATTTCTGATATATTTTATCTTTTCTTTCATATTTTTTCTTGAGTTTGATCATCTCCATTTTTATATTTCCCTGTTTTTCCATTTTTATTCTGATTTTTCTAATAATATTTAAATACAGTGTTGAGTTATAGGGTTTTTTTTGTTTTCTTTTTTTTTTTCTGTATCATGACTGGGTTTTGGTTGTTTTTGTTACTAGTATTTTTGTGTGCTGAAAACTTTTGAGTTTCAGATTGTGTTGTCTCCTTATATAAATTCTACATGGATATTTAACTATTTTTTAAAATGCATGATTAATTTTTAATAGAAAACAGCATTCCAAAATGGGAGTCAGGGGTTCAGGTGACTTACCTTGTTTCTTAGTTCAAGAGAATCTTCTCATGTCGATATAATAAAGCTTACTTTCTTTAATAAATGGTGTCTGTTTTGTTAGTTTATTTCATTCTGTCTTCTTCTGATTCTTAGATACTATCTCCTTTTAGTATGCTTTTTATCCTCCACTGTTGTCTTCTTTCTCTTTAACACCATGTCTCCAGGGGGGGCCTCCTTCTTCCAAGATGTTCATTCTTTTACCAAACTAGTCCCAAGCTCCTTATTATTGACTCCCTGCAGCCAGTGCACTGGTCTACTAGGTCTCAGAACAGTTCTTAAAGTTGTCCTACTCAGAGTGGGGTCCTCACTTTCTGAGAGTGAACTCTAGTTGACCCCTTTCTGAGAGTGAACTCTAGTTGATCTGATCCATGTTCATCTACCACTAGAATTCCACAGCACTCTCCTGTCTTCACCACCGTTGTTGCCTACTTTCTTGCCCATGTGGGCTCCAGAAGTAACTACTAGGTTAGGATACTCTTTTTTTTTTTTTTTTTTTAACAGATGAATTTAAATTTCCAGTATTCCCTGTCTTTTAGTTACACTGTGTCATGGCCTGTGGCTTTATTGAGGTCATATGGAAGATTATAATTTAGTCTTGTGTCATTACTACTGGTCCATTACTCTCAAGTCTCTTTATATCTAACACCCTCACCCCTCCTTTCTAAATAGCATTCACCTGTTCAAGAAATCAGAGTAACTGCTAGGCAGATTACAAATATCTTATGGTCTGGTTGATTATTTTGTTTGGTCTATTCCTGGTTCACAATGAGAACATTTCTTAGAGCTCTTCATCTCACTAAGTTGTTAACTTCAAATCTTCTCCCTCATTCCATACTGCTAATCCCATCTAGTAGGAATAAAGATCAAATTCTATCATTTTCTTCTACATAGTTGTTGTTGCTAGGTGCAGTTGAGTCGATTGTGACTCATAGTGACCTCATGTGACGGAATAGAACTGCTCCGTAGGACTTTCTAAGCTATAATCTTTTTGAGAGCAGATCACCATGTCTTTCTCACTTAGAGCCACTAGGTGGGTTTCAGCTGCCAACCTTTCAGCTACCAGCTGAGTGCTTAACTATTGTACCCCCAGAGATTCTTATTTTGTTCTATAGAACAGCTTAAGCATTTTTCAGCTGAAGTCCTGTTCACAGAAATGTCTTGTGATCGAAGAATTTGCATCAAAGTGTTTATAATATCTTGAAGAGCCAGGTATCTTCCTAAGATAATTTTGGAACCAGCTTCTTAATGATAATAAATAATAATAACTGCTAACATTATTTATGTTTCATTTTAGTTGTTGTTGTTAACAGTCATTGTTAGTGCCGAACCTAGCTATGTGCTTTACAAATATATCACTAACATCCCTATCAAATAGGCATGCTACTCCATTTTTAAGTTTAAAAATAACCTAAAGTACAGAAAAATTAAGTAATTTGCCTAAGGTCATATAGGCCCTCCCCACCTTAATCACTGGGCCATACTGCCTCTTCATAACATCTATTTTATTACTCAAGGATTACAAATTACATTTTATAATATGTATATGTGCTCAGAAGAAAGGGTATAATAGGCATGTACCCATCCGGTTTAGGAAAGCAAATTGTCAAGCTCACATATATCTTAGTACAAATTGTTGAAAAGCTTGTCTTTAAGAACTTGGGTACAAAGGTATTATAAGATGATATGACTAATATTCATCAAGCAGAGACATAAAGAATTTTTTTTTTTAGTTTTAAAATGATGAAAATAAAAGCCTAAGTCAAAGAAAAAGCAAACAGAATAAAATTTAAAAATATAAAGAAAGAACAAAACACAAAATAAATATAAAGATGGCTATCAATCAGAGAATTCTGTGGAACCAACTGGTCTAAGGAGTCAGAGATGAGTTTGTGGAATTATGCGTAAGATTAACAGGGAATGTGGCATGACTAGTGGTAGTCACCATCTGCAACTTCCTTATGCTACCACTGAGAAGATTTTATTACTCAAGGATTACAAATTGTTATCAATGTCTGGGCCTGACTTTGGCGTCATTTGAGCACTAACCCACAAGTCCATTCTTTGCAGGACATCTGCTCATCTTGGATTCTGAAATGGTTTCTGAGCTCCTTCTGGATCCCAGTTCTTGAGGACTGAGACGCTTGTTCTCCAGACCTCTCATCTAGACTCCCTAACAATAAAAAAGATCACCCCATGCAGGATTTTTTTGTTGTGGTTGCAGCTGTCATTTACAACATAAGCATTGTATAGAAGACAGTATTTTAAAAATAATAATAATAAGGAGAAAATAAATCATGGTCAGATTTTATTCTGTTGTTGGCTAATGTTAAGTTGTAGGAGCTAGCTCTGCTCATATGGTCATTTAAGAGATGGGAAAAAAAAAAGTATATATATTGGGGGTGGGGAAACCATTGCCCATATCTAGTTCGCAAGTCCAGATCATGAGTTTGTGGACTGAAGTATACCAATTTTATCAAATCTGTGTCTCAGTGTCAGCTCTGAGCTGATGTTATTCTTAAACAAAATTAAACACTACAAGCCAGAAGCAAGGCAAAACAGATTTGCCAGCTGTGAGCATACTGTTGTTTACAGATTGAACTTGGGGCCAAACCATTATATAGTATAATTTCTGGCGAAACTCGAGAAAATGTTTTGAAAAACAAAGTTCTCGTCAAAAAAAAAAGCAGCTAACATTCCAAACACATTTTCTCCTCTCAGCAGAGGGCACTCATTTGGAGATGCTTTCTTCTGTTTCCCAACCACCTCAAAGTTTAAATCTGGTCAGAATGCTAATGTTTTCCTTCACTAGGGACAAGAAGAAACTAAGACAAATGGAGTTTCTATCTATTTATGTGCATAATTACTTCAGTTTTTCTGGGAGCAATAGCTGCATTTTACATGGTGCCAGGGAGAGAGGTGAGGATAAAAATCTTGATTTTTTTTATTGTCCTTGGCTGTAAATTATTTGCTAGCTTGAGTAAATAGAATATATTTAAGCAGCAGAGAAGTCACCAAGCACTGTCAAAAAGAAGCTGTAAGTTCTCTCTGCAGTAATCTTCATCTCTGGGATGGGTATATTGTGACACTGAAAACAGAACCTGAAGCAATTACATGAATGATTCTGATAATTTTCATCAATACTTGGGTAGTTCAAAGATGTGTATTTGGTATATTAAAATTGGTCCTGGAAATGAAGATGTTGATTTAGAAATTGAACAAAATTTTATTTATTGCCTTTTATGATATTGCTGGAGCCCTGGTTGTGTAGTTGTTAAGAGCTCAGCTGCTAACCAAAAGGCCGGCAGTTCAAGTGAAGCACTAGAAACACAAAGATTTCTAAGATGTTTTCCTGCCTTCAAGTAACTAGTAGTCTTTAGGGCTATTTGCATAAGTCCTCCATTTCATATATTTCATACATACCCAATAGAAAATGTTTTGAGAAGCCATAGAAACGTAGAATTTAAGGACAGTCTCCAAAAAAAACCCAAACCCAAACCCATCGTCACCTAGTCGATTCTGACTCATAGTGACCCTACAGGACAGAGTAGAACTGCCCCATAGGTTTTCTGAGGAACAGTTGGTGGATTTGAACTGCTGACCTTTCGGTTAGCAGCTGAGCTGTTAACCACTGCTCCACAAGGACAGCCTAGTAACAGTTTTAATTATTCAGGGCCATGAGTTAAAGAGAAGAGGGAAAATTTATTGCTACAGATACAAGTAAAGACATCTATTCCTTTCTACATTGACATAAAAATATCTTGAGAGAATAAAAAAAGATTTATTGCTGTCTTCATTATGTAAGTAACTTGAGTTTGTCATTAAATAAATGGAGCCCTGGCTATATTTAAGAAGTGACTAGAATCACTAGTTACCTTTGCATTGGATCGATTTCATCCACGTTGCCTGAATATATTTAGTATAATTGCAATTCAGAATATGTTTCTCATTTTACCTCACAATCCCCCACGGTCTTTCCTTTGTAGTATAGAAATTGCATTAACTAGAGAGTTTCATTAAGAATTGAAACAACAGAAAAACACAGCATACATGATTTTTTTATCTTACTTTATTCAAAAATACAGTCTATAGATGTTTGAAATTCTAAAAGTTACAAAAAAATTAACACTTTAAAATTAATTTAAAATAATGATAAAATTAGTTAAAAACTAAAAATTTTTTTAAAAAATAAAAATTAACAGCTTTGTGAATATACTAAATGCATGGAATTGTACACTTTAATATGGTGAATTTTATGTTTTGGGTATTTTACCACAATTTTAAGAAATAAGGGAAACATTTTCTGAAGGGTTATTTGATCATCCACAGATAGTTTCAAGTATAGGCAGTAGTGAACCAATTAGGTGTGATGTCAGAACAAAATGCCTTACCCTACCCACCTCCAAAACAGTGTCATAAGATTTCAAAGGTTCAGATTAAAACACTGTTACAAGCAAATGTACATTACGTTTTGCCTATAATTTGTGTTTTAGTTGAGCTTAAGAACATAACAGTCATGTTCACCCCATGAGGTGCTAGGTCACAACATAGGCAGGCTGTAAAATGGGACGTGGGCCATGGCTTCAAACATTTTGCTCATATATATCATCATAAGGTAACTTACAGCATATTGTAAGTGTTCATACTTTAAAAAATCAGGCTAATCCTTTAATTGTAAACACTAGAATATAAATAGCATAGTGGTGATACCATCATCCATTTCAAATATATGCATGAACAGTTTTATGTTTTCTTTGTATATCTTGAAGCCATATTTTCATTTTAAACTTCCAACAAAATTCTCTAATGTAATATTTATTTATACAGTCATGTGATGCATAATGTCCATTTGGGAAATGTCTGACCTCATATACATCCATGGTCCCAACCCCCATGAAGCCCATTACACTAAAAATTTGAGGTATGTGCAATGGTTTATAATAACAAATGGTTGCTACTTTGGGAAGTGCATCAAAACATTATTATTATTATTGTATCATTATGTTAAATATGTTTTAGTGTATCTGGAAGCCTTTCTTTAATGTTTTTTATGCATAGAAAGGTACACTATATACAGTAAAAAAAAAAAAAAAAACCCAGACCCATTGCTGTCTAGTCGATCTCTGACTCATAGCAACCCTAGCAGTTTCCCCTATCAGGGGGAATACGTTCCAAGACCTCTAGTGAATGCCTGAAACCTCGGATAGTACCAAACTCTACATATGGTATGTTTTTCCTGTATGTACATATGACAGGTACCCATAGTGCCCTGGGTGGGCAGCGTTAACCCACTGGATGCTGACAGGGTGTGCTCGCCCAACTGTGTTTTCCAGGCTTACGCCCGGCAGGGGAGGAGTAAGCGTCTCTGGGAAGGAGAAAGTTGGCCTGAGATTTCATCAGGCTCTTCAGAGTGGTAGCAATTTAAATATTTTTGGACTGTGGGTAACAAACTGCTATAATCAAAACCGTGGATAAGGGGGGCCCTCGTGGGGCGGTGGTTAAGAGCTACAGCTGCTAACCAAAAGATCCATAATTTAAATCCACCATGAAAACCCTATGGGGCTCCATGGACACCTTATGGGGTTCTCCTAATAGTCCTACAGGGTCGCTATTAGTTGGAATTGACTAGATGGCAACAGGTTTGGTTTTTGGTTTTACCGTACGATAGGCTAAGACAAATGTTTAAATAATGCTAGTTACGAACCATAGCTACTGTTCCGACTTATGTACAAATTCAACTTAAAGACATTTAGGAATGGAGCTTGTTTGCAATCCGGAGACTGCCTGCACATAATATGGCGTTTGCACAATGTCCAAATCACATAACGTTCTATTTCGCGGAATGTATAGCGTATGTTAAGCGACGTGTGGCTGTATTTGAAAGCTTTATTGAGCCCCTATCCTATTTTGCTGCAGCAACAACATATATATAAACCCACTGCCGTCCAGTAGATTCTGACTCATAGCGACCTGTAAGACAGAGTAGAACTGCCCCATAGAGTTTACAAGGAACGCCTGGTGGATTTGAACTGCCAATCTTTTGGTTAGCAGCTGTTGCACTTAAAACCACTAGGCCACCAGGGTTTCTGACATACACATACGCACATACACAAACATATACACACCAAACACACATTTTTTTCCTCTGACCCGAAGCCTCTACTCTGTTATAAAAAAATTTATTTGAATTGAGTTTTATTATAATTATTGCTAGTTTACAATCACTCAAGACAAATAAATATATTAAATATTAAAAATAATTTTAACCCTCAAATAGAATTTTGGAACCGTTGCTCTTAATGATATGAAGAAAATTAGGGATTATGGTGCCTTGATTAAAGGAGGTTTCCTAGATACCAATGTTTCAAACTGTCCCTTTATTTCGTGCTTTTTTTTTTTTTTTAAATACCCTAGTGCAATGAGTAATAGTAAGATTCTGGATGGGTCAGAGGGATGTCTTTCATTTGTAACGTGAGGAAAAAGGAATGTGGGAAAGAGGAATTGATTGGCACTTCAATGCAGACACCTCAGGCAAACCAATTTTAGAAGAAAGGACATACGGAAGTTAAGGCTCTACAAATTGATTCCCTTACTATTATTCACAGCAGGGCACTCATAAGAAAGTCTTCATATTTCCTCAATGATAGGAGTAGCTCCATTGAACTGCTGGCATAGGGTACAACCTAGGAATGCATTCTGGAGGTTTTTTTTGCTAGAAGTGGTTGATATTAGTTGAAAAGCATCATGAACGGAAAAAAATATCAGAAGGGTACTGAGCAAAAGGAAGGTCCACCGAGGTAAACTCAACAATCATTATAGTTTACCCACATTTGAACCTGATAGTCAATATTTTCCTGTATATTTAATCATTTTTCTGCCATTAAACAGGAAAGAAATGAGTTTCTTGGAGCTCTTGAGAAGAGATTCAATGAGATAATCCCAAGTGTAAAAGGGTAAAGATGAAAGAAGGGAAAATTCTCAGGGAAACTCTGGGAAACTGTTTACAGAATCATTGACTACATTTACTGTTTACCATGCTAACCTTATTTTTTTGTTTTTCGGCTAAAGAAATACCAGAGGACTTAAAGTGGCTCATTATTTATCTTATGTCTTGTCACAACCAGACTTAATTATCTTTCTGTCAATTATTTTAAAACCACCTTGCCCTCCAGCCTTGCATGTAAGTTGTGTTGGCATGGTTACCCAACACATTATTCTGAGTGTATTGATCCTATAGCTCTTCAAAGTGATACATGACTTTTCCAATACCAATCCAATCAAGGTTAAAAATTATAGACCACGATTTCAGTTTCTGATCTAGAAATTCATCACCATGATGAGCTTTTTTAAACTAATGGCTAATTTCTCTAAATGGCTGTTAAAGAGTCCACAGAAAAATAATTTAGGCACATACAAGAGGCATCAAGTCTATAGACAGTTGAATTAGGAGTGGACCAAAGAATAACTTTAATAAATACATCAGTATTAAGATCAGCATCTCCTAATAGTCCTGGACTCCATACTACATGGAATGTTCCTTCAAGCAAGGAGTGTTAAGTATGGACAAGCTTGACTTTACCCTTTTCCCAAATTTGCTCCTGCAAGTAGTCCAGGGTTCACTCTGTTTAGGAAGACAGATCTCTAAAGTGTATTTTTATTTTTATGATTATTATATTATTTATTCCTATTTACCCTTAGAATTACTCTGCCCTGACAAAGAACTTAAGGCCTTCACACTCCACTCCTTCAAGATGTCTCAACCCCTTCAGTCCAGCTCCATTCTCAGGCCTCTGTCTTCAGAGTCTGCCCCTGCTTTCCTAACTCCTGTGTTTCATCAAAATATTTTTATTTAATGTCCTAGTTTCTCTGGATATTTTTAGATGATTAAGTTTTCTGAGAAACTATTTTGAGTTGATGACTCAAAATAAAATTGTTGTTAATCATTTAACATGCATCCAAATGGAATCCAAGAATTTTTAAACATGAGAGGAATTTAGAGTTCATGGTTTGCAATGATTTTCTACATGTGCACTGCAGAATCATAGGGTCCAGGAGGCACCACAATGGAAGCAGTGAGGAGCAAGAGGTAAAAGTAGAACCGGCTGCTTTCCAAGACCTCTGCCCCCTTTTTTGGTTAAAACAACTCAGCTTTTATTTATTTAACATATCGTGGTCTTTTATAGGCTTTAATTTGACAAAAGAGTTCCACTACTAAATAAAAAAAGCCAGAAAGCTATAGTCTCATCTGTTTTCTATTCCCTAAAGAAGGAAACTGAGGCTCCAAGAACCTTTGAGACAGGTAAGAAGAAGTGGAAAATACGATAAACCTCGGGACCATGTTTTCTGATGCCCCACCCAGAGCTCTTTTCAGGCCACCATGTTGCCTCATAGATAATGATTACATTTGAACAGGAGGCTTTAATGGCCTAATGCAAAAGAATGAGTAAAGTGAGAAATTTTCTGTTCTGTTAACAGAAGTAAGAGGGACATTTTCAGACAGGAAGTCTGCTAGCACCTTCAAACAGTGTAAGTCCAATCCACTGGCTCTGCCAATAGTTTGGACTGGGAGGTTGAATTACCTCAATAAACAATAAGCCAACTCCTCACTTGATTCCTTCTTTTCTCCAGATGATTTCTCTTTTATGGTTGAAGAACGAATGGACACATTAAAGCCTCCCAGGTCTGCCTGCAACATGTGTCCCCAAGATGAAAATCACCAGGGGGAGCTGGTCTCTCCAGTAGAGTCAGAGTCTCCAGGGGGATAGCCCAGAAATCTGTCTTTTGGCTTAGATATCACATTGTAATCAAAATTTTCTTTGTATTTTAATTGAATGAATCAGTTTTGTTTTTTTTTTTTTGTATTCTATAGACATACTGTGTAGTACCTGCACAATATAAAGGAGGACAGATTTTCTTCCCTGCAGACATGTCCCCAAGGCTGCCAGTATGTCCTTCTCCACAGTTTGGTCAGTCCCAGATGGAGGCGCCATACAATTCACACCAGTGCCCATGCCACCCTTCCTTCTGGCATTCCTCCTACAAAATTTAAAACCCATAACCGCAGTTGTCAAGCATTTGTGTGGCACTTTATACTTACACAGTGTTTTACTTCCATTTTTATTGATCATTTCCCAAACCAATTAACTCTCCAAGATATGTTTGTGCCATCACTCTTAGACTATAGTTGAAGAAACAGAGCCAATGTGGAAGTTCTGGGTCACACAGCAGGGAAAAGACTGACTCTGTCTCCAGACTCCTGCTGCTTCCATCTAGTGCACTTGACACTCCTGCACTGGATATCTTCCTTTTGCTATGTAAATCCACTCTCCACTGGGCCATGGGAGGCTGGCCTATATTAATAGGTTTCCTCGCCTCTGGCTTCCATTTGAGTTTGGCCATTGGAGAGTGCTGGAAAGAGACCCAATGGAGGGAAGAGATTGGGTTGGGGAATCTGTTTCCCCAGCTCTCTTTCTGAGAGTCATATAACAATAGCTACAACTTTAAACCAAAAGTCACCACTACTTTCAAGATCATTACTCTCTCCTATGGGATTCTAGTAATGGCACCCTCCGCTTGCTGCTTCATGCCTAAGAGTAGTAACGTTCGACCATCACCAGCCGAGGACATTGCATTATTCCTTTCGTTTCCCTTTATCTGTTGTTGTTGTTAGCTGCTTTTGATTTGGGACCTAACCTATGGTGACCCCATTCTCAATGGAATGAAATGCTGCCCTGTTCAGCACCATCCCCGTGAACTGTTGTGAATCAAGCTGTTGTGATCTAAGGGTTTTCACTGTCTTATTTTCAAAGGTAGATCACCAGGCCTTTCTTCCTAGTCCATCTTAGCCTGGAAGCTCAGCTGAAACCAGTTCAGCGTCATTGTTGTTGCTGTTGGTAGGTACCACCAAGTCAACTGTGACTCATGGTGACCCCGTGTGTGTCAGAGTAGAACTGCTCCATAGGGTTTTCAAGACTGTGACCTTTTGGAAGCAGATCACCAGGCCTGTCTTCCAGAGGCACTTCTGGATGGGACTGAACCGCCAACCTTTCAGCTAATAGTTGAGTACTTGACCATTTGCACCACCCAGAGACTCCATTCAATATCATAGCAACACACAAGCCTCCACTGACAGGTGGTGGCTGCACGTGAGGTGCATTGGCTGCTAACCAGACCTGGGTCTCCTGCATGGAAGGGGAGCATTCTACCACTGAACAACCAATATATCACATAAATCGTTCCTTATTAAACCCTCCTCAAACTATCCTGAGTATGCCATCTGTGGCATACCTTCTTCTAAGGTTGCCATCATTCGCAAGTCTAACTCGCTTTAAGCAAACCTGGTACATGAAAATTTAGATTTATCTAATCATAAAAGAAGGAGTTCTCGTAGCACAGTGGTTAAGCACTCAGCTGTTAACCAAAAGGTCAACAGTTTGAACCCGCCAGCAACTCCTTGGGATAAAGATGTGGCAGTCTACTTCCATAAAGATTTACAGCCTTGGAAACCCTATGGGGCAGTTCTACTCTGTCCTACAGGGCTGCTATGAGTCAGAATTGACCTGGTGGCAACAGGCTTAGTTTGGTGTCTTTAATCATAAAAGTTTTAAAGCAAAATGAATGAATCTTTTTTAGAAAATCTGATGAAAACTATGATGCTTTCACTAGGTCAAGGCGCGCACACACACACACACACACTCATACACACTTGCCTACAAATTCAGTACTTTCACATGCCTCCTGGAGTCCATTTGAAGAAGGGCCCAGGTTACGTACACCAGTGTTAGTAAAGGCCGCTTACTCAGCTTCCTCATTTAATGCAAGAAGAGTCAGAGTCACATGTCTCAGGTCAAATGGCTAGTTCCTGGCAGAAACGGAACTGGAAACCAGGCCTGTCTTTGGATTCCCAGTCTAACACTTTTTCCTCTACAGTAAACATAAATGTTACACTGAGACTAGTCTCAAGAAGGATCACTGAGGAATTCATGTGAGTAATAGACGTTTTTACATTTTTTTAATTACTCTTAAAGGCACAAGTTAATTGATAAAATAAGGTACACCTCTAAGCATTTCCTTCCCCAAGAAATAGATCAGAGCTCTAAAAGAAGAGCATAAAAATAAGGAGAGTTGGCATTTTCTGGTCTATTTTGGTGATCAGCAAAAACTCAACTCTGACTTTTATCTTTTTGATGGTCTAGGATTACCCAGAAGGCAAAGAGACATTTATTTGCCCAGAGATCCGTGGGTAAAGCTGTCCTTTTCTGAGAGCAGAGAAAGAGGAATAGCGGCAGTGAACTGCTGCCTCTGAAATCTAGTGGCAGCTTTATGATGATTTATAGTAGACAGGGCCTGGGTGGGAGAAGAATTATCCTTTCCTGTTAATTTACGGTCACCTGGCACCTCCTGCAGCTCTGTGAATCCCAGAAGATGGAGGTCTGGAAAGAACAGGCATCAGGTGTCTGGTACGTGGGACCACTTCTCTGAGACGGCAATTCTGCATCCATCACCAAGCAAGGAGGCCTATGCAGCTGCTACTAGGAATTGCCTGATTCTCTGAAGCCAGTATAAACCAGTGGGAAAGGTGCATACTTCAATCTGTAATCCAAAGAGCTCTGAAATCTGCTTATTATGATAGTGATTTTTTTTTTTTTTGCAAGTTTGATGCAAACTCATTTGGAGGCAAAATTTGATCTAAATTGACTTGAGGCTACTTATAAGCTTTGTTTATCCCATTTAGCAGGAATGAGCATCATTTTCACTGCAAAAATATTATTTTGATTACTGAATATTACTCCAGTATTACTCTCACTTGTGATATTGTAATATATATGTTTATAGGCCGATTACATTTTTTTTAATTAAAATAAATAAATTCTGGAAAACACCTGGCTCCGAGGGTTTCAGGTAAGGGAATGTAAAACTGTATTTTCCATGAATTTACAAAGCTAGAGATCTCTGGAATGGAAAAGGAAAATGAGGGCTTGCTTGGTTAGCCACCCTATGAAAGAAATGGCATAAAAAAGGAGCTGGTTTTAGGGGCCTTGGAAAGCCCCCATAGCTCAAGATATTCATTCCCAGTGTAAACTCAACAGTTAGAAATTGCTTTTTTAATTTCTTTTATTGTCTGATATTAAATGGGCTACAGGTGCCAAAGAAAAGAAACAGAGCCTGAAGTCCTTTACAATTCAGTGTAAGTTTTGAAAAGAGAAGTTCAGAGACAGTCCACTGTCTGACACAATAGAGGAGGCACCTTTGTGGAGGACAGAAATTCTGCTGAAGGGGGAGTCATGCTCATGCTACCACCTGGGGATCAGCAGAACTGCCCAAGGCATTTACTGTGGTCCAAAGCCAAAAGGGAAAACCACTGCAGCTTCCACGAGCCCAAGCCAGAGCAGTGAGAAACACCATTAGAGCATAAACTCAAACACACATACCCTGCATTCCTGGAGGACACTTTCTAAGGCTCTCTGCACTTGAAAATCTGTTCATAATAAAAAAGAGGAGGGAAGGGAAAGAGATGAGGACAGCAACAAACAACAGTCATTTCAAGGAAATGCCAATCACCTATGCACTGTGCCTCTAACCAGTGGTACGTGCTCTACCTGCCCTGGCAGAAACTGGTGAGACTTGAGAGACATTGAGGGTTGAAGCAAAGCTGCTTTTCAGCAGCGCTGTTGTGCAGTACAGGGCAAAGGCTGCCTATGAATACTAGCCAGGTGATCCCGCCCTAGCATTTCCTGAGTCCCTTGGCATGTAAAAGCGCTAAGCAGATTAGTGAGAGTAGGAAAGCAGGTGTTCCTCAAAGAGCTACCGATCTAGTGGAAACAATTAGGCCCAAAGCACAGGAAAGCAAGTAACTTCCTCAGCAGGAACCCAACAAAGCCAATGATCACATCAAGACCAGTGTTGAGGAGCAGCAAAGTGATGAGGCAAGTCAAACCAAAAAAAACCAAACCCATTCCTGTCAAGTCGATTATGTCTTATAGTGATGCTATACGACAGAGTAGAACTGCCCCATAGGGTTTCCAACAGTGTAATCTTTACAAAAGCAGACTGCCACATCTTTCTCCCTCGGAGTGGCTAGTGGGTTCCAACCACTGACCTTTTGGTTAGCAGCTGAGCGTTTAACTACTGCCACCATCCTGGCTCCTCGTGAGGCAAATCAGGCAGGGTTAAATAGGAAAAGCTCCTCCAGGAAAAAAATTCAGGACAAGCGCATTCAAAATATGAGAGAATCCCTTTGCTGTTGAGTCAATTCCAACTCAGAGAAACCCTGTAGGACAAAGTAGAACTTCCCCACAGGGTTTCCAAGGCTGTAATCTTTGTAGAAGAAAACAACCGCACTTTTCTCTCGCATATTGGCTGGTGGGGTCAAACCGCCAACCTTTGGGTTAGCAACCGAGTGCTTAACCACTGTATCATCAAGGCTCCTTCTGTGAGAGAATACCTTGCTATTTTAATTCTATTTGAAATAATTTTATCTGAAAGTTGCTTATAAATGAAATCGAAATCTAAACCAGAACATTACATTGGCTGTCTTCACGTTTTTAAGAATGGTCTTTCTTCTTTACTAAGTTCAATTCCTCTTTGCCACTGCAGTTTATATCTCTCATAATATTACTCTTTATCTCATAATTTAGTGTGAATCCTATAACATTGAAAGGAAATAGATTTTCTAGAAATATCCACTTATTTAATTTATGTAATCAAAAGTGCCCAAGGACAAGTCCATTTGAAATGTTGGGTTGTGATGGGGTTCTTCCTGGGAGCCACAAGTGAAAACAACATAAAAAGAAGACTGAATTGCCTTTTGTAAGTGTCTCAGGTTTTGCTCCTAGCTGAGAAACATAGAAGCAGGTTTCTGCTCTATGCTCTCCCTTTTCTACGAGCTCAATGTATCAAACAGGTGATTGCAGCTTGAGCAGCATCTGAAATGGATTATACATAATTTGCTACCAGATGAAAAGAGCTGAGAAAACATGTTTCATTCATTGTGTAAAATTTATAGTCTCTTTCATTCTGTTGAAGTTTCATAAATTTTCTTGAAAACCTGAAAAAAAAAATATACATATATATGAACAATCTTACGCTCCACTGGCTGAATCAAGATGTATCTACTTTTGTATACACACCTAAGCCCCTCGGAGCATCAGATCCAAGACTATTAACTGACCAGCTGAGACTGAGAAGGCATAGGAACAGGTTACAGATGGCCTAAGTTAACGTCGTGAGCAGAGAATCAAGCTTTTGAGAGCTGACCTGACAGCTCAGATGTGCTCCCTGAGATTTCTTTGCTGTTGTTCCGAGGAATTCCATTTTCTAGTCTATTATGCCAATGACTCAAAAGTATTTCTTAAAGAGAGAGCGTATTGCTTCCTGTCAATCTAACATCCAGGGGACCAGTGTTTGATGAGCAAGGTATTAGGATATAACCCTGCAATTATGCTATCACAATTGGTCGAAAGTATGCTTCTCCACCACACACCCTGCCCCAGCTGCTCTCATTAAAGGTAAACAGCTTGAAAGGTAAACACATTTGCAGAAGGCCTTTCCACTAGGATTAAAAAAAAAAAAAAACCCAGTGCCATCGAGTCGATTCCGACTCATAGCGACCCTATAGGACAGGGTAGAACTGCCCCACAGAGTTTCCAAGGAGCACCTGGCGGATTCAAACTGCAGACCCTTTGGTTAGCAGCCGTAGCACTTAACCGCTATGCCACCAGGGTTTCCTTTCAAGGTCTGTTTAAAGGGCACATTCAAGCCTTGATTAAGATTCAAGGAGGGCCTTCCCCAATTGTTTCTGTCTTTTAAAATGGGATTCATTTATTTCATTTCAGGGGAAAAGACCAAGAATAGTAATGCAAGTAAGAGTGGAAAACAAACTCATGATAACATTATTCCTTTAAGCCTTAATAAAGAATTCAGATAGTATGTTTTTATAATCTGTTACTAAGGGAGAATCTATAAGTGACAATAACAAGCTCTATTAAAGACCACATTTTAAACACTGCTTGTCTTTTCTTCACCTCTCATTTAAACGTAATATTTCCTATGATTTCTGGTATTTTTATTTGAGTAGATGACTGTCAACCTCATCACTAAAGAACTCACTTTCCCATTGTATTTGTAAAGCAATCGCAAAGGCAGCTGTAACTGAGATTTTTTTATTCCTCAGTAGCTGGACTCAGAAAACACTTTTCAACTTTCTGATTGGCCCATCACGCTATGAGTCATTAGAGCATACGTCGGTATGTGTGGATTTGGAATAAATGCTCACAGGCACAACACGTATTGATTTGGCATCATGATTCTGAATCCCAAGGTATAGAATTAAATAAAATTACTGCTTAATTTTCTTTCTTTACCTGAACAAAAAACAGATCTCTAAGGCCTCCAGATTGCTGTTATTAAGTGCTGTCGAGTTCCAACTCACAGCAACCCTATTATGTACATCCTCATAATTGTTGTTATGCTTGAGCCCATTGTTGCAGCCACTGTGTCATTCCATCTCCTTGGGGGTCTTTCTCTTTTTCGCTGACCCTCTATTTTACCAAGCATCATGACCTTCTCCAGGGACTGGTCCCTCCTGATATCATGCCAAAGTACATGGGATGAAGTCTCACCATCCTTGCTTCTAAGGAGCATTCTGGCTGTACTTCTTCCAAGGCAGATTTGTTTGTTCTTCTGGCAGTCTGCAGTATATTCAATATTCTATACCAACACCATAATTCAAAAGCATCAATTCTTCTTTGGTCTTCCTTATTCACTGTCCAGCTTTCATGTGCATATGAGGTGACTGAAAACACCATGACTTGGGTCAGGTACACCTTACTCCTTAAAGTGACATCTTTGCTTTTCAATACTTTAAAGAGAGCTTTTGCAGCAGATTTGCCCAATGCAATATACATCATTTGATTTCTTGACTGCTGCTTCCATGGGCGTTGCTAAGACCTCTAGATTAAACACCTGAAAATGAAGTTTAGGAAGTATCTTGAGTAAGATACTTTATGAATAAAAAATAGAAAATAAGATAATTTGAATTAAGAATGAGAAACATAAAAACACATTAAGAATATATATATACATATATACATACATATACATAAATGAATATTCCCCAAAATGTAATAGACTTCTAGAGTTAATCAGTTAAATATTTTTAAACACAAAACAATAAATAAACTTACGTTTCTAATTCTTATGCAACTATAAATCCCAAACAAATTTGCAAATTAAAAATAAACAGAGCTACAAAATCAATAATGTTCAAGATAACAATAATTAAATGTGATAATCAATTCTCTGCTCTATCTAAATCACCTCTCACAAGATGAATACTGAACTGGCCAATATGACAGAGTCATTTGGCTTTGACTTGTGTATTCTGTATTGCACCATTTGATGACTTATATTTTTAAGCTGTATTAAACTCTATTTCCCATTCAATTTATTGCAAAACCTTTTTCATATGGGACTCAGAGCATCATTAAATATTATTAGACCCACCTCTATACTTTTTCTTATTAGCAAGTGACATTGCTACATTGGCTTGCCTCCTTAACATAACAAATAAAACCCCATTTCCAAACACGAAAACTGTTCTTTATTTCAGAGGGAGAACAAAGGAGAATTGTCTCTACAAGTTCTGTCTTTTTTGGATCCTATCTTTCATCTCTTTAAATAGAATAAACTTAATTAATATAATTTATATCTGATAATTCCGGACTCCATGGTCATTACTAGGCTGATTTTAAATTAGTTGCTTCTGTTGGCTCTCATCCTTGGAGAACTTATTTTCTCATTTTTTGTATTCTTTTTTTTTTTTAGTATGTTCATGGCCTTCGGATTTTATCTGTCAGAATTCATTGAGACCTGGCTTTAAAGCATGTTCCTCAAGGGAAAAAATTAGGAAAACTAGTTTTTTTCCTTGGCGTTTTGGTGATGAGATGGGTAGGATAAAACACTCACATTGAGATAAGTTTCTAAGAGCAAAGTCTTAGAAGACACTTTTTTTTTTTGCTACAGTCAGTCATGGGAGAAGAATACACATTTTGATGTTGTCTCTCTGGCAATTGCTGGTGGATTTTTCCAAGCCATTATGACACGGTCTTCTGAGGTCCTTGATTTATGTGGACATCTTAGAGGAGCCATCTTCCACGAACCCAGAATCTAGTCTACTCTTCGCTTGTGTATCTGTTAATCTCAGAAACTCTGGATCTCTGCAATTAGCATTTACTTCTAGGACAGCCCTCAAGTCCACATTAGCTAATTTCAGATCATAGGTTTTGTGCATTTTTTTTTCTTTTTAGAATTTGCCTATTTTTCTACAAGTCCAGCAATGTACTTAAATTTTATTTACTTATATTTTTTATAGTTAATTCAACAACTAGATGGGAATACCTCTTAGACTTACTAGTTAGCCGTACTTCAAGAATCTCTTGCATTTGATTGTACAGCTCACCTATCTCTCTGGGTCTCAAGAGTGACAGTGCTCTCTTTTAACCGACTTACTGAATTGTTTAGTTGCAATGCTATGTTTTAGCTAAGTGTTTGTATGCATGTGTGGGAATGCTTCATTTAAATTTCTACCTAAGTATCCTTAGTATTTTCTAAGTTTTTTTTTTTTTTTTTTAGGGGAAGAAAGATATCCATTTTGGTTCCTCTTGACACTTGGAATCTGTTATGGGTTGAATTGTTTCTCCCCAGAATATGAGTTGGAATTCTAACCTTTATACCTGTGCATGTAATCCAATTTGGGAATAGGATTTTCTTTGTTATGTTGATGAGGCCCTCTCAGTACAGAGTATGTCCTAAACCTAATCACCTATGAGTTATAAAGTGCAGCACTGACACAGAGACAGGTAAGCACAAACCAGGGGAGGAGAGATGCCACGTGAAGATCACCAAGGAACTGAAGAATGCAGGGGCTATAGATGCTGAAAGAGACAAAGAGCTTCCCTGAGAGCTGGCAGAAAGTGTGTTCCTCTAGAGTGGGTGCCCTAAATTTGGACTTCCAGCCTCCACTGTGAAAAAACAAGTTTCTGTCCTTTAAAGCCACCCCCTTGTGCTATTTCCATTACATTAGCACTAGGAAACTAGGAAACTAAGACAGGATGCATCAAGATCATGTATGTGTCCAGTGTCAATCTTCCCCCAGAGATCTTCAAGTTTGTATGGAGTAAGATTTTTCTAGGATCCAGCAACCTTTGGTTCTAACCTTGGGATCCCAACACAAGGATGCAGCTACTCACCCAGCTTTCAGACAAGAAAACTGAGAGTCAGTTCATCTGGCTGGCACCTCCTCCAACAGTCCAAGGCCACTCAGTACCCAGTTGACATTTGACTAAGAAGAAGTAATAGATCAGAGTTTGGACGAAACAGAGAAGCATCCTCAGAGCCTTCTTTCCCTCTATCATTTTCTGAGAACTCTCAGGTCACTCACAGAATGAAGTATGTCCTAGTTCATGTTAAGTTTTGACAGGCAACTTGGTTGCCTAATATTTCAATAAAGCAAACCAAAATAATCATGCGTTTTGTTAAAACCTTTTTAGTTGATAGTCAATAAAACAAAATTGTGTCTTCTCCCTCTGCCTTCTTCTCCACTCATTAATACATTCTATAATTCAGAGAAGATGACAAAAACATATCCTTCAATGTCTTCTACTATTTCTTACTCTTAACTATTTCTCTAAATAATGTCATTGCAACCCGAAAATCTACATTCTTCGTTGGTTGCTTTTATGTTTTAATTTTACTTTTCCTTCCAACTGCTTTATAAAAAAAAAAAAAATTGTCATAACATCTATCTCATAATTTGTGATATACTTAGGATTGTTTCAAAACCTTAGCCATTAATAAAGCTTGCTGTTGCTGCTGGACGCCATTGAGTTGGTTCCAGCTAATGGTGATCCCACATCACATAGTAGAACTGCCCCACAGGGTTTTCTAGGCTGTGATCTTTATAGGAGCAGATCACCAGGTCCTTCTCCTGCAGAGCCTCTGTGTAGATTCAAACTGCCAACCTTTCAATTAGCAGTCGAATGCTTAAACATTGCCCCACCAGGGCTCCTTTAATAAAGCTTAACCATTAATATAATCTCATTATCTATAAATATTCTAGCTTATTTTTAAAGATGATTCGTGACAACATCGTAAGAACATTCCTACAGTGTATTAATGAGAGTACTCTGTAGAGTCTTTAACCTTTTTTAAAAATGGACTTGTAAAGTAAATAAATTACATAAATAGCAAAAAGTAATATTTCCCCTGATTCTTATAACACAATATTCAAACCCACCATTTCTATTGCAAATGATTTATTCACTGACTCTGGCATTGATTAACTAATAATTTTTAGCTATTATAACCCACCTGAGATAACCTAGAAATGGAACATTTTTATCAGGCAAACTGTAATCAAAACATTGGCTCTACAACAGTAGAAACATGAAAAGATAAAGACAATACTTTTCCAGAATTTGAGAATCAAGTGATTAATTACAATAAACTTGAAACTGAAACATAGCACAGTGTTCAATGAGGCATACGCATTACAAGAAATTTCTCTTTTTATATGACTCAGCTTTTAAGTTAGTGTCTAGGGTAGAGACTCATTATCACCATTGTCATTAAGCATTTATCACATGTTGAACACTGTATAATGTGATAGAGTACAAAGGCAGTCTAGGACTCTACATTAATTAGGGTTTGTTAAACTACAAAAAAAAAAAAATCTCCAAGTATAAGCGTGCAAATACAATTAAAGTTTATTTTCTCTTCACATACAGTTCAGAATGTTCCAGGTCACAAGGGGCTATGAACCAGGCAGTCTTTCAGAAACCCAGGTTAGCAGTGACTCCACCATATGTGATACTGGTTATCACCCCCTAGGAATATCACTGTTATTCCTAATATCTATTGGATAAATGAAAATTAGATATAAATTGGAACCCACAATTTGGGCTTATAGGTGGTCCATTTGGTCTATTGTTTCCTAACAATGTCCTTGATTACACTTAAGAAAAATAGTTTTAAATATCAGTGTAAATTTCAGATAAAATAAAATTAATTGGTTTCAGCAATAATATTCACACATTATGAAAATATTAGTAATTTCTCTAAGAAAACATAAAATTTTACTCTAATGGTTAGATGTTGCATTGTCTCACAACTCAAATGTCACTATCATCGAGATTTTGTACAACCTTCAGGTGGATTATGAAAAAAAGTACATCTTTTTACCCATGACTGTGTACTGAATCTTTTATATTACAGCTCTCCACGGTCACTTCCAATTTATACACAAGAAACCATTAGAATTTTCCCCTGTAATCACAACAGAGAATTCATCTTTTGAAATGTCAGCCATATCTAATAAGGCTTTTTATTTTTCCTCAATTGCCAAGTGCTTATTTTTGCTTCTTGTTTTTATTGTAAGATGGTTCTGTCTTTCACTGATCACTTATCAAGAGAGCAATCACTCAAAGAACTAAATTTACAGACTAAGTCTGCCACAAGTCAGTCTTTCAATCTCTCTCCATTCTGAAACGTTTGATCGCGCTGACTTACGGTACACTGCACACACATACGAGAGTCACACTGATAATAACACCACTGTAAGATTTGTACATTTAATTTCAGTAGTGTCTATAATGAATTTTTCCCTGAAGTTTAAGCCCCAAATTTCACAAATTCATGCTTATTAACTTATTATTCATCCTCATAATTAACCCCATAAGTATTCATCCTTCTCCACTCCTACCAAGTCCTGTAATACTTGGCAATCAAAATCATTCTTACATCCACATTCTGTAAAACAAAAACCAAACCAAGCCAAACCCACTATAACAATATTCAAAGAATTGGACAAATACACTGCTTCTGTGCTCCTTAATAATATTAAAATATTGTAGACACTGGGAATTCCGGTAGTTGACAGAAATAGTTATTGTTTACAAAATTTACAAATACAAAAATCTAATAAAACTACAAAAAATTAATGAAGCAATTATTTCTGAACCAGAGATTATTTTCTTTGGCATCCTACGTTTGCTAATTAAAGATATACTCTGAGTAGATGAGAGAGACGTAGCCCATGGGAAAGTTTTACCAAATCCTGAGGAGAGTCCAGGTTCTGAACTATAGGGCAGCATGGGAATGATGCAGAAGGTAACACTCTGGTACAAGAAGTGTTGGACATTATCCTTAGTGAGAGGATATCAATCATAGGGGAAAAAGGAATTGTTCTCTATTGAGGGGACTGGGGGTGGGGGTTGAGAGACTAATTCTCATCCTTTTTCTGAAGAAAGTTGGTGTCATCAATAAAAATGTAAGACTCATAATGTCTGGTCTGGTTGACCTGCTTGTTGTTGTGACAATGGATACACTTACTGTAAATGATGTTAGAGTTTGTAGATCCTTTATAAATATGACATTAATTAGGGCTGTGAATAGTTAGCGAAACATCCACTAAGAAGCCAGGAAGAATTAAAGTTGCGGAGGAGATTAATTAAATGATCAGGCACTGAAATGATTTGGCTGAATGTTGTTGTAGAAAAAGAAGACAGGTTGTGTCATTTCCATTTTGGATATAGATGTGTTGAGCCCAAGAAACATTAATTATCTTCCCTGGAGGACACAGCGAATAGAAATAGACTACAGATTTGACTCCTGTCTATTGCTATTTTAAGAAATGTAAGGCAGCCTTGACATATTGAGAAAAATCTTTCAAGTTTTCTTTCATCCTAGGCTTCCTGATTTATTAACTAAACACCAATTGGAGACTCACTTTTAAATCTGACTTTCCAACCCCCGTTAGCTTCAGATTCACTTATCTAGCCAACTCTCTGATTGACATCTCTAGCTTAATGCCCTGAAGGGAATTCTATCTCCATATATTCAAAATGAAACTCGCCTTATTCAGTCCAGCAAAGCACATGTGCAAAAACGTTTGCACAGCCATATACACACACCCTGTGAAATCATTTTTTTTTAATCATGTTATTAGGTCGCACTACAATCTATCTAGTCGCCCTAACTGGAAATCTAAGAGTCGCCTTGAACTCCTTTTCTCAATACTCTTCAGCATCCAATTATTCCTTTTTCTCACTGATTATTTCCTTTGAAATCATGGCAGGCAGATACATGGAAAGCATGCAACCAGCTTTATCCCCTTGACTAGACCTGTTCAGATATGGTTAATCAGTCATGGTAAAAAAAAAAAGTACCTTTCCTTAATTTCTTAACCCCTTAATTCACCTACAACATAATTCTCAAACCAGCACTACTTGTAGGTACCACCATTTGACTGGAGTTGGCACTCAAGAGAAAATCTCTTTGCTTTCCCAGTCCTAAATATTTTTGTCTCTTCCTCTCAATCATGACTTTCTTATTCCTGGATCTCATTATTTATTTTCTGAACTACTTAACTGATCTCGACTTGTCTCCCTCCCTCCAGTTTTATTTCTCTTCAGTCTATGCTCAGTCCTGATGCTGGAGGGATCTCTCTAAAAATGTAAATATGACTGTGCCAGTACCGTGCTTAAAACCCATCCCTTGTACTCATTACTCCAGCATAGAGCTTAAACTCTTCAGGACAGGTTACAAGGTTCTCTGTATCCTGAATACTGTCTATTTCTCCACCCTCATTCTCACCACTTTCTGCCTCTTATTTTGGTTAAGCACTCACTGCAAACTGAAAGGTTGGCAGTTTGAATCTACCCAGCAGCTCCGTAGAAGACAACCTAGAAAACACTATGGGACAGTTCTACTGTGCCACATGGGTTGCTATGAGTCAAAAATCAGCTCGAGGGGACCTAACAACAACACTGAGGCCAAGCTGTTTGTAATACCCTGAACATTTCATGCTGCTTCCCTCCATTATGTCTTTGCTCATGCTCTCTCCATTGCCAGAAACATCCTCCTTTCCACTTCATGACAACAAATTAACTCTTACCCGACCTTTAAGCCTCAACTAAAGCATTACTTTCTCACAAAATCCTCAGATCCTCTGCTCACCTCACCCCACCCCACCCCATGCCAACACACACCACTGTTGAATTGGGAGCCTCTATCCGTGCTTCTAGAGTCCCTGGGTGATCTAAAAGGTTAACACACTTAGCTGTTAACCAAAAGGTTGGAGATTCAAGTCTACCCAGAGGTACCTAAGAAGAAAGGTCTAGTAATTGAACTAAAAAAAAACTAAAAAAAAAATCAGCCATAGAAAACATTATGGTGCACATTTCTGCTCTGATACACAGGGAGTTGCCTTGAGTTGGAATCGACTAGATAACAACTGGAAAAAAACTGGCAATCTGTGCTCCTATTGTACATATCCATGCATGTAAAATATCTTCCTATGGTTATTTATTTTAACGTCGATATCTCCCTAATGATCCCATAAGGACAGAGACAGTTACATGTGGACTTTTGAGTTCTCTCATAAGCTCACTTAGCAGGAACTGCATAAATGTTTGTTAAAGTGAACTGAATCAAAAGTATGGTAAGTATATCAAACTCCTTATGTAGAAACAAATGTGTGAAACCTTTGCCAACCTATTATTGGCTAAGCATTATTTTATACCCACACAAGTAATTATTCATTTCTTTCTAGCAGAGTTATCATGGTGGAGGCTCAGGCCATGATATATATAAATCTCGATCAGGAAGTGGCAACAGTACCAGATGGTGATAAGGCAATATATGTCACTGAATTTTCTTTAACAAGGGCCCTCTAGTTCCTAAAAATAAAAATATGATGGGGATATATATAGCCATGCCTCAAATTAATCTTATCACTAGTATATTATCTATAACCCAAACAGTCCAAATGCCTTGGGCTGCCGAACGAGTATATTTATGGGAGCAATATTCTGAGGGTGAGGGACTAGGAAACTTTATAACCTTTTGCTTGTAATTGTTGTTGTTGTTGTTAGGTGCCATTGAGTTGGTTGCAACTCATAGGGACCCGACATACAACAGAAAGAAACACTGCCCAGTCCTGCACCATTCTCACAATCGTTAGGTTTGAACCCGTTATTGCAGCCACTGTGTCAGTCCATCTCATTGAGGGTCTTCCTCTTTTTCACTGACCCTCTCCTCTACTAAGCATGAGGTCCTTCTCCAGGAACTGGTCCCTCCTGATAACACATCCAAAGTATGTGAGACGAAGTCTTGCCATTTTTGCTTTAAGGAGCATCCTGGCTGTACTTCTTTCATGACAGCTTTGTTCATTCTTCTGCCAGTCCAGGGTATATTTAATACTCTTCACCAACACCATAATTCAAAGGCATGAATTGGTCTCTGGTCTTCCCTATTCATTGTCCAGCTTTCGCATGCATATGAGGTTATTGAAAACACCATGGCTTGGGTCAGGCACTCTTTAGTCTTTAAAGTGATATTTTTGCTTTTTGACACTTTAAAGGTACCTTTTGCAGCAGATTTGCCAAATGGAATGGAATGCATAGGTTGGTTTCTTGACTGCTGCTTCCACGGGTGTTGATTGTGGATCTAAGTAAAATGAAATCCTTGACAACTTCGATTTTTCTCTGTTTACCATGATGTTAATTTTTGGTCCAGTTGTAAGAATTTTTATTTTCTTTATGTTGAGGTGTAATCCGTACTGAAGGCTATGGTCTTTGATTTTCATCAGTAAGTGCTTCAAGTCTTCTTCACTCCCAGCAGGCAAAGTGGTCTCATCTGCATATTGCAGGTTGATATGAGTCTTCCTCCAATCTTGACGCCATGTTTTACTTCATTTAGTCCAGCTTTTCAGATTATTTGCTCAGCATACAGACTGAATAAGTATGGTGAAAGGATACAACCCTGATGGGCACCTTTCCTGACTTTAAGCCATGCAGTATTCCCTTCTCTTGTTTGAATGACTGCCTCTTGATCTGTGTACAAGTTCTTCATAAGCACAGTTAAGTATTCTGAAATCCCCATTCTTCAAAATGTTATCCATAATTTGTTATGATTCACACAGTTGAATGCCTTGTCATAGTCAATAAAACACAGGTAAACACATTTCTGGTATTCTCTGCTTCCAGCCAAGATACATCTGACATCAGAAATGTTCCTCACCATCTTCTGAATCCAGCTTGAATTTCTAGCAGTTCCTTGTCAATGATTGCTGCGACTGCTTTTGAATCTTCTTCACCAAAATGTTACTTGTGTGCGATATTAATGATACTGTTTGATAATTTCCACATTCTGTTGGATCACCTTTCTTTGGAATAGGCACAAATATGGATCTCCTTCAGTTGATTGGCCAGGTAGCTGTCCTCTAAATTTCTTGGACGAGTGAGCACTTCCAGCTCTCCATTCATTTGTTAAAACATCTCAATTTGTATTCAATTCGTGGAGCCATGTTTTTTGCCAGTGCCTTCAGTGAGGCTTGGACTTCTTCCTTCAATACTCTCAGTTCTTGAACATATGTTACCTCCTGAAACGATTGAGTGTTGACCAATTCTACTTGGTACAATGACTCTGTGTATTCCTTCCATCTTCTTTTCATGCTTCCTGCATTGTTTAATATTTTCCCCATAGAATCCTTCAATATTGCAACTCAAGGCTTGAATTTTTTCTTCAGTTCTTTCAGCTTCAGAAATACCATGCATATTCTTCCTTTTCGGTTTTCTAGCTCTAGGTCGTTACACATGTCATTATAATGCTTTGGTTTGTCTCCTCGAGCTGCCCTTTGAAATCTTTTGTTTAGCTCTTTTATTTCATCATTTCTTCCTTTCACTTTAGCTATTCTACATTCAAGAGCAAGTTTGCGTCTCTTCTGACATTCATTTTGGTCTTTTCTATTTTTCCCGTCTTTTTAACAACCCTTTGCTTTCATCATGTATGATATGTTGGATATCACTCTACAGCTTGTCTGGTCTTTGGTCATTAGCATTCAATGTGTCAAATCTATTCTTGAGACGGTTTTAAAATTCAGGTGGAATATACTCAGGTTGTACTTTTGTTCTTATGAATTTGTTTTAATTTTCTTCAACTTCAGCTTGAACTTGCATATAAGCAATTGATGGTCTGTTCCACGGTCGACCCTTGGCTTTGTCCTGACTGATGATATTGAGCTTTTCCATCGTCTCTTTCCACAGATGTAGTCAATTTGATTTCTGTGTATTTCATCTAGCGAGGTCCACGTATTTAGTCATCATTTATGGTGTTGTAAAAATGTATTTGCAGTGAAGAACTCATTGGTCTTGCAACATTCTATCGTGGGATCTCCAGAGCTGTTTCTCTCACCATGGCCATATTTTCCAACTAGCAATCCTTCTTTGTTTCTACCTTATGCATTCCAATCGCCAGTAATTATCATTGCATCTTGATTACATGTTTGATCAATTTCAGACTGTGGAAGTTGGTAAAAATCTTCAATTTCTTCATATTTGGCTTTAGTGGTTGGTGCATAAATTTAAATAATAGTCATAGTAACTGGTCTTCCTTGCAGGCATATGGATATTATCCTATCACTGACATGTTTATACTTCAGAGAGATCTTGACATATGTATATGTGTGTGTATATATATATATATATATGTATGTATCTGTGTATAAAACCCTGTTGCCATCGAGTCGATTCTGACTCATAGATATATAAAATAAACTCACACATTCACACATATGGGTATGTCTGAACATGTATATAAACTATTTCTGGCCCTATTCTAGAATCTTTAGAATGTTGCCTCTGGGGAAGGAGACCAGAAGTCCAAAGTTAGAAGGAAGACTTAATTTTCTTTAGACATCTTCTTATATTGTTTAAATTCTTTACTCAGTCTGGGTAGTGTTTCTCAATTAAAGAAACAGTTAACTAAAAGAATATATACAAGTTACGGTGTTGAATTTTGGAGACTATTTGGGTAAATTTTCCTTTCTGACTAGTCAAACTCTAAATAAGCTCTTTCCTTGAATATGAGTACAATTGGGATATAGATGGGGCTGAAAGTTAATTGGAGACAGAAGCAGTCTGAACACTGGGGTTGCATGTTTTCCCTATTCCAAAAGAGATTCTAACAATTACTCGCTGGTGGACAGCCAAAGCCAAAAATCAATGAAGGTAGAGTAGCAGGTTGTTCCATGGTAGAAATGGCCTCTGTTTCATCAATAGTAGTTATCACAAGCTTAAGAAGTTAAAAAGACCCCCCCAAAAATAGAGAAGCTTAGTAGATAGGATGCTGAACTTCGCCCAATTTGTGGACAACTTTTGTAAATATCCTGTTCGTGCTAGAAAAAAAATACGGTGCATTCTGCAGTTGTTGAGTGCAATATTTTATGCTCCATCTTTTTTACTTTCAATCTTTCTGAATTCTTATAAAAAATTTTTTTTTCTAGCAAATAGTTTATAGTTAAAATCTTAAATCTAGCCCAACAATTTCTGGCTTTTAATTCTAACAGTCCATTTGCACTGACATTAAAATTCATCTATTTGAATTTGCAGCACTTATTCTATGTTTCTTAATTCTTGACTTTAGGATAGTTTAACATTTTTTAATTATTCCATTTATTTGTCCTCTTGATTGTTTTGGAGGGTTACATTGTTTTAGTAGTTATTTTAGATTAGGGTTTCCATCCTTGACTTATTAAAATCTGATATTAATCAGTACCTTTATCCTCCTTTCAGAAAGTACTATGGCATTGGTCTAATTTAATTCAATTTTCTCACTTCCAACTTACATGATGGTGCTGTCATGTACTTTAGTTCTCTATGTATTTTAAATTCCACAATTCACTATCATTTTTTTCACTGTCGACGTTTAATTAGATTCACCCACATATTTATAATTTCTGTTGCTTTTTCCTCATTTCTTCACATCTGAGCTCCCATGGGGGATTTCCTGAAGAAAAATCTTTGTTATGTCTATAGTGCAAGACTCCTAGAGCCCTAGCAGCACAGTGGTTAAGAGCTCAGCTGCTAACCAAAAGGTTGGCAGTTCAAGTCCACCAGCTGCTCCTTGGAAACCCTATGAGAGAGTTCTACTCTGTCCTACAGGGTTGTGATGAGTTGGAATCGACTCGACAGCAATGGGTTTGGTTTTGATTTTTTTGCAGGACTACTAAATTATTTTTTTATGTTTGTTTGTTTTTGTCTGGAAATATCTTTATTTCACTTTTATTCCTGAAGGACGTCTTTGCTAGGTATGTAATTCCACTTTCCCTTCCTTAGTTTCTGCTGAGAAATCTGCTTTCAGTCCAACTTTCATGCCTTTGTAGGACATCTATTATTTTTATATAGGTGCTTTTGAGATTTTCTCTTGGTCTTTGTCTTTTGTAGTTATACTACAATATGTTTAGGTGATAATTTCTTTTCATTAATTTTATTTAGGATTATTTGAGAGCTTTGAATTTGTGACTTGACATAATGCATAAGTTTTGGAAAAACTCCTAGCCATTATCTTTTAAAATGTTTCTTCTGACTCTCATTTCCATATCCTTCTGGAACTCCAAAAGTTAAATACACCTTAGACCTTCTTCTGTATCCCCTCTCTCTTCTTTATCTTCTATCTTTTAATTTTTCTATATTTTATCTTGAAAAATTTCTTCTGATCCATCTTCCAGTTTGTAGATTTTTCCTTTGACTGTGTCTAATTTGCTTTGATTATTATATTTTCTAGTTCTAGAATTTTTAAATTGATTCTATTTCATATTGGCAATGTGACATTTTATAGTTTCCAGCTCCTTGCTGAAACATTTGGTTTTTATCTCTATGTACATAAAAGATATAGTTCTTTTACAGTTGGAATGGGGATATATATATGCATATTATTATAATCTATACATTTTATATATATAATATGTTTTATGTATGTATTAAAATCTGCAATCAGCTGGTTGATCGTTTGGGGGTTGGCTGGTTTTGAAGACCTCAGGTGGGATGACTGGAGCCTTTCTCTGTGTGTTATCTCATTCTCCAGCAGGCTTGTTCTCATGGCATTGTGTCTTAGTCATCTAGTGCTGCTATAACAGAAATACCACAAGTGGATGGCTTTAACAAAGAGAAGTTTATTCTCTCACAGTCCAGTAGGCTAGAAGTCTGAATTCAGAGTAACGGCTCCAGGGGAAGGCTTTCTCTCTCTGTCAGCTCTGGAGGAATGTCCTTGTAATGCACCAGGCTTCCATTGGTCTGGAAGCATCTCAGCGTGGGAACCTCAGGTCCGAAGGATGTGCTCTGCTCCTGGTACTGCTTTCTTGGTGGTATGAAGTCACCATGTCTCTCTGGTCCCTTCTCTCTTTTAGATCTCAGAAGAAATTGGCCTAAGACACTATTTAATCTCACAGACCTCATCAATATAACTGCCACTAATCCATCTTATTATATCACAGTGAAAGGATTTACCACATCCAGTGAAATCGCACCAGAAGATAAAATGGCAAACAATCATGCAATCATACAAGGGACTCATGACATAGCCAAGTTGACAGATATTTTGGGGGAACACAAGTCAATCCATGACCCAGTGACAAGAGTCCAAAGAGAAAGACTAGAAGTACACTATGCCTCTTGAGGCCTAGGCTTGGAACTGACATATCAGCGTTGTTATTATCAGTTGCTGCAGAGTTGGCCCCCGACTCATGGCAACCCCAAGCACAAAGAGATTGGACCAAACATACCATTACTTTCACCTAATTTACTGGTCAAAGCTAGTAACAAGACCAGCCAAGACAAGAGCTAGGAAAATAGGCTGCCTCTTGATTAGAGGAATTGTAAAATTTCATTGCGAAAAGTACGGATAGAGGTACAAACAACAAACTTAGGGCATTTTTGCAATTAGTCTACCACATTCTCAAATATTTTGAGGCCTAAAGTGTAAAATAAATGGAGTTTTGACAGTGGATGGTGTCAAAAATGATTGATTTTCAGTCATGATACATGATTCTTTCCCCCTTATTCTTGTACAAAATAATTATATCTTAACTATGCACATAATTAAGAGTAACATTAATGAATGGGGACTACTGGGAAGGGAAGAGACAAAGGGTAATAGAGAAGTATGCAATTTCAAGCCTACCTTTTTTACAAAATGAACACAAGCAATGATTTCTATTTTCCTGCTATGTAATATTTAAGTTGAAATTCATCCATTAGGACAAGATTACCTAGTTCTACTTTAGGTTCAGCTTGGCCTAGCTTCTGTGTTTCCTGGGGACCACGCTAAAAAAGGTAAAAAATATATATAAAACTCCAGACAATAAAGGTATCGAGAACATCTACGTAAGGATAAGAATAAAAAAATTAGGCAGAGTCAGGAAGTCAGGTGTCATAGCTTTTAAAGTCCCCTAGAGGTGCCTTTTCCTTTGCTGTCACATAATTCTCAGAAGACCTGTATCTAGAAATTGCTAATTGCCTTTAAATGACTGATTATGACTCAGTCATCCAGGGATTTCTGTAAATCCTTCTTTAACCCATTTAAACTTTCAGCCAGTACAATCTTTGGGGAGTATCAAGTTCCATATGTGCTTCGAGAGTTCCCAGTCCTTCAGATGTAATTATGCTCCTTTGAGTGCAATAGAAAAGAATTTGTTACTTGTGGTTTTCAAATCCATTTACAGAAAAGATTGTAGTCCACAACTTCTGTTAGATTCATAAAAGAAAAAAAAAAATTTTCTGTGAATGTGTCCATCTGTCTGACTTTTGTCTTTTATAAGATGAATTAAGTTTTCTCCTTAAAATTTCTTATTAACTTTTCCTTTTTTTTCCATATTCTAATAAAGTTGATAAAACTTTCTTTACTTTGGCTTCAAAAAAGTAAAGCTGACTTCACTTGGGCTTTCCCCACATTCCCTCAGCTCAGGGTACAGGAAAATAACACAGCAAGTTACTGTTTTATAATTTTATTTTTATTCCTCTTTTGGAGTCATTTTTTCCAATTTTCCTGCTGGTAATGTACAGGCAAAAAATAAAATTAAATTAAAAAAAACAGAACTCATAACTTCCTTACTTCCTATGGGAGCTAATAGCTACTAAGGATAATAACTAAGCCGAAAACTGTAAGACACAATGATGTTTCTACAGTTTTTAGGATGAAAATTTAATTTAATAGTCAGGAATTTGAACTATTGGGTTTAAACGATGAAAATTAAGTAAAAATAAAATTTTCAATAGCCAATTGAAGTTGGTAAAGAATGATTCATAAGCGATCATTTTAAAATTGAATATTCACTGCTGCTGCTAGATGCCATCAAGTTGTTTTCAACTCAAGTGACCCCATGTGACAAAGTGGAACCGCCCCATAGGGTTTTCTTGGCTATAGTCTTTACAGGAGCAGATTGCCAGGTTTTTCTCCCAAGCAGCCACTGGATGAGTTCGAACCACCAGACTCAGTTAGCAACCAAGCGCTTAATTGTTGGTGTCACCAGGGCACTGAGAAAGTAAAAATAAATGTATGCTAATTTTTGTACTTTTTTTTGGATTTGTAAAAAAAAAATAAAATAAAATCATCTTTAGGGATTATTTAGGGACTATTCTCCAGGTATTTTTTTTTTAATTTCTGTGTTTTCCTTCAAATATTGGGTATATTATCAAAGTATCAGAGACTTCAGGTCATGATTCTAGACATCTAGCCCCAATCTACTCATGACTTTAAGACTTCCAGAAGAAAAGAACAATGATCCCCTCTGTCTTCTTTGTAATTCTCCTCTACTATAAAATATGTTGGAATGAGAAAAAAAAAAAAGTTAGTCATTGTAAATATGAACTGGAATATCTCAGAGGGTAGAATTTTGCCAGGTATACCAGTCTCTATGACATACCCATTTATTAAGCCAAGTAAACACATCTGCAATGTCTTTAATGGCTCACAAGGGTCAAGACTGAAATCAAGAAAAGAGGGTAATTTTAGACTAAATTATTGCCTTTATATTTTACATTTCCCAGATTCACCTAATAAATGACAACACAGAACATTATTCTAAAAATCTAGTTAACCTCTGTTCATTCAAGGGAGATTTGTTGTCCAAAGACAAACGTTCTTATGTAACAGCTTGACGTAAATTCTACTAAAAAATTCTACTAGCGTACTATAAAGATTAAGGCAGGACTGTTTCTGTTTCAAAATGGAAATAGAGAGAAAGCACTGAGTTGGAAAGCTAGAGAAAAGCCAACTAAGAAAACGTTAAGGAGGACTTTTTTCGGATTTCCAGTGGCAAGTTAGAGTGATTGGTGAGTACTCAGGTCATACCTTAAAAATGTGCCTTTGAAGAAAAAAGAAAAGGCACATTCCTAAACTATTCAAAGCTGTTGCTTGCACTGATGAAGTTCTAAAGATAAGTACTGAAACTTTGACTTTACTTTTTGTATAGTCATAGCCATGGGGTTAACCCGTGTATGGATACACAGACTATTTTCACACAGTGTATAACCCTAGGCCAGGACTGATTATTTTTATGATGGAAGCTTCATGCCCAGGTCAAAACATAATGAGTTTGCACATCTCCAATGTTCCCGTAAGTACGATCCTATAATACTTGAGGCTTTCAGAGCTCTCAAAGAGATCACCCTTTACAACTCAAAGTTTCTATACTCAACATGGAGTTTCTATGCTCAACTGGTGTTGCAGTGGTTAAGCGTTCAGCTGCTAACCAAAAGGTCAGCCATTTGAATCCACCAGCCACTCCTTGGAAACCCTATGGGGCAGTTCTACTCTGTCCTATAGGGTTGCTGTGAGTCGGAATCAACTCAGTAACAATAGATATATCCAACATCCCTAACATTTCTTCCTCCCTAAAATACACAGCAGTAAGGAGAATGTAATGAAGCATGGCTACATATGGCATTACCTTTGGTGTAAATACAAAATATGGTAGGAAGATTTTAAGGGCAACATTATTTGAAAGTTATTGCTTCTTTAGACTATGGATCTGGTAAAAGGCTTTATTAACTCAGTATTATATGGCTAAAATAAACAGAAGAATAAACAAAATATTTACTGAGAAGGAATTTACTCTTTGTGGAATAAACCATATTCTATTTACCAAACAACCAAATTAATTATATAGATAGAAACAATGCATCTAAGCACATGTGAGGAGGTATAGGCTCATACAGAGTGAAGGAGAGAGAATAAGAGAGAACAAGAAAAAAATCTGAAACTACAAAAAAAAGTAAACTGGTAGTGAGAGCATTAATTCAATTTCATCTTCCGGTACCTTTACAGGAACTGTCTCTGCACTGGCTTTGCTGAAGGCTTTCCATATTCTTGGTTATATATCAGCCACCTTTTACATTAAGCATGTCATGAACTCCTCCATCTGTTACCTTTCTTTCATGCATCAGGGTATGTGGAGATTTGGGTTTTAAGTCCTTATGTCTGAAACTGTTCAAAGTTCATATTTTATTTATGGTGTGCTTCAAATATCTTTCTAAAGTTTTAGTTACTGATTTCCTAATTAGCCCCTAAAGGTAGAAATTCCTGTAAGGAGGAAATGCAAAGATGTTCACTCTGCTTCAAAATACATTCTAGTTCTAAAAATGCCTCTCATAGGTTGTGGGGACAACGGTCTCAGGAAATATCTAGCTCAACTGGCATAATATAGTTTATAAAGAATATGTTCTACGTTATACTTTGGTGAGTAGTGTCTGGTGTCCTAAAAGCCTGCTAGCGGCCATCTAGGATACTATACTGGTCTCACCTTTGCAAGAGCAAGGAAGAGCGAAGAAAACTAAAGATACAAGAGAAAGATTAGTCCAAAGGACTAAGTGACCACATCTACCACAGCCTCCACCAGAGTGAGTTCAGTAAAACTAGATGGTACCTGGCTACCAGCATTGACTGCTCTGACAGGGATCACAACAGAGGGTCCCAGACAGAGCTGGAGAAAAACATAGAACATAATTCTAACTAAAAAAGAAAGACCAGACTTGATGTCCTGACCGAGACTGGAGAAATCTAAGAGTATGGACCTCAGACACCATCTCAGCTCAGTAATAAGGTCACTCCTGAGGTTCACCCTCAGCTGAAGAACAAACAGGCCCATGGAAAAAATTAAACTAAAGGGGCACACCAGCCCTGGGGCAGGGACTGAAAGGCAGGAGGGAACAGCAAAGCTGGTAATAGGAAACCCAGGGTTCAGAAGGGAGAGTGTTGACATGTCATGGGGTTGTTAACCAATGTCACAGAATAATACGTGTACTGTTTGATGAGAAACTAGTTTGTTCTGTAAACCTTCACCTAAAGTACAATAAAAGTTAAAAAATAAATAAAAATGCCTCTCATATATATCTTACCATTATATTATCAGGTCGATGCCCTTTACCACCTTGCAGTCAAATCTCTTGAAAATATTTTAATTCATTATCCAAACCCAGCAGGCCAATTTAGACAGTCATCTAGTAGCAATTTGTCAGTCTGCCTCTCTTTCTTTCTCTTCCCACCTCCTTCCTCTCTCTTCCTTTTTTTCGCCTCTGCCACTGAAATTATCTAAACCCAAAACCAAACCAAATCAAGTCGATTCCAACTCATAGCGACCCTATAGGACAGAGTAGAACTGCCCCATAGAGTTTCCAAGGACCACCTGGCGGATTTGAACTGCCGACCCTTTGGTTAGCAGCCTTAGCACTTAACCACTACACCACCAGGGTTTCCGAAATTATCTAAGGACTAAAGAAAAATACTTAGAATAAAGAAATCATCCCTGTTTCCAAATGCCACAAAAATGAAAGTGAAGAATCAGATCAAGCAACATTGGACCTCGTTACAGGCTGCTATTGTTGCCACTGAAAATTTGTCACACACAGCTTTGAAGATGCTCGGTCTGACTCAGATCCTTATGCCGGACTTAGTGGTTTTTTTTAATTTGTTAGGTTTTTCTTTTTTTTTTTTTTTTTGGAGTAGGCAGGGTAGTGGGGGAGCTTTGTTTGTTTTTGAGGAAAAGGATCTAATTGCTTCTGGAATTACACTTAACTGGGAAAATATTCTACTTGGAATCTCAAGGATTTAGCCATTTAGTTTATAACCACAAATGTATTCATTATTCTCAAATATTACCCTCTAAGCCAGAACAGCTAGGTCAGAAGAGATCTCTCAATTTTGAAAAATACTATGCCTAAATAATACTTTCCTTTATTATGGTAGCAAATCGAAGTCATCAATCAAGAGTTCTACTAGTTTTAAGGTGAACTGTTAGTTGGGATCATCTTAATTTATCACAAAGTTTCATGAGATTAACAGTAAACCTCGAAAGAAAACTGGTTGGGGTCTTGATCATTTTCTTCCCAGGAGAGGCCTATCCTTATTCATTTCCTTCCTGTCATGGATTGAATTGTGTCCCCCCAAAATATGTGTTAACTTGGTTAGGCCATGATTGCCAATATTGTGTGGATGTCCTACGTTTCGTGATTGATGTAATTTTCCTATGTGTTGTAAATCCTAATCTCTGCCTGTGGTTAATGAGGCAAGATTGGGTTATTTAAAACAGGATTAGGGTGGGATATAACACCCTGTCACATCCCTGATCCAATGTAAAGGGAATTTCCCTGTGGTATGGTTTGCATCACCTTTTATCTTACAAGAGATAAAAGCAAAGGGAAGGAAGCAGATAGTTGGGGAACTCATATCACCAAGAAAGAGGTCCTGGGAGCACAGCATGTCCTTTGGACCTGGGGCTCCTGAGCGGAGAAGCTCCTAGACCAGGGGAAGATCAATGATAAGAACCTTACCCAGAACCAGCAGAGAGAGAAAGCCTTCCCCTGGAGCTGGCACCCTGAATTTGGACTCGTAGCCTACTTGACTGTGAGAGAATAAATTTTTCTTTGTTAAAGCTATCCGTTTGTGGTATTTCTGTTATAGTAGCACTAGATGACTAAGACATGCCCCATGCCCACTTGTGTATGCCAAGGAAAGTTGACAGAAGCAGTCCTTGTCAAAAAACAAAAATACGCTGTTACATATTTTCTTGAAGCAACGGGTACCGGCTTATCTTACAATTATTTTTAAAA
Source organism: Elephas maximus indicus (assembly GCF_024166365.1). Classification (NCBI taxonomy): domain Eukaryota; kingdom Metazoa; phylum Chordata; class Mammalia; order Proboscidea; family Elephantidae; genus Elephas; species Elephas maximus. Next base: position 62,362,044 of record NC_064829.1, read on the forward strand.
AGGATAACTCAATTGATTCTGCCCCTATAGCACAAATGTTCTCAAAGGTGGTTTACTCTATCTGGCTCTAGACATAGAAATGGATACTGCCTCACCAAGCAACAGTGGGGATCATGGCAGTGCCTCCCACCCATTTTCATGTTATAGCACACATAAAAAAATGTTTGTATGACACACTAGGATAAACTGGAGTGGATTTGAGAGTGTCTAATAGGTGCAAGGAAACACTGGTGGCGTAGTAGTTTAGTGCTATGGCAGCTATAGGGTCACTATGAGTCGGAATCGACTCGGGTTTTGTTTTAATAGGTGCAAGGAAACCCTGGTGGCATAGTGGGTAAGATCTACAGCTGCTAACCAAAAGGTCAGCAGTTTGAATCCACCCAGGCGCTCCTTGGAAACCCTATGGGGCAGTTCTACTCTGTCCTATAGGGCAGTTCTACTCTGTCCTATAGGGTTGCTATGAGTAAGAATTGACTTGATGGCAACAGGTTTGGTTTGGGTTTTGGTAATAGGTTAAAAAAAAAAGTTACATTTTTTTGTGTAGCGTAATAATGATAGAAAATAGAATAAAACTGATAGAAAGGATATTAAACATTGAATTTTTGTAAAAATTCTGAATAAAATTTTTTCAATGTTTTCTTTAATGAGAAACTTCAGCTTGCTTTCATGAAAATAGCTTTTTATGTTAGATCTTATGATTGAGCTGGCTACAGGCAATTCTACTTATGATTTTTAACGATGCTATTTCTTTAAATATTTTAAAGTCACATAAAAAAACTTTGTTCACAAATTGAAATTGTGTTTTAAAAATCTAATAGTACTGTCTTTAATAATGTTGAAATTTCTTGTGGTAACACAAATAGATTTCAAATACAAATAAACTTGTGTATAAGAGATGTTTCATAATAATGAAGATCTAATTTGCAGATTATGCATCCATTTTTTAGAGCAGCTACGCTCTTGCTGTATTCACAGAATATACCTACTATGATATCTGATATACGTGAAGACAGATTCAGAAGCCCACACCTGAATTAGCACCCATCAGTAGCCCTCTCGTGGCTTCTTTGACCCTCGCCCCTAATTTACGCTCTGAATATGAACTACTCCAGCAGCAACAGGGGTTGCTTTAGCTAGATGGTGAGGTAGATTTCCATTAGGCAGAGCATCTCATTAGCGCTGAGCTGACTGAAAAATGTGAAGAGAATGTCGGCATTAGAAAACCCGTCATTTTGTAAGCATCACAGTAATTATTGGTATGGGAAGAATCATCCATTTAATGCTAAATCTAGGCACAAATTCTGATGAAGACTAGGATATGTACCTGGCTTTAAAGTGTATCACCACAGATTGCTTATTATCTGCAACGGAAATAAAAGAATAACTAAACAGTGGAAATAATGAAGACCTTGACCAAGTGATCAAAGTTAGCCTCACTAATGAGGGACAGGTGGACACAGTGTCCTTCTACAGGTGTACCTGAGAAGGACACAGTATCACTAATACATTATTCCAACCTGGAATGTATAATCAGAATCTAACCATGAGAAAACATCAGACAAATCCAACAGGAAGACCATTCTATAAAAAAAAAAAAAAGAAAGGTGGGTGGCTGTGGCCTTCGAAAACAGTAATGTCATGTAAAACAAAGACAGGCTGTAGAAATGTTGCAGATTAGCAGCTAAAGAGACAGGACGAGGAAAAGCAATACCTGATCCTAGACTAGACCCCATATTGTAGGAAAAAAATATGCTCTAAAGAATATTTTTAGGTCATTTGACAAAAGTGAAGTATGGACGATAAAAAATAGATGAGATGAAAGTATCAATGCTATAGTCATGCTGTGGATATGTTAGAGAATACTCTTAGTTTTAGGAAATACTCCCTGAGGTATTTAATGGCTGTTTAGAGGTAAAGAGACTTGGTGTTTGCAACTTACTGTCAAATGGTTCAGAAAAATAGTTCGTACGTGCACATGCACACACACAGACAGAGAGAAAATACAAATAATAAATGATACAGCAAACGGGTAAAATTCTAACCATAGATAGATCTGGGTTAAAGGTATGTGGATATTCTACTTATTATTCTTAAGATTGTTTCCAAATACAATGTTTAAAAAATCCCCCCCAAATTTCATTTTATATTTATTTTATATGATAGATAGTTGCTAGTTTATTACTGACTTGTCAGAAATTACAGCCTACAATATATCTGCTTTTTGAAATTTGTTGGGATTTTCATTGATTTTATTGGCGTCCAGGGACAGTTGAAAAGTAGTTGTTCTCAGTCCATAGAAGCATTTTTTTTTCTTTATTTATAGGATGTGGTTGCTGTTGTGTGCCTTCAAGTCAATTTTGACAACAGCAACCCTGTAGGACAGACTAGAACTGCCCCCAGAGGGTTTCCTAGGCGGCAATCTTTACAGGAGCAGATTATCAGGTCTTTCTCCCATGGACCTGCTGGGTGGATTTCAACAGCCAATCTTTCAGTCAGCCGCCAAGCGCTCAATCATTGTGCCACCAGGGTACCTGGTTTATAGAATAGAGTGAGGTCTTTCTTGAAATATTTGTATCTTGGTTCACAAAACTTAAGAATGCTTAGCCAAAAGAACAATCTATATTTTGATTAGAAAGCTGGCTCCAGTTATGTGACTACTTAGACTACTGAGATATTTGAACACGTTAAGAATAAAGTGGACTTCATTTTTTTTTCCTGAAACAGAGCCTTTAAAAGTTTGCGGTATACTAAATACATGGGAAATGAGGCTCACCTCAAAAACAATGTGAATATAGACGTTAGAAGGTCAATTTCTTTGAAATGAAATATGATACTGTATATGATATTTCTATATAAAATCAATTTTGTTATCAAACTTAGAACATTTAATATGCTCTTGAAAACTGAAAAACAGTTGTTTTGATCATAACATGTGCCAACAAATACTGCACAAGTATTAAAAGATTATTGTTGAAAATAAAATTTTAAGCCAAAGTTCACAAAAACCATTACTCCATTTTGTTGTTAGCAATCAAAGACTGAAGCAGAAACAATTTTGTGAGCCAGGCATTTCAGATCAGATTGGAATTGGGAACTGAATGTGTCTCCTATTTGCTAATAATTCTGGTATCTCTTCTAGATTTGTTACCTTTAATAAATATTTATCATATGCCTGTTACATGTTTCGGAATGAGTTAAGCAGTTTAAGAAAGACAAAAAATAAATAAAGATACAGTTCCTATCCTTAAGTACCTGACATTGGTTGAGGAGAACAGATAAATAGAAATAAGATAACTTAGAATAAAAATGAGCAAAAGACAGCTTTTAAATATAAAAAATAAGTCTCAGCACTCTTCTTTGCAGCTTTTCCTGTCAAATCAAGGAAAGATATGAAATTCAGTAGCTGACCAGTGATAAACAATGGCCTGCTTATAGTCCACTGAGATTCTCATGAGTGACCTTAATTCAAGTATTTTAATTATAAGCTTTAAGGTTCTGCTCTTCAAAGAAAGTCTGTCCTCCCCTCCCTCCACACAAATGAATTTCAGAGATCTGAAAGCAGGTAAGATCAGGGAGCGGAGCCACCGGAAAATGCAGGGAAATGGGCTACTAAAATAATTATATCTCAGCTAAGACCGAAGTTCACCTGTGTGGAGCGGAGAACAGAAGGAGCCATTACTACTGCTGAGAACCATCTTCAAAATTGGAGTATATTTTCAAAACCTTGGTGTAATACTGTATAGCGGTTGCTGAGGCTATGAAGAAGCAATGTGAATGCAAGAAGGTGAAACATGTAGAGAAGACGGATGGAGGGCGATGCCATTTTTATAGGCATGATGCACGTCCAACATGCCTCCCCTGGTGTTACAAACTATAGGCTTGTGAGTTAGCCCAGAAAATAAAATGTACTATGTCTCCTCCTTTGGGTGGGTGCAGAGAGGCAGGAGAAAAAAAACATCTCTTGCCACCAGATGGCGCCCTGCTTCCCCCGGGGAACACAACCAAAGGCTGAATGCAGAATCTCGGTTACTTTATGGGGAAAATTGGAAGTTATTTTCTCATCAGTGTTTCCTAGGAACTTAGCACAGTCCGTTCATTGTCTCCTCCAAACAGTTTCCTCTCATTTTCATTCTGACAAGCCTTCTTCCTTCTTTTTCTACATTTGTCTAGGCTCTAGCCCCTTAACTTGCAAGGAGAAATCTAGAATATACACGTATATATCTTATATTAAATACTTTCCAAATTTGACATTATTTGCTCAGAATTAAGACGTTTTCAGTTTATAGCCCACATTCTCAGACATTTTATACTATTTCTTTAATTTATCCTGTATCATTTCTTCCATTAAAGCAAACTCACAAAGAAAGGTACCAGTGGGAACGTAACTGTCTGCTACCGACTGTTGAGAACCTTGGAAACATAAGCTGTCATAATAGTAATTTTTAAATCTTTTTTCTTGCCCCTCTGTCCGCAGATGCTACCTTTACTAATCCCCCCCCCAAAAAAAAAAATCCATTGCTGTTGCCATTGAGTCGATTCCGAGTCAGATCACAAAATATTACTCTAAGAAAACATGAAATTTCTCTTCCCTCAAATACTTGGATTTCTTAAAACCTTCTAAGAGACTGAAGTAGAAAATTAGATTATTTAAAGACAAAAGGTCCCTTAGGGGCCTTTGATATCCAATCTGATCTCAAAAAATGAGAATCTGAGTTAAATGACCTTTTTTTTTTTTTAATTCAGCAAGCAAGGAATTGAAAGGGGAAGCAAAGATTCCCAGCCTTGAACTTTGTCTACTACACGGTTAACTTCACATTCTTCAACTAAGAACTATTAGCTTCATCGCCTCTACCTCTATGAACTTTCTTATGGTGTAACTTTCAAAGAAGGAGTCCTGGTCGTGTAATGGTTAAGTGCTCAGCAGCTAACTGAAAGGTGGGAAGATCAAACCCTCTAGCTGCTCTATGGGAGAAAGATGTGGCAGTCTGCTTCCCTAAGATTACAGCCTTGGAAACCCTATGGGGCAGTTTTACTCCCTATGAGTTAGAATGAACTCAATGGCAACGCGTTAACTTTCAAAGACTCTATGACAATAAATCTTTCCGTTGATAAGAGTTCATCAGGGCTCCATTCTTTGGGCTTCTCTTTTCTTTTTACCAGTTTCCTTGGAAATATCACCTGTTCCTAAAAACTGCTAATGCATACATTTAACTATCTATAATGCTTCACCTGTCTATCACAGAATACCTCAATTAAACACGAATTAATTGAAAAGATATTTTTCTTGGTAAATATTGCTCAAACAATATTTGTTGAATTAACGGAAATTCACGTTCAGAACTGGAATGAATACTGCAGTCTCCTACCCTTGTAAACTTTTCTATCTGAGAAAAGCTAAACTAACATAGTTCTATAGCGTTCGATTTACGACTGATTTTACAGCATACACCAGTGGGTCTCAAACTCGACTGTGCATCAGAATCACCTAGAGGGCTGGTTAAAACACAGATTGCCGGGCCCCACTCTCAGAATTTCTGATTTAGTAGGTCTAGGAGGGATCTAAAAATTTGTGCCGCTTGATGCTGATGCTGCTGGTCTGCAAATTACAATTTGAGAACCACTGGTCTACACTATAGGAGTTGGGGGGGGGGAAGTTGCCATGGATTCAGTTCCAAGTAGAACTGTCCTCCACAGGATATTCAGTGGCTGATTTTTCAAAAGTAGATCACCAGGTCTGTCTTCCGAGGTGCCTCTGGGTGATCTCCAACCTCCAACCTGTTAGCAGCTGAGCATGTTAACCATGCCATCGAGTTGTTTTTGACTCATAGCAACCCCATGTGACAGAGAAAATCTGTAATCTTGGTTATTTCTTGGCTGTAATCTTTATGGAACAGATCTCCAGGTCTTTTTCCCATGGAGCCACTGGGTGGGTTTGAACCACCAACCTTTTGGTTAGCAGCCTAGCACTTAACCATGTGCTCCATGAGGGCTCCTTAAAGGATGTGTAGGCTATAATTAAGTAAACAGAAAAGAGGAAAGTATGTCATTTGTGGGGAAAACATATAAGGGTTGCCCAGGCAGGAAAAAACATGGATTTGTTGGAGATAGTGAAGACTGTCTTCATAAAAGATTTACACGTGAGGGAAATATGGCAGCTTCCACATCTATCAAGTCACTAGTGTCATATTTGTTACTAAATTTCCTCAAAAAAAGAAAACCATACAAGAAAAAGTTTAAAAAATATTTCTAATATGTGCATAGCCACATTCAACAATAAAAAAAAAAAGCCTTTGATAAATTAATGGGCAAAGAACATGACAAGGCAAGTTACAAAAGAAGAAGTGAAACTGGCTAACAGTACTGTTCAAACTCATTACCTTTCAGAGAAATATAAATTACTCAATTTACAGATGAGAAACATCGCTTTGAACATGCTGGCCCAGGTGTGGTCAAATGTGCAACCCACACGATACAGATGGCGCAGAAAGCACTAGATTCACTTTGTAAACTACTGCGTAGTCGTAAAAGTAGAGTTTAGAATATTAAGTGTCATGAGAAATGTTTATTATCTTGCTAGGTGAAAAACGTTAGGTTATAAACACACCTTCAAAGTACTAAAATAATAGTAATAAAAAGATAAATATCACGTTTTTAACATTTACGTGACTCCACTGTATTAAGCAATTTGTAGGCATAACCGTACTAAATCCTCACAACAGCCCTGTAAGGTAGGTACCATTATTATCTTCCATTTCAGAAAAAGGTTTCAATCACTTGCCCACAGTCACACAGCTGGTTAGAAGTGGAGAGCGAATTCAGACAGAGGCCTGACCCACTCCAAAGCTCATGCTCTTAACTACTGCCCTCAAAGCATTGGGGAAAGAAGCACAGACTTGAAATGTGGAAATTTACCTGTTGTGCTTGACTCAAGATCTGCTGGAAGAAATGCTGGGTCACTAGCCAGAGCCCAGGCACTACAACCCCTCGGTTCTCAACACATCACTTCTCCCACCATCATCACCACTAGTTGCCATTGAGTCGATTCTGACTCATAGCAATCTCATGTGTCTCAGAATAGAGCTGTATTGTGCTCCACAGAATTTGCAATGACTGATTTGTTGGAAGTACGTCACCAGGCCTTTCTTCCAAGGCACCTCTGGATGGACTCAAACCTCCAGTTTTCTGGTTAGCAGCTGAGTGCATTAATAGTTTCTCCTGCCTAGGGACTCTAACGCTTCTACAGGGTCTCCTTGATAGCTGAGTATGACCTCCAACAGCAGCCTTCCCGATTTGCTTTGAAGTTCAGAGGGCCTTGTGCTCATAAGGAAGTAAATATCTAAGGTGCTATCACATTTGAACATACATTCAAAAACAAATATTGAAAACAGGTGGAGACACAGTAATCAAGGTCTGGTTTACATTTAAAAAGAAATTCAAATATACATTTGAGAAGAAGGCACAATATTCCTTCTGAAGAATAAAGGGGGATGTGTGACTTTGAAAGACTACAATGGGGCCATGATTTTCCAGGCAGTCAAACATAAGACATTTTCTTGTTCTGTGAAATTTTAGCTTTTAAACTGACAAAGTGTTGATTATGGAGAGACCAATTTCCTCATTAGTAGCCTTCCACATTTATAAGTAGTTTATTTAACAGTGATACACTCCAAGTACTGGAATTACTAGTGTTTTTATTTTCTTCTTTGTGCTATTCTATGGTTTCATGTTTTTTCAATGAGAAACTATTACTTCAATAGTAATAATTAAAAAAAAAAAGAGCCTTAAAATTGGCTAAACCACTTAACCCAGAATTTTCATATATGGGATCCTGCCCAAGCAAGTAAGACAAAATAGAAGCAGCTTTGTGTTCAAAGAAATTTAAGACAGAATTATTTTTAATAGTAAAAATTATAAAGAACCTGATCATATAACATTTGTTAAAAACCCAAATGCACAGAGAAACACCAGAAATTAGTGTAATAGAATATGTTCACTGAGTTGATACAACTTGAATTGGGTAGCACCAAACCGAAAGCATCTACAAGGCTCTCCAAACAAGGGATAGTGACACCAGGTTATATAGGCAGATTTGGGCAGGGTAGTCTAATGAAAACCCGTAAAACCAAGCCTGTTGCTGTTGAGTCGATTCAGACTCATCTCAACCCTATAGGACGGAGTAGAAAAGCCCCACAGGGTTTCCAAGGAGCAGCTGGTGGATTCCAACTGTGGACCTTTTGGTTAGCAGCCATAGCTCTTAACTGTCTCATGAAGGTCACAGTAGACTGTTTTCATGTTGGTTTCTCAGGAGGCAGAATCAGAGCAGGTGCAGGGTTTCAGGGTCAGTCAGTTGTAAAAACAGAATCTTTAAGGATATGCCGTATATCAGAGAACATATGGAAATTTAATCATCAAGGAAGTGTACTGTAAGGAAGCGTTCTCATTCCTGACCTTGAGTCAACCTTTTTTAGGTAAGGCCCAGTACAACCTGTTTAGGATTTTGGGGTGAGACTACACATTAGTAATGATATTATACGGCAATCATTGCAATAACATGAAAAATGATGAAGATGTCTTTGTTAACTAGTGCTGTTATAACAGAAATACCACAAGTGGGTGTCTTTAACAAACAGAAATTTATTTTCTCATAGTTCAGGAGTCTAGAAGTCCAAAATCACAGTGCTGGCTCCAAGGGAAGTTCTTCTCTCTCTGTCGGCTCTGGGGCAAGGTCCTTGTCTCTTCAGCTTCTATTTCCTGGCTCCTTGGAAATCTCCCTGTGGCTTGGCATCTATCTTCCCCCATCTCTGCTTGCTCTTCCTTGCTTGGCTAATCTTTTTCATATTGCAAAAGGGATTGATTTAAGGCACACCTTACACTAATCCTGTCTTATTAACATAACAAAGAAAACCCATTCCCAAATGGAATTATAACCACAGACATAAAACCAAAAAAAAAACCCATTGCTGCTGAGTTAACTCTGACTCATAGCTACCCTACAGATATAAAAAAAAAAAAAAAAAATTTTTTTTTTTTTTTTTTTTTTTATAGGAGTTAGGATTTACAACAAACACATAATTTGGGGGAACATAATTAAATTTCTAACAAATGACATGACTGGGAAAAATTCAGGATTCAAAAAATCACATGTACTGTATGGTCATAACTACTTTTAAATCTATGCAAAGAAAAAGAAAATGAACCAGAACCAAAATACCCACTGGGAGCAAGAAGACTTTGAGTATAAACATCACATCACCTGTTTTCTTTCATTTACAACCCTAGGGGGTTCATGATGCTTCCTTGAGACTATCATAGGAAGAAGCAAGTCGATAAAAGGGGGAGAAGTTGAGTTGTCTGTGGGCCTCCAGCTTCTCCTTCAACCAGAGCAATTCCACTTCCATCGTGTTTATAATTTTTGCTACCATGCAAGATTATGCCTGAAGAATGGCTCTCATGACTAAATTTTTCAAAACCATTACTTTAGAAAAAACAAATGGCCATTAATTTTCAGTTGTGAAAATATCCCAGGTATAGTCCTACCACTCTTCAGTTCCCAAATTTCCTATCATGGACATGTATAAAGAAAAAAATTAGTTCTTTAACTTAATTATTTAATTTAGAAAATGAATGTAAATTTTTTTTAAATGAATTATTTGATTCTTTAATTCAAAAAATATATATATTAGAATTTAGGAGCATGACTGCATGTCCTTGGAATCAAAGAAACTTGGACCTGAAGGCTAGTTTTGCTCTTTATCGATGTGTACTCTTGGGCATTGTCCTTTAAATTTTTAATATTGTAATTGATTTTAAAATATGTAATACATTTATATATTTCAAAAGTCAAAGAGATATTAGATAAAAGATATTCCAGAAAAGCCTCGTTTCTACTCTGTCCCCATTCACCCTGTCTTCTCCATATGTAAATATTTTATTAATATTTTATTTTTGGTTTATGTGTTATTTTATTCATGCATGAGTAAAATCAAATGTCTGTTCTGATTTATTCCTTTTTTACCAAATTATAGCACACTATATAGCTGTAAAAAAAAAAAAGAATTTTTCTTTTTTTTATATAGTTGTATACCTGACATTTTTATTTAAAAATAATTCACGCCATGTCAATATACAGAGATTTCTCTATCCTTTTTGTATTCTATTGTGTGTAAGTTCTATTTTTTTATATAGCTGTAAAAAAAAAAAAGAATTTTTCTTTTTTTTATATAGTTGTATACCTGACATTTTTATTTAAAAATAATTCACGCCATGTCAATATACAGAGATTTCTCTATCCTTTTTGTATTCTATTGTGTGTAAGTTCTATATTATAGGTAATGCAATCCCTCCCCTACTGATGGGCATTTAAAATGTTTCCATTCTTTTGCAATTATAAATAATATTACAGTGACTAACATTTCACATATGCTATTTTGAACATGTATAGGAGTATCAATAGGGTAGATAGATGATATCCAGTAGGATGTTGTTGTTATTTATATATAACAGGAAAAAAAAAAAAATGTTGCCTGGTTCTGTACCATCTTCATTACCTTGAGATGTTTGAGCCCATGACTGCAGCTCTTGAGTCTATCCTTCTCATTTCAGGTTTCTTTCGTTACCGTTGGCCCTCTACCTTACCAAACATGATGCCCTTTTCTAGAAATTGATCTCCCCTTATTATGTGCCTGGAAACCCTAGTGGTGTAGGGGTTAAGCACTATGGCTGCTAACCAAAAGTTCAGCAGTTCAAATCCACCAGGCACTCCTTGGAAACTCTATGGGGCAGTTCTACTCTGTCCTATAGGATCGCTATGAGCTGGAATCGACTCGACTGCAACTGGCTTAGTTTTTTTTTTTTTTTTGGTTTTCTATGTCAAAGTCTTGTCATCCTTTCTTATAAGGAGTTTTCTGGTTTCATCTCTTCTAAGACTAATTTGTTCTTTCTTTTGGCAGTCCATGGTGTATTAAATATTCTTCACCAACACCACAGTTCAAATGCATCAATTCTTCTTTTGATAAAGTAGAACAGATATAGACTGATAAAGTGAAAAAGATAAACATGTTTATGATTTGGGTAGATATTGCCAGACTCCCCTGCATAGAGTTATTGCTATTTTGGACTCACACGAGCAGTGTCAAAGAGTACCTGGTTTGGGACCATTAAAATTAGACCTGTTAAACACTCTTAAATGTGTTTTTTGGTAAACACATGAACACATTTCTGATCAATTTTCCAAAGAGTTTCTGAAAGTGGTTTTAATGATTTATATTCAGAACCATATTTAAATATGAAATAATGTCAGATGAAATATAATATTCAAAAATGTTTCTTCTTAATAGTAGTTCTGATGTATATATAAAACCTACATAAGAATAAAACCTCTTAAACCAAACCCGTTGCGGTCAAGCCAATTCCTACTCATGTGACCCTATAGGACAGCATAGAACTGCCCCATAAGGTTTCCAAGAAGTGCCTCGTGGATTCAAACTACCGACTTTTTGGTTAGCAGCTGTAGCTTTTAACCACTACGCCACCAAAGCCTCTTAGTTATTGTAAAACGGGAAGGACTGTTAACACCATGTCTGAGTTTTCCTGATTACGAGTTTGCTTTTTCACATCCATTTATGATTCTAGGAGCTGTGGTCTGTGTAACTACCATGACTAGACCTTCAACATGCTCTCTTCAAAACAAGGTCTTGAACTGGGACAGTTTTCTCATTAACAACCTCATGAACATAGTTATACCAGTGCTCAGAATAGTTTGTGCCAGAATTCGAAAGCAAAATCTTATTAAAGTAAACTGATCCAACCTGAGTAATTCTAAGTTTGCTTAATATTGTCTTCTAATGGGTAGATGGGAGTTACACGTGGACGCAAGAAGACCAGAAAGGAGGCGTAGAAGCATAGAATACGTAGCTTTCTCCTCATCCATGCTCAGTCTTGTACATCCAGGTCTTGGCACTTCCTTTAACTCTGATGTGACCCCTCTTCTCCTCTTTTACCTTCTCTAGCTACGGCTGCTGACCAAAGGGTCAGCAGTTTGAATCCACCAGGCACTCCTTGAAAACTCTATGGGGCAGTTCTACTCTGTCCTATAGGGTCACTATGAGTCAGAATCCACTTGACCGCACTGGGTTTTTTTTTTTTTTGGTACCTTCACGGAGGAAACCCTGGTGACGTAGTGGTTAAGAGCTACAGCTGCTAACAAAAAGGTCCGCAGTTCAAATCCACCAGGCACTCCTTGGAAACTACATAGAGCAGTTCTACTCTGCTCTATAGGATTGCTACGAGTCCGAATGGACTCTGTGGCAATAGGAGTACCTTTACCGCTTCTCCTGGCTTAGTTTGACTTGCACTTCAGGTATTAAGAATACATATGATGTGTATTCTCGTTATGACCTCCTACTAGGAAATTTTAATTGCATACATAACCCACTAAAAACCCACTGCTGTTGAGTTGATCCCGACTCATAGTGACCTTATAGGACAGAGTAGAACTGCCCCATAGAGTTTTCAAGGAGTGCCTGGCGGATTCGAACTGCCAACGTCTTGGTTAGCAGCCATAGCACTTAACCACTAATCCACCAGGGTTTTCATTGCATAGCCTGGTGAAAAATTAGAACTTGATATTAGATGGATGGATGTATATGAGATTTTAAGTACTATTAACCCTGATTCCTGGTGGCAAAATGGTTAAGAGCTGGGCCCTGAACCAAAAGATCCACAGTTTGAATCCACTAGCTGCTTCTTGGAAACCCTATGGGGCAGTTCTTCTCTGTCCTATAGGGTTGCAGTTTGTCAGAATTGACTCAATGGCAACGGGTTTGGGTTTGGTTTGATTTACCAACTTTGAGATGGAGGAGGTATACTCATGTTGAAAAAAGTAATTTAGCAGTCCTGACCACACAGCATTGCTAGTTGTTCTTAAGTCAAACACAGAGGGCACTTATAAGAGAGGAAAGGGAGTGATAATTTAGATAGTCCATGGATAGAGTTCAGGTAAGAGGAGAGTTTAGACAGCAAATTGAAAGAGAAGGAAAACGAATAAATACATGGATGGTAGGTGAAAAACCCCATCGGTGAAGAGGTGATAATTGTACAGATAATAAATAAATTAGACAGATAGTTAAGAGGATGGGTGGAGTGTTGATAGAATGTGCAGAAATAGAAAAATGTGAATAGATGCCCAGATCGATAAAAAGATGGGTAGATGTACTTACTAAATCAAGTCGATAGCAAACCACTTTCATTTCCTGAGAAACAGACAAAAAAGAAAATTGCACTGATGGGGTTCAATTGCCAAGTGGCACAGATTATACCTTTCCCGGGATATCAGAAGATATTATTACAAAAGATGGAGTTTTCTGACCTTTCTAATAGCATGTTTAGAGAAAGCTGGAGCTTCCTGATGAATAATCGCTTCCGTCTAACAGTCAACCTGTGCTCTGCTGGAGTCTGCTGCAAATCATGGAAGCCAATCATCTGGCAGCAGCAATCTGCCTTCATGTCTGAGAAACGCTTCCACCTCTAAATTCCGACGCTCTGAATATTAGAACCTGCTACCAAAAATGACTTCAGAATATGAACAAGTTCTAGGGGAGTCCCAATAAAACGTATCATAACTAGAATGTCATAATCTACGAATATTAATAGGTTTAATTTCTGGGCTAGGTATTAATAAGTTTTTTGAGGCAGCAAATTCTGTTAATTTCTAATAAAGCTTTTAGGACAAGAATCAGCGGTCTCTCTTTTTTCTTGAATAAATAAATATGGGAACAGAATGAAAACATTTTCTAGGCAAAACAGTAAATGAGAAAAAAAAAGAAAAAAACAGTTTATTTGAATATGAGTGCTCTATTTTAGCAAGCAACTAATCAGAATGAGAATATGTTGCTTAGAAGCATTATTATCTTGCTTCGTCTTTGACTATGCAGGAGTGGAGTTGTTTTCTAACTTTAAGATATCTGGAAACGGGAAGTAAAAAGTATTTTTATAAAAAGCATTTAATTACATTTGTGGATTATGGATATTTAAGTATTTTTTCTTTACATTTCAGAAATAGTTGAGGTAATCATCTTTTCTTTCCTTTATTAATTTTCCTTTTAGTTCTTTTGAAGACATGAAATCTGAGCCATCCAATGAGACTTTTGGTTTTATTAGTTATTCTTTTCTTCTCTACTAAACCCAGAGCACTACAATTAATTCTTGACAGTTGGCCTTCAAAATAAAAAATGGGCCTCCTGAACTAGGTCCTAGACCAGGGATTGCTAATCATGGCTGCTGCACATTAGAATAACCTGAGAAGTTTCGAAAAAATACAAATTCCGGGAGCCTCTCCCTGAAAACTCTGATTTGGTTGGCCTTATGTCAAGCCTGAGTACTGGTGTACTTTAAAAGTAAAAAAAAAAAACAAAAAAAAACCCAAACTCATTGCTGTGAGTTGATTCTGACTCATAGCAACCCTACAGGACAGAACGGAACTGCCCTGTAGAGTTTCCAAGGAGCACCTGGTGGATTCAAACTGACGACCTTTTGGTTAGCAGCCATAGCACTTAACCACTACGCCACCAGGGTTTCCTTTAAAAGTCACCATCCTAGATTTTCAAACTGAGGTAGGAAGAAGGGGAAGGCAGACACAGAGTGTTTCAAAGAATCATCTTCAAGATGCTCAATATACTCTTTTCTAAACTTGATAAGGCTGAGGGCATGACTGGGGTTGAGGCTTCATGGTGGCCTTTCTTTCCTACTTTTTTTTCATAATCACCCTTCAGAAAGACCCACCTCACACCCGTCCAGCACCATCCAGAATCTTCTAGATATGGTTCGTTTCCCTAAGAAGTAAAACATCTCGTATAGCAAACAAACAGAGCATTTGAAATACTGTTAAAAAGAGAAGCCTCTTAATCTAAGAATGATCCAGTCCATTAGGAAGTACAACTATCTAATAACTTGAAATAATAATTTATTAAAATTTGAAACACATTAATATCATTTTGATCAATTGTATATTATAATTATAATGATAACTCAATTGGGAAGAAAAATACACTTAGAGCATTATGGGAGCAGTAATATATTAGAAATATGAATTTCAGTGTACATTCACAGTTGAGTTGCAGAAATATATGTTAGGGTAATTTGTAAAAGATTTCCAGATGTACCTGTATTTTACATTGTTGTAGGGGAAAAACATCGCAAAGTCTAGTAAAGCAAAAAGAGTTTTATGCAGCATATATTCAAAAATGTAAAAGTGGGAAGCAGACGTTTATGCTGCCCGAATCCAAGGAAATATTATAGAACAGACAAAAGTGGGAAAATGGACAAGCAGGCTGCCACAGCCATATCTGTTTGAGTCCAAGGAATATTACAGAATAGGCAAGAATGCAAAAACAAACAAGCACGCTACTACAGCCATGTCTGTCCAAATCCAAGGAATATTACAGAATGACCAGTATATATTAACATTACAAAATGGGCAAAACCATTGAAAGCTTCACCTTTTCACAGATTGGCTAGAAAATGTGATCGTACATTTTGAATTGCCTTTCTTAACAATCATTGGCACAGGTTTCAGTAATGACAGTCAAGGGGGTCTTCACTGGTCCAACAAATTTTCTATTCACTAAATGGTAATATTAAAAAATAAGACTGGAAAATTTTTGTGTTCTGTTTGATAGGCTTATGTGGGAGGTTCCCTAAAATATATTTTCCAAGATTATCCTAGCTACCCTGGTGGCAGAAACCCTGGTGGTGTAGTGGTTAACTGTATGGCTGCTAACCAAAGGGTCTGCAGTTTGAATCTGCCAGCAGCTCCTTAGAAACTCTATGTGGCAGTTCTACTCTGTCCTGTAGGGTCACTATGAGTCAGAATCTACTCGACAGCACTGGGTTTGGTTTTTTGTTTTGGACGCTGGTGGCGTAGTGGTTAAGTGCTACAGCTGCTAACCAAGAGTTCGGCAGTTCGAATCCACCAGGCGCTCCTTGGAAACTCCATGGGGCAGTTCTACTCTGTCCTATAGGGCCACTATGAGTTGGAATCAACTCAACAGCAGTGGGTTTGGTTTATTTGGTTTATTGTCTTTATAACTCAAGGCCCAGTCGATGTGTCCTTGCGAGTCCTTGTGAGCCCTTGTGAGCCCAGCTCCAGCTGGGTCACGTTCTCTATGCTCAAGGACAGGGAATAATGATTCCAATATTATTTTCTAAATCAACATTAGGATAAAATTCTGTGGGGTAGTAGATAGGATATGCAATTTCAAGAGAAAAAGGAACAATACATGTTCTTTTACTAAAGAATAGTTTGTTTAGGCTTTCTGTTTTTGCTTTTTAAACTTTATTGAGCTGTAATATACATATGATAGAACTAATTTAAAGTAGATAGTTTGAAAACTTGGATAATTTTATTCTCCATTATATGGAACTGTCACTCTAGAAGGGTCTCTCCTGCCCTTTGCAGTCAATCTCCTTCACCTACCCCTAGCACCAAGCAACCACTTGTCTATGTTAGCTCACCGCAGTTTTATACTTTCTTGGATTTCATTTAAATGGAATCATACAACATCGAAGGGCTCTGTGTTTGACTTTTTAGCATACTGTGTTGTTTTGGAGATTCATTCATGTTATTGTATTCTTTTTATGAGTAGTATATTGCAATGTGTCCATTCCCAAGCTCATGGACCTCTGGATTGTTTCCAGTTTGGATATTAATAAATCAAGCTACAATGAACATTTATGTTCAAATCTTTGTGTGAATATATATTTTCATTTATTTTAGGTAGATACCTAACTGTTAGATTGATAGGTCACTGGTTAAGTGTATGTTTAACTTTATGAGATACTACCATACTGTTTTCCAAAGTGCCTGCGCCATTTTGCATTCTCACCAGTAATGTATAAGACTTCTAGTTGTTTCAAATCCTCAGCAATACTTGATACTGAGAGTCTTAACTTTAGTCATTTTAGTGGGTGTATAGTGATATCTCATTTTGGTTTTAATCTGCAACTCCTTGATGACTAGTGATATTGAGCATCTTTTTTTTTTTTTTTAGCTAATTGACAATTCATATATTTTTATTTTGTGAATAGTCTGTTCAAATATTTTTGCCCATTTTATATTGGATTGTCTCTGTATTTTTCAGTTGTTAGAGTTCTTTATAAACTTGGAATACAAGCCCATTATCAGATATGCTTGCAACTTTTTTTTTCCCCGAATCTGTGCTTTCCTTTTAGTTTTGATGAGGCCATTTTTATCAATTTATTCTTTTTATACTTTGTGCTCTTCATGTTTTGTTTAAGAAAACTTTGCCTAATGTAGTGTCACAAATATTTTCCCTATGGTCTCTTCTAGATTTAATAGTTTTTTTGTTTTTACTTTACATACATTGATCAATTTTCAGAGTCCTAATTTTCATGAGTTTTATGGTGGCTTTTGGGGAGAGGATTTTCGGAGCTTCTTATCCCACCATTCTAGAAATCCTGCCCATGGTGTTAGAGAATGGCTATTCAGTAAGTTTCTATAATGATCTCAAATCCCATAAGGTGTGTTGTCGTTGTTGTTAGGTGCCATCAAGTCGGTTCTGATGCATAGCAAACCTATGTGCGACAGAACGAAACACTGCCATCTGCACAATCGTTGTTATGCTTGAGCCCATTGTTGCAGCCACTGCATCAGTCCATCTCCTTGTGGGTCTTCCTCTTTTTTGCTGACTTTACCAAGCATGATGTCTTTCTCCAGGAACTGATCCCTCCTGATAACACGACCAAAGTATGTGAGATGAAGTCTTGTCATCCTTGCTCATACTCATAAGGTATATGTCACTATTATGCTTTCAAAATATGTATTTATATGCACCCATAATATGAACTTAAAAATATGTCTACCTTTGTGAGGCTCTCTAACATTAACTGCAAGTCATTAGAAACTCTAAGTCATAAGAAAGTTATTTAGAAAATTTCTGAACTTGGACATAGAAACATAGAAGCATGTGAAGACTATGGTAAACAACATTTAATTTACGTTGACTTTGACCTGACATGCTGTGATAAAAGAAGACAAAACACAGTTAATATTTGTAAACTAGCCTTGAAATGTAAGTCTAAACAATCTCCCTAACTCTAACCTTGAAGAAAACATGTGTTATTCAGCTAATCTCTAACCTTGGAGAAAAGACATAGCATACTAGTCTTTGACATAACACTTGCCCTTATTGTGCGGAGCCAAAGTGACAAATTCACATACAACCTCTAAATTTCTGCTCAATCACAAGAAGAAGAGGCAAACACTGAGAGCCTGCTGACATCCCGCCCACTGCTGCTGACCTCAGACTGTAGCTATAAGGGACCTGTCTTAGTCATCTAGTGCTGCTGTAACAGAAACACCACAAGTGGAAGGCTTTAACAGAGAGAAGATTTTTCTTTCACAGTCCAGTAGGCTAGAAATCTGAATTCGTAGTGCCAGCTCCAGAGGAAGCCTTTCTTTCTCTGTAGGCTCTGGAGGAAGGTCCTTCTCATCAGTCTTCCCTTGGTCGGGGAGCATCTCAGTGCAGGAAACTCAGGTCCAAAGGATGTGCTCTGCTCCCGGCACTGCTTTCTTGGTGGTATGAGGTCCCCATGTCTCCCAGCTCACTTCTCTCTTTTATATTTCAAAAGACATTGACTTAAGACACTATCTAATCTTATAGGTCTCATCAAAATAACTGCTGCTAATCCATCTTATTACATCATACTGCTAGGGATTTATAACACATAGAGAAATCACATCAGATGACAAAATGGTAGACAATCATACAACACTGGGAATCATGACCTAGCCAAGTCGACAGATATTTTTGGGGGGACACAATTCAATCCATTACAGGACCTTTGCCAAGTTTGAGTTCAAACTGTGGTTAAGCTTTTCTTCTGAGATCTCTCATTAAAGATAAAAGACTAAAGTCTAAAGATTTGGACTCTAACCATTGAACAAAATTGTCATTGTTAATTTTGATTTCTCTAGTTCTAAATGAATGTTGTGAAGTCTTACTTGCATGCCTTGCCATGACTACCTTACAATAAACTAAACAAGTTTATGCATGACAAACATGAGTATCTCTCTATTATTTTTCTAAGATAGTCAGTCCTATAGAACAATGGTTCAGGCTTGGTGGGCACCTCTAAAGTCTAGGAAGAAGAAATCATATTATCTTGGAGACTTTAAGAGAATTTAAAGAAAATTAAGAGAAATTCAGTTCGCTGGTTAGAATTGGTGTGGGTTATCTTTTTCCTTCCCCTCTCTTCTTTGAGTTTTGGCTCATATTTATATGGCTTACTTGTGTAATTTCTGTTAAGGATTAATTTGGGGGCATAGGTTCTTATTCTCCTTATTTGTCAGAGCTTTGAGGATGAAGCTATTCTAGGGTTAAGTACTAACTTTGTTACCTTTCCTATATTTTCTCATCTTTGAAACAGTCACTCTGTGGTAATTTTCACTTCCTTTTTCTTAGAATTGCATTTTTCCCTAGTATGTCGTTCTGTTGACCTCATCTATAGATGAAGAAGATAGACTAGGAACTGCTAACCATAACTAGATGCTGAGAGCTCTCAAAAAGAGAACAGGAAGGATAGATACAGAGCAAACATCTCCACAAAGAAACAGAGGTCCCAGTGATAAGCTATTTTTTTCCATCTTTCCTGACAATGTGCCCTCTAATCCCTATCATATGAGATGGGTTGTTATTTTAATAAAGTTCAACATTAGAAGAGGATTGTGCAGTGAGGAAAGGTGTTTTTTTTTTCTTTCTTTTATACTCAAATCCCCAAATCCATTGCTGTCGAGTAGATTCCGACTCATAGTTTATTTGTGATACCATTGTATGTGAGGTTAATGTTATGTGTCAGCTTGGCTGGGTTATGATTTTCAGCGGTTTGGCATGTGCTCTTCCATAATGTAATCACCCTCCGTTTTGTGATTGTATGTGAGCAGCCAATCAGTCGAAAGGGGAGCTTCCTTGGAAGTAGGCCCTGCCTACAATATATAAATGTATGTTTTGGCAGAGCTCACTCTCTCCTTCCCAACCCTGTACTCTTCTTGTCACCTGATCTCTGGATATTGGGACATAAGAAGTCTCCAGCCTACTGCCTGACCTGCAGATTTTGGATTCACTTGCCACTGCAGCCCCATGAGGCAGCAGAGGCCTCCAACCTGCCACCTTACCTGCAGATCCTGGGTTCGTCAGCCCCTGCAACCATGTGAGCCAGCAGAGGTCTTCAGCCTGTCACCAGACCCACAGATTTGGGGTTTGCCAGCCTTCACAATTGTGTGAGCCATTTCCTTGAAGTAAATATCTCTCACTGGTTTTGCTCCTCTAGAGAACCTAGACTAAGACAGCAAACATAAGACAGCAAACATGCTACTAATAATAATATTAGGCTTAGTTAGATGGAATGACCAGAATCAGTCTCTACCAGGGAAAACTAAACAGGGTTTACTTATTTAAACCTATGGAAAAAGGTGAACATAACTTGAACACATAGCAGAGACATGTAGGCAGATAAGCTTCAGAAAAAGCAGGTATGCAGATTCCCAAATCTTCATCAGGGGTACACAGCTGTAGAGGTTACTGTCTGAGGGAATAAGATCCACGTCAGGTTTTCCAGTGCCCAGTCATTATGCATAAGTCTGGAGCCATTCTCCACAGGCTGGTCTGGATCCGAGCCAAGGATCAGCCCATCTGAGCCAGTGTACCTCATTGATTGTGGAGTTATGCAATCAATATATGAATGGATTTCAAGGCAAAGCACAGTTCACTCAGCATAATCACAGACCACATTTATCACCCTCAGTATTACTGGGTCAACACAGTTGACTATAAGTACATCTCTCAGCATTCTGCAGTAGAAGTAGAGCAAGGGACAGTTACCCAGACACTTTGAAGAGCCTTGCCGTAAGTCCTACTAAAAGGCTCAAATGCCTATTCTGAAATTCTTTTTTTACTAAAATTGAGATATTTACACTCTTATTTCCAAGATATTCCTGCAGGCAACATTAAACTTTCCTAAAATTCTGAGTCAAGCCACATTGTGTCTTCTTAAACGTCACCCTAGAATCCCGAAGGGGTCTGCTACTGGAAAGGGGATCCTGATACTCCTAAAGCTCGTTGTTTTTTTTTGTTGTTGTTTTTTTTATTTCAGATGAGGATTTACAGCGCAAATTATCATCTCATTAAAAAACTAATACACATATTGTTCTGTGACATTGGTTGCCACCCCCACAATATGTCAACACTTCCCTTCTCGACCTTGGGTTCGTTCCCTGTTACCCGCTTTCCTATCCCCTCCTGCCTTGTTGTCCTTGCTGCTTTGCTCATGTGTCATTTTAGTCTAGTTTTGTTTTATGGGCCTGTCTAATCTTTGGCTGAAGGGGGAACCTCAGGAGTGACTTCAGTACTTCAGGGGCCGTACTCAGGGGATTTCTCCAGTCTCCATCAGACCAGTAAGTCTGGTCTTTTTTTGGGGGGGGGGAGCAGGGAGTTAGAATTTTGTTTTACATTTTTCTCCAGCTCTGTCTGGGACCCTCTATTGTGAGCCCCATCAGAGCATTTGTTGGTGGTAGCCAGGCACCATCTAGTTATTCTGGACTCAGTCTGGTGGAGGCTGTGGTTGTTGTGTTCAATTAGTCTTTTGGACTAATCTTTCCCTTGTGTCTTTGATTTTCTTCATTCTCCCTTACTCCCAATGGGGTGAGACCAGTGGAGTATCATAGACGGCCACTCACAAGCTTTTAAGACCCTAGATGGCTACTTACCAAAGTAGGACGTAGAATATTTTCTTTGTAAACTATGTTATGCCAGTTGAGCTAGATGTTCTCCAAGACCATGGTCCCCAGCCCCCAGCCCAGTAATTCAGTCCCTCAGGGATTATGGATGTGTCTACAGAATTTTCATGACTGCCTTGGTCAAGTTGTGCAGGCTTCCCCAATATTGTGTACTGTCTTACCCTTCACCATAGTTACCAGTTATCTATTGACTACTTAGTGTTTTTCCCTTCCCATTCTTTCCCACCCTCATAACCACCAAAGACTAGTTTTTTGTGTATAAACCTTTTCATGAGTTTTTTTTTTTTTTTCAGGTTTACTATTTCTCAAGATCTTATAATAGTGGTCTTATACAATATTTGTCCTTTTGCCTCTGACTAATTTCGCTCAGCATAATGCCTTCCAGGTTCCTCCATGTTATGAAATGTTTCAGAGATTCGTCACTGTTCTTTATCGATGCGTAGTATTCCATTGTGTGAATATACCACAATTTATTTACCCATTCGTCCGTTGATGGACACCTTGGTTGCTTCCAACTTTTTGCTATTGTAAACAGAGCTGCAATAAACATGGGTGTGCATATATCTGTTTGTATGAAGGCTCTTGTATCTCTAGGGTATATTCCGAGGAGTGGGATTTCTGGGTTGTATGGTAGTTCTATTTCTAACTGTTTAAGATAACGCCAGATAGATTTCCAAAGTGGTTGTACCATTTTACATTCCCACCAGCAGTGTATGAGAGTTCCAATCTCTCCGCAGCCTCTCCAACATTTATTATTTTGTGTTTTTTGGATTAATGCCAGCCTTGCTGGTGTGAGATGGAATCTCGTCGTAGTTTTAATTTGCATTTCTCTAATGGCTAATGATCGAGAGCATTTTCTCATGTATCTGTTGGCTGCCTGAATATCTTCTTTAGTGAAATGTGTGTTCATCTCCTTTGCCCACTTCTTGATTGGGTTGTTTGTCTTTTTGTGGTTGAGTTTTGACAGAATCATGCAGATTTTAGAGATCAGGCGCTGGTCTGAGATGTCATAGCTAAAAATTCTTTCCCAATCTGTAGGTGGTCTTTTTACTCTTTTGGAGAAGTCTTTAGATGAGCATAAATAGGTGTTTGATTTTTAGGAGCTCCCAGTTATCGGGTTTCTCTTCATCATTTTTGGTAATGTTTTGTATTCTGTTTATACCTTGTATTAGGGCTCCTAGGGTTGTCCCAATTTTTTCTTCCATGATCTTTATCGTTTTAGTCTTTATGTTTAGGTCTTTGATCCACTTGGAGTTAGTTTTTGTGCATGGTGTGAGGTATGGGTCCTGTTTCATTTTTTTGCAAATGGATATCCAGTTATGCCAGCACCATTTGTTAAAAAGGCTATCTTTTCCCCAGTTAATTGACACTGGTCCTTTGTCAAATATCAGCTGCTCATACGTGGATGGATCTATGTCTGGGTTCTCAATTCTGTTCCATTGGTCTATGTGTCTGTTGTTGTACCAATACCAGGCTGTTTTGACTACTGTGGCTGTATAATAGGTTCTGAAGTCAGGTAAGGTGAGGCCTCCCACTTTCTTCTTCTTTTTCAGTAGTGCTTTGCTTATCCGGGGCTTCTTTCCCTTCCATATGAAATTAGTGATTTGTTTCTCTATCCCCTTAAAATATGACATTGGAATTTGGATCGGAAGTGCGTTAAATGTATAGATGGCTTTTGGTAGAATAGACATTTTTACTATGTTAAGTCTTCCTATCCATGAGCAGGGTATGTTTTTCCACTTAAGCATGTCCTTTTGAATTTCTTGTAGTAGAGCTTTGTAGTTTTCTTTGTATAGGTCTTTTACATCCTTGGTAAGATTTATTCCTAAGTATTTTATCTTCTCGGGGGCTACTGTGAATGGTATTGATTTGGTTATTTCCTCTTCGGTGTTCTTTTTGTTGATGTAGAGGAATCCAAGTGATTTTTGTATGTTTATTTTATAACCTGAGACTCTGCCAAACTCTTCTATTAGTTTCAGTAGTTTTCTGGAGGATTCCTTAGGGTTTTCTGTGTATATAATCATGTCATCTGCAAATAGTGATAACTTTACTTCTTCCTTGCCAATCCGGATACCTTTTATTTCTTTGTCTAGCCTAATTGCCCTGGCTAAGACTTCCAACACGATGTTGAATAAGAGCGGTGATAAAGGGCATCCTTGTCTGGTTCCCGTTCTCAAGGGAAATGCTTTCAGGTTCTCTCCATTTAGAGTGATATTGGCTGTTGGCTTTGCATAGATGCCCTTTATTATGTTGAGGAATTTTCCTTCAATTCCTATTTTGGTAAGAGTTTTTATCATGAATGGGTGTTGGACTTTGTCAAATGCCTTTTCTGCATCAATTGATAAGATCATGTGGTTTTTGTCTTTTGTTTTATTTATGTGATGGATTACATTAATGGTTTTTCTGATATTAAACCAGCCTTGCATACCTGGTATAAATCCCACTTGATCAGGGTGAATTATTTTTTTGATGTGTTGTTGGATTCTATTGGCTAGAATTTTGTTGAGGATTTTTGCATCAATGTTCATGAGGGATATAGGTCTATAATTTTCTTTTTTTGTAATGTCTTTACCTGGTTTTGGTATCAGGGAGATGGTGGCTTCATAGAATGAGTTGGGTAGTATTCCGTCATTTTCTATGCTTTGGAATACCTTTAGTAGTAGTGGTGTTAACTCTTCTCTGAAAGTTTGGTAGAACTCTGCGGTGAAGCCGTCCGGGCCAGGGCTTTTTTTTGTTGGAAGTTTTTTGATTACTGTTTCAATCTCTTTTTTTGTTATGGGTCTATTTAGTTGTTCTACTTCTGATTGTATTAGTTTAGGTAGGTAGTGTTTTTCCAGGAATTCATCCATTTCTTCTAGGTTTTCAAATTTGTTAGAGTACAATTTTTCATAATAATCTGAAATGATTCTTTTAATTTCATTTGGTTCTGTTGTGATGTGGTCCTTCTCATTTCTTATTCGGGTTATTTGTTTCCTTTCCTGTTTTTCTTTAGTCAGTCTAGCCAATGGTTTATCAATTTTGTTAATTTTTTCAGAGAACCAGCTTTTGGCTTTGTTAATTCTTTCAATTGTTTTTCTGTTCTCTAATTCATTTAGTTCAGCTCTAATTTTTATTATTTGTTTTCTTCTGGTGCCTGATGGATTCTTTTGTTGCTCACTTTCTATTTGTTCAAGTTGTAGGGACAGTTCTCTGATTTTGGCTCTTTCTTCTTTTTGTATGTGTGCATTTATTGATATAAATTGGCCTCTGAGCACTGCTTTTGCTGTGTCCCAGAGGTTTTGATAGGAAGTATTTTCATTCTCGTTGCTTTCTATGAATTTCCTTATTCCCTCCTTGATGTCTTCTATAAGCCAGTCTTTTTTCAGGAGGGTATTGTTCATTTTCCAAGTATTTGATTTCTTTTCCCTAGTTTTTCTGTTATTGATCTCTAGTTTTATTGCCTTGTGGTCTGAGAAGATGCTTTGTAATATTTCGATGTTTTGGACTCTGCAAAGGTTTGTTTTATGACCTAATATGTGGTCTATTCTAGAGAATGTTCCATGTGCGCTAGAAAAAAAAGTATATTTTGCAGTAGTTGGGTGGAGAGTTCTGTATAAGTCAATGAGGTCAAGTTGGTTGATTGTTGTAAGTAGGTCTTCCGTGTCTCTATTGAGCTTCTTACTGGATGTCCTGTCCTTCTCCGAAAGTGGTGTGTTGAAGTCTCCTACTATAATTGTGGAGGTGTCTGTCTCACTTTTCAATTCTGTTAAAATTTGATTTATGTATCTTGCAGCCCTGTCATTGGGTGCATAAATATTTAATATGGTTATGTCTTCCTGATCAATTGTCCCTTTTATCATTATATAGTGTCCTTCTTTATCCTTTGTGGTGGATTTAAGTCTAAAGTCTATTTTGTCAGAAATTAATATTGCTACTCCTCTTCTTTTTTGCTTGTTGTTTGCTTGATATACTTTTTTCCATCCTTTGAGTTTTAGTTTGTTTGTGTCTCTAAGTCTAAGATGTGTCTCTTGTAGGCAGCATATAGATGGATCGTGTTTCTTTATCCAGTCTGTGACTCTCTGTCTCTTTATTGGTGCATTTAGTCCATTTACATTCAGGGTAATTATAGATAAATAAGTTTTTAGTGCTGTCATTTTGATGTCTTTTTATGTGTGTTGTTGACAATTTCATTTTTCCACATACTTTTTTGTGCTGAGGCGTTTTTCTTAGTAAATTGTGAGATCCTCATTTTCATAGTGTTTGACTTTATGTTAGT
This sequence comes from Elephas maximus indicus, assembly GCF_024166365.1. NCBI lineage: Eukaryota > Metazoa > Chordata > Mammalia > Proboscidea > Elephantidae > Elephas > Elephas maximus. Next base: position 62,388,107 of record NC_064829.1, read on the forward strand.
TGAGTCGTTAACGTTTTTCTTGGCTTTTATCTTGAGTTATAGAGTTGTTATACCTTTTTGTGGTTACCTTATTATTTACCCCTATTTTTCTAAGTAAAAACCTAACTTGTGTTGTTCTATATCGCCTTGTATCACTCTCCATCTGGCAGTTCAATTCCTCCTGTATTTAGTCCCTCTTTTTGATTATTGTGATCTTTTACCTATTGACTTCCATGATTCCCTATTATGTGTATTTTTTTTTTAATTAATCTTAATTTGTTTGTTTTTGTGATTTCCCTATTTGAGTTGATATCAGGACGTTCTGTTTTGTGACCTTGTGTTGTGCTGATATCTGATATTATTGGTTCTCTGACCAAACAATATCCTTTAGTATTTCTTGTAGCTTTGGTTTGGTTTTTGCAAATTCTCTAAACTTGTGTTTGTCTGTAAATATCTTAATTTCGCCTTCATATTTCAGAGAGAGTTTTGCTGGATATATGATCCTTGGCTGGCAGTTTTTCTCCTTCAGTGTTCTGTATATGTCGTCCCATTCCCTTCTTGCCTGCATGGTTTCTGCTGAGTAGTCAGAACATATTCTTATTGATTCTCCCTTGAAGGAAACCTTTCTTTTCTCCCTGGCTGCTTTTAAAATTTTCTGTTTATCTTTGGTTTTGGCAAGTTTGATGATAATATCTCTTGGTGTTTTTCTTTTTGGATCACTCTTAAATGGGATTCGATGAGCATCTTGGATAGATATCCTTTCGTCTTTCATGAGGTCAGGGAAGTTTTCTGTCAGGAGTTCTTCAACTATTTTCTCTGTATTTTCTGTCCCCCCTCCCTGTTCTGGGACTCCAATCACCCGCAGGTTATCCTTCTTGATAGAGTCCCACATAATTCTTAGGGTTTCTTCTTTTTTTTTAATTCTTTTATCTGATTTTTTTTTCAGCTATGTTGGTGTTGATTCCCTGGTCCTCCAGATGTCCCAGTCTGCATTCTAATTGCTCGAGTCTGCTCCTCTGACTTCCTAGTGCGTTGTCTAATTCTGTTATTTTATTGTTAATCTTTTGGATTTCTACATGTTGTCTCTCTATGGATTCTTGCAACTTATTAATTTTTCCAGTATGTTCTTGAATAATCTTTTTGAGTTCTTCAACAGTTTTATCAGTGTGTTCCTTGGCTTTTTCTGCAGTTATCCTAATTTCATTTGTGATATCATTAAGCATTCTGTAAATTAGTTTTTTATATTCTGTATCTGATAATTCCAGGATTGTATCTTCATTTGGGAAAGATTTTGATTCTTTTGTTTGGGGGGTTGGAGAAGCTGTCATGGTCTGCTTCTTTAAGTGGTTTGATATGGATTGTTGTCTCCGAGCCATCACTGGGAAACTAGTTTTCCCAGAAAATCCGCTAAAAAAAAAAATGCAGTCAGATCCCTATCAGAGTTCTCCCTCTGGCTCAGGCTATTCAGATGTTAATGAAGCCGCCTGGGGAGGGTGGGGGAGGGCACAGAGAGATAGGAGAGTAGCACCTCAGAATATAGCCAGAGTTGCTTGTCTTGCTTGGAATGACTATTATATCTGAGATTCCCGCGGGCGCGTCGCCTATGTGTGCTGGCTGTGTGGAGATTGCCCCCGGGGGGTCTGGCCCGCTGGAGTCACGGTCAGATCCTCCGCTTCCAGCCCCACGCCCAGCGTCAAGGCTCCCCTACTGGGACGGTGCACTCTCAACTCCAAAGTCAGTCGCTGCCTCCCGGGGACTTCTCGTCCCTCCAGCCGCGTGGCCGTGCCGCCCCCGAGAACCAATTGGGCCTCCTCCCAGGGTTAGTTCAGATGGGTGGAGCAGCTCCCCGTGCTTGTGCCGTGACCGAGTGTCCCGGCTGGGACGCTGTTCTCCCCACTCCAATACCAGTCGCTGCCTCCCGGGGACTTCTCCTACCGGCTGAGTCCCACGCCGCCCGCGCGACCCGGCTGGTCCCCTTCCCGGGGTTAGTTCAGGGGGGTGGAGCAACTGTCCGTGTTTATGCCGTACCTGCGTCCAGTCCAAATCCCTGCGGGACGGTTCCCCGGCTCGGACACTGCTCTTTCTGCTCCAAGACCAGTCACTGCCTCCCGGGGACTTCTCCTACCAGCTGCGTCCCACGCCGCCCCCGGAACCGGCTGGTCCCCCTCCCGGGGTTAGTTCAGGGGGGTGGGGCAGCTCTCTGTGCTTGTGCCGTACCTGACTGGTACGCTGGCTCCAGGCTCTGGAAACAATCGCTGCTTCCCCGTATTAGTTCGTTCTCCGTCTCTAAATCTGTGTTTGTTGTTCAGGGTTCGTAGGTTGTTATGTATGTGATCGATTCACTTGTTTTTTCGTGTCTTTGTTGTAAGAGGGATCCGAGGTAGCGTCTGCCTAGTCCGCCATCTTGGCTCCGCCCCCTTCATGAGTTTTTATAATAGTGTGTCTCATACAATATTTGCCCTTTTGTGATTGACTTATTTCACTCAGCATAATGCTCTCCAGATCCATCCATGTTCTGAGATGTTTCACAGATTCACCATTTTTCTTTACCATTTCACAGTATTCCATTGTGTGTATGCACCATAGTTTGTTTATCCATTCATCTATTGATGGGCACTTAGGTTGTTTCCACCTGTTTGCTATTGTGAATAATGCTGCAATGAACATAGGTGTGCATATGTTTATTTGTGTGATGGCTCTTATTTCTCTAGGATATATTCCTAGGAAGGGGATTGCTGGATCATATGGTACTTCTATTTCTAGCTTTTTAAGGAAGTGCCATATCATTTTCCCCAAAGCGGTAGTATCATTTTGCATTTCCACCATCAATTCATACAAGTTCCAATCTCTCCCTAGCCTCTCCAACATTTGTCATTTTCTGTTTTTTTGATTCTTGCCAGTAATGTTGGGGTGAGATGGTATCTCATCATGGTTTTAATTTGCATTTCTTTAATGGCTAGTGATCCCGAGCATTTCGTCATGTGTCTTCTCTTTGGTGAAGAGTCTGTTCCTATCCTTTGGCCATTTTTTAATTGAGTTATTTGTCTTTTTGTTGTAGAGGTGTTAGATTTTCCTGTAGATTTTAGACATTAGACCTTTTCAGATTTGTCATGCCCCCAAATTTTTTCCCAGTCTGTAGGTTCTCTTTTTTACTCTTTTGGTGAAATCTTTTAATAAGTGTTTAATTTTTAGACTATCCCAGTTATGTAGCTTATCTTCTGGTGTTTGTGTATTGTTAGTTGTGATTTGTATCCTATTCATGCTGTGTATTAGGGCCTCTATCATTGACCCTATTTTTTCTTCTATGATCTTTATTGTTTTCGGTTTTATATTTAGGTCTTTGATCCAGTTTGAATTAGTTTTTGTGTATGGTGTGATGTGTGACTCCTGTTTCATTTTTTTGCAGATGGACATCCAATTTTGCCAGCATAATTGGTTAAAAAGACTGTCTTTTCCCCATGTGATGGACTTTAGGCCCTTGTCGAAGATCAGGTGACTGTAGGTGGATGGATGTACATCTGGGTTCTTAATTCTGTTCCATTGGTCAATGTTTCTGTCATTGTTACCAGTACCAGGCTGCTTGGACTACCATAGCTGTGTAGTGGGTTCTGAGGTCAGGTAGTGCAAGTCCTCCTACTTTATTTGTCTTCAATAGTGCTTTAATTAACCAGGCCTCTTCCCTTTTCATATAAAGTTAATGATTAGTATTTCCATCTCTTAAGAGAATGCTATTGTTATTTGGATCAGGATTGCATTGATTTATTGGTTGCTTTGGATATTTTTTTGAATAGGATTGATGTTTTTACAACATTGAGTCTATCTATACACAAGTATGGTTTGTTTTTCTGTTTATGTAGATATCTTTTAGTTTCTTGCAATAGTGTAAAACTCCTTACTTTTTTAGGGTTTTTAATATTCATCCAGGATTGTTACTTCTCAGATAGGGACCTATGCAGGTACCTAATCAACAATATTACTGGAAATGGATGTCCTAAATGGACTCCTAAAGTCTTTTAAACTCTGGAATTTTACCATTCTATATTTTCATTTGGATTTTTTCTGTTTTGTCATACTTATCCAAACTAAGCAAGAGAAAACTAAACTGATTTTGACAAGCAAAAGGAAAATTTTTTTCTGAAGTATTCAATAGACATTTAATATCTAAACATTTCATCATCCCCACTGATTTCATTTTTAATTTTTTTTGAGTTTACAACACTTTTTCTTCTTGGATATTTTCTCAATATACATTTTATAAATTACTTGAAACATCTCATTTTTAAGACTCCTTCACCAATTAATTAGATTAAGTCTTCTGAGACTATACTTACCCTCCTCTTAATAATTTTATGTGGTGAGTACTCACAACCTGATCTCATTTTTAAGGTATAAAACTTCCAAAGGTCTATTTTTATGTCTTTTACAATCTTTCTTCTAATATTTCCTAAAATCTATTTGGAATAGACAAACCCTTTTAAAATTTTCACCCATTGATTGATTGATTGATTCACTTATTCATTGATTTATTCACTCAATTACTGTGGGCTAGGGAATTTAAAAGTGCAAGCCTATGTTTGTGGAATCACTAAATTATTTGAGGCAGGTATTCTTTTAGATATTAAGCTTAATTAACTCAGCTATGTTCCAGTTAATATGCTGCCCAAAAAAGGCAGAAAATTAAAGTTTGAAAAAACATCCCATTTAAATTCTCTAAGTATACTCAATGCCAGCAATAGCATCAATAGTGACCAGAAAGTCAAGAGCTTGGTTAAAGTAACTTGGTCCAGAGATCTACTCAGATGTCTTCAAATTATGTCAATATTAAAACAAAGTCCAAATGAAACTCAAACTAGAAAGCAACAGAAATGGTTTACAAGTAGAAGTTCTTATAAATACTCCTTGCCATCCTTGATAGCAAATGTCAAATTCATTCATTGATACAAGAAGTCTCTACTGGCCTGACAGAGACTAGAGAAGCCCCAAGAGTATGGCCCCCAAACACTCTTTCAGGCCAATAATGAAGTCACTCCAGAGGTTAACCCTTCAGCCAAAGATTAGATGGGCCCATAAAACAAAATGAGACTAAAGGGGCAAACCAATCCAGGGGCAAGGACTAGAAGGCAGGAAGGGACAGGAAAGCTGATAATAGGGAACCCAAGGTCAAGAAGGGAAAATGTTGACATGTCATGCGGTTGTTAACCAATATCATAAAACAACACGTGTACTGCTTAATGAGATGCTAGTTTCTTCCGTACACCCTCATCTAAAGTACAATAAAAAAAAAAAAAGAGAGAGAGAGAGAAAGGAAGTCCCTCAAGAATTATCTTAGGTGAAGGAAAAGACAACACACAATACAGGGGAAGTCAGAACAACTGGACTAAACCAAAAGCTAAGAAGTTTCCTGAACACAACCAAACACTTCAAGGGGCAGAGTAGCAGGAACGGGGCGGGGGGCCTGGGGACCATAGTTTCAGGGGACATCTAAGTCCATTGGCATAACAAAGTTTATTAAGAAAATGTTCTACATCCCACCTTGTTAAGAGGCATTTGGGGTCTTAAAAGTTAGTGAGAGGCCATCTAAGATGTATCAATTGGTCCCAACCCACCTGGAGCAATGGAGAATGAAGAACACCAAAGACACAAGGATAATATGAGTCCAAGAGACAAAAAGGGCCACATAAACCAAAGATTCCATCAGCCTGCGACCAGAAGAACTAGATGGTACCCAGCCACCATCAATGACTGCCCTGACAAGGAACAGAGATGAGAGAGCCCTGATGGAGCAGGAGAAAAGTGGGATCCAGAACTCAAATTCATGTAAAAAGACCAGACTTAATAGTCTGACTGAGACTAGAGGAACCCCAGAAGACATGGCCCCTGGACTCCCTGTTAACCCAGAACTGAAACCATTCCCAAAGCCAACTCTTCAGACAAAGATTAGACTGGACTATAAGATATAGCATGATACTCATGAAGAGTGTGCTTCTTAGTTTAAGTAGATACACGAAGCTAAATGGGCAGCTCCTACCCAGAGGCAAGATGAGAAGGTAGAAAGGGATAGAAGCTGGTTGAATGGACACAGGAAATCCAGGGCAGGAAGGGGGAGTATGCAGTCACATAGAGATAGCAACCAGGGTCACATAACAATGTATGTATAAATTTTTGTATGAGAAATAAACTTGAACTGTAAAATTTCACCTAAAGCACAAGAAAAATTTTAAAAAAAGAAGTTCTTTTAGGTTGCCCTTCCTGCTTTATTTTTAGGCACCAGGGACAACATACCTGTCTTAGCCAGCACATGTCCTTTTTACTTCCAAATAAAATTTATTTCCAGATCTTCTCTACTTTGGACATTCAGGACTCTGCTATATCTTCCTACAAGTGTTCAAGTTCCAGTGAGGTAGGAACTCTAACCTCTGCAGGTCCCCTCAACCCATTGAACCCATTGCCATCGAGTTGGTTCTGACTCACCGAGACCACTTTAGAGCAGAGTAGAACTGCCCCATAGGGCTTCCAAGGAGTGGCTGATGGATTCAAACTGCAGCCAAACTCTTAACCAGTGCGCCTCCAGGGCTTCTTACCAAAAAAAAAAAAAAAAAACCCAAACCAAACCAGTTGCCGTTGAGTCAATTCCGACTCATAGTGACCCTATAAGACAGAGTAGAGCTGCCCTATAGAGTTTCCAAGGAGTATCTGGTGGCTTTGAACTGCCGACGCTTCGGTTAGCAGCTGTAGCACTTAACCACTGCACAACCAGGGTTTCCAAGGGCTTCTTACAGGCCCCCGCAAATTCTATGTACAAAAGTTCTCTTCTAGGAAATGAGGTGGAATAAAAGCAGGACAGCTGCACGCTTATATTTCTGTGACCAAAATTTTGACCTTTTCTGGTTAGTTTTCTTTCTTGAGCTTGCAACCTAATAAAACAACATTGAATGAGAAGAAAAGAGAATTGCCTGGCTTTCAGATTCAGGAAACGAAAGATAAGCATAACTAACATTAGCGTGCAGAAGGACTGTACCAGTTCATCTCAAAGGGCCAGTCCCTCACCCTATATAAGAAAACAGCATTTAAAGAAATTGATTAAAATTGCAATCTGAGGGTAGATTTAGTGCCTGGGCAACAGAGAATTGTTAACTATGTCAGGCCAGCAAACTGAGCCCCCAAGGGCTTAATGAATGGAGCTGAGCAAACCTCTCTGACTTGACTCAGCATGATGCAGGGCAGAATTCATGTTATCCCTGTGAAGTCGATGCCCAGCAAACCAGCCTAATTAAATACTTCATTTCTACCTGTAAAATCAGCATCGTTGAGCAGATCTAGTCTTTAGTTGGAAATAACTTATTTCCTTAAGTTTGTTTTTTCCTGGTACCCATAGAATAAATTCTGCCCTCACAGATTAAACCTTTTTCATGACTTTTGCAGTTTTCCAGTGTTCTTTGCTGCTAGCATTCTTGACCAAAAAGAAAAAAAAAATTGCCATTTAGTCAATTCCTACTCGCAGCAATACCATACGTTTTAGAGCAGAACTGTGTTCCATAGAGTTTGGGAAGTAGATCACCAGGCCTTTGTTCTGAGGTGCTTCTGGGTGGAATCAAAAAGCAATTTTCTTCTCTGAATATGATTGTGAAGTGAAGCTAAGAAGAATTACACTATGGTAAGATTTTTCAGTGTTTCCATCCCAATGTTTAGGAGTAGAACGTCATTTTAAAAGGAAATTTTCTAAACACACTTATTATAAATACTTTATTTTTTTAGATCCAAGCTCTACTTGTCTCTTTCTTTGCCATTCTTGTTGACATTCAAATCTTAGAAGGAAAAAATATTCCAAGAGTATGAGACAGGGATACACGAGGATTTATCTTGATAAATTTTAATGCCTCACCTACCAGGTCTTCAAGCTGGTTACTGCAACTACGTCCATCTCTCTGTTTGTTTGTTTTTGTTTTTAAGATTCCATTTTAACTTGCCACACTCTATGTAAATTAGGCAAAACCCATCTCACTTTCAAAGCAGAGAAAACAAAGGACTAAAGAGGGCACTCAGCTGGTTAGGGGGGAACACAGGGCTAAACACCAAGAGGCCAGAGCTCTTTCTGATTATAACATGTATTCAAAAGGGGTTCACTCTGAAGGACTTGCTGGGCTTGCCTTAGGGTCTATTTCTGAACACAAATATCTACCCAAAATACACTCTTCAAATCACTTCAGCTCTTTATTCCTTCCTCCTTCTTTAACTTTTTTCCATGAGTTTTCGAAAGCCACGTTATAGTTCTTCTTCACTATAGCACGTGATAAAACCCGAAGGAACTTCAGGACAAATGGGGGAGGTTGCCATTTTATGAGATTGATTTGCAACCAAAAAAAAAAAAAACAGTGTCAGTCAAGTCCATTCTAACTCATAGCTACCCTACACATACATGTGTATGTTTGTTTGGTTTTCCCCTTCAGCATTCATTAAACTTCATTTATTCTTCGAATAGATTCTGGCAGCAAAAATTGAACTTCAATGATCATACCTGTAAAAAATATGACCAAATTTAAGGTTCAGGGTGCATTAGATTATATTTTAACAAGCCTATAAGTTGTCCAGCCCAGTTCCCAGAAGCTTAAAACACTCTTCATCCTGAAAAACAAGTTATTTTATTATACATTTGGTGCAGCTGTCACTAGCCAAAGATTTTCAATACAACCTGAAATCAGTAAACAATTTTATTTTATTTTTCTCTTATTCCTCCATTCCAAGTCAGTTTCTTTCTTACACATGACCCTTCTGTTCCCCTGTGGGTATGTATTAATCCTGTAACGTATTCACAGAAGCTGCTCTTTTTCCGTATCCCACCCACACAGGCAGTGAAGCCTCCTCCCTGTAGCAATTATTTTATAAATCACTTATTGGAAAAGAGTTTGGATTAGACAAACCACCTCTCCCCCTGTGGCTATTAGATGATTCAATCTAAAAGACTGATTTTTTGGCTAAACAATATGGTTTACAAAAGGTAAACGGATTATTTTCCAACAGTTGGCACTGATTTTGCTTTCTGTGTCTCTTCTAGACTATCTGATTTCTTTCTTTTCTCCCAGCACTGGAACAACTACTAGCACTCACATTTATATATTTTAGACACAACATCATTTGGTAATCAAGTATTATAAAAAGGTAGCTTTCTGAAGCATGAAATAGATGTATAAATACAGATCTGTGACCTGTAACATCCAATTTCAAATCTTTTATCCAGAAATAATGCCCTCACAGGTAACTCAAGATTGAATTGTATGCATTCAAAAGCATTAAACATGTAAGTGAATTTAGGAAGATTCGTTCATCCTGCATAGCATCGGAAAAAAGAGCTTACATGCCTTAGAAAAAAATTTTTTTAATAAAACAAGCTCTATTCCTAAAATTGTGTGTTTAGGCTTTTTGAAATTAATTTCTTACATTAAACCTGTTGTTGTCAAGTTGATTCACACATTGTGACGGGATAGGACAAGAGTAGGGTTTCCAAGGATTGGTTGGTGGATTCAAACTGCCAAACTGCCAACCTTTTGCTTAGCAGCCAAATAAAAGAATATTAAAGGACAGGAATCATTGAGCATGTATGCTGAAATTATTAATAAAATAATTATTATTATATTTAATAAGTATTATTAATAAAATAATCTCTATGACAATTCGCTTATTCTTGCTTAGGGTTTAAAGAAACATAGGACTCAAATCCTCACATTGCGTATATGTAGAGCCAACTTAGAGTTAAATCATGAAGTTCCTATGCTGTTGCTCTTTAGTCCTATTGCAAGCACTGAGTGTCTTCACAATGGCCCTCCTTACTTTCATCATCCAGAATGCTGAGTCTACAAGCATATGGAACATTTGTATTTCCTATCACCAAAATAAAAATGTACCCGTCCATCCTCATGCATACCTATATACCTGTTCTTTAAAAAAAAAAAAATTGATAGCTTGACTTTTGATAAGGAATCCACAGATCAAAATTATTTAACATGCTAATATCTTTCATACAGCCTTTAAGTATCGATTTAAAAAAAAAAAAAAAGAAAGAAACCCATTGCCGTGGAGTAGATTCCAACTCATAGAGACTCAATAGGACAGGATAGAACTGTCCCATTAAAAAAAACCAAACCAAACCCACTGCTATCAAGTGGATTCCAACCCATAGCGACCCTATAGAACAGAGTAGAACTGCCCCATAGGGTTTCTAAGGAGTGTCTGGTAGATTCGAACTGCTGACCTTTTGGTTAACAGCCATAGCTCTTAACCACTATGCCACCAGGGCTTCTGAGCTGTCCCACAGCAGTCCAAAAAACCTAAGTTAACTCAAGTTAAGGCATCCTGTGAAAATCTCAGGCAACAGGACATGGCCAACAGTAAGACACACAAAGACAGAGATTTCTGCAGCCATAAGAGCTAACTCTTTATTGAGTATGCAAGGGGGTCCTGCTCAATTGTCAGTCCCAGTAGCAGGAGGGAAGAAAGGCAAAAATCACATGCCTCTTACCTGAGTAAGTTGTCTTTTAAAACGCTTTCCAAAACCCCATCCAAGTACTTCCACATGCCTCTCATTGGCCACCCCTAGATGCAAGGAGGTGTATATTATAGGAAATATAAGCTTTTAGCTGGACATAGTGCCATCTCAAATTAATTCAGGGTTATGTCACTGTCATGGATTGCATTGTGTCACCCAAAAATATCTGTCCACTTGGCTAGGTCACGATTCCCAGTATTGTATGATTACCATTTTGTCATCTGATGTGATTTCCCTATGTGTTGTAAATCCTATCGCTGTGATATAATGAGATGGATTAGTGGAAGTTATATTGATGAGATCTATTAGATAGTGTCTTAAGCCAATTTCTTTTGAGATATAAAAGAGAGAAGCGAGCAGAGAGACATGGGACCCCATACCACCAAGAAAGCAGTGCCAGGAACAGAGTGTGTCCTTTGGACCTGAGGTTCTTGCACTGAGGTGCTCCCAGACCAAGAAAAGACTGATGACAAGGACCTTCCTCCAGAGCCAACTGAGAAAGCCTTCCCTTGGAGCTGACAGCCTGAATTTGGACTTGTAGCCTACTAGACTGTGAGAGAATAAATTTCTCTTTGTTAAAGTCATCTGCTTGTGGTAGTTCTGTTATAGCAGCACTGGATGGCTAAGACAGTCACTAAGGAAGAGAGGGAGAATAATTATTGCTTAACAGCCAGTAGTCTCAGCCATACTGAGAAGAGTATAGATTTTTCCAAAGGTTGGCAGAGATGGGCACTGAGCACACCAAAGGAAGGAGGCATTCCTGCAGGGCAGGCACTAGAGCAAACTTTGAAACTGTATGAGTAAACGAGAAAGGCTCAAAAACTAAATCTATTGCTGTCAAGTCGATTCCAACTTCTAGGGACCCTACAGGATAGAGTAGAACTGTCCCATAGGGTTTCCAAGGCTGTAATTTTTACAGAAACAGACTGCCACATCTTTCTCCTGCCAAGCGGCTGGTAGGTTCAAACCACCAACTATTTGGTTAGCAGGTGAGCACCTTAACCACTGTGCCACCAGGGGTCCTCAAGGAAGGCCCAGGGAAAGACTTAGCTTCTTGGCTGCTTTTCATTTGGACAATAAGGAAGGTCATATATGGCATACAATCCTAAACCTGTTTTGCTATCCTATAATTGTAATTTCCTTTTGTCACTTAAACCCTTTATTAGTATTGGTTACAAAGATGCAGATTTTTGGGTTGGTATGAAAAAAAAAATTAAAGAATTAAGGAAAATCCATGTCTTTCCCTGGCAGAGATGGGTGAGAGACACAGGTACTGCTTCACAAACTCTATGCTTCTCAAAAGGCCCTTCCTCACCTCCACATGATACTTGGGTAGTGGGCGCAGCCTTAATTCAAGGGGACTGGGCTGTCTGAGAAAGGACCCCTGGTGGCACAGTGGTTAAGTGCTCTGCCGCTAACTGAAAACTCAACGCTTCTAACCCACCAACCGTTCCACAGGCGAAAGATGTGGCAGTCTGATTCCATGAAGATTACAGCCATGGAAACCCAATGGGCGTTCTACTCTGCTCTATAGCGTCACTATAAGGCAGAATCAACTCCACAGCAATGGGTTCAGGTTGTCCGAGAGCTCCAAACAGTGACACGTGGTAACGTGAGCAGAAGGCATAGGCCTGGGAGGGAGGGGTGAAATCAGGGACTGGGAGCTGGGGGCAGCAGCAGAGACTTTGTAACCATAAAGAGCAATGGCCAAATGAGTAAAGGAGAAGGGGCACAGAACAGGTTCCCCTCACCGCACCCAACCCAGCCCTCTTTCTCAATAGGTTTTGACGACCTTTGCAGGAGCAAGAAATACTAATTCCTGAGTTACAACTTCCACCCTTCACACTGGGATTATTTTAGTTTTCTACTATTTTATTGTTACTGTAATAGTAATAGAGGCAAATGGTAAGCAAATAATAATAGTAAACAGAGAATATATGATTTGAGCAGCAAAAATCTCTTCTATATTCGGCAATCCACAGCACCACTTACAGGGATAATCACTGTTTACAATTTCCTGTGTGCACTTACAGACCTTTTATGCATATACAAAAAATAAATATTTTATTATAAAGGATATAGAGAAACATGCATATGTAGTTTTCTATGCACTCAGTCCTGTATCATGGAATTTCCCTTAACATAGTTACTGATATCTTTCTACATCCGCATGATTTCCATTGAGCAGATTAGTGTCTGTGTAGTATGTTGTCATTTCTATGATTTATCCAAGGAGTGCTCTCTTGAGGGTATTCGGATTATTTCTTGGTCTCTTTTCCATTATATGTTAGTGCTGCAGTAAATACCTTTGGACTATGCAATGTATATGACATGAAAATTCTTAGCAATGAAAATCTAGGATCAAAAGATATATGTATCCTTTAATTAATTTAAAAAGACATTGCCAAAATATTTTCCAAAAAGGTTTTACCAATTTTCACCACCACAGGAATACATAAATGTGTCAGATACCCTAAACTAAGTCACATACAATTGCTGTAATGTTTACCAATACAGTAGGTGAAAAATGGTATCTCAGTGTTATATGACTTATATTTTTTTTTATCATATTTCAGAGGAACCCATTTTTTCACTAGCGACCTGTTCAAATTTAGTAGAAATGTCACTGAATAGCCTAGAAAGAGGGGTTCTTCTTTGTGGGCTTGCAGAGTTTGGGGGAGGCAGCTGTTCCTTTCCTCCACATGATTTCTCCTCTCACTGAAACAGAAAGGGGGCCTTCTTGTTATCTTGACTGTATGTATTGATACCAGAAGGGGTGACTGGAATCCTCTCCCTGGCTAGGTGACTGCTGGGACCTTGGCCAGCAGCCTTTGATGCAAAGGTAGAAAGAAGACCTGGCTGACCCTTCGCCACCACAGGCAGCTCCCAGGAGCTAAGCAAGTCAAGCCTATTCTGATAGCATAACTAGAAACAAGGCTTTAACTATTAACAGTCACTAAAAAAATTATAAAATATCATTAAGGTTTTCTATTACTTAGCGGTGAAGTAATTTTGGCAAAGAAAAGTTGAATATATTTATCTGAAAAAAAAAAGAAACTCTTCTCAGGCAAACAGTTGAGATTCCTCCAACTTTTTGCCTATCTATGCATATATTTGCATACTTATATGTGTAAACTTGTGAAGCTGTGTGTATGTGTGTTATCATATGTGTAGTAATGGTGTCCTAAATGAACAGATCGCTTTTTTGTTCAATGCATCCAGTTCTTTGGGAAAAACGTCTGATTATTTTGTACAATTGTATATTTGCTCATTCTAAACAGCACCTGAAGCCTTACCAACACATCTAATTGCCACTACACTAGCCTAAGCTTTAACCTGAAATCAAAAGCTCAAAAATCCCTTTGAACAGGGCTGAGAGTCAGACAGTACATATTGGATGTATATGTGGGAAAATACTCATAAACCAGTTTGATAATATCTGTTATTCAAACATTCATATCATCCCTACCAACTCTCTTGTGATCCACAGAACTTTCACTTGATTCAGTATATAAGGGGTTAATATTTAGCCCCAGCATAAAGTCTTGGGAAGCTATTGCCAGTGTCCATTCAGATTACTCATATTGTTAAGTGTTTTAACATTACTCCTCTTTGAAGGATCATATACAGCAGATTCTAGATTATTAGAAAAAAAGATTTAAACAAAGATCATTTCTAGCTTGTTTCCAAAACCAAAAATCATTTGTAAGTTTAGTTTTTATTAAAATTTTACATTTAAAATACTGTCTGAAATTAGATGATTTGATAATTTTTATAAAAGTGCTCTCATTCTGAAAATAGACTGAATTAAACTGATTCTTGGCTAGATCTGGTGTTCATTAAAATATTGACACTACTGTGCATTTAAATATGGTAACGAGCTTTTAGGTTGCCATGGCAACTTGATCTCATCAGTGGGAAAAAAATGCTTTAAACTTATGGAAATGCCTGTTCTGTACACTTAGCTTAACATTTCAGTTATTCCAAACCTAGACATCCACCTATGAGAATTTCCATATTCTGTTATATTCAAAGGTTGCTATTTATAAAAAAGGATGAGAAATAATACCATGTCCACGATGTTGAGTTCTGAGACTATCAGTATCACATTGTGCCATCCTAGAGAGAGACACCATCTATCGCCATATACTATGAAGAGTTATATGTTCCTTGAGAATTTTCATATACTCTGCCAGGTACCTTCTGTTAGCTTTATTGGTTTACCTAAAATGGGTAGACAAAAGAGTTCCCCCTTGTGATGATTTTACCCAATCTTTGGTTCCCAAACTGATGAGCTATTTGACTTGCCACGTCAGTTATCTGGGCCCTTGTTAAAAAGAGAATTCCAAACTCCACTCAAAAATGGCTGACCAAGACTGGATATAGAGAACCTATATTTTTAAGAAGTACTCTGGTTGATTCCTACACATAGCCAGTTTGGGAAATTAATGACTTATTAATTAATAAATCATTCACAAATTGGCCTCATGGTTTTTAACTAACTGGTTAACTGAATTGACCACTGTTACAATTCAAATAAAAAGAGAACCAGAATGTTAGTAGGAAATCTAGCTCATGACTGCCATAGCCATGGTTGACATTAAGATACTGTATTTTATCAGCACACAGGGGCAGGATACTCTCCCACCCACTGCTGTTGAGTCGATTCCGACTAGAGAGTGGGTAATCAGTGAGCGCATTCTTCTATCAGTATTCTTTTTTTTTTTTTTTAAATTTTTATTAAGCTTCAAGTGAACATTTACCATTCCAATCAGTCTGTCACATGTAGGTTTACATACATCTTACTCCCTTCTCCCACTTGCTCTCCCCCTATTGAGTCAGCCCTTACAGTCTCTCGTTTCGTGCCAATTTTACCTTCTTCCCTCTCTCTCTATCTTCCCATCCCCCCTCCAGTCAAGAGTTGCCAACACACTCTCCCATGTCCACCTGATTTAATTAGCTCATTCTTCATCAGTATCTCTCTCCCCCCTACTGACCAGTCCTTTTCATGCCTGATGATTTGTCTTCGGGGATGGTTCCTGTCCTGTGCCATCAGAAGTTCTGGGGAGCATTGTCTCTGGGATTCCTCTAGTCGCAATCATACCATTAGGTGTGGTCTTTTAATGAGAATTTGGGGTCTGCATCCCATTGGTCTCCCGCTCCCTCAGGAGTTGTCTCTTGTGTTCCCTGACAGGGCAGACATCGATTGTGGCCAGGCACCAACTAGTTCTTCTGGTCTCAGGATATTGTAGGTCTCTGGTTCAAGTGGCCCTTTCTGTCTCTTGGGTTCTTAGTTGTCGTGTGACCTTGGTGTTCTTCCTTTGCCTTTGCTCCCGGTGGGTTGAGACCAATTAATGTATTTTAGATGGCTGCTTGTTGGCATTTAGGACCCCAGGTGCCACAATTCAAAGTGGGATGCAGAGTGTTTTCATAATAGAATTGTTTTGCCCATTGATTTAGAAGTCCTCTCAAACCAAGTTCCCCAGACCCCAGCCCCTGCTTCGCTATCCTTTGAAGCTTTCATTTTATCTCGGAAACCTCTTTACTTTTAATCCTGTCCAATTAGGCTGACCTTCCTTGTTTTGAGTGTTGTCTTTCCCTTCACCCAAAGCAGTTCCCATCTACAGATTGATCAATAAAAAGCCCTCTCCCTCCCTCCCTCCCTCCCTCCCTCCCTCCCCCCTTTGTAACCACAAAAGTATGTGTTCTTTTCCGTTTTTTCTATTTCTCAAGATCTTATAATAGTGGTCTTATACAATATTTGTCCTTTTGCAACTGACTCATTTCGCTCAGCATAATGCCTTCCAGATTCCTCCATGTTATGAAATGTTTCAGAGATTCGTCACTGTTCTTTATCGATGCGTAGTATTCCATTGTGTGAATATACCACAATTTATTTACCCATTCGTCCGTTGATGGACATCTTGGTTGCTTCCAGCTTTTTGCTATTGTAAACAGAGCTGCAATAAACATGGGTGTGCATATATCTGTTTGTGTGAAGGGTCTTGTATTTTTAGGGTATATTCCGAGGAGTGGGATTTCTGGGTTGTATGGTAGTTCTATTTCTAACTGTTTAAGGTAACGCCAGATGGATTTCCAAAGTGGTTGTACCATTTTACAATCCCACCAGCAGTGTATGAGAGTTCCAGTCTCTCCGCAGCCTCTCCAACATTTATTATTTTGTGTTTTTTGAATTAATGCCAGTCTAGTTGGTGTCAGATGGAATCTCATCGTAGTTTTAATTTGCATTTCTCTAATGACTAATGATCGAGAGCATTTTCTCATGTATCTGTTGGCTGCCTGAATATCTTCCTTAGTGAAATGTGTGTTCATATCCTTTGCCCACTTCTTGATTGGGTTGTTTGTCTTTTTGTGGTTGAGTTTTGACAGAATCATGTAGATTTTAGAGATCAGGCGCTGGTCTGAGATGTCATAGCTGAATATTCTTTCCCAGTCTGTAGGTGGTCTTTTTACTCTTTTGGTGAAGTCTTTAGATGAGCATAGGTGTTTGATTTTTAGGAGCTCCCAGTTATCTGGTTTCTCTTCATCATTTTTGGTAATGTTTTGTATTCTGTTTATGCCCTGTATTAGGGCTCCTAGGGTTGATCCTATTTTTTCTTCCATGATTTTTATCGTTTTAGTCTTTATGTTTAGGTCTTTGATCCACTTGGAGTTAGTTTTTGTGCATGGTGTGAGGTATGGGTCCTGTTTCATTCTTTTGCAAATGGATATCCAGGTATGCCAGCACCATTTGTTAAAAAGGCTATCTTTTCCCCAGTTAATTGACACTGGTCCTTTGTCAAATATCAGCTGCTCATACGTGGATGGATCTATGTCTGGGTTCTCAATTCTGTTCCATTGGTCTATGTGTCTGTTGTTGTACCAATACCAGGCTGTTTTGACTACTGTGGCTGTATAATAGGTTCTGAAGTCAGGTAAGGTGAGGCCTCCCACTTTCTTCTTCTTTTTCAGTAGTGCTTTGCTTATCCGGGGCTTCTTTCCCTTCCATATGAAATTAGTGATTTGTTTCTCTATCCCCTTAAAATATGACATTGGAATTTGGATCGGAAGTGCGTTAAATGTATAGATGGCTTTTGGTAGAATAGACATTTTTACTATGTTAAGTCTTCCTATCCATGAGCAGGGTATGTTTTTCCATTTAAGTGTGTCCTTTTGAATTTCTTGTAGCAGAGTTTTATAGTTTTCTTTGTATAGGTCTTTTACATCCTTGGTAAGATTTATTCCTAAGTATTTTATCTTCTTGGGGGCTACTGTGAATGGTATTGATTTGGTTATTTCCTCTTCGGTGTTCTTTTTGTTGATGTAGAGGAATCCAAGTGATTTTTGTATGTTTATTTTATATCCTGAGACTCTTCCAAACTCTTCTATTAGTTTCAGTAGTTTTCTGGAGGATTTCTTAGGGTTTTCCATGTATACGATCATGTCATCTGCAAATAGTGATAGCTTTACTTCCTCCTTACCAATCTGGATACCCTTTATTTCTTTGTCTAGCCTAATTGCCCTGGCTAGGACTTCAAGTACGATGTTGAATAAGAGCGGTGATAAAGGGCATCCTTGTCTGGTTCCCGTTCTCAAGGGAAATGCTTTCAGGTTCTCTCCATTTAGAGTGATATTGGCCGTTGGCTTTGCATATATGCCCTTTATTATGTTGAGGAATTTTCCTTCAATTCCTATTTTGGTGAGAGTTTTTATCATAAATGGGTGTTGGACTTTGTCAAATGCCTTTTCTGCATCTATTGATAAGATCATGTGGTTTTTATCTTTTGTTTTATTTATGTGATGGATTACATTAATGGTTTTTCTGATATTAAACCAGCCTTGCATACCTGGTATAAATCCCACTTGATCAGGGTGAATTATTTTTTTGATGTGTTGTTGGATTCTATTGGCTAGAATTTTATTAAGGATTTTTGCATCTATGTTCATGAGGGATATAGGTCTAAAATTTTCTTTTTTTGTAATGTCTTTACCTGGTTTTGGTATCAGGGAGATGGTAGCTTCATAGAATGAGTTGGGTAGTATTCCGTCTTTTTCTATACTTTGAAATACCTTCAATAGTAATGGTGTTAAGTCTTCTCTGAAGGTTTGGTAGAACTCTGCAGTGAAGCCATCTGGGCCAGGACTTTTTTTTGTTGGGAGTTTTTTGATTACCGTTTCAATCTCTTTTTTTGTTATGGGTCTATTTAGTTGTTCTACCTCTGAATGTGTTAGTTTAGGTAAGTAGTATTGTTCCAAGAATTTATCCATTTCTTCTAGGTTTTCAAATTTGTTAGAGTACAATTTTATGTAGTAATCTGATATGATTCTTTTGATTTCATTTGGTTCTGTTGTGATGTGGTCCTTCTCGTTTCTTATTCGGGTTATTTGTTTCCTTTCCTGTTTTTCTTTAGTCAGTCTAGCCAATGGTTTATCAATTTTGTTAATTTTTTCAAAGAACCAGCTTTTGGCTTTGTTAATTCTTTCAATTGTTTTTCTGTTCTCTAATTCATTTAGTTCAGCTCTAATTTTTATTATTTGTTTTCTTCGGGTGCCTGATGGATTCTTTTGTTGCTCACTTTCTATTTGCTCAAGTTGTCGGGACAGTTCTCTGATTTTGGCTCTTTCTTCTTTTTGTATGTGTGCATTTATCGATATAAATTGGCCTCTGAGCACTGCTTTTGCTGTGTCCCAGAGGTTTTGATAGGAAGTATTTTCATTCTCGTTGCTTTCTAAGAATTTCCTTATTCCCTCCTTGATGTCTTCTATAACCCAGTCTTTTTTCAGGAGGGTATTGTTCATTTTCCAAGTATTTGATTTCTTTTCCCTAGTTTTTCTGTTATTGATTTCTAGCTTCATTGCCTTGTGGTCTGAGAAGATGCTTTGTAATATTTCGATGTTTTGGATTCTGGAAAGATTTGTTTTATGCCCTAATATGTGGTCTATTCTAGAGAATGTTCCATGTGCGCTAGAAAAAAAAGTATATTTTGCAGCAGTTGGGTGGAGAGTTCTGTATAAGTCAATGAGGTCAAGTTGGTTGATTGTTGTAAGTAGGTCTTCCGTGTCTCTATTGAGCTTCTTACTGGATGTCCTGTCCTTCTCCGAAAGTGGTGTGTTGAAGTCTCCTACTATATACGTGGAGGTGTCTATCTCACTTTTCAATTCTGTTAAAATTTGATTTATGTATCTTGCAGCCCTGTCATTAGGTGCGTAAATATTTAATATGGTTATGTCTTCCTGATCAATTGTCCCTTTTATCATTATATAGTGTCCTTCTTTATCCTTTGTGGCGGATTTAAGTCTAAAGTCTATTTTGTCAGAAATTAATATTGCTACTCCTCTTCTTTTTTGCTTATTGTTTGCTTGATATATTTTTTTCCATCCTTTGAGTTTTAGTTTGTTTGTGTCTCTAAGTCTAAGGTGTGTCTCTTGTAGGCAGCATATAGATGGATCGTGTTTTTTTATCCAGTCCGTGACTCTCTGTCTCTTTATTGGTGCATTTAGTCCATTTACATTCAGCGTAATCATAGATAAGTAAGTTTTTAGTGCTGTCATTTTGATGCCTTTTCATGTGTGTTGTTGGCCATTTCATTTTTCCACATGCTTTTTTGTGCTGAGACGTTTTTCTTAGTAGCTTGTGAGATCCTCATTTTCATAATGTTTAACTTTGTGTTTATTGAGTCGTTACGTTTTTCTTGGCTTTTTTCTTGAGTTATGGAATTGATATTCCTTTTTGTGGTTACCTTTTTATTTACCCCTATTTTTCTAAGTAAAAACCTAACTTGTATCCTTCTATTTCGCCTTGTATCACTCTCCATCTGGCAGTTCAATGCCTCCTATATTTAGTCCCTCTTTTTGATTATTTTGATCGTTTATCTATTGATTTCCATGATTTCCTGTTGTGTGTATTATTTTGTTTATTTATTTATTTTTTAGAATTAGTCTTAATTTGTTTGTTTTTGTGCTTTCCCTGTTTGAGTTGCGTTGATATCAGGATGTTCTGTTTTGTGACCTTGTATTGTGCTGGTACCTGATATTATTGGTCATCCGGCCAAACAATCTCCTTTAGCATTTCTTGCAGTCTTGGTTTAGTTTTTGCAAATTCTCTAAACTTGTGTTTATCTGTAAATATCTTAATTTCTCCTTCATATTTCAGAGAGAGTTTTGCTGGATATATGATCCTTGGTTGGCAGTTTTTCTTGTTTAGTGCTCTGTATATGTCGTCCCATTCCCTTCTTGCCTGCATGGTTTCTGCTGAGTAGTCTGAACTTATTCTTACTGATTCTCCCTTGAAGGAAACCTTTCTTTTCTCCCTGGCTGCTTTTAAAATTTTCTGTTTGTCTTTGGTTTTGGCAAGTTTGATGATGATATGTCTTGGTGTTTTTCTTTTTGGATCAATCTTAAATGGGGTTCGATGAGCATCTTGGATAGATATCCTTTCTTCTTTCATGATGTCAGGGAAGTTTTGTGTCAGGAGTTCTTCAACTATTTTCTCTGTGTTTTCTGTCCCCCCTCCCTGTTCTGGGACTCCAATTACTCGCAAGTTATCCTTCTTGATAGAGTCCCACATGATTCTTAGGGTTTCTTCATTTTTTTTTAATTCTTTTATCTGATTTTTTTTCAGCTATGTTGGTGTTGTTTCCCTGGTCCTCCAGAAGTCCCAGTCTACATTCTAATTGCTCGAGTCTGCTCCTCTGACTTTCTATTGCGTTGTCAAATTCTGTAATTTTATTGTTAATCTTTTGGATTTCTACATGCTGTCTCTCTATGGATTCTTGCAACTTATTAATTTTTCCACTATGCTCTTGAATAATCTTTTTGAGTTCTTCAACAGTTTTATCAGTGTGTTCCTTGGCTTTTTCTGCATTTATCCTAATTTCATTTGTGATATCTTTAAGCATTCTGTAAATTAGTTTTTTATATTCTGTATCTGATAATTCCAGGATTGTATCTTCATTTGGGAAAGATTTTGATTCTTTTGTTTGGGGGGTTGGAGAAGCTGTCATGGTCTGCTTCTTTAAGTGGTTTGATATGGATTGTTGTCTCCGAGCCATCACTGGGAAACTAGATTTTCCAAGTAGTCAGCTAAAAAAAAATGCAGTCAGATCCCTATCTGAATTCTCTCTCTGGCTCCGGGTATTCGGATGTTAATGGGGTCGCCTGGGGAGGGTGGGGGAGGGATCTGAGAGCTAGGAGTGTAGCATCACAGAATATAGAGCTGAACACCACGTTCACGCTCCGCCCCCGTTCGCCAAAATCCGGGCTGGACGGGTCCCTGGCTAGGACACTGCTTTCCTTGCTCGGAAACCAGTCACTTCCTCCTGGGGACTTCCTCCGGTGCGCGGCACCGCTCGTGGGCACTGGGTGGGCGTTTCCCGCACGAACGGGTGGGCCCGCCCCCAGGGTCTATTCAGGCGATTATAATTAGGTCCCGCGGTCACGCCCCGCCTGTGCGCGTGCCCAAATCCCCGCGGGATGACTTCCGGGTTGAGACGCTGCTTTCCCTGTTCGGGAACCAGTCACTTCCTCCCGGGGACTTCTCCTTCCGGAGCGCCACACCTCTCGCGCGAACTGGTTTGGCCTCACCTGCACGGCCAGGTGGGCCCGCCCCCTGGGTCAATTCAGGGCAATAAAAATGGACTCCACGCTCACGCCCCACTCGTGCGCGCGCCCAAGCCCTGGCAAGACGGCACCCTGTCTGGGACGCTACTTTCTGCGCTTCGGGACCAATCAGTTCCTCCCGGGGACTTCTCCTTCCGGTGTGCCACACCTCTCGGGCAAACTGGGAGGGCGTCACTCGCACGACCAGGTGGTTCCGCCCCCTGGGTCAATTCAGGGTAATAAAAATGGACCCCGCGCTCATGCCCCGCCCGCGCGCGCGCGCGCGTGCCCAGATCCCAGCAGAATGGCTCCCCGTCTGGGATGCTGCTTTCCCTGTTTTGAGACCAGACACTTCCGGGGATTTCTCCCTCTGGTGTGCCGTGCCACACGCGCGGACTGGGTGTGCATCCTCCCGCACGAACGTGTGGGCCCCGCCCTGGGTTCACTTTAGGGAAATATAGTTGACCCCCCCCGCTCGCGCCCCGTCAGCTTCTCGCCTAACTCCCGGCGGGACGGCACCCCAGCTGGGACGCTGTTCTCCCCCCTCCCAGATCAGTCACTGCCTCCCGGGTGCTTCTCCCTCCGGCTGCGCCCCTACGCCGCCCGCGCCAACCTGCTAGGCTTCCTCCCGGGATGGGTTCGGGGGGGAAGGAGTGGGCCCCCTTTCTGTGCCGTCTGCCCCCCTGGGCTCTGCCCCAGATCGAGCTCCGAAGGTCACCTGCCTGGTGCGCTGGCTCCTAGTTCTGAAAACAGTCGCTGTCTGCCTGTATTTGTTCGTTTTCCGTCTCTAAGTCTGTGCTTGTTGTTCAGAGTTCGTAGATTGTTATGTATGTGATCGATTCCCTTGTTTTTCCGAGTCTTTGTTGCAAGAGGGATCCGCGGTAGCGTCCACCTAGTCCGCCATCTTGGCCCCCTATCAGTATTCTTTTTATCAATTATATGAGCTCTCTATCTATTAAGGATATCAATTTTTCATGACAGATATATGTACTATTTTGTTGATTACCTTTATTTATTTTGAGACATTAAAAACCTTCCACAGCCAACAAATTCTCAACAGGGAGAGTCTGAAACCATTCCCCCTGAGAAAGGAAATAAGACAAGGATGTCCTTTATCACTACTTCTATTTAACATTGTGCTGGAAGTCCTAGTAGAGCAATAAGTGAAGAGAAAGGAATAAACGACATCCAAATTGGAAAGGAAGAAGTAAAGCTATCCCTATTCACAGATGATATGGTTTTATACATAGAGAACCTCAAAGATTACAAAAGAAAACTACTGAAACTAATAGAAAGATTCAGCAGAGTAGCAGGATACAAGATAACAAAAATCAGTTGGATTCCTGTATACCAACAAAGAGAACTTCAAAAAGGAAATTAAAAAAAAAAAAATACCATTTATAATAGCCCCTAAAAAAGATTAAATTCTTAGGAGTAAATCTAACTAGGGATGTAAAAAACCTATACAAAGAAAACTACAAAACTCTACTGCAAGAAACCAAAAGAGACTTAGATAAATGGAAACACCTGCCATGCTCATGGATAGGAAGACTCAACATTGTGAAAATGTCAATTCTACTCAAAGTGATCTACAGATATAATGCAATCCCAATCCAAATACCAACAGCATTTTTTTAAATAATTTTTATCATGCTTTAAGTGAAAGTTTACAAATCAAGTCAGTCTTTCACATATAAACTTATATATACCTTACTACATACTCCCACTTACTCTCCCCATAATGAGTCAGCCCACTCCCTCCTTCCAGTCTCTCCTTTCGTGACCATTTTACCAGTTTCTAAGCCCCTCTACCCTCCCATCTCCCCTCCAGACAGGAGATGCCAACATAGTCTCAAGTGTCCACCTGATGCAAGTAGTTCACTCCTCATCAGCATCTCTCTCCAACCCATTGTCAAGTCCAATCCATGTCTGATGAGTTGGCTTCAGGAATGGTTCCTGTCCTGGGCCAACATAAGGTTTGGGGACCATGACTGCTGGGATTCTTCTAGTCTTAGTCAGACCATTAAGTCTGGTTTTTTTATGAGAATTTGGGGTCTGTATCCCACTGATGTCCTGCTCCCTCAGGGGTTCTCTGTTGTGCTCCCTGTCAGGGCAGCCATCGGTCGTAGCCAGGCACCATCTAGTTCTTCTGGTTTCAGGATGATGTAGTTCTTGTAGCCCTTTCTGTCTCTTGGGCTTATAATTACCTTGTGACCTTGGTGTTCTTCATTTCCCTTTGATCCAGGTGGGTTGAGACTCATTGATGCATCTTAGATGGCTGCTTGCTAGCGTTTAAGACCCCAGACGCCACACTTCAAAGCTGGATGCAGAATGTTTTCTTAATAGAATTTATTTTGCCAATTGACCTAGATGTCCCCCGAAGCCATAGTCCCCAAACCCCTGCCCCTGTTCCACTGACCTTCAAAGCATTCAGTTTATTCAGGAAACTTCTTTGCTTTTGGTCCAGTCCAGTACCAACAGTGTTTTTAATGAGATGGAAAAACTAATCACTAACTTTATATGGAAAGGGAAGAGGCCCTGGATAAGCAAAGCATTATTGAAAAAGAAGAACAAAGTAGGAGGCTTCACACTACCTGATCTCAGAACCTACTATACACCCACGGTGTCAAAACAGCCTGGTACTGTACAATGACAGGCACCTAGACCAATAGAGCAGAACTGAGAACCCAGGCATAAATCCATTCACCTACAGTCAGTTGATCTTTGACAAAGGACCAAAGTCCATTAAATGGGGGAAAAGACAGCTTCTTTAACAAATGGTGCTGACATAATTGGATGTCCATCCATAAAAATAATTAAAAAAAGAAATGGGACCTATATCTCATACCACACACAAAGAATAATTCAAAATGGATCAAAGACCTAAGTATAAAAGTCATGGAAGAAAAAATAAGGACAGCATTAGAGGCATTGATACATGGCATAATTTCAGTACAAACCAAAATTAACAATCCTTAAACACCAGAAAAGAAACTAGATAACTGGGAGCTCCTGAAAATTAAACACTTTATGCTCATCAAAAGGCTTCACCAAAAGAGTAAAAAGATAACCTACAGACTAGAAAAAAAAAAAAAATTGGCTGCAACATACCTGACAAGGGTTTAATCTCTAAAATCTATAAGATACTGCAACACTCAACAACAAAAAAGATAAATAATCCAATAAGGAAAAAATGGGCAAAGGATATGAACACATACTTTACCAAAGAAGACATTCAGACAGCAAACAGACACATGAGGAAATGCTCGTGATCATTGGCCATTAAACAATCCAAAAAAACCCATTCCAGTTGAGTCGATTCCAACTCATAGAGACCCTATAGCAAAAAGAGTAGAACTGCCCCATAGAGTTTCCAGTGGGCACCCGGTGGATTCAAACTGCTGACCTTTTGGTTAGCAGCTATAGCACTTAACCACTATGCCACCAGGGTTTCCTATTGGCCATTAGAAAAATGCAAATCAAAACTACATTGAGATGCCATCTCACCCCAATATTACTGGCAGGAATTAAAAAAAAGAAAAAAAAAAACAGAAAATAACAAATGTTGGAGAGGTTGTGGGGAGATTGGAACTCTTAAGCACTGCTGGTGGGAATGTAAAGTGGTATAACCACTATGGAAAACAATATGGTGCCTCCTTAGAAAGCTACAAATAGAAACACCAGCAATCCCACTCCCAGAAACATATCCTAGAGAAATAAAAGCCATTGCACGAATAGACATACACACAACCATGTTCACTGTAACATTATTCACAACAGCAAAAAGATGGAAACAATCTAAGTGCCCATTAACAGATGAATGGATAAACAAACTATGGTACATACACACAATGGAATACTATGCAACAACAAAGAACAATGACGAATCCTCAAAACATCTCACAACATGGATGAATCTTGATGGTATTATGCTGAGTGAAATAAGTAAATTACAAAAGGATAAATACTATATAAGGCCACTATTACAAAAACTCAAGAAAAGGTTTACACACAGAAAGAAACAATCTTTGATGGCATGATGGAGGGGAGTGTTTGGGAGGGGAAATCACTAACTGGATAGCAGATAAGTGATAACTTTGGTGAAGGGAAAGAGTGCACAACGTGGAAGTCAGCACAACTTGACCAAGGCAAGGTCATAGAAGCTTCATAGACACTTCCAAGTATCTGGAGGGACTGAGGGTTGGGGACTATGGTCACAGGGGTCAGCTAGTCAATTGGCATAACATAGTTTATAAAGAAAATGTTCTACATCCTACTTTGGTGAGTGGTGTCTGGGGTCTTAAAAGCTTGCGAGCAGCTATCTAAGATACATCTGCTGGCCTCATCATGTCCAGAGCAAAGAAGAATGAAGAAAATTAAAGACACAAAGGACTAATGGACCACAAGTACCATAGCCTCCACAAGACTGAGCCCAGAAAAACTAGATGGTATCCAGCTACCACTGCCCACTCTTACAGGAATCACAATACAGGTCCTGGACAGAATGGGAGAAAAATGTAGAATGAAATTGAAATTCACGAAAAAAAAAAAAGACCAGACCTACTGGCCTGACAGAGACTGGAGGAACCCCAGAGATTATGGCCCCTGGATGCTTTTAACTCAGAACTAAAGCCTCTCAGAAAGTTCATCCTTCAACCAAAGAGTAGACAGAGCTATAAAAAACAAATGATAAAACATGTGAGGAACTTGCTTCTTAGTTCAATCATGTACCCGAGATCAAATGGGCAACGCCTTCCCAAAAGCAATGAAGAGAAGGCAGGAAGGGGCAAGAAAAAAGGGTGGCTGGAAATGGGAAACCCAAGCTGGGAAAGGAAAGAGTGTTGACACATCGTGGGGATTGCAACCAATGTCACAAAACAATTTGTGTATAAATTGTTGAATGAGAAACTAATTTGCTGTGTAAACTTTCACCTACAGTACAATAAAAATTTAAAAAACCTTCCATTCATACGTAGTCAGATCTTCTAATTTTTGTGGAAATTCCTTTATTGCTTTTTGACTTTTTCTCTTCTCACAATGAATGTTGTAGGCAGATTTCTGGCTCCCATGACATTTAGCCCATGGTGCCATGCCTGTGTTATGTTACGTTATGTGGTGAAAGGAATTTTTCAGATATAATTAAGGTTACTAATCAGTTAACTTTAAAATGGGTAGAGTAGCCTGAATTATACAGGTGGGCCCAGTGTTAATCACTTAGCCCTTAAAAGCAGAGAGATGTGGCAAAAAAGAAAGTCAGAGAAATTTAAAGTGTGAGAAGGATTCTACTCATTTTTGCTGGCTTCAAGGTGGAGATGGACATTGCGGAAAGTGTAAGAAAAAACGAATTCTGCCAACATCCTGAAGGAGCTTTGGAGATTTTCCCCTAGACCCTCCAGTAATGAACAAACCTCTGCCAATACCTTGATTCTGGCCTTGTGAAATGCTAAGTACAGAAACCTGCCAAGTCACACTGTACCCAAACTTCTGACCCGTGGAAACTATGAAAAAATAAGTGGGCTTTGTTTTAAGCTTCTACGTTTCTGGTAATTTGTTACAGTACCAAAAGAAACCATCGCTCATCTGTCAAGAATTCATGGAATACCAATTGAGATGTTTCAATGAACAGATGCAACACTGGAAGCGCTCACTTATCTATGCCAAGAAATTTGGAAGACAGCTACCTGGCCAGCTGACTGGAAGAGGTATATATTTGTCCTCATTCCAAAGAAAGGTGATTTAACAGAATTCAGGAATTATCAAACAATATCGTTAATATCACATTGAAGTAAAATTATGCTGAAGATCATTTAAAAACAATTGCAGCAGTACACCCACAGGGAACTGCCAGAAATTCAAGCTGGATTCAGAAGATGACATGGAATGAGGGATATCATTGCTGATGTCAGATGGATTGTGGCTGAAAGCTGAGAATACTGGAAAGATGTTTACCTGTGCTTTATTGACTATGCAGAGGCATTCGACTGTGTGTATCGTAACAAATTATGGATAGCATTTTGAAGAACGGGAATTCCAGAACATTTAATTGTGCTCATGAGGAACATGTACATAGACTAAGAGGCAGTGGTTAGAACAGAACAAGGGGATACGGTGTGGTTCAAAGTCAGGAAAGGTATGCATCTGTATACTGAGCAAGTAATCCAAGAAGATGGCTTATGTGAAGAAGAACGGGGCATCAGGATTGGAGGAAGGCATATTAACAACCTTCAATATGCAGATGACACAACCTTGCTTACTGAAAGCAAAGAGGACTTGAAGCACTTACTAATGAAGATCAAAGACCACAGCCTTCAGTATGGATTGCACCTCAACATAAAACCCAAATCAAATCCAGCGCCATCGAGTCGATTCCAACTCATAATGACCCTATAGGACAGAGTAGAACTGCCCCATAGAGTCTCCAAGGAGCGCCTGGCAGATTTGAACTGCCGACCCTTTGGTTAGCAGCTGTAGAACTTAACCACTATGCCACCAGGGTTTCCCCTCAACATAAAGAAAACAAAAATCCTCACACCTGGACCAATAACCAATATCATGATAAACAGAGAAAAGATTGACGTTGTCAAGGATTTCATTTTACCTGGGTCTACAATCAGCCTCCATGGAAGAAGCAGTCAGGAAATCAAACGATATATTGTATTTGGCAAATCTGCTGCAAAAGACCTCTTTAAAGTGTTAAAAAGCAAAGATGTCACTTTGAGGACTAAGATGTCCCTGTCCCAAGCTGTGCTATTTTAAATCGCTTCACATGTATGTGAAAGCTGGACAATGAATAAGGAAGACCGAAGAAGATTTGATGCTTTGGAATTATGGCATTGGCATAGAATATTGAATATGCCATGAACTGGCAGAAGAATGAACAAATGTGTCTTGGAAGAAGTACAGCCAGAACGCTCCTTAGAGGCGAGGATGACAAGACTTCATCTCATATACTCTGGACATGTTATCAGGAGGGACCGACTGGAGAAGGACATCATGCTTGCTTGGTAAAGTAGAGGGTCAGCAAAAAGAAGAAAACCCTCAATGAGATAGTGGCTGCAACAATGGGTTCAAACATAGCAAAGATTATGAGGATAGCACAGGACCAGGCAGTGTTGCTAGTGTATATCGATATGGGTCACTGTGAGTCAGACTGACTGGACAGCACCTAACACCACCAATAGAAAACTAATACAATGAGTTTAGGTCTTATAAGCCTAGATACCTGGAAAGCTGGTGGGGCTTTAAACCAAAGTAGAAAAGCCAGGAAAGAGATCAGTTTCCTTAAATTTCTTGTAAAATAATTATTTTTGTTTCATTTGAAAAGAAACTTTGATGACTAATTTATATCTAAAAAATAGTGACTGATTGGCAGATTCTAGTAAGAAAACCACTCAGAGATCAATGCAACATATCATTGCTAACTTGAAACTTTTTCCCCCCATCAGCTAAAGTCAAGCCAGTTTGGAGAAGGGAAAAATACTATTGTGACTTTTGTGTGTGTGTGTGTGTGTGTGTGTGTGTGGTTTGTTAAAGTTATATAAGGGCCTTGGGACAGTATAAAACCTTTTTTTGATTATAATAAGTCATTTGTTTTAGGTCTAAATTGCTTGATTGCTTTCGGCACTTGCTCATTATCTATCATGAGACTAGTGTGTCTCCATTGCATGAAAGGCATTGCACAAAATTGCAAGCTAACTCAGGTTTCAGCCATAAAAAATCATTATTGAAAACAACTAAGATTGCACTGGTAATTTCAATAAAAAAGAAAAGGAAGTCTTATTCTTTCCAGTATGTTTCGTGATTAATAAGTATTTTCTACTATGTTAACAGTTTTATAAAACACATTTGATGGATATATAACTAATAGGTTGCAGGATTTTTTGTTGTTGTTGTTGTTGCTGCTGCTGCTGTTGTTGTTGTTTAATCTCCTTGAAGACACAACAAGAAATCCAATTAAAAACCTACAGCAAAAAAAGCCTACAACAGGTATTCTGAATCTTGGAGCTTATTACAAAGTATAATTAAGTTCTCTAATAAAGACTATCTAGTTAATAGTCTTAATTATTGGACTGAGAGCCTTCAATTATTTTGTTCCATTCTAAGTTTTTCAGTTGAGAAATGAAAAGCTATCCTGTTATACTTTGCCATTTTTAAAAAAAAAACGAAAGTTCTCTTCCTGTGTCTGGCTCTCTCACATTCACTGCTCAATAAATTAAGAGAGAAAGTTAAAGTTCTAATCGTATCACACACTCTTTCAAGTGGCATAACTGTAAAATAGTCTGACTTCCACATTCAACTCTGCTTGTATCCGATACAGCAGATTACCTATTTTAAGCAGAATTATTTCTAGTAAAAATGTAATAGGGAAGGCCTCAAATTAACTAGCAGTTACCACCTCAATGAATAATTTCCCTTCCTAGTTT
This sequence comes from Elephas maximus indicus, assembly GCF_024166365.1. Taxonomy (NCBI): domain Eukaryota; kingdom Metazoa; phylum Chordata; class Mammalia; order Proboscidea; family Elephantidae; genus Elephas; species Elephas maximus. The sequence goes on from NC_064829.1 coordinate 62,418,647, forward strand.
TTTTAGTTAATTCTTATGATCATTAAAAGGATGAACTTTTTATTCGTCAAGACCTGCCTCTGAGTTGCTAAAGCTTTTTGAAGGTATAAATGTTGCTATTTGTCAGGTCAGCAGCCTGAGGAGACAAGAGGTTTAGTAATCACCATTTCAACCAACAGAAATCCAAGACCAAACGGTTGATAATACATGAGGAAAGAAATATGGGGGCGGCGTTTCTAATACCGGAACATTTTGAACAAACAGCCTGATTTCACCTTAGATTGTCAGATAATTGAAAAAACATGGACCCCAAGACTAAAATATCTTTTCTGGCTGATTTCACAGACTAAATTCCCTTAATAATTGTTAGTCTATTCCCTGAGTACCTCATCCTGAAATTGTTTCCTCTTCTGGGATCTTAGAACATTTACCACCTGAACCATTCAGTCAGCAGGTATTGCTTTTTATTGCCAGGTACATTTTCATGTAGAAATTTCTTCTCACTTCTACTTGATTATATTATAAACAGGGGTAAAAGGAAAAGGGGAAATGCAACTGATATTTATTGAATGGCTACTATGGTTGCAGGCACTTTTAATATGTGAAAAAACAGATTTCCTGAGTGCTGAGGAAAGTAAGCCCAACATTCTGTTCACTGTTTCCCTTCCAATCATCTGTTAACCCATGATCGTGGAATGCATCTGACGAGACATATAGAAACCAAAGAAAACATAACTGCTAAGAGGCTAAAAAACATAGTATATATTTCCCAGTCTCATAGTGTTGGGGAGACAAGGTTGGAATTTGGAATGTGCCAAAGAGAAAGCACACTAAAAGATTTCCACAGGATTTCAGTTGAACCACTAAAGGTCTACACTCTAGAAATAAGGAAAATCCTGAAGTAGATATGTCTTAACTGGATCAGGAGCCCTAGTGGTGTAGTGGTTAAGAACTTGGCTGTGAACGAAAAAGTTAGAAGTTCAATTCCACCAGCTGTTCCTTGGAAACCCTATGGGACAGCTCTACTCTGTCCTATAGGGTTGCTATGAGTCAGAATTGACTTGACGGTAACTGGTTTAGTTTGTTTTTTTCTTAACTGGATCAAGGTGCTCTACCTGTACGCTAACTGCCTACCAGAATAAAATTAAATTGTCTCTGGAGAAAAAAAATCATTCAGCTCCTCAATATTTTTTTTATACACATTTCAGGCATTTGGTCAAAAAATTACCTGGTATGACAAGAAATAACACCAAATGACCAAAATATGAGAGAAAATACAAACAAAAAAGAGATACAATGATTCAGAGTTTCAGATATGGACTTTAAAATAACTGTGATTAATATGATTAAGAAAATAGATTAAAAGATGGAAATTTTACCAGAGAACTGTGCATATTCAGAAAATCAAATAGAAATGCTAAAACAAAATAACTGAAGTTAAGAATTTAATAGATGGATTTAACAGCAGACTAGACAAGCTGACTAAACTGTAAAGGAATACAAAGGGCCAAGAAGAACAAACACAATTTTGAAGAAGACCAAAGCTGTAATAATAACACTACCAAACACCAATGCTCATTATAAAGCTACCGAAGTTAAAATATCATATACCATCACAAATATAGACAAGTAGGACAATAGAGACTACAGAGAGACAAGAAATAGGCCACTATGACAAAGACACTACTATAATGGAAAGGGAAAGAATGATCTTTTCATAAAGTGGTGCTGGATCAATTGAATATCCATATGGGGGGGAGGAGGGAAGAAATTTTGATCCCAACCTCCTCCTATTTATAAAAATACAGTTTCAGATAGATCCTAGACCTGAACACGTAAGGTAAAATAATAAAGTTTCTAGAAGAAAACATAAGGAAATCTCTTTATGACATTTAGGTAGGAAAACTTATGTGTATAAGACATGAAAAGGCAATAATCATAACAGGAAAAAATAGAAATGTAGACTTCCTTAAAGTTAAGAAACACTGTTCATCAAAAGATATCAGGGAGCGAGTAAAAAAGTAGACTGTAGAGTGGAAAGCAATACTTGGGATGCATATATCTTACAAATAATTCATATCTAGAATATATATAAAGGAATCTAACAGAGCAATAAGATAAAATCAGACAATTCCATTAAAACTGTGCCACTGAGTTGAATAGACACTTCACAAAAAAGAACATTCCAGTAGTCAATTAGGATATAAAAATGTGCTCAACATCATTAGTCATCAGGGAATGCTAATTAAAACCGTAATGAGATACCACTAAGTACCCACTGTTGTTATTGTTATGTGCCATCAAGTGGATCTCAACTCTTAGGGACACTACAGAGCAGAGTAGAACTGACCCATAGGGTTTCCAAGAAGCGGCTGGTGGATTTGAACTGCTGACCTTTTGGTTAGCAGTTGTAACTCTTAACCACTGCACTACCAGAGCTCCAGGTACCCATTGAACAGCTAAAAATTAAAAAAAAAGGAAAGAAGGAAGGGAAGAAGGTAGGGAGGGAAGGAAAAAGAAAGGAAGGAAGGAGGGAAGGAATGAAGGATAGAAGGAACAAAGAGAAGGAGGAAGGAAGAGGGGAAGAAAAACTGATATCAAATATTGACTCAGTTGTGAACCAGCCGGAACACTCAGACCCTCTTAGTGGGAAACCGTTTGGCAGTATCTATTAAAATGGAAAATACACAAACCCTATGACAGCAATTTTTCTCCTAGGTATATACTCATCAGAAATGAATATATATGTTCACCAAGAATGTTCATAGTAGCATTATTGATGATAGTCAAAACTAGAAGCAACTCGAATGTCCATTAGCAGAAGAGGTTTGGTAACTTGTAGTGGAATCCACACAATGGAATACCATGCAACAGTGAAATGATGAGCTACTGCTATATACAAGATGGATGAATCTCAGAGACAGCAGAAGCCAGACACAAAAGAATACATACTGTACGATTCCATTCATATAATATTCAAAACGAGGCTAAACTGTGCTACAGTAATAAATGTGAGGGTAATGATCACTTTAAGGGACATTGAGTGGGAGGCTGCACAAAGGAGGCTTCTGGAGTGTTGGTAATGTTCCATATTTTGATCTGGATAGTGGATACATAGATCTATTCATCTTGTCAAAATCCATTAAGCCGCACTCTTAACATTTATATTTTTTATTGTTTGTATGTTATATTCAATGACAATGTTTACCAAACAAAAACTTCCATCTCAGTTTGTGCTTTCATGAGATTGTCTCTGAGATCCTTGATATGAAAAACCAAGAAATTCTTATTAAACTGCCTCCCTAAAAAAAAAATAAAATAAAAACGTACGTAAAATCTTACTACTGCCTCCTGCCTTATCACACCTTCTTGGAGACTATCCTTGCCTTCCTATAATCAACTGTCTTCCCATCTTTCCATCTGCTCCCTTGCCAGACTCCTGACCTTGTCTTTCTTATATTCTTGTTATAAGCAAACCATGCGCTAAGCAGAACTGTAGAGCAAGTGCTGATCTCTAGATGAAATAAGAAACCACACATTTTCTCCCAATCCTCCTGGCGGAATAACAGCCACAGTCTCCAAGGGGCAAGTTCACTTTCAAAGTGCTCCCAAACCAATCCAAATATTTCTTCAGCTGGGAGAACACACTTACACAGCACTGAACACTGGGCGGGCAATTTACAAATACTTACTGGCTAAGCCAGTGTATTTGTTGACTTTATAAAATTCTCTGAAAATACTTGGTATTTTTTTCTCCTGCATCTTGTATCTCTAATTCTAGGAAACTTTCCACTCCTCAGCACCAGTTCGAGCAAGTGGCAATACTAACTTCGGATTTTACCACTGGGGGGAAATGTAGTAATTATGCCTGTGTTCCTGTTAGGAGAAACAGCAATCACTGCATTTTACATTTAGTTGGCTTAGTTTACTTTAAATTTGCCTCTATATTTAAAACCTTGCCTGTTTCTAATGCAACTGGGAGAAAGGGTGGTGAAGGGAAGGAGAAGTTAACAGGAAAACAATATTATTCAACTAAATTAGAACTCTGCGGAAAAGTACCGCTGATTAGGGATGGAAAAGTCATTCTGGGTGAACTCATAGATTTAACGTAGAGAACTGTGTGCCTGGGCACTAATTTGCTCAGACAAAATGTTACTAATAAAATGATGAATCTCAAATCTAATTCACTAAGCCTGGCACATCATAGAGAGACCTTCAGTCCATGAAATTGCAGACCCCCTACTGTCTCATTATATCCTTGGAATCTAAATGTCCCACTGAAGCAAAGCCTATAATGGAATGATCACAGCTTGCTTCCTCTGAATTTCCCTTTTATGCCTTCTTCTTCAGTCTCATATCCACATATAATTACCTGCACTCTCGATTTCATTTAATAAGAATCCCAAGCAGAGAGGCCAAGGCTAAAAGGAGGTGGTAGGGGTGAGGGGAAGAAAGGTGATGGAAAGGTGTAGATTGCTGCTATGTGCAATAACAAATAAAGATTGTAATCAAATTGAACTACGTGCCAGAAAAAACTGCAATGGGGAAGTCAACTGTTCACAAATGGAAATAAATGCATTTCTAAAATGAACGTTCATATGAATTTAGACAAAATTGGGCCTCTGTATTAATTGAAAAGTTTTTAAGAGTTGCAAAGGAAAAGGTCAACAGTTCTTTCTATCCATGTACTCCACGTTTCTCCCCTGCAGGATCAGCAAAACTGGTCCAAGCCTGAGATTGGAATGGTTCCTGCTGCTCCTATGTGGAGAGTTGGCTCTGCCTAGAGTAAACTGAGTTTAAAGCGTTGTGAACACTAGTCTGCATTCTCCTTAGCAAATCCCCGCTACATGTGCCCACTGGTCTAGGTGCCTCATTCTTATTTTAATTCTCCCATGCGCTGAAGACCAGTCCTAGGTACAGCCTAGCCTGCTTGATCATCCTTCGCCATATTCTTGCCAACTACTGTTTCCAGAGATGGGACATTGCTTTGGATTAAATTGTGCCCCCGCCAAAAAAAAAAAAAAAATCTGTTGAAATCCTAACCCCTATACCTGTGGATATAATCCCATTTGGAAATACAGTTTTCTTTGTTATGTTAATTAGGTCATACCCAAGTAGGATGACATCTAAATTTAGGCACTTCTGAGTTATAATAAGAGCAGATTAGACACAAACACACACGTACCTCACAAACATCATGTGAGGATCATCTACAAGCCAAAGAACCAAGGAGACAAGAATCCCCAGGGCAATAGCAACACTTGTTAAGCAATACACATAGCATATGAACCTAGACCTTCCTGACTTCCAAATATGTGTTATCTCATTTATGCCAGAGGTTTTCAAGACCAGTGTGAGCATAAAGATTCTTAGAAGCTTGTTTATCATTCACATTCCCGGGCCACTTCTCCTAGTGATTCTGATTCGGCAAGGTTTTGATTGTTTGTTTGATATCCAAGTATTCTCAAAGCAGGTTAGCTGAGAACCACACACAGACAAATACACTGAATGCATTTCTTCAATTTTTCTAGCTTATCTTCCTATCCAATCCACTTGCCAAGTGTTGTCTCTCACATACATCTCCTTGTTTCTATTCCCACTAAGGAGTCCCTGAGTGGTGCAAAAGGTTAACACGCTCTGTTGCTATCCATAATGTTGGAGGATCAAGTCCACTTAGAGGTACCTCAAAAGAAAGGCGTGGCAATATTGCCAGGCCTTTCTTTTGAGGTACCTCTGAGTGGACTTGATCCTCCAACATTTTTTAAATTTTAAAAAATCAATTAAAAAACAGTCATTGAAAACCCTGTGGAGCACAGTTTTACTCTGACACACATGGGGTCACCATGAGTCAGAATCCAGTAGAGGGCAACTGGTTTTTTATTCCCACTAAAACTATTCAGGAAATCCTGGCGGCATAGTGGTTAAGAGCTATGGCTGCTAACCAAAAGGTTGGCAGTTCGAATTCACCAGGTGCTCCTTGGGAACCCTTTGGGGCAGTTCTACTCTGTCCTATAGGTCACTTTGAGTTGGAATCAATTCGCCAGCAATGTTTTTTTTAGCTATTCAACTTCCTGCCCATGACCTTAATCCTTGACTATTAAAATACCTTCTTAACCGGTTCCTTTATCTCCAGGTTGTCTTTAGTTTCTCTTTTCCTACTTGTGGCAATCACCAGATCAATCTAGATCAATTAGATCAGAGTAGCTCTAATCTTTGTGCTCTTCTCTCTATAACATCTTTCAGTAGACTACAAGTTCAATTTCATTTAAAGTTTTCCACATTCTGAACCAAACCTTCTGATATTGTCCTAGATAAGACAATTCTCCCATATCTTTGTTTCTTTCTAATCTCATCTAGTGGTCCCTTTGCTCATGCTGTTGTCATCATATAGTTTATGTCTTCACAAGTCTCCCTGCTTCTAGCCTCTTCCACAGGCAATTCATTTGCATACCACTGCCATATATGCCTTTCCCAAAGTTCATTCTCCGCTTCAAAAACCTCCAATATCTCTAATTGCCCTTAGAATAACATTTAAACTTCCTAAACTGATAATTAAGATCCTCCACAATCTGTCTCCCAATTATATTCCCAACCCCAACTCCCATTAAAACTTTATAATCTCTCTGTTCACTCTCATCCAAATATGCCTTAAAATAGCCTACTTTTGTTCTCATATTCTATTTCCTTCTGCAGAATACCGGCCCCCCTTTTTATCTGCCTACCTAGAGCCCCTTCTCCTTGAACTACGTGCTTGTCGTTGTGTGCCATCGAGTTGATTCTGGCTCATAGCAATAAATTCTAGTATAAGTTCTTCTCATTTATGAATGGCCTTCCTTCCTTTGAACTCACAGTACTTGCTGTCTTCTTTGACTATTAACTACGTATTGCCTTACTGTACCTCTTACAGTGCTGTGTGTGTTGCTATTTAAACTTCCATGTCTCTATTCTTTACCTTCTCTGTTGCATTGTATGTTCATTGAGAGTATTAGCCACTTAGCAACTAGCAGAGTAACTTACACACAAAAAAATCAATTAAAAAATAATTTTCTTCAATGATCTGAGAATTTTAGATAAATAAGCCTTTCAGTTCAGATATTCTGAATAATAAGCAAGTCACTGCTTAGTCCAACTGGTATAGACTAAATTTATACACATTAGTCATCAGACACGTTACCTACACAGGTTCACTTATGTAACATAATATAGACACAGTCACTCCCTGTTCATCCTCTGGATAATTATCTCCTTATATGAGAACTCATTAGAATATTAGATGTTAATTGCTATACACAAAAAGTGTAGTAGGAGACACTGTCTCTAAATTTAAAGAGATAATAAGTACCTTTATGTCAGAAATGTATGGCTTTGTTGAACTTTTGTCATGCCTCTTTAAACTTATCTTCAATATCACAATGTATTTACGTAATTTCCTTTTATAACCAAGGAACAAAGTCATGTCTAATAGAAATCTAAATTTTAAACAGTATAACACTTATTTCTAATATAAACTGCAGCAGAATGTTCCAAAAGTTGAAGTTGTGCTCTCAGCAATGATTATAATTTCTTTCTAGCAAGGTCAGTGCTGGGAATGAGATTCTTTGGGACTCTCTAGAGAGGGACTAAGAGAGTATAAGTCTAACATGAGATTCAATGACTCCTGTGATGTTAAGCTTAATTTAATCATTACAACATCAGAGAATTCATAAAATCTAATTAATTAAGGGAAAATCTTTTTTTTTAATCACTAACTATGACTCAATTCCTTGGGACAAGTAAGGCATATAATCCATGGAGGTACACTCACTACATGCACCAGCTATCACAAAATGTTCTAATGTTGGAAATAAGTCATAATTTATACTGTAAAGGAGGATTGGTTTCCTTCTTTATCATAGTCACATTTAAGTTCTTTATAGAACACGTCAGTGACTAACCGAACTCATGTTTATAACTAATAGAATCTTTTACACGTTGCTTTTCAGCACAAATTTAACTGCCTGTAGCCATGCTCTGTCCTGCTATACCATCTAGCTATGTCAATTAAACTCCTTAAGACCTCCTATTATGGATTGAATTGTGTCCCCCAAAAATGTGTATCAACTTGGGTAGGTCATGATTCCCAATATTGTACAGTTGTTCTCCATTTTGTGATTTCATAATCCTATGTGTCATAAATTCTAACCTCTATGATGTTAATGAGGCAGGATTAGAGGCAGTTATGTTAACGGGGCAGGACACAATCTACAGGATTAGGTTGTATCTTAAGCCAATCTCTTTTGAGATATAAAAAAGAAATTGACTCAAGAAAAGGGATCAAACAGGAGCAGGACCTCATACCACCAAGACAGAAGAGCCAGGAGTGGAACATGTCCTTTGGACCTAAGGTCCCTGCACTGAGGAGCTCCTAGACCAGGGGAAGATTGATGACAAGGACTTTCCCCAGACCCGATAGAGAAAGTCTTCCCCTGGAGCTAGCACCCTGAATTCAGACTTCAAGCCTCCTAAACTGTGAGAGAATAAATTTCCGTTTTTAAAGCCATCCACTTGTGGTATTTCTGTTATAGCAGCACTAGATAACTAAGACACCCACCGTTATATCCATCCCTGTACCAATTTCTGGGACCAAGCCTCCATTTGGTAAAAAAAATATTAAAAAACAAAAAATGGAAGTTCTCTGTTTCGGCATTAGGAGAAAATAGCCATAATCCAATTCTGATGGGGGTGAGTTCAACTTTCCACGTGTCCATGTTCTTTTTCAGATGCTTGGTGGCTAACCTTTGCTCTCCAGTTGCCCTGGCTCTCTGGCATCCGCTCCTCAGATGTTCCTGATACTTCCTCCTGACCACTTGGTTTGGGTAAATGGTTATTTCCACATCTACCATTCACTTTCCAACATTCACTGTATTATTTAGTAAAGCTAGCTACTGTAAGAAAAAAAAATTATGTAACAATCAAAACATGACAGAATGTTATTTCTCACTTATGTAAAGTTCAAAACAGGTTTCCCTAATCAGTGCAAAGCTCTTCTCCAGGCTTCTTCTATCTTGTGGATCCACCATTTTTAACACTTGGCTTCCAAAGGTGCTGAACTTATCAGTATCAATCCTACAGAAAGGAGAGTGAAGAAAGCTCACCTGCCTCTGAAGCTTCTTGGCATGGAAGTGACACTCACCGCTTCTACATACTCCTTTGATGAGAGCTTGTCGTATGGTTTTCCTAGATGCAAGAAAGCTGGAACTTCCCTTCCTTGGTTGGGTGATGGTTTCTTAGAAGCAGCTATATACTAAGAAATGAAAGGCTTAATTTTTCATAGACATTTAGCGGTTTCAGCTCCATCCCATTTGCCCTTTTCTTTCGGATTGGCTTCCTGTTCTTGCATCTGCTTCCCAGATCCATGAATATTTTTCCATCCAAAAACAGCCTCCTGAATGTGAACTTGTCTCTAGACACCACTCTTTCCTCAGAGTTTCCCAGACTCTATCAATTGGTTTAAATGTCCAGCCTTTCCATAGTCTGGTTTATCCTACTATTCACCACACTCCTTATTTGAACCTGTCTTTTTGAGCTACATCAAAGCTTGCAGGGTGAGCTCACGAAGAATTAGGAGAAAAATCATGTGTCCAGGAAAACACAGAAAGTAAAACAACCTGAGAATTGTGTAGTGTGTATGTATTAGTGAATTTAATCTTATCAAAGCCACAGAAATGCAACCTGTCTAGGTCTACACTTCTCATAGTAACCCGTTTAGAAAAGAAGTATTGAACAAAGGTCAAGAGCAAAATAAAGGCAGTAAACAAACTATTGAATTATCTAAATAGTTGAAATAAAGATAAAAGAGGACTGTAAGTGGATACATTAAAGGATATTCATAATGAAATGAAATTATGATGCTGTGATTTAAAGAATTTCATAATGTATATGATTACTGATTTTATAATCCATTCAAATCTAGAAGAAAAGCATAACCGCATTTGTTATATATTTGTATTCAATTAGAAGTACATAAGTGTTTGGGTGTGTGTATATGTGTGATTCTGTATGGAGTGTACATATGGGATACAAGAAAGGAGGAAAGTAAGGGAGATTTTTCTTAGGGCTTACATAGGTTTACTCACTAGGAATAAATGATGAACAATCAACTCCAAAGTCAAAGTGGAGCCATAAAATATTAAAACCAAACGAGTTGCCATCAAGTTGATTCCAATTCATGGTGAGGCCACGTGTTTAAGAGTAGAACTCCACTCCATAAGTTCTTTCTGGCTGTGGCCTTTTGGAAGCAGATCGCTATGCCTTTCTTCCAAGGCACCTCCAGGAGGGTTCGAACAGCCAACCTTTCAGTTAGTAGCTAAGCATTTACCATTTGCGCCACTCAGGGAATCCCCCCTATATATTACTCATTCCAGTGGCTCATTATAGAATGACAAATAATAAGTGATCAAAGTGAGGCAGATCCAATTGCTGGTGTATGTCAGATTCCATACTTTCATTTCAAAGAATTGCAAAGAAGTTGCTTGAAAATAAGAATGGGAAACTGAAAACATAAATTCCAGGGGCAAATCTGCAATAACTATGCAGTAAATAGTATATACAAAGGGAAAGAAGTAGAAAGGGAGAAAGCAGCAAGCCATGACCTGGCTACAGCTTCCTGGCTGCTGGGAGAAGGCAATTGATCCCTAAGGAGAATTCCAAGAGAACTCAGAAGGTAGAACAAGCTCCTGTTCCAGCCTCAGAAAAGGCTGAAGAGAGGAATGAGGGAAAGCATGGGAAGCAGAATAAACCAGAAATTCCTTCCCCTAGGGGTCAAAAGTTACCATCATCATCCTCTACAACATTAATAGATTCCCCCAGGTAATTAGAGTCATTGTGCTCCTTCTTCCTGCCCATTAGTTATACCAGACAAGCATTCTTAACTCAATTTTATTAAGAATTTAAATAACAGAAAATTACTGTACCAAGCATTAAATAAGTAAACTACACAAAAACACTGAAAATGTCTGTGGAATCCCAATCTAAAAACTTACGCTGTTCACCTGCCATCTTTGATGCTTTGTGCCTTCCTTTAGCGGGAATGTAAGAATTTTAGGGGCACAATTTTCCCTGTTCAGGCAACACTTTCCTGGGATTGCTGTGTACATCGATTTTTTTGTTGTTGTTGTTAAATAATATTGTATTATGTTTTCAGTTAAGGCTTATACAGCAGTTTAGGATCTCATTCAACAATTTCTGCACAAGTTGTTTCAGTGTCATTGGTTACATTCTTCACAATGCATGAACGTTCTCATTACTTCCATTCTGGTTGTTCTATTTCTATTAATCTAGTTTCCCTGTCCCTTCACATCCTCGTTTTTGTTTTAAAGTAATTGTGGACCATTTGATCTCATATAGGTGATTTTTTTAAAGGAACACAGTACTTATGGGTGATACTATTTTTGAACCAATTTGCTGTTTAGCTACAAGATGATGTCAGGGGTTGGTTTCAGTTTAAGGTTTAAAGAGTATCTCAAGGCAATAGTATCAGAGAGTCCTCCGATTTCAACCAGTCCAATAGTTCTACTTTTTTGTATTTTGTTTTTAGGACTTTGAGGTCCTGTTCCATATTTTTCTTTCACTCCATTAGGGTTAATCTATTGTGCCCTGATTAGAATGGTCAGTAGTGGTGGCCAGGCACCATCTAGTTCTTCCGGTCTCAGGGTAGTTGAGGTTGTGGTTTGTGTAGATTGTCTTGTAGATTACTTTCTTCTTTGAGTCTTTGGTTTCCTTCCTTCTTTTTTGCTCTGGACAAGTAGAGAACAATAGTTGTATCTTAAATGACTGCTTGTAAGCTTTTAAGAACCCAGACACTACCCCCCAAACTAGGATGTAGAACATAACTTTATGAACTATATTATGCCAACTGACTGAGATATTTCCATGATACTATGGTCCTAACCCTTCAAACCCAGAAATTTAATCCTGAAAGGTGTTCGGTTATGTCTAAGAAGCACCCATAACCGTGCCTCGTAACTGCGCCCTGTAATTATGTGCTTTATTACATATATAAATATATGTGCACACAGTCACATAGATGGATATGCATACACCTATTATGTATACACACATATATACATACCTATATACATGTATGTCTGCATACATATATGTACCCACACATATATTTTTTGGTTGTTTTTGCTGTTGTATATACTTTGACTTTTATCCTCAACAAAATCCATATGGAATATATCACCAAGCTACAAAATGGAGCTCCCCTTAGTAAGGGTTGGCCCTGCCACACAGCACAATCTTTATTCTGAAGGCAGGCAGGGAATCTTAGAACTAAAATAGCCATTTTTGTTCTCAGCCATTTCTATCTATAGTTCCTGGTTCCTTCTGTGTCTTTTCACTATCTTTCTCCAGTAAATTGTAGTCACAAAGACCCTATGGCCTACCTAACTCACATTACATACTCAAGACTAATGGCTTCCACATCATTTAAACCATCTCTGGCTTGGATGAATAAACATAACTCTATTCCCTCTTGCTTCTCTTTCCTTCAATCTGCTTTTCCTTTGTTTCCCAGAATGGTTTATAGTTCCCATAAACATCGTCCATTGGTTTCTAGGAATAAGTAAGAACTCCTCCTGGTGCCCAAGTCCATGATCTGAAAACTTTGAAACTAGCACCAAAAGGTTCTAATAAAAAAAAAAAAAAAAGGTTCTAATACCTCATTCAAAATAAGAATCACCTAGAAGGAATGCTTCTTTGAGTAAATTCTAATCAAGCTAAAATGCATCTTGTCCATGCAGCATATTTTCTATATTTACAAGTGATGAGCAGAATTAATCAAAGAGATAATGACAAGGTATTTCTTATTATTCAAGTGTTCAAAATAAATGGCATTCTTACTCATTAAAATTCAAATTCAGATAAATAGCATCCTCCACTCATAACTGAACTTTAACCATGCAGGTCATAAAAGAAGCTGCCAGTGTTCTGAAGTTATCCTCAATTTAAAGCTGCAAAGGAAAGTAATTAGGTTGAATTGAAGTTATGGCTTCAAAACAAGGATGGATAGTCATTTTAAATAACAAAATGTCAATATTTGCAGAAAATTGAGACTTCACAAATAATAAACAGTGCTTTTCCCTCCGTGAATTGTGGACCAGCTATTATAAATATTGAAATTCAACAATTCATCACTAGAACTATCCTTTATTTTAGCTACTTTCATCTAGTAAATCTAGTAATAGTGAATAGAAATTACATTTGTTGGATAAAGCTTGAAGAAGAAGAAACCTCTCTGCCCTTTCTTTTTCCTGATGAATTTTGCCGAGGATAAGAATATCAAATTATATGTTGACAGAGAAAATAACTTGGCATCCTGAAAGACCAAAAGATGTTACAAACATAATTATCTCAGTATCAGCACCACATGGTAATATTGTCAGACTGAGAGGGGGAAAAACATCACAGAAGATGGAAAATGCAAACAGGTGATCTTGCCAATAGAAAGATCTGCACACATCTTTGGAATGGCCAAAATTTTTACCCTGTGTCTAATTTGTGGAGCTTTTTTTTTTTTAATTTATTTATGCATCTATCATCTTTTATTTAGCCATGCAGATGAATTCAATTTTCCTCCAATAATCTTGGCAAAGAAGAAGATCATTAGTACATGCTGACTGGTTTTAAAAGTTACATCATTATAATGCTTGCCAATAAAGAAATAGAAAAAATAGCACAACAAAATTCACATCTGTTTTATATGTATAGCAAGAAAACAGTTACCAGTGGTACATAATTATGTCTTTTAAGCCTTATACTCTTGCTTCTCACAGATCACACTGATGTTACTTGGTGGGTTGTCACCAGTGCGAATGTAGAATGGTCCATCTCTTGGTGAAAGAATTGTTAGAGAATCCCCTGGGAAGCCCAGTGCCCATCATTATCTAAATATTTTCCCAACATATCCAAATGCAGTGTTGATTTTTTTTAAGTCTTCGAATTATGGAGGTTTTCCATTTTATTTCCATTAATCCTAAAGTTCTCCATGTGATGACCCAAAGTTCTGAAACATACAGAAATGCAGACAAACTAACGCCAACTCTCTCCCCAATGACAGCAAAGCTTAGGAGAAAGGTGGTTATCACCTATTTAGAGGCACATTGAATCCGCCGAGGCATATGCAGGAGAGCTGTGAAATGTACTGTTTGCTCCAGGGAATGAGAAGATGCGAGCTCTGTCCAATCTACACCCGCCAACATGCAGGAGAGAGTTGCTGGCACCCACGAAGGGACAGCTGTGCTACTTGCTGTCTGGTTGGAAAAATGAGGAGAATGTTACAGAGGAACAGCATAAGCAGCATAAAGAAATTTTCATCCAAAATTATTTATGATGTTGAGTTTGGGGAGCATCAAATGAAAAATATATGGCTAAAGTGAATTAAATAAAGCACTGTTATTAGGTATCATCTAGTTGGCCCCTAACTCATGGTGACCCCATGCACAGTGGAAGGAAATGCTTCCTGGTCCTGCTCCAAGACCATGATCAGGTGCAGAGCAAACCACAGTGATCCATAGAGTTTTCACCAGCTGATTTTCAGAAGTAGGTCACCAGGCTTCTCTTCCTACTCTGTTCTGGTATTTAGGCTGTGCTGAAACCTATTCAGCATTACAACACACAAACCTCCAGTGACAAACAGGTGGTGGCTGTGTACGAGGTTATTGGCAAGGAATTGAACCTGGGTCTCCCACATGGGGAGCCCTGGTAACTCAGTGGTTAAGAGCTCCTCTGCTAAACAAACGGTTGGCAGTTCGAATCCACCAGCCACTCCTTGGAAACTCTATGGGAGGCAGTTCTATTCTTCCCTATGGGGTCACTAGGAACCAAAATCAACTCAACACCAGTAAGTTTGGTTTTTGGGTTGGTCTCCCACATGGAAAGCAAGAATTCTATCATTGAAACACCACTGCCCTCAAATAAAGCACTATATTTCCTGTGATATTTATTTTTATTATTATTATTATAGAAAGCGTTACACTGCTAGAAACTGATTTGTCTTCATTCTTTAACTTCCCCAGTCAAGGAAACCTAGATGTGGGTTAACAAGGTTACTCCACCATCAGTGCTCACAGCAACAATGAAGGATCCAGATTCTGAAGCCCTTGCTTTTAAGCCTCTTTCCACTTAACTTCGTTGTTGCACTAACTCCTCTCTGTGAAAAGGTCAAACTCCTCTCCCAGGGAGTAACAACTAGATTATTACGTATGCTCTTATAAATTTTTCACACTCAAAATCAATCAGTTGTAGGTAGTATTTTGGGGCAGAGCTATCAGATATTATACCATTAATAAGAAAAAAATGCACCAGATAGGTATGTATCATTTTCCAACTAGACTAATGGACTTCCCTGCTCCATCTCAGTGAATAATGCCATCAAAAACAAATTTTTTTTTCTATGTCAAACTTATGCATCATCTAAGATTTCTCCCTCTCCCTTAATTCCTGAATCTAATTAATCACAGATTCTGATTGATTTAACCTCAGAAATACTTCTCATATCTCCCTATTCCAGCATTGTTGCCTTGGTTCAGTCCTCCTTATCTATACTCCATGGACCATTTCAGTATCTTCTTTACTAGATACGTATTTCATACTTTTTTCTCTTTTTGAAAATTTCTGGTACCTCCTCTCTCTGTATTGTCCATTTTATCCCTCTATTGGATTCTCCCGTTCAGTCCACACTACTCCAAAACTTTTGTAGTAAACAACAACCATTTATTGGCTTACAATTTGGGCTGGGGTCAACTGGGTGATTCTTCTGCAGGGATCCGTTGGAGTCACACATGCAGCTGCAGTCATTTAGAAGTTCAACTAGGGCTGGAAATTCATGGTGGCTTTTTTTTTTTTTTCTCTCACATGGCTGGCTTCTCAGCTGAGATGGGTGGAACAGCTGAAGTCCAGCTGGTTATTTCTGAATCTCTTTCTCTCTTTCCATGTGGTCCTTCCAGCAGAGTGGCCCCACCTCCTTACAAGGTAGCTCAGGGCTCCAAAAGGGAGAAAGTAGAAGCAAACAGTTTCTTAAGGCTTTAGCCTGGAACTGGCACAGGGTTACCTCTGCTGCATTTCCTACTGCATCCTATTGGCCAAAGTAAGTCACAAGGCCAGTCCAGATGCACGAGGAGGAAAAGTAGCCTCCTCTTCATTCTTTTGTGGCTATTAAATTACTGAACATTTTCATTTAGTTTGCCAACTTTTTATCTCTCTTTTCTGTCTCTTCCTGGACAATTGAGTACTCAAATAACATAAAAGGAGTTAAAGAATAAATATGTACAAAATGACAGATTGTATTTAAATAGGAAAATTGGACTGACAAAAGCAACAAGGACACTAATAAAACTCTATAGCTTGGCAGGTGATTCAGACCTCACGGTCAAGCAAACATACTGCCCTATCTTTGATTCTACCTTCCAGATAAAATTATATGCAATGAAATCTCAGAGTTGCAACTATCCTGGGGGAAATTACTGGCAAAAGTAAATAAATTCCATATGGCATGGCCCAAATTGTTTTATTAAACTGACTGGTGACACGATGGTTCCTTCCATTTGTTGATATGAGGATCAGATTTCTCAAATCCATGAAAATAATTTAATTTCTCAAACCTACATGAAAAACAGAAACTGGAAGAAGGCAGTCCAGACCCCTGGGGAAATGTATTTGTCTTTTCTAACTCATTGTCAATGCTGTCCCACCTTGAAGCCATATGTTTTTGATTCTCCTGTTTGGATGGCATTGCTGCTTAGGGAATCACATTTTGATCTTTTACTCCTTTTGTGACAACCAGTGAAAAGTGCCTTTATAAGTTACAAGTTGTGACCTTTTTAGGATTCTGTTATTTGATTAAAAAGCATCCAAAGTCTGCTGTCAGGCAATGCTTACAGCCTGTAACAAAGCAATCAGAAATGCAACCAAGGAGTCATTTGTAAGTGGTTAGGGATTTATTCCACAACAAATATTGTTGTTACTGGTGTAACTCCACAGGAAAAATGAAATACACCAGAGACCTGCTTGTCTTCCTCTCTTTGGGTCCATGACACATACCATGACACACAACTATACTATAAAAAAAATAGATGAAAGCAATTTATAAAGATGGCATTTTGCTCCTTGCGAGATTCAAAATCTTTAAATGAGATCCAAGTAAAACATTTCTTACTAAACTTTCTTAGGAGAAATAAGGTATAGCATGATAGGACTGTGGTTTCTATATACCTTTTTTTTTCCTCTCAAACAATGGCCCTCAAAGCATGGACTACAGATGCCTGGGAGGATCCTGAAACCCTTTCAGATGATGCGTAAGGTCAAAACTATTTTCATAATTAATATTGAAATATTATTTATTTTCACTATGCTGATATTTTCACTGATGATGCAAAAGCAATTGTGGGTAAAACATCTGGAGCCTTAGCATAAATCAAGACAGTGGCACCAAACTGTTCCAGTGGTTATTATATAGAATTTTTTTAATCTAATTTTTTAAATAATTTTTATTGAGCTTTAAGTGAACGTTTACAAATCAAGTCAGTCTGTCACATATAAGCTTATATACACCTTACTACATACTCCCACTTACTCTCCCCCTAATGAGTCAGCCCGCTCCCTCCTTCCAGTCTCTCCTTTTGTGACCGTTTTACCAGTTTCTAACCCTGTCTACCCTCCCATCTCCCCTCCAGACAGGAGATGCCAACACAGTCTCAAGTGTCCACCTGATACAAGTAGCTCACTCTTCATCAGCATCTCTCTCCAACACATTGTCCAGTCCCTTCCATGTCTGATGAGTTGTCTTCGGGAATGGTTCCTGTCCTGGGCCAACAGAAGGTTTGGGGACCATGACTGCCGGGATTCCTCTAGTCTCAGTCAGAACATTAAGTCTGGTCTTTTTATGAGAATTTGGGGTCTGCATCCCACTGATGTCCTGCTCCCTGAGGGGTTCTCTGTTGTGCTCCCTGTCAGGGCAGTCATCGGTTGTGGCCAGGCACCATCTAGTTCTTCTGGTCTCAGGATGATGTAAGACTCTGGTTCATGTGGCCCTTTCTGTCTATTGGACTCATAGTTATTGTGTGACCTTGGTGTTCTTCATTCTCCTTTGATCCAGGTGGGTTGAGAACAATTGATGCATCTTAGATGGCTGCTTGATAGCATTTAAGACCCCAGATGCCACATTTCAAAGTGGGATGCAGAATGTTTTCATAATAGAATTATTTTGCCAATTGACTACGAAGTCCCCTTAAGCCATAGTCCCCAAACCCCCGCCCTTGCTCCACTGACCTTTGAAGCAGTCAGTTTATCCAGGAAACTTCTTTACTTTTGGTCCAGTCCAGTTGAGCTGACCTTCCATGTATTGAGTATTGTCCTTCCCTTCACCTAAAGTAGTTCTTATCTACTAACTAATCAGTAAATAACCCTCTTCCACCCTCCCTCCCTCCCCCGCCTCGTAACCACAATAGTATGTGTTCTCAGTTTATACTATTTCTCAAGATCTTATAATAGTGGTCTTATACAATATTTGTCCTTTTGCCTCTGACTAATTTCGCTCAGCATAATGCCTTCCAGGTTCCTACATGTTGTGAAATGTTTCACAGATTCGTCACTGTTCTTTATCGTTGTGTAGTATTCCATTGTGTGAATATACCACAATTTATTTAACCATTCATCCGTTAATGAACATCTTGGTTGCTTCCAGCTTTTTGCTATTGTAAACAGAGCTGCAATAAACATGGGTGTGCATATATCTGTTGTGTGAAGGCTTTTATTTCTCTAGGGTATATTCCGAGGAGTGGGATTTCTGGGCTGTATGGTAGTTCTATTTCTAACTTTTTAAGAAAATGCCAGATAGATTTCCAAAGTGGTTGTACCATTTTACATTCCCACCAGCAGTATATAAGAGTTCCAATCTCTCCGCAGCCTCTCCAACATTTACTATTTTGTGTTTTTTGGATTAATGCCAGCCTTGTTGGAGTGAGATGGAATCTCATCATAGTTTTAATTTGCATTTCTCTAATGGCTAATGATCAAGAGCATTTTCTCATGTATCTGTTAGCTGCCTGAATATCTTCTTTAGTGAAGTGCGTGTTCATATCCTTTGCCCACTTCTTGTTTGGGTTGTTTGTCTTTTTGTGGTTGAATTTTAACAGAATCATGTAGATTTTAGAGATCAGGCGCTGGTCGGAGATGTTATAGCTGAAAATTCTTTCCCAATTTGTAGGTGGTCTTTTTACTCTTTTGGTGAAGTCTTTAGATGAGCATAGGTGTTTGATTTTTAGGAGCTCCCAGTTATCTGGTTTCTCTTCGTCATTTTTGGTAATGTTTTGTATTCTGTTTATGCCTTGTATTAGGACTCCTAGGGTTGTCCCTATTTTTTCTTCCATGATCTTTATCGTTTTAGTCTTTATGTTTAGGTCTTTGATCCACTTGGAGTTAGTTTTTGTGCATGGTGTGAGGTATGGGTCCTGTTTCATTTTTTTTGCAAATGGATATCCAGTTATGCCAGCACCATTTGTTAAAAAGACTATCTTTTCCCCAATTAACTGACACTGGGCCTTTGTCAAATATCAGCTGCTCATATGTGGATGGATTTATGTCTGGGTTCTCAATTCTGTTCCATTGGTCTATGTGCCTGTTGTTGTACCAGTACCAGTACCAGGCTGTTTTGACTACTGTGGCTGTATAATAGGTTCTAAAATCAGGTAGAGTGAGGCCTCCCACTTTCTTCTTCTTTTTCAGTAATGCTTTACTTATCCGAGGCTTCTTTCCCTTCCATATGAAGTTGGTGATTTGTTTCTCCATCACATTACAAAATGTCATTGGAATTTGGATCAGAAGTGCATTGTATGTGTAGATGGCTTTTGGTAGAATAGACATTTAAACTATGTCAAGTCTTCCTATCCATGAGCAAGGTATGTTTTTCCACTTAAGGAGGTCCTTTTTAGTTTCTTGCATTAGTACTTCGTAGTTTTCTTTGTATAGGTCTTTTACATCTTTGGTAAGATTTATTCCTAAGTATTTTATCTTCTTGGGGGCTACTGTGAATGGTATGGATTTGGTGATTTCCTCTTTGATGTTCTTTTTGTTGATGTAGAGGAATCCAAGTGATTTTTGTATGTTTATCTTGTAATCTGATACTCTGGTGAGCTCTTCTATTAGTTTCAGTAGTTTTCTGGAGGATTCCTTAGGGTTTTCTGCATATAAGATCATGTCATCTGCAAATAGAGATAATTTTGCTTCCTCCTTGCCAATCCGGATGCCCTTTATTTCTTTGTCTAGCCTAATTGCTCTGGCTAGGACCTCTAGCACAATGTTGAATAAGAGCGGTGATAAAGGGCATCCTTGTCTGGTTCCCATTCTCAAGGGAAATGCTTTCAGGCTCTCTCCATTTAGAGTAATGTTGGCTGTTGGCTTGGCTTTGTATAGATGCCCTTTATTATGTTGAGACATTTTCCTTCAATTCCTATTTTGCTGAGAGTTTTTATCATAAATGGGTGTTGGACTTTGTCAAATGCCTTTTCTGCATCGATTGATAAGATCATGCAGTTTTTGTCTTTTATTTATATGGTGGATTACTTTAATGGTTTTTCTAATATTAAACCAGCCTTGCATACCTGGTATAAATCCCACTTGGTCATGGTGGATTATTTTTTTGATATGTTGTTGAATTCTGTTGGCTAGAATTTTGTTGAGGATTTTTGCATCTATGTTCATGAGGGATATAGGTCTGTAATTTTCTTTTTTTGTGATGTCTTTACCTGGTTTTGGTATCAGGGATATGGTGGCTTCATAGAATGAGTTAGGCAGTATTCCGTCATATTCTATGCTTTGAAATACCTTTAGTAGTAGTGGTGTTAACTCTTCTCTGAAAGTTTGGTAGAACTCTGCAGTAAAGCCATCTGGGCCAGGGCTTTTTTTTGTTGGGAGTTTTTTGATTACCGTTTCAATCTCTTTTTTTGTTATGGGTCTATTTAGTTGTTCTACTTCTGATTGTGTTAGTTTAGGTAAGTAGTGTTTTTCTAGGAATTCATCCATTTCTTCTAGGTTTGCAAATTTTCGTAATAATCTGATGTGATTCTTTTAATTTCAGTTGGGTCTGTTGTGATGTGGCCCATCTCGTTTCTTATTCAGGTTATTTGTTTCCTTTCCTGTATTTCTTTAGTCAGTCTGGCCAATGGTTTATCAATTTTGTTAATTTTTTCAAAGAATTAGCTTTTGGCTTTGTTAATTCTTTTAGTTGTTTTTCTGTTTTCTAATTCATTTAGTTCAGCTCTAATTTTTATTATTTGTTTTCTTCTGGTGCCTGATGGATTCTTTTGTTGCTCACTTTCTATTTGTTCAACTTCTAGGGACAGTTCTCTGATTTTGGCTCTTTCTCCTTTTTGTATGTATGCATTTATCGATATAAATTGGCCTCTGAGCACTGCTTTTGCTGTGTCCCAGAGGTTTTAATAGGAAGTGTTTTCATTCTTGTTGCATTCTATGAATTTCTTTATTCCCTCCTTAATGTCTTCTATAACCCAGTCTTTTTTAAGCAGGGTATTGTTCAGTTTCCAAGTATTGATTTCTTTTCCCTAATTTTTCTGTTATTGATTTCCACTTTTATGGCCTTATGGTCTGAGAAGATGCTTTGTAATATTTCAATGTTTTGGATTCTGCAAAGGTTTGTTTTATGACCTAATATGTGGTCTATTCTAGAGAATGTTCCACATGCACTAGAAAAAAAAAGTATACTTTGCAGCAGTTGGGTGGAGTGTTCTGTATAAGTCTATGAGGTCAAGCTGGTTGATTGTAGCAATTAGGTCTTCCGTGTCTCTATTGAGCTTCTTACTGGAAGTCCTGTCCTTCTCCGAAAGTGGTGTGTTGAAGTCTCCTACTATAAATGTGGAGGTGTCTATCTCACTTTTCAGTTCTGTTAAAGTTTGTTTTGTGTATCTTGCAGCCCTTTCATTGGGTGCATAAATATTTAATATGGTTATATCCTCCTGGTCAATTGTCCCTTTAATCATTATGTAGTGTCCTTTTTTATCCTTTGTGGTGGATTTAACTTTAAAGTCTATTTTGTCAGAAATTAGTATTGCTACTCCTGCTCTTTTTTGCTTATTGTTTGCTTGATGTATTTTTTTCCATCCTTTGAGTTTTAGTTTGTTTGTGTCTCTAAGTCTAAGGTGTGTCTCTTGTAGGCAGTATATAGACGGATCGTGTTTCTTTATCCAGTCGGAGACTCTCTGACTCTTTACTGGTGCATTTAGTCCATTTACATTCAGCGTAATTATAGATAAGTGTGTGTTTAGTGCTGTCATTTTCATGCCTTTTTATGTGTGTCGTTGACAATTTCATTTTTCCACTTACTTTTTTGTGCTGAGACGTTTTTCTTTGTAAATTGTGTGTTCCTCATTTTCATAGTAGTTGACTTTATGTTTGCTGAGTCGTTACGTTTTTCTTGGTTTTTATTTTGAGTTATGGAGTTGTTATACCTCTTTGTGGTTACCTTAATATTTACCCCTATTTTTGTAAGTAAAAACCTAACTTGTATTGTCCTATATCGCTTTGTATCCCTCTCCATATGGCAGTTCTATGCCACCTGTACTTAGTCCCTCTTTTTGATTATTGTGATCTTTTACATATTGACTTCAATGATTCCCTGTTTTGAGTGTTTTTTTCTTTTTAAAATTAATCTTAATTTGTTTTTGTGATTTCCCTATTTGAGTTGATATCAGGATGTTCTGTTCTGTGACCTTGTGTTGTGCTGGTATCTGATATTATTGGTTTTCTGACCAATTTTCTTTAGTATTTCTTGTAGCTTTGGTTTTTTTTTTTTTTTTTGGTTTGGTTTTTACAAATTCTCTAAGCTTGCATTTATCTGTAAATGTTTTAGTTTCGCCTTCATATTTGAGAGAGAGTTTTGCTGGATATATGATCCTTGGCTGGCAGTTTTTCTCCTTCAGTGCTCTATATATGTCATCCCATTGCCTTCTGCCTGCATGGTTTCTGCTGAGTAGTCTGAACTTATTCCTATTGCTTCTCCTTCATAGGAGACCTTTTTTTTTATCCCTGGCTGCTTTTAAAATTTTCTCTTTATGTTTGGTTTTGGCAAGTTTGATGATAATATGTCTTGGTGATTTTCTTTTTGGATCAGTCTTAAATGGGGTTGGATGAGCATCTTGGATAGATATTCTTTCATCTTTCATGGTGTCAGGGAAGTTTTCTGTCAACAGGTGTTCAACTATTCTCTCTGTATTTTCCGTTATCCCTCTCTGTTCTGGGACTCCAATCACACGCAAGTTATTCTTCTTGATAGAGTCCCACATGATTCTTAGGGTTTCCTCATTTTTTTTAATTCTTTTATCTGATTTTTTTTTTCAGCTATATTGGTGTCAATTCCCTGGTCCTCCAGATCCCCCACCCTGCATTTCAACTGCTTGAATCTGTTCCTCTGACTTCCTATTGGGTTGTCTAATTCTGTAATTTTATTGTTAATCTTTTGGATTTCTGAATGCTGTCTCTCTATGGATTCTTGCAGCTTATTAATTTTTCCACTATGTTCTTGAATAATCTTTTTCAGTTCCTCAACTGCTTTATCAGTGTGTTCCTTGGCTTTTTCTGTAGATTGCCTTATTTCATTTCTGAGGTCATTCCTGATGTCTTGAAGCATTCTGTAAATTAGTTTTTTATATTCTGCATCTGGCAATTCCAGGATTGTATCTTCATTTAGGAAAGATTTTGATTCTTTAGTTCGGGGAGTTGTAGAAGCAATCATGGTCTGCTTCTTTATGTGGTTTGATATCGACTACTGTCTCCGAGCCATCTCTAAGATACTGTAGTGATTTATTCTATATTTGCTCACTGAGTCTTATCTTGTTTTGTTTTCTTTCAATATATGTAGATGGGTTATTAGATTGCTCTGTCTTAATTGTTGTAGCCCTTGAATCACTTATGTCCTATTACCAGCTGCTTTGGGCTGTTACCAGATATATAAGCCTAAGAGTCCATTCACTATTCCTGAGTAGAATCTGATTTGGAGTCATCAAGTGTATGGTGCAGACTGTCACCTATCCACCAAGAGAAGTAGTGGTGATAGTTGTGTGCACCAGATTCTAATAGCAGCAGGGTTTCACACTCCAGGGTGGGGGGCAGGATGCTGACAGGCTTCCCTCAAGTGCCAGTGAGGTAGGTGTGTCTCTATTCCTAAAGCACTTTGGTGGGTGGGCTCTGAAGCTGTACCTTAGGCTCCCAATGCAAGTACCTCTACAGATTGGTAGGTGTCACCCTCCTTAGACCCCTAAGGCAGGAGGCTAGGTGGTCTGGGGGGAGCTTCAGCCCTCAGTTCCCTGTTGTGGGTCAGTGAGGGCTCTGTTGAATATGCAGAGATAACAGACCTGGGAAACTTGTCATTCCAGTAATCTGCTAAAACAATTACAGTCAGATCCCTATCAGAATTGCCTTTGCATTATACTAGCCACCTTCTTCCCTGTAGGGATGAAAGCCCAAGACTGTGGATCACATATGTTTGGTTGGAGCTGGTTCTGTGTTTTTAGTTCAGTTAGGGAAGGATTTTTGGTCCCTGGGTTTTTTGTAGCTGCTTCTCTCAGGCCAAGAGAATGGGTTAGGAAAACACCAAAAAAAAAAAAAAAAAAGAAAGAAAGAAAGAAAAACCACAGCGCACTTTACTGTCTGGCTCAGGAAATTCCAATGTTAATGAAGCCACCTGGGAAGGGGAGGGGAGGGTTCAGATAAATAGGAGAAAGTAAAAAAAAAAAAAATAGACAAAGTTACTTATTTTGCTTGGGATGACTGTTTTATCTGAGATTCCTGAGGGGAGTGTTGACTGTGTGCGCTGGCTGGGTAGAGATTGCCCCCAAGGGTCAGGCCCACGTCCCGTGCTTGTGCTGTCTCAGAAGCCGTGGTCAGTTCCTCAGCTCCCAATCCAAAGCCCAGGGCCAAGGTTCCCCAGCTGGGACGCTGCACTCCACGCTCCAAAACCAGTTGCTGCCCCCTGGTGACTTCTCCTCCCGTCAGCCGCATTGCTGCGCTGCCTGCGTGCACTGGCTGGGCTTCCCCCGAGGTCACTTCTGGGGGCTAGGGCTGTGCCCCGTTTGCGCCGTGTCAGGATGCCGTGCTCAGCTCCCGTGCTTCCAGTCCAAAGCCCAGCACCAAGGTTTCCTGACTGGGACGCTGGCTCCAGGCTCCGAAAACAGTCACTGCTTCCCTGTGGTTGTTCATTCTCACTCTCTGTCACTCAGGTAAACCCTTTAGATCTGTGTTTGATGGTCAGTGTTCATAGATTGTCATGTATGTGATCGATTCACTTGTTTTTCCGAGTCTTTGTTGCAAGAGGGATCCAAGGTAGCTTCTACCTAGTCAGCCATCTTGGCCCCTCTCAATCTAATTTTTAATGTAATATCAATAAGTATAACCCACATAAAGAAAAGCTCCTTGGGGTCCTCAAACATTTTTAAGAGTAAAAAGGTTTCCTCAGGCCAAAATATTTAAGAACTGCTGCTCATGGAAACCCCCATGCATCTGTCAATTTGTTATACTGTGAGAGCTTGCATGTTGCTATGATGCTGAAAGCTGTGCCCCTGGAATTCAAATACCAGCAGGGCTACCCGTGGCAGACAGGTTTCAGGTGAGCTTCCAGACTAAGACGGACAGAAAGGACCTGGCGGTCTACTTCTGAAAAGAATTAGCCAGTGAAAACCTTATGAATAGCAGCCATACTTTGTCTGATATAGTACCTGAAGATGAGCCCCTCAGGTTGGAAGGTACTCGAAAAAAGACTGGGGAAGAGCTGACCTTAATGTTTTTTCTTTGCGTTGAGGTGTAATCCATACTGAAGGCTGTGGTCTTTGATCTTCATGAGTAAGTACTTCAAGTTCTCTTCACCTTCAGCAAGCAAGGTTGTGTCATCTGCATAGCGCAGGTTGTTAATGAGTCTTCCATCAATCCTGATGCCCCGTTCTTCTTCATATAGTCCAGCTTCTTGGATTATTTGCTCAGCATACAAACTGAATAGGTATGGTGAAAGGATACAACCTTGACGCACACCTTTCCTGACTTTAAACTAATCGGTATTCCCTTGTTCTGTCCGAACAACTGCTCTTGATCTATGTAAATGTTCCTCACGAGCACAATTAAGCATTCTGGAATTCCTGTCCTTCGCAATGTTATCCATAGTTTGTTATGATCCACACAGTCGAATGCCTTTGCATAGTCAATAAAACACAGGTAAACATCCTTCTGGTATTCTCTGCTTTCAGCCAGGATCCATCTGACATTAGCAATGATATCTCTGGTTCCACGTCCTCTTCTGAAACCAGCCTGAATTTCTGGCAGTTCCTGGTCAATATACTGCTGCAGCCTTTTTTGAATGATGTTCAGGAAAATTTTGCTTGTGTGTGATATTAATGATACTGTTCTGTAATTTCCGCATTTGGTTAGCTCACCTTTCTTCATCATTTTTTCCTTTTGCTTTAGCCACTCGACATTCAAGAGCAAGTTTCAGAGTCTCTTCTGACATCCATTTAGGCCTTTTCTTTCTCTCCTGTCTTTTTAATGAGCTCTTGCTTTCTTCATGTATGATGTGCTTCCACAGAGCAACATCATGATAAATGGAGAAAAGACTGAGGTTGTCAAGGATTTCATTTTACTTGGATTCACAATCAACACCCATGGAAGCAGCAGTCAAGAAATCAAAGATGCCCTGCATTGGAAGAATCTGCTACAAAAAACCTCTTTAATGTGTTGAAAAGCAAAGAGGTCATCTTGAGAACTAAGGCACCTCTGACCCAAGCCATGATGTTTTCAATCACCTCATTGGCAAGCAAAAACAGGACAATGAATAAGGAAGACCAAAGAATTGCATCTTTGAATTGTGTTGTTGGTGAAGAATATTTAATATACCATGGACAGCTAAAAGAATGAAAAAAAATCTGTCTTGGAAGAAGTACAGCCAGAATGCTCCTTAGAAGCAAAGATGGTAAGACTATATTCTCATGTACTTTGGACATCTTATCAGGAGTGATTAGTCCCTGGAGAAGGCCATCATGCTTGGTAAAGTAGAGGGTCAGGGAAAAAAAAGAAGACCCTCAACAAGGTGGATTAACACAGTGGCTGCAACAATGGGCTCAAGCATCGCAATGATTGTGAGGATGGTGCAGGACACAGCAGTGTTTCATTCTGTTGTGCCTAGGGTCGCTATGAGTTGGAACTTACTCAATGGTACCTGCCAACAACAACAGCTCATGGATATTGCCACAGAACATAGGAGAAGGGTTTCACTTCATCTGTTTTTTACCATTAATTTCACTGGCTATATAAGTGGAGACCTTCCAACCAGCATAACCTTATCTTGCCTTATATCTACCTACCAGGAAGGAATAAACAGATACAGAAATTACTTTTATTTTAGCATTAGATAGTATCCCAGCTCTGCCACATACTAGCTTGTGTCTTTTGAAATACAATAACCTCTAGAAAACTTACTTAACCTTTGTTGTAATTTCTTTACCCATAAAATTAGAATATCAATGCCCTCCACAGAGGTTAAATGAGTTTGTACCTGTAGACAGCCTCAGGGAAGACCAGAATCAAATATGTATGGCATGCCTAGCATGCACCAGGCACTATTCCAGGCACTTAGGAAAATATATTAGCAAACATACAAACAAGGAAAAAAAAGCTTTGGCAAGAATTGTAGGAATGTTAAATGATGCAGCCACTGTGGAAAAGAATTTCGTAGTTCTTCAAAAATTTAACAAAGAATTACAATATGACCCAGCTCTTCACTCCTAGGTATATATACCCAAAAGAATTGAAAGCAGGGACTCAAACAATTAATTGCACACCAATGTTCATAGCAGCATTATTCACAATAGCCAAAAGATGGAGAAAACCCAAGTCTTAATCAACAGATGAATGGATAAACAAAATATATCCATACAATGGAATATTGCTCAGCTGTAAAGAGAAATAGATCAAAGACTACAGCCTTCAGTATGGATTACACCTCAAAATAGAGGAAACAAAAATTCTTACAACTGGACCAGTAAGCAACAGCATGATAAACAGTGAAAATATTGAGGTTGTCAAGGATTTCATTTTACTTGGATCCACAATTAATACCCATGAAAGCAGTAGTCAAGAAATCAAATGAAGTATTGCACTAGGCATATCTGTTACAAAAGACCTCTTTAAGTGTTAAAAAGCAAAGATGTCACCTTGAGAACTAAGTTGAGCCTGACCCAAGTCATAGTATTTTCAATTGCCTCATATGCATGCGAAAGCTGGACAATGAATAAGGAAGACTGAAGATGAATCAATGCCTTTAAATCATGGTGCTGGTGAAGAATATGCTGGAAGAACAAAAAAATCTGTCTTGGAAAAAGTATAGCCAGAATGCTTCTTAGATGAGAGAATGGAGAGATTTGTCTCACTTATTTTGTTCATGTTAGCAGGAAGAACCAGTCTTTGGAGAAGGATATCATGCTTGGTAGAGAGTCAACAAAAAAGAGTATGACCCTCAATGAGACAGACTGACACAGTGGCTGCAACGATGGGCTCAAACATAGCAATGATTATGTGGATGGCGTAGGACTGGGCAGTGTTTCATTCTGTTGTACATAATGTTACTAAGAGTCAGAACCAATTCAAGGGCACCTACCAACAACAAAGAGAAATAAAGTTCTGATATATGCCACCACATGGATAAGCCTTGAAAACATTACACTGAGTTTAATGTCAGGCACAAAAGAGCAAATACAGTATGATGACACTTACATGAAATATATAGCATAGGCAAATCCATCAAGAGGAAAGATCAGTGGTTACCAAGGGCAGGGGGTAAAGGGAAATGGAGAGTAGGGGGAAAAAAAAGATGCCAGAGCTCACAGAGCTTAATTGTAGTGGAGGAAAGACAATAAACTATAAGCCTAATGAATAGGCAAGTTCTATAGTGTTAGAAAGTTATAAGTGCTTTGGGAAAAAAAAAAAAAGAACAGTAGAACAGGGTAAGGGGAATCAGGATTTTAGGGGAGGGAAGGAGGTTACATCACAAAATAGCATCAAATAGGGTGCTCAGGCAGGGCAAAACCCATTGAGAAGGTAAGATGTAGGCAAAGGCAAAGGGAATAAGCCAACCCTCTACCTGAGGAAGAAGGAACAGCTAGAACAGTGGTTCCCGCAGCTTGGTTCCTAGGCCTAAAGCATGGGCGTTAACTGGGAACCCATCAGAAATGCAAATGTTTCAGCTCCACAAGAGAACAATGGAATCGGAAACTCTGGGGTGTGGCCCAACACTCTATATATAGTTCAACAATCCCTCCAGGTGATCCTGAGGCTTGTTGAAGTTTAAGAACAGTTGAGCTAGAAAAGAGGCCTTAGGCAGGAATCTGCCATACAAGAGAAGGGTGGGCAGGACAGTGGGAATGGGAGGAGTAGAAATCACGCTGTGCATTATAGGCCATCCCATGGCAAGTGGAGGAAACCCTGGTGATGTAGTAGTTAAATGCCACGGCTGCTAACCAAAAGGCTGGTAGTTTGAATCCACCAGACACTCCTTGGAAACTCTATGGGGCAGTTCTACTCTGTCCTATAGGGTCACCAAGAGTTGGAATCAACTTGATGATGATGGGTTTTTGTTTTTTTTATGGCAAATGGCGGTCACTGCAGAGGTCTGAGCAAAAGATTTATATAATCTGATGAATTTTGAATGGAACTTTCTCACTGCTGTGTTGAAAATAGACTGTAAATGGAGGTGGGGTGGGTGGGTGTTCATCTATTACAGCTATTCACAAACATTCCTGTTCTTCTACTTCTGAGCACATAGAAGGATCCCATTTCCTACAGAGAAGAGAGTTGCGGTCATGTGACTTACTTTGGCCAGTGAAATGTATCAGAAACGCTTGAGCTGAGGACTGATGGATGAACAAGATTTCCTCATAAAAAGAAGGGAGAGGGCAGTGTGCCAGCTAGGGGAGAAACATTTAAAGGCGGTATAAAGAGAGATCATGGAACATTTGAGAAAAAGGAAGCTGGCCGGTGTGTTTGGAATGAAAAGAAAGAATGGACCACTGTTATGAAATAATGTAAGCTCTGGTAAGGCTTTGACCTATGACCTAAGAGAAATGTAAAATCAGTGTTTTTAAGTAGCAGGTAATGTGATCAGATCTATATGTTGGGCAGATGAGTGGACCACCATTTGTGGAGAAATTATTGGGAGTGGGCTCAAAGTGAAAGCAAGCTGGTGATGGAGGCTTGGATCAGAGTGTGCGGAAGTGTGGATGGAAGATGGACCTAAGCCATCTTAGGAGGTATAATCAACACTAGATGATGATGTCTTTGATAAAGGGGGTAGACGATGTTGTCAAGATTGACTCCTATGTTCCTGCTTGAATCATCATCCGAACTGACACTTAATGAGATGGGGAGAAGGTCTAGGACTGGGAACATAAATGAGGTTGGATATGCTGCGTCTAAGGTGTCTTTGTGTTTGGATAACTCAAAGATACCCTAGACTTAACCAGCAGAGAAAGAGTAGCAATAGGATATTTGGATATAGAACTCAAAGGTTAAGTTCAAACTGAAAGTAACCTGGCAGCCATCAATAATAATATAGAGGTAATTATTGAATTTCTGGGTGTGAACGCAATAAAGCAAAGTGAATAGTTTAATTGAAATAGACATACTGGAATTACAGCTACTGGTGACAGTAGAGAGTTGGTGATGAGGTATTTTATGGAAGAGCAGTAGTACAGGTTTTCTCCTTAACTCTCGCCTGTTTGTTGCCCATGTAGACAGAGGCCATGTAAAGCTGGTCCCACTTAATCGACTGGGTTCAGAACAATCTAGGCTGTTGCCCAGGTAACAGGTCCTTCAATGAAAGGTCAATTAGATACAGTTGCCTTCAGATTAGTTCTGTAACAGCCCAAATCGACTGGAATAGAGAGCCTGAACACAGCCTGTATAAAACAGACCCACTGCCATCAAGTCGTTTCTGACTCATAGCGACCCTGTAGGGCACAGAACTGCCCCACAGGGTTTCCAAGGCTGTAAATCTTTATGGAAGCTGACTGCCACATCTTTCTCCTGTGGAGCCTTGGTGGATTCAAACTGCCGACGTTTTGGTTAGCAGCCAAATGCTTTAACCACTGCACCACTGGGGTTTCTTCTGTGTATAATAAAGTATGAATATTTAGAAGCAAACAATCTCCAGTCTGGAACTTCAGCACCTATTGTATAAAAGGTCTACCTCTACAAATACAGAAAAAGAAGTGCCTTGCCTAAGGGACTCATGACAAATGAACCACCCTCCACCCTGAGCAGCATTTCATTTCTGGAAACTGGTATGATGGTAGATACAATGCCATCACCATAGGCCAAAATTTCAGCTAATTTTAGGCAAGACTAGCTCCTTCTTTCCCTCCTCATAGTCACTCAGCCTTTACCTCCCCTGTAAATACCTGTGCCAAGAAAATGTCTTTTCTGAAAGCTATTTTTTTTTTTCTTTCATTTCTGGTGACACACAAAAATCAGCAGGTCCCACTTGGTGCTTGCTGTGTCACACTGACAAACAAAGGGCCGGCCCCAAATGCACACCCTTCACTCGTCTGCCTGGAGCTTTTGGCATTCTCGGTTTGAGCAGCATTGGACTCTGTTCAATCCATTGCATTCTGCCGTTCACTGGCCCTTGGCAGTTTTTACTTCCCCGTCACTCCAGCAAAGCTAGCACATATTTTCTTTTCTTTTTTTCCACTAAGACAATTCTGATTACAGCTACAGCAACAAAGCAACTCTCATATTTGTGTCACCTCCTAGATTTCTGCTTCTTACCATCAAAACAAATGAACATTCCAGCATGTTAAGAATGCAACATTTTACAGATAATCGCCTTCATAAAAGCTGGTAGGTAAGTATTCCATTAGCGCTGAATGTATGAGAGGCTGTATTGCCTCAAACACCAAAACTAGAGATTTTCTCTGGGGATGTGCTAATAGATAGCCTTTTGGAAGAAAATTGATTAGAGCACCAACTTAACCTCAGTATTTTTAAAGGAATATTCCGGTAAAATATTCTCCAATTCAATACAATGTCTGGCACATAAACGCATTTAAGCCTTGAAAGGTCATTAGGACTATACTAGAACCTCAGAAAGTAAGAATGAGGACACGTTTTAATGTCACCTCTTACCCTCTTGACTTCCCCGGTAATGAGTTTAGGTCTTCAGTCTTACTGCTGACTCTGTCTACTCAGGAAAGCTTCAGAGCATTTTCAGTTGTCAATAGCAAGAATACAAGTGACCTCCTAGTAGCATAATGAAGTATGAGCTTCTTAGGTCTTACGGAGAGTGATTTTGATATTGAAGACAAAATCTTCAGTTTTGAAGGTACCAATAGTACTTCTTACATTCAAATCACTGTCATCACAGCAACTCAAAAGGTTAGACAAGAAACTTATGGGGCAGTGAGATTATGTTAATGGAGGGAGAACAGTTCAGAAAAGGAGGGTGAGAATGCTTGCACAACTTGAAGAATGTAATCAGTGTCACTGAATTATACATATAGAAATTGTTGAATTCAAATATGTTCTGCTGTGTATATTTTGAACAACTACAACAAAAAGTAAATCATTAAAAAAACACCATCGTCATTTTTAATATCATTATCACTGCCACTTATTATTGCCTACTAAGATAAGTGTAGGCACTATGCTAAGTGCTTTTATATACATAGCATGGTTTGTAAAGATGGTCACACCAATTTCTCCCATACTTGTGGGCAGGTCTTTTTGCAATGTGACTTTGCCACTCTTCCCAACAAGAAGCAGAATTTATTTTTCCCTTCTCTTGAATCTAGCCTGGCCTGGTATTTGCTTTATCCATAGAATGTAGAAAAAGTGACTTTGTGTGATTCCTGAGCCTTGGCCATAAGAGGACTTGCATCTTCCACTCTCACCTTTTTGCTGCCCTGGGACCACCACGTAGGCTAGTTTCCTGGCAGACAAGAGACTATATGGCCGGAGAGCAAAAGAGATTCAACTAACAACGATCTCAACCACCACACATAAAAATGAGGCAATCTTGGATTATTCTGGCCCAGTTGAACCAGCAGACAATAGCAGCCACATTAAGTGACCACAGACAAGACCACCACACGAAATACCCAGCAGAGCCTAACCCAAATTGCCCATACAACAAAATCATAAACAAGGAAATGCTTCTTGTTTTAGGCTACTAAATCTTGGGAGTGGTTACTACACAGGCATAGGTAACTGAAACACCTCTATTGTCTACTTGAATCTTCCCAGCAACCTTCTGTGACAGGAACTATTGTCATAATCTTAAAGATAAGGTAAAGCCATTAAGGAGCTTGCCCAAATTCAGCAGAGCTAGCATTGAAGCTCAGTTCTGTCTTATTCCAAAGCTTGTGCTCTTTCCAGTGTATATGCCTCCAGTATCGGTCTGCCAGATATGTCTTGTATTCTTAAGATTCTCATATTGTACAATGCACTCACTTGGTTAAATATATATATATGATACTACCCTCAAAAAAATGAATGGGGAAGAAAGAATAGTGGACCCAAAACAGAAAGTTATACTAAAGCTATGCTAAACAGTTGTAATCTCTCTCCTGGCTTGGATGATCATGACAGGGGTAGTGCGTCTTGAGCTGATTCTCTCTGATTTCAACTTGCCCAGACACATGGGTCAAGGAAGACACAGAGAATCTGAATTCTCATACCACTATTATCACCTTTGGTGTCCAAAGTTCTTTCTCCTTTCCTGGGTCTTTCAAGGACTATGATCAGTTGAAAGGATAGTTGTCCACATGGAGAGATTTAGAAAATGGGATGAGCAGTTCTGAGGCCATCAAGCATGTTCTTCCTGTGGGATGACCACTGGACATGCTGGCTGTGAGCCTCACCACATAGGAATGAGAATCATAGCCTTGTCCCTTGGCACAGCTGATGTAACAGTGTTCTCTCAGGTAAACAGAGGTTCACCTAAGTAGAGACTGGAGGACCCCCAGAGGTGGACTAAGCTCTCTCACAAGGAGAAATACCTAAATCAGGATTTACTCCAGACTTTTCTGGAATCAACCTTTAAAGCTTAAGTGAGAGAATTTGACATTCTACTGTTGGTTTCTACCGTGACAGACTTTCCCTAAGGCAATAGGTGACTAATGTCTATCCATCTGGACAGGGAGAAGAAGTCCATGAAGAGCAGAGAGAAGAAGGGCACAGCTTTCAAAATATTATGCTGCCATATGGTATATGGTTTAGTGCTGTGTGGAGGGGTACAGGCTCAAGAAGTCCCAGAAAGTAGACACCATCACTGATTGTCAAAGGAACCAGGAAAAGGTTTGTAGAGGAGGAGATGGGACATCAACCAGCCAGCCACAAGTTATTGAAATTATTGCAAATAAAACCAGCAGTATCAGGATTTGCATGAAGACCGTATTACCAGTATCTATTATATGTGGGCATCTCTTGAGTTCCTTCAGAGACATACAGTAGGTTATATTTATCCAGAAACAGCAATATTTATAACCCTAGCACTTCATATTTTCATTTCATTCTATACTTGGCAAAGCAGTTGTATGTACCACATTTGATATAATAACAGTGCTAGCTATAAGACATTTTTGCAAGAAGCAGTTTTATCATTTATTCATGCTGTCACCAGCCAGATAAACTATTTTTTATTCTTTTTTGAACTAATAGGTAGTGTTACTATGTTTGATTTTTTTTCTTTTTTTCTGCCTCATGCCCATACATGCTAAGTACTAAGTCATCCAAGGATGGCAATAGCTTTTAACCTTCTGAGATCCTCTTAAATCCCTCATTTTCAGTCTCCTTACAGTTTAAACATAATGTTTTCCTCTTATGAGTGTCAAGGAACCGAAACACATGAGTGTACCATTTTCAAATATTCCTGATCTTTTCTCCCCTTACCAGTCATTGCTGACTTAATTGGACGACAGGACTTCTTATAATACGACCCTGTCTTTGCCTCCTTTAGAGATCCTCATGCTTGTTTCTTATTTGGCTCACCTCCAAAGCATATAGCTTTATTCCTTGCCATTTCCCTTATAGTTTTTGCAACTGAATTCACAGTTTACCCCAATTTTAAGATGTCCCTTTATGCAATAGAGCTTATAAACATCCTCCATTCAAGGCTACATAATGTTATTTGTTTCCTAATTGAGGGTACATTCCACTTGGGATGCAGGAATGCATCACTCTCACTCTAGCGATAAGAACAATCCGATAATCTACTAAATCATGATTTTCCTTGAACCAAGCAGTCAGCCAGGGTCCCATCTAAAACCTAAGGAAAGGCAGCAGCTCCTTGAAAAAACAAAACAAAAGCACTGACTGAGCAAAGCACCACAGAAAACAGATCTGCCCTGTAAGTGGGTAAGAAGAACTTTCTAACCAGTGGCGGAAGACTTTGTGTGAGCTGGTATGAGAATACAGAATCTTTGGAACTGCAAACCCACTAGCAGGACCTTTACTGGATTATCACAAGTGGAGCATATGAAAAAAAAAAAAAAAAACAAGAGAAAACATCCATCGTAGTGTAGGCATGGGGTTGGGGAGTGGCTTTCTCTCTAGAAAATACACAGGGTTTCATCTAGAGCTAAAAAGCACTGGTGGTGCAATGGTTAAGTGCTCAGCTGCTAACCAAAAGGTGAGCAATTGAAACCCAGAGGAAGATGTAGCAGTTGGCTTCCAGAACAATTATAGCCTTGGAAACCCTGTGGGGCAGTTCTACTCCGTCCTTACAGGGTCCCTATGAGTTAGAATCAACATGAGAACAATGGGGTTTATTCTGGATCTTTCTCTTCTATGCAACAAAAGCCTTAATCTGCTGGAGGTACGGTACTAAACCCTGTTGCCCCCCAGTGTACAGCTGAAGACCCACTGTAGCCATGGGAAGAGAAAATGGAAATATTCTCTACCTAGACGGAAGCATGGGAAACAATACTGGACTCAGAACACTAGAGGTCTTGCCCTTCTGGAAAGGGCAGAACCACTGAAAAAGCCCCACTCCAGATAACCAGGAACACGGGGCCTGCTAAGACCTAGGTAAAAACCCGTTGCCCTCAAATTGAGTCTGACTCATAGAAATCCTATAGGACAGAGTAGAACTTCCCCATAGGGTTTCCAAGGCTGTAATCATTATAAAAGCAGACTGCCACATCATGGAGTAGCTGGTGGGTTTGAAAGGCCGACTTTTCAGTTAGCAGCCTATCGCTTAACCACTATGCCACCAGGGCTCCTAGAAGACCTAGGCAGGACTGGGAAAATGAATCCCCTTCCTCAACTATGCAATCAAGCATGCAGAGAGTAAAGCCACAGCAGTCTGTCCCTGATGGAGAGACAAGAGCATGGAAAAATACATGAGGTGAAGTACGGGCACAGAGCAAGACCTTAGTAAGTGCTAGTTAACTGGTACTTAAATGAAATATTCCAGAAGACAGAGACAGAAGGAGAGGAGGAGGAGGAGGATAGGAGAAGAGGAGGGGATACAGAGAATTACTCATTTCAGTAAACAGGGAGGACTTTACCTAGAAGATGGAATGTAGCCAGACCTTGGAAGATTTAGAGATATAATGTACAGAGAAGAAAGGGAAATGCATTTTGGGCAAGTGGAACAGCACTTGCAAAGTGAGAAATGAAGAAGTCATGTTTGAGGCACAATGAGTAGCCCAATCTGGCTGAGGCAGAGGGTTCATAGGGAAGCAGTAAAAGGGGAAAGCTGTAAACGTTTGCTAGAATCAGAGTATAGAGCTTTGGATGCCAAGCAAGACAAGCAATCCTCTTTCTTTCTTTCAGCCTTTCCATCCCAGAAAGGGATTATAGCCTCACCCTCTTCATTCTCCTGGGGGGAAAAATAAGTCCCCAATCATTATATTTTGAAGTGAGAAATCAGACTAGTTTTATAGCCCAGGTTCTGGCTTCCAGGCTAATAGGCTCTGCTCAGGTCTTTCGTGTAAGATCCCCATGGGCCCACTACAGAGTAGAGCATTCCAGCATTCATTTCTAACTTCCTCAAAGATGCAGGGCTTAGGCAGCTCTGCAGGGGTTCAAATAAATCTCCCTCCCGTAATATTGAAAATGAATGAGGGGCTGATGCCAGGATTCCTAATGGTCCTATTATATGGTATTACTAACGATAATACTCAACTCTCAAAATTGCACAAGGAAAGGGCTGTTGTAAGCGTTCAGCATCTGGAAATGAGTTTGGGCATGTAAATTTGAATAGTTTGAACAAATCCTCTCTGAGACAATTAGGAAACTCAGAACACAATCAATGGCAAGGTGATCAGTTAAGAGTGGGGATTGGTAGCTGTGCCTGGCCTTCAGCTAGGTTTCACTTGAAAACCAAGGAGCATGGAACACAGCATGTTGTCAGCATCAGGATTGCCTTTTTCAATGCATAATGGCCTTTACTCTATAAGGACTATTATTTTTCCTCACAGATAATTCTCTAGAGAAAAAATGTGTACCTTCTACTCTCTCTAAATTATAATTGTGTCTTCTCATCAAATTTATTGCTCTTAGTTACCGTCAAGTTGGCTGTGACTCAGGCTACCCCATGTACAATAGAACAAAATGTTGCCCGGTCCTGTGTCATCTTCACAATCATTGGTTTGCCATTGGTGATATCCTGTCCACTGTGGCAGCCACTATATATTTTGAGAGCCTTCCAACCTAAGGTGCTCATTTTCCAGCACTATCTTGGACAATATTCTGTTGTAATTCATAAGGTTTTCATAGGCAAATTTTCTAAGGTAGATTGCCAGGCCTTTCTTCCTACTCTGTCTTAGTCTGGAAGTTACACTTACACCTGTACAACATGGGTGACCTCTCTGGTATTTGAAATACCTGTGCCATAGCTTCCAGCATCATAGCAACACACAAATTACCACAATATTGTGTGGTGGCATCCTATCTGTCCATTTCCATTGCTATCGAGTCAATTCCAACTCACAGTGACCCTACAGGACAGAGTAGAAATGCCCCACAGGGTTTCCAAGGAGTGCCTGGTAGCTTTGAACTGCCAACCTTTTGGTTAGCAGCCGAACTCTTAACCACTACGCCACCAGCGTTTCCATCCTATTTGTACATATCCTTATATATTTTTACTGCTACCCCAAGACTTTCAAGAGCATTACATAATCACGTGCTTTGCCTCTGTGGGAAATTAATTTCATTGTTGAAGCTGCAAGGTACAATACGTCACATACCTACAACCACCATTCTAACCTTGTCCTTAGGTCTGAGTTTCATCCTCTTGTTAGGGAGAGAGCTGAGACTACAGGTAGCCCAGTACTCCAGACTACTAACTTAGTGTCTTTTCCAAAATTAGACCCTACGTTTCATGGAGTTAATGATTTAATGTGTTACTCTCTCCCCTCAAAATTCAGTTTCTTTTTAAGGAAGTCTAAATAAAAGGAAAATGTATAACCCTTAAAATAATGAATCACTCACACAAAGACTTTCTGAATGTGTTTAACACACTCTATAAGAGGCCGTCTTCTCATCAGTCCTTCCCTGTGTCTACTCAGAAAGAATTCCCAAGAACCTGAGCTGCGTAGATTTTTCTACACTATAGCTTCTTCAGAGAGGCTCAAAATTCTTAAATAAATGTTCAATATCTTGTTTGATCACCCACTAATTTCAGCCACTATGATTGATTAAAAAAAAAAAAAAACTTAGGGGTACAAAACTAAAGACAGCTTCTGAATTTGAAGACTTCCTAATCTAGTCTGGAAGGCCAGCAATTAAACAATTACAGTACTGCACGACAAATGTTATTGTGGAATGAGACCTCCACCACCTGTATAATATAAGAAGCTTTCAAATCCAGGAAGGTTAGGGAAGATTTCAATGAACAGGTGGCACTAAAATTGAGTCTTAAAGGGTAAGTAGGAATTAGCCAGCTGGAAAGAGCAGAGAAAGGCATTCCAAATAGAAGGCATATGAGAAAAGACATGGATGTGTGTGTCCATCATAACGTGTCTGGGGAACTACAAATGGCTGGATATGGCTATAGAGTAGATTTTGAAAGAATAATGGAAATCAATGAGGTGAGGAAAGAAGGCAAAGAGAGGTCTTACCTGCTAAGTTAAGGAGCTTGAATTGTATCCAGCAGTAAGGAACTTTCCCCTTGCAGGATCCCAATTTAACTAATAGGTTCTTCTTCCTAAAACCCATGAAAAATTCAGGAGTCTAAGACATGGTGGAACTTCATAGCCAAATATACAACTACTTACTGCCATTTCCATCTGAATATCTAATAAGCATCTGAAATTTAATATGGTCAAAACAGAAAAACTGTTATCCCTCACAATCTGCTCCTCTCCAGAAAGTCCTAACCATCTATTAAGTTGCACCACCATCCATGTAGTTGCTCAATTTAAAAACTTAGGAGTCACCCTTGATTACTCTCTTTCCCTTATTCTCAATTTCCAAACCATCAGCAAGTCCTGTCAACTCTACCTCCAACAGTTGTTCAAGATCAAACCATTTCTCACTAGCTCCAAATCTACAACTCAGTCCAAGTCTCCTCATCTCCCACCTGCATTATAAGAACAACCCCTGACTGGTCTCACTGCCTCTCCTCTTCCTCTTTCTCCACACACAGCAGCCACAGTGATGTCTTAAAATATAAATCAGATCATGTTATTCTTCTGTTTAAAACCTACCAATGAGTTCTGTGAGGCTCTACTTATTCAAACTTCTGCTATTCTCCAGTCTCATCACACTCCACTTTCTGTAACGCCTTCACCATGCTACAGTCACACGAGCCTTATTTCTGTCCCTCGATCGTGCCAAGCTTATTCTTATCACAAGGGCTTTACACGTGTTATGACTTTTACTCAGCACATCTTCTTCCAAATCTTCATGTGGCTCTCTCCTTTTTTTATTACAAGCTAAAATATTACCTCCTTAGAAAGGCCATTCTAGATCACGCTAGATAAAGCGAGTACCATATCATCATTACTCTCTATGATATTTCCCTATTTTTTACGTTTTTACACATTCATATCTGAAATTACTTATTTGAATAGTATTTATTGTGTTTCTACTAGAATGTCATCTCCCTGGAGGGAGG
Organism: Elephas maximus indicus; assembly: GCF_024166365.1. NCBI lineage: Eukaryota > Metazoa > Chordata > Mammalia > Proboscidea > Elephantidae > Elephas > Elephas maximus. The sequence goes on from NC_064829.1 coordinate 62,458,773, forward strand.
GCTGTTGTTTATATTGTTTAACATTGTATTCTCAGAACCTAGAACAGTGTTTGGCTCTTAGAAAGTATTCAATAAGTATTTGTTAACTGACTGATTGACTCATGAATCTCTCACTTTGAAATGTGGGTAGATGTTGATACCACCTTCAAGGGAGAAAATAAAGAAAAGGGGAAGTGGAGATAAGAATGAAGGGATGGGGATAACACATGTTCATCATGGAAAATGTTAAGTTTGAGATGACTCTTAAATACCCAAGAGGAAATAATCTAGTAGAGAGTTGGATACAAGTATCAGAAGCACTGAAGAGAGTTCTGGATAGAGGCACCAATTTGGAAGGCATCAATGGTAGATCAAGCCAACGGATGTCTAGAATGAAAAAGCAATGCCTGAGGCTCAGCATTTGAACAAAAAATTCCATGACTTGAGGTCCAACTTGGTTATGTTCAGTTCCTTCTCCCTCCTACCACAGCTCACACAAGTTTATTATATTTTCTCACATTTCCCCCCAATTTCATCTCCTCAATAATTAACACAAGTTTAAGTCCCCTCTAAGCTACCCTGGATTCCTGGCCATGGGTTTACCGTAGCGGGGATTTATTCTTCCAGCTACTTGGCTCTTAGTGGACCCATTGTGAAAGAGAAAATTATTGCAAACCCTTGGAAAATATCCATTAGCCAATGTGGATATTCTGTGAGTATGCCAATACTAAACCTTCTGGTGATTCCTTCAATTACGTTACCCTCTGAAATGAGAAGGGGTTGAGACAAGCTGGGTTATGCTCCCATAAATTAGTACATCTCATCTATTCCCTACAAATTTCCATTTATGAAGCTATAATTTAAGTTCATGAAATGAGTAACTGAAAGAAAATAGTTTTACTGCAGAAATTTGGGTTTACTGACAAAAGTTGTATGTGTGTGTGTTTATAGATTAGAGGCAAAATCATTCTCTCTCTCTCCATAACATACACACACAAATACATAAGCTTGGATATGTTTCCAGAGCTGCCTGTCTTGGAAAAACCTTTCTAAAGATGGCTTTCAAGGGGATATTCATTGTGAAGCGAAAGTTGTTTTTCTTTCCAACCCCAAAATGATTTGTCACTCTGTTGCTGATGCCTCATTCGATTTCATCGCTGGGGAAATTAATTTAATGGCTGTTTACAATTCTGCACGGTATTGTCTTTGTGTTCTATGGCCCTAGCAAGCAATTTGGTAGCGCACCCAGTAGATTGCTTTTACTTACATTTTGAGTAGCAGATTCTACTGCTGTTTGATGATTGTGAATAGCAAAGACAAGAAGGATTGCTTAACACAGCCTCATAGTGCCTCCCTATTCATCCCTGAAGAGATACAGGCCTTCAAATAGTTGACAAGCTCAAACGCTTCAGTGGGCTTTAGAAAGCATGAAAACAAGCCGGGCCCGTAATGGCACCTAAGGCAGAACATGAGCATTTTATCTTTTTGAGTCTCACACAGATTGTAGCTGAATGCCATCACCCACATAATTTCCCAGTTCCAGGGTTGGATGTTTTATGTCCCAGCTTCTCTGTGAGAATATGCTACACTTTTAAAGGTCAAGTGCAAAATTGTTCACCTTGACAGCTGCCCTACAGCAAGCTTAGATTTGCACTTCCTTTTTTTTTTTAATGGGTAGGTGAAAACTTAGAGTCTTCCTATACAAGAGTTTTGAAAGATCTCCCTAATTTTTCTCCAGAAGTAATTCACCCATCTACCTGACACAGATAATAAAAAACCAATTGCCATTGAATAGGCTCATGACAGCCCCAACTCGTGGCAATCCCATGTGTGTCAGAATAGAACTGAGCTCTGTAGGATTTTTTTATCTATTTATTTAATTTTATTTATTTTGCTGTTGTTGAGAATATACAAAGCAAAACACACACCAATTCAACAGTCCCTACATGTACATTTTAGTGATATTGATATAGTCTTTGCGTTGTGCAACCATCCTCACCCTCCTTTTTTGAGTTGTTCCTTTTAACATTAACATAAACTCACTGCCCCTAATGTTCCTATCTCATCCCTCTCAGCTGCAGTTGCCAATCTGATCCCATATAGATAGTTCTTAAAACAGCGTAATGCTCAAGGCCATGGGTTTTTAATGGCTGATTTTCTGGAAGTAGATGGCCAGGCCTTTCTTCCAAGGTACCTCTGTGTGGACTCAAACCTCCAGCCTTTCCGTCAGCAGCTGTAACTTTTTGCACTACCCAGGGACTCCAACATAAATAATAATAACTAAGAATTGCAGAAAGTGTTAACATCTATGGAGACCTTTGTCACGCAGTCCATTCACCTCACTCATAAAATCCCCTTAAAGTGATAAGGATGAGATGTAAATCCAGGTCTTTTTATTCTGAGCCCTGTGTTCCTTACATGGGCGTTTGTTTATTTCAATGTTAGAGTCATGGTTTCTACCCTGGTAAAGGAGATGATACATAGGCAAAAGTAAAATAAGACCCTAAGTAACACAGGGTTCTACCTGAAACTGAAACTTCTAGCTTATGAGATCTTTCTCTGCAGCAATATCAAAGTCCATCATTTGTTGCAGCAAAATTTTCTATCTTCTGGAGTGGGGATTTCTTTAGGATTGTTGCTAGTTTGTCCTGAGACAGCCCCCTAAAAGATGAATTAGATATCCAAACAAGTCTTCTTGGGGAAAACACCCTAATGACCATTCATCTGAATGCAGACAACTTAGACATGCTACTGGCAGCATAAATTATTGCATATGACTGAATCAAAACTGTGTCTAGAAACTTTTTAAAAAAAATTTTTTTTTGGATGGGGAAGAATCTGGTAAGGGAATTGCTTGTTTCTTTTTAAATGAGAAATTACTAGAAGAAATTTTTTCTCATATGAATTTAGGTGAAACTAAACTGATGCTAGATCCTGCGGTTATAGGGGTAATGTTTTAGTTGTGTTTTGATAATTTTTTAACAAGATAGAGTAAAAAGTAGAGAAGCATCAGTTACTGATGCTGCCAAATATACTACAAAGTAATAACCATAGTTCATATTTTCATAGCACTTTTGAGTTTACCAAAAATTTCCACTTAGCAAATATCGTCTCACTGGATAATGTAAATTAGGAATTATACCCACATCTGCTTTGACAAAGAACTTGCTTTACTGATCCTGAGAGAGGTGCAGTGACTTCGTCATTCTGCTAGTGAAGGATGGAGCCAGTTCTGCAATCCAGCTCTTCTTTGGATCCTTCTTTGTTTCCACTGAACACAGCTGCTGCCTCCAAGAACTGAAAGAGACAAGCAATTGTTGGCCTCGACTATTAGGAAGCCCCAGTTTGTCCTGTCCCTTCCATATTGTACAAATCTATTTAGTGAACTTTTTGATGGGTGGTAGCATCTTCAAGCAATTGTTGATGAAGTCATAGTCAAATACATGTCGGGGTCAGTGTGAAGGAAACACCAAGTGGTTCTACTGTTTCAGGGAACTCCCACTCTTTGTCCAAGCTATTGTGGAAGAGCCTGCAAATACAGTTTGGGAAGTATCTGCTTTCTCTCTTAATTTCCAAAATTAGCAGAGAAAAATCATAAGATTTGTTTAAAAAAAAAAAAGTCCTGGGTTCGAGTCATATATTTAAACAAATCATATATATATATGTATATATATAAACCTGCTGCTGTTGAGTCAATTCCAACTCATAGTGGCCCTATAGGACAGAGTAGAACCGCTCCATAGAGATTCCAAAGAACGGCTGGGATTTGAACTGCCAACCTTTTGGTTAGCAGCCATAGCTCTTAACCACTGCTCCACCAGGGCTTCATCCATGTGTGTGTGTGTATATAGCCTTCGTAGTCCTTTACCATCCTCAATCCTCTATTCCCAAAGTTGCATTCAGTTGAAATTTGTTCAAAGCATTTATTAAGTAAGAAACATCCTTAGGGTAAAGGAATCAAAATAGGGTTTGAAATGCTTGTACCTCCTAGTCCTCTTTCTCAAGCTATAGATGGAGCTGTCAACAGTGCGACCAGACAGAGGGGAGGACATATATGTATGTATATGGAAACCCTGGTGGCATAGTGGTTAAGTGCTACGGCTGCTAACCAAAGGGTCAGCAGTTTGAATCTACCAGGTGCTCCTTGGAAACTCTATGGAGCAGTTCTAGTCTGTCCTATAGGGTGTCTATAAGTCGGAATCGACTCGACGGCACTGGGTTTGGTTTTGGTTCATATATATATATATATATAATTTCTTTATTCAAATCTCTTTCAGAAAATGGTTATATGAAATGTAGTAACATCTATAAAAGGACACAATAAACTTTGAAGTGTTTTATAGTTGACATCATCACCACCACCACCAGTAACAACACCATCACCACTACTGCTACCACCACTACCGCTATGACTACCACCACCACCACCACCACTAGCACCACCACCACTACTACCACAACCACTAGCACCACAACCACCACCATCACCACTACCAACCACCACCACCATTACTACTACTACCACCACCACCACCACGACCACCACTACTATTACCACCACTACTACCACTATCACTCACAAAGATCTGGAATAAGAAATATGTGTCATCTTGCCAGCCATCTCTAATCAATCAACAGTGGCTTCCTGGGCTATACGTTGAGAAGGACCCCGAGGTTATACCAAGGCTCAAAGGGAAAATATAGCGATGACCACGTGAGTGTCAGATATTGGCCATCTCAGGCACAGATGGAGAGGCTGGTCTTTTTTAATTCATAACACCTGCCAAAATTTCAAGAATGCTCCAGGCCCCATCACATTCCCCAAGAATTACATTACCTCTTGCAACCCTGAGACTCAGAATCTGACCACAGATAAAATAATACAATTTTGATCAGCTAAAATGAAAAGGCTTGAAAACATTTAAGAGGCTTTTACCTCACAGTCCTAAGCCTTTTACCAGCAACTTTCCCTTAAAGTTTAAAAGTTATGGTTTGCAGATAATTCAAGTCTGAATGAAACCCAAGTAATAATTTTAGCCTTCGTAGTTTTTTTTAGTCCTTTACCATCCTCAATCCTCTATTCCCAAAGTTGCATTCAGTTGAAATTTGTTCAAAGCATTTATTACGTAAGAAACATCCTTAGGGTAAAGGAATCAAAATAGGGTTTGAAATGCTTGTACCTCCTAGTCCTCTTTCTCAAGCTATAGATGGAGCTGTCAACAGTGCGACCAGACAGAGGGGAGGACCAATGAAATAATGGGTGCAATACAATACAGGAGCCACCCCCAATTCTTCACATTCACCGCTCTTCTCAACAACACGTTTCAAGGGGGGAAATGCGAGAGCAGCAGAGCGATGGCGACTTCACCCCAGAATTATGGTCTGCTTTTCTCCAAGAGAGTAATTCGGGAGATTCATTCACTACTGAAGTGGAAAACCCGGTGATTCTTTTTTCCCCTTTTTCTCTCCTTTACTACCCTTTGCTGTCCAAATGACCTTTTATAAGGTTTATGTATTGTTGTCAGATTTTAAGTTGTACTCTTACAGTTGCAAATTAAATTGCAAAACAACCTTCCCCTCTGTCACTATTGCAAATGTTTAAGATTTATTCCTACAAAATGATCTTTTAAAAATATATATTTTCCTCCAGTGTGACTTGTTCCAAACAATTTCTCTAGTGAGAAAAACCACATATCTGTTCCTTGTCTTGCCTTTTGAAATGTCTTTGTTAATAGAGAAGCTTGAAATGACCGTGGGTCAAGGAGCACCTGCAGGCCAATAAAGGTTGCCTTTGACATGAATCTTTGACGCGAATCTAGAAAAAGAGAGTTGCAAAGAGCCTGGATTGATTTCCATGGCAACAGTATGCATTTCAGCAACTTGGGGCAAATGTGTGAGCAGAAGACCTAAAGGGAGCCATTCAACTTAGTTCAAGTTCAAATGTGTGTTCATCTGACATTATCCTGCTCATGTTTTCACTTTGAAAATATGAACCAAAGTTCAATTCTTGGGCAAATGAAATATAAATATTTGTAATAACCAAAATTTCTCACCTATCAATTATTAATTTATAAAGTCAAATAGGAATAAGAATCTTCACAAGTGTTAACATAATTGGGCTATTTCTTTTTCATCCCAGATTCAGAATGATTTTACCTAGCTCACTGGTGCTATCGATCAATCAAGCAAACTTGTTATGCAAATGCACAAGAAGTTACAAGTAACGTTTCTCATTGAATTTGCAATGGAGATAAGAAGACAAGTTTAACATGCTTGAAATAATTAGGAAATAAAATGAGTGTATATAACCAAGTGTAGTCAGAAGACAACTTTATAGGAGATGAGAAAAGCGAAATGCAAAGTATCAAAGTCTTCATGAAGGTGGAAGAAATGCCAGACCTGGAAAGATGATTTCAGGGTTTGATTAAGCATAGAGGCAAGGAAGGGAGGGGAATGGAGACCATTTTTAGAGGTTGCTAACTAAAGTCATGATCCTCATTTACTGTATTTCATTGATTCTAAGGTAACAAAGACTTAAAACAATTCTAAGAATTTTTTTACATTTTAATATCTCAGAAACTGGAGTGCATCTTCCAACCCAATGGCAGGTTATTGTTTAACTGGCATTAATTTTATATCGTGATAATATATAATGGTACTCAATGGTTTGTCCTTCTGTTGATGAAATCATATACCCAATGACATAGGGTATATGCAATCAACCTATAATCTAAACCACAGAGACAGAGAAGGTTGGAATGACTTTTTGAATTGCAATGTAAGGCTACATGATCCTGCTTCGAAATTTACTTTTCTTTGTGATTCCACTTCATTCAAACCGGATTTCCCTATGTATAAAAAGGAGGAGTAAGCCTGAATCAAGTATATTGTCTCTCAGTTCCAGTCCTGCATTGCCTGCTGTGATACTGAAACACTTCTGTCTTGCCAGTTGACATGATGTTGATTTTTGTCAATGGAGGACATGGAGGGCACATTAGGGGAGGAAGGAGCTTCTCTTCCTGCTTTTGACATGCTTTGATTTTTTTCTGCTCCTCTGCAGTTGGCTGGTATTTAGAACACCCAGTGAAACTCATCCCTAGTGAGTTCAGCAGTGCCCCTGCAGCTAGCTACAGAGCAAGTTTCACCAGCATCCCCACTGACCTTCTGAAGGTGAGTCCCACGGGGTGCACCATCCAGCATCATGGTGGCTTCCTGATGACAACTTCATGGTAATCCCTTCCCAGTGAATTCAATAGCATCCTCCTTCCCTGGAAGAATAAATTCATTTGTGCCTCAGCAAGCAGTTCTCTGCCTGCCAGCCTTAGCTCACAGACTTTGGACCAGCTCTGGTCTATGCAATTCAACAAACTTCTCTGCAATCCAGTGGGCTACAACCACTCTCTCGCCAGATGAATTCTGAATCCTAGCTTTGGAATGGATTCTTCCCTTCTAGGTTTGTTCCTTCCTTATGTACTCTCAGCCATTTAGAGTTCTTGTTTATTTGCTCCTAATTAATCTCCAGTGAAGAGTTAATTATTTATCTTAAACCTTCCCCGTCAATATTATTATGAGGTTTCCATCTCTCGATTGGACCTTGACTGAAATAAGGTGATAGAACCCGCAAGATCAAAAGCTTCTCGTTCTTGAAGGATTACACTAGATCTCACACATTGATTGAGAAAACCTGATAGACTTATCAGTCAGCTCTCTCAGTTAAGGCCCACCAATGAAAGCAAAGTTAAAAGTATGGGCTGGGGAAGAGGGCCGATATGGGACAGGCTGGGCAGACTGGGAGGAACAAACTAATGAAGGAATATATTAGGACGATCTTGAAGGTGCTTAAAAGGATCTGGAACCACCTGGAAAGCCAATTTCTCTCAATTTCTGTTCTAGAAGAGGAGTCTCATTATCAAAGCTGCCAATATCTTTGGATCTTGACACTAGACAGCGATCATCCTATTGCATTCAGATAAAATATTAAAAATCCTTCCACCACCAAAAAGTTTTTCGGCATGATAATAAGCATCCAGATGTTTCCAAACTACCAGATATCTAACACTGGATGTAAAAAGTTGCCTGACAGTTGACTTAATGTTTCATTGCTTCACCCAGATGTATTAATATCTTGCACAATCATTCTAACAACTTTGGTGCAATATTTTCTTGTACAGCTTAACATTTTGAAGGTTGTGTTGTTTTAATATTAAAAAATGCAGTAAGTGTGAAAATAAAAAGGAGTGAAATAATTTTCATCTCCAACTCAAAAACATGACGGACAGATCCACGGCTTTAAAGAGAAGGAAAGGATTAGCAAAGATGAATTACAGGCCAAGCTGTATTTTTTTAAAATCCCCTTTCTGTTATAATTAGGCTTGAGTTTTCCCTTGTATTTGCAGGTTAGAAAGTAAGATATTTAAATTTCAACTGAAGAACATTATAAGGCATTCTAAGGTATTATGATACCTTCATAAAATAGGTCCTTCCTTACTTATGACTTTAAGTCTGGAGTTTCTTCCAATTCTAAAATCTCTTCCTGAAAATGAAAACTTTCTAATCTTAAAAATAAAATTCCATTTTACTCATATTGTCCTCCTTCAAATTGACAGTTGCCTTTTTTTAGACCTGTATTACCTTGTGTCTATCTGATGCTTTTTTTTTTTTTCATTTCCTGAATACATTTTTCTAGTAAATGGAACTTCTGTCAGGATACCATCTCTGTACCTTCCACGCTTATTCTCTTTTCTCTCCGTTTATTTCTTGAAGTCAGAGATAGAGGAAATCAAAGAAAGACAAATATGAGTTTGAACAAAAGAGCTTTTTAAATTGAACAAGAAAAAGGTTTCATTCAGATACTCTAAAGATAAACTCTGGATGGTTATTTCATCCATTCCTACAGAGTCATTTTCAGCCCAGAGCCAAGGACAGGAACAGAAGGCTCTTACTCTGGTTTTGTTTTGTTCAATGTGTTTTAGATGATCTAAAGCAGTGAAATATAGACTAATCTTCAGCTGGAAGCCATCAGAGAGATGGCAATTGATTTTTCACACACACACACACCCCACTTTGTGCTTATATTCACCTGTATAACTCCCTTTAGATCAGTACGTATTATTGATCCCATCAATGCTGTAACATAGAATCTCAAATGCTCTAAAAACATATGAGGGCATAATATCCTCTTCCACCACTGCATTTTATAACAGGAACAATGCTGGTAACTCTCTGAATATGTGATATGCAAAGAATACTCCCTACCATCTGCTGCATCTGTTAATAAGCATGTTGCCATCATAAACATAAAACATAACAACAGGAAGTAACCTTGGAAAGCACCTAATTTCTATGTATTAAAGACATGAAAACTCAGAATAAATGAGATTGGATGACTTTCCCAAGGTCTCCCCCCAGGAGCCAGTAGCAAAGCAAGGAGCAGAATATCTCCTATCCAGTCCTCTTTGTAGCACAATAGACTTTGTCTGACTTTAGCTTTTAGTCAAAATCAAAAACATGATCTATCTGCCTTCTTTCAGGAATGTTAATAGTATCCAAAGGTTTCTTCCTCCCCTACTAGATGAATCCTCAAAAAAAATATTATTTTGGGACTTGCAGCCACCATGGTGCCATAGGCAGAAGCACCACGCCTGTCTCTCCACAGCAAAAAAAAAAAAAAAAAACCCAAAATTAAGTAAAACACAGACAAACGTCATTCCTGGAACCTGAAGTGCCAAACAACTCAGACAAGCACCAAATGGAATAAGAAACTGACAGAGGACAGACAGCGAGGAGAGATACACGTGGAGGGCCCCATCAGCTAACACAGCACAGATCCGCCATCTTGGACTCCAGTCGGGGATCTGCAGACAGGGAGCACGTGAAAGCAGTTCCGTGGAACTCCCAGGAGACAGAACACCCAGTAACCAGGGATATATGCTTTGCCACCCCACATTCTCTCCCCACTGCTCTGCCTCCCAGCTTCCTAGCTGGCTGCGGTGGCTCCGCTGGCCAAGAAGTGCAGCATCCATGCCACTTGAACTCATCCAACCCACGTGGGAGATCCCCGGATAGGGAGTATGGGAAAGCAGCTTCACAAAGTTCCCAGCAGGAGACAGAGTACCCGGTAACAGGCTATATACGCTCTCATAGCCCTCCTCCTTCTCCCCTCCTCCATTTCCTGCCAGCCACAGTCTCTTGGCTGGGAGGGAACTGCTTTGGCCCCAGACTGCTTGGATTCACCCTGCCCACACTGGCCGGGCCCCTGAGCTGATATTGCTTCTTTCCGTCTCTTTTGGTTTCTTCTGTGCCTCCAACCACCTTCCCCTCTTTTCTCTGGAACACCTGGCTCCGTGTGCCATCTTTGCTTCTTCTTGAAAGGCTGTGAAGCTATACTTGACTGGGGAGCCACTCCCCGAGCCAGAGACAAACGTTGGTGGGATCCCTGAGGCTATTTTTTCCCCTTGTTTTGCTTTGCTTTGTTCTGTTTTCTTTTTCTTTTTGCAGCTTGGGAGCCCCTTCTAGCCGCGCTACACTGCACAGCTTAGAAGCCACTCCCCCAGTCTGCTCAGCCCTGTAGGCGGGATCCCTGGGGGCATTTCTTTTTTTTCTTCTCTCTTTCCTTTTTTTCATTCTCTTTCCTCTCTCTTTTTTCCTTTCTGTCTTCGTTTCTCAGTTCTCGTCTCTCTACACTTATCTTCTTTTCCTGTCTCCTGAATAGTTGGTACTGTGTGACATCTATATCTCCTCTTGCCAGGCTATACTGCGCAGCCTGGGAGCCACTTCCGCAGGCTTACCAGCCCTACCGGTGGGACTCCAGGACTCCTGGGGGATTTTCTTTTCCAAATTTTTATCTAGTTATTTTTTTCTTTCTTTTTTCCTTTTTTCTCTTGTCTTTTCTCCACTTCTCGGTTTCTCGTCTCTCCACTCCAATGGCAAGCTCCCTTAGCACTCTGTGTTTTTTTTTTCTCTCTCTCTTTCTTTGTTCCCTTGTTTGTTTTTGGCTCGTTTCTTCCTCCTCTCTCACTCTTCTTTCCCATACCCCTGTCGCCTCCACACATCACAACCTCCCCCGTCTTTCCTGCCTACCTGCACTGTGCGCTGAACATCATACCCCAGAGCAGCACAGGCATGGCCTACTGGAACCTGCCCAGCACTGATTCCTGGCCAACCCTGTTGGCCTTAGTACTTGCCACAAACAACCCATCCCAGCTCTTCTCCTTCAGCTGGACCTGCCCTGCTGCACCATAGCTGAATGACTGGCCCTGTCCATTGGACAAGGAGGTAAAAAGTATCATGACTACAGACAAGCAAACAACAAAGAACGCATAGCTCACCTGCTCAGACATAACCAAATAAAACAAAAAAGCAGGACAAAACAAACAAATCTACAATCAAGAAATGAAGAAAATAACTACTGAATGTCCCAAAGACAGCAGACAATATCAAAACATATGAAAAAAAAGCAGGACAGGATGGGTCCAGTAGGGGTCCAAAATAAAATACCAGGTGACTTTCCAGTAGAAGAAAAGGCACTAGAATTACCTGACAGGGACTACAAATCTCTAATATTCAGAGCAATCCAAGAGTTGAAGCAAAGAGCAGACAAAAATGAGGAAAAAATAGACAAATTTTTGGAAAAGCCAGACAAATTCATGGAAAATACAGACCAAAAATGGAACTATTCAGGAAAGTAATACAGGAACAAAATGCCAAAATAAATTCACAACTAGAAATCATGCAAAAACAATAATTAGAAATCCAAAAGATAAACAATAGTTCAAAAGTGGACAGTATCATAGCAGGACTAAGGAGCAGGTCTGAAATGATGGAAGACAGAATCAGTGAAATTGAAGACAAACACTTGGCTACAACTCTGTTTGAGGAAAAATCAGAAAAATGAAGAAACCCTGAGAATTATGTGGGATAAAATTAAAAGCAAAAATTTATGAGCGATCAGAGTTCCAGAACTGGGAGAGAAAGTGGAAAACATGGAGAGAACCATTAAAGAATTGCTGACAGAAAACTTCCCTAATATCATGAGTGATGAAAGGCTGACCATCCAAGAAGCTCAACGAACGCCATATAGGATAGACCCCAAAAGAAAAACACCAAGGCATATCATAACCACACTCACTAAAACCAAAGACAAAGAAAAAGTCCTGAGAACAGCTTGAGAAAAACAAAAAGTCACATACAGAGGAGAAACAATAAGACAAAACTCTGATTATTCAGCAGAAACCATGGAGGTGAGAAGGCAATGGGATGGCATATATAAAACCTTGAAAGAAAAAAATTGCCAACCAGGAATAATATATCCTGCAAAACTTTCACTCAGATATGATTGTGAAATTAGGACATTTCCAGATAAACAGAAATTAAGGGAATATGTAAAAACCAAACTTATAAGAATTACTAAAGGGAGTCCTTCAGTCTGAGAACAAACAACATCAGACCACACCCTGAATCTAGGATGCAAGATTGTACCTGCCAGATACCAACCTAGGAAATGAACTCTCAAGGACTATCCAAAACCAAAACAATTGCAACAGGGAACCAGAGAGGTTAATCTGTAAATGACAAGAACATCAGAACAACAAAAGAGGGAATAAATGGTGTAGATATAGAACTCTCTAATGGAAAGGAAGGCAAGGCAATACCAAGTAATAATAGACTGGTTCAAACCTAGGAAGATAAGGGTAAATTTCAGGGTAATCACAAAGAAAGTTAACAAACCTACTCATCAAAATAAAGAAGAAAAATATGAAGTCTCAATAAAAACAAAATCTACAAAAACAAAGGGAACTCAGCACAGGACATTACTCTGAGTGAAATAGGTCAATCACAAAAAGACAAATATTGTATAAGACCACTACTGTAAAAACTCATGAAAAGGTTTACATACAAAAAGAAACAATATTTGATGGTTACGAGGGAGGGGAGGGATGGGGATAGAAAAACACTTAATAGAAGATTAGCGGTAACTTTGGTGAAGGGTAAGACAGTACACAATACTGGGGAAGCCAGCACAATCTGTACAAGGCAAGGCCATGGTTGTTCCATAGAGACATCCAGACTCCATGAGGGACAGGATTGCTGGGCTGAGGGCTGTGGAGACCAAGGTCTCAGGGAACATCTAGCTCAATTGGCATAACAGAGTTTATAAAAAAAATATTCTACATTCTACTTTGGCAAGTAGGGTCTAGGGTCTTAAAAGCCTGGGAGCAGCCATCTAGGATACTCCACTGGTCTCATTCCTTTGGGAGCAAAGAAGAATGAAGAAAACTAAAGACACAAGGGTAAGACTGGTCCAAAGGATTAATGGACCACATCTACCATAGCCTCCACAAGACTGAGTCCAGTACAATGAGATGGTAACCGGCTACCACCACTGACTGCTCTGACAGAGATCACAATAGAGGGTCCTGGACAAAGCTGGAGAAAACTGTAGAACAAAATTCTAACTCAAAAAGAAAGACCAGGCTTGCTGGCCTGACAGAGACTGGAAAAACCCTGAGAATATGGCCCTGGACAGTCTTTCAGCTCAGTAATGAGGCCACTCCTAAGCTTCACCCTGCAGCCAGTGATTGAACAGGCCCATGGAGCAAAACAAGACTAAAGGGGTGCACAAGCCCTGGGGCAGGGACTGGAAGGCAGAAGTGACCAGGAAAGCTGGTAATAGGGAACCCAGGGTTGAGAAGGGAGAGTGTTGACATGTCGTAGGATTGTTAACCAATGTCATACAACAATGTGTGTACTAATTGTCTGACGAGAAACTAGTTCTGTAAACCTTCATCTAAAGTTCAATAAAAAAGAAAAAAATATTTATTGTATGTATATTTATTGTTATAACTAATATTACAGATGGTGAGGTGTACTAGTCAGTTGAGGAGAAGGAAAAACTGTGATCAGTGACTTTTGATGGTCAAGCACTATGAGTAAGGGCAGGTTTGGGCTTATAGATGCCAGTAAGGTACAGTTTGCAGAGTTTCTAGAAAGCCCCAAGTCATTGTCTCCATAGCAGCCTGCCTGTTAACATAGGGCTCCCACTATTAACCTCTTCTTTGAGATAGTTAGTGCATGCTACAATCAGAAATACTTTCTTGTGGACAGTTCACTGGAAGGAGGAGGGTTACTGGGCAGCAATGTGTGAGTAACAGCCACGGCACCCTTCAGCAATCAGGAAAGTACATATACCTGTATATAAATACAGCTAATAATAGAAGGCAGGAGAGTGGTGTCATTCCTAAACACATTTCACTTTCAGGCTGACTTTAGAGAGTCCCTTCCTACCCCACTAACACACACATGGAAAGTACCTTTTTCATCATTGTGATTCCTCCCAAAGCCGGTGTTACGCTCTGGCACAAATTTTATGACTTGATTCCTTTGGGGCTTTGATTTTGATACTCCAACCCAAGCTTCTGGAAATTATACAACTCTCCTTTCTGAAAATACCCAGCTTGCATAAATCAAATGTCTCAGCACTCAAGATTACAATCTCTGCCTTTTAACACAGAAATTGAACATTTCCTTGTTTTTCAAACTTTGCATTTCTGTAATAACATTCTGCCAAGGAGAGTGGCCCTTCCTATCTGCTACTTGGTCGGAGTATGAATTAAAAAAATCATTTAAATATTTAAAATCAAAATATTGTTGTGGTTGTTGTTGTTGCCATCGAGTTGCCTCTGACTCTAGGCAATCTCATGTACAACAGAATGAAAAGTTGCCTGGTCCTGTGCCATCTTCACAATCATGGGTATGCTCGAGTCCATTGTTGCAGCCACCGTGTATTTTGAGTGCCTTCAACCTAGGGTGCACATCTCCAGCACTGTATCAGACAATATTCTGTTGTGATCTTTAGGGTTTTTTTTCATTGACTAATTTTTAGAGGTAGATTGCCAGGCCTTCCTTCTTAGTCTGTCTTAGTCTGGAAGTTCTACTGAAACCTGTCCATCATGTATGACCCTGCTGGTATTTGAAATATGGTGCCAAGCCACCAACATGCCATGAAACACAGGGCTGATATTTATCTTCAGAGACCCAATACATGCCTTCTTTGTTTGTTCCTCCTTGCGCCTCATCTTCTTTGCCAAGTGCCATTTACCCTGGTGATCTTGCCCTCTACCAAGGCTCTGCTGCCTTAGTTGACCTTTAAGTCACTTGACTTGAAAAGCTTACACGCTAACCCTCCCGGGGTGATGAGCATCTAAACAGGAATCAAAGTCTTGAGCTAAAAATAAAAACCCAAATCTGCAATAACGGAATTCCCAGCATCAATTAGCTACTAAGGTGGCACCTTTAGACCAGAACTCTAAAAATTATACCAGCTGTTGCTGTTGGTTGCTGTTAAGTCAATTCTGACTCCTGGGGAGCCCATGTGTACATAGTGAAACTGGACTCTATAGGATTTTTAAGGCTATGACCTTTCAGAAGTAGATCGCCAGGTCTATCTTTCGAGGTGCTTCTGGGTGTGTTTGAACCGCCAACTTTTCAGCTAGTGGTTGAGTGTCTAACCATTTGCACCACCAAGAGACTCCAACTAAATCAATAGGCAATCATTTCTCCACCAAACATCCCAGCTGTATGGTAGAAGAAATCTTGCCTTTCTAGACAGAGTTTATTGTTGCAAATCCCGTTTCATTGACATATAAGAATGTAAGTTACACATGACATGCTCAAGTAGGAAGTAAACTATAATAAATAACTAAAGCTAAAGTGGACTCATAATTGAAGCGTTTGAAATTAAAGTACAATTGTGAACCACATGGTGTTGAACTAAAAAAATGTTATAACTACGCAGTACCTGCTGGGGTGTCATTTTTATTCAAAGACTGCTTTAATGCAGCCATTAAAACGGGCAGGGTTTTCATGGCTGGGAAAGATTTCAAAAAGCTCCAAAAGATGGGGTTATAATATCACACCATGCTGGTAAATTGTAGAAATGGCCTGGAATCAATACAATGAAGGTCAAATAAGGTTGAAAGAATAGTGAATACAGCAAAGATACAAAATGCACAATCGTATAGGAATATCTAAGCAAAGTCACGGCCACACAAACAATGATTCAGGCTGACTGCATCGAATGTAGATCAACCCTGAGCATTGCCTTCCTGCCACGCCTAAAAGGAAAATGCCTTAAACAAACAGAACAAGTAAAAATATTACAGGCTCCACATACACAATAATTATCTTGGGATTGTATACACTGTTTTCAAAACAATAACCAAAGAGAAAGTAAAAGAGCACTAAAAATGGGAGGCTATTGAGGATAAGCAAAAACAAAATGACTTTTTAAAGTATTGTAATTAAAAAAAAAAAAAACTCAGAAGGAACAAAGTCAAATAAGGGATGCGAAGTTTTGCCTATGGGAATAGTACCTGGGAACCAATGTCACTGTTAAAAACTTCGAGTGGCCATTATCAAAAGTCAGGGGATTAGGAATCAATAATCAAGATTTACAGAAGGATTTTCTCAAATAATGGGATTAGGTTATAGGCTTAAAATTCAGATTAATGAGATTTTATGAAAATGAATAGTTTAGTGACTCAGACTTCTTGAAAGAGTGGAGAAAGACAATAAATAAAATTAATGCTGATATGCTAGAATAAAATAAACCACTTGAGGATAATCTGAGCATAATAAAAATCACACTTACCATGACATTAAAAAAAAAAAAATGACATTAGTGGGATATAAAACAGCTGATTTTTTAACATCAGTTAATCAGTGCAAATCCAGCAAGGTTTTGCCCCCTCTCAAATCAAATTCATGGCAAGCAATACAACATGGGAAATATTTTTTCCAAGTTGACAAATGGTATTTTCTGAATCTTACAGAGTGCCCAGACCATGATCATCAGATCACTAAAATGATATTGGTACTATGGTGTTACCTTACTTTTGTGAGGTGTCGTGCCATTTTCAAATCTCTTTCTGGCTTTCTCCAGGAGTCTCAAACCACTAATTGCCCACAAACACCTTGTCCTCCTGAACTCTGACTTTCTGTTCCTTATGAATGGCACTACGTGACCATAGTAGAAACAGCTTAATCATCATCGGTGATTCCACTGAAACACAGACGCCCTACCAGTAATTTTGAAGAATGTTTCTCAAGTCAAGCTGTGCAATGCCGTGGAGAAATGTTAATTGTACTCAAGGAGTGCTACAAAATTAATTTAATCTTAATTTTCAAACTAATCCGTATGCCATTTCAGGTCTGCCACTGCAACACAGCCAAATGAACAAATGATAGGGCATCAGAAAAAAACCAGTAAAGTCACACAGCTCTATGGAAGGGTGCGTACATCGAGGAGTCTAAATATCCAACTAAAAAAGGATAGGTTTAAAATACATTATTTTATTTAAAATAGTTTGAGGCTTATTCATGTCTGGAACTACCGGGAAAGTCCCTGCTTTCAAGGAATACATGTTCTAATTGGGACAGTGAGACTATGAAAAATTAAAGGAGAAAACTATGAAAGTTTGCAGCTATGTGATAACCTGTGTAGTATTCAAAATGTATCCTGTGAAACTCAGAACAGAGAGATCCATGGGCACACCAATATCTCAGGAGGAGGGAAACCATTGTCTGCTAGAGATAAACAAGAGAGCTTTCCTGGTAAAAGAATTGATATAAATCAAGGTAAGGCATGCAGAGATGTGCGGAGGAGATGGGGTCAGGCTGTAGGGCAAAACACCTGAATACGATGGAAACATCTTCAGAAAGCAAAGAAGTTACCAGATTATGTAGGGTTATAGAAACCACACAGTTAGTTTAGGCCTGGTATAATGGTGTAATAACATGGTGAAAGCACTGATAAAAAGAGGCTAAGCCTCATAGAGGGATTTTTCAAAGCTCTGAATACTACTCTTGGTCTAGCCACAGTGTCACCGTGCAAATTGAGTGTTATTTTATCAAGGCCTTAATGTAGCCATAACATCGACCACATGTGAGCTTTATGTATGAAGATGATATTGCTGGAACATCATAGGTGGAACATGTGCTTGGAGTTATTTTTAAGTAGGAAGATGCATTCATTGCACACCCAGAGGAAAAGCAAGTCTTCTTAAGATAACGCTTACCTACTGACGCTAAGAATCCTGTGACATCATTTGCCCACTTCTGAACTGGTATCTCGCTGCCAATCAGGGCTCTCTGCTCAGCTCAAACCTGTATCTATAACAAGCCTGGAAAAGGTTCTTTAACTTGGGAATATGTGGAGACAACATGTCTCCCATGAGCACGACTAACTCCACACTACACAATGAAAACCAGAAGTTATGATGGAGTTAATTTGCAGGCACTTGTTTACCACAAATTGGAGGTAATATAGAGTACGTGGCAATTCCTTATTAAAAAAGGGTCAAATGGCATACCTCAGGGAAGCAATTCTGTTCAGCTTATATTTCTTCTCATCTAGGTATTATTTTTAGGCACCCTCCATACTGTTTGCATTCCATATGATATTTAAGTCTCTACTTGTACCAAAAAAAAAAAAAAATGTCTTCAGATAGGGTCTTTATTAACTTTATTGGTAAGAGGAGAGAACTAATTTTTAATATCTACTGCAAAGCCTCTGCCACTAGTTCCTTACTGGGGAATGACTTTCCTTTGACTTCCATGTGGCTGCAGGTTCAGAGATTTCTGATTGTATTCCTCTGTCTGCTATCACCCTGCTTCTCTGCTGTATCTGAGCTGCAGCAATTAGGGGGTCCTTTTGTTTTTTTCGAACCTCATTTGGCTAAAAGAGTAACTTCCAGATTAAAATCTAACATTAAGAAACAATCCACCCGTAGATAATTTTCCTGACGTGATATGATTAAACATTTTCCCTGATTGTAAAGATCAGGATTTTATTACTGTTGAACCATTTCGCATCCCAACGTACCACAATAAAAACGTTTTATTCTGTCTTTCAAAGGCACAGATGTATAAAAGGCAAGGAGGACTTTGGAGTCAAGTATGCAGGTGATCACAGCTGTCCTCTTAGCAACAAACTGAGTCACTCGCTGTCTTAGTCATCTAGTGCTGCTATAACAGAAATACCACTAATGGATGGCTTTAACAGACAGAAATTTATTCTCTCACAGTCTAGTAGGCTACAGTCCGAATTCAGGGCGTCAGCTCCAGGGGAAGGCTTTCTCTCTCTGTCAGCTCTGGAGGAAGGTCCTTGTCCTCAATCTTCCCCTGGTCGAAGAGCTTCTCAGGTTCAAGGACCCTGGGTCCAAAGAATACACTCTGCTCCTGGTGCTGCTTTCTTGGTGGTGTGAGGTCCCCAACTCTCTGCTTGCTTCCCTTTCCTTTTATCTCTTGAGAGAGAAAAGTTGGTGCAGGCCACACCCCAGGGAAACTCCCTTTACCCTGGATCAGGGAGGTGACCTGAGTAAGGGTGGTATTACAATTCCACCCTAATGCTCTTAACATAAAATTACAATCACAAAATGGACGACGACAACCACAAAATACTGGGAATCATGGCCTAACCAAGTTGATACACACATTTTTGGGGGGAATATAATTCAATCCATGACGCTCACCAAATATGGGCTAACAAATGACCCATAGACTCTCAGGCACAATGGACTAAACAAATTCCAAGACAATGTTGTCTGGCCCAGGCATTTTAACTGAAAAAGAAAAAGTCCAATTACCTACACGTTTTCCACAGCAGCATCTAAGAACGTCTTTCTTACATTGATCTATTTATTCATTGGATGTGTATTGAACATCTGTTATGTGCCAAGCACTGTGACTAAACAAAATTTCTAATGGACAGTATATCCTAAATTAAGGAAAGAACAGACTAGGAATTATTCCCCTGAAATCACATGTCCTCATGGGCACATACAAAAAATAAATAAACAAAACGATTTTTTTTAAAGAGAGCAAATGATAGATGTCGTTGTTGTTGTTAGGTGTTCCCGAGTTGATTCTGACTCATAGTGACCCCATGGGACAGACTAGAACTGCCCCATGGGGATTTCTAGGAAGGATTCCTGGTGGCTCAGTGGTTAAGCACTCCGCTGCTAATCTAAAGGTCAGTGGTTCAAGCCCACCAGCTGCTTTGTGGGAGAAAGGTGTGGCATTCTGCTTCCAGAAAGATCACAGCCTTGGAAAGCCTATGGGGCAGTTCTACTGGCCAGAGGTTTTTGTAATCTTTACAGGAGCAGATTCCCAGGTCTTTCTCCCACGGGGCTGCTGGGTGCATTAGAACCAGCAACTTTCCATTAGCAGTCCAGCACTTAACCGTTGCACTACCAGGGCTCCTAAATGATAGATAAAAAAAAAAAAAAAAAACTAGATGGGGTCAATCCAAAAGGATGTCCTCCAGTAAAAAGGGGAAAAGACGAAAAAGAGGAGACTATTCTCTTTGTTCTTAAACCTGCTACTGGTCCACGTTCTTCTCGCTGACCATTGACAAGCTCTCACTATGGAATAGTTTTAAGTGATGTAGCAGCAATAGAGTACAGGCACAGAGACTCCAGTTTTAAGACAGGATCACATACTTATTTTGTGAAAAACGCAAGTCCTTGCAGCCCATGTAAATCACATGGACTCCTGCATGTGACAACTCAGCCACTTAGAAATCTTGATTACCTTTTAGGCATAATATAAACAAGTTGCTCTTGAAGCTATCAATTGTTAATTGTCCACTTTAAGATAAAGTTCTGCTCTGTTCCTTTGGCTGGGTCTCTATTTCAAACGCATTAGTATTCATTTTTAAATGCTTCATCATGTAAAATTTTATTTCAAACTCCATTTAGCCAGGAAAGTTTCTAGTTGATGAAAATGTCAAAATCAAAAAGATAGGAGTGTTTAATGAGTTAAGTACTTTAAGTTTTTGACAGATACTAAGTGGACTTATTGAATACTTGACAGAACTCAGAGTTTTATAAAAAAATAGAAATAGAGAAAATCGGCCTCAGTGAACATAGGATCCTCTGGCCCAGGCCAGCCCACTGATTTTCCTCTCTGTGAAATTCACTTTTATTCTGTTCTGCTTTTACTGACAATATATATTTTTAGAAAGAGACAGAGAAAGAGGGAACTGAGGAAGAAGGCTTGGGGGCGAGAGCTACCTGAGCGTGTGATTCTGAATAAACACATTTTTGCTTTTTTGGCCTCTAGTTTCTCATCAGCTAACGTAGAAGATTAAATCAAATGAGCTCTTAGATGCTTTCATTCATTCATTCTAAGGATTCAATTCGTCTGGTTGCATGTGTTCCTTCTCTCCTTTCTTTGCTTTTATGGGAAATCCTTTCTAGGAGAAAAATTCCATCAATTTTTTTTTTCTGTTTTATAATAGTTTCATTATAGTTATTTTCCACCTAATCAGTTCTAACTCATGTGTGTAGAGTAGAACTGCTCCATAGGGTTTTCAAGGCTGTGACCTTTTGGAAGCAGGTCACCAGGCCTTTCTCCTGAGGCATGTCTGGGTGAGTTTGAACTACCAACCTTTTGGCTAGTAGTTGAACACTTAACTGTTTGCACCATCTGTGGACTCCTCTTACTAACAGCTTTATTGACATATAATTCACATACTGTATCTTTCACCTACTAATCAATTGATAACTGAGATTTTTATTTAAGTTAACAATGAAAATATCGTCCATGCATCCACCATGATGCTTTTCAGGAAGCTCATCATCCAGTAGGGAAAGAACACAAAACCAGAAGCCTTCTCAGTACCCATTTTAAAAATTAAGCAAAGCGTGGTGGACTTACTTCACCTAAAAGTATCCTGAATCTATTTTTCCAGCTCAGACCTCTCTCCAAATAGCCATACCCATGCTTTTTCTGGCTACTTGAAATTTATGAATATTCAGAAACCTTAAATTCAATCTCTTAAACACTTCATTCTTCAGCTTCCCCTTAAAACTGGTTTCTTTTCCTGCACCCCTATCTTGGTTCATGGTGCCATTTTCTATCCACTTTCCCATGCTAGAAGGCTAGTAGCCATACTTGAGGGATCCCATGAAATCAAGGGCAATATCTTCCTAAGTTTGTGTCCTCAGCACCTTGCACAATAACAGGCACGTGACAAGTGCTCAAATAATTGAATTCTACTCTTAATAATTAATGCGCTAATGTCCTGGTGGTACAGTGGTTAAGCCCTTGGCTGCTAACTGAAAAGTCCGTGGTTCAAACCACCAGCCACTCCAGAGGAGAAAGATGTGGCAGTCTGCTCCCACAAAGATTACAGCCTTGGAAACCCTATGGGACAGTTTTGCTCTGTCCTATAGGGTTGCTATGAGTCAGAATCAACAACAGCAGTGGGTTTGGTTTGGTTTTTTTTAACTTCCTTGTGAATTGACACTTTCTAAACTGAGTTTTAAAGAGCCCTGGTGGTATGGTGGTTAAGAACTCATTGCTAACTGAAAGTCTGGCGGTTCAAATCCACCAGTGGCCACACCAGAGAAAAGCCAGACAATCTGTTCTCTGGAAGATTGCAACCTTGGAAATACTATCGGGTAGTGCTACTCTGTTTTATAGGGTCACTACGAATCAGAATCGACTTGACGGCACACAACAACAACAACAACAAAAATGATTCTTAAATTCTTTAAAGCTTCAAGGATAGAGCTCAAAATTCTGGAACAATGGAATCTTTATATTTACTCTAGCTCTACCATCTATTTTTTTCAAGATTTGAATAAGCTGCCCCCACTAACTGCTTATCTTTTAGTCCTGTCTACAAAACACTTCTCCCCAAGCGAAGACAGCATTATTGCCTGTCCTTTGAAAGCACTGTTAGTCTGGGCACAAATGGACTTCGCCCCATATAAAACAGCGGATTTATACCAGCCAGAATCTTATAAGCTTGTGTTCTTTACTCTCTAAGAAAACAAGTTGCGTGTAAAGTTCTGCTGGGCCTTCCTCCTCCCACAGAACAGCACCTAGAGGAGGTGATAGAATGCAGGAACATGTGGCATTATGCTTGGAATGTTTCTCTGCCTAATTGGCCTGAATTTATGAGGGCATAATAACCCTCTCTATCCATTTCCCAACCCAGGCAACATTATAAAATAAGCCTGAGTAATATTCAGACTGCTTTGTTTTATGGGGATCTTTTTACGGCAGGAGCATGTAGCTCACAAATGCATGGGGGATGCACAGATGTTTGCATTCATTTACACTTCTCGGGGCAGCAGCAACAATATGAGTGCCATTTGGACAACATCATTAGGAATTACACTTGGACTGTCTTTACTCTCGTTTTATTACATTAAAAGGAAATGTGTTTCTTCCCACTTTCAATTCATTTTAGAAGTCAAGAATGAAATCAGCTAATAGGTGACTACCTCTTCCCTTCCCAGCTCTTTTCCCAAATCCTTATTGTTATTTGCTTTCACATTCTGGTCTCTGGGTTTCTTTGCTGTTTTGTATTTTAAATAGCTGATCAGCTCCAGGGGCAGAACATTACTACTGTTCAGGGCCTGCTGGTTTTTTTCTTACTGTCTGGTTACTTGAATTAATGCTATCGTATTTGGATACCATTACATTATACCAGAACAATCTTTTCTCTGCCACAAGGACCAGCAGAGAACAGTTTGCAAGTGATATTGTACTTTCCTGATTCAATAAGTGGGTAATTTGTTCCAGTGAGCAAACTTGCATGGCTTTCTTATTATAGAAATAAATGAAATAAGACACTGTCCTGACTTTTCAGAACTCTACGATGAGGTTTGTTGGGGGTTTTATGTGACATTAAGGTGAAGAAGTAAAAACTTTGGAAAATAATGCAGGAGCCCCCAATAACATCTAGGCTTTAGCTGGTAAAATTAAGAAAACGAAACAAAACTCAGCTGTCATCAAGTCAATTTCAATGCTTGGCAACCCCATGAGTGTCAGAGCAGAACTATGCCCCATAGGGTTTCCAGTGGCTGGTTTTTCAGATGTAGATTGCCAGGCCTTTTTTCCAAGGCTCCTCTGGGTAGACTTGAACCTCCAGCAGCCAAGTGCATTAACCATTTGCAGCACTGAGGCACTTTTCAGCTGTTAAAGAGCTTGGTTATCGGGCTTTGCAATCGCCCAAGCTCCTCACTTTAGAGTCCTGAATTCACCAACATTCCACAAGCCAAGAAACCTCAAAGCCCACCTGAAATGGCCATTCTCACCTAAGTGCTTTTCATGCCAGTATTTCCCAACATTTTCTATCTGTACTAATCTAGGGACTTGCAGTATCACCAAATCTAATATTCATTCTATATTTTCTTTTATAAATTCCACTCCAGTCACTCACTGATCTAGCAAAGAATTTAGCTAAAACTGCCATAAAAAACCAAAACCCGCTGCTGTCAAGTTGATGCTGGCTCATAGGGAAAACTGCCATAACTGACTGCATTTTCCATTCCTGTCAGCCATCTACTGCATTTTAAACCTCAGCCTTAGCACTTTTATTGTTGCTAGTTACCATCGAGTTGCCTCTGACTCATGAGGACGTTATGTTTAACAGAACGAACGTTCTAGATTCTGTGCCATCTCCATGATCATTGACACATTTGAACCCGTTGTTGAGGCTTTTGTGTCAATCCATCTCATAGAGGTTTTCTCTCATTTTTGCTGACACTCCACCAAACATTATGTCCTTTTCTAGCGATTGGGCTTTCCTGTTGACATGTCCAAATTATGCAAGACGAAGTGTCGTCATCTTTGCTTCTAAGGAGCATTTCAGTGGTCTTTCTTCTAGAACTGATTTGTTTGTTCTTCTGGAAGTCCACAAATAGTCAATATCCTTCACCAACACAATTCAAGTGCACAATTCTTCTGCCTTCTTTTTCATTGTCCAGTTTTTGCATGCATATGAGGCAATTGAAAAGATCACTGCTTGGTTTAGGTGCACGTTAGTCATCAAAGAAACATCTTTGCTTTTTAGAATGTTAAAGAGGTCTTTTGCAGCAGATTTGCCCAATGCAATACGTTGTTCGATTTCTGAACCGCTGTGTTCAATGGCTGTTGATTGTCGATCCAAATAGAATGAAATCCTTGACAACTCAAATAGACTACATCTGTGGAAAAGGGTGATGTAGGTGCTCCATACCATCAGGACAAAGCCAGGGATGGCTGCAAAAAAAGAGGCCATCAATTGCTCATATGCAAGTTCAAATTAAACCTAAAGAAAATTAAATCAAGTCCAAGAGAGCCAAAGTATGACCTTGAATACATCCTGCCAGAATTTAGAGGTGATCTCAAGAATAGATTTGATGCTCTGAACACAAATGATGGCAGACCAGAAGAGTGTTGAAAAGACATCAAGGAGATAATACGTGAAAAAAGTTAAAAGTCATTGAAAAGACAGGAAAGAAGAAAAAAACCAAAATGGATGTCAGGAAAGACTCTGAATATCGTCTGTTAGGGCCCGATAATTCTTTGTTGTGGGAGCTGTCTTGTGCACTGTAGGACATTTAGTAGCTGGTTCCTACCAACTAGATTCCTGAAGTTTTGACATTCTCCAGTTGTGACAACCAAAACTGCTTCCAGACATTGCACAATGTCTACTCAGGATGAAATCACTGCTGGTTGAGAAGCACTGCCTTAAATAAAACTAGTTTATTTTTAATGGAATACAAATTTCTAGTACTGCACAGTTCCCAAGATGCCAGTGTGATATAGTTGGGGGCGTGGGTTGTGGTGAACGTGTCGGTTTGGAATCAGCCAGCTCAGTGTTTACAGTTTCCTCATCTGTAAAAAGCAGACAATAAAATTTGCTTTTGAAGGTAGCTGAAAGATAATGTATGCAAAGTACTAGCAAAGTGTCTGGGGCATATTAGCTATTTGAAAAGGAGTAGCTGTTTCATTATCAGCATATAGAATCTATTAAACAATTAAAGGCCTAACTTTCAGTCTTAATATCACCTTTATGGTCCATCTTCATTGGCAAATGAAGATGGTATGGAATGTTGGGCTAAATTGAAACTAATCCCAGGATATTCTCTGGACTTGATTTTTTACATAAGTTTACCTTATCCCTAAGAGAAAGTTGGCAACTTTCCCCTATGGTGGAACAAGCTGTAAGGCTGGTGGATTGGTGGATTCACTGACAATAGTTTCAACCAGGCCACCAAAGTATAGCGTCCAAGCACTATTTCCTAATTAGAATTTATCTAGAGTTGTATTTGTGTGGCTCTGGCTTTAAGAAGGTCTCTTTCAGGGGCAACTTTGTGTATTTTTGTAGAACCTTCATCGCTACAGTCACTTACCTGCCACCATGATCCCTTCCCCCACTGGCTCTGCTTACCCCGTTAGACCCCTGGCTCTCTGCAGTCCTCCTCCTCACACACTCTCTCTTTAGGATTTCCATTCCCGTCCAGGAAGCCCTCTTAGGAAAGTCCCTGTAAGATGACCGTAGACCCCAGCAGGGGTACTTTCTGCCCCTGACCACTACTGTTCCCTGGAAAGAAACACACATCTGTAACCCATCATTGATGGGAATTCAGTGCGGGCCTGAAACCCAGATTTATCACTGTAGCCACAGCTCGCTTTCCCCTTTAGATTTCTCAGGCAAGAGTCAGGCCATATAGTCTATTCATCCCCAATGCAGAGGCAGCACAAAAACTCTCCAAGTGCTCTCCTTGAAGTCTCTCTAGTTAGCCTTGAGGTGCAGAGAAAGTCCAGAGGTCTAAAACTTTTCGAGCTTTAACCACTCTCAGCCTCTACAGTGTTAATCAATTTACCGCACACGTGGATGAGGGGACAAGGGTTCCAAGTTCCAGATCAGGGTGGTATGGCATCTCATCTTAGAATTTGTGGAGCAATCAAGACAGGACCTCAGCCAATGCTGAGATGAAAATGTTCCCATGTCCATGTCTTGTTTACAACTAGAGGTAGGTAAAATTGTTGAAACTGTGTGTGTGTTTAAGGTTCCCAGCCTACTTCTTAGTGCTGCCAATGGAGGCGCCAACGTGTTCAGAGAAGGTGAGGGAGACAGAAAGCTGACCACTGTTTCAAGGCCAGGCTGCTTGGAGGAATGAGTTCCTTTTCACCTACAACTTAGCATGGCTGCCGGCAGAAAAGTCATTGTGGGAGTAATAAACTTTTAAACTATCAAAGCACAAGCAGTGAGAAGACCACTCTGTCCCCACTGCCAAACTGGCCTCTGAGAGACCAGCTCTCACCCCATTTGCTCCCAAGTTTTCCACTTACAATTAAGAAGGCCAGAATCCCCTTCAAACAGGGGAGTTGTCTCAGAGATTTTCTAAAACTCCAGGGTAGCTTTAGTTCTTTTAAAGAGGCTTTTAAAAGATTGTCTCCAAGCAGGAAACATCACAATGAGTACTCGGCAAAGCGTTTGATTCTTGAGAGGAAAGAAGGCTCCATGTGGTAGACGTTACTAAGAAATCTCTTCCAGAAGAGACTCTGAATCCAAAAAAGCTTTTAAGAATTGTAGTCATTCCTTGAAAAGCAAAAGGGGAACCTATCAAAGACAGTGTGTTTTTCTTCTGCTTTTACCAAACCTCAACCGAAGCAGAAACCAGCCTACTGTCCTTATTACAACAATGAAACTACATTGTCCAGTAAGACTGCAATAGCCCTGCTAATAAGAGAAATGTTTGTTCAATAATATAGGATTAGGCTCTGTGACAGATAAAAAAAATTGATGTTTCCCGTGATACACTTATTTGCCAGGTTCCGTAGAAAGAGGAACAGCAGGCTCACCCCAACAACTGGTAGAAATATGTGAAAAGAACTTGACAGCTGACTTGCACTGTCACCCATGGACTGGAGTCCACTGTCTTTGGGAGTGTGTAGAGCAGGCCTCAGGGCTTATCTTACTGAAATTCAGGACTGCACTTGAGATGAAGAGTCAGAGAGGAGCCCAGAAACTCCACCTAGGTACGGTGGACTTTTCACAGGGAGAGGTGGCATTTGAGTGACTTGAAGGGGGAGGAAGTTGCTTGGAAAATGGATGATTCCAGGGAAGGCAATTAGTGGGTGGAAGGTACATTCAGGAGAGGACCACTTAGGAAAGCTTCAGCTTTTTTGAAGAAGTTTCATTTCTATCACACATAAACAGTCCAGATTAGCTAAAATTTCAACAACAAAAAAAAAGTGTTAAGCTATTACAGTTACCGTTGAGTCAGTGCCAACTTATGGTGACCCCATGTGTGTCAGAGTAGAACTGTACTCTACAGGGTTTTTTGGAGTACAGCGATCTTTTGGAAGTAGATCACCAGGACTTTTTTCTGAGGTGCCTCTCGGGGAACTCAAACCTCCAACCTTTTCAGTTAGCAGCTGAGCATGTTAAATGTTTGCCCCGCCCAGGGATCCCACTAAATCATAAGTTGTTGCATTGTAACAAGTTGTAGATTATAATATTTTTGTAAAGTTCTTCTGAATGTGTCTTAATTTTCAGTCATAATTCAAGGAGGTGCTTCAGAGAAGGCTGATGGCTCTATCCCAGTTTTTTTCTGGACTCCTGTGAGAAACCAGGTCTTTGTATTTGATGAACTAGAATGTAAAATTCCTGGATACCCCTAAATGCATCTGAAAGAGACCTCAGAGGTATGAAGGAGAGATGAAAGAAACAGCAAGAACAAATCTGAGGGCCGTGTAGATTAGTAATGGCAACTTCTACAGTCCTTTATTCAAACCCATGTCATTATAATCCCAGTGTGGGGTTTCCATTGTTTCTTGAGTTTACCGTTGTTTACTGCCCCCCCCCCACACACCCTGTTGCTGTCGAGTGGATTTCGACTCATAGCAACCCTATAGATTAACACGCTGGGGGAAAAAAAAAAAAACCCTGGCTGTGGAATCGATTTGGACTCATAGCAACCCTACAGGACAGAATAGAACTGCCCCATACAGTTTCCAAGGAGCGCCTGGTGGATGCCAACTGCTGACCTTTTGGTTAGCATCCCTAGCTCTTAACCACTACACCACCAGGGTTTCCTATATCTCAATTATATCAGCTCCTTGAGAACAGCTGTTAGATAGAGCTCAACGCCTTCTTTCCCTTCTGGAAACTGCAGAAACTGAGGCTACACAATCTTAGAACACACACTGTCTCATTAATAGCAGGAAACGGTGCCTGCAAAATAAAGGGGGCTGGGTGATTCATAGGCAACTCTGACAGCTCAGTGCGTTAAGTGTGACTGTTGGTTAAAATTATTTGGGAACCTCAGAGAGTCCTCTTCTGTCTTCTACCTCTTGAGTCTCTAAAGAGATAGATTCCTTAGCCCTTTTTCCCAACTAAAATTGTATCACTCTATTCGTATTGAAATAACCACGTGGCACAGTGCGGTAACAGCCCTTCTCCGATGAAGCACTATCTATCTTTGAGTGTGACAAGCTCTGAGCTTGTGGGTGATGACTGGTAGCACAGCACAGATGGACAGGAAATTGTCTTCCACAGTGCACTGCTCACATATTTTACTACCGAATATAAAGCACAGAGGGTATGTTTGTGGCAAAAAAACTCAGGTCTCTGAGAAACCCAAAATCCTTCTAGCCCCTCACGATGTGACCAACTAGCTTATAAATCTCCTTGCATCTCTCAGCTCTGTCCCTCCAATGGAACGTGAGAGAGTTCCTTGTTTTATGGTCCTCAACTCATAATAAATTTGATATCTATCAACAAGAAATTACCCCCACTACCATTTCCCCTAGCAAACAGAAGAAAGTTCCAAAAGAGTGGCCTAGAGACCAGCCTGCTTGTTAGAAGCAGCTGTTTAGGAGTATCTTCTGATGTTTACATGAGTCTATGCTCCGCAGAGCAATTCTTCTTTAATATAAACAGCCTGTTGCTGAGATGCCTGGTGCTGGCTGCTACAAAAAAAAAAAAAAAAAAAAAATCCACTCTTTGTGTTGATTCTGATTCATAGTAACCCTATAGCGCAGAACAGGGTTACCCAGGAGCGGTTGGTGGATTCGAACTGCTGGTTAGCAGCCATAGCAATTAACCACTGAACCACCAGGGCACAGTGCTATAGTGCTGCTACAATGGATGCTAAATAAATACAATTTGTTGCAATTGCCATTTGTTTCCTTATTAAAAGCAGCCTAAAGCATGAGAGTGGCATATTTTTCTCTCAGATGCTTATTTTTATTGAAGAGAATTTTGCTCATGTACTTTCCTTGACATCCTGACCTGCCTTAAGTAATGCATAACCGTCTACACTTGGTTATATATGTACGTGTGTGTTTATCTGTTTACCTGTATGTATTTTGCCCTAAAAGAACAAATCACATTACAATGCTATATTTGCTAAAGTTCGAGCAAAAAAATCCGATGTTCACCTGGGCAGCATGTTCACTGAAATACCTGCGATAACCTTTACTGTAGTCAACTGTCTAACAAGCCTTTAGACATATGCGTGTGGACGTGTGTGTGTGTTGCTGCAGAGCCAGCTTCGACTCATGAATTGATGGCATGCCTGTGTGTGTCAGAGTCCAACTGTGCTCTATGGGGTTTTTAATGGATTATTTTTCAAAAGTAGATCACCAGGCCTGTCTTTTGAGGTGCCTGTGAATGGACTCAAACCTCTAACCTTTTGGTTAGCAGCTCAGCATGTTAACCATTTACACTACCCACTGGGTCTCTCTGTCTGTACATATATATATGTATGTATATATATGTCTATACTTATATATATATAAGTTGTTGCTGTTGTGGCTGTCAAGTCTATTGTGACTCTTAACAACCCTATAGGACAGAGTAGAACTGGTCCATAGTGTTTCCTAGGCTGATCGCCAGGTCTTTTCTCCCGAGGGGCCACTAGTGGGTTCAAACCACCAACTTTTCAGTTAGCAGCCAAGCACTTAACCATTGTACCACCAGAGCTCCATATATATATATACACACACACACACACACACACACACACATATATATATATATACATATATATGTATATATAGACATACATATATACAGGATTAAGAAAATACAGTTGTCAAATTGTTGTCAGAACTATTGTTCAGGAACAGAATGGATTACTCTGATGTATTGTTTCCCAGTTGCCAGATCCTATGTTGCACTTACATTTACATACTCAAATGCCCAGATAATGAAAACTTAAAATAAATTTGCTTGATTTTCTTGCAATTACTTCTGGTTTCCAACCCACCTAGCATGAACAAAGTTCTGGTTAAGGTATGGTACCCAATGTTCTGCCTTCGGAAAGCTCAAAGCAAATTTCTATTTTATTCAATACAACAGTAATAGTATCCATTTGGTAAGTATGGGCACAGTCATGTGAAAGACCCACTTCTTGAGACTACAGACAATGCTGCCAGTGCAGCTGGGAACCATTGTGATACAGCACAATCTCAGTGCTAGAAAATATGCCTATTGGAATTCTGAGTCAAGGAAGGCTTTAAGGAAGACATAGGAGAATAGAGTAGGCATTAGGGCATTTGGATTGAAAGAGAACAGAGAATTCACTGTAGGAGGTGAAGGGGAGGGCTGAGTCTGATCAAACAAGTATAAGAGTTGCTTACAACAAGATACCAATTGGCAATTGCAACAAACTTTTAGGACTGAAGAAGTCACCGAAGCAGCGCTAGTCCAGTGGTCATTGTCAGCAATGTTATTGACTTTCACGCAGTGTTGCCTACCTTCTGGGCCTTTCCTCAACCCTTAAATGGATAGATTAAATTGAAGAAAATATAAAATTTTTCTTGGCAAGTCACAATATTACTCTTCACTGCCTCAAGCTATAGGACCATTTTCCATAAGAGCAGACTTTCCTTCAACAAAAGGCTGAGTGAAAAATGAGTAGTAGAGGAGGTGCCAAAAAATTTAAGAGCCTAGCCCAAGGGCTTCTTTGGGCCAACTTGATTCTCAATTCCTTTAAAACCTTGCCTAACTCCCCATTTGCTCCTAGAAAACATGTATGATGAATCTCAGCACACAATAATCTTCGCCATTTCAGTATTACATATGGTACCTAAGAATTTTGAATAATGTGTATCCCAAATCCAACAGTCCATAACACAGTTTTCTTTTCATCTTCAGGTAGTTTCATGCCCCAAGAGCAATCCTTCATTTATCTATAAAACCAAGAGATTCCAGGGAGACAAGATTGAGGAAGGGGCTTTTCCTAATCTCACCAAAAACTTAAAAACTACAAGAAAACATCTGTTATTAAGACTAATCAATTAAATGAAGACCCACGGGCAGTTATGTGTGCAACCAAGACTTCAGCTTCCCAACATTCTTTTTTTCAGGCACAACTCAAGTCTCACATTCTCTATGAAGCTATCTAATTACTCCCTTCTCCCCTACAAAATCATATTGTTATTTTTAATGTTAGTATTTTAAGCCCTACAGAATTGTATAAGAAGTCCTCGTGGCACAATGATTAAGCACTTGGCTGCTAACCAAAAGGTCAGTTGTTCAAACCCACCAATGGCTCCACAGGAGAAAAGACCTGGCAATCTACTCTCATAAAGATTACAGTTTAGCAGACCTTACAGGGCAGTTCTACTCTGTCCTAAAAGGTCACTATGAGTCAGGTACCGCTGAACAGTATGCAAAAACAACACAATTGTATGTTCTTTTAAATCATAGCCATTGCCTTAAAATCACTGCATCTCCACACCACCCATGATGCATTTTATGAAGTATCTTACATACAAATCAAATACTGCTTGATTTATGAAGTCAGTTCCTAACCAGTTTTCCCTCACCCATTTGCCATGAGGACTGTTTCAACTCTCTCAGATCCCTCTTCAAATTTCACTTGCTTAATGAAGCCATTCCAAAAAGGCAGTGAACTGGGCTTCAGGGACATAACAATGAAAATTGAAAGAAGCTGCCGACCACGTCACTTCAGTATAAATCATTCATCCTCCATTGGGTACTTCTTACCCTTGCAATTTCTCCGTCTCACCTTGATTGTCAGCTCACAAAGCTGAAATTATGTCTCTATCTGCATTGCTTCATCTGACACTAGATAATTGGTATGTTATTATACCTTTACTTTTACTCAGCTTAAAGGTTTTTTTATATTCCTACTTCTCTGTAGTCCTTGTGTGTGTATACTCAGTATTGTCTGGTAATAATGTGAAGAAGGGGATGTAGGGGGAATTCAACTGGGAGTTTTAGCCTTAGTTTTGTTAACTCTGTAATCATGAGTAAGTAATTTATCAATTTTAGGTCTTAATTTCTTCATTTATTAAAAGTTTTTAAACACAACAAAAGCCCACCCACCTGCAGGGCCCCTAGACTTCACCTCAGATACCTCAGGGCACACACTCAGGTCCGCTGAGCCTACCATGCCCCAGTATGCTTAGTCTTGGAGCCAAACCAAAAAAAAAAAAAAAAAAAATCAAACCCATTGCCACCGAATCAATTCCACCTCATAGCGACCCCATAGGATACAGTAGAACTGCCCCATAGGGTTTCCAAGGAGTGGCTGGTGGCTTAAAACTTTTGGTTAGCAGCTGAGCTCTTAACCACTGCTCCACCAGGGCTTCAGTCTTGGAACCAGCTCCCCCTAATTGTTAATCTTCATAATCTGGCCAGGCTCTGCTATGCCAAAACCAAACCCATTGCCATTGAGTTGATTTCACCTCATAGCAACCCTATAGAACAGAGTAGAACTGTCCCATAGAGTTTCCAAGGCTATAATCTTTACAGAAGCAGACTGCCACATCTTTATCCCAGGAAGTGACTGGTGGGTTCAAACTGCCAATATTTGGGTTAGCAGCTGAGCACTCTACTATAGGTATTTTCTTATTTATTAGCGCTGGACATGGTAGGAGGATCCAGGTAAGACCGTTGAGACAAGGCTATTGAATAAACCCTGGAGCCTTCTAAAGCTGTCCACCACCCTCAGCATGTGCTGAATATCATAAGTCACCAAGGTCTCAAAAAAGGTAATACAAAGAAACCATCTGTTATGAATTAAATCATGCCCCTCAAAATATGTGTTGGAATCCTAGCCCCTATCCCTGTGGATGTAATCTAATATAATGTACTGTAATCACCTTCCAGAAACCCTGGTGGCATAGTGGTTAAGTACTACGGCTGCTAACCAAGAGGTCTGCAATTTAAATCTACCAGGCACTCCTTGGAAACTCTATGGGGCAGTTCTACTCTGTTCTATGGGGTCACTATGAGTCAGAATCGACTCAACGGCAATGGGTGTGGTTTTTGGTTTAATCACCTTCCATAATGCAAACTAGTGTAATATAACCAATCTGTTGAGGCCATAAAGGATAGAGCCTAAACCTAATCACTTCTGAGTTATAGAAAGAGCCGCATAGATGCCAGAAGTGCACAGACACTGGGGGAAGACTGATGTTATCTGACTGTGATGGAGTTAGATGAATCTATAAACCCAGAAAATCCAAGAATTGCAGCTAACTGTGCAAACAGTCAATGTGCTCAGCTGCTAATCGAGCTGCTAGTCCACCCAGAGGTAACTTGGAAGAAAAGCCTGGTGATCTACTTCCAAAAAAATCAGCCATTAGAAACCCTATGGAGCACAGTTCTACTATGAATCATGTTGTTATGACTTGGAATCAATTCAACACAACCGGTTACTGGTTAGAAGCTGAAATAGATAAAGAAGGACCTCCCAGTAGAGCCACACCCTTAATCTGGCCATCTAGCTTCCTGAACTCTGAGAAAATAAATTTATGTTCTTTAAAGCCACCCACCTGTAATAATTCTGTTCCAGCATCCTTAGGGAACTAAGACACCGCCCAAAGCCAAATGTATGTGAAATTTGCCTCAACTACCTCTTTTGGTAAAAGGGTACCTCCTGCCACCCAACATGGTATGTAAGTTATTAAGATGATGGGAAGAATAGCTGGATTTGTTAGTGACTTATTTAAACCTTATTCAAATATATGTAACTCTTTTGAGTTAGCTGTGACATCCGTAGTTTCGTTCCCATGGTATAAGAAGCACCAGGACATTAATAAAATTTCAAAAGTTTTCTGAGCCAAAAAAAAATAATAATAAAGGGACTTCTAAGTTCATTTCTTCATTTCTTAGACTACATTCAAGTTGCCATAAAAGAAAGCCAAAAATACATTAAATTAAATAAAATAGAACTTTATATCTCTCTTACTCTCCAGAGGTAAATCTAATGTCTCTAGCATTGGGACCTTAAATAGAGTTGACTAGGTCGTGATACGAATGTTGTTTAATTTATTGTAAGAGCTCTCAACTAGGACACAGAGCCCCTGAGACCTAGGGTCAGATTTTCTATTAATTTGATTTCTGATCTTTAGCAGGTGTCTTAACATCTTTTAACCTGAATTGATTTATTTTATATAATTAGTTATTAATGGCTTTTCTATTATTCTCAAATTTCACTTGAACTTGGCTGCTGACCATTGTCAGAAACCTGAGATAAATCTCCCTCATAGGATAACCCCGAGGCTAAAGTGTCTACGATTCCCCTAATTTGCTGAGCTATTCTTGCCTCTTATAGGAAGTATTTCTTGTCTATGCCACCCAGCGAAATGAAATGTTCTTTCTGATGGATTTATTTATACCTGGTTTTCAGTTGGGTTTAACTAGAGCACAAATTTCATCCTACCAATTCCAGGGCAGTTCTGGAAAACTATAGAGGAAGTTTCACCGACAGCTTCCAAATGGCCATGGAAGGTATGATTGGTGGCACTTGTGCCAAATATTTTCTGTCCTTATTCTGAATTTCCCCTCCTTATTGGCTACTATTTGATGTGGCAGCCCATTTTATGTGGCTGCTTCAAAAGACAACTGAAGAGTGAGAATCTCTTTAATCACTTCTTTAATAGACCTAACAAGCACGTCACCGACTATATTATCTCCTTTTAATCCATGATCTTCAGTCAGTTCCACTAATCTTTTGGCGCTTTCTTGCCTTTCATGTGTTAATTATTTTCCAACATTGGTTCCCCAGTCATTTCAAAATGCTTTACAAATTTTGGCAGTGGAATGGGGTGGGCGGCAGAGGGGAGGTCCGGCCTAATTTCTGGTCTACAACTTTGCAATTTTTCCATCCTCCTCATTTCTTTTTCAAAAATCACTTTTTCTTAAAACTGTCTTTTTGTAAATTAGTCCTATAGGATTTCAGTTCAAAGGAATTGTCTATGTCTGGGCTTCCAATTGTCCTTTTAAACATAGACTCCAGGCTACCTTTATGTATTGTTTAAACTCTTTTTTTCAATATCTTCCTAATTAGTGTCCTTATTTTATAATAATTTCATATTTATAATTTAATTTTTCATTTGATTTTCCTTATTTTTATCCAAAGTCACAAATGCGTATGGTTTAGAAAGTAAAAAGAACAGAAGGGCTTTTAAAGAAAACCAACCATTTACTTCTCCATGCTTCCCCAACCACAGTCCTGATCCCCAGAGGCAAACACTTTGAACTTCTTGCTTTTTGTTTTTCTCCGGCTCACCTCCAAACACTTAATTAGCACGTTTATATCACAAATTCTTGTCTACTGACCTCCTGCTATGATAGATGAGGATTTTGCTTACTTACTGCTCGCCTCTTCAACCCTTTGTCTCTTTCTATAGTTCTATCACCAGAGTTTCTCCTCTGAATGTCTCTGCAATAACAACAACAAAATTCATTCTAAAGGCATTTCTTGGACCATATATTAAAGACCATATATTTTGGCTCCTCCTTTTGTAAGAAGACAGGACACAAAAGCTCCTACCTTTCTATCCTCTTCTTCTTCCTTTCATCTCCTATCTCTGTCAATTCTATCTATTCTTTTAATGATAACAGAGTTAATACTGTCTACAATTTGATCTACAATCTTAGAACAGGCTTCCGTGATTTGCCTATGGGCTGATTTAAAAGATGAAAACCAGTTAAGTGATATTTAATTTACTATGGCCATGTCCATAATGAGCCATGTAATGAGCTATGGCCCCATTTCCTTCTTCAGTGTCATGTTCTCCACTTACAGTCCTGTATCTAGAATCATTTCAATTGACGCTTTTTCTTTCTTTTTTAAAATATTCTACCAGTTTCCTTTAGCATATTCCCAAATATTTTTAAAAAAAAACAATTTTTGTTGTTGTTTTTTTTTTTTAACCAGTTTCCTTTAGCATATTCCCAAATATTTCTAGGTTTATAACCATATTACTCATCCTTTTGTTTTTCCTTTCTTTCCCTTCCAGAGGCTTCCCTTTTGGTGTCTTCCTTCTCTTTCCATAATATGGGTTAATTGTTTTCTATGCCTGATGTTCAGACTCCCCTACACTGCACTTCTGGTTTGGATCCTGTTTCCTGCATCCTATATTATCTTTCTTGATTTACTGCCTTAAGTTTTGGGAGCATATCCTCAAGTAACTTTCTATGAATGGGTACATGAGCATTTTGGTGGGTCTGAAAATGTCTTCATTCTACCATCACATTTTGTTTATTGGCTATTGTATACGGGGCTCCTAAAAGGGTCTGATCTCATTCCTTTGTAGGCAACTTCTTAAAATGACCAACTTTTAGGATGTTTTCCTTATATTTAGTGTTCTGAGATTTCACAGTGGTATCTCCAGGTCTTCATATTCATCATGCTTAACACTATTTGAGCCTTTTCAATCGAAGACTTGTATTTTTTTTCAATCCTGGGAAATTTTTTTCTGATTTCTTCTGTTTTACAAATTGGCTGCAACCTAGTCTTTGCTCTCTAATTTAAGAATCATTCCTATCCCGATATTCTTTTCTATCTACAATCTCTCCTTAGATAATTTCATCGTCTCCCGTGGCCTCAAATTCACCCATATCCTGATGACTCCTAAATTTATATTACCCAGTCCTAATCTCCCTAATTATTTTGCAAAAATAAATTGAATTAAATAAAAAGACCAAGCCACTTCTAATAACAACACCACAGAATGGGATATAATAAGGGTAATCGCTAACACTAAGAACTGCTCTTAACGCTTTAGAAGAATGCACCTATTTAATCCACATAACCACCCAATGTTGCAATCCAAACTCTGCACTTGGCAAAGGCCACACAACTGGTGAAAGCAAATCAGGAGTTTAAATTCATGCGGTGAGACTACCTGGGCTCCAACAACTGCATCAGACTGTCCCTACCCAGGGAGTGGTTACATTAAACAAACCAATTCTTCTCTGATTACACATTTACTTCCTGCGTTTTGCACCCTTGATTCTAGTTGTTGTCATTAGCTGACATGAGGTCATCCTCTGATTCATGGCAACCCCGTGCACAATGAAACTAAGTGCTCCCTGGTCCTGTGCCACCCCCATGATCAGTTGAGGATCAGGCCATTGTGATCCGTAGGGTTTTTACTTCTTGATTTTCAGTGTTATATTACCAGGCCTTTCTTCCTACTCTGTCTCAGTCTGGAAGCTCCACCGAAGCCTCTTCAGCATCATAGGAACATGCAAGCTTCCACTGACAGATGAGTGGTAACTGTGCTGAGGTGCATTAACCAAGAATAAAACCCACATCACCCACATAGAAGGCAAGGATTCTACCATTGAACCACCATTGCCCCCACTGGTTCTGGTAGTAAGCTTTAGTTATTCCTTTTGACTATTTCTGCATGTTGCCAATTCAGTCAAGGAAATGTATGAAGACAGGTAATCAGGTTTTTGCTTAGACAATGCTAAATAGCTAATTCAGGAAATGGCATGGCGTGAAGGGCTTAGCAAATTATTTGTTGAATTTATATTAAATGCTTTCAATAACATTCCCCTCTACAAATTCAAATTGGCTGATAATTTTAGAAGCAACTTTTAAAAACAACAAGAAGACATAATGAATGGGCCCAAACTCTTCCCTTTTCCTTTAAGGTGTAAGATACCAGGAAGCCTGAAACATGGGGATCACCCACTGAAAGGTCTTCACATCCCATCACATTTCAATTATTTTTACATCTTCACTGTCAAGTAATTAACAAGCCAAGCTCCCAGCAACACTGACCATATATCAAGTATATGTGACATGATCTCCTTCACCTCCCACAGAAGCAGATAATGCCATACGTTAGCACTGAGAATAGGATATTAAAGCCCATTTAGATTCTCACATCATTAAAAAAAAAAAAAAAAATGAGGAAAATAAATCTGGCCATTAATGCTTGTCTGTGATTTTCTTAAACTGATACTGATCCTGCTAAGTCCCACATTTCTGCAGTTAGAGGTGACAAATGTTCACACCACAAAATGAGCCCTAGGAGCTCAAAGCCACCACGGTTCTTAGAATGTGAAAATAATGGTCTCTTTCCTATTGGCAGTTTGTGCTTGACTACTAACCTAAAGGTTGGCAGTTCAAACCCACTCAGATCTGGCCATCTGCTTCTACTGAGATTATAGCCAAGAAAACCCTATGGAGCAGCTCTACTCTGAAGCACAGGGGATTGCCATTATTCAGAATCAACTTGAAGGTGATGGGTTTGGGTTTTGTTTGTTTGTTTGTTTCCTTATTAAGTCACCCATAAATTCCAAATACGGGTGCAGTGATGGTTCAGTGGTAGAATTCTAGCCTTTCACTAGGGAGATCTGGGTTTGATTGCCCACCAATGGAGCTCATGTACAGCCACCACCCATTTGTCTGTGGAGGCTTGAGTGTTGCTATGACACCGAATAGGTTTCAGTGCAGTTCCCAGACTAAGACAGACTAGGACAAAAGGCCTGATGATCTACTTCAGAAAACCAGCCAGTGAAAGCCCTATGGATCATAATGGCCCAATCCACAACCAGTTGTGAAGATGGCACAGGTACTGGGCAGTTTCCTTCCATTGTGCATGGGATCACATGAGTTGGGGGCCAATTCCACAGTAGCTAACTACAACGCAGCAAAGCCCAAATAAACACAAATCCCAGTACACACTAGTGTAGAGGGCTTCCACTCTGATTTGTGTTACCGATTTTATCTTTTCCCCCTTTTTTGTCCAGCTGAGATAAAAATAAGTTTCCTGAAACAGCTGGGTTTCTAAATCAATCTAAAAAGCCTCATTTAAATAGAGCCTCCTTCAGTACTTCTGAAATTAAGTTATACCAGCTCTTTCCACCTCAATGTTAAAATCCTCAAATATACATGGAAAAGTTATTATTTTATCCTTCTGTAATGATTAAAAATTAATAATAATGTCCAGTGCTCAACTGGTCACACTATAGAATTAGAATCCATGAATTGTACAGATTTTTTAAAGTTCAGATATCATTAATAATTTTAGCCTCCTTTGAACTTATAACCAATGTTCATATTCTGTCAACATCATCATATTAAAATTCTTTGCATTATAAAGCTAATTTTACAACATAGTTTCTCTTTGTTAGCCATACTCTAAATTGAGTAACATTTTCATGTTAAGCCACTGAGATAAAGAGTCTCCTCTGGCTGAACTCTTAATTGAAAAATTCAATTTTTTTTAAAACATCAATTTCAATTTCTGGAGCACTGCTATTAACTTCTGTGTTGAGTGTTTTTATATCTCATTTCTGATATTAATTTTTATGAAAATCATTGTTTTAACTCTTCTGGTAGATAACTGAGGAACAATTGACTTATGTCTAAAACGCACACAAAGGAGCCGTGATGGTGCCGTGGTTAAGCACTCAGCTGCTAACCGAAAGGTCAGTGGTTGGAACCCACCAGCTGCTCTGTCTGTGGGAGAAAAATCTGGCAGTCTGCTTCCATAAAGATTGCAGCCTTGAAAACCCTATGGATCAGTCCTACTCTGCCCTATAATGTTGTTATGAGTAGAAATTTTCTATACACCTACTGCCTTGCAGGAGCCCTGGTGGTGCAGTCGTTAAGAGCTCAGCTGGGCTATAGTAAAAGCTGATCTGTAGTTTTGACTTACTCCTCCTGGCAGTTAGGGACAATATCTTTTATTTTGCATCCCTGGTGTCTAGCACAGTTCCTGGCATACACTAAGCACTTGATAAAAATGAAGGAAATTAGGCAGGCAGGCAAAAAGAAAGGAGATAATATGCAAAAAAAAAAAAAACAACACCAAAAAACCTGTAAACACCATGCATATATAAAAACTCAACATTATCATTATTGTTTTTATTAACACCCAGGAAAGTGACTGATCTCCTTTTTACGCAATCAGTTGTACTTAGATTACGTTCTCCTCGTGTACTTGTCTCTTGCTTTCTCGGCAGTAGGACTGTTTCCTTGTTAAGGCCTTACAATTTCTAAACTAAAACAAATCCATCTTCTTAAACAAAAAGAACTGTTGTTGCTAGCCTAGGTCTAGTTGGCAGGGAACTAAAAACCTTTTCCATTCTGACAAAAAAAAAAAAGAGTCTCTGTTTTCTTTCGAATTTTACACTCACTCAAGCATCTCCTCAGACTTGCAAATTCCGCAAAGGAAGAATGAACCAGCCAACAGATCGTTGAGCTAAATGTTACTGCATTCTTTGTTTTCATACAGATTTATATTGCTTTTCTGAACCTCTTCCCGGGCCCTTTCCTGAATTTAGAAAGTATCTTACAATTATCTTTAAAATCAAACCTGTTCTGTGAAAATCTGTCAAGATGTATTGGGTTTTTTTTTTTTTTCTTCTTCTTCTTCTCATTACGCTTGTCCAGTTTTATCAAAAGAACAACAAAACAACAACACTGCCGATATGGACAAAGAAGCTCAATATAAGAACTTGCAAGAGACACAAATATTCTGATGAAATGTGTGTGTGATATCCCACATAGACCACACCATATCAGAAATACCGGATTTAGTTCTAGTTGTCATGTTTTGAGAGGAACGATAAAAACTGAGATATTTAAAGAGAATGTGAAAGCCTGTTAGCATTGCTACATGGGGTCAGTTGAGGGAAGTTTATTTAGTCTGAATCCCAGAGAATTCTAGAAGAAAAGAGACTTGGTTATTTAAATGTCCAAAGATCTACCCTTCTGAAGGTATAGGAGGCATATCTTGCATGTCTCTTGATGACAAAGCTAGAACCAATATACTCAACACTAAAACAAAACAAAATAAGTATCGTGTAGAATATTCAATTCCCATCCACTTGGGGAAGAAATTCAAGAATCTTTCCTGGAGCTTGGCTGCTAACCAAAAGGTCAGCAGTTCAAATCCACCAGCCGCTCCTTGGAAACCCTATAGGGTAGTTCTACTCTGTCCTATAGGGTCACTATGAGTCAGAAGCGAGTAGATGGCAACTGGTTTTTTTGGTTTTAATAAATATCCAAGTGAAGATATCAGGTAGATAACTGAGATTCTGAAAGGAAAGCTGGGCTCAAGGTGTAATTTTGGATAATATTTGAAATCTTGGGTTTGGATTAATTCACCTAGGAAGCAAGTTTAGTTAAGAAAAGACCTTCAAGGACTGAGCCCTTGACTATTACAATATTTAGATGTGTGAAAGTGGAGGATTCAAAAAAAGAGACAGAGAAATGTCTTAGTCTGGGTTTCCCCAGAAAGAGCCCTTAGGCAAGAGTTTGAGGACAAGTAGTTTACTCAGGAGCTGATCTCAGGGATCACTGGTAGGGGAGTCAGAATGAGAGATCAGGAAGGAAGACAGCCAAGTTCCCACTGTGGACAAATGGAGCCTAATCCTGGTGGGGAACTCTATAAACTAAAGTACAATTCATGTCTCAAAGCTATCCCTCCAAAGAGAAAGGAAAGGAAGCTGGCATATTTAGGTACCAATTTCCATCAGTCATTAGTTGCAA
Organism: Elephas maximus indicus; assembly: GCF_024166365.1. Taxonomy (NCBI): domain Eukaryota; kingdom Metazoa; phylum Chordata; class Mammalia; order Proboscidea; family Elephantidae; genus Elephas; species Elephas maximus. The sequence continues at coordinate 62,501,324 of NC_064829.1, forward strand.
GCTGCTCCCCCCAAAAACAAGCACCAAACCCACTGCCATAGAGTCAATTCCAAGTCAAGGCAACCCCCTGCATTACAGAATAGAACAGCCCACAGGGTTTTTTGGCTATAATCTTTACAGAATAACTCACCAGGCCTTTCTTCCATAGTGCCAGTGGGTGGGTTCAAAGCACCAACCTTCAGATTAGTTGTTAAACACCAATCATTTGTATCACCCGGAGACCTTAGGAGCTGCTTCCAAGAGTTATTAATTTTTTGGTACTTTGAGCTTCTTATGATGGTGGGCCAGGTAGACTCTAGTGGCCAGAGAAAGCTCAGATGTTGACCGTTGGAAGTTGGCTGGAGCGCATTAGACTAATAACCCCTGAGGAATATGAACAAGGCAGCAGCCTCCATCACAAGATGGAATAGTCAGAAAGATGGAGAAAAACAAAGGGTAATATCCTGGAAGCCAAGTGGATTATGAGTTAATAATGCAAAATACAACCCATTGCTGTCAAGTTGATTCCAACTCATAGTCAGTCACCTTATAGAACAGAGTAGAATATGCCCCATAGGGTCTCCAAAGAGGGGCTGGTGGATTCAAACTGCCGACCTTTTGGTTAGCAGCCAAACACTGGCCCACTGCACCACCAGGACACCAATAATGCAAAATAGACCCCTGCTTTATGTTTGACATGCCCTCTAATTGTTCTTTCAACAACAATATTCTACTATATAACCAGTTAAAAAATCAGAATCTATTGATATTGAGTCCCCAAAGTAACATTCTCCTTCCTTCTACCACCTTTGTAGCTTGTTCTATATAAAAGGAGATAAATGGCTTATAAAGACGCATTGAGTGATTTGCTAAACTAAAGGAATGCTACCCACTGCAGGAACATTTCTAACCTTTGAGACAAAAAGAAAATCTTATTGTCAGAGGGCATCACAGAGGGCATATTGTTTGGGCAAAGATACTAGCTAAGTAATCATCAGTAATGTTTACCATCAAGTACATTACACATTGTATAAAATCATGGCAATATGCATATTAATTTCTATACCCAGCTTTGACTTCACTAGAATTTAATTACTTCCCAAATAAAACTCCCCAATTTAAAAGTCCCATAAATTATGTTCCCTTACTGCTTTTAAATGTCTCTGTTTAAAATATTTCCTTCATTATGTGGAAAACAATCGTGAGTATTCTTTTAAATTCTTAAGCTTGTGAAGAAGGACCAGAAGAAAAGATTTATCTGCAGAAAATAAATAAGTAAATCAGATTTGTTCTTTAGCTCACCTTCTTGTAAAAAGTAACCTTTTGTGGCTTTACCATCAGGAAAAAAAGAGGCAGCAAGGAAAATTGCTGTGTAAATATTGGCCTTTGGTACGACCAGCAGAAAGCATATCCTAAGGCAGTCTTTCTAAATCAAATCAGAAACAAACATTCAGCATCAGATTCCTGCAGTTTTGTGCTTAGAGTACACTGCTTTGAAATAACTCTACAATGCTAACTGAAAGGTTGGCAGTTCGAGTCCACCCAGGGGCACCTTGGAAGAAGGACCTGTAAATCTACTGCTGAAAAATCAGTCATTGAATACCCTACAGAGCACAGTCCTATTCTGGTATGCATGGGGCCACCAGGAGTCAGAATGGACTTAATGGCAACTGTGTGTTTTCCTGAGAAGGAATTAACTGAAATGTGGATATTTATTTTAAAGATATTTATCAAGAAAAATAACCATGACTGATGTTCTGTAGGATTGGTAGTCCTTCTTCAGTTGTTTGCCATTAAGACCATTTAAAGGACCAAGGGGAAAAGGAAATTTGAAAAGTAAATTAAATGTCACAAGTGAAGGGCTGTCACCTCAGATTTAATAATCTCATTATTGAAAGTTAAATACCAGGTAATTATGAAGATGAATACTGGGAAGGATGCACTGCATAATTATAGAAACATGTAACCAGGATTCTTAGAGCTAAGAAAAATTTAACTTCCCACACAGAAATTTCTGAACCACTAGTACCACACACAGGGCCTATCCTCAGCCCATCAAATCTAGGTAGTTAGAAGTTGCTTTAGTTATGAGGGTGAGATTGGTTTACTTTTACTCGAACGGAATCTATTTGACTTTTTTCCTGTAAGTTTTGCTTGACTTTAGTCCTTTAAACTGCATGTGGCCTGGTGTGTTGGTGGCGTATATATCTAGTTGTTTTGCAAAATGGTTCCCTCTGCAGGCAAACACTTTCTGACTACATCAGGTTGAACGTGGGTAATAATTCTACCACCGTTTTCACAGGGATCACTCAAGAATGCACAACATACAAACTCATCCCTCAACTTCACTCTTCCATCCCTATCCTAATATATATCACCAGAATGATGACACCCAGGACCATATTTCATCAGCACATGTCTCTCTCCTAATGTATTGTGTTTCATATCATCGTTTTTAGAGCAACACAGAATTCCTGGTGAGTGAAAACTCATAAATAATATTACAATTAAAAATAAAAGATTACTTAGACAGTAGCAGGTATATTTGGATGTGACTTTTAAATGGTAGATGCATAGCATTTTTCAAATCTCAGAAAGATCTATTATGTGGGCCATGAGGGAGCTGGGCAGATGATGGTTTTTCATACTTTCTACACTTTCTTGTGCCTTTCACCAATAAACATATACTCAAAGAGACAGACTTACACCCAGATTTTAGGAATATTCAGTATGGGTGTCACCGTCTGCTCAGTCTTTATTTTTTGAGATTGTAGATAACATCTCTCAGATTGTTAACATTCTCAAAGTAGAAAGAATATATGTATTGACTTTCTTTTTTTATTGTCCTTTTCCATCCCTGTATCGTCTTCATTTTTCTCCTGGTTAGTCCTCTGGAAAAGGATAGATAGACGTGTAAGGAATAGTGTTGGGGGAAGTGAGGAGCAACAGCTCTTTCTCAGGCCAATGCCAGTGACCACTACTCCAAACCCTACTGAAGATGCCTTGCACTGAAAGTGTCACAGATACTCTGTGTAAATAATCCAAGGACTAGCACACTAAGGGCTACCTAACCCCTGAATGGAAACCCTGGTGGTGTAGTGGTTAAGAGTTGGGCTGTTAACCAAAAGGTCAGTAGTTCAAATCCACCAGGCACTCCTTGGAAACCTTATGGAGCAGTTCTACCCTGTCCTATAGGGTCACTATGAGTCGGAACCAACTTGACTGCAATGGGTTTAGTTTTTTGGTTTAACCCATGAAAATCTACCCAGGTCCAAGGCAGCAACTAGTTCTTTTGTTCAACTATAAAAGCTATGCTTTACACATGTTTACTATAAAAAAAAAACAGCCCATTTTACATGGTTAAAAAAAATCACAAAATATAAGAGAGTACAAAATAGATTCTCCAGCTCATCCTAGATCTCCAGTTCTACTCCCCAGATGTAACTACTTTTAACAGTTCCTTTGGTTTAGGATCGGTGCTATGTAAATAGAAATTCCATGCAATTCACATATGAAATTTTAAGTGTTTTAGTAGCCATGTTAAAAAAATAGAAATAATTTTTTTAATAATTTTTATTGTGCTCTAAGTGAAAGTTTACAAATCAAGTCAGTCTGTCACATATAAGCTTATATACACTTTACTCCATACTCCCACTTACTCTCCCCCAATGAGTCAGCCCGCTCCCTCCTTCCAGTCTAATAGAAATAATTTTAACAACATATTTTATTTAACCTAATATATCAAAATTGTTATCATTTCAACATGTAATCAATATAATAAATTATTAAACAAGGTATTTTATGTTATTATCATTTTTTTCTATATCCTAAGTCTTCTAAATCCTATACTCCACCGTAATAAACTAGTAGGTATTTCCCCACAGAGCTTGCTATTCACACAGGCCACCATGGCCACACTGTTCTGCCCAGTTGGTAGAGACATACCCATCTATCAAGACCAAGCCCCAGGGTCACTTTCCACCACAAATTAAAAAAATTGACAATCATCTTTGTGTTCCCACTATGTCTCTTTAATATTTTTATCATGTACCTACTCCAGAGAGATAATGCAGATGCTTTATATGTTTTTTGTCCCCTTTCTTTACTGTAGTCCTTTAAAGAAAGTGTCGCATTTCTTGTATAGTATGACTTCTCCCAGCTCCTGGCATATGCCTGGTACATAGCAAGAACTCAATATTGATGATTATATTCAATGACTTATAGCTTGCTTACACTATTTACCACTGTTTTTTTTTTTTCCCCCTGTCTAATAAAACGAAATCTTTAAAAAAAATTCCAAGAAATTCCTTCTTTAAGTACCTAGGTCATGTGGATATAGACGGTCTTCTAATACTTCCTGCTATACCTTTCCCTTCATCTACTCTCCTGAAATGAGGCACTGGAATATACTCTAGAAGTACCATGTTTCAATGATCACTATCATCAATACCAATCTCTGACACAATGGGCAGTTTGCTAGACTGAGGAGTAATTTTGAGATCTTCTTTTCAATCTCAGTAACTCTCCAGAACATGCCAGAACTCTCTACCTGATTATCCCAGTAAGCTTTGATTCTACTTTGCCTAGAAGAAGGCCAGTAGAGGAAGGATATCAGCCCTGCCCGTGCACCAGACACCATCCTTCAGAAAGGTGAAAATGACCCCCACCAGTGTCTGTGGCACTCACCTAAGACCACCCTTCTACTTGCCTTATTCCCCTTCTGTTCTCACCTAGCAGGATACTGCTGTCTCTGCCACCCTGGCCTCCATACTTCTCTGGCTTTTAGACTTAGGGTGTCCATTTAGCCTCTTCATGTGTAAGCATTGGTCTTCCTTAACAAACTCAGGCTTGATTTTTACCTGAGTCCTCCATGCTGTCTATTGTCTTGTGGGCTGTGTCTCTCACTTTAAGTCCAATCTTACAAAACCAAAATTCTAAAACTAGACATCCTTAGATTTAGCACCTGCAGAATTTAGCTTCTGCTAAAGATTCCATCCTTATGACTTAGGGAGATAATATGACCTCAGGATAAACTGAGGTTGGAGAGAGAGAATTCAGGAAATCTGGCTGGAGTGCCCAGAACTTTGCTGTCTTTCAAAGCTTATTAAACAAAGACAAATCATCTAACTAACGTTACTATTCCTCTGTCTGACCAAGTGGAGTTTGGATAGGTCGTCCCCCACCCCCCCATAACATAACTAAATTGGAATAACACAGAATTTACTTAGTGGATGTTTGTGTCTAACTTCAAAGGAAAAGCTGGCAAGAGATTAATTTTAAATATCTGACTGCTCAGAATGTTATGAATGCCTAATTAGTGGTATGTCCCTTCCCCCACAGATATAACCTGATAAGAGTCAAGAGGATTGATGAACCTGCAGGGATGATGAGGGGACCGAGCTGAAGCTGTTGCTGTGAATATCATTAAGGAGATTAAGTGCAGGTGAGTGTGGTTCCCCTGGGCAGCTGAGATGTTCACCCACGGAATTCATTGCCAGATCAGCCATCATTATCCCAAAACAACAACAATCAATATGGCAGTGGCAGATTTTAAAGACATTATCCCTAAAGAACAAAACTGAGGGAGAGAAAGGACAAAAGGCAAGGCGTAGCCAATAAGAATACTTTAAAAATATACTGCTAGCTTTCTAAACCTCTTTTGTGGTTTGCAAATAACTCTGTAAGATATGTAGACACAAACTATTATCTTTACTTAGAATATGAGGAGACAAAGGCCCAGAGACGCTAAATGTAGCAGAGTTGAAAAAGCCCTGGACAAGAAATATTTGAAACTGAGATTTCCAGAAGTGCTGAGCTGTAGCTACTTCAAGATGACTTTACCATACCAAAAAAAAAAAAAAAAAAAAACCAAACCCGCTGCCTCCGAGTCAATTCTGACTCATAGCGACTCTATAGGATGAAGTAGAACTGCCCCATAGAGTTTCCAAGGAGCACCTGGTGGATTCGAACTGCCAGCCTTTTGGTTAGTAGCTGTAGTTCTTAACCACTATGCCACCAAGGTTTCCACCAGACTTTACCATTGACAGATGAAAAAAGGAATGTGATTCTTTGCTTTGGATGTTTCCCAAAACTCAACCAGAACAGTTCCCTTCCTTAGGCAGAGTTTGAAATTTCCTTTTCATGGACTTGTTTTCCTTCCAAGACACAGGATGGTATATAAGTGCCATGCTTGCTTTGGGGCAGCTCAGAGGAAGCTCTGAAGCATTATTGTCCAATATGGTAGCCACTAATCACATGTGGCTATTGAGCACTTGTAATGTGGGTAATTCAAATTGAAATGTGCCACATGCCAGATTTCAAAGACAGTATAAATAATATAAAATATCTCATTAAAATATTTTATATTGATTGCATGTCAAAATGTCAATATTTTGGACATATCAAGTCAAGCAAGTATCATATTAAAATTAGTTTTACTTGTTTCTTGCTATTTTTCTTTTTAATGCAGCTAGTACAAAATTTCAAATGAACATATGTGGCTCTATCATGTTCCTATTGGACAGCACTGCTCTGTAGGATTCTTGGGGTGGGTGGAACTCTAAGGTTAGTATAAACCAAGAAGGAACACAACTATGGAGACGGTAGTATTGATCCGACCTGCACAGCCAGGTGAAAGCAGAGGGGTAAAATTGGTTACAGAATGCTGCTTCCATTGTGATCCGCAGGATGACGTTAGCCTACAAACTGTTACTGGCCCAAGCAAGACGAGTACAGAAATTTAGCACATATCTTTAGAAACTCTTATACAATTTGAGGGAGTAATTCTACAGCTGTTGAATCTAATAACTTTTTCAAAATGCACTTGCGTTTTTTACATCTCTGTGGGTTTTTTACTTCATTTTTTATTAATTTATTTTTATTGTATTTTACAAAAGTATCAGTCTGCAATAGATTGGAAATAATAAAATATGATCTTCACCACAGATAATTTCAAAAGCACTGGGATAGACAATTTTAGTGGCCCAGATGTTTAGCTTTCATATCCATGGGAATAGAGATTTGTGGGTTTCATATATACCTACTGAAAGCCAAGGTTTAATGGGGAAAAAAAGTATTTGATTTCCTTATACCTACCTAATGGTTAGCTCTATCTAAATCTCTTTAAATTCACAGCCAGCTTAAATATAAAGCAATGAGAGAAAGATGTAGAACAAAACACAAATTCTTTAAAAATGTCAGTACTGAACCAATAAAGACTAGAGGAACCCCTGAGGCTATCGCCCTGAGATACCCCTTAAACTTTGTACTGAAACCACATCCAAAGGTTACCTTTCAGCTAAATAATAGATTGGCTCATAAAATAAACAGTATCACCCATGAGTGCTGTGCTCCTTTAAAAAATCATCTTTATGAGACCAAAGAGTCAACATTTATCCTAAAGCAAAGATGAGAAGGTAAGGGGAAGGGGCAGGGGAGCCAGATTAATGGAAACAGAACAACCAGAGTAGAAATAATGAAAATGTTGACATGTTGTGAAAAATGTAACCAATGCCACTGAAGAATATGTACAGAAATTGTTAAATGGGAACCTCATTTGCTGCGTAAACTTTCACTAAAAACACAACAAAATATTATAATAAAAAATATGAAGCAAAGAACAGGCTTGCCACTTAACTCTACAGAAACATTCCATTTCCCATAAAATGAAGAAATTGGAAGCACTGATGTTTAGCCAGCTTTAAAACTGCAGAATTTGGGAACACCCAAATTTGGATGAGGAGCTGGGTAACAGTCTACATTTGAGGGGGTGTGAATCTGGTCTCTCACTACCCTTCATCAGGTGAAATTGGTTTGTGACATAATGTGGCTTGGAGATGTGAAGAAAAATGAGTGAATGCTATTTGATAACCATGAGAAGAAAAGACATGGAAGTGCAACCCAGTTTAGCAGTTCATTAGCAAGTTAACTGTTGATTCGTCCAAAGTAAGAAAAAAAAAAATCCTGTTTCGAACAGTTGAAGATTCCTCAGTCAGCTCCCACCCTGAGAAAAGGAACACGTTCAACCCATACATGTCCACTGTTAGCACGCCTAAATGCATGAGAAAAGCAGACAGTTCTCACTACCCCAATCCGACAGCAGCACAGTCAGATATCTCTTGAATATCATGAGAACACTTCAATCCTTGATTTTATAAGATGTTCCCAGATACAGAGTCCGAGATAGACACATACGCAACAAAACAATTGAAGATTTTTGTAAGATTAGGTTATTTTCCTATACACCATCCTGAGATTTAGCAGTTCACCCAGCTTACTTACAATTTCCAAGAAAAGAAACCATAATGACCCCTTGAAAATTTCCTCCTTCTCAGGTGTTTTAAAGGCCTTTTATGATAAATGGAGCCCTTGTAAAGTAGTAGTTAAGAGCTCTGCTGCTAACCCAAAGGTCAGCAGTTTGAATCCATCAGGCGCTCCTTGGAAACCCTACGGGGCAGTTCTGCTCTGTCCTGTAGAGTCAGAATCGACTTGACAGCAATGGGGGGTTATACTAAATACCAGAGCCCTTAATCTGGTTCTCCTACATTCCCTTGACTTATTTAATGGAATCTATGGTTATTCATAACAAATGGGATAAATAATGAATTTAGATAACTTCATTTCAGTTTAGTTAGGTGTCACCTCCAAATGAATTCATACCAGGTCAGGATTCACTGCCAAGTGAATGGTGAAAAGCCTCTTAGTTTTCAGAGCTCTTTGAATTCGAGAACCATGAAACCTGTGTTTTTCTGAAACAGAGATGAGAGTGTTGGGTTTTGGGTAATTTAGGCTAGTTTATGTCCTAGATGTCCTCTTTGCTCCCCTCTAACCTTCTGCAAAGGTGGAGAACTTCTTGACTTCCATGTACTGAGTAGCAACATGGACGCCCAGCCAAATCCTCTGATTGCTAAGGGGCCCAAGAGCTCCGTGAGAAATCACTTGACCTTAGTCATGTGAAGTATTAGGCTTCATGGTGATGTTTTTGGTAATCTGGGTGTGTCCCCTATGAGCCCACTTTATATAGAGAAAGAATGAGGTCCCTGAGAGATACCATCATGAGAGGAAAAGAAATCTATCCAAGTATGTCAGACTGAGTAGCATACTGAATGTACTGCAGACAACATACTGGAGTAACTTGAATCAGGGGAGCAGTGGCTTCTGGTAAAAAGTAAAACTCTGTTGGACCATCTCTGAATAAGGTGGTTATTCTGGGCAGAGGGAGAAGAACACAGGACATGAGTTGTCTGGGGGAGAGTGGCCCATGGAAGTTAGTGATCTAAAGGAGGTCTTTGGTGACATGGTAACAGTACAGAAGGTTATAAACCACGAGCAGCAGAGTAAGAATGACCCACAGAACAATATACCAAAACCAAACCCATTGCCACCGACATGATTCCAACACAAAGCGAACTTATGGGCCAGAGTAGAACTGCCCCACTGGGCTTCCAAGGAGCAGCTGGTGAATTTGAACTGCTGACCTTATGGTTAACAGCTGTAGCACTTAACCAGTGCACCACCAGGGCTCCTATGGAGCAATAGTGGGCTAAAGTGATGGGCAACAGAATATGGAATCTGCAGAGCTGTCCAATAAGGACTGATCACCTGACCCCACAGTCTTCTGTAGGGAGTCATTGGAAGGGGGAGAACTAGAATGAATAACCTTTCCTGCTTAAAGGAAGTAAGGAATGGTATCACTATATTTGGAGAATCACTATGCATTTGACATTTTTTGTACTCAATAGCAAGAATCATGGGGAACACATTGCTTATAAGTGACTCCCAGGTTTATAGTTAGGATAACTAAATAGATGATGGTGTGATCAACTAAAACCTTAAAAAAGAGAGGTTTTAGAGGAAAGTAGGTTAGTTTGTTTTAGATCATATTGAGTTAAAGTTTTCATGAATCATGTAGATGTGTAGTTAGCTGTTGGATATACAAGTCTCAAGTTGGTGGAAGATGTCTGGACTAGATATAGTGATTTCAAAGTGTATCTAGAAGATAAAACCACAAGAATGCTTAAAATACCTAAGGAGAGGAAGTAGATGAGAAGTTCAGTAATTGATGATAGAACTCTGAAGAATACCGACATTTAGAGAACAAGTAGTGGAAGAGAAACCAACAACAACAAGAACAAAAAAATGGTATTTAGAGATGAACAAGAAGAACAAACCAGTTTAGCACAAAGTCAGGGGAAAATAAGGAAGTGATGTGACCATTTTCAAAGGAAGCAGAGAGGTTAATTAAAGAAGAAATAAAAAGAATCTGTTGGATTTACCAACGAGAAGGGCATGGATGAATTAAAGGGAGAGATTTCAATGAGAAGATGGAGGCAAAATCTAAATTTCAGTAAATAAGATGGAAGTGAATGGAGAAAGTACAGAATACTCTTCTAAGAAATTCACATAGTATCAATTGGGGTAATTTTTAGCATAGAGCTTGGCAATTAATGGCTCCAAATCACATAGAAATATAAAACTTGATATCAGGTCCTTTACTGGGAGCATATTTGTGTAGATAAGAGAAAGAGATAGTTGTTGATTCCCTATTTTACTCTCACTGCCCATCTGGGCATATCCAACATGGGAAATGGGAAGTAGAGCAACTGGCACAAAAGGCTTAGTGCTAATGAGATATCTGGCTAATGGAACAGACTTTGGGGGCCCAAACTGCTCAATGGTAGTAGATTGCTTTAGAAACTTATACTTTTATTCCTGACCCTGGAAGAAAAGAGATTAAATAAAGAGAAAAGAGAAGAGATTTAATAAAGAGATTTAAAATCACCTTATTCATAGCTAAAACCCTTGATTTGAAACCAGTTCAATGTATCACCTTTAAACAATTTTCTGTCATCAATCTTCTTTTTAGTTAATCTATGTAATAGTTAATTTCAAAGCTACCCCAACTTTACTATGACACATACATGCATCAAATCTTTGACAGCTAACCAATTCTCCCTTTTATTATTATTATTTTAATCTTTGTATCTCTGATATTTCAGAGACCCCTCCCATTTTCTCCTGAGGGCAGAGTGCCTTATAAAGATGCCAGACTATTTTCCTAGCTATCCCTCTATTCTCTTCAACCTCCTCTACTTTCTCCTTAATCCAAATCAGGAATGGGTGGTGTCTTAGTTATCCAGTGCTGCTATAACAGAAATACCACAAGTAGATGGCTTTAACAAAGGGAAATTTATTCTCGCACACTCTAGGAGGCTAGAAGTCCCAATTCAGGGTACTAGCTCCAGGGGAAGATTGATGACAAGGACCTCCCTCCAGAGCCGACAGAGTGAGAAAGTCATCCCCTTGAGCTGGCTCCCTGAATTCAGACTTCTAGCCTACTAGACTGTAAGAGGATAAATCCCTGTTTGTTAAAGCTATCCACTTGTGGTATTTCTGTTATAGCAGCACTAGATACCTAGACAGAATTTGCTACCAGGAGTAGGGTGCTGCTCTAACAGATACCAAAATGTAGAAGCAGTTTTGAAACTACGAATGGATAGAGGCTGGAAGAGTTTTAAAGTACCTAATCGGAAAAGCTGAGATTGCCTTGAAGAGACTGTTGGTGGAATGAAGGACATCAAAGGTAATTCTGGGAGGACTTAGAAGTAAGTGAGAAGAGCTATTACACTGGAGACAGCACAGATGGCGAGAAGCAGCAGCAAAGAAATGGCAGCAGCAGAATCAGGAGAGCAGGGTGAGATACCAGTGGAGCCAACCCACACAGCAAGAAACCTCAGTGTCTTTGCAGGAGGCTTCTTGGTGGAATGGGGTGCCTCCAGGCACTTATTGGTAGAGCTACAGAGCTTCGGAACACTTTCCCCAGCAGGGCAGATGTGGGCAATGAGGACTGAGGGCCTGAGAGGCCAAGGAACCAGGAAGCAGAATCTGAAGAGACAAGGAACACAGAAAGCAGAGCTGCCTCAGTCTCAAAGGAGAGGACCACAAGCTCTGGGGTCTCAAAGGGTGGAGTCATCACTCAGATGAACTAAGAGACTGTGTACCTCATACCACAAAGAAATCAATGCTAGGAGCAGAGCATGTCCTTTGGACCCAAAGTTCCTGCTCTGAGAAGCTCCTAGAACAGGTGAAGGTTGATGACAAAGACCTTCTTGCAGAGCCAACAGAGAAAGAAAGCCATGCCCTGGAGCTGGTGCCCTGAATTCAGACTTCTAGCCTACTAGACTGAGAGAATAAATTTCTGTTTTGTGAAAGCTATCCGTTTGTGGTATTTCTGTTATAGCAGCATTAGATAACTAAGATGGGTGATAAGCTAGAAGCCCAAGCTCACCAAAGTTATTTGTAAGAGATTTTAATCTTCAGGTTGGCAAAAAACCTTCCAAAACAGGAGTTCTGGATACCTTTGTCATCGTATCTATCCATACCTGACTAAGCAGGTACGAGATGGCCATGTCTTATTGGCAGGGAGATCAAGCTCCCAGTTGTCATAGTCTCCATCTCTTCATAGTTATTTTTTCCTTTGGGAAATCCGAAAAACAGAAGCTCTTTTTTTCCCTGTCTTCTTTTTGGCAATGTCAGCTCACATTTTCAAGAGTCAGTTGCTGCTATTTCATCCCCACAGATGTAGGAGACAACTCCCCCTGCTGATTTATTGGAGTTCTCTAGCATTCTATTTTCAATTTCTCTGGCCAAAGTCTGCACAGAGCCGTTATACCCTAGTCCTTTGGAGATAACTCTAATTCTCTCCATTGAAGTACTACTTCTCTATTCTCCCAGGGATTTTAAAAATGAACATCCCCCTCCCCTTATTTTAAAGTTTGCATAAAATTAATTGTCCTCAGTCATTCATAAAACCCATGCCAGGTGATGGGATATTTTGTTAAAATGTGTGCTGGGTAATGTCCCAGCAGAGCACCTTTCTCCTCAGAGTGGGTGAGTAGACATGTTTCCAGGGGCCTTACAGAAACACCTAACATCCTGCACACTGATCATTTTTTGACTCCTGTTCTGATTCCACTACCCATTCTGGTTCAGCCCTAGTCCTCTGAATAAGAGTTAGGGGCAGGAAGTACAATCTAAACAGCAGTGCTCTGATCCCATGCTAACCTACTCTGGTCACCAGGAAAATCAGCTTTCACCATTGCCCTGTCTAAATTTCCTTCCAGATGGCAATGCTGGTGCACATCCAACTATATGATTTATGATCTACCCCGGATGTGATAAAACCAGGGAGAGAAACTGCAGGTCTGCAGTAACTCAAAGATCTCAAGTACACAGGCATGATTTAACCCTTTTATGCAGTGTACAAATTATTTCCCTCATGAATTCTTTTTTTTTTTTTTTTTTGCCTGGAGCACACCCCAGCCCCAGCCTCCTCCCCAGATCTTTTGTCAAGGCGAAGCTAATGAGATCATATGTTGCTCTGTCTCTGATTGCCAGGGCAACTTGGATGGACATATACACAACTCAGCCTTTATGAAAATCCTAACCTAGCTAAACTATAACTATGTTTCTTGGCTTTCATCACCAAGAAGTCAACAGAATATCAATTTATCCCTACTGTTTCTCTCCAAAAAGTATTAGTGACCTGTGTCTGTTCCCTGAATTTACTGACCTTAATATTTCTGCTCACCAACCTTGCTACCGTTCTTCCCTTCAAAACCATAAATTTCCTTCCTGGGATTCTGATTCTGATCAATACTGTTCCTTTCCCCCAAGACAAGGGAACACCATAAATTTAGGAAACAGGATATAGGAAAGGCCTGTTCCACTCACTACTACTTTAATTGCTGACTATATTCAAGGCTCTGCACAAGTTACACTTCCTCCATGAAGCCCTTCCCAGAATATCCTCCTCTTCTGAACCTCTAGCATTCTCATTCTGTAAATCCCGTTAGGCATTTGCTCATGTTCCCTATATTGCTAATGTATTATTTCATGTACATTGGCTTGCTCCCCAACTAGATCGTAACTTCTTTCAACCATTAATTCCTTCGACTATCACTTACAAGTCAGTAACTATGTTCTGCACACCATGCTATACAGTACAGTTACAAAAGTAAATGGGGAAAAAAAAAAGCAACTTGTCTTCAAGAAGTTCACAGTGTAGTTAAAGAACTTAAAACAGTGTCATTAAACTGCTTTGTCACCCCAGGACATAAATGTTAAATTATGAAAATGATGATATCAATAGGATAAAATAACATATACAAAAACAAAAAACCAAACTCACTGCCGTTGAGTCAATTCCTGCTCATAGCTACCTAATAGGACAGAATAGAACTGCCCCATAGAGTTTCCAAGGAGCACCTAGTGGGTTCAAACTGCTGACCTTTCGGTTAACAGCCGTAGCTCTTAACCACCACGTCATGAGGGTTTCCAAATAACATATAGACTTCTCCAATGACAAGAGATTCATATAATTCTTCTTAAAACTCTCAGTTCTTCATGAGAAACAACACTGAGGAAGTCAAAGTAATGACTTCTAAGTCCCCTTCTTAAGATTCTAGCAATCCCTTTCTGCCTCAGCGTGCTGGCCTACCTTATTCATCCTTGCAAAGCTACTGCTTAGAAAAACTTCTTGGTTCTTCCCTGGAACAGCTCAAAAAAAGGGATACTGTCCGCTCTCTTCTTACCTCCTTCACATGCTTTTAGGAGTTATTTCCAGTCCCCTTGATGTCACTGAGGCAGTTAAATGCTGAGACAAGAATGTATCAATTCCAGCTACCTCTTGAAGGGCTGATCCAAGAAAGAATTAAGGAAATATTCCTCTCTGACTTCAGGCATATATCCTAAGATATTGCTAGATTCAGACTAATACAGATGGTTATGCCCAGTAAGTACTTCCAACTTGTGATTAAATAAAATGTTTGAAAATTATAGGGATAATTTGGTTATATACTTAAAATTAAAAAAATATCTGCGTGTCAGCTGATTTTAAGCCCTTGTTCTACATGTCACAAAGCAGGAAAGACCCTGTTGTAAATTGCATGATCTTTTTGGGCTCATGAAAAGTCCAGCTTCTGACACCTATAGATATTCCATCAACATTAGACAGAAATTCATGTGATATCTTCCCTATTTCTATTGGCTAAATCACAGAGATAATTGAGACTTAAAAGGCTTTGTTCCCTAAGATAAACCAAAAGGATACTGGATAGTAAATGATTAATGAGTAACACCTTGAACCATTCTCGGAGGGAGATGTTATACCATGAGAAGTATCACTGCCTCATTCTGCCCAGTGTGGTAACAATTTTCTCCTTGTATTTCAATTAAAAAGTCCTTCTCCCCTCCATGGAAGAAATGATAAAATGTTGCTCTAACACAAACATCCCGAAGAATGCCATCCATAAAAGAGAAGAATGTGCCCCACATTGTTGCGCAGATCCGCCCTCCAGGTATTTTCTATAAGTAGACATATCTAGACAGAATTTACCCCACCTAGCTACTGCACTGCATTTAAAAAAAAAAAAAAAAAACTCTTTGTCATTGAGTCAATTCTGACTCATAGCAGCCCTGCAGGACAGAGCAGAACTGCCCCATAGGGCTTCCAAGGAGCACCTGGTGTATTCGAACTACCAACCTTTTGCTTAGCAGCCAAGCTCTTAACACTTCGCCACCAGGGCAATATTCTGGAAATCCAAAGAGACAAAAGCGTGCTACCAGTGCCACTCAGAATATCGTGTCACTTGAAATCATACCATGCATGTTCACTATCCTCACATACTGTTGTGGTTTTTAGACTGTTGCTATCCAGTCGATTTTGACCCATAGAGACCCCATGCGACAGAGTAGAACTGCTGCACAACATTTTCTTGGCTATAATCTTTATGGAAGCAAATCACCAGGTCTTTCTCGCATAGAGCTGCTAGATGGATTCGAACCACCAACCTTTCAGTTAGACGTTGGGCGCTTAACCATTTGCACCACCAGGGTTCCTTTATACTTGCGTAGGCCTGGACAACAGCGAGAGTGCAGAAGACACTTGACCTGGTGTGACCTTCTGTGCCTAATAGCCTCAGTCATCATTGTCCCATGGAGGCAATATATAAATCCTAGATTTTACTTTGTGTTTGCCAGTTCTGGTAGAAATTGTCCCCATAATTCCGTTTCTGCCTCATTTTTTTTTTTTTATTAACTTTTATTGAGCTTCAAGTGAACGTTTACAAATCAAGTCAGTCTGTCACATATAAGTTTATATACATCTTACTCCTTACTCCCACTTGCTCTCCCCCTAATGAGTCAGCCCTTCCAGTCTCTCCTTTGGTGACAATTTTGCCAGCTTCCAACTCTCTCTATCCTCCCATCCCCCCTCCAGACAGGAGATGCCAACACAGTCTCAAGTGTCCACCTGATATCATTAGCTCCCTCTTCATCAGCATCTCTCTCCTACCCACTGTCCAGTCCCTTTCATGTCTGATGAGTTGTCTTCGGGGATGGTTTCTGCCTCATTTTGACCACATTGGAGGCCCTGTCCATGTTCCTCATATCACCTGCCCCATACTCTTCTCCTCCCACATCTCCTAAAATCTTCTCTCTGACCTTGTAAAGTTAAGCATTCCAGAATATCTCTGCATGAACCCTTCCAGGGAACACTTACCAACAACTACAGCGAAACCGCAGCCAACAGTCAGTAGGTGGGGGACCTTGCAAAAGAAGGTCTAAGTCAGGGCTTTTCTGAGAAGGCTATGAAATCACATCATGGATACAGTGACCATACTCACTTTTTAAACTGGCCTGGAGTTAGGACTAAGGTTCTAGAAAAATTACAGCTCATATTGACCCTGTTTCTCCCACATGATTGGTGCTCACTAAATGCTTTAAGCTTTAAGAACCCTGAAATCCCACTATTGTTTAAAGACTGAAGACATTAGGCAATCAGGAATTAGGACTAGCTAAAAAGAGAGGGCTAATGGGGTAGCCATGAGTTGGAATCAACTCAATGGCAACTGGTTAGTTTTTTTAAAAAAGAGAGCAAATATTTGCCAAATAGTTATATACAGAAAGACAGTTATGTTTGAGCCATGTCTGCTTAAAGGTCAAATTAAGCATATCCATACCACTTCTGATTAACGGGAGAAGTAAATATGAGCCCCTCCCTCTCCCTTGCATGAAGAAGATTTCACCATGACAAGAAGAATGTCATTTATTAGGCTGCTTCTTGACAAATCTGCCAAATTCACTTAATTACAGGATATGCTTTGTCCAGAAGCTTCTTCAGCTTAGCCCAGTGAAGACAAGGATCAGTAATTGGTCAAAATGTGTCAGGTACGCAGTCTTTCCAGTAGAGAGAAGTTTTTGCAAATGTCACTTCACACCATAATGGATTCGTTACTAAAAAATCCTTGATAGAATACCAAGGAAATGTGAAGCCAAGGGGTATCAAAGGACGGAATGCTTGTATCCTTTTAACTGGTGAGCATTTGTGGCATTTGGGATATGGTTATTGATGCCAAGATAAGGTTTTAGTACTCCTGTATCATGGCGCAGTGATTAAGAGCTATGGGGTGCTATGTCTGCTAACCAAAAGGTCAGCAGTTCGAATCCACCAGCTGCTCCTTGGAAACCTTATGGGGCAGCTCTACTCTGTCCTATAAGGTTGCTATGAATCAGAATCAACTCCAGAGCAACAGATTCAGTTTTGGTCATCAGTACAAATGTACAGAGAGAGAGAAGGAGAGAGAATCCAAGTGCTGGGGACAGAGAGAGGTCGAAACTAAATCCTTGACTCTCTACATTTTCCCCTCTGACTTTCCCCTCATACGCCAGATAATGGTTTGTGCCTCCCAGAAAAGCTAACTAACCTAGAAGAGGCATGATTTGGATGGAAGCAGGACATGGCTGAAGAAACTTCATAGCCAGCACAAAGAAATAAAATGGGAGAGATACAAGAATACTGAGGAGCCATACTCAGAGAACTGTAAAACCAGAGTAGACAATAAAGTAAAAAGGAAATTATGCCCTTTTATACCTCATGTTTCCTTGTACAGCCTTCTGTTAGCCATCTGAAACCATGAACAGTTATAAATGGGTTTTTCTCACATCCAATGAGTCAGTATAATGAAAGTCATAAGGAACTTTTCATCCCGGGGCCCACAATGTCATTAGACACCTTTTAATGTCATTAGCTCTGATAACAAACTTTCAAATAAGCCCCTTAAAGAATTTAGCTGTGTGTCGGTAGAGCCATTTAATATGGAGCTAGGCCCTCTACAAGATTGACCCCCATGTGCTAGGTGCTAGGGCAACATCATTGAAGAAGACAGACACAGCGTCTTCCTCTTGGGAAATTCAGTCCAGTGAGACAGGGGTGACAACAGAATGGAGAGCAGAGGGGGACAAACAACTAGCCCTATAGGGCTAAGCGGAAACCCTGGTGGTGTAGTGGTTAAGTGCTACGGCTGCTAACCAAGAGGTCGGCAGTTCAAATCCACCAGGTGCTCCTTGGACACTCTATGGGGCAGTTCTACTCTGTCCTATAGGGTCTCTATGAGTCAGAGTCGACTCCACGGCAGTGGGTTTGGTTTGGTTTTATAGGGCTAAGTGTACCATTCTGATGCTAAAGCCAAAAGCAGAGCATTTACCTCCAACCAAGCCTGGGTCACTCCCAGCCACTTTCTATAGGTGGGTCAGTGATATCATCTTCAGATGAAAAGCATCTCAGTGTGTCTGGCTCTGGGTCATGGCCCCAGGGAGGCTATTTGAGTTGCAAGAAAACTAGAAGAGTTTTGATTTCTGTTTATTTTTCATTCCAAATCAACATGCCAACGCTTTGAATGCCTCCAGGTGACTCAGTCACAAACACTCTTGTCAGAGGTACTTGACATTAACTAGATTGATTGCATGAGAATAGAAATCAGCTGCGTGGCAAGTGATGCTGACGTCTCTGAACTGGAGGAGGCGGGGATCTTTCTATCTCCTATCAAGACTTTCAAAGTCAGTATGAGCAGAGGATGGAATTAATATCTTTTAATCTGAGGAGATGTGTCGTCCTCTTTTTCACTCGCATTGAGCTATAATGACCCACTTTATACCAACATTTTCCAATAGTACATTTAACTGAACCAATAATAGTAATTGTAATTAGAGTCATGTTTAAATAGAATTCTTTTACCTAAAAGTTCAAAGTATATCTAGATGCATTATCATTCCTTATATCAGTTTATTGGATTATATTCTTACTTTGACAGTTATAAGCTTCTTTATAGTGTTTAATAAATCAGGTAAATAAATCATTCCTTTGTCTTTTTTATTGTCAGATGTGTGATTCCTGGAAATCCTTGGTGGTGTAGTGGTTGAGAGATACAGCTGCTAACCAAAAGGCTGGCAGTTCAAATCCACCAGGCACTCCTTGGAAAACCTATAAAAAAAAAAAATTTTTTTTCTTTTTTTTTTCTATGGGGCAGTTTTACTCTGTCCTATAGGGTCGCTATGAGTTGGAATCGACTCCACAGCAACGGGTTTTGTTTTGCTTTTTTTTAAATAGTATAATTCCTGGCTAATTTCTATCTCCAACTGTAAGAAGATGGTAGAAACATTGTTATTACTCACAAATCCATGGCCTTTGGGACCTGTTTCTACTGAAACAACATAGATCTTCTTGCCTTGATAATTCTGCAAAGCCTTTTATCTAATACTGATAGTAATTACTCATGATGCTGTGTTATCCGTGTAATGCTGGCTTCTAATAACTCTCTCACAAGTTACTATTGTGCTTATTTGATGACATCAGCAAAGACAAGTCTTATCAGGAACATATGGACATATTCTTTGTCTGGTCGTGTTGAAGTTACAATTCAGAATTTTATAGTATGAACATAGAACAACAGATTTTCCAATCATGTCTTCTCTTGAACTCTTTACATTCCTAGAATATGATCTTTTTTAAGTTAACTGTACCCTGTTTCCAAATATTGCCATGGAACCCATGAATGGAACAAGAGGAATGGTTCCATTCGTACAAGAGAATGTCCATCCCTTGTCTGGCACAGTTTAAGACCAACCCAGGATAGCTCAATGTTACCACATTGACTGGAGGCAACTCTGAAAGGACATCTATCAGAAGGATCTGTTGGTTTTTGTAGAACAATGTCTCAAAGGCTCTTGGAGGAGATAGGTGCAGCCACTCCTGGACAACTGTCTGACATTGACACCGATTTGGCAGAGATGTGGTAACTACCCTAGGTGTCAATGCTGGGGGTTGGGGTAAAGGACACCTGCTGCCACTTCTGCCATGCTCAGGTGCTATAGTCTAGGGGCAGCACTGTGGTAGAAACACTGATAGGTGAAGGCTGATACATGGCATACACACACACACACACACACACACAGGCACACACAAGCACATATGTGCATGTGTGCACGTATGTATCAGTACACACACACACAAGCCAAAGCCCAAGTGTTGTCAATGGATCAGTGATAACCCAGAGCTCTAAACTCATCCTTTGTCCAATATAAGTGAGATTCATCCAAAATCAGCATGTCAGCACCATCAGGTATCTAATCTTGCACAATTCAATGGAAGGAATTTCATGCTGGACAGCAGGAGCAGTCACTTTGTCAGACCACCCTCCTAGAACTGAGGTTTAGCCACAGGCCCTCGGGACAGTCACATAGTGTCTAGAGTATGGAGGAGTAGCCTATAAAGGAGAAATGGAGACCAAGTGTTGTATTGGTACAGGTCCTGGCTATAGATAACCGACCCAGACGGTTGCCAGCTCTGGTCAGTCCCAGTCACCAAAGTGGAACTCAGAAAATACTGAGGCAGTGCTTCCAGTGATGGAGACCCACAAGTGACCAGGTCTGGGCTCAGAGAGCCCTGCCTGAATGACAGTGTTGGCCACGGCCCATCCACGCACTGGAGGAATATTTAAACATTTTAAGAAAGGGATACCCTGAGGCCCAGGATCTAACTCTAAGGACAAGTCCGACCTTCACAGCACCTGCTATAATTGAGGGTAAGCACTTAATTGATGCTGAATTTGAATCAAGTCCCAAACCATGATACAATCTGTCAGAGAAAAACAGGAAGTGATATAAAGAGCAGCATATCCCTTCTTCCTCTTCCTCCACTCTCCTGCTAATAAACTGAAAATCAGTTTTTCCCTTGCATACTTGTTTTGAAGATAGAAACTATGGATAACTGACATCTGAAATCCTTTCCTCTCCAACCTAGTTGGAAACTCAGTACTACGTGAAATTCTGATTTTATCCTGTTTAGCAGAGCCTGATCCAGGTATTGCAGGGCCTAAGGTTTGTACAATTTTGAGCCTTCTTTAAGAAAAATGATTTAAAAAAAAAAAAAACTCAATAAAAAGTTACGTACAAAAGTTACTTATAATGAGAAAAGTTATAATAAATTACAAATTTAAAAAGATGACATCAACCACACACAGAAACATACTTGCTGTTTATAGTACTGCTGTAGGTTTATGTCCTACAAACACAGGAACTCTGATGAATTTTATTTTGTGCAGTTCTCATAAAAAAGAAATAAAAGCATATGGGGTATATAATTATATATGCTGTATTATCAAATATCCCTAGCAGAGAGAACTTCTGATTTGACAAGGCGTTGATGATAACCTAATCCTTCACTTAATTTTACATCTGTTGATTAGCTTCTGGCTACGTACTTTTCAAGTTTTCTCCTCCACTGTCTTAGGCTGGGTTCTCTAGGGAAGCAAAATCAGCAAAGCATTCCACTATCCATATAATGATGTGACCCCTAAAGAAAAAAACCAAACCCATTGCTGTTGAGTTGATTCCAACAGGTCACAGAGGAGAGAAGTGACCTCTAGCCCTTCATTTTTTGGTCATGACACTGGCTGAACTGACATAATGGGGGGTATGGTAGGGGTACTACTAGAAATCATTCTTTCACTGCGATGGCCATAATTTAACTGGAATATGTGGAATTTTGTGGAAAGCTATATGAATATATCCCCGGAATTCCAAACTTAATGTGTTCCCAACAGAATTTCCTCCTAACCTGGTATCAGAATGTCCATCCGTGGTCACCCAAAGCCACTGGACATGAGGGAAAGTACGATGAAGGGGAAGGTGGGCTAGAAGAGGCTTTGTTTTAACTCATTGAAATTAAAAATATCATATTTTTACAAACTTCTCAAAACAACGTAACCATGTGTGCATACTGCTAGGGCTCTTCCCATGGAAGTGAGGGACTCTGATGTTTAAGCTTCATTAATTCCTCAATAATACACCTTGCTGCTGAGTCAAGAGACCTTCTAGAATAAAGACAGCAATACAGCAAGTTGTAAGGGTAAAATGATTTGAAAGGGAGATGTTTCTACCATTTTTGATCATTTCTTATTGATAGTATAATTAATTAATTTCACATGGAAAGGGTAAAAGAGTCACCCCTGGACTTTTCTAACTTGTCTAGTTAAATTTTTAGAAGATAGCGGGCAGAGATCTGGAGTGGTTTGGTAGAGACTCTGCTCCTTTCAGTAGAATCCATGCTTCAACATGACAAATCTTTTAGAGAACTTCATTTTGACATTGGATGTAACCAATAGTCCACAACTTTCTGTGGTAAAGTCTCCATTCTTTCTGGCCATACACAAGTCCATTATCTTCATGAAATCATCAATAAGTTCCCAGAATCAAGGGAACCTGGATTCTATTTACTCCCCCTATCTTTTTGAAGTGAAATTGTAAGGTTTTAAATACATAACTGCTTGTGCATTATGTTTCTGAAATTGTCTCTATAATTTTGTACAATAACATTATGACTTACTTGTAATAGTCTTTCTACTCATCTGTTTGTATTTCCGCATTATTGGTATTAGGTTGTCAAAGGTCAAATTTACTGGAATAGTTTTTACAGAGTTAAATCAATTAGTGGGAACTACTTGATTTTAAGTTTTCTCACTTTGTCTTCCAAAAACCATTCAGAGGAAGAGGGGAAAAAGAAAAAAAACTATCATTTTCAATGAAACAAGTAGAGAAAACCTTGAACTTCAAATTGAAGTAAAGGCTGCCAAACATAGCTGAGACTGTGCCATGTAGAAAGCCTCAGAGGAAGTGGAACAGAAAAAAAATACAGAAACCAGGAGTTCAGGAGGCCTAGCTATGGTTAGCCTCAGAAATAAGTAGCAAATATATGGTAGCACAAGGCAAAAATCTTACCCTGAGCAGGAAGTCCTGTGAGCACAGTTGAGATGGTACAGGGAACAAGCTGGAAGTGGGTTGACAGAGAATAAATATAGAGAGCTTCTGGGAGGTGGAACACAGAGATGGGGAGATGGGAGAACCCAGATAGCACCAGCACAAACATAGCTTTAAAAGTAAGGAAATCACCTCCGAATGCCAATCTGTCTCCTTTGGTGGCAGTGACCAGAAAAAGCTAAAGGCAGAATGTGGGACTAGTAGTATGGAGAGACTGAAGGGACATGACTAACAGAGGCATCACATGTGAAAGGTGTAGTCTATCATTGTAGCAAGAAGAAAGAGCCCACCATTTGAAAATTAGAAAGGCTACCCTCACTGTCCCCTCCTTCTATTCTCACCATAGGAATCTACTGCAAATACTGGCCCAAGACATTTCAACTCATTAGGATGTGGGTAATAAGAACCATATACACATAGAGAATCAACACAGAAGGAAAAATAACACGTATAAAAGTGCATCAAAACATTCCTTCATACCAGAATAAAAAATGTTGCTATAAAACATAAGAAAACTGTAAAATATTCTACCATAAATTATTAAAAATTTAATGAAGCACTGATAGCTATGAAGAAAGATCACAACAGGACGTGACATCTAGATAACTGAAGGAAATGAAAGAGAAAAAAACAGGTATCAGGAAAAAACAGAAGAAAAAGGGGAAATCATCACAGATTTAAAGACAAAACTGGAAAGTATATAAAGAAGAGTGGATTCTTTGGAAAGCATACTAAGAGACATAGAAGATGGAAATTAGAAAATAAAATTAAACAAATTAAAAAAAAAAAAGAAAAATGATTAGAGAGAAAATAGTATATATTTTAAAATACAAGAAAACTTTCCTGGAATAAAAGAAGACTTTATAGATTGAAAGGGTATACTCTGAATCTGTGAAACTGATTCAGGTCAGTCAACACAAAAACCTGGGCTAATAAAGATTTTATCATTGTAAAAGACTTTATAAAGAAAGCAATCTGAGATTCGGGCAAAAATTTCAAGTCATGTACTTTAAAAAAAAAAAGGTGGGGGGAATTAGACTGCCATGTGGCTACTACCCAGCACTATTCAATATTGCAGGACAAGGGAGAATAACATACAAGATGCTCTGGGGGAGGGGGGGAAGCATGAATGAAGGATTTAAATATCGCCAAGAATCAACTAGAAAAGAAATAGAATATTGGCACAATGTGAAGAATTTAGCCAATGTCACCAATCAGTATGTCTCGAAACTGTGGAATGGAAGTGGGTTTAGTTTTGTGTATTTTCTCCAAAAATAAAATTTTAGAAATAAATAAAAATTGCCAAGTATTTTTTGTCCTTGAAAGGATGCGATGCAGATTTTATACTCAGCTTGTAGTTAGTCAAACATAAAAGCTGCAGTTTTTTTTTAATTAATTTTTATCAAGCTTCAAGTGAACATTTACCATTTCAATCAGTCTGTCACATGTAGGTTTACATACATCTTACTCCCTTCTCCCCCTATTGAGTCAGTCCTTACAGTCTCTCGTTTCGTGCCAATTTTGCCATCTTCCCTCTCTCTCTATCTTCCCATCCCCCCTCCAGTCAAGAGTTGCCAACACATTCTCCCGTGTCCACCTGATTTAGTTAGCTCACTCTTCATCAGCATCTCTCTCCCCCCCCCACTGACCAGTCCTTTTCATGCCTGATGATTTGTCTTCGGGGATGGTTCCTGTCCTATGTCATCAGACGTTCTGGGGAGCATTGTCTCTGGGATTCCTCTAGTCTCAATCATACCATTAGGTATGTTCTTTTCATGAGAATTTGGGGTCTGTATCCCATTGGTCTCCTGCTCCCTCAGGAGTTGTCTCTTGTGTTCCCTGACAGGGCAGACATCGATTGTGGCCAGGCACCAACTAGTTCTTCTGGTCTCAGGATAATGTAGGTCTCTGGTTCATGTGGCCCTTTCTGTCTCTTGGGTTCTTAGTTGTCGTGTGACCTTGGTGTTCTTCCTTTGCCTTTGCTCCAGGTGGGTTGAGACCAATTGATGTATCTTAGATGGCCGCTTGTTGGCATTTAGGACCCCAGGCGCCACAATTCAAAGTGGGATGCAGAATGTTTTCATAATAGAATTATTTTGCCCATTGACTTAGAAGTCCCCTCAAACCAAGTTCCCCAGATCCCAACCCCTGCTCCGCTGACCTTTGAAGCTTTCATTTTATCCCGGAAACCTCTTTGCTTTTAGTCCAGTCCAATTAGGCTGACCTTCCTTGTATTGAGTGTTGTCTTTCCGTTCACCCAAAGCAGTTCTTATCTACAGATTGATCAATAAAAAGCCCTCTCCCTCCCTCCCTCCCTCCCCACTTTGTAACCACAAAAGTATGTATTCTTCTCCGTTTTTTCTATTTCTCAAGATCTTATAATAGTGGTCTTATACAATATTTGTCCTTTTGCAACTGACTCATTTCGCTCAGCATAATGCCTTCCAGATTCCTCCATGTTATGAAATGTTTCAGAGATTCGTCACCGTTCTTTATCGATGCGTAGTATTCCATTGTGTGAATATACCACAATTTATTTACCCATTCATCCGTTGACGGACATCTTGGTTGCTTCCAGCTTTTTGCTATTGTAAACAGAGCTGCAATAAACATGGGTGTGCATATATCTGTTTGTGTGAAGGCTCTTGTATCTCTAGGGTATATTCCGAGGAGTGGGATTTCTGGGTTGTATTGCAGACAGTTTTTAATGAGTAAATCAGGGAATACTGTTTATGTGAACCCTGCTTGAGAGAACCACCATGAAAAACAACTCTAATCAACCAGAAGATGATGGGCAAAACTTTGGTAAAAGGATTGTCAGTGAAACTGAACAAATTTCATTGTAAAACTAAGACAAAAACAAAGATGGGAAAAGGGGTGACAAAATGACCCCAAAATGTAGGACTGATGCAAAAAATAGGAGAAGGGAGCAAGAGGGGAAAGTAATCTCACTGATTGCCTCATATCCATGTGATGGCAGTCAAAGAGTACCAGTCAAAGGTAAGAAATCAAGAATGGAAGAATATGCATATTTCAAAAAACAACCAAAACCCAAAACCAAACCCATTGTCATCGAGTCGATTCCAACTCATAGCAACCTTATAGGACAGAGTAGACCGGCCCATAGAGTTTCCAAGGAGTGCGTGGCGGATTCAAACTGCCAACCTCTTGGTTTGCAGCTGTAGCACTTAACCACTACGCCACCAGGGTTTCCTCAAAAAGCAAAGGTAAATGCTAAAATTAGATCAATCTGCTGACTAACACTGGGTGACATAGGAGAGGTAAGATGTCCAAAGAAAGAGAATATAAGCCAGCTGAATCATTGCTTATAGTAGGGAACTAACCAAATATATTTAAAGAAAGAAGGGACTGTGGCCATTATATTAAGGCGTGTTTTGTAAACATTTATTTATTTATTAATTGATGTTTAGAACCAAATGAAAAGTCATCCTAACCATCAAAGACACCCAGAGTTTAAAAAGCAAATAAAACATTACAACTCCATTGTAATGCCTTTATGTTACATAAAAATAATAAGAACACAGAATTAAATACCAGACATATATAGTATATCAATAGATGTAAGTGAATAGAACTCACCTTTTAAAAAATAAATATTTTCAAATTAGAGCACAAATCAAACATAACTGTGCTGTACATGAAAGACACACCCAGACCAAGGTGATTTAGAAAACAAAGAGAAAAGATGGGAAAAGGTGTATCAAGAAAATATTAACAGAAACACTCGGGAGTCATTATCAGTTAAAATAAAATTGGACCAAAAGGCACAAAGATGGGCATTTTATAAGATTAAAGGGTATGATACTCAATGACATTTACACAGTTATGGATATGTATACATTAAATAACATATCATCAACTTCCTAAAACATACATTCGTAAAGCTGTCATAAAGATAATAACTGGTACTTGGGAATTATAATTCACTACTCTTGATCTATGACAGATCAAGATATCCATTTCCCCTAACTTAATTAATAAATTTAACACTCTATCTATATACACACCACAAAGGATTTTTTTTCTGGAATTATATAAGTGATTATGAAACTTTTATGGAAGAATAAACAAGACTAGCCAAGGAAATTCTAAGAAGAGCAATGAAGAGTGAGTTGCCCTATCATGTATTAAAACATACGATAAAGCCCCCATAACTAAGAGTGGGGTTCTGGTGTATTACTAGACAGACTAGTAATATAGATTAGCCTAGAAATAGACACAAAAATAAAAAGGAATTTAGTAAAGATTATGGTGACATCTCAAATCACTGGGGGTAAATATAGATTCTTTAATATAGAATTTTGAGACAACTAAGGTGTATTGGAGAAGTCAAGGCACTGGGGAAAGAGGATGAAAAAGATAAGCTCTATGTGCATCAAAGGTCTAAATGTAACCAAAGAATTCATAAAAACGTTTGGCAAAAAGCTTAGACGAATTTCCCTATAACCTTCTAGTAGGGAAACCTGTCTATGACTCAAAAGTCTAGAAGCCATAAAAGATGCATGCATGTGATGCTAAAAATTAAAATTAAATCTGCATTGCAAAGATCCATAAGCAAAGTTAAAAAAATAATAAATTTAAAAGGACCATCTGAAGTAAAATATTTTCAACTAATATCACAAAGGTCTAATGTCTTTAATTGATGAAGAATTTCTCAAATCAAAAAGAAAAAGGCAATGCAATAGAAAAATGGGCAAAACAACTGAACAGACAGCTATAGGAAGAGAAACACAATGTCTCTTACATATACAAAGTGATGCTCAATTTCATTCAAAATAAGAGAAATGCAAACAAAAATTATCCTAAGATTACATTATTTGATTATACTTCTGACAAATATTCAGAAGTTTAGCAGAGGCTTTGGAGAACAAAAACTTGTATAATTTCTAATTGGTAGTACAAACTGGTACTACCTGTATGGAGGGGAATCTGCCAATATCTTCTAAAATTACAGACTCCACAATCATCTCTCTCAAAACATATCCCTCAGACATGCCTGCACATATACAAAACAATGTATGTACAAGGTTTACCATTGCAGCATTCCAAAAGATTGTCAAAAACCTAAGGGTTCATCATGACAAGGGAGAGAAAACATTAGCCTGATCAAAAGAGAATGGTTCTGGTCCAGACTCCACTATTTGCCAGCTGTGTGGCTTTGGACAAATCACTAACTCTCTCTGATCTTCAACTTCTGTACATTTCCAATAAAGATTATGATTCCTGGCCTTCCTGTCCCATGGATTTGTTGTGGGGAAACAATTGAGAGGATACAGCGAAAGAGTTTTTATAAAACTGTAAAGTTCTATTCAAATATAATGCAGGTTTAAGGCTCAATTAGAATATAACATTATCATTCTTGGCATATTTAGTTCTCATAAATATTCTGCTGCATTAAAGTATAACGTTATTCTCATTTATTACAGCTACTTATTATAAATATTTATTATGAAGTAGTGAGTAGAAAGTCGTCCTGCCCATTGTAAATAATCTGAACTTCAAAAGAATTCTGAAAGTCATTTCCTCTATTACCTCAGCCAAGTAACAATCTTTAAAGCCACTTTGAAAGAGGAAGCAGAGAGCCTTTTGTTTACTATAACTTTAATGTATATACCATTTTTACCCCCAAAATACATGATATTAGGCTTTACTTAGTGTCATTTCTTTTTGAAACCTGCAAAATATAATTAAGTCTTAGTTATACACTTGAAAAGAGAGAGTCTCCAAAGAACGAATTCCCAATTCTTTTTTTTTTTTTTTTTTGCCTGTGTTTGAGAGACTCCTGGCTTGGCTGTATGAAATAAATAGGTGAGCTTCTGAGCTGGTCTTCTTATATTCCCCAGCAAGGGTAGACCCAGCCAGCTCTTCACCATTAGATATGATTAAGATGAGATTTGGACACTGATCCTTGTCCCCATCCCTTCCCCAAACTTCAAGAGCACCTGTTCTCATTTTCTTAAGAACTCACTCAGCACAGCCTGCTCTGGGTCCAGGGTGGCACCAGACACACAAATATCAGCAGGTCAGCAACATTCAGCCCAAAAGGAGGCCAGGTGGAGAGGTGTTAGTCTCCTCTCCTGGCAGACACCCTCACACCCTGTGAGTGGTTCTCTTGAAGTCCCCTCTCTTTGAGGCAAGGAAAGGAGAAAGGCAGCACTTTACAGTTCTCAGAGAGATCCTCGTTCTGTCCCTCAGTGAATCCTTGGTATTGCCCTGGAAGTAGGTGATGGTATGGGACCACCTCTTACCTATAGCCCTCTTTTGTGAATGTGGTGAAACTGTCACCTGTTTTTCTCAGTTTAGGGAACCCTATCCTCAAAACTCTAAACCTGCAGAAATAATTCATATAACTGCTAGTTCTATGGGTATAAAAATTACAACAATAATAACATGATTGTCATGATGAATAAAAAGGACTCATGGGGTGATAATTACAAAATAAATTTTTCCTCTCTCTTGTTGCTTTTAGAGCCCTGTTGGCACAGTGGTTAAGAGCTTAGCTACTAACGAAAAGTTCAGCAGTTGGAATCCACCAGCCACTCCTTGAGAACCCTGTGGAGCCTTTCTACTTTGTCCTATAGGGTCGCTATGAGCTGTAATCAACTCGAAGGTAATGGGTTTAGTTTTTTTGTTATTTTTGTTGTTGTTGCTTTTAGAAGTATTGCATGGGGGCTTGGTCTTCCCCTGGCCTTTGGTAAAAATGCAAGCAATCCCATAATCTTTCCGATTTTCCTCAGAAATAAAAGATTCTTAAGTCTGTAACTAACAGATCCACAGAGAAATAATGAAAACTATTCATAATTGTTCCACTTGACCCACTCAAACATGCTGTATTGGGGTTGGGATGGTGACTGAATTCTTCTCTCCTTTCCCTTGTACTTTTATCTAGCTTTTCTTTCTCATTCAATTTCTGATCCTTCTGGATGAAAAAAGGGGAACATGGCAATAAATTTCTTACTTGAAAAATATTGTCTTGAGTTGGCACCATGCTCTCTGTCCCTGGCCAATGTTGAATTCTGACTTTTTCTCATAGGTAGAGTTGCCAGATAAAATATAGGATGTCCCGTTAAATTTGAATTTCAGAAAAACGAAAAATTTTTAGTGTATCTAAAAGTCACTGGCTGTTTATCTGCAATTCAAATTTAACTGGGCATACTGCATTTAAATTGCAAAATCTATTGACTCTACAGTGGTAGGGTCCTTATGGGGGTTCCACATAAGGCATTCTTGGACAGGATGTAAGATGGCTCTCTCACATAGATGGCCACTTCCGGTCCAGCAAAGCCCATGAGCAGGAGGTCCAGTCCAAGTACAGTGAGCTCTCTGCTCTCCTGTGAGCCCTTGAGAATCTCAGGTGTGGATCAGACTTCAGTCCACTGCTTTGTCTGAGGCCAGTTGGACCCATATAACTTCTCCAAGTGGTCTTCTAGTAAGCCCATTTTCCTGGCCTGGAGGTGAAGGGCTGGTATTCTATTCTGATACAGTCACTTGAACACATACATACCCCAAACACACCCTCATCCCTGGTTCAGGAAAGTAGAGATGATAGGAAAACAGATTAACTAAAATAATGCATTAAAAATATATACACCTGTCAATGATCAAAATTTAAATAATCATTGTTTGCAAAGCTACATTTTACTTTAAGTGGTTGTGCAGAAATACAGAATGAAAGACTTTACAAGCCAGGTTTTTATTCCAATTTATTTAATGAGCTGGAAAAAAAAAAATCTCCAAACGTAAATTAGTAGTGAGATGTCTGATTAAACTGGACCAGTGACAGCATTTAGCTGGCACATGGGTCCACCTCGTCTGCTCAGATGCCTTTTCTTGGTGGGGGCCTTGGGAGAGGTTGGGATGTTGACAAGATAGAATTTTGTGTACTTCAAAATTTCTGCACATCTATTCTGTACGGTCATACTTTTGTAACTGTAGAGAAGTCAGGCTGTAATATATCGCTATCTTTAATGCCAGCCTACATGCTTCATAAAAGGCAACTCACTACAAAGGACAGGGAAGCATATTCGCAAGACTGAAATCTAATCAGAAAGAAAATTCAAATCATTATTTCTGCTTCAAGCCTACATAGGGTGCAATGCACAAGGTCAGTGTTTCCTTTTTTTTTTTTTCATTTTAATGACAATGCTCATAGATGCTTTAAAATAGTAGAAG
Source organism: Elephas maximus indicus (assembly GCF_024166365.1). Taxonomy (NCBI): domain Eukaryota; kingdom Metazoa; phylum Chordata; class Mammalia; order Proboscidea; family Elephantidae; genus Elephas; species Elephas maximus. Next base: position 62,532,647 of record NC_064829.1, read on the forward strand.
TGCTTAAGGTAATATTTGTGGCTTGTTGCCAAGAGGTTAGAACTTTATCCTACTAGACTGTAAAATATTATTTCAAGCACACAGGTTGGCTAATCCAAACCCAAGATATAATGCCATGAAGATGATCCCCCTCGTCCTCAGTCTCTTGACCTTCATAGAACACACATTCACTTTTTTAATGGCAGCCCTCTACTCTTTATTCTAACTACCGAGCCCACAGGAACCCAGGAGCTGTTAGCCTTCCTCACTGTTCCTCCTCAACTCAATCAAAACTTGTATTTTCAACGTTTCATTGCAAGAATGCCTCGCTGTTCTGGTAAGCAGTTTAGCAGCTAAGTGAGTTTACAGCTAAGGAGAATGACCAACTGCATCTTTTTGTTTTATACCCACTAAATACTTTTTGTTCAATATATCATATTATTTTCATAACTCCTTCAAGCCTTTAATATCTCTGAAACTTTAGGGCAGGCAGATTCACCGTTACCCTTTAAATCAATTACCATTCCTAATCACTATCTACAGGGTCACTCTGAGTCGGAATCGACTCGATGGCACACAACAACAACAACAATCACTATCTCTGTCTACACACATGGCCAGGTGTTCCCAGCATCCCGTTTTGGGAATCGCACCCGTGGAATAGTATCTGCCCATATTCACCCATTTGTGAGTTAAAAAGAAAACTGCTGAGTTTCATCAAATTCTTTTTGTCTTTTAAGAAGCAATTAGTTGCAATTTAATGAATAGAGTACTTTTTCTTTTAAACATGAATATAGTCTGAAAAACAAGATGGATTTTGCTTATAAACACAGCATGGGACAGCGGGGTGGGGGGGCGGTGGTCAGTGGTGATTCTCACAGCTGCTGCAATTCCATCGTCAACAGAGTCAGGATGTTTGTTCCTGAACATGACATTCCAGTCCATCTGATTTGAGTTCAGTGCAGACTCTACCCTCAGAAATGATTTCTCTCTGCCTTCGTCAGAAGCAGCCTTGTCTGCTGAACAGATGGGAGAGATAGTAACTGTGATATTCAGACATATGGTTCAGAGAAGAGATAGGAGTAGTCATTCCAAATATTAGTACAGTTTCTCTCAGGTTTTCCTGGAAGTGACACACATGAATGTCAATAGGCAAAAATAACAGATAACATTTCAATCAGCTCAAACCCTACTTGGCTAAAATCAAAATTATAAATCAGTTGGTTTGCATTCCCAAAGTTAGCTGTGCCATCTGCATTGCTAATTTGATGAGAGTAAAAGAAATGAGGTTGGGCCTAATAGAAACCACATCCGTAATTGATTCATTCATTCAACAAACACATACTGAGCACCGACTATATGCCGTACACTATGCTAGGAAACCCTGGTAGCATAGTGGTAGGCTGCTAACCAAAAGGTCAGCAGCTGGAATCCACCAGGCACTCCGTGGAAAATCTGTGGGGCAGTTCTACTCTGTCCTGTAGTTTTGCTATGAGTAGGAATCAACTCAAGGGCAACGGGCTTGCTGGTTTTTTTTTGGGGGGGGGGGATGCTGTATTTGTGAGATAAAATAGTAAGTGAGTCACTGTGCTTGATCTGAAGGAGTTAATGGTCTAATGAATGGTAAGTGCCAAGATAAAGGTGAACAGGAGAAACTATGGAAACCTATAGGAGGCGCACCCATCCCAATTCGAGGTGAGCAATCTGGGAAGGCTTCTGAAAAGTGCTATCAAAGATGAAACCTCAATTAACACACAGCAACTAACAAAAGAACAAGTTGGGTGGGAGATAATACAGAAAATACTTCACACATCTCTAAGATGGTGAAGAGACACAGATGCAGATAAATAGAAGAGAAATTGTGAGTTTCATAAATTCTTTGAATTGTTTATTCCATAATTAGTCATGGTAAGGATGGCGAGACTTTGTCTCGCTGACTTTGGACAGGTTATAAGGAGGGACCAATCCTTGGAGGACATAATGCTTGGTAAAGTAGAAGGTCAGCGAAAAAGAGAAAGACCCACAATAAGATGGATTGACACAGCGGCTGCAACAGTGGGCTCAAACATAGCAATGGTTGTGAGGAAGGCGCAGGAATGGGCAACTTTTCATTCTCTTATATATAGGGTCCCTTTTTTATGAGACTGAGTGGACTCAATGGCACTAACAACAACAATCAGATACATTACAGTTATGATTTTGATGTATGTTGATGGAACGATTTTCCTCCCTCCATTATCTGGAAAGAAGAGAAGAAAAAGGAAACTTAATTATGTTTAAGTAATTGAATGCTCTGATTGACTGAAAATTCTGAATATGGGTTTCCAATTGTTAAGGAACTAAAATATTCAACTCTGAAGTGATATGAAACATGATTATACCATTTGTAATCACTTCAAAGGTAATACAGGATCCTGGGGTCTCTGCTTCTCATTTTGAACATTTATGATCAATGTACCAGGCTAAAGCAGAATTTCGTACAAAGTCAGAGGATGAGGAATCAAGATTGGAGGCAAGGTCCAAAGTGTTCCTAACTGTTGTCTGTCTCCTTCAAATTAGAGGATGCCGTGGAGAAATTGTTTCAAAGCACCAAAATTCCCTCTTACAGGATCATTGTGGGTTAGGTGGTTGATAGGTCTAGATCATACAGATGACCCCTAGGGGGCAGTGTTGGCTAATTACACGTTCCTACCAATCAAACTCTTTAAAGTGTAAAACAGCAAATATGTCACTTTAAAGTCTAAGGTGCACCTGACCCACACCATGGTATTTCCAATCGCTTCATATGCATGTAAAAGCTGGACAATGAATGAGCAAGACCGAAGAAGAACTGATTCCTTTGGATTATGGTGTTGGCAAAGAATATTCAACATACCATGGACTGCCAAAACAATGAACAACTCTGCTTGGAAGTATAGCCAGAATGGTCCTTAGAAGCAAGGATGGCAAGACTTCATCTCACATACTTTGGACATGTTATCAGGAGGAATCAGTCCCTGGTAAAGTAGAGGGTCAGCGAAAGAGAGGAAGACCCTCAAGGAGATGGACTGACACAGTGGCTACAACAATGGGCTCAAGCATAACAAGATTATGAGAATGGCGCAGGGCAAGGCAGTGTTTCGTTCTGTTGTACATGGGGTCGCTACGAGTTGGAACCAACTCTACAGCACCTAACAAGAACAACAGCCAATCAGACTATCAGCTTTTGTGCTGTTTGCCCTGTTTTGCAGGCACGTGTCTGGACATGGGCACACACATGTACATGCACACACACACACACACTCACACAGAGTATGATTTACATATGAAAAGTCTCATAATTAATTCTTTATTAGTGCTAATATATTGGCTTTAGGATAGACTTCCAGAGCTGAACCTAAGGTAGAATAAATTCTATTGGTACTTATTAATGAAAAATCTATTAATCAGAACTCGGCATTTACCCCATGTCCTGGTCTAGACTGAAAGGAATGAGTTGGAACATATTACCTCAGAAGTACATTCTATTTGAAGTATAAGAACAGCAGTTGAGAAACATATACATATATGTATAATAACCATGTCATGTATATATTATAAGCATGCTTTCTCCCTTCTTCTCTCTCTCTATATATGTGTAAAATAACCATGCTCTATATATACAGGAAACCCTGGTAGTGTAGTGGTTAAGAGCTATGGCTGCTAACCAAAAGGTCAGCAGTTCAAATCCACCAGGAGCTCCTTGGAAAACCTATGGTGCAGTTCTACTCTGTTCTATAGGGTCACTATGAGTCGGAATCGACTCGACAGCAATGGGTTTGGGTTTTTTTTTTTGGTATGGTGTATATATAAAAAAAAAGCATTTAATTCTAAATGATACAACCAAAATTTTTCATACCTTAAAGGGTTTTTTTAATCCTCCAGAAAATTGTCGCTTCCAAGAAAACACTCCGGAAAGCAAATTGTGCACACACCATCAGCCAAGCTGTTAATTAGGTTGATTTTAAGATCACTTTTTCAGAGGTATTAAAACTGAGATGAAGATAGTATAAAGGCAGGAAGTATGTAACCCTACTAATGCTTTGTAAACACCCTAGGTGAGGTTCTTCGAGAATATATCTGTATACTTATAAATTTTATAGACGCCTTGCATATTCTAGCTGATATTTTCCTGTTATATCCCACAGAGCAAAAGGCTGAAGCAAGCTTTCAGTAACTTGGAATCCCCCTGCTTTCATTTTGAGGGGACTGGAGGCTTCAGTGGTTTGGGTAAAGCACCTACCATCAAAATCTTGTTCTAAACTTTTGTGGCTAACCAAACTTTTTTTTTTCATTAGCATTTAAGGCAAAGCCAATAGCTGAGAATATAGCTGAAAATGGGTTTCATTTAATATGCTTATATTGATTATTTCTATAAAGCATTTCTGACTTACTGAAGTGGTACACATATAGAGAAGGAACTGGAAGGAACCAAAATTAAGCACCCTAGAAGCAAGATAAAATGTTTCATGCTGTCCGATGAACGTTGTCAGATACTTCCACTCTTTACTGCATCAAAAGCACAGCAACATTTCCTGTTTTCTTCCCCGCTCTGGGCTGTTGTCAGGCACGTGCTGGGGAGGAAATCACAGATAATAGTAAAAAAAGATTCTGCTGGTATATATATGAAAGAGGAAAGGGGCAAAGTCCATTCACAGATCTAGGTTTGAAAAAACCTGCTAAAGCCAAAGAGAAAAATAAATTAGCATATTGTTTTATGTTCTAAATAATGAGCACAAAGGATATAGCAGTTGGCAACTAATAATGTATTTGACCAGTGTGGGCAAGATTTTGTGTGTCCACAATTGCTCACTCCCTCTCCCTGTAAGAGAAGTTGTTGCTTCATTCTGGGCCCCCAGAGTAGGAAGGCTTGTGTCTCAGAGCCCCAGCTGATCCACATGTACTGCGAGACAGAAATAAGCCTCTGTGTTTGTGAGCCACTAAGATTTGGGGGCTGTTTGTTACTGCAGCATAACCAAAAGAAAGCTGGCTGATAAAACTCCAGGTGGAAAACACAATCATGAGTTTAATACTAGAAGAAGGTGTGTAAGGAATACAGCCAGTGTGGATTTTCCTTTAACTTTTATTCTGATCTAAAAATTAAGAAGGGATAAGACTACAATAAAAAGAGCTATTTCGTAATCAAGCTGAATTGTGGATGTTAAGATACTTCAGAAAAATAATTGGAATTGCAGTGAGACAAATGCCTTCTCCCAATAAAGCAAATAGAAGAAAGAAATCTGTCACTAGGATATATTAAATTCTGGAACATGTAACTCAGACCAAAGGAACTTGGACTGGCAAGACAGTCTTCCGTCTAGAGTCAAAGGAGAGTGGATGTGAATAGCGTCCAGGCTACCAAAGTCCTCTGACAATATGGAAATGCTTACCTAGGGACTGCATTGTCTATAAAAATCATTGAGGGCATTGGTGGTTTAATGGTAGAATCCTTGCCTTCCATACAGGAGACTAAGGTTCAATTCCTGACCAACGAACTTCAGGCACAGCTACCACTCATCTGTCAGTGGAAGTTTCGTGTTGCTATGATGCTGAAAAGGTTTTAGTGGAGCTTCCAGACTAACACTGATTAGGAAGAAAGGCCTGGAGATTTACTTGCAAAAATCAGACAGTGAAAACCCATGGATCACGACTGGTGAAATTCCAATTGCTGATTCAACCAGGTTGTTCCTAATTTCTTGTAGTTCTAGATCTAGAATGGTGGCTAACAACACAAACTCTGGAGCCAGACTGCTTGAGTTCAAATCCCAGCTCTACCACTTACCAGAAATTTGGGCAAGTTCCTTAGCCTCTTTATGTCTCAAATAACATACTTTATGAAATGGAAATGATAATGATAGCATCTGTGCCATAGATTTTGTGAAAATTAAATGAGTTAAAATACCTAAAGCTCCTAGAACAGTGCCTGGCACATAATACATGTTATATTAACTCCACTTAGATCTTTCCAATAAACCAGACCTGAGCCATGGGACTCTGGTAGGCTGAAAAGGAGTTGCAGGAATGTCTGAGTTATTAATTCCTTAGCTCCTGGGGTGGCCAGCAGAGACCCAGGCTAATCACCTTTGGCCACAAGCAACCAGGTATGCCATTAAAATAATTCCAAATCTCTGTGTATGTCGAGATGTAAAAACAGATTGGGAAGTACCACATTTTTGTGTTTCCCATAAGGATAGTGTACATTATTATAGACCCATAATATCTTTTATATTCTATTTCCTTTTATTGCAGAGAAAATATCCTGGAAAATAGCCTCTGACTTCTTCATCCTAACACACCATTACTGGAGAGCTTTTACTGATTACCCAGCCATGACCTAAAGAAGCTGAATAATTTTACGTTGAAGTAGTTATGCTTCTCCCTTAGGGTTTGGATTTTTATGGGAGAATGGCATAGAAATTAATCATGGGCCATTTGGTCCATACTCTTGAACATTTATATTTATTCCAGAAAATTCTTCTATCTGTCCCTTAAAATGGCATATACCTGAGAAATGCCACCATGAGTTAGTTGGGCAGTATGTACACTGACCATGTCAAGAACTAGGTGATGCACAGTTCACATGTCTCTGCTTGAGGACTGACTTTCTAGGACCTATATGAATACAACTGGAAATCCTGGTGGTGTAGTGGTTAAGTGCTACAGCTGCTAACCAAAGGGACAGCAGTTCGAATCCGCCAGGCACTCCTTGGAAACCCTATGGGGGCAGTTCTACTCTGTCCTGTATGGTCGCTATGAGTCGTAATTGACTCGACGGCATTAGGTTTGGTTTCTGGGTTTATGTGAATTCAAGAGTTCTAGCTCAGTCCACTGACCTGGTGGGACTTGCTACAATCTCCCCCAGGGAAGTAACCATAGCACCACGTTACCAAAAAACAAAGCCAAACCAGTTTCCAATCAAGTCGATTCTGATACCTGGTGACCCCAAGTGTGTCAGAGTATTACTGTACTCGATGGGGTTTTCAACGCTATGACTTTTTGGAAACAGATTGCCAAGACTTTCTTCCAAGATGCCTCTGGGTGGGTTCTAACCATCAACCTCTCAGTTAATAGTTTAGCACTTAACCATTTGGGATAGACCCTGCTGCTTTGATGTTTCTTAGCAATTGTCCTATGAATCCTTCTTCCTTGTTTCGAACTTTCATATTCCAATCACCAGTAATCATCAAGGCATCTTGGTTGCATGTTTAATCAATTTCAGGCTGCACAAATTGGTAAAAATCTTCAAATTTCTTCATCTTTGGCATTAGGGGTTGATGTGTAAATTCAAATAGTCATATTAACTGGTCTTCTTTGTGGGCATATTGGTATTATCCTAATAAACAAATTTATGTTGGAAGAAGTACAGCAAGAATATTTCTTAGAAGCTAGGATGGTAAGACTTTGTCTCAAGTACTTTGGACATGTTATCAGGAGAGACCAGTCCCTGGAGAAGGACATCATGCTTAATAAAGCAGAAGATCCCCAGAAAAATGGAATACCCTCAACATGGTGGATTGACACAATGGCTGCAACAATAGGCTCAAACATAGCAACAATTGTGAGGATAGCGCAAGATCGGGCAGCATTTTTTTCTGTTGTACGTAGGGTCTCTATGAGTTAGTACCAACTTGACAGCACCTAACAACGACAAAACAACAGCAGTTGTCCTTAATATTTTGTCACTACCTGTTATCTATTTGATGATCGCAGTGTGATCAATATGTTATGCTGTTTAATAATATTTAGTATTGTTTTAGGAAAAGTAAAGAAGAGGAAATAGTTCATTTAGGGGAAAGAAAAATGGCAAGGAGGATAAAATCCATTGCCATCAAGTAGATTCCAACTTATAGCAACCCTATAGGACAGAGTAGAACTTCCCCATAGGGTTTCCAAGGAGAGGCTGGTGGATTCTTTGAAACTGCGGGCCTTTTGGTTAGCGGCCGAGCTCTTAACCATAGTGCCATCAGGGCTCCAAATAGAAGGATAGATTTTGAAATTTTATTGTTGTTGCTATTACCAACAGTAAGAAGATATTGAAAATTTCCAGTTACTTGGTGAACACAAAGTAAGTTCCAGAAGATTAAAAAAAACATATGTACTGCAAAAAGTAGGTAATGTAAAGCCACCCACCTCAACTTAACTATACTGTAAAACTTTTAGTCCTGCTTTGAGAACCACTTTGTGGTCTCTTTCAAGATCTCGGTTTCCTCATCTGTAACATAATGAGTTTGGATTAAATGGGACAGGCTCCATCTAGAATAAGAAAAAGGTCTTTCCTGATTTTAAGGTCCTATGTGTCCAAATATATTAGGAAGTTGACTCCACCATCCATCAGAGGGGGAAACCAGTAAGAAAACATTTTTGGTCTCTTTTAAAAAAATTTATCTACATGATCAAACAAAAGCAAATAAAAATCTTTTACAGGATGCAGTCTTTACTTTGGAACTTGAGTTACAAGTAGAAATATTCCATCTCAGGTTTGGCCTGGTCCACAAGCTTAAATATTTTTTAACCACATTAGCAGAGTCAAATGTTTTGATTATGGTATATTTTCTCTCTGGCTCTTAGCTTTTACAGTGTTTAGTTAGTGGCTAAAACCAACAAATAGAGCCAGCAAATAAAAACCCTAAGCCAACCTCACCTGTGCCACTTTTCAATAGAAAGAATTGGTAATCACAAAATGTAAATGTTGTCATAAAGTTTGTTTCCCCAACTTTTCTTTCATAAAGTTTCTCATCTTTAAAATGGAAAAGTTAAATTAGGTGAAGTCTAGAATCCTTTATTCCTTTAATTGTCTATTGATTATAAGATTCTATATCCTTAGAAGACATTTGGAAAAAAAAACTGTAAAGTGCTCTTGCTCTTTCAAGAGCCGATTGATCCAACAGCATTCTCACAATGTTAGTTACTCGTGTAAGTCATTTTTAAAAACATCAAATTTATACTGGCCTCTAGTAATGACTGACTAGGTAATTAAGATCAACCATCCTACTGAAGACAACTTAAAAAAAAAAAGCTAGGAAAATTTTAAAAATTGTACTGAAAAGCATCAAATAGCTAACAGATAGTGACAAAATAACTAGTCTAGAACAGGTGAATGTCAGATTTCAAAAAGAAAGGAAATCTGAGCCATTTTTGGCCAGGACATCTCCCCAGGCAGAAAAGGAAGATGAGACATGGAATATTTTCCAAATGGTGGGAGGTAAAGGAAGGGGACAAGGCTGAAGTCCTCATGCTCTCATATGTGTATCAATTCCCTCCTGCAACATGAAACTCTGATGAACTCTTGCTTGTGCCTTGAGGCTTTGCAAGGTAGCTGAGAGGTAAAACAGGTTGCCTGACTCTAGAGATTACGGGTCAGAATCCAATTCTGCCCAAGATAGACAATCTTGTGTAGGATTAGAATGCCCAAAGGGCTCCATTCCGAACTGGAATGATGAATTCTAATGACACAGAGGGTTGTCTAGGTGACCCACACAAACTCAAACCATGTTCATGGACAATTAGTACCCTTAGATCCCTGGCAGAGGCAATGAAAACCCCTCTCTGAAAGAAGCCAACATCATTCTACGTCTCAAATTATTTGTATTAGTAATTTCTCAAATATATATCCAGGAAACCAAAAAATGGAAGGCTCTGCTCTGGAAAAAGCAATATGAGCCAGAATTAACAGGAAAAAGCAGACAAAAGAAACAGTCCTACTGGGAATCCAGATATCAGAATCACCAGATTCAAACTAGAAATCACTGTGCTTTTCCTACTCATGGATATAAAGGCCAAACGTAAAAATGTCAGCCAGGAACTGGAAATGATGTAAGTAATGCTGTAGAGTTGCCAAATAACCAGTTTAAATTTACAGAACGGAAAGAATCAATAGCCAAAATTAAGAATTCACTGACTGAGGTTAACATCAGAGTAGACACAATCAAAAAGAAAACTAGTGAACTTTCTGTTCCTCAATCAATATTTTTAAGAAAATGAAAAGACAAGCCTGAGATCTGTAGAAAATATGGGCAAAACCTATGTATAATAAAGGACTTTTTCCAGAATATACATATAACTCTTCTTACTTTGATGATAAGAAGATAAACAACCCAGTTTTCAAAATGTACAGAAGATTCGAACGGACACCTCACCAAAGAAGATACATGGATGGCAAATAAACACATAAAAAGCTGGTGAACATCATTATTCACCAGGAAAACACAAATCAAAGCCAGATGAGCTACAACTTCACATGCACTAAGGTGGCGATGATCAAAAAGACCAACAAATACAGATGTTAGTGAAGATGTGGAGCAGCTAGAACTCTTATATATTTCTAATGGGAATGTAAAATGGTACAACCACTTTGGGAAATAGTTTGATAGTTTCTTAAAAGTTAAACACACATTTACTATAAAATCCAGCTAAGACACTCCTAGGTATTTACCTAAGAGAAATAAAAACACATGTCCACACAAATACCTGTATGCATATGTACATAGCAGCTTTATTCATACTAGTCAAAAACTGGAAAGAACATAAATGTACATCAACAGCTAAACTGTGATACATCCATAGAAGGAACACCACTCAACAAGACAAAGGGATAAACCACAGATGTACACAAAAACATGCAAGAATCTCAAAAAAATTATACTCAGTGAAAGAAGCCAGACTCAAAACACTGCATGCTATATAATTATATTTATACGAAACTTTAGAAAAGGCAAAACTATAGGAACAGAAATCAAATCAATGGTTGCTAGGGGCTGGAGTGGAAGGAGGGAATTGATACAAAGTGGCACGAGAGAACATTTTGTGATGGTGGATTAGTTCTTTATCATGATTGTGATGGTGGTTACCCAAACGTGTATACTTGCCAAAACTCATCCAATTGTATACTTAAAATGGGTCAATCTTATTGTATATAAATTATACCTTAATAATACCAACCAAAAATGAACAAACAATGGAGTGAAGATCATAAAAGTCAGCATAAGGATTACAGCTGATGATTAACACAAGGATTCTGGGTTTCAGTTATGCTGTTGACTTGTATGGTAATTACGTAAGTATTCATTTTGTAACAATTCATTAATATATACATTTATGGTTTATCAATGTAAAAATTAAAAAGGAACAGGAGACACTATAAGAAAAATCTTACTTTCTACCTGTCGAGAGATATCCAAAATCCTCCAAATATTCTCATAGCAAAATTAATGTATATACAGGTAGTTCCCAACTTATGACGTATTTAAGTTATGACAAACAGCACTTATGGCCATTCTTTTTTTTTTTTTTTTTTTTTTGCTGTGAGTCAGAATCGACTCAATGACAATGGGTTTGGGTTTTTTTAATCAGTAGTATGTACTACATACAACGTTGCAGTGCATTATTTGCTGATGTTATCAGTCTCAGATGTAATGCTTCCAACCCGCAAAGACAAATAAAGATAGGATTTATAAAAGTAATAATAGTGAAAACTAATTTAAAAAAAATAAGATATTCAACTTACATCAGAATTGACTTACAATGTAGTAGCTGTTGGAATGGAATCCCCTCGTAAGTCAGGGACTACCTGAATATGTACATCAATTGAGAATGGAATAGATAGAAGAATTGACATTATGAAAATCTCCATTGACTCATTTTTAGGACTTGAGTAACTGAACTCTAGAATTATCCATGATACCTGTTTTGTAGGAAACCCATTTCACCCAGAGCTCAAGTGGAGAGTTCCTTGGGAAGAGAGGGTTCCTTTCTCAATATATTCCTAAAAAGAATAAAATGTGAAACCCTAGATATGAGTTCATCTATGAGGCAGCTTTAGTTACATGTTACTTATTAGGCAAACAAGCAATTTTTTTTTTTTTTTTACCAGCTTCTTAAAGTGTTCAGAACAACCAAAATCTAATCATATGGAAGCAAAAGATAACCATCTAGGACTGTACCTCTCTCAATTTCTCCCAAATGTTTCTCTCTCTCCCCATCCGGATGAAGCCTCAAAGTTAACACTTCTTTCCATTGGTTTAGCTAAACTGGGATCTTTGTTCATTAAATACAGAAGTAGTATAAGTGTCAGGCCCCATTTTGTTCTTGATTTCTCTGTAGTTTTTCCTACTCAAAACTGGGCCAAATTTAGTCTCTGCCTAGCCCCATCTTCATCCAGTAAGTTTCTGTGCACTATGGCCCTTAAACCTGGGCATTCCTGGCTTTGCTCTTTAGACCGTGTGATCGGTCTCCAACATCACCATCGCCTGGGAGTTTGTTATAAATGCAGAGTCTCAGGCCCCATCCCAGACCTACTGAATCAAAATGTCTAAGGCTAAGACCCTAGTATCACGCTTTAGCACACTCCAGGTGATCTATATACACATTCAAGTTTGAGAAGCATTGCTTCACAGGGCAACTGCCCATGCCCCTCCTCACAACAACCATATGATGTAAGTATTATCATTATCCCCATTTTACAGATGAGAAAAATTTAGGTACAGAATATGCAGGAGAGTTACCCAAGCTTACACAACTTGTTAATGGTAGAGCTGGTTTTGAATCCAGGCAGCCTAGCTCCAGGTTCCATGCTCTTAACCACTTTGTAATGAAATGCAAAAGAACTTGCTGGCAGCTGGGCTCAGGTGGGCACTTGGGTGGATGAGGACATAGCTCTTCCATACCTCCTGGCAAGAAGCCCTGGTAACACAACGGTTAAGCACGCAGCTGCTAACCAAAAGTTTGGAGGTTTGAACCCACCATCTACTCCATGGGAGAAAAACCTGGCAATCTGCTCCCAGGTTTACAACCTGAGAAACCCTGTGGGGCAATTCTACTCTGACCTATAGGGTTGTTACGAGTTGAAATCAACTCAACAGCACACAACAACAATATGCCTTCTGTTATCTTTTACCTGGCTGTATGGAGGACAGAAAGAGCAAGGGGTGGGAGGGTGCAAGGAGTGGTCCTGTTTCTACCATTTGACTATGTTCCTACTACTTGGCCACTGGTTTTGAAGAGAAGGGGATGCCAAGGAAAAGGAGAGAAAGAGCTGGTTGTGGGGAGACTGACTGGAGAGAAAGCTCCCTCCTCTACCTTCAAAGCCAGCTGTGTCTCACCTTCAAATCTCTTATGACTCTGACTCTTCTACCTCCCTCTTCCACTTTAAAGGACCCTTGTGATCACATTGTGCTCACCTGGATATCCAGGATAATCAATTCATTTTAAGGTCAGCTGATTTGCAGCCTTAATTTTATCTGTAATCTTAATCCCACCTTACCATGGAACATAACGTATTCATAGGTTCCAGAGATGAGAACTAGGGTAACTTTCGGGAGCTATTGTTCTACCTACCTCAGAGGCCTCGAGCAAGTTTTCTAATCTCACTGAGACTTGGTTTCTTCATCTATTATAAAATGGGAATTATAACACATTTCTATGAAAAATAATTGACATAAGCATTTTGTAAATCATAGCTACTCAGTTGTTTGATACGCAAAGCCTTCCTTCACACAAAGCCTTTCCTTTGCAAATAATATGGCTTCTTCTCTCCCACTCACCATGATCTACTTCCTGCGGCCACCTAGGCAAGATCTAATGGCAGGTCTTCATAGAGTCATGTCTGCCTCTAAGGACAGAATCAATGATAAAATGCCAAGAGGTACTCATTGAGCTTAACAGTCATTTATATAAATGATTGCTTAATATAAATTTAGTTTTTATGAAATCGTTTACTGAGAATGATTATCATAGCGATGAAGGAAAGGGGAAGAGAGAACCCTGAAACATTTCCTACTCCATAATTTTGCCAAATGATAATCTTGATCATAATATTTTTCAGGGTCTTCAAATCCCATAAGCACAAAAATTATCTTTTTGTCTAATTTTATGTTGCTTAACCATTTATAATGTCTCCTTAATGAATACAATCTTTGAGGTTGTAAGTGCAGACAGTGCGTCTTTATATTGAATCCCAGTTTTATAAGAAAAAGATTGTTCTTTATTTTGATTGACCTAACATTTTTTAAATAATTAACAAAGTAAAAATACACAAAATGAGCTCATTTATTTTCCTCAAAACTGATGTTTCTCGCATTCTGATGAGTACGTGCAAAGAGAATAAAATCTGGAGGTCAAAGGAAAGTCTGTGGCTTCATTGCAAATGGCCCCTGTTGAGATATGGAGTGGGAAGTACTCTCTAAAATGGATCAAGTTGTGTCTTTTTCATTCTTTCTGGCCGCTCAGCATCTCAATTATGTTTTGCTACCTGACTGGCAGTAACCTCTGTGCCTCAGAAAATGACATGGTCTACAAGTTCCCTCTAGGTAGAATTTGGTGCACCTATGAGGCAAAAAAAAAAAAAAAAAAAATTTTTTTTTTTTTCTTATGAGGCATTCCTCTTTTTTGGTAGACAGGAAAGAAGGTCAGACTAAATATCCAAAATGCTACTTCTCACAATGAGAAAATATTGCCAGTTTGGAAGGTCAAAGTCAGGTCAGGCTGGAAAATAGGGAGAACAAGTAGAGAAAAACATACTGAACCAGAAAGTCAAAATCGAATCATTGTGATCTAAGTTTTGGGCTCCTCTGAGCAGTAATTTTCAAAAAAAAAAAAACACTTGTAGCAAGAAAAAAAACCAGTTTAATTTTGTTTCACCAACCATTTCCCCAGAGTGAGATTTGGGAACTTATCTCAAAATATATTCCCTTGTAAATATCCATACTACTCGTCTACTAATTTTCGGAGTACTCGTGTAGCCTCAAAATACCAAAACCAACTTGGAATTTAGAAGAGCAAGGTGTTACAGACGCTTACTTACTTTACAAATAATTATATCTAATTTATCTTAAGTTGATGCCTATGAATTATCATTTTTCCTCTCAGAGAAATATCCTCCTATTACTCAACTCTTTCCATACTTTAAGCTGGTTACCACCACTGACAAAATAATACAGGCAATGCTACAGTGATTAAACTTTTAATAAGTTTTTTAATGCAAATATTGTCAAAGGTTTTAGAAAGTCTAAATATATTTTACTCGTACGTTCCCTTTTATCTATGTGCATATTTATTCCCTTGTAGAACTCTAGAAGATCAAAAAGCAGCCCAATTTGAAGAGAAGAAACTGCAGTGCCAAAGAAAAAGCCAGAGGCTGTTCCTCTACAGAGCTTGAAATGAAATAAAATTAAATAGAAAGTTTCTTCTCATGGCATGTTTCCAACAACTTTGGACATTCTTTTGCAATTTAGGCCACACATGTGTTTGAACATGCTAGGGGGAAAAAATCGGTGGATAGTGAGCTAGAGTAAAAGTAGAGTGATTATATTGCATAAATATGAAGTTTTGTACCTCATCAAAAGGATTTCTAAGAAACATAAAATAATGTTTTGTTGTTGTTAGGTGCCATTAAGTAAGTTCCAAAGCATAGCAACACTATGTACAACAGAAGAAACTTTGCCCAGTCCTGTACCATCCTCACAATTGTTGCTATGCTTGAGCTCTCTGTTGCAGCCACTGTGTCCATCCATCTCATTGAGGGTCTTCCTCCTTTTCCCTGACCCTCTATTTTATCAACCATAATGTTCTTGTCTAGGGACATGTCAAAAATACATGAGATGAAGTCTCACCATCCTTGCTTCAAAGGAGCATTCTGGCTGTACTTCTTCCGAGGCAGATATGTTCATTCTTCCGGCAGTCCTATGGTATATTCAATAATCTTCACCAACACCATCAATTCAAAGGCATCTGGTCTTGCTTATGCATTGTCCAGCTTTTCCATGGAAAGACCATGGCTTGGGCCAGATGCACCTTAGTCCTCAAAGTGACATCTTTGCTTTTTAACACTTGAAAGAGGTCTTTTGCAGCAGACTTGCCCAATCCATATGTCATTTGATTTCTTGACTGCTGCTTCCATGGGTGTTGATTGTGGATCCAAGTAAAATGAAATCCTTTACAACTTCAAATCTCTTCTCCGTTTATCATGATGTTGCCTATTGGTCCAGCTGTAAGGATTTTTGTTTTCTTTATGTTGACATGTGTCATGGATTGATTTGTGTCCCCGAAAGATATGTGTCAGCTTGGCTAGGCCATGATTCCCAGTATCGAGTGATCGTCTACCATTTTGTCATCTGATGTGATTTTCCTGTGTTGTAAATTCTACCTTTATGATGTTAATAAGACAGGATTAGAAGCAGTTATTTTAAGGAGGCAGAACTCAGTCTACAATATTAGGTTGTGTCTTAAGTCAATCTCTTTTGAGATATAAAAGGAAAGTGAGCAGAGAGATGGGGGGCCTCATACCAAGATACAAGATTCAGGAGAATAGCGTGTCCTTTGGACTAAGTGTCCCTGAGCTGAGAAGCTCCTCACCTGAGGAAGATTGATGACAAAAACCCTCCCCCAGTCCCAACAGAGACAGAAAGCCTTCCCCTGGACCTGGCACCCTGAATTCAGACTTCTAACCTCCTAGACTGTGAGAGAATAAATTTCTGTTTGTTAAAACCATCCACTTGTGGTATTTCTGTTATGGCAGCACTACATAACTAAGATAAGGTGTAATCCATAGTGAAGGCTCTAGTCTTTGATCTTCATCACTAAGTGTTTCAAGTCCTCTTGACTTTCAGAAAGCAAGCTTGTGTCATCTGCATATGAAAGGTTGTTAATGAGCCTTGTTCTAACCTGGTGCGGTGTTCTTTATATAGTCCGGCTTCTCAGATTATTTGCTCAGCATATTGTTTTATACAGGTTGAGTAAGTACGGTGAAAGGATACAACCTTGACACATACCTTTCCTGATTTTAAACCAGGCAGTGTCCCCTTGTTCTGTTCCAGCAACTGCCATTTAGTCTATGTACAGGTTCCCCATGAGCAAAATTAAGTGTTCTGGAATTCCTATGCTTCGAAATGTTATCCATAATTTGTTATGACCCACACAGTCAAATGCCTTTGCGTAGTCAATAAAACACAGATAAACTTCTTTCTGGTATTCTCTGCTTTCATCCAAAATCAATGATGATATCCCTCATTCCATGTCCTCTTCTGAATCTAGCCTGAATTAGGAGCAATTCCCTTTCGATGTACTGCTGCAACTGCTTTTGAATGATCTTCAGCAAACTTTTACTTGTATGGGGTATTAACAATATCGTTCAATAATTGCCACATTCTGTTGGATCACCTTTCTCTGGAATCGGCACAAATATGGATCTTTTCCAGTCAGTTGGACAGGTAGATGTCTTCCAAATTTCTTGGCAACGATGAGTGAACACCTTCAGCACTGCATCCATTTGGTGAAATATCTCAGTTGGTATTCCGTGTATTCCTGGAGCCTTGTTTTTCGCCAATGCTTTCAATACAGCTTGGACTTCTTCCTTCAGTACCATCAGTTCTTGATCATATAATACCTCCTGAGATGGTTGAACATCAACAAATTCTTTTTGATATAGTGACTCTGTGTGTTCCTTCCATCTTCTTTTAATGCCTCCTGTGTCGTTCAATATTCACTCAAAGAATCCTTCAATATTTCCACTTGAGGTTTGAATTTTTTCTTCAGTTCTTTCAGCTTGAGAAATGATGAGTGTGTTCTTCCCTTTTGGTTTTCTATCTCCAGGTCTTTGCACATTTCATCATAATACTTCTAATATGTCCCTTTCAAATCTTCTGTTCAGCTCTTTTACTTCATTTCTTCCATTTGCTTTAGCTGCTTTACGTTCAAGAGCAAGTTTCAGAGTCTCTTCTGACATTTATTTTGGTCTTTTCTTTCCTGTCTTTTTAAGGACCTATTGCCTTCTTCATGTATGATGTTCTTGATGTCATCTCACAACTTTTCTGGCCTTTGGTCATTAGTGTTCAGTGTGTCAAATCCGTTTTTGAGATGGGATATACTCAAGGTTGTATTTTGGCTCTTGTGCACTTATTTTAATTTTCTTCAGCTTCAACTTTAACTTGCACATGAGCAATTGATGGTCTGTTCCACAGTTGGCCCCTGGCCTTGTTCTGACTGATGATATTGAGCTTCTCCATCATCTCTTTCCACAGATGTAACATGCGGTTTGTGACAGAAATGACATAGGAGGTTGTATGATAGGATTTTGCAAGACCAATTACTTATTCATTGCAAATACCTTTTCTCAACAACATAAACAGCAACTATGTATGTTGACCTGACCAGCTGGAATACACAGGAAAATAATGTTTAACCATCAAAATTCATATTATGTATAATTTCAATCCACAGTGTAAATAAGATGAGAGTTTTAATATTGAAATGAAGTAGCTTGAAATTTTAGATTATAAAAGAAAATTAATTGTGAAGTATTTCAGGAAACTGAATTTAAGCCTTAGATGTTAGTAGAACACTATTAATTTCTAAGTAACTGACACTGGTATAGAACATTACTTAATTTCTATCTCACTGCCCCTTCATGAAGTCAAAATATCCCATAGTAGCTGTGTTGAACATTAAAATAAAACAATCAATACTCTTGAGTAAAATTCACCTTTGGACATGAAGTATCAAGGCAAAATTAAAATCTCAGAGCCTTTTTATCTAGTTCTTTAAATATAGTCTAGAGAGTTTTCAATTCACTTCCATTAATATCTATGTAAAATCAGAATGTGTTTTAATTAACAGCCAAAGCTAATCATCTATAATGATTTTGCAATACCTTTGATTGAGGGTGTCCAAGGACATGAAATTGAATAATTCACACGTCATGTTTATCAAACAGCTTGAGAATGATGTTAACGTAACAGTGTAAGACTGTCTATTCCCACGAGACAATCAGAGAGGCCAAAGGACTATATCACAGGTTGTCTTAATCAGTCTCAATCACATGTTTACACACGGTCTATGCTCATTCTAATGATCATTAATTATGTGAAGTAAAGACAAGGTAGTAGAAGTCAGATGTATTGGTTCACAACAATTAATAAATTTCTGACTACCTATTCACGTGATAAAAAAATGCAAGAATACTAAACACCATGACCTTGAAATCCAGTTGATGAATCCAACATTAGGTGGCATAAGGCCTTGCACATAGTGAACCAAAACCCACTGCTGTTGAACCAATTCTAATGCATTGCAACCCTATAGGACAGGGTATAGCTGCCCCATAGAGTTTTTAAGGCTGTAATTTTTACAGATGCAGACTGCCACATCTTTCTTCTATGGAATGGCTAGTGGATTTGCACCATTGACTTTTCAGCTAGCAGAGTGCTTAACCACTGCACCACTGGGGCTCTTCTGCACATAGTAAACTCCAAAAAACAAACCCATTGCCGTCAAGTTGATTCCTACTCATAGGGACCCTATAGGCCAAAGTAGAACTGCCCCACAGATTGAATTGATTCCAACTTAAGGTGACCCCAGGTGTTACAAGTAAACCCCGGTGGCATAGTAGTTAAGTGCTATGGCTGCTAACCAGAGTGTCGGCAGCTCGAATCCGCCAGGCTCTCCTTGGAAACTATGGAGCAGTTCTACTCTGTCCTATAGGGTCGCTATGAGTCAGAATCAACTTGACGGCACTGGGTTTGGTTTTTGGTTTTATGTGTTACAAAGTAGAACTGCTCCATAGGTTCGTAAGGTGGAAAATAGAACATGGCAGGGATGACTCTCTGACAGAAACTAGCTGAGCTCTCTAAATGCTTATTAATAACACAGGACGGCCACACATCCAAACCTTCCTTTTGGTTAGGTTGGGACTTCGTGAGAGGGTTCTGGCCAACATAGTATAGGTTGCAGTGGTATTCACTACACCCAGGCCTGAAAACAACACCCCCTGTGTTGATACTGGTGACAGGATTGAAGGTAGCATTATCACACTATGAAATGAGCCTCAATCCCGGCATCACGGCTTGAAAAAAGGCCGCCCCAGAAGAGGCACCCAGACAGGAGTAGGCCAGGAGCAGTTGTGAGAAATAAGCCTACATTGTGTTAAACTCCCACGATTTGGGAGCTTAACATAGCATGACGTATTCTCTGACCGAAACACTCTAGAAATAACCAACAAGTGATAAGGACAAGTTTATGACATTCAAGGCTAAGAGTCAGCAAAGCCAAGAAGCCAGATCCTGCTTTTCTAAGTAGTTGAACCAGTCAAACTTCCTGGGCCAGGAAATCCGAAATTCTGACTAATCAGCTCTCTCTTGTCCTTCATTTACAACTAGAACTCATTTACAACTAGAATGCAATAGACCTGCACACTGGGTTCTTCAATTCAGACAAGTAGCACTCAGAATACCACCCCCTTCCAAAGAGACTCAGCCTTCTAAGTATATGATGGAACAGATAACTTCCGCTCAAGACCTCTCAGAGTAGCTTGGATTTGGTAAATATTTTCACTCTAGCAGGAAAAGACAGTACTGCTACAATTTAGGGGAGTGGCTTCGGAATTGAAAAAAGAGCACTTTGACCATTACTGCATGATCTTTCCTGATTTTTGTATGAGTCTCCATATCATGATACAAGATAATGAAATTATTCAGTCAGAATTTCATCAGAAAAACAGAAGCTACTCTAGATACACCTTGCTTAAGAAGAGCTTAAATACAAGAAATTGGAAGCTTGCACAAACATTGGGCGGGCTGCTGGCTTTCAGGATATCTGAAAAGTCAGCAATCAGAGGGTAGCAGCAGCAATGATTTCAGCTGTCTGCAAACCCAAGTAGTTGGTTCTCCAGAATATACCTCCAAGCAGCTGGAAGCCACCACCAGGGATCTCAGCTGCATGCATATTGAAGTGAGTAACTCTCGGGAGAACACTAGAAGCCACTTACAGAACCCCACATCTGTCATCTGCTGACATCCACTTGCCTTCCCACGGTTAGTGCTGTAGAAGAATGGCTTGTCCTTTTCTTATCCCTTCCAGACCTCACCAAAGCAGCTCTCATTTGCACAATCTAACCGGAACTCTATGGGTTAGGAGTTTGAGATATTTAATTTCCAGGCTTTTAGCCCCTTGACTACAAAGGGAAATCAAAGAAGAACCAGAATGGTACTGGGTATCAACTGACAAAATCTGGCATAATTAGACATGTGAATGAAGAAAGCCACCATGGACATGAGGCTGTTAAACATCCTCTATCACCAACTCCTTGGGACTCTGTTTGAGCCTTGGACACGTGCCTCAGTAGATTCCTCCCCACGGTAGTGAAGGTAGCTGTCTTCAAATATATTGCTTTCTTAAAACATTGGTTAAGAATCTACTGGAGGCAAAAAACAAAAATCAGCTCCGATTAACCTGAGGAAAATGTTAGGGAAAGTTCTTTTTACTTTTTGGCCATTTGATCTTTGTTGTGCTAATCGGGACATAACAGAAATCCAATTCCAACTTGCTTAAACACAGAGAATATTTGTTACATTCTAAAATCTGGGAAATTCATGGGTAGAACAGGCTTTAACATGGCTAGAGGTCCAGGAATTCAGGAGATGATAGGATGTGAGGGATAAGTCTCTTTTTCTCAGTTCCACTTTATCTTCTTGGCGTCACATTCCAGAGCAGCCTCCTACCCAGCAGGCAAAATGTCTATGCCAGGTTCTTACCTGCCCCCAGTTCAGCAACCTCAAAGGAAAAAGAACGTCTGTCTCCATACTACTCCAGGGAAGACTTTAATTGATTTGCTCAGGTCAAATATCCCTCCCTGAACCTCACACTCTGCCCAGGGGAATGGGTTCCTCTGACTGACCAGCCTGGGACAAATGGGCTACCATGATTGACAGCCCTTCTAACACTACAAGTTCAGAAAATGTTCCCTCCAAAAGGACCAAAGACGATTAGGAAATCATACTGGGAGAGCTGACTGGTGATAATGGAGAACTGAAAAGCTAACAGAGGCCAGATTTACACTATGGTAAAAGTGAGGAAGTCATCTAGAAGAAAGATGGTGGGAGGAGAAAGGAGACTTCAGCTGGGTGGTGGGGGGTGGGGTAGAAAGCAGGAGAAACAAGAGAAAACATAAGTGCAAATCTCTTCTTTTTCTCTCTCTCTCTCTCCCCGGCCCCTCCCCTTCCCCTTTTCCTTTCCTCCTTTCTTCTCTTTTTTTCTCCATCATGCCCATGGAAATCCTCCTCATTCAAATCTGTGAGAACCTCAGTATCAGAAGTTCTTGGGCCTGCTCAGGAACTGTAAAGATTATTCATCTGTTAACAGTAATTCTCTGGGTATTGGTCCAGGAATTCTAGTTTCCAAGAGGAAGAATTATCATTTCCCAGCTTTGACCAGCTGTCCATCCTGTAACAATCAACCACCCACAGTCTGATGGGCAAGGTAAGGGTGAGTGGAGACCTAGCCCTATGAGGCAAGAGACACTCCCGAGATGCTACTACACCCTGAAACACCACAGCTTAACCATTCACATGTATCTCTGTTGTCATTACTCTCTGGAGCTTTCCAGTCAGAAAATGAGCGCAAAGCAGAGGAATAACAGTTGAGAAAAGGGAGTCGAGGCCCTCCTATTATTGCTTTTCTACTGTATGTATAAAAATTATGACTTCAAATGTGGCTCAGACGAAACTCAGAAGGATATAGGGTAAATCGTAACCTCTGGATCTGTTGTTGCCAAGAGGATGATGTAAAAATGCTATATGTAAGTAACATGGCACCCACACTTTTGCTTAAAGGAAATTCATTTTCTGATAGCAAGAAGAGATTTTTTAAAAACTACTTCCATGACCAAAGCACAGGTAATACTTAGCACTCCAGGGAGAAGGAAGCATGCACAGCTAACCTAAAGAGAGAACGTGAGGATTGTACAAATAGGGAAGTAAGTGACCCCCAGGGAAGGAAGGCTGGTAACAGAATTCTTTATGGTACAGTGTGTCCCTGGGCTTCCCACAGGCAGTGATTCCCAAGGAACAGGACCCACCTCACCTACCCTTTCACCAGCTTGCCACAGATGTCAAAATTTCAGAATGGAGCTCATCAGACTTAAATACATGAATCTGTCAGTCCCACACTATTTTGTGAGCTAGTTGGCAGTAAGCCAGGCCCCTGCCCCAGGACAGAGAGAGCAGGTTAGAGTCCCACTCCTCCACCCTATAATCCTCTGGCCCACACAGGAGTGCTCACTCCATGTAGTACCTCTCCATGGCATAACAGTGGTTTTCTTTGTTTCCCCAGAATCAACCTGGGGACTAAGATGGTCTTAAGTTCCTTTTTCTTAATTTATATTAGCTCCTCCTTCTAGATAAGCATCCTTCTATGCCCCTCTTCCCAAGATTGTCCTACCTTTCCCCACCATCAAAGCCAACCGTATTTCTTTCCCCCAGAACTTACCTGTTTTCTATTCTAGCCCTTAAAGCAGCTGGTAGCTTTGTATAATAGTTTAAGCCCCTACAAAGCTTGGTGGGAAAAGCTTGAGAGAAAACTAAAATTTCCTCCCCATATGTCATTTTTTAAAAAAAAAAAAAAAATGTCAAAGGAACATGTGCAGACTCTAGGGTCCTTGTAAGGCCATAAAATGCACAACAAATAGCAAGCAAGAACAGGGCATTAAAGATAATTTTCAACATAAAAAAATTTATCCAAAGAAGGGACAGTCTAGTTCAGACCAAGTATGGTACAAGCAGGAAGGAAAGATTGACTAAACCTGAATAATGCAGAAAAGAGCATAGCTTTTCTATAGCCATCCTTTCTATTAGTTTTCACCAATTTATTGATGAGCATGAATTGGAAATTATTTCCAGAATCATGAGCTATACAATTTATTGGTCATTGCATGACCTTATGACTGAGTTAATTGCATAACAGTTACAATCTCTATACAAAGTTCTTCCCATAGCTAGGATTCAGTATTTTTCAATTAAGCCTTTTTTTAATTTCCTTCATAAAATTAAAGTAAAAACTAATACTTTCAAGTGCTATTAAAGACAAGTACCTAAGTAGATGGTAACTAAACCATGGAGAATTGCAGTTGTGATTCTGAATTTCAGAGCAGATAGGCCTAGTAAGCAGCCTACCCAACTAATTACAGTCCCTGGATGTGAAAGTCTCACTTAAGGATAACTCCTACTTGCCCTTTAATGTTATGTAAATTTGCCCTCATTTTGAAAGGATTGCACCAACTCCACCTGAAAACACATTCTTCATCACAATCACGTGCCACTTTTAAATCACTGGAAAAGCTTCAAGCCTTTCTTGCACTGAGGTAAGGCTAAAGAAGAGCCATATGCACCTGGTCCAACTTACCTGCAAATTCAACTTAAAGACACAGTTAGAATGAATCTTGTTGGTAACACGGGGACTGCCCGTACTGCCTTAGTTAGATGCCCTTGTGTCCATGTAGGTTGCCTATTACGTATGAAGTGTTAGGTCTTAATCAGAACTGAGCTCTGGTCCTTTTCAGTATGCTCATCAAAGAGAAAACCAGGTTTATTTCCCAACAGGGAAAACTCTAGGTAAAATTATAAACTTTTCATATTTGTCTTTACATTTCTTGGTCTGTTATTTTATTAAAAGTCCCTATTATGTAAAAGTATATGGCAAGGTAAAACTGACAGAACATGGTGAATCTTGAAAACATGCTAATTGAGAGAAGCCAGTCAAAAGGACCACAAATTACATGAATACATTTATGTGAAATTTCCAGAATAGGCAAGTCTACAGAGCCAGAAAGTAGGTTAGTGGTTACCTAGGGCTGAGGGGATAGGAAGATGGGGAAGTACTACTAATGGGCATAGATTTCTTTCAGAGGTGATTAAAATGTTCTATAATTAGATCATGGTGAGGGTTGCACAACTCTGAAAATATATTAAAACCAACTGAAATATACTCTTTAAATGGGTAAATTTTATGCTATGTAAATTATATGTCAATAAAGCTGTTTCTTAAAAAAAGTATATGGTAAGGAACATTGGTGAGACATTTAGGTATATGGGGATTGGGTCTGTTGGGGACTCGTGGAATAGGTAAGTGCCTTAGTGGAGTGTTGGAACAACACGTGCCTGGGCAAGGCCACTCTTGCCAGGCACTGACAAAGGAAGAATTCAGTCAAGAATTCAGTGAAGTAAATCCTTAAGAAAACAGCCTGTTTACGATCCATGCCAATGGGACAGGGATGTTTGAAAAGATAGAGGGTGCTCCCTCTCGCTGTAGAGCTGGAGGGAAGATGCCTTTACCTACCCACCTGTTAGCTCTGACCATTCCTCCTCAATCTTCTCCCCAAGCTTCTGTATACTTTCATGGTTTCAGTTATTTTACTGCTGCCATTTGGCTGAGAAAGGTGTTTCTCAACAACTCACTCATGCTAGTGAGCAAACATGAGGAGCTTTATTCTATATGAATAAGGACAGCTGACTTGTGAGTATGTGTGACAGCAGGAAAGCAGTGTCCTAGGAATGATTATGATCAGAGTAGTGTACTCTTTGAGCTGAGTAGCCAACAATCCACCCAGTTAGTGCATAGAAGTTTCCAGAATGACCAGAAAGTTAAATTGGTGTTTCTTAGTGTGCAAGGAGCAAGAGATGTGTTTTTAGAGTCGATAGCAAAAAGACAGAAAGTGACTATGGCATTAGTATTGGCTTCAGTGGTTCCTAAATACCTAGAACCACTGCACTGGAATCAACTGGAGAGCTTCCCAGAATCCATTAGCAGATACAGTCAGCTCTGTTATAATGTGGCATGCATTCACAAAATTCATGGCAGTATGAAAAATAATATAACAAAAACCACAGGGCTTATGGAGACATGAGGTTATGGGCACGACACTCAAAACTTCATCAATGACACATACAAAAATGATAGAGACAGTAGTAATAGTTTTTTTTTTACTTGTTAAATGGATAAGAAATACATAAATACTACAATTACCTTGAAGACGACTTTAACTTTGCTTCTAGTGGAAGGGTTGTAGCTTTTGAGTTACAGCGAAGTAGTAGAAAGTGGACTAACCTAAATTGCATGGAAAGTTTTAACTCCAGGCATGGATGGGTGGCTCTGAACACACAGGGAACACAAGTAGCTGTTTGAGGAGTGTGAGGGTGTAGACAGGGAGTTGTATATTCCTACATGGCTCAGTTCAGCTGAGTGCACTACTCTATGTTCACCTAGTATGGACAAAACCGTGCATAAGCAAACAGGAAATTTGCATTATGCTCAAATTGTGTAATGTATCAATTTCATTGGAAGAAATTCACATTTTCAAAACAAGTAGACTTGTTTCACAGGACTGATGTATTTGATTCAAGAGGTCTAAGGGGCTCTGTATTTTTAAAATCTCCTTAGGTGAGTCTAATGTTGGGCCAGATCCTTCAGTGAACCAAGTTGCCAGGTTCCTGTCCATAATGGGCAGGGCCCAGAGCAGCCCAGAGGCTGCACATTGGAAGGCAGTAATTTCCTTTTAGAACCTTAGAGATCGGTCACAGAGCTTAGTCTCATCTTAACCTACCTTGGGTAAGCAGCTGGTTAGTTAATTGTCCAGTCCTGCCTAGTCCAACTGAAGAGTTAGATAAGCAATTTAACGTAGGATGGCAGGAAGAAATCAAATCAAAAAAAGATGAAGTTCACACCTCACTCTTTAGCCCAGATTCAGACAACACCAAAGCATGCAAAGAGAAGGGCCTCTCAGAGGATTTGCCATATTTTAACTTGTGTATTAGAGGTATTTGTACATGTGTCAGATTCCTCCACCAGGTTAAGCATGTGATAAACAGGAACTTTATCTCGTTTGTCTTTACCCTTAATATCATCTAGAACAAGGCTTTATTTATATACTCAGCTTGCTGAATGGAATAGCAGGTGATGATGCAAAAAAGCAAAATGGATTAACTGAATAAATATGTGTTAATCTATTGGCTCAGGTGGGAAAATCCACTCTGAATGGCTGAGCAGCACCACACAGCAACAGAGCAAAATGAAAATTGGACTACTATTTGTTCATTAAGATTCTCCAGAGTTAACTGAAACCACGTGGTTATTTTTCCCTCCCTCTCCAGCATTCTGTTATACATTACAGACCCCAAGTCTTTGGCTTAACTGCCTTAGCTTCTCATCTGAAAACGAGACAATGCATGCTGGCCTCTTCACAGGGGTCAAGTAAGCCTTGACAGTGTTCCATATACATACTTAGCTCAATGTTCTTCTCCTGCTCTCATCAGCGGGAAAGGAGTGAACTGCTCCCTTTTAATTCTTTTACACTTCTGCAGGTGCCTTGAATACCAATGCCTGTCTTGGAAAGTTCTTCCCTGAAAGAGTTAAGGTGCCTCCTTCTAAAAACAATTGTGGAGGAGCAGATGGCATATTTGCTAACGGAGAAGATGTCACTCTCACTTGGGTCTAAATTCCCTCCCTCCACCTGGCATCCCAGACAGCTGTGTCAGCTCCATCTGCCCACCTTGAATCCATCAGGTGAATGCTCCATTTCCTTAATTGAGGTTAAGCTAACCCAAGTTATCAAAGACAGGGACAGAATGTTCCCTGTCATTGCCATGCTGCCTGATATGCCTGATACCAACTACCAACAACTACACCCACACTCACAAGCCCCGCTTTAATACATGAAGGCTTACTGCAGTGAATGAAAGGTAGATAAAGGCAGGCCGCTTTTCAAGGGCTCATGAGCTGACTGCAGATGTCATTCCTCCTTGTTGAAGTAAATACTTAGGAAGGCTCCCACTCACCATCTAGAATTTTGACAGGTAAGCATCTAAATCCTGCCTGGGTGAGTTCTCATGCTGAAGGGTAATGTTATTCAGCTATATGCATCCCCTCCATAATGGAATCAGATTTGCTCTTCCTGAAGCATGCTGGGGGTGAATTCGGGATGGACTCAGGCTAAGGTACAAGGTGAGGAATGGCATGACTGGGCCAGTGTCCAAGGCCGAAGAATGCCTTAGCAACAAGAAGGAAAACATCTGGACCTGGACATGAAGTCACTGGGAACACTGACTACCCAAGGACATGGGAGAAAACAATGAGCCTTGGTCGCAGCTGGAATGGTATATGAGCTTGGGCCCCTTGCTAGGCGGTTGCAGAAAATACTCCAGCTAGCCACCACTGGAGAGGAGCTGCTTCCCGTGTCAGTAAGTTTCCCTGAACTCATGAATCTGGAAAGGGCTACATGTCAGTTCTTCAGATTATCTGCCAGGACATACAGTGAGGGCCTTGTCTTGCTGGGGCTGTCCCCTGACACATGCCATCCTCACCCATGCAAATCCTGTGGGAGTCAGTGACTTGCCTTACCCAGTGGGGGAATTCAGGATCCCTGCTGCCAGATGAGGGCCCCTCTGGGGGCTGGTCAGTGATGGGCCTTCAGATCCAGATTCCTATAGATAGTCATTTACTGAGGCTTCATTTGCCAAGGGCTGATCTGTTGTCATTAGGTGCTGTCAGGTTTGTTCCAACTTATAGTGATCCTATACACAACAGAATGAAACACTGCCTGGTCCTGCTCCATCCTCACAATCGTTGCTACTTTTGAGCCCATTGTTGCAGCCACTGTGTCAGTCCATCTTTTTGAGGGTCTTCCTCTTTTTCACCAACCCTCTACTCTACCAAGCATAATGTCCTTCTCCAAGGACTGGTCCCTCCTGACAACATGTCCAAAGTATGTGAGACAAAGTCTCACCAGCCTCACTTCTAAGAAGCACTCTGGTTGTATTTTTTCTAAGACAGACATATTCATTCTTTGGGCAGACCATGGTCTATTCAATATTCTTCACCAGAACCATAATTCAAAGACATCAATGCTTCGGTCTTTGTTATTCATTGTCCAGCTCTCACTAGTCTAGGTACTGAGAATACAATGGAGTACAAGATAGACCAAGTCCCTGGTCTTGCATGTCAGTGGGAAGTTCACAAATGAATAAATTTAGCAGTTCAACTAGTGATGAGAATTTTGAAGAATAAAGATTCATGTAGTGCTAAGTGAAGACAGGATTAGGTGGGCTGGGGGGAGTTGTAGAGGGAAGCAAGGGCCAGTGGGTAACTGGGAGATAGGCTTTTTAGGATGAAGTAGGACAATCTTATTCCAGGGGCTGTGATTCCCTAAGCAAATACTATTTTGGAATGAGACTTTTTTTCTTTCGTCACCAGCATCTCCCCTTATCATTGCTGAATCCATATACGGTAGGCCAACGTATGTAGGTGACTAGTGCAAATATCCTATAATCATGTTTTCCAACCAAATTGATAAAAAAAAAGAAAGAAAAGAAATTAAAAAACCAAATAATATATATATATATTTTTTAACCTATCATTTTAGAAATATAAAAGCACTGTTCTAAATAACTGTTATAATTTTAAAGAGGAAATCAAAATTCATTTTATATATACTTAGTGCCTTTTTTAGTGCCTGTATTAGGCCCTGTTTTAAGTGCTGGTAGCTCTCCATTAACAACAGTCAAATATTTCTGCCTTCATGGAGCTTGAAGTTTTAGGAAGTTTAGAAATGAATAAAATCACTACATAGCAAAACAATGGAATATGGCCCAAAAAATAGTCAAAGGTAAATTTGTATGCTTAAATTTATGTGATATATCCAAGGCACAACCACTGGCATCTATTCACGTGGAACAACAGAGAAGAAGGAGAGGCAGGAATGGAGGAAGAAATGGAATGTGTGGCTAATTGCACCCTCCTGTGCCATGAGACCAGAAGAACTGGATGGTGCCCAGCTACCATTACTGAACATTTTGATGAAAGATTCCATAGATGAATCAAAGATTCCATAGATCAAAAGGAAGAAAAGTAGAGCAGAATTTCAAATTCTCATGGACTCTTTCAGGAAACATGGAAAGTGGATGAACCCCTGAAACTATTGCCCTGAGATAATCTTTAAACCTTAAACCAAAAATATCCCCTGAAGTCCTCTTAAAAGCAAACAATAGTTTAAGTTTATGTTAATGAGGGAGGATCAACTCAGAAAAGGAGGGCGAGGATGGTTGCACAACTTGAAGAATGTAATCAGTGTCACTAAATTGTACATGTAGAAACTGTTGAATGGGTGTATGTTTTGCTGTGTATATTCTCAACAACAAGAAAACAAAATTTAGAAAAAAATGAAAAAAATAATGAATGAGAAAAGTTTCATATAATGATAGGGAACAATGTCCATGTTACAGATTTTTAACTCAAAAAAGCAAGATGTAGAACCATGCATGTAGTTTGCTATTATTTTCTTTTTAAAAAACTATTATGCATAGAATCTCTCTGAAGTAATAACTAACAGCTAGTAACAATGGTTGCCTCTGGGTTGCTGAGAGATGAGGGGGAAGAGAGAATTTTCATTGTATACCTTTTTACAACTCTTGTTACTCATATTTTTTCTTCTTAAATTTTCACCTCCTGGAAAAAAATATTTATATGATAGAAAAAAAATAACAGTTGAAAGTAAATGAAATAAAAATTTCAGCTTGATCTCTTCTCCCCTCAAGATATAGATATGATCTTTTAGAATTCCCACAGGGCTTTCCTTTTTAAAGTCACCTTTGGTTTAAGGCCCCTGCTTCTGTGTGATTAGTTTAGTTTATGGGGCATCTCATCTTCATTCATGTGTGATATCACTATCTAACACTGCACCAGCCTAGATGTGAAATTCATCCCTTTTCTTTAATTTACACACACACATATCACCTACATAAGGCTTTTATATATATCTGGAATATTTATATAAGGTTAGGGAAATTTACAAGCTCCTTGTAGAAATCAAATAAGTTGAAATTCAACATTTAAACATTTTTGTAATTAATAATTGACTAGCCAACCCACCTCCGGTGAGTTTTTAATGTGGGCTTCATTTCTCTTATTTCCATATCCTCATACTATCTCAGAGCTTTTTCTCTCTTCCACCTTTCCTCCTCTCCATCTAGGTTTGGTATCCATCCCAGAAAATTAGAAATTCTTCTCTCTCTATTATGCCAAACGATTCAGTTATCTTTAGCCTCTATCCCCAAACCCAGCTTTGGATGCATTGTGCATATGCAAGGTGGTTAAGAGCTCAACTGCTAACCAAAAAGGTCAGCAGTTCAAATCCACCAGCCGCTCGCTCCTTGGAAGCTCTATGGGGCAGTTCTCTCTGTGCTGTAGGATCACTATGAAGCAGAATTGACTTCACGGCAACAGGTTTTTTTTGTTTGTTTGGTCTGTTGTTAACAGATCAAAAGGATACCCCCCATTATAAAATCCACACTTCTTAAAAGGCAGCTGTGCCTGTATGTAGCAATTTGCTTTTCATCTTTTATTCTAGCAGTCAAGTAAAATAGGTAGGAAAAAAAAAAACATTAAATGAGAGGAAGGAAAGGAAATCATTAAAAAATGTAAAGAGAGAATTTAATGATATGGAAAACAAACAGATTTGATTAATAAAACCATAGTGTAGTTGTTTAAAAAAGACCAATTAAAAGCACAAACCACTGCCAAATCGAATCAAGGAAACAAAGTCATTAGAAATGAGAAAGAGAACTTAACTCTAGTTTTAATCAATATGACATTAAGAATATGTCACATTCAAAATTTATGACAATAAATGTGAAAATCTGGATAGAATGGATGCTTTCCTAGGAAAGAGTCAATTACTAGAATTAGCACAGAAGAGGTAAGAAACTAAAAGAAATTTAAACAGAGGCAAAGATCTACTCTCAACAGAGAGATTAATGGGTGTGTTAGCTGGGAAGCTGCCTAGAGCATCAATCTGTAAGGACAGGCATGTGAAACCTGGCCAGTGAATAAGGAAGGCTGAAGAAGAACTGGTGCCTTTGAATTATGGTGCTGAAGAATATTGAATATACCGTGGACTGCCAGAAGAATGAATAAGTCTGTCTTGGAAGAAGAACAGCCAGAGTGCTCCTTGGAAGACGAGATGGCCAGGCTTCACCTCACATTCTTATGGACATGTTGTCAGGAAGGACCAGTCTTTGGAGAAGGACATCACGCTTGGTAGAGTGTTAGCAAAATGCAACGATGGGCTCAAACATAACAAAGGTTGTGAGGATGGCACAGGACAGGACAATGTTTCATTCTGTTGCAGGCAGATGGGGTCACTATGAGTTGGAACCAACTCAACGGCACCTAACAATAACAACAACACCTCACTAAAATACGCTGGAAACATGGTACAATTTAACTCCAGATTCCAGATTCAACTCCATTAATGCTAAAGGCAAATTACACCCACAGATATTCTCACTCCCTTTCAATAAATCCCTTGGTTCAATTTCAACCAGTACCTCTCTCAGAAATCTAGAGCACACCCTAACCTCCAAAATGATGTCAGGCCCAGAAGAATTTAAGGATGAGCTCTACTTCCAAAAATTAGCCAGTGAAAATCTCCTGGATCACAACAGAATATTGCCCAATATAGTGTTGAAAAATGAGCCCCCTAGTTTGGAAGGCACTCAAAATATCCTGTGGCCTCAACAATGGACTCAAGCAAGAAGACGGTACAGAATCAAGCAATATTTTGTTCTGTTGTAGATGGGTCGCCAAGAGGCAGAGCTGACTAGACAAAAACTAACAGTAACAATTAAATGTTTAAATCCATGAATTCATAATGATAATAAAAAATGTGTTGATTACCTTTAAAGCATTCTCAGGAACCAACTCAAAATATTGACAATTGTTACAAAAAAGAAAGGAGATGGGAGAATTCAACATTTGTCCCATTTTCTTATACAAATTGTACCTCAAAATAACCATAGTTGATGAGGGAAATTTTCTCGTTATAGAATGATTCTAGTTAATAGAGAAGAGATAACCAAATTAGAACATCGTAATTTTACATCACTTAATGAATTAACTAATGATCATCAATGGTTGCTAACATTACAAAAAGAGAGGCAACCAGATACTATGTTCCTTTTGATAGAAGTACAGGGTACCATCTCAGTTATCTAGTGTTGCTATAACAGAAATACCACAAGTGGATGTCTTCAATAAAGAAAAATTTATTTCCTCACAGTAAAGTAGGCTAGAAGTCCAAATTCGGTGTGTCAGCTTCTGGGGAAGGCTTTCTCTCTCTGTTGGCCTTCTCATCAATCTTTCCCCACACTAGGAGCTTTTCTGCACAGGGACCTGCAGCTTCCGGTGCTGCTTTCTTGGTGGTATGAGGTCCCCAATTCTCAGCTTGCTTCCCTTTCCTTTTATCTCTTGTAAAATAAAAGGTGGTACAGACCACAGCCCAGGGAAACTCCCTTTACATTCGCTCAAGGATACAACCTTAGTAAAGGTGTTACAATTCTGCCCTAATCCTCTTTAACATAATCTAATCTTGCCTCAGGCAGAAATTAGGATTTACAACACATAGGAAAATTACAATCACAAAATGGAGGACCACCGCACAATCCTGGGAATCACGGGCTAACTAAATTCACACAGATTTTGGGGGGAAACGATTCAACCCATGACAGGCACCATCTATGAATTAGCCATGCACTCCCCAAATTAATCATAATTTTAATCTGATTAACCCTGTAGATCTAACTACCAATATTCAAGAAATACAGAGGACAAAGGAAGCTGCTACATTGCACAGCAGGGATACACTAAGCAAAATACTGGAAAACGCTACGTGACAAAGGACTTAGTTCCTTCAACCAAAATAAATTAATAAATAAAAATGCAAAGAAAAAAGAGAGATGGGGGGATACAGATTTTAAAAATTTTGTTAGGGCCCTGATTCAAACACAGAAGCTGCAACTAATAAACACTGACCAGTTAGTCAATGCTATTAAGGAATTATTGTTACTTGTTGAAGGTGTGTAATGATGATATTACGGCTATGTTTAAGAAGGAGAGTCATTGTCTTTTAGAGACACATCCTGAAATATTTAAATATAAAAATAAGACATCTTAAATTTCCTTTAAAAAAATCCAAGGGAGATGTATTGCATAGTTGGGTGGAGGTATAGTGTGGTCATAGTTGATAATTGTTGAATCCAAGAGATGTGGACAAATGGAAGTTCATTATACTGTTTTACTTTTGTATATGTTTAAAATTTTCCATAATAGTTAAAAAAAAAAAAAAAAGGATAAGGCTGAATAAAAGAAGTGACATTTACAGCTGACTTAAAGAATAAGATGGTTAGCCCCAGTGTTCATTCCCTATTGTTCTGGGAAAAAAATAATCTTAGGTTTTTAATTTATCTCATTATTTCTTTCCTAAATCTCAGAATTTTATGAAGTTTTACTTCCTTTATTTCTATGAGTCAATTTATTTTCTCATGAAGGAAAATCAGTGGTATTTTGACAGCCTTTGGATTCAGTCCTTTTCCCAATTCATCCAGTCTCAGCATCAGTAAATTCATGAAGTGTCCTATTCATTTTTTCCCCCTGAACTGGTTCTCTTGGTTCAAAACACACACTCATTATTGGTTCATGCATGGTCCCCTTTCTTCAGTTAGTTATTCTTAATATTGTAATAATAATAATAACAAACTCATTGCCGTCGAGTCGATTTTGACTCATAGTGACCCTATAGGACAGACTAGAACTGCCCCATGGAGTTTCCAAGGAGTGCCTGGTGGATTCGAACTCCCAATCTTTTGGCTAGCAGTGGTAGCTATTAACCACTACACCACCAGGGTTTCCAATAATGTAATAAGCACCACCCAAAATAAAAGCCAGAACCTTGAAGATAGCCTACAGCTAGTCATGTGTCTTTCCTTATCTCAAATTTCTGCCTCCCCAACACCTGCCCAAAGTAACCATCATTTGCTATCCCACATCCATCATCCCCTTGCTTTCTTTCCTTCTTACGTAGTTCTCTTGCATTCATTTCAGTTGTTTTCAATTTTATCAAAAGGATACCATGCTTGAATATTTTAGGACCTACTTTTTTCATTTAATAGTATATCATTGAGATTCATCCATATTTTTGGGCCACCCTGTAGTTTATTTCCACCACCCATCTGTCAATTTGTCATACTGTGGTGGCTTTCGTGTTGCTATGATGCTGCAAGCTATGCTACCGATATTTCAAATACTAGCAGGGTCACCCGTGGTGGACAAGTTTCAGAAGATCTTTCAGACTAAGACAGACTAGGAAGAAAGGCCTGGTGATCTACTTCTGAAAATTAGTCCCTGAAAACCCTATGGATCACAGCAGAATCTTGTCAAAACTCCACACGCCAGCGATCATGAAGATGGCACAGAACCATGTCAGTGCTTTTTCTGTTATACATAGGATCACCACGTGTTGGTCCAACTCAATGGCAGCTGACAAGAAGTACTTTATTCTAATTATTGCATAGTATTTCATCATATGAATCTTCTCTATTCATCCAGCCTCTCATCTACGGGTTGTTTCAGCAGTTTCACTGGTCAGAGCTGCTAATAACTGTTGTGCATGCCTGCAGTTGTACAGCGTGAGTATTTCTCTTGGATATACACTGAGGAATGAGACTGCTGGGTGACGAGTCCCCCTACTTCCCATCTGAACAACCTCTCCTGCTGGAACACAAGCCTCCTGTTGCTCCAGGTGAAACTATTATGCTTTTTTTGCCATGGTTTGTCACTGGTTCTCCCTACCAGTTCTTGTTTTTCCAGCCCTGTGGAAATCTAAGAGATTTGTTTTCACATTTAGTGCTTCAGGATAATTGAAGAAAAAAGTACTAGAAGAATCATTCTAAGCATGGAGGGCTCCAGGCATTTTTAACTGGCACAACTTCTGCTGTCAAAGTAATGGAAATTAAACTGATGGCTAACTATCCGCATTTATTTTGGATGTCGTAACCAAGAAAAAAGTAATGACCTTCCTCTCCATCTGCACGGACATCAAACCTATTCCAACTTTCATTTTAAAACACAATATCGAAACACATTCATTGTGATGTTTGTTGATGTTTTGTTTACCATTCCCCCCTGCTTTTTCTTTTGAAAGGGATGAGATTTTAAAATCAGTAATTCTTAGAATGGAATCCCTGGGTAGCACAAGCAGTTAGTACTTGACTACTACCAGAAAGACGGGTGGCTCGAACCCACCCAGAGGTGCCTCAAAAGACAGGCCAAGCAATCTGCTTTCTAAATGTCACAGCCTTGGAAACTCTATGGAGCAGTTCTACTCTGCACACATGGGGTCGCCATCAGTTGGAATCGGCTCAACGGCAAATAAAAATAACAGTGTTTGGAATGCTACTGACATTCGTGCATCTCTTAATCTAAACTCTTATATTTATGACATGAGCAAAACCACTTGAGGAAATTACTAAACTGCTCCCTGACTTGAATGAGAAATTGAGGAAGGGATGTGGGGTTTTTCCCTCCATCTATGGAATGAATATCTATCCCATTTGCTCATCTTATATTAACTATCACCTCTAGGATCACGTGCTGGCTGGCTGATGTAGGGGGATTTTTTTCTCTTCATCTTAATCAGGCCACAAAGAACATAAGTACTTGAGAATTCATAATATCAACAGTCTAATTACAGTTTTTTAAATGCTGTTTTAAATTGGGATAATTTTAAATTATTGGATGTGACAACTATATAAATATAAAAAAATGCTTTAATTAGAGACTTGTTTATGTTAGGGAAAAAAACACAGGAACCCACTGGAAGCATCAATCTGTCACTCCACATTAACTTCCAACAGCCACGGATTCCCAGTGGACAGCTGCTTCTCAGCAGTAAGGCTGGGTCCATCATCCTCTCCCTGCAATTTAATCCTCACCTCTTTGTGACCAGGTCTCTTTAAAGAAAACTCAAAGCAACAAGCTCGAGTTGAATTCTCATTCAAATTCACAGCAACCCCTGGTGTTTCTAAATTTGCTTAATGTATCACTAAGCACAGTCCTTTTGAAAAGTAAAAAAAAAAAAAAGTCCTTTTGAGCCTTCATAAATATCTTGCCATGTTCCTGATGAAATAAAGGTTTGTGAGGAGCCCAATCTTACAGAGTGATAAAACAAAAATAAAATCTCAGTCTCCCTCAAGTACTTATTAATCTTCTGAAATTACTTTCTCCTTTGTAATCCGATGAAAGCTACGGACCCTTCTTCCCTTTAAAATCCATAATCACAAAAAGTTTGCACGTACAAATTCAGAAGATTTGTGTGCCTCCTGAAAGCCATCTCTATCTTCTCCCCACCTTGAATCACATTCCCAACATTAAGAATTGCCTTAAGATCCACACTTTTGTGAGATAAAATATTCATTAATTAATATGTACTGAAAAAAAAATTTTTTTTTTTTTTTTTGAATACCTACTATGTATCAAACACTGTGCTAGACACAGGAGATACAGTAGAAAACACAGATCTGGCCCCACCCTCATGGGGCTTATAATTTCATGGAGGAAACAGATATTGATTAAATGATCATATCAACAAATATAGGGATTGTGAGAACTATAAAAAGGAGAGAGTCCTGGTTGTGCAGTGGTTAAGCATTGGGCTGCTAACTAAAAGTTAGTAGTTTGAATCTACCAGCTATTCTGCAGGAGAAAGGTGTGGCAGTCTGCGTCCGTAAAGATTACAGCCTTGGAAACCCTACGGGACCATTCTACCCTGTCCTATAGGATCGTTATAAGTTGGAGTCAACTTGATAGCAACAGGTTTGCTGAGTGTTATGAGCACCAACAAATTGGAATTTGATCTCATTAGGAAGATCTGAGAAGACTTCCCTGAGATTATGACAGTATAGCTGAGATCTGACATAATATCTGAAAAGGGACAAAAAGAACATTGAGACAATAGGAATAGCAAGTTCAAAGGTCCTGTGGCAAGGGGAACATGGTATTCAAGAAAGGAGGGCCAAGCACAGAGAGTGAGACATATGCTGGGACTGCAGGAATAAGTGAGAACCACTCAAGTAGGTCTTTGTGGTCATGTTTTAAGACATTTTTCTTTACCTAAGATCAACTAACAGGTCATTGAATGGTTTTAAGCTGGGAGATGGGTAGCATAATTAGATTTAAATTCTGATAAATTCATTGCATGCCAGGTGGAGAACAGATTGGTTGAGGACCATAATGGATATTGACAAGTTCTGAGGTCATTGTAGTAGCCTAGTAACAATAACTAGACTGGGATGGTGACAGAGAGACGAGCCTGGTTGGATTCAAGAGACATTTACTTAGGGTAACTGTCATGAATTGAATTGTGTCCCACAAAATATGTGTATCAATTTGGCTAGGCCATGATTCCCAGTATTGTGTGATCGTCCACCATATTGTCACCTGATGTGATTTCCCTACGTGTTGTAAATCCTATCACTATAATGTTAATGAGATGGATTACCGGCAGTTATATTGATGAGATCTATAAGATTAGATTGTGTCTTAAGCCCATCTCTTCTGAGCTATAAAAGAGAGAAGCCAGCAGAGAGACATGGGGGCCTCATACTACCAAGAAAGCAGAGCTGGAAGCAGAGTGCATCCTTTGAACCCAGGGTCCCTGCGCCTGAGAAGCTCTTGAACCAGGGAAAGATTGATGACAAGAGCCTTTCTCCAGAGCCAGCAGAGAGAGAAAGATTTCCCCCTGGAGCCTGAATTTGGACTTCTAGCCTACCAGACTGTGAGAGAATAAATTTCTCTTTGTTAAAGCCATCCACCTGTGGTATTTCTGATATAGCAGTGCTAGATAACTAAGACAGTAACTAACGATGCTGTCAAAGAGTGGATTTTTTCTTATGTGCTAATACATAGAACAGTGCCTACTGCACAGTAAATCCTCAGCAAATACTTATTGAATGAATGAACAAATGAATAAATGAGGTAACAAATAATGCATAAACAAAAACATATGTAAATAGGTTAAAAAATTATATCAGTGTAAGTGCTGAAAAAATGTGAGGTTCAGAAGTTGCTAAGGTGGAGACAGGTTAATAAAAACATAATGTGTGAAAGAAAATTTTAAGTTGATTTGACCCTAAATAGGGAGTTTGAATTGTTTTGACCCTGAACGGGGTTATGAAGGGTCTGACTGGACTTACAGAAAAAAAAAGTTCTATAAAGTGAAAACGAGCTAGTAAATCACTGGGAGCATAAGAGAGAGGTTTACTTGTGCTTAATGTCAACATTCTGTGAATGTGTAATTTCCTTAGGACAACAAAACAACACGATTTGGGAAGAAGAATTGCTGAATATAAACACAGTTTGCATCACAGGCCCTGAGCCCTCCTGGCAGTCCCAAAACTACTTAATTTGGCAAGTCTTCCATTCGTTTTAAAGGCCAGAAAAGCAGGTTGCTGTGTGGAACAGTCCACACTCTAGGTATTTTTACAAACTAACAATTGATGTGGAAATAAGACTCTGGCGTTTCATGTCTCTGCCACAGCTACAACCACTGGAGTCTAACACGGGACTCTTGGTAAATCACGGTGGAAAATGGCCCCTAATTAACCCAAATCGTTCACCTTGATTCTATGGCATGGACAATGGCCTACATATGACGAAACAGGACAAGCTCTACGTTCCTGTTCCCCAGCTGATCATGTGTACAAATTTCCGTAAAATTCCGTTCAGTTAATAAGAATAAAAGTGAAAGCATATATAAGGAAAATATAGTCTCATTTTTAGATTCTGTACATCTTGAATAATTTGGATTTTATTTCCTTTGACTTTTGCTCTTGGATAAAAAGTTAAAAGTCATGGTCACATTTGCCATATATTTTGGTGAAATTCACTTTTCAATTTCTTTGAAAGGGGATAGATTATATAGAGGCTTCGTTCTTCCAATACAGCTTTCCATCTAAAGCTGTTGTTTGGTAAGGGTTATAGATATAAGGATAACCCCACCAATAAGGCTAGAGGTACTGGAGAGATTCTGAATTTTTTGAAGTGAAAAAAAAAAATATTGGAATCAGAGATTTGGCATTCACTAGACATTTTAACTGAGCGGTGGGTTCTCTTACATTAGGACAAGAAATTCTTGCAACCAGTTTTTCCTCCACTGTGCTCTAGCCTGAGTTTCCCTAATATCTCTGTGAATAGAAACTGTTTTTAATTTCCCCCCAAGGTCTTAAGATTTATGGGATGGAGGACTTGGGGATTACGTGGCTGAAGAAGGAGTACAGGAATTGAAATCTCTGAAAAAGATGAGTGTTTTGTCTTATGGTCCTTGAACATATCAGGAAAGACTTTTTCTGTCATACCCTCTGGCCACTGGCTACTGATGGCTTGACTAGAGCAGCTGCCTTGGAATTGTACCAAGTATAGAGTCGCTGAGTCAGAATTGACTCAACAGCAATGGGTTTTTTTTAAAGTGTCGATATCACCAATCTAACGGCTGGAGATTCCCTTAAACTAAATTTCTTAGTTATCTGTTTGTATAGTAGCTTGACAGGTGGGGAAAAGTCTTCCAGGCAAGACTTTGTGATGAGAGTTGATTGCTATGGAAATACAGTGTGAACTCTTAGCACTCAGGTAGACACTTAACAAGCCATTTCTCCCATCATTATCCCCAAAAGTGGTCCAATCCCACCTTTGCAAATGCTTAGTACATTCCTTACTGCATCCATCACAAAGATGCCTCCCTCCAAATACATTATGGATGCTGTCTCAAAGATAGATGCTAATCAATGGCTCTATTTAGACAATGTGAAGATTAAGATTATTTTAGCATTCTTATGTACTCAATTCTTGATTATGCACATTAATAAAGGAAGAAAGGAAATGAATAGTCCAAGACAAAGGCTAATACAAAAGTAATTCATATTAGGCTTTGGCATTCATTATGTGTTTTGAGGATGAGCAAATTAACTTTCTAATTATGATTTGGCCGCTCAGGACAAATTTGTTTTCTCAACCGACTTGTGTTGAAAGCCAGCTAGTAGTGTGCTAGAAGTCAGGCAAAATTTGACCTAGAATTTATAGTTTTCTGTAAATGACTCATTCAAAATCAAAAGCTGGTTTGTTTTGCCATTTGGAAAAGGTCTATTCCACACCAACAGTTTCTGGAGAGCAGTGGTGTAATATAAATTGCACGGATCCAGAATCGCATATAGTATTAGATGTAATAGGCCTCAAGGCTAGAGCATTACCAGGGATCATCATTTCAACAGGAAGATATAACAACCCTAAATTTACACTTCTAATAACATAAATCCAAAACACGTAAAGCAAAAAAAAAAAAAAAATTCAGAACTAAAAGCAGAAATAGACAATTCTTCAGTCATAGCTGGAGAATTTCACACACCTTGCTCAGTAACTGAAAGAATAAACAGAAAAGAATCACAAAGGATAGTGAAGATATCAACTTGACCTAATTGACAAGTACGGAAGATTACATCCAACAATTGCAGAATATACATTTTTTTCAATATCCTCTGGGACATTTACCCAAGCTCAAAGTCTAGATTCCATTCTAGCATGCAATTTTAGGCAAGTCACTTTGCCTCCATAAGCCTTGGTTTTCTCTACTAGGAAATGGAAAGAATCACACTTGTTATACAAAATTGGTGAGGAGATTAACTGAGAAGTGTAAGGTAAAATGCAATATAAAAATAAGAACACCATTCAGATGTTAGTTGCCAATGCAATAAGGGACCAAGAATGTCTATATAGGAGTAGCTTAGAGACAGAAACTGGTTGAAAGAGTACATAAGGAATTTGCTTTAACACTGCATAGCACCACACTCTTTAACTTAGAGTGTACATTTATTGGGAGTGGTTGGGAAATGGAGACTATCGATGGAGACAATTTAGCATGGGATGAGGGTGCTAAAGCATAGCCATTTAACAAATATTTTCTCTACTCCATTTGCATTCATAAAATAATTGGAAAATACTTGACATTAATCATGATTTTTACCGGTTCACATCTACTTCTTGGTGTTGTTAAGCACCATTAAGTCAGTTCCAACTCATAGTGACCCGATGTATGACAGAACAAAACACTGCCCGGTTCTGCACTATCCTCACAATTGTTGTTATACTTGGACCCATCGTTGCACCCACAGTGTCGATCCATCTCATTGAAGGTCTTCCTCTTTTTTCCTGACTCTCTACTTTACCAAACATGATGTTCCTCTCCAGGGAATGATCTCTCCTGATAACATGTCCAAAGTATGTGAGACGTAGTCTTGCCATCCTTGCTTCTAAGGAGCATTCTGGTTGTACTTCTTCCAAGACAGAGTTGTTCATTCTTTTGGCAGTCCATAGTATATTCAATATTCTTTGCCAACACCACAATTCAAAGGCATCAATTCTTCTCTGGTCTTCCTTATTCATCGTCCAGCTTTCACATGCATACGTGGTGATTGAAAACACCATGGCTTGGGTCAGGCACACCTTAGTCTCCCAGGTGGCATCTTTGCTTTTCAACACTTTAAAGAGGTCTTTTGTGGCAGATTTGTCCAATGCAATCCATCTTTTGATTTCTTGACTGCTGCTTCTATGCGTGTTAATTGTGGATTCAAGGAAAAGATGAAATCCTTGACAACTTCGATCTTTTATCTGTTTATCATGATGTTGCTTATTGGTTCAGTTGTGAGGATTTTTGTTTTCATTATGCTGAGGTGTAATCCATACTAAAGGCTGTAGCCTTCAATCTTCATCAGTAAGTGCTTCAAGTCCTCTTCACTTTCAGCACGCAAGGCTGTGGCATCTGTATGGTAAGTCTTCCTCCAGTCCTGATGCCACTTTCTTCTTCATATAGTCCAGTTTCTCAGATTATTTGCTCAGTATATGGATTGAATAGGTGTGGTGAAAGGATACAACCCTGATGTACACTTTTCCTGACTTTAAGCCACGCAGTATCCTCTTGTTCTTTTAGAATGACTGCTTTTGACCTACGTACAGGTTCCTCATGAGCACAATTAAGTGTTCTGGAATTTCCATTCTTCGCAACGTTATCCACAATTTGTCATGATCCACATAATCAAATGCCTTTGCATAGTCAATAAAACACAGGTAGACATCTTTCTGGTATTCTCTGCTTTTAGCCAAGATCCATCTGACATCAGCAATGATATCCCTGGTTCCACGCCCTCTTCTGAATCTCGCTTGAATTTCTGGCAGTTCCTTGTCCATATACTGCTACAGCCCCTTTTGAATTATCTTCAGTGAAATTTTACTTGTGTGTGTTATTAATGATATTGTTCAACAATTTCTGCATTTGGTTAAATCACCTTTCTTTGGAATGGGCATAAATATGAATCTCTTCCAGTTGGTTGGCCTGGTAGCTGTCTTCCAAATATCTTGGCATAGACACGTGAGCACTTCCAGAGCTGCATCTGATTGCTGAAACATCTCAGTAGGTATTCCATCAATTCCTGAAGCCTTGTTTTTTGCCAGTGCCTTCAGCGCTGCTTGGACTCCTTCCTTCAGTACCATGGGTTCCTGATCATATGCTACTTCCTGAAATGTTTGAACATCAACCAATTCTTTTTGTACTGTGACTCTGTATCACTTCCAACTTCTTTTGATGCTTCCTGTGTCGTTTAATATTTTCCCCGTAGAATCCTTCAATATTGCAACTTGAAGCTTGCATTCTTGCGTTCTTTCAGCTTGAGAAATGCCGAGCATGTATTTCCTTTTGGTTTTCTATCTCCAGGTCTTTGCACATGTCATTATAAGACTTTGTTTTGTCTTCTCGAGCCACCCTTTGAAATCTTCTGTTCAGTTCTTTTACTTCATCATTTCTTCCTGAATAGCAACACATCTACTTAGCTACCACTATTTGTTGAATTGAGCTCAGGAAATCAAATAGTCTTAGCATGATAGGTTCTTGGGTCTTAGAATCTGTTAAAGACAATATTGTCAAAGTTTAAATTCAGTTAATATTTTCTTTGCATCTCTAACCCAAAAAACTCACTGCCATCAACTCGATTCCGACTCATAGCTACCCTATAGGACAGAGTAGAACTGCCCAATAGAGTTTCCAAGGAGCACCTGGTGGATTCTAACTGCTGACGTCTTGGTTAGCAGCCATAGCACTTAACCACTACACCACCAGGGTTTTCTTGCATCTCTAGTCTTGACCAATTTTGTAAAGGAAACTGTCATGAGGATAGGATGAGATTATAATATGAGAAAGAACTGTGGAACCTGTAATACTCTACTCAGTATACAAGGTACTGTTATTATTTATGCAGCTGTATTATTGAGAATCTATTTTATCAATCCCTCTAATCAATACAAAAAGGCATACACACACACACTTTGTGCAAGAGAAGTACACAAAATAGAAAATGTCCAGAAATGACTGGGTAAAGGCTGAGGAGATGACATTGAGAAGCTCCAGAAACTAACATTGTGAATAAGTTTCTGAAATTATTCAACTCATTCATTTCGAATTAAGAAACAAAAATATAAAATTTGTTTGAATAAATAAAGCAGTGAAACTTGATGCAGGCAAAGATATAGTCTAAGAGACATTCAGAAGGAATAACTGGAAGGGTAACAGTAGAAGAAGCAGAAAGGGGCTAAAATGTTGGCTTAGGTTTTGGTTGGAGTGTCTGGACATATAATAGGCCCCAACACTATGTTAGAATCATAACACGTCTTCAAGAAATGTTTGTGTATTTGTATTGCAATCAAAACCTTGTCAGAGTCTATTTGGTCTCCCAAGACAATTAATGACCTATAGAAGTTAGGAGAGTTTTATCACTCTCAGTAATGAAAAGTTATTGTCTGATGCAATGTTAAATTCAGCTTTGACCATTTATAAAATATATAATAGGCTTAAAGGAAGCTGTGAGATGAGCTTAAAATATATTTAGGAAGATTCTGATGATTTTCTTAAGCATCTACAAGTCTCAGTCAAAATATATCTGATCTCAGACCTTACCCAATGAACTACATGTGTAGCAATAGTTTAAAACAAAAAGAAAAAGAAATTTTAGACCCTGACTTACAGGATCAAACATTATATAAAACTCAAAATCTTTATTACGCATTATACTTTTTAAAGTACCTTTTATAAATCTATTACATTTTTTCACTATGTTTTCAGTTCCTAGTTTTATAACACCTACAATACTGTATTTTTATGCAAATAATGC
This sequence comes from Elephas maximus indicus, assembly GCF_024166365.1. Classification (NCBI taxonomy): domain Eukaryota; kingdom Metazoa; phylum Chordata; class Mammalia; order Proboscidea; family Elephantidae; genus Elephas; species Elephas maximus. The sequence continues at coordinate 62,577,490 of NC_064829.1, forward strand.
ATGCCTTCTGTGTTTGTTTGCCAACCACATCCTCCCCTCCCCTCCGGAAAATATTTTCATAAGTACCACCATGCCAGTTTTTGTTTTTTGTTTTTTTTTTTTACATTTTGCTGTAAAAAAAAAAAAAAATTATCATAGCTCACTTACAAAAATACTTTCGCAGGGGGGGCTCACTTGATAAACATAGAAGACGTGCATTATTTGTATAAAAATATGGCACACCAAGGCAGACCTGATTATCTCCAAAATATATATAAAAACTGAGGTTGAGTGGTTAAACAAAGAAGTTCTTCTCAAAATTTTAAGACTGAAGCATCCCTAAAGTCAGAGGAAGATGAATGCTCAGAGTTTGGGAATACAACCCAAAGAGGTCTAAGCAAGATAAAAATTATACATTAAGTCTCCTGTTTTATCTTTACATTTTTTCCTGCTTTTGGAATAGATAATATGTAGTGGGTAGAACAACTGTAACAACAAGGAAAAAAACAGATAAAAGAAAACATCACTGCCATTGCAAAAATCATGTTGTCAAAGACACTGGATATCTATTGAAGCAGAGAGCTAGATGAATTTAGGATGACATAATGTAGAGTGTTTCTTAGGTGGGCAGAGACGGATAGCTTTTTTCTTCCCTGGGGACATTTACTGAGATTAACTATTGATTGAGGATTGGATTTGCTGTGGGAGAGAGAGTCTTTAGGGAAAAGAGAAGCAAGTGGATTTTCTGATGGGAGCACATGAGCTGGAATGATGAATTCAAATCTAGTGGACCCCCAATGCCACATCCCAACTTTCCCCGTGAGAAATTTACTGAGTCCTAGGGTAGTACGGTAGGTTGCAGGGCTGAGCTAAAAAGGCAAAGTAAAATCACCCACAATTTCTGGTGCTTAGAAGATAAAGTCCTGCCAGAAAGAGGGGCCTTCAACAAACATTGGACAGGTCTTATCCTGGAGACATTTGGAACCAAAGAAAAACTGAGCATAACTAAAGCTTCAAGAGACCCTTAACCACACCTGCTAGAGTTGAATTACTCAGCTTTCAAGCTCCCTGAGAAAAATAACACCAACTTTAGCACCTATTTTTCTTTTATATACAATGTCCTGCACATAATTTAAAAAATTAGGAGATATGTGAAAAGGCAGGAAATGTGAAGGTTGGTCAAGAGGAAAAAAAAAAAAATTAGAAGCATAACAACAGATAATACACATTCCAAAGTAATGAGAAAAAAGGCTTTAAAACGAACGTGATAAATATGTCAAAGAAAACAAATGACATGCTGGCCAAAATGAATGAAAAATGGGCAATTTCATTAGATAATGAGAGCCTATAAAAAAAAGAATCAAATAGACATTCTAGAACTGATAAATACAATATATGAAATTTAAAGTTCATATGAAATGTAGAAAGCTAATACAGCGGAAGAGAGGATGAGTAAATTCAAAGGGGGCCGGTAAAAATATTCAAATTGAAGCACAGACAGAAAATAAAGACCCATGGAAAGAAAAGAACAAAGAGACACATAGAACACAGTCAAAGGGCCTGATGCATATGTAATTGGAGTCCTAGAAGGAGACAAGAAAGAATACAGGCCTGAAGCAATATTTGTAGAGATAATAGCTAAAAGAAATTCTAAAACTAATTAAAAAATGTCAAACAAACAGATTGTAGATGTGTCATGAACTCTAATGGGATTTCACAGGATAAGAAAAGCACATCTACACACATTGTAGTATAATTGCAGATAACCAAAGATAAAGAGAAAAATTTTAAAGCAGTCAGAGGAAAAACAAGATGCGATACACTCAAATAATAAAATAATTTTGCTGCTAATTTCTCAACAGAAACAAAGAAACAAAAAGACAATGGAATGAAACGTTTAAAGTGCTGGACGAGGGAAAAAAAAAAAAACAAAAATAACCAACTGCCAACTTAGAGTTCTATCTCCAGTAAAAACATCTTTCAGAAATGGAGATGAAATAAAGAGATTTCCAGACAAACAAGATGGAGAGAAGTCATACGCAGCAAACTGGCGCTATAATAAACACGCGAAGAAATCCTCTAAGCTGAAGTAAAATGAGCCCAGATGGAAGTATATAATGGAGGTAGGCATGAAGAACACTAGAAAGAATAAATCTGTGGGTAAATATAAAAAAAAATTGCTGTCTAAATTGGTCTTGTGGCGGGGGTTAACATTTGTAGAAGTAAAATATATGACAATAATAGTACAAAGGATGACAAATGCGTAAATGCATTGAAACTGTTATAAGTTTCTTGCACTTGGGGGAGGAAATGGTAAAAAAAAAATACTAATACGGAAGACTGCAGTTTGTCAAACATACTTCAATCTCCAAAACAGGGGTCTGTAAACCACAGCCCACGGGGCTAAATCTGGCTAGCCACATCTTTTCTTAAATAAGGTTTTATTGGCACACGGCTATACCTATTTGTTTAAATATTGTCTATGGCTGCTTTCATACTACAGCTGCAGCATTAAATAGTTTCCATAGAGACCACACAACCCCCAAAGTTAAAAATATTAACAATATGGCCTTTTACAGAAAAAGTATGCCAACACCTGCCCTAAAGTAACAATTTAAAATAACCAAACAAATAAGAAGATACAACCCAAAGGCTAATAGTGCAAATAAAATATCCTTGATTAAGACAAAAGAAGACCAGAAAGAAAGACTAAATAAACAAACAACAGAGGGGATTAAAAAGAAGTGAATAGTAAAATGATAGATTTAACCTTTTTTTTTTTTTTTTAAAGCAATAATGGAACCTGGTGACGCAGTGGTTAAGAGCTATGGCTGCTAACCAAAAGGTCAGCAGTTCAAATCCACTAGCAGCTCCTCAGAAGCCCTAGTAGGCAGTTCTACTCTGTCCTAGAGGGTCACTGTGAGTCGGAATTGACTCAACAGCAATGGGTTTTGGTTTAAAGCAATAATGGGTTGAATACTCCAATTAAAAGACAAAGATTTCAGAGTAGATTAAAAAAATAATAACAGGACAAAAGACAAACTTTAAATATTAAAACACAGATAGTTTGAAAGGATGATAAAAGATTTACCATACAGGCACAAGCCAAATGAAAACCATTATGGCAATATCAGTATCAGTCCCAGTAGGCGTCAAAGCAAGGGTATTAACTACAGATAAAAAAAGTCATTTCAACAGGAAGACATAACAATCCTACATTTATATCTAAAAACATAAGCCCAAAATATGTAAAGCCAAAAAGCCTCAGGACTAAAAACAGAAATAGATAAATCTTCAGTTATAGTTGGAGAATTTACCATACCTTTCCCAATAACTGAAAGAACAAGCAGACAAAAAAATCAGTAAGGATATTGAAGAGTTGAACAACTTATAAACCAACTTGACCTAACTGACCATTTGGAAGACTGCACCCTACAACTTGAGAATACACATTTCTTTAAAGTTGCTGGGGGTCTTTTATCAAAACAAACCTATGCCAGTCCCTAAAGCAAGTCATAAAGTTCAAAGGATTGAAATCATACAAAGTATGTCCTCTAAACACAGTAGACTTAAACCAGGAATCAGGAACAGAAAGCCAAGTAGAAATAAAGCAACACACCTCTAAATAATCCACAGATCAAAGAAGAAATCACAATTGAAATTTAAAATACGACATGCCAAAATTTATGGGATGTAACTAAAATACTTATTACAAGGAAATTCATAGCTTTAAATGAACATATTAAAATAGAAGAGAGATTGAAAATTCAATATTTCAGCTTTTATCTCAAGAAGCTAGAAAAAGAACAGCAAATTAAGTCCAAACAAGAACGAAGAAAACCATAAAAAATAGGAACAGAAACAAGTAAAACAGAAGAACATTATTTTTATATGACAAATGTGAAAACTGAGGCACAGAGAAGTTAAGTAACTTGTCCAGATCACGTAATTAGCAATAGACAGAACCATGATTTCAAGCCAGATAGTCTATTCCAAAATCCATACTTTAAAATATTTGTACTCTATGATATTATCAATGTATATCTTTGTTCCCCCAGGGTCTTGTATTTTAGGATTATATCAAGATTTGAGATTTATGGGCATGATAATTTGTAGCTGGTACTGGGAAGTAATACGTATGGTATTTTTGATTGCCTCACATGCATGTGAAAGCTGGGCAATGAATAAGGAAGACCAAAGAAGAATTTATGCCTTTGAATTATGTTAGCAAAGAATATTAAATATACCATGGACTGCCAAAAGAACAAACAAATCTGTCTTAGAAGAAGTACAACCAGAAAGCTCCTTAGAGGCAAGGATGACAGGACTTTGTCCCACATATTTAGGACATGTTATCAGGAGGGGCTGGTCCCTCGAGAAGGACATCATGCTTGGTAAAGTAAAGGGTCAGTGAAAAAGAGGAAGACCTTCAAGGAAATGGATTGACACAGTGGCTGCAACAATGGGCTCAAACACATGGCATCGATTGTCAGGAGTGCGCAGGACCGAGCAGTGTTTTGTTCTGTTGTAAATACGGTTGTTATGAGTCGAAACTAACTTGACAGCTACCTAACAACAACAAGAACACTGGGAGGTAAGAAGAGTGAAGAATAGACATTGAACATCAAGTTCAATCTCCTTATGAAAGGCTTGACTAGTCTTCAGCAATGCCAGCTTCTCCCCTACTCCTTAAGCATATGGAAGACTATACTTCCCAGTCCCTTGTATTAGCTGGGACCATGTAACTAGTTCTGGTACTGGGACTATAAACTGAATAGACACATGTATCCAGGCCAGAGTATTTGAAAGCCAGTTTGTGACTCTTCATGTTTTCTTCCCTTTCTGCGAGGATTGGTGACATTATAAATGGCAGAACCTCTGTCAACCTAGGTCCCAGAGCAGAGAGAGAACTATAAACTGTGTAGTATTGAATAACTCTATAATAAAATTTAGGGATTAATTTGGTATAGCAACATAACCTAGTCTCTTCTGGCTGGTGCAGTAATCAAATAATAACAACAATTTCAAAACACTCCTTATTTTGTTGGCACTCCCTCATTGTACTGCCATTCTTAGAGCAATAGAGGACCTAGCTAGTCTGTTTTTCTCCCCAAAACCTAGTTTTAGTTTCATTTTACTCTTATAAAATTGTATTATGAGTATATTCAAAATAGAAAAGTTTAAAATTTTGTACAGTTAACACACATATACCCACCACCTAAATTATATAATTAACATTTTACTATATTTGCTTTATCACATAACTATACATCTATACATTCCTCTCGTCCTTCATCAATTTATTGTTTTCTCTTCGATGCCTTTCATGGTAAGTTGCGTGTGTCAGTCAGTGTATGAAATCTACTTTATTACTTTCCTAGTTCTCACCCTTCCTACTGATAAACCATGGTCCCAGATCAAATATCTAGGGAGTAATGAATAAAGTTTATTGACAAATATCTCTTATTGAGTACCTTTTATGTGACATTTATACATATTCGTGTACACATATATATGTACACATACATATGTACATATATATAATATACGATTAAATGAGCTTCAAGGCCAATACAGCACGAACTCCAAAACTTCCCAACGCTAATGTGTTCACAGTGACCTGAACTCCGAAGCAGTGAAGATGCTGAGCTGTCTGTTTGTAGCATCATTTGTTCTTTCACAATTGGTTGCAGAAAGTGTGGGCCTCAGCTTCAGACACTGAAACCCAATGAATCAAACATAATGAGTCTGATGTGTCATTGAATAAAACTCAGGAAAAATGCTGTGGGTTCCAAACCACTGCCTCCATTAAAGCCAGGTCTTGGATTTTTATTATTTTGTTACTATATAGACACTTTAACAGATTATTGGACTTTGTGTTTCCAATAAAATCTTTTCTTTGTGCTTTTCCTATTTTCTCAGGATTCACTGATAAAATGTCTTCCTTAATGATATTACCTCCCAAAAACAAAATAGGCTGTGAAGAGTAATAAGAATCACTTAAATATTTTAATATGTCACATTATATAAACACATATAATATTAACAGCATTATTATATGCATTCCATTTTTAGCTTCCCCTTAACCCTGTAAGTTGAGTGTAATTATTATCATCACCATTTTTACAGGTAAGAAAACAGGATCTCAGAGAAAACAAGCTTCACAGGTAATAAATGGTAGTTCTGGGGTTCAAACTCCAAAGTTCTGGCTCCAAATCCCATAGTTTTCCCTCCATGTTTGATGTAAAAATAAAATTAAATGGTCTTTAGGGTAACAAATAGTTCAGTATTGTGTGAAATATATTGTTTTGAGACATTAATTCAAAATGGTAAATATGCCTTGCATTGTATATGAATTTTTACCTACAGAAAGAGAAAAAGATTTATTGAGATCACTTCTCACACACCAGGTCTTGGGCTCTGCAAATATTCTCAATTAATACTCAGAGAACTCTCGTGAGGTGAGTATTAATACCCTGAATGTACAAAAAAAAAAACCAAAAAACAAAAAACCAAGGCTCAAGATCCCAAACCCAGTGCCCTCGAGTCGATTGATAGGTAATATACACAATGTCACATTGGTAATGTGCAGGGTGGTGCCTTTAAACCCAGAATTGTCTGGATCTAAGGTCCATTCTCTTAAACATTATACTACAATGAATGGAATACTTTAAAACAGAAACTATAAGAAAAGTGGACAAGTATGAGTTAATGTATTATATTTATATACAGATTGCAAAAAAAAATCTGTTAAATTCAATAAAAAAGGCATTGTAGGGTCTCTAAAAATGTCATGGGGACAGTGCCTGATCTCGTCTAACTTCACAAGGGGAAAGGAAAACCAAGACTAACAGCCCAAGACTGATTCCTATGAGGCAGGGGTCAGACATGCCTCCTTTCTCCGCAACCTTTACCAATTCTGACACCAAAGGTCCCTCCCACAGCACTCTCTACATCTCTGCTGAGTTCAATCATTCACTGCACTGGCCACATAGAACTCACAGACCATACTCAAAATTATGGGGTTTATAAGGGAAGTAACAGATTACAATTCAGTATCAGGAAGACTCAAAGATACCGTTCTTCCATGAATAAAGCCTCTTCCCAGCCATGCTGGCAGGCACGGCTCTCCCTGGCCCCCAGTCTCTGCTGAAAGACACTCAGCTTTCTTGTTCCATGAGCTGTCTCCTACATGTCTCTCCTGCCACCACTTCTCACCATTTTCAGGATTATAGCTCACTGTCTCTCTCAGCCAAAAATTGTGGAGTCATCCTTGAGTCATCTATGTTTTGCTAAGCCCTGCACATAATTTGTCAACAAATCCTGCTAGCTCTGCCTTCAAAATATATCCAGAATCCAAATATTTCTTGTCGCTTCCATTGCTACTACCCTAGTCCAAGTCACAATAATCTTTCAACTAGACTATGCAATATTCTCTTAACTGATCTCCCTGTTTTCACTCTTGTCTCCCCATAGTCCATCCTCAGCACAATAATCAGAGTGATTTTGTTAAAACCATAAGTCGGATTATTCTACTCTTCTGCTCAAAACCCTTGGTGGCTCCCCATTTCCTCAAGATCAAAGCCAAAGTCTTCAACCCAATTTATTAATTGGACAAAATATCTGAGTAGACTTTGCTCCAAAGAAGATATAAAAATGACCAATTGGCAAATAAAACATATTCCATAATTGCTGTCTTTCACAGTCATGGTGATCATGGAACAGACTTCATATCCAGATCGAGGTCCTAGAGATCAAAACATCCCAGTGGTAGACCTGCTACATAGAGGAAAGTTTCCCCAGAAATGCATCCCGATCCACAGCAGGTTTTGCACAAGTGAGAAATAAACTTTTTCTTATGTGAAGCCAATGAAATTATGGGATATTTGTTACCACAACATAACAGACAACGTAACTTGATAAATCTTCTAATATTTCTTACATATTTATTTTATATTTGCTTTTTATTGTCCATCTCCACCCACGAGGACATAAGGACACGGTTTCTGTTATCACTAAGGTATCTTAAGCCTCTGAAGCATTACCTGGCTCATAATAGATAACCATTGATATTTACTAAGTGAATAAAAGAATTTAACATATAATTACAAAAAAGACAAGTGTTATAAACTGTTCATTTGTACAAATAATTACTCATACCCTGTGAATGTCAGAGATTAAAACTGTAAATTGGGTTCAGACTGTCCAAAATATATCAAATTCCCTGGACAATTTGCTATGAGTGGGAATCGACTCGATGGCACTGGGTATAGTCATGTTACCTGAACTGATGCTTACTTAGAATTTTTTGCTTTCAATTAATAAGAACATAATTTAGTTGCCTCTAGAGATTTAGGACATTTACAGTTTCTTTATAAAGATTTGTCTTGAGAGAGGTCATTTGATCTACAGCTCCAGCTGAAAAGTTTTATGGTTGAAGCTAATTAATTTCCTTAGTATAATTTTATTGGACCCTTCCCTAATCCCTGTTTCTAACAGGCAAACACACTGAATATTGCTATAATGCCATGAAGAATTAGGATAGGTACTGTGACCTGATAGAAAGAAGAAGCTATAGGAGAAAGAATAGAGTTGGTGAACAAGAACATAATAAAAATAAGTGGCAAAATAATATATTATCAATAATATACAGTCTCAATATTGAAAATATTTTAGATGAATTATTTTAGAAGCTCATAAAATGTCTTAGCCCCTTCCACTTACTAAGTGTCACAAAATTGCTCCACAGTCATAAGTAATTCTCTTTGAAGTTTTCCAGAATACAAAAAATGATTTATGGTTTCTATCAGCCAAGCTACCTGAGAGTGATTTTTTGAAGAATAAATATGTGAAGTAACATTTGTAAATGATGAGGCTATTTCAGAAAGAACTACTTACTTATCTTTTATCCCATAAACTGACCTACCAAATCATCCTAAGTACTTGCTCTAATGTAAGTTTATTTCAAAGAACTTAATACAGATACTTGTCTCAAATACAGGATATACAGAATGGCGATAGAATTTATACAGTACCAGACAAGGTCTGGAAATTAATGCCATGTGTCAAAGTTAACAATTCATAAAGGTCACTGAAAAATTATATACAATTCTGTTTAAAAATAAGATGCAAAGACTTCTGGTTCTGCCAAGATGGAGTAGCCCCAGAAATTGAGAAGAATTTCCTCAACTTGATAAAGAGTATCTGCACAAATCTGAAGTTAATATCATACTTAACAGGAAAGGACAGAATGGCTTCCCTTTAAAACCAGGAATAAGTCAAGGGTAGCCACTCTCATACCAGTGGCATAGCTTCCAGCAGCATAGCAACACACAAGCCTCCACAGCATGACAAACTGACAGACACGTGGGTATTCAGATACCAGCAGGGTCACCCATGGAGGACAGGTTTCAGCTGAGCTTCCAGACTAAGACAGACGAGGAAGAAGGACCCGGCAGTCTACTTCTGAAAAGCGTTAGCCAGTGAAAACGTTATGAATAGCAGTGGAACATTGTCTGATATAGTGCTGGAAGATGAGCCCCTCGGGTTGGAAGGGACTCAAAAGATGACTGGGGAAGAGCTGCCTCCTCAAAGTAGAGTTGACCTTAATGACATGGATGGAGTAAAGCTTTCGGGACCTTCAGTTGCTGATGTGGCACGACTCAAAATGAGAAGAAACAGCTGCAAACATCCATTAATAATCGGAACCTGGAATGTACGAAGTATGAATCTAGGAAAATTGGAAATCGTCAAAAACAGAATGGAACGCATAAACATCGATATCCTAGGCATTAGTGAGCTGAAATGGACTGGTATTGGCCCTTTTGAACCGGACAATCATATAGTCTACTATGCTGGGAATGACAACTCGAAAAGGAATGGTGTTGCATTCATCATCAAAAAGAACGTTTCAAGATCTATCCCGAAGTACAACGCTGTCAGTGATAGGATAATATCCATACGCCTACAAGGAAGACCAGTTAATACGACTATTATTCATATTTACGCACCAACCACTAGGGCCAAGGATGAAGAAATAGAACATTTTTATCAGCTGCTGCAGTCTGAAATTGATCGAGCATGCAATTAAGATGCATTGATAATTACTGGTGATTGGAATGCGAAAGCTGGAAACAAAGAAGGATCAGTAGTTGGAAAATATGGCCCTGGTGATAGAAACAATGCCAGAGATCGAATGATAGAATTTTGCAAGACCAACGACTTCTTCATTGCAAATACCTTCTTTCACCAACATAAACGGCGACTATACACATGGACCTCGCCAGATGGAACACACAGAAATCAAATTGACTACATCTGTGGAAAGAGACGATGGAAAAGCTCGGTATCATCAGTCAGAAAAAGGCCAGCAGCTGACTATGGAGCAGACCATCAATTGCTCATATGCACGCTCAAGCTGAAACTGAAGAAAATCAGAGCAAGTCCATCAGAGCCAAAATATGGCCTTGAGTATATCCCACCTGAATTTAGAGACCATCTCAAGAATAGATTTGATGCATTGAACACTAGTGACTGAAGACCAGATGAGTTGTGGAATGACATCAAGGACATCATCCACGAAGAAAGCAAGAGGTCACCGAAAAGACAAGAAAGAAAGAAAAGACCAAGGTGGATGTCAAAGGAGACTCTGAAAATTGCTCTTGAGCGTTGAGCAGCTAAAGCAAAAGGAAGAATTGATGATGTAAAAGAACTGAACTGAAGATTTCAAAGGGCCTCTCAAGAAGACAAAATAAAGTATTATAATGACATGTGCAAAGAGCTGGAGATGGAAAACCAAAAGGGAAGAACACGCTCAGCGTTTCTCAAGCTGAAAGAACTGAAGAAAAAATTCAAGCCTCACGTTGTAATAGTGAAGGATTCTGTGGGGAAAATATTAAATGATGCAGGAAGCATCAAAAGAAGATGGAAGGAATACACAGAGTCATTATACCAAAAAGAATTAGTTGATATTCAACCATTTCAAGAGGTGGCATTTGATCAGGAACTGATGGTACTGAAGGAAGAAGTCCAAGCTGCTCTGAAGGCATTGGTGAAAAACAAGGCTCCAGGAATTGATGGAATATCAATTGAGATGTATCAACAAACAGATGCAGCTCTGGAGGTGCTCACTCATCTATGCCAAGAAATATGGAAGACAGCTTCCTGGCCAACTGACTGGAAAAGATCCATATTTATGCCTATTCCCAAGAAAGGTGATCCAACCAAATGTGGAAATTATAGAACAATATCTTTAATATCACATGCAAGCAAAATTCTGCTGAAGATCATTCAAAAATGGCTGCAGCAGTATATCGACAGGGAACTGCCAGAAATTCAGGCTGGTTTCAGAAGGGGACGTGGAACCAGGGATATTGTTGCTGATGCAGATGGATCCTGGCTGAAAGCAGAGAATATCAGAAAGATGTTTACCTGTGTTTTATTGATTATGCAAAGGCATTTGACTGTGTGGATCATAACAAACTATGGATAACACTGCGAAGAATGGGAATTCCAGAACACGTAATTGTGCTCATGAGGAACCTTTACAAAGATCAAGAGGCAGTTGTTCAGACAGAACAAGGGGATACTGATTGGTTTAACGTCAGGAAAAGTGTGCGTCAGGGTTGTATTCTTTCACCATACCTATTTAATCTGTATGCTAAACAAATAATACGAGAAGCTAGATTATATGAAGAAGAACGGGGCATCAAGATTGGAGGAAGACTCATTGACAACCTGCATTATGCAGATGACACAACCTTGCTTGCTGAAAGTGAGAAGGACTTGAAGCACTTACTAATGAAGATCAAAGACCACAGCCTTCAGTATGGATTACACCTCAACATAAAGAAAACAAAAATCCTCACAACTGGACCAATGAGCAACATCATGATAAACGGAGAAAAGATTGAAGTTGTCAAGGATTTCATTTTACTTGGATCTACAATCAACAGCCATGGAAGCAGCAGTCAAGAAATCAAAAGACGCATTGCATTGGGTAAATCTGCTACAAAGGACCTCTTCAAAGTGTTGAAGAGCAAAGATGTCACCCTGAAGACTAAGGTGTGCCTGACCCAAGCCGTGGTATTTTCAATCGCATCACATGCATGTGAAAGCTGGACAATGAATAAGGAAGACCGAAGAAGAGTTGATGCCTTCGAATTGTGGTGTTGGCAAAGAATATTGAATATACCATGGACTGCCAAAAGAACGAACAAACCTGTCTTAGAAGAAGCGCAACCAGAACATTCCTTAGAAGCAAGGATGGCAAGACTGCGTCTTACATACTTTGGACATGTTGTCAGGAGGGATCAGTCCCTGGAGAAGGACATCATGCCTGGCAGAGCACAGGGTCAGCGGAAAAGAGGAAGACCCTCGACGAGGTGGATTGACACAGTGGCTGCAACAATGAGCTCAAGCATGACAACAATTGTAAGGATGGCGCAGGACTGGGCAGTGTTTCGTTCTGTTGTGCATAGGGTCGCTATGAGTTGGAACCGACTCGATGGCACCTAACAACAACAATAACAACAGCCACTCTCATTGTTCTTATTCAACATATTACTGAAAGTTCTAGCCAGCACACTAGGCAAGAAAAAAAAGAAAAGTCATACGTGTTGGATTGGCAAAGGATAAGAACAAATGAATATGGCCAATGTCTTCATCAAAGAAGACATTTGGGCAGCTAACAAGCATATGAAGAAATGCTCATGATCATTAGTTATTCTAAACCAAAAAACCCAGTGCCGCGGAGTCAATTCTGACTCATAGCAACCCTATAGGACAGAGTAGAACTGCCCCGTAGAGTTTCCAAGGAGCGCCTGGTGGATTTGACCTGCCAGCCCTTTGATTAGCAGACATAGCACTTATCCACTAATCTACCAGGGTTTTTAGAGAGATGCAAATCAAAACTACAATGAGATATCATCTCACTCTGACGTTACTGGCACTAATTAAAAAAAAAAAAGCAAACAGAAAATAACAAAGGTCAGCAAGCTTGTGGGGAGATTGTAACTCTTATACACTGCTGGTGGGAATGTAAAATGGTACAGCCACTTTGGAAAATGGTGTGGCACTTCCTCAAAAAGCAAGAAATAGAAATGCCATATGATTCAACTCCTAGGTATATACCCTAAATAAATATGAGCCGAGACATGAATTGACATATACACACCCATGTTCATTGCAGCATTATTCACAATAGCAAAAAGATTGAAACAACCTAAATGCCCATCAACAGACAAATGGATTAACAAAGTACATTGCAAACACTCAGTGGGATACTATGAAAGACAAAGAATAATGACAAATCTGTGAAACATCTCAAACATGGATGAATTTGGAGGACATTATGCTGAGTGAAATAGTCAATCACAAAAGAACAAATATATTGTATGAAACCACTACTATAAAGTAACAACAAAAGGTTTACACACAGGGAAAAAAGAAAATACATTCTTTGATGGTTACCAGGGACGGTAGGGGGAGGGAGGGAAAATTACCAAATAGAAGAGACAGGTTAATGTTGGTGAAGGGAACAGCAATACATGATATGGAAGAATTCTGCACAAGGTGACTGTCTTAGTCATCTAGTGCTGTTATAAGAGAAATACCACAAGTGAATGGCTTTTACAAAGAGAATTTTATTTCCTCAAAGTAAAGTTGGCTAAAACTCCAAATTCAGGGCATCAGCTCCAACAGAAGGCTTTCTCTCTCTGTTGCTTCTGGAGGAAGGTCCTTCTCATCAATCCTCCCTGGACTAGGAGCTTCTTCAAGCAGGAACCCCATGTCCAAAGGACAAGCTCTGCTCCCAGCACTGCTTTCTTGCTGGTGGTATGAGGTTCTCCTGTCTCTCCACTTGTTTCTCTCTTTTATATCCCAATAGAAACCAGCTCAAGACAAAGTCCAATCCCACAGATTGAGTCCTGCATCATCAACACAACTGCCACCTACCCCCCTCATTAATATCGTAGAGACAGGAATTACAACACATAGGAAAGTCACTTCAGGTGACAAAATGGTGGACAATTACACAGTACCAGGAATCATGGGCCAGCCAAACTGATACACACATTTTTGCAGATCATAAGTCAATCCATGACAATCACCAAGGCAAGAGAGGACACTGAGAGGAACGCAAGAATAAACGGCAACTACAATAACTACTATAGCTTAGACAATCCTGCAGCAATAGTAGTAAAAAAACAATAATTTACAAATGAACAAATAGGTGGATAGATGCACCAAGAGGTGTGGGAGGATATAAGGGAACACACTGACCAGCAAATACAGGGTTGATGGTGGATATTTCTACATACATGACTGTAGGTGCAGTGCATATAGAGCACACAAGGGATATAGTCAGGAAAACCTCTTAGACATAACCAAACACCTCATGGGATAAAGGACTACAGACTCAGGGACATTTACGTCAAATGGCATAACATAGGACATAAAGACAATGTTCTGCATCCTACTTTGGGGTCTTAAAAGCTTAGGAGGTGCAATCTAAGATACAACTATTGGTCTTTTCCCACCTGAAGTAACGGAGAGTGAAAGAGATCAAAGACTCAAGGGAGAACTTAGTCCAAAGGATTAATGGAACACATGAACCACTGTCTCCATGACTGTAAGACCAGAAGAACTAGATGGTGTCCGGCTACCACTACCAACTGCTCTGACTAGGATGACAACAGAAAGTCCTGGACAGAGCAGGAAAAAATTGTAGAACAAAAAATCAGATTCACAAAATAGACCAGGCTCGCTGGTCTGACAGAAGCTAGAGGAAACCCTGAGACTATAGCCCTAAGACATCTTTCCAACCTGGAAATAAAGCCATTCCCAGAGACCACCTCTCAGTCAAACAATAGACAAGCATGTTAGATAAACAATAACACCTGAGAGGAATGTACTCCTTAGAATAATCAATTGTATGAGATAAAAAGGGCATTATCTGCCCAAAAGAAAAGATGAGAGAAGGCAGGAAGGAGTAGAAAATCAGGACAAAAGAAAATGAGGAAACCACGGCAGGAATGATGAGAGTGCTGACACATTGTGGGGAATGAAACCAAGGTCATGAAACATTTTGTATACAAACTATCAAGTGGGAAATGAATTACCTCTGTAAACTTATATCTAAAGCACAATACAAAATTTAAAAAAAGAAAGAAAGCCAAACGGGTTGGTACGGAAGAAATAAAACTGTCCCAATCTGCAGATGTCACGATTGTCATCTTAGAAAATCCTAAGATAGCTGCAAAAAAAAAAAAAAAAACTTCTAGAATAAGCAAGATCATCAATGTTGCAGTATAGAAGATCGACCCACAGAAATTAATCACATTTCTGTATTCTAACAATAAGCATATGGAAACTGAAATTAAAAACACAATACCACTTACAATCACTCCAAAGAAAATCAAATTCTTGGGTATAAAATTAACAAAACATGCACAGGCTCTGTATGCTGAAAATTATAAAATTCTAATGAAAGAAATCAGTGAAGACCTCAATAAATGGAAAGACCAACCATGTCCGTAGACTGGAAGACTCAATATAATAAAGATGTTAATTTTCCCCAAATTTGATCTTAGGTTTAATACAATTCATATCGAAATTTTAGCAAGGTATTTGTAGATACAGACAAGCTTATCCTAAAATTTATATGGAATGCATATACCCTAGAACAGCTAAAACAATCTTGAAAAATAATAAAGTGGGAGGAATCACTGTACAAGGTATACAGGGCTACTGTATAGCTACAGTAATCAAGCCTGTGTGGTATTAGTGGACGGATAGACACATACATCAGTGGGACAGAACAGAGGACCCAGGAATAGTTGCACACAAACAGTCCCAGCTGATTTTTTACAAAGGTACAAAAATAATTCAATGAATGAAGGATAGTCGTTTCAACAAATGGAGCAGGAGCAATTGAACGTCCATAAACAAAAATAAATAAAACTCTACTGAAACTTCACAACTTACACAAAAATTAACTCGTAAATGGATCATGGACTTAAATATAAAACATAAAATATAATACTATTAGAAGAAAAAAAACAGGAAAATTTTAGGGATCTAGGCTAAGGAAAGAGTTCTTAGACTTAAACCCAAAAGCACAATCCACAAAAGGGAAAATCCATCATTTTGACTTCGTCAAAATTCAGAACTTTTTTTATGAAAGACCCTGCTAAAAGAATGAAAACACAAGCTACAAACTGGGAGAAAATATTTGTAAACAACATAACCATCCAAGTTGTAGTATGTATAATAGTTAAAAAAAAAAAAAAGTTAAAGCACTCTCAAAATACAGCAGGGGGAGAAAAAAGAAACCAATTCAAAAACAGGAAGAAGGTATGAACACACATTTCATCTAAAAGGATACACAGATGACAAATAAGCACACGAAAATTTGTACAGGTATAATAAGAGATCGCAATACACTTATCAGAAAAAGCTAAAATAAAAATTAGTTGCTTGGTGGTAAAATCGCTAACATTGTGATCATGTCCCCGTATTTACAAACTGGAATTCCAATTCCATACCTACACTGGACATGAGGACATGAGAGAGAATGGTGGAGACAACTTTGGAAAGCATAACGTGTATGAAATATCATTCTCATCTTGTTTTAACTTCAAGATCTATGTTAATAAAACCTAGCCAAATACCAACACAAGAACACTCATAGAGCCAGGAATGTGGCTGGACAGCTCAGTGCACACATCTCCAGGCTGGGAGCTGGGATCCTGACAACAGAGAAGGCTGCTTCAGTTAATAAGGCCATTAGCCACCGAGGATAACATACTGGAGCCCTGTGTCCACCTTATCGATTTAAATTCTTAATGAAAACTCTGGATGTGGTTCAAGGAGGAGGCTGCAGTGGAAACTTATGAAGCCCACACTTCCGTCCTTTCCCTACTGAGTTTATGAAAGCAGCTTAAACATAAATAATGCATTTTAAGTAGGGAACAAAGTTGTCCTATTCCTGTGACTCCTCTCCTGGGAAGGGGAAAACTGCTTTAGTAGATGTGACCTCTTCCATGCATCAGAGTTTCAAGGAACGTACTTTTGTTCAAAGAAGGGATAACGCACAGCACGTTGTACTTGAGAGGAAGGAGCCACTTTCTGAAGACGTATGTCCTTCTGTCCCATCTGTACATTTTGGTTGCCTGGGCAGGCCTCACTCTCCAAACAAGGACCATAACAGATTCTGACACCTTCTTCACCTGGTTACTCTGTCCCTAAGCTCATATTTGGCTCCTTCTTTGGCCACTTCACAGCATTGTTATAATTTACACAGGATCCCACAAAATTCTACTTATTAATGCATTCATATAGTTTTATTTCCTTCAAACCTGTTAATTGCAGCCATTCATTTTATCCAAATAAACACACTCAGGCTCTTCCAAATAAATAAATAAAAATTAGTGACGACATCAAATGCTGGTGAGAATGCACAGAAATTGGATCAGTCGGACATTGATGGTGGAAAACATAAAATGGTTCAGTCACTCTGGAAAACAATTTAGCAGTTTCTTAAAAAAACTGAACGTGCAACTACCATATGCCCCAGCAATTATACTCATCGACAATTATATCCATTGCTTACCCATTGCCGTTGAGTCAATTCCAACTCATAGCAACCCTATAAGAAATGAAAATTTATATTCACATAAAAATCTGTATGTTGTTGTTGTTGTTAGGTGCCGTCGAGTCAGTTCCGACGCATAGTGACCCTATGCACAACAGAACGGAACTCTGCCCGTCCTGAGCCATCCTCACAATTGTTGTTATGCTTGAGCTCACTGTTGCAGCCACTGTGTCAGTCTACCTCATTGAGGGTCTTCCTCTTTTCCACTGACCCTGTACTCTGCCAAGCGTGATGTCCTTCTACAGGGACTGATCCCTCCTGACAACATGTCCAAAGTATGTAAGATGCAGTCTCGCCATCCTTGCTTCTAATGAGCATTCGGGTTGTACTTCTTCCGAGATAGATCTATTCTTTCTTTTGGCAGTCCATGGTATAGTCACTATTCTTCGCCAACACCGCAATTCAAAGGTGTCGATTCTTCTTTGGTCTTCCTTATTCATTGTCCAGCTTTCAAATGTATATGATGCGATTGAAAATACCATGGCTTGGGTCAGGTGCACCTTAGTCTTCAAGGCGACATCTTTGCTTTTCAACGCTTTAAAGAGGTCTCTTGCAGCAGATTTACCCAATGCAATGCATCTTTTGATTTCTTGACTGCTGCTTCCATGGCTATTAATTGTAGATCCAAGTAAAATGAAATCCTTGACAACTTCAATCTTTTCTCCGTTTATCACGATTTTGCTCATTGGTCCAGTTGTGAGGATTTTTATTTTCTTTATGTTGAGGTGCAATCCATACTGAAGGCTATGGTCTTTGATCTTCATTAGTAAGTGCTTCA
The DNA here is from genome assembly GCF_024166365.1 of Elephas maximus indicus. Taxonomy (NCBI): domain Eukaryota; kingdom Metazoa; phylum Chordata; class Mammalia; order Proboscidea; family Elephantidae; genus Elephas; species Elephas maximus. The sequence goes on from NC_064829.1 coordinate 62,595,900, forward strand.
AGTCCTCTTCACCTTCAGCAAGCAAGGTTGTGTCATCTGCATAACACAGGTTGTTAATGAGTCTTCCTCCAATCTTCTTCGTATAGTCCAGCTTCTTGGATCATTTGCTCAGCATACAGATTGAATAGGTATGATGAAACAATACAACCCTGACTCACACCTTTCCTGACATTAAACCAATCAGTATCCCCTTGTTCTGTCCGAACAACTGCCTCTTGATCTTTGTAAAGGTTCCTCATGAGCACAATTAAGTGTTCTGGATTCCCATTCTTCACAATGTTATCCATAATTTGTTATGATCCACACGGTCGAATGCCTTTGCACAGTCAATAAAACACAGATAAACAACCTTCTGGTATTCTCTGCTTTCAGCCAGGATCCATCTGACATCAGCAATGATATCCCTGGTTCCACATCCCCTTCTGAAACCAGCCTGAATTTCTGGCAGTTCCGTGTCGATATACTGCTGCAGCCATTTTTGAATGATCTTCAGCAAAATTTTGCTTGCATATGACATTAATGATATTGTTCTATAATTTCCACATTCGGTTGGATCACCTTTTTGGGAATACGCATAAATATGGATCTCTTCCAGTCAGTTGGCCAGGAAGCTGTCTACCATATTTCTTGGCATAGACGAGTGAGCACCTCCAGCACTGCATCTGTTTGTTGAAACATCTCAGTAGATATTCCATCAATTCCTGGACCCTTGTTTTTTGTCAATGCCTTCAGAGCAGCTTGGACTTCTTCCTTCAATACCACCTCTTGAAATGGTTGAACATCAACTAATTATTTTTGGTACAATAACTCTGTGTATTCCTTCCATCTTCTTTTAATGCATCCTGCATCATCTAATATTTTCCCCATAGAATCCTTCACTATTGCAATTCGTTGCTTGAATTTTTTCTTCAGTTCTTTCAGCTTGAGAAATGCCAAGTGTGTTCTTCCCTTTTGGTTTTCCATCTCCAGCTCTTTGCACGTGTCAGTATAATACTTTACTTTGCCTTCTCCAGCCACTCTTTGAAATCTTCTGTTCAGTTCTTTTACTTCATCAGTTCTTCCTTTTGCTTTAGCTGCTCAAAGTTCAAGAGCAAGTTTCAGAGTCTCCTCCTATATCCATCGTGGTCTTTTCTTCCTTTCCTGTCTCTTCAATGACCTTTTGCTTTCTTCATATATGATGTCCTCGATGTCGTTCCACAACTCGTCTGGTCTTCAGTCACTAGTGTTCAGTGCGTCAAATCTATTCTTGAGATGGTCTCTAAATTCAGGTGGGATATACTCAAGGCCATATTTTGGCTCTCGTGTACTTGCTCTGATTTTCTTCAGTTTCAGCTTGAACTTGCATATGAGCAATTGATGGTCTGTTCCATAGTCAGCTGCTGGCCTTGTTCTTACTGATGATATTGAGCTTTTCCATCATCTCTTTCCACAGATGTAGTCAATTTGATTTCTGTGTGTTCCATCTGGCGAGGTCCATGTGTATAGTCGCCATTTATGTTGCTGAAAGAAGGTATTTGCATGAAGTTGTTGGTCTTCCAAAATTCTATCATTTGATCTCCAGCATTGTTTCTATCACCAGGGCCATATTTTCCAACTACTGATCTCTCTTCTTTGTTTCCAACTTTCGCATTCCAATTGCCAGTAATTATCAATGCGTCTTAATTGCACGTTCGATCAATTTCAGAGTGCAGTAGCTGATAAAAATCTTTTATGTCGGTAATGGTTTCCCTTTTTGCACACCCTCTTCTGAATCCAGCTTGAATTTCTAGAAGTTCCCTGTAGACGTATTGTTGCAACCACTTTTGAATGATCTGCAGCAAAATTTTACCTGTGTGTGAAATTAAAGATACTGTTGAACAATTTCCGCATTCTGTTGGATCACCTTTCTTTGGAATGAGTACAAATATGGATTTCTTCCAGTCCATTGGCCAGGTAGCTGTCTTCTAAACTTTTTGGCCTACCCAAGTGAACACCTCCAGCACTGCATCCGTTTTTTGAAACATCTCAATTGGTATTCCATCAATTCCTGAAGCCTTGTTTGTCATCAGTCCATTCAGCACAGCTTGAGCCTCTTCTTTCAGTACCATTAGTTCTTCATCATATGCTACCTCCTGAAATGGTTGAATGTTGACCAATCCTTTTGGTACATTGACTCTGTGTATTCTTTCCATCTTCTTTTGATGCTTCTTGCATCATTTAATATTTTCCCCATAGAATACTTCAGTATTGCAACTCGAGGCTTGAAAGTTTTTCTTCAGTTCTTTCAGCTTGTGAAATGCCGAGTGTGTTCTTCTCTTTTGGTTTTCTATCTCCAGGTCTTTGCACAGTTCATCATAATACTTTACTTTGTCTTCTTGAGCAACCCTTTGAAATCTTACGTTCATCTCTTTAACTTCATTATTTCTTCCATTCACTTTAGCTACTCTAAGTTCAAGAGAAATTTTCAGAGTCTCTTCTGACATCCACTTTGGTCTTTTCTTTCTTTCTTGTCTTTTTAATGACTTTTTGCTTTATTGATGTATGACATTCTTGATGTCATTCTACAACTTATCTGATCTTCAGTCATTAGTGTTCAATGCCTCGAGTCTATTCTTGAGACGGTTTCTACACTCAGGTGGCATATACTCAAGGTGATACTTTGGCTCTCGTAGGCCTATTCTAATTTTCTTCAACTTCAGCTTGAACTTGCATATGAGCAATTGATGCTCTATTCCACAGTTGGCCCCTGGTATTGTTCTAAAGATGATATTGAGCTTTTCCTTCAACTCTTTCCACAAATGTAGTCGATTTGATTCCTGTGTACTCCATCTAATGAGGTCCACGTGTATAGTCAACATTTACGTTGTTGAAAAAAAAGTATTTGCAATCAAGAAGTCGTTTGTCTTGCAAAACTCTATCATGAGATCTCTGGTTTCTATCACCAAAGACATATTTTCCAACTACCGATTCTTCTTGTTTCAAACATCATATTCCAATCACCAGTAATTATCAATGAATCTCGATTACATACTTGATCAATTTCAGACTGCAGAAGTTGGAAAAATCTTCCATTTCTTCATCTTTGTCCTTAGTGCTTGGTGCATAAATTTGAATAATAGTCATATTAACTGGTCTTCCTTGTAGGTGTATGGATATTATCCTGTCACTGACAGCATTGTACTCCAGGAGAGATCTTGAAATGTTCTTTTTGATGATGAATGCAACACCATTCTTCTTCATTTTGTCATTCCCAGCGTAGTAGACCATAAGATTATCTGATTCAAAATAGCCAGTACTAATCCATTTCAATTCACTAATGCCTAAGATATCAATCTGTATATGTTCCATTTCATTTCTGATGGTTTCCAATTTTCTTAGATTCATACTTCGCATGTTTCACGTTCTAATTATTAATGAATGTTTGCAGCTGTTTCTTCTCATTTTGAGTTGTGCCATTTCAGCAAATGAAGGTCCAGAAAGCTTGACTCCATCCATGTCATTAAGGTCAACTCTATTTTGAGGAGGCAGCTCTTCCCCAGTAGCATTTTGAGTGCCTTTCAAACTGAGGGGCTCATCTTCTGGCATTATATCAGGCAATGTTCCACTAGTACTCATAAGGTTTCCACTGGTCAATTTTTCAGAAGTAGACTGCCAGTTCCTTCTTCCTAGTCTGTCTTAGTCTGTGAGCTCCACTTAAATCTGTTCACTAATTGTGACCCTGCTGATACTTGAAATACCAGCAGCAAAGCTTCCAGTATCACAGCGACACAGAAGCCACCATAGTACAACTGACAGACATGATGGTTAAATATTATAATAAAGCCAAAAACCAAACCTGTTGCCATCAAGTTGATTCCAACTTATAGCCACCCAATAGAATAGAGTAGTACTGCCCCATAGGATTTCTAGCCTATAATCTTTACAGAAGCAGACTGCCACATCTTTCTCCCCTGGAGCACTTAGTGGGTTAGAACTGCCGACTTTTTGGTCACTGGCTGGGAGCTTAATCTCTGCCCCACCAAAGTTAGTATCAAAATATGGGTGTGCTTATAATAGCCCACTAGGGTTCCCCCTTATAAGCACACCCATATTTTGATACTAACCGTAAGGTCAGCAGTTAAAATCCACCAGCCAGCTCCTGTAGGACAGTTCTACTCTGTCCTATAGGGTTGCTAGGAGTCAGCATTGACCCTACGGCAATGGGTTTGGTTTTTTGGGTTTTATAATAGAGGTGTAAACTGGTACAAAAGGAGACCGGTGGTGCATCCTTGGAAAATCTATGGGGCAGTTCTGCTCTGTCCTTTTGGGTTGCTGTGAGTCAGGATTGACTTGACAGTGACAAGACTAGATATTATAATAGTCTCCTGCATTTCAATATAGAATTTATAGGCTTGCTTCCCAAAACAAGACAGTAGTGACAGTTATGACAATTTTCTGGAAGTTAGGCCAAAGTATTTCTCTTCACCTGACATATATCTTGAATATTTAAATTCTGTCACATTATTATTCATTTACTCACACTCGTTCAACAAACATTTGTTAAGCACCTAGTATGTGCTGTAAGTTCTAGTAATAAAGTAATGAATGAAACAGACTGCCAGGCCTCTGGAGACTATCTTTGTGAGAGAAGCCCTCTGTCTTTCATCCATTCTTGTCGCCATGATCCTTTTCCACTGTGCAATCAGATTAGCTGTTTCTCTTCGGTCTTTATCACTATATAAATCAATCATGCTGAAAGGCGCTTGTATTCCCTGTATACTATTTTGTTAGGTCAAATGCTTCTTTCTCTGTATTATTAATCTTTAGTAGAGCTAGACAGGAGGGCTGGGTGGTACAAACGGTTAAGTGTTTGACTACTAGCCAAAAGTTTGGTGCTTCAAATCCACCCAGAGTTGCCATGGAAGAAAGGCCCGGTGATCTGCTTCTTGAAAACCCTGTGGAGCACAGTTCTACTGACCCATATAGGGTTGCCATGAGTCAGAACTGACTCAACAGCAACTAACAACAGCAATAACAGAAAGCCTTCTGAGGACAAGGTAGCATAGGAAACTGAAAGAAACTGACTCTCAGATGCAATCAGGATTTCACTGGCAAACCAACCCAAGCTGAAAATGTTTAGAGTGCAGTCAATTCTCAAACAGCTTGTTTGTTTTTTAAAGCCTATGCTCATGTATAGGACACAATTCAATGGCAGGAAACCAAAAGTAAATCTGAGCCTTTTCTTATGGAGATTGATGATTTCATGCTCTCTGGTAACCCATCTAAAGCATCATTTTGTGTGTCATCAGAATAAATTTTGCATGGAACCACAAAGTCTTTGAGGGAAAATTAAAATTTTTTTTTTAAATAACTAGGTTAGTTTTTAAAATAATCAAGTATTTGACGGCATACATTCATTCTGCAAATCCTCGTCAAACACATACCACCGGCACTATGAAGAAAGCAAAGATGATTACATCAAGGACCCTTTCCTCAACAAGCTCACGGTTTTTTAGAAGTTAACTACTCTGGAGAGGTGTATATGTGTACATAGAACATGGAAAGATGAGAAACCTAAAGGGCTTGTGCTCCCATACTGTCTAATTACTTTTCCTAAATGGTACCAGTCATGGTGTCCATTGTGGTACCATGACACAAAGCCAGAGGAAAATATGAAAAAGCAAAAAATGTGAAAGTCGGAGGCATCACAGATATTGAGCCACGGTGAATTTTCTACATAGCTTTAAAACAGCAGCTTCTTTATGGCATATATTTACATGTACTTGGCCATTTTATGCATGTCCTAGGTAAGAACAATATGAGTTCATGCCCCATTACCATTCAAATACCAACTGGAGACATTACAAATTCTATCACTTTGTATACAGGGAGCATAAACGGAAGACACATTTAAACTTTTCCATTTCCAAACTGCAGCCATAAAGAGATTGTTTATCCAGCTAAAACCTTTCACGTGAGACTCAGGAGCACTATAATCAAACACCTAAACCCAGTGTTAGGGCCCGACTCCTCATAGAAATACCGTAATGAGCTGGTCTTAATCTAAATTTAGCCACTCTACTAGGTAAATAAACCATAAGGATGAGCAGGGTCTTTACCTTTACCCTCCTGCAGGGAGGATGCTTAGCAGTTACCCAAACCCAGCCTCAGATGTCCATTCTCTAATAATTCACCCCTTTAGAGTTAAACACCCATAAAACAAGTTGCAAGTTGATCAGTGGAAATCATAAATGCCCTAACTCCAGGAACTAGGAGAAAATTTTAAGTTGGTATTCTGAATTCCTGCACAATTCTATTAGTTTAGAAATGCCTAGAAGTAAAGATCATGAATCCAAATAAAAGTTGTACTGGAAAAACCACCATAAACATATAATACTATTACATGTGCAAAATATATGATAGTTATATTCATTCTGGCAATATACCCATCCATGCATTTTTAACACACCTTTCAAACTATAGCATTCAGTTTATTGTTCCCTGATTAAAGTATAACATAAAAAGTAAAGCCACTCAAGTGTACTTGGTACTACTCCAGCAGTAGTCCATTAAAACTATTTGTAACCCTTTGTCTCTGCAGTAAATTAGATCTTGGATCACCTGAATGTCAGAACTGTTGTGATAAGCACCATTAAAATGAACAGATAGGAGAGGCCTGTGTTTCATCTGAAGACTCTGTTCCTTTGTCTTGTTTGAAATGACTCACTTTATCCAAAGACCTGAAAGGGCTTAAGTTGTTGGGTAAAGAAAACATCCCTGTCACTCTCTGACACTGCTGTTCCCAGGTATCAGTAAGAGTGACTTTCACAGCCTAAAAGGGAAAATTTGGCCCATCAGTTTAAATGACCTCCAAGTCACTTTATTAGACGACAACCAAGAAAGCACAGTGAACAACAACGAGCGGGGTGTCAGGAGTAGCAAAGCCAGGTGAGCCAGAGGCAGGTCATAGTTGGTTTCGCGGTATCCAAAGATGAATTAGGTCCAGCAGCTATTTTTTGGAAGAGGTATTCAGTCTCCTCCAAAGTCACTTGGATAAGGGTCATAGCTTTTCTAGAAACGCTGCATTATAAACTGGGCTGGTTACACATAAGTGGAAAATCACACAGTAGAATTTGAGGGGGCCACATGAGATCCTTAGCTAGAAAAGGTCATCATGTTTGGTAAATCAGAGGGTCAGCAAAATGAGGGAAAACCTCCATGAGATGGATTGGCATGGTGGCTGCAGCAATGGGCTAAAACGTACCAACGATTGTAAGGCTGGTGCAGGACTGGGCCATGTTTGGTACTGTTATACCTAAGGTCACCATGAGTAAGAGCCAACTTGACAGCAACTAACAACCACAACATGAGGTCCTGGGAAAGAGACGTGAAATCTTTTGTTAGAGAATCCCAAGTGCTAAATAGTCATCACCAAGATCTAGGGACACAAAAATCAGGATGCTATACAGGAATATGGTATATTGGGAGGCTAAACAATAAATAGAATTACTGCCAGGTATTATTACCTTAGGCTGGCTGTGATTGAGTCTCCCAGAGAACACCAGGGTTTTTCACTGGATAGGGGCAAGTGGTTTTGACTTACCAAGAAAGAATCTAAGGTCTGACTGAGCTGCCCTACCCACATAACAAAATAATGGGAAGAAACTTTGTCTTAGAACCCAGATATTTTGCTAGCAGCAAAGAATGAGGATTCTCTAAGCTTGGAAAAATCTAATGGGTTTTATAGAGATGCAGATTGCTTAGAGATGTAACAGGCCTCAGAGATCAGCTGGGAAAACCCCCATCTTACAGATGAAAATGACACCCAAGCAGTGAAAGATGACTTGCCCAAGAACAGTGGGAAAGGCAGAATCGGGTCTAGAACAGACCTTGTTCTCTTTGCCACAGACCTTGTCCCCTTTTGTTTGTCATGCTTTCATTTATTTCCATCAAAAAAAAAAAAATTATAAAATATCTTCAGACCATGTAGATGTATATTCAGAAAAAAGTAAATGGTCTCGTTCTTCCCTCTACAATCCTATGCTAATATCAGATAATGGATATTAGCATTTTAGGATGTATCTTTTTATACCTTTTTCAATACTCATATATTCACACACATGCACACACACAAAGGTGATTTTTATTGATTTATTTTAATGGGATAATACATCACTCAGTAATATACTTTTTATTCTAACTAGCAATATATCATTGGTCACCTTTCCAGATCAATATTCATGACTCACTCATTCTTTTTAATAGCTGTGTAATATTCCATCTTATGTATAAATCATTCTCCTACTGATTAACAATTATTTCTGGTTATATACCATTACAAACAATGCTACAATAAAAATCCTGTACATATACTCTCACGTGTTTTCAATTTTAAATCATAGATTCCTGAATGTAGAATTGCTCAAAAAATATGTGCTTTTCCTATTCTTCTGTGTGTTTTTTCCCCCAACATATTGTTGTTGTTAGTTGCCATCAAGTCAGCTCCAACTTATGATGACGTTCTTGTATAACAGAGCGAGACACTGCCCTGCCGTCACAATTTTTGGTATCCAACATATCACTGCACATAAATTTCAAAATTGGGAACAAAAAGCTATTTGGAGAGCAACTATGGTCACAAAGAATCTCATTAGTCATTTAGATGGAGGTCTTCATTACATTCTGGTAGATCAGAAAAAACGTAAATCATGACCATTGTATTCTCGACCAGACTGAAGTCAAGACTCTTCACGTGTCCCTTTTTCTCTCCTTTCTATGGAGCCCTGGTGGTGCAAAGGTTAAGAGCTTGGCTGCTAACCAAAAAAAAAAAAAGGGTAGGCAATTCGAATCAACCAGCCACTCCTTGGAAGCCCTATGGGGCAGTTCTACTCTGTGCTATAGGGTTGCTATGAGTCGGAATCAACTTAACAGCAATGGGTTTGGTTTGTTAGATTATGGGAAATATAACCAGTTACCATAGAGTCAGTTCCAACTCATGATGACCTTATGTGCATTAGAGTTGAGCTGTGCTCCACAGGATTTTCAATGGCTAATTTTTTGGAAGTAGATCACTAGGTCTTTCTTCCAAAGTGCGTCTGGGTGGACTCAATTCTCCAACTTTTCAGTTAGCAGCTGAGCACATTTACTGTTTGCACTACCCTGGTAACTGGTGTTACATGTATACAATAGAAACCATTGATTCTTCCCCACCTCCTGTGAAGGTTAAGATTGTGTATCAATTGGCTGAGCTGTAATTCTCAGTGTTTATATGTGGTTACCCCCATGATAGGATCTGCTGTGAGTAGCCAATCAGTTGAAAAGGGAGTTTCCTTGGGTGCACGGCCTGCATTCGAATACAAGTGGACATTCTGGTTTTTGCCTGCTCTGGATCCTGAAGCTGCATCCTGTTTATCTGACCTCTAGTTTTTGGAACTTGAGCTAGCAGCCTATCTGCTGATCTTGGGATTTGAAGATCTTCACAGCCTGTGAGCAAGAGTCCTACTCTCCAGCCTGCTGATTTTGGGTTTGCCAGCCCCTGCAGCTATGTGAATCAGAAGAAGCCTCTATCCTGATCCACAGACCTGGGATGTTCCAGCCTCTACAATTGTGTGAGCCATTTCCTTGATATAAATCTCTCTCTTTATGTATGTTTATATGCTTTACTGGTTTTGATTCTCTAGAGAATCCAGACTAAGACACTCCCTGTCAGGCTTTTTTCTTCATTTCTTATGTACTTTGAAGGCAATCCAGAAATGTCAGTGCCAAAGATCAAACTTAGGCTGAAAGCTGCTAATGGTGAATCTTTCAATAAGAGAGAGTAACTTTCTGTTTCTAGAAAAAAGCATGAAGTTTTCTGTTTCCCCACACCAACTCTGAATTAACCAGAAGAAGCTTTGGAATCTCACAAAGGGATGCGCACAGTTAAGCATTTCATCTACTCTGGACTCCATTGGTGAACTCAGGAGAGTTGGTGAACACAGACTGAAGCCAGTGGAGGTTCCAGTACACCTGAGATTCTGAGACCACGTTAAAAGGCGATTATTGAGGCAACTCTGCTGAAGTCAGAGCTCTTGGGAGAAAGGGGCATGCATAAAGCATTTCTATTGCTAGCAAATCGCCCATGACTTACTATGCAGATCTGCAGGAAAATAAATGAATAAAGTTGAGCTTGAAAAATGCACTCGGCTTGCGAATGCTTCTGTCATGTCAACACAAGCTGAGATTGGCACTTCAAGAAGAATGGCTCATCTCTGACAGATTGTTCATGTGTTCCTTAAGAAAATGAGAATTTAGGACAACATTCAACCATAAATAATTCATTTGGGGACTTTTTCATTTTATTTCAGAGCATTCTCCTGGCATTCCTTAAGTGAGTCTCTCACTGGTCACATCATTTACAAATGCAGACAATTTTCAGTGAAGAAGCCAGATCCTAAGCAGGGAGTCACAGGGTATCTCTTGAGGAAAGTCTCTCTGGTCCTCAATTTCTGACTCCTCTCTAGGCCACTAACACTGTCACTCAAATTAAGGCTATAAAATTCACCTTTATTAACATTTGAAAATTTAAGTCATTTTCACATCAGCTGAGCAAGGACAAGTATTTTTCTTTCATCACTGCCAGACCTCAAGCACGTTAAGATTTTCCACTGTGAAAAGGAAGCATGTTTTATATGCATGTCTCCTTGTAAACTAGTCACTGGTTTATAGACCTCAAGTCTTTTAGGAAGCATCACAAATCCTTATTATACTTCTTGATATTAAATTTGGTGTTGGACCTCTGATGTATCTGCCAGGCTAACTCACATGTAAACAGACATCTCTCTTAAAACTATCTACCTCAGACTCAAGAGCTAAAAGAAATAACTCATGTTAAAGCTCTAGCCTTAAAGTTCATTGCAGTGACAATACTGACAATGATAAGGAGATGATTGTTGTGGATTGAATTGTATCCCCCAAAACTATATGTGCCAATTTGGCTAGGCCATGATTCCTAGTACTCTGTGATTGTCCACCATTTTGTCATCTGACGTGATTTTCCTATGTATTGTAAATTCTGTCTATGATGTTGATGAGATGCAATAAGTGGCAGTTATGTTGGTGAGACAGGACTCAATCTACAAGATTAGATTGTGTCTTGAGCCAATTTCTTTTGTGATATAGAAGAGAGAGGTGAGCAGATAGATGAGGAGACCTCATACCACCAAGAAAGCAATGCCAGGAGCAGAGCATGTCCTTCGGACCTGGTGTTCCTGCACCAAGAGGCTCCTTGACTTGAGGAAGATTGATCATGGGGAACTTCCTCCAGGGCCAATGGAGAAAGGGGGCCTTCCCCTGGAGATGGTGCTCTGAATTGGACTTCTAGCATGTTAGACTGTGAGAGAATAAATTTCTCTTTGTTGAAGCCATCCACTTATGGTGTTTCTGTTATAACACCACTAAATAACTAAGATAGAACTTGGTACTGAGAGTGGGATGCTGCTCTAGCAGATACCTAAAATGTAGAAGCAGTTTTTAAACTATGAATGGATAGAGAACTCAGAAGGAAATGAGGAGAACTGTTAACATCAGAGACAGTGCAGGCAGATGGTGAGAAACGGCAGCAGAGGACCGGCAGCAGCAGAACAAAGAGACCAGTGCCAGCCAGCCCTGGAGCTGACCCATGGAGCAAAAGAGCTGAGTGTCTTTGTGCAGGAGGCTTCCTGTCAGAGTGGAATGCCTCCAGACACTTATTGGTAGAGCTAAGCTTGCCAGCCCATGGAGTGAGAGAGCTGAGTGCCTTCCAGCCGAAGTTTACTGGCAGAGTGGGGTGCCACCAGGCACTTATCAGTGGAGCTACAGAGCTTTGGAACACTTGCCCAGCAGGGTACCTGTGGTGTGAGGCCCAAAGAGCCGAGCTGCTGAAGAGACAAGGAACACAAGAAGCCGATCTGCCTCAGTCTCAAAGGGTATGGCCACAACCTCTCGGGTTTAAAAGAGTGGAGCTGTGGCCTCTGGCTTTTCTAAGGATACAGTCGCCACCCAATGGACTTGGAGAATGGTGCACCTAATGCTGAGGGAGCAGAGTTGCCGTCCTAGTGGGCCTGGAAGGTGGAGCTGAAGCCCAGAGCCTAGGGGCCTCCACTCAGAATCTGGAGAGTGTGGCCAATACCTAGAGTTTGAAAATATAATCTAGATTTAAAATGTACATTATGTATGTGAAAAAACAATCAAAATTAATTTCATTCTCCTTCAATACAATTTAGCAAAGCTGTATTATGTGCCTATTATGAGCAAAGCACAATGCTAGGTGATGAAAGGGAAGTAAAAATTATAACATAGCCCTTGTACTCAAGTATCTTCCAAATTAACTTATCTTTCTTCCTTTTGCATGAACTAAATTGTCCATAATTTTCAAAGTAGAAAGATATTTTGAACAATACTTTAAATATCAAGTCCGTCATCAATCATGTGATCAGTTTTCTTATGTAAGAAAGAGAAAATGATAATGACCGAAAACAAACCACATATTCTTCAATGAAGAGACACCTGTGTGTGGAGTTGTTTAGATCAACAGAAATGATGCTTTTAAAACTTAAGAGAGTATATTATATTTAGAACTAATTATGATTTTGTTTAAGCTTTACTCTTGTTTGGATATAGAAAGTATTTTAAAATCATTCTAGTGATGATTGTGCTAGTAGAGACTCATACAATTTTATTCACTAAACCAAAACCAAACCAAACCCAGTGCCATCGAGTCAATTCCGACTCACAGCAACCCTATAGGACAGAGTAGAACTGCCCCGTAGAGTTTCCAAGGAGCGCCTGGCAGATTCGAACTGCTGACCCTTGGGTTAGCAGCTATAGCACTTAACCACTACACCACCAGGGTTTCCTTATTCACTAAAGAACCTCAAAAATGCTATTAATTCTATGAGTTAAAAAAATAAATAAAAAGCATACAGAACTGACAGATACGGTTAAATTATAGAATACTAAATACAATTATATTTCTATTTTTTTCCACAGAATCATTTTTGAACCAGATATATAACATTCTTTGTACAGTAGATCTGGGATTACTTTTCAAAAATTTGAAGTTGTAAGGCCAACTATGAAAATATTATTCCAGGAAATTTTAATAGACGAATTAAAGACATATTCAAGAAAGCGGTTATAAGTGATTCTTGATGTTTGTAGTTTCCAAGGACTTTGAATCCTATTTCATAGAATTGTGTCTTTTGACATCTTGTGAAAAAGATAACTGAAAAATAATATGGTTCAGTGGATTTTAAACTGACTATACAACAGTACCCAAAGAGTATTGATTAGTCAATTTGAAACTAAAGGGTTGTTGTTAATTTTATGCTAAAGGAATCTGTCTTTGATTCTGTTCTGTTGACATATTAGGAGTGACTTGGATGAGGATATGGACGACCTGCTTATCAAATCCATAGATGACACAAAGCTGTGACAGATCGCAACTCTGCTGGCTGGTCAAGAGTCAGTCTCAACGGAATGGAATGATGAATTGAATGTGCATGAAGATAAGGAAAAATATAAAAGTCTGATACACAGTTTATGGAAACACATTTGTATAGAAGAGAGATGGTGTGGCAAAATTTTGTATGCTGTCGTAGACTGAAACTCCAACATGAAACCAGGTGGACAGGTGTGGGTAGGAACTAATGATTATCGAATGCCTTAAGCTCATAGCCATGGGCATTGGAACCACATAAGACATTATTGTTATCCTCATTTTACAGAGATACAGAGACAGAAAATAATGTTCCCTACGTCCTACAGATTGCAAGACACAGAGCTGGGATTTGAATCCAAAGCAGCCTTTCCAATTCATCATTACATAAACAGTGTAGTAGAGACACTGAGATAACTAATGCAATCTTAGGTTACATTAACAAAAGAATAATGCTAGAACAAAGGAAGTGGCTGTAGTTCTCTTCCACTACGCACTAGTCACATCGCACATGAAAATCTCAGGTAAAGAGTAATAAGGACACCCAAAAGTTCATTAGCAGGAAAAGAAAAAAGCAAATGGAGTATATTCATACAATGAATTAGTACTCAGCAGTAAAAAAGGCAAACCACTGGCACATGCAACAACGTGGATGACTCTCAAAAAACTTGTTGAGAAAAGAAGCCATCCACAAAAGAGTGCATACTGTTTGATTTCACTTATACAAAGTTCAAGAGAAGACAGAAGTCTATGAAAATCAGAAGAGTGGTTACCTGGAATTGCCTGAAAAGATGGGTAATGGGATGATGAAATTGTTCTATATCTTGATTGGGGTGGTGGCTACACAGGTATATACTATTGTCAAAATTCATCTTAAAATCTGTGCATTTTACTGTATAGGAAATATGCCTCAGTTTAAAGAAAAAGTAATGCACATAAACTGGAGACTATGGATAAGCAATATTGGGCAGTGAAGTATCAGGAAATCACAGCTTATGTGAAGCATATGATCTAGAAAATACTACTTGTAAATGTTGATTTTATTAGCCAGAAGTCAACTGAAAGGGAGATGGAATGAGACATGGTAAACCGAGACATGGTATCCATGTTAAAAACAATACCATTCCATCAGAGAGAAAAAGAAATATTTGTAAGCTTTTTAAAGTGTCAATTAGAACTAATAAGTAGAAATTTTACCTAAGAATAAAGAAAGACTTTTCTGTAATTGGAGTAGTACAAAAATGAAATTATCTGCATGTAAAGTAAGAAGTTCCCAACTGCTCAGGGTACAAGATGATGCTAAACAGCCTCCTATCTGAATGTTTGCAGAGGACACTCAGAGCTGTTCTCCTCCATTCTGAGGTGCCGTGCTTTCACATTCTGAAACACACTTGGGGGGTCTGCATGGACAATGCTCACATTCTATATGTCATGCAAACTCTCAACCTCACTCCAACCTACTCCCAACCCCAGGACACACAAGCATCTCATGTCCACAAACCCATGTACCAACGATTAACAGAAGCAACATCCAGTTTCTTCCACTCCAGTTCCCATCATACGCTGTAACCTCAGATGCTGAAGAAGAACAAGAATAAAATACACATTCAACGAGGGTGAGGGACACTCCATAAACTTCAGCTGAACCAAAATAATATACCTTATTCATTTATTCAACAGTTTTTTTGAGGGCTTACTATGTATCCAGCATGTTCTGGGCACAGAAGATATATCAGAAGATAAAACCAGACAACAATATCCATCTTTGCGGCACTTACATTCTTCTTAGTAGGTATCCGGTTGCTTAGGACAAGACCATCTCCTCCATACTTCAGATCTATCATTCAGAGTTTAATTCTGTTAGGCACATGTTGTTGTTGTTGTGTGCTGTTGAGTAGATTCTGACTCATAGCAACCCTAAAGCACAGAGCAGAACTACCCATAGGGTTTCCCAGGCTTTATGGGAACAATGCCAGGTCTTTTCTCCCATAGAGCCTCTGGTGAGTTCTAACCACCGAACTTTCAGTTAGCAGCAAAGCTCTTAACCATTGTGCCACAAGGGTTCCTTCGCTGGACACACTGGGGGTGATAAATATCCATTAACTAAACTTAATATGAAAAATTCATATACTGTGAATGAATAGAAGCCTCGGAAACACAGGGCTTACCCAAGACATAGGTGTGGTATTTTGCTACTCAGCCCTGTCAGATGGTTGAGGAAATGCTCATTTTCACCATTGTTCCTACACCTCAATGATAAACCAATACACTGTAGCTCAGTGGGTTTATTTTTGAATTTACAATTAGTCTAATACTGTGCCCCAGAGGGACTACATGAGCCTTAGTAGAGCTTAACAAAATTGACTTCAATAAAATAAAAGAAGTGACGTTGCTGAGCTATATCCAATTAATCACAGAATCTATTAGCTGACATTAATTTATAATTTCAGGCACAGGGATAAAATTATTCACAATGGATGCGTTTAAATTGGGTAGCACAGGTAGCAAGACCTGAATGCAACAAATCTCCCAGAAAGAAAAAAAAAAAAAACAGAAAATAGTCTGCAGCAATTGCTTTTGGGGAGTTGCCTTTAACCTTACTTAATGAACCAAGATAAAATATTTTAAGCATGTACAAATTCAAGAAGTTAAATTGATTACACCCACAGTTTAAGACCTCTGAAATGCTAGGCCCAAACTTCATAGATTGATTCTTAAAGGGAAATTATGTATTTGTTGTCCATGTATCAGAGGTAAGAACTTACAAAGGGAATTGTACATAAATCATGCATAAATGAGGATAAGAATCACCAGCAATATTGGTAGCTCCCTGTCCATCCACTTCCTCCGTGTGTAAATCTTCGCTCTCTTGGGTCTCTTCTCCTTTCGTCTCTACACATTATTTTATACGGTACTGCCTGTCACATGGACTCTTGTTCAATTTTCAACAGCAATACATAAAACACATTTCCACAAAGCCATAAAATTATCAACAGGGGGTGGGTGGGTGTGCCTGTGTGCGTGCAAATCTGTACGCTCATACATTGGAAAGAGGGCAGAAAGGGCTGTTGGAGGAAGAAGAGGAAAACAAGTAGAGAAATCTAACTCTAAAGATGATTCCAGTGAAGAAGTGGTATGTTAACTAACAGAAGCTCTACACAAAAAATAAAAAGGGTAAAAAGGGCCAATTGTGGAAAGAGAAATGGTGCGGGTAGAGCCATAGCAGCAGAAAACAGCTTGGGGGTTGTTATGGATTGAATTGTGTCCCCCAAAAATGCATGTCAATTTGGCTAGGTCATGATTACCAGTATTGTGTGATTGTCCCCCATTTTGTCATCTGATGTGATTTTCCCACGTGTTGTAAATCCTACCTCTACGATGTTAATGAGGCTGGATTAGAGCAATTATGTTACTGAAGCAGGGCTCAATCTATAAGATTAGGTTGTGTCTTAAATCAATCTTTTTTGAGATATAAAAGAGAAAAGATAGCAGATAGATAGGGGGACCTCATACCACCAAGAAAGCAGCGCCAGGAGCAGAGCATGGCCTTTGGACCTGGGGTCCCTGCCCTGAGAAGCTCCCAGACCAGAGGAAGATTACTGACAAGGACCTTCTCCCAGAGCCAAAAAGAGAAAGAAAGCCTTCCGCTGGAGCTGGCACCCTGAATTTGGACTTCTAGCCTACTAGACTGTGAGAGAATAAACTTCTGTTTGTTAAAGCTATCCACTTGCAGTATTTCTGTTATAATAGCACTAGATAACTAAGACAAGGATCTATCAGAAAATCCTTATCTACTTGCTATTTGGGAAACTCCATATTTGGGTAATTGACTAAACCCAAATGAAATATTCAAACTAAACTTTATAGCAAAGAAAGAAAAGAGAAAGCAAGGTGATAAAACTTTGTTTCCTAAGAGTAAGAATAAGAAAAAACTATTCACCTCTGGTAATTTTCCTAAGTCATCATGTATTACCTACTTCACCTTTATTATAGCAAATGAGTCCAGGTAAGTGATATGGCTGGAGGGAACTGTCGTCTGGCTTTCCCCAGGTTCATGATATTCTAATGAAATGGCAGCATCCATGATTGGTTCCAGTATTAACGTTAAAGTTTTGAATGGGGAAAGTTTGTAAATAGAAACTAGGAAAGAGTCTATACATTTATATGGAAAACGAAGAAGTATAATAGCAAATGTGAAAATAGCTCAACATCTATAAATAAACACTTGAAAGGGGAAAAAACAGTGAAATAAGGGGAAGAAGGCAGCCAAATAAAACTTTTAACTGAGTGAGTCATTTTCGTTGAGAAGGGCAAATGATCACTTACTCCCAGGCTTAACAATGACTTTTCACATTCTGAGAAAGTTTTAATATAATTTGGCCCATATCTGAATGCTATGTATAAAGCACCATGCTGGGTGCCATTAGGATACATAAAGAGGTTTTAAATATAAAATATGCCTTCAAGGATCTTACAATATGGCAGGGTAATTAGGCCCCCATTTGGCTCCCAGCTCACAAGGAGCACATTGATTCTAAAAGTTCAGTTGTCAGCCAAATCTTTGAAACATAGAGGAATCCCTATAGAAAAAGCTGTAGAGTGAAGCAAAGACTAACACTATTTTATATCTGAAGGCCAGAGTTCAAATCCAAGTTCTGACATTTACTAGCCATGAGAACTTGAGAATATTTTTATCTTCTCAGAATCTCAGTTTCCTCAACTATAAAAAGGATATTGTAACAAATACTGTTAACAGTGGATGGAAAATGGAAATTGAAAAAGGTTGAAAGACGGCACAAGTCAAAACAAAGTGTTGGAACTGTGTTTTGAAGATGGGGTAAATCTGGAATAAAATCTCGCAGAGTGGATGCAGCACAAATGTGTGCTTAAAGTAAGGCATGGAAGGCAAGAACGTCTTGCTCAGTTTTTCTGAGCTCTGTAATAAAGTCATTGTTGGTGGCATAAATGCTAGATAACCATGTATAACAAGGAGAGGGATTGGAAAGTGTCTTGTGTCACTCAGAGTTCTCCAGAGACAGAAACAGTACCAATAGCGACATATATGCATGAGCTGATTTTCAACTCATAGCAACCCCATGTGACAGAGTTGAACTGCCCCATAGGGTTTTCTAGGATATAAGGTTGCTGTGAGTCAGAATCGACTTGACAGCACACAACAATGGCACAATCTTCTGCCAGGTCTTTCTCCTGCAGAGCCACTGGGTGGGTTTGAACTGCCAACCTTTTGGTTAGCAGCTGAGTGCTTAACCATTGCACCATCAGGGCTGTCTCTCTATATATACATATTTATTTATTTACACTAATATATTCATATATTTTATAAATATATATATTTATACTTTTACATATTTATATATTTCTATTTACCTCAAGGAAGTGGCTCACATGATTGTGGGCGCTGGCACATCCAAAATCTGTAGGCTGTTCTTCAGGTAGAATTTTTTCTTCCTCAGGGAAACCTCTGTTCTGATCTTCAGGCCTTTCAACTGATCGGATGAGGCCCACTCACATGATCAAGGTAATCTCCCTTACTTGGAGTCAACTAATTGTAGACGTTAACCACATCTAGAAAATACTATCACAGCAAAACCTGCGTTAGTGTTTGATAGGATAATTGGATAATGCCTTAGTTATGTAGTGCTGCTATATCAGAAATACCACAAGTGGATGGCTTTAACAAACAAATTTATTCTTTCACAGTCTAGGAGTCTGGAAGTCCAAATTCAGGGCTCTAGCTCCAGGGGAAGGCTTTCTTTCTCTGTCAGTTATGGTGGAAGGTCCTTGTCATCAATCTTCCCCTGGCCTATGAGCTTTTCAGCACAGGGACCCCGGGTCCAAAGGGTATGCTTCGCTGCCAGTACTTCTTTCTTGGTGGTAATAAGGTCCCTCGACTCTCTGCTCTCTTCTCTCTTTCATATCTCAAAAAAGATTGACTCAAGATACAGTCTAATCCTATAGATTGAGTCCTGCCTCATTAACAAAACTATCTCTAATCCTACCTCATTAACATTATAGAGTCTAGGATTTACAATAACCCAGTCCAGCTCAGTGCCATCGAGGCAATTCCGACTCATAGCAGATTTACAATACATAGGATAATTACATCAGATCACAAAATGGTGGACAACCACACAACATCAGTTATCATGACCTAGGCAACTTGACACACATTTTTGGGGGCACAGTTCAATCCATAACAGATAATAGAACCTCGCCAAGTTGATACATAAAACTAACCAACACACCCCTCAAACACAACATGTTTGGCCTCATTTGGTGTTTTCAAAATCTATGTGACAGAACTATTTTCTTAGTCACTGATTCTCCTGTTATTTTTTGTTTCTTTTTAGTTTTTTGTTTTTTTTTTTTCTGAAAACAAGATAAACATTCTAAAAATGTGCTAAATTCTACCTTAGCTAAATCCTTTCTGAATTCCTGCCTGTGGGAATTTCAATTAATGTGATTCAAATGAATGTCTGATGATCTCTCATTTTCAACTGAAACCTTAAAAACTAACTTTTCCGTTCAACATTTATTCAGTGAATATGTATAGCGTGATTAATATGTTCCAGACATTTTCTTCCCTAAAAAAAGAAGAAAATGTCATGATCACAAGAATGTCATGAACTCAAATTAGATTAAAGTTTGACTTGAAATTTCTGCTTTCCTACAGACATATTCCTATCTTGTGGAGCTTCAGGATATTTTCAGCGATGACAATCTTCACGTTGCATTTTCACAACTACCAACATCACAGGGTGACTCAGCTGACTAGAAAACCCAGGTAACAAAAATTCCCCACTTTCCAAGCACTCTGGTTGTGGGGGGGCTACTGTATTAATTTATTCAAGTTCTTGGGAAGGAAAATAACATCTGCAGATTATATCCTAGTATGTTTTCTAAACATCGCATTTGTTTCCAATGGTACTGCCAAAGTACGTCATTGTACTTTGTACACATGCCTATTACGTTATTGTTATTAGTGGCTGTTGAGTTGGTCCCCAACTCATGGCAACCCCATACACAATGGAGCCAAACGCTGCCCAGTCCTGCAACATCTGCACGATGAAAGCTTCTTGTAGAACTTAGTATATCGTACTGTCATAATTTGCACCTGCATTTTAGGTACCCCAGAACAAGGACCACACCTATGTATCTCCATTGCTCAGCTGGGTGCCTGTTACATAGAAGATGTTCAATGTCTTGAAAGAATGGCAGAAGCCACAAGACATAACATGGATCAAAAAAAATTCATTTAATTCATTCATAACACATTTACGTACAGTAGTTAAGAGTATACTGCTTAAAAAAAAGAAAAGGCTCTCAAGTTGGAGAGGGAAAAAGTACACAAATAACAATTTTCAAACCAGAATTACTACATCCAGAGAAGTGCTAAAGATGACAAATTCTGCTACAGTTTAGACGGGTAAGAAATTACTTCCTGCTGGGATGATTAAGAAATGCCTCACATTTCAAATTCACTCAAGAATCTCGCCTAAAACCACTAACAAAAAAGATTAATACACCACATTATCAAGCTATCCCCAGAACAGATATAGGCATTATGGTTCTAATGTATTAACTAAAAAGCCCTTTCCTCAAAAAAAGCTCTTGCCTCAAGCTGAATCTTTGCCACCTGTTGTTAAGAATTATAGCTAGCTTTTACTATGTTATGGATTGAATTGTGTCCCCTCCAAAGAAATGTGGTAGTTTTAACCCCTGTACCTGTAAATATGACATGGTTTGGAAATAGGGTTTCTTAAAAGTATGTTCATGGGGTCATACCAGAGTAGGGTGGGTCCTAAACCTTATCACTTATAAGTGCTATCTTATTAAAAGAGTAGAATAGACACAATCACATATACACGCAAGGAGAAGACAGACACCAAGGAATGTCAAGGAACACCAAAGATTGCTGGCAGCCACTAGCAGATGAACTAAGCAAAGGAGGACCTCTCTCTAGACTCATCCTCTGAGTTTGGACTTTTAGCCTTCTGAACTATGAGAAAATAAATTTCTGTTCTTTAAAGCCACCCACTTATGGTAATTTTTGTTACAGCAGCACTAGGTAACTAAGACACTGTATAAAGTAGATCACAAAAATAAAGCCCTCACATCAATATAAACTCCAAAATGTTCATTTACATAGAGCAGGCAGTACTTGCTGAGGAATGGGTGAAGCTTCACCTGCCCACTGCAGACTTCCCTGGATGTTATTACGTGTATGTGAGAACCCTTCCTTCCAGGCAGTGTCTCAGGAACCAAACATCCTTTGCTTCTGTGTCTCTCCCTAAATCCATGACTCTACTCTTTGATGGTTTGTATGGACATTTTTTTAAGCATAAGTTAAATAACTATAGTGATAAGCATTTTTATATAACAATTTTAGATCATCTGTGAAATAGGAATTATTTCCCCTATTTTACCAATGGGGAAACAAAAGCTCAGAAACTGAATTTAAAAAGAAAGAAAAAAACAGTTGCATTCAATTTGACTCCTACTCATGGTGACCTCAGGTATGTCAGAGTAGAACTGTGCTCCATAGGGTTTTCAATGGTTGATTTTTAGAAAGTTGATCACCAAGCCTTTCTTTCAAGGAGTCTCTGGGTAGACTTGTGCCCTCCAATCTTTCAGTTAGCAGCCAAGTTGAACATGTTAACCATTTTGACCACTCAGGGACTCCAAAAGCTGAATAACTGGAGATCAAATAGCTAGTGAGCCCCAGTAAGGGTTTAAACTCAAATCTCTTAATTCCAGCCCATTGCTCTTTGCATAAACCAAAGCTGCCTTGAAGGCTATTTGATTTCTTCGACAAGATTCCCCAGTAATTGCTAGTTCTACCACTTATAAAGGAGCCCTGGTGGTACAGTGGTTAAGTAGCCAGCTGCTAACCAAAAGGTTGGAAGTCTGAACCCACTCAGTGGCTCAGCTCCACAGGAGAAAGACCTGGCAGTTTACTCCCATAAAGATTAAAACAAACAAACAAAAAAAAAAAACAAATCCATCGCTGTCGAGTCAATTTTAGCTCAAAGCAACCCTATAGGAGAGAGTAGAACTGCCCCATAGAGTTTCAAGGAGTGGCTGGTAGATTCGAACTGCTGATCTTTTAGTTATCAGCTGAGCTCTAAACCACTGCACCACCACAGCCTAGAAAACCCTATGAGGTAACACGGGTACTATGAGTCAAAATCGATTTGACAGCTCCTAACACCACCACCACATATAAGTATAGACTAGTTTTGTGACCTTACAGAAGTCGCTTCAATCCACTGTGCTTCAGTTTGCTCAACTGTTATAAAAAAAAAAAAAATTTTTTTTTTAAAAATAAGGTCAGTGATAGAGGCCCTAATACATGGCATAAATAGGATACAAACTGTAACTAACAATGTACAAACACCAGAAGATAAGCTAGATAACGGGGATCTTCTAAAAATAAGCATTCATGCTCATCAAAAGACTTCAACAAAAGAATAAAAAGAGAACCTATAAACTGGGAAAAAAATTTGGCTATGACATATCTGACAAAGTTCTAATCTCTAAAATCTATGGGAAAACCCAGCACCTCTACAACAAAAGGACAAATAATCCAATTAAAAAATGGGCAAAGGATATGAACAGACACTTCGCCAACGAATACATTCAGGCAGCTAACAGACACACGAGCTAACACAAATGGTTGTGATCACTAGCCATTAAAGAAATTCATATCAAAACTAAAATGAAATATCATCTCACCCTGACATTATTGTCATGAGTCAAAAAAACAGAAAATAACAAATGTTGGAGAGGCTTCAGGGGGATTGCAACTCTTATGCATTGCTGGTGGGAATGCAAAATGGTACAACTATTTTGGAAAAGTATATGGCAATTCCTTAAAAAGCTAGAAATAGAAATACCATATGATCCAACAATCCCACTCCTAGGAATATATCCTAGAGAAATAAGAGCCATCACAGGAGTAAACACATGCACACCCATGTTCACACAGCATTATTCACAGTAGCAAAAAGATGGAAACAACCTAAGTGCCCTGTTTTAGTTATCTATTGCTGCTATAACAGGAATACCATAAGCTGATGGGAGATTATTCCTGTTGTTGGGTGGTGCAAGTGCTTTATGTTCATCTACTAACCTAAAGGTTGATGGTTCAAACCCATCCAGTGGCACTGTGGAAGAAAGGCCAGGTGTTCTGCTTCCATAAATATTACAGCCAAGAAAACCCTATGGAGCAGTTTGACTCTGTAGCAATGGAGTCGCCATGATTCAGAATCAACTTGACAGCAAAGGGTTTGGCTTTTTGTTTTTAGCTGACTTCACAAGATGTTTTAAGAACAAAATCATTCCTCAAAAAATTGAACATTGAACTACCAACTGTTTGGGTAATAGGGAAAGGACATGCCTATAGCTTTTATATACCATACACATAAGCAAAACACATTAACCCTAACTGTACTATGGGAGGAGGTGTACTAATATGCATAAACACAAACTTAATGTCGATGCATCATCAAAAAACTATTCTGGAGAATGGCCCATTCATGGATTTCCCAGGCCTCAGTCTGTGCTTACCAGATTGAAGAGAAAGGGGTCAGTATACTCAAAGGCTATATCTGTAAGCATGTACCCTTCAGGACATCCACCAAATGCATGAACATATATTAACAAGCATCCCCTTCCATTTTTCCTTTTGAAGTACCAAACCTGACATTTCCCAAACGGGCTTCAACTTGCTATTTTCCTTCTCTTCGTACAAAAATTGCTTTATTACAATGTTTGCAGATGGTTTCAAGGTTTCTATCAGCAAGACCAGATGGAATTTGAAGCTGGTAAACAACAGCAAAGGATCAAGGTCCCCAGAAGTCAGCCTGATGTTGTCATCACGAGCAGTCCCAGACACTGCGCAACTGAAGGCTCAGCAATCATTCCATTCATGGAACATCCTTAATCCAAAAAATATAAGCACAAGCAGGAAGGAGTTGTTTTGGGGAGTGGGGAGGATTGTTTTTTAAGTAACAGAGATAAAACAGAAAAATAATTATAGAAAAAGGGAGTATGAATGAACTCTTTAGACAGAAAACAGGGGAAAGGATCAAAGCAGCAAATTATTTGCCAACAGAAACACCAGGTGGACTTCGACAGCATCAAATTGAAATCTCACCAAGGTTCTTAGAACATAAAAGCACCCAAATTTATGTTCTCGAACACATTTACTTCAGATATATAAATCAGCCTCATTTCTTCAGGACAAATTCTCTACTTCCCATACAGCTACAGAGCATGTAACAGCCACATTCACCCCAACTCCTCCCCCCCAGATGACCACCATGTTACCAAGAAATTCTTCATTTCAATTAAACTTCATCTCATAAATCCGATCCTAATTTAATTCTGGGGGTTGTTTGTTTTCGTTTTTGTTTTGTTTTGTTTTCTGCTCTGTCATCAAATAGTCATTGATCCAAGGAAAACCATGAACTTCTAGAGCCTCTATTTACTTTCATTCAGATTATGAATAGCTCAAACTTACAGAATTCTTAAAACTTTACTATTATCATTCTACAGAATTCTCACAAGTATCATGTAAAGTAAATAAGACCGATTTTTTGTATTTTTCCAACTTCCCCAAAGGAATCTACAGCTGAGAAAGTTTTAGTAAAACAATTAACAAAATCATTATCACTGTTACCAATACACAAAATGTTAAGAGAAAAAGAGTAGGACACTTAAGCCAAATACTACAAAGGTGAAGGAAGTTCCCTAGTTGTTCCAGAAGGGTGAAACTGAACACAAGAATGTATACTGCACTGAAATTTTGTTGTGCAGTGAGATTATCACTTTGGCAAAATAGCCTGTCAACTCGAACCCACCACAAATTTGTTTAACGCTGTGGATCTGTGTGAACCCTTGTCAAGAGAATGAAGACAGAGCTTGATGGAGATGTTTTCCTTCCCCCGGGAGGTTAGAACAGAGCAGGGGTTGAAGCAGAGTCAGTTCACTACGGAGAACAAAATCACAAAATTCTCTAGGGTAGAGTTCAAAGAATGCCTGTTCTTAACACTTGTTTCCCCAGAGTCCAAAAAAGCCTTTGCCCTTGAGAAATGAAAGAGAACAGGGAGCTAGGAGGTAACCCATGGGGGCCATTCAGCATTGTAAAGGGCAAATACCCTTCCACTTGAGAAGGTGAATGGGCTTCTGAATGCTTCCCACTCCCTCTCCCAAACAACCCTGCCACTAACTTGGGCTGATGGCTATACGAAGTCAGTGAGCCACTCAGCAGCTAGAGGAGGGAGAAGGGTTCAGGAGAGGGATAGCAGGGCTAGGAAGGAGAGTGCCAGGGGTACACCCTCAGTCCCACCATTTCTCCTAACAAGGCATATGCCTTGCTGTGGGTGAAGTGATCACTGCTGAAATGACTGAGCTTAAGTTGTTTGTCCAACACTCCCCAAGAGGACCGCCTATTAGCAGTCTAGCTACATAATTTGCAAGGCCGACTATAAAATGAGAATGCAGGACCATGGCTGAGGTGGGAAAATCAGTCTCCACTTCCCATGGGCCCACTGTCCCAACCCACAGTAAAGGGTCAAGCCCCAAGGCACTGAAATGTTTATGCAAAAAGACACTTCATACTTGGATCGGGGGTGGGTAAGAGGTTCCTGCTGAGTCACCCAACCAACGTACTATGAAACTGCAGCCCTTGGCAGGGACAGATACCACCTTGTTCTGCCCCAAGATAATAGAGGGCATCCTCAGGCTGGTGCTGGTCCTCACCCAGGGACACACACCCATACACAAACCAGATGTAGTCTCAGGAAAAGGGCAACAGCAACCATTTCAGGACAAGGATGGGGACAGGAGGTCAGGTGGGGACCAGTGCACTAAGTGATGGAGAAAGGGTAATTGAGAACCTGTTCTGGGAAGGTAAGAGGTAGTGGGAGGTGGATCTGTGCAAAAGCCAAGATTCCAAGCGCCCAGCCTATGCTCTATTGTACCATCAGATTTCACTTACAAACACAAACTCAAAATTATTTCACTTACAAAACACAAAGACAAAATTATTAAAATTTTCAAGATGGCACCCTCAGAGAATTAAACCCAGAACACAGGGCCCTTCGAAGCACAGACCCTGTACAACTGCACTACACAGGTCACCCTCCATGAAGTTGGCCCTTCCTGTTGAGCAAGAGGAATTCAGCAGCAACAGGCTGCAAGGTGGATTCCCCACAGTGGGGCTGGAAGATAGGAAGGAAGAAGTTAAGGTCAACCAGATCTCTCCAACAGAGGGCTTAACAAGATGAGGTTACCTTGAAGAATGGTTATTGATTGAATTGTGCCCCTCAAAGTATGTGTTGAAAACCTAACCAAGATAGGATATAATCCTTTTAAAAAATAAAGTTTTCTTTGTTGTATTAGTGAGATCAATATAGGGTATATCCTAAACCTAATCACTTCTGAGTTATAAAAAGAGCAGATTAGACACAGAGGCAAGTGCACACAAACTGGGGGAGACAGATGCCATGTGAGGACCAAGGAACCAAGGAAATTTGGGCTACCAACAAGGAAAGACTTGGCACAGCTGAGACCCTGGTTTGTACTGTTAGCCTCCAGAAGTGTGAGAAATAAACTTCTGTTCTTTAAAGTCACCCATGTGTAGTATTTCTGTTACAGCAGTACTAGGAAACAATGACAAGGATCCTCAAGAACCAAAGGATGTCTTCCTGAGAGAACCACCATTTAGATGCCTGGCCCACAGAGAGAACTGATGGACAGGCAGATAACTGAGGAGGGTTCACAAGTGACACAAAGGAGGAAGTAAACTTACCACCTCAAATATGAAATTGTTCACATAATGGAATAGCAATTACAAATGCCATGTTGAGGACAGCCAATTCTCCACCGGAAGGTACAGAAGAAGATAGCTCTTCTCCTTCTAGCACCTCAACACTCGACATCAGAGGGAAAGCACAGGGGACGGGGATGGCGAGAGGGCAGATCGCAGGCCCGACAAACACTCCCAGTAAGCAGCACAGAAATCCATTCCCATCGGGATTTGGGGAGAACAGTAGGGAAGCCTCGAAATGAATATGTGGCCGACGTTTTTAAATGAACAGAAAGCATTTTAAGAACTGAAACGAGACTATTTTAATTTCCAAATATGACTGAAAAATTAAAGAATCAGCCCAAAATGTCATTAAGGGAGTCAGGTTCCCAGCAGGAAAGAGACGCTCGACAGACACAATTCGATATTGGAAAAATAATTTCATGTTTATATCTAATAAATTGAAACTGTTTCATCAAAATGGTC
The DNA here is from genome assembly GCF_024166365.1 of Elephas maximus indicus. NCBI lineage: Eukaryota > Metazoa > Chordata > Mammalia > Proboscidea > Elephantidae > Elephas > Elephas maximus. The sequence goes on from NC_064829.1 coordinate 62,623,634, forward strand.
GTGCACAACCTCAGTGATGGCTCCTAGAAATGGAACAGAGATCTTGCCCTTAAATCTGAGAGTTTCAAAAAGCAGTTTCCTTGCATACAAATCACTGTTCCTCTCCTTGAGACTTGAGGACATGTACCCATCATGTGACTTCCCAGCCAAAAATAGATGACCTGTGTCTCATAGGATATGAATGCTTAAGCAATTTGCAAATGCTTTCCTGTTACCAATGTTTGCAACAACTTTAAAAGTTTCCTAATTATTTGGTTAAATTAATTCCAAGGCAAGCTAGGCCCTCTTTCAGAGTATGATTTAATTAGATGTTCTCATACTAGGCTCAGTGAGAAATATAGATTACAGGTAAACTAACTTTCAGGTAGCTGGGTTCCTGGAGGACTATCCGGCTAAATTACATCAAGATTATGCCTTCAAGAGCAGCTATTTTGACTGCTTGACCCATCGGTCCAGTGAAATAAACAGTGAAATCTGCTTCATATACTAGATGCACCAGCTGTCATAAAAATTGAGTGGATAGAGTAGTTTCCCCATCATGTAAACAAAGTTGAAGGCCATGCCTTTTACTTTTGGTTGAGGGAAAATGCAAAATTCTCGAGCCTGGTCAAAAACTCCTTTGGTGCTTCTTAAAACCATTTTTGTGTGTGTGTGCTGAAACTGCAACCAGGAGGTCAATCTTTGGAAGCATGTAAACCAGGGGTTAGCAAACTACAGACCATGGGTCAAATCCTAAGTGTGTCCTGTTTTTATAAATAAAGTTTTATTGGAACACAGCCACTCCCATTTATAACATTATCTATTGCTGCTTTCACACTACCATGGCAGACTTGAGTAGTTATGACAGAAACCATCTGTCCCACATAACCTAAAATATTTACTATCTAACCATGTACAGAAGAAGTATGCAGGTGTCTAATGTAAACCATCAATGGCAGCAGCCCAGGTTCAGAGCTCCCATCACTGACACCAGAGAGTGATAGTTACCTGTGAAATAATGCTCTTTTTCTAACCTTCAGCTTCTATTCAAAATGTCTGACACTCTGCCTTAATCAAGAGAAGCATCATGATGGACTAATGAAACTAGTAATCATAGCTTTATAATAGCACTAGAATTGCCCATAAAAAATTAAAAAAAAAAAACAAACATTGGCACTGAGTTGATTCCAACTCAAGGTGACCTCATGTGTTACAGAGTAGAACTGCCCCATAGAATTTTCTTGGCTGTAATCTTTACTGAAGAAACCCTTTTTTTATTATTAGGTAAAATAAATCTTCTCACTGTTTAGGCCAATTTGATTTATTACCGTGAACTACTGACAAAAACATCCAGCTAATACCCTAGTAGGAGCTGCTAACCAAAAGGTTGGCAGTACGAACCCACCCAGTAGCTCCATGGGAGAAAGACTTGTCAGTCTGCTCCCATAAGGATTAAAAAAAAAAACCCAGGCCGTCAAGAAGATTTTGACTCATGGAGACCCTGTAGGACGGAATAGACCTGCCCCATAGAGTTTCCAAGGAGCACCTGGTGGATTTGAACTGCTGACCTTTGGTTAACAGCTACAGCACTTAACCACTGTGCCACCAGGATTTCCCCAAAAAGATTACAGCCTACAAAATCCTTTGGGGAAATTTTACTCCATCACATGGGATCACTGTGAGTTGGAATTAACTTCACCTAACAACAAAAATTGGTGTAGTGGTTAAGTGCTCCGTCTGCTAACCAAAGGGTCAGCCGTTTGAATCTGCCAGGCCCTCCTTGGAAACTCAATGGGGCAGTTCTACCCTGTCCTATAGGGTTGCTATGAATCGGAATTGACTCTATGGCACTGGGTTTTTTGGTTTGGTAACAACAGAAATACCTGGTAGAATACAGAGCTGAACTAAATTCAGCTGGAGTTAAGGATAACTAGAATTTTGGAGAAATTACTTCCAAAATTAATAACTAAACAGTAACATTCTGTTTTCCTAAAATGAACTTCTCTCTCATTACTACTGCTATCTAGTGGGTACTGAGTGACTAACTTGAACATTTCATTCAAGAACAACTTGGGAGCATTCTTAGAAGCGAAAATGCTTTCGAAAAACAAAGAAATTCTTTCTGTCAATAGCTATTTTCACATGGCAAACATATATAACTTGATACTCCCTAAGTCTCATTAAATGGTAAAACTTACATTTTCTTATACCCAAGCCTTCAACACTTAAGAATTCCCAATCAGGTAACATTTCTAAGACTTCATGTAAGAGGGGAAAAAGAGTAGATTTTCAACATGTGGGTAAGATAGAGTGAGGTCCATGAGATCAGTCAAACTCAAAGCTAAGCATCTTAGAGCCAAAGAACCAATTCCTTATTCAGCTGTAACAGATTGTCCCACTTCCTCCTCTTAGATAAACCAGTTGCCATAGAGTAGATTCTAATGCATGGCAACCCCATGCATGTCATAGCAGAATTGTACTCCACAGGATTTTCAATGGCTGATTTTTCAGAAGTAGATGCCAGACATTTCTTCCAAAGGTCCTCTGGGTGGACTTGAACTTCCAACCTTTCAGTTAGCAGCCAAGTATATTAACCATTTGCACCACCCAGGACCACTTAGATACCTCCCATGAAAAGGAGCTCATGCCTTCCAAGGTAAAGCATACTACCACTGCTGAACACCATCATTTTGGAACATTCTTTTTAACTGCCCTAACAAGTTTCAGATGAAGACCTTCCTCATCCCCCTCCATTTTCTAATTATAATCCACGAACATTTCAATTACAATTGGGCAGAGGTGCGGCTGGGAAAGACACTACAACATTAAGGATACATTTAAGCATTTCACTGAATAAGCCTAATTCACAGGATATAATCATAAAGCAACTTTAATTTTATCTTTGTGTATCCCTTTAAATGTACCCCATGGGATATTTATATTCTGCCCTGGATGAAAACAGAAGTTGGCTCCATGAATTCTCTGGTTACTCTTAGGTCGTAAAAAGTCCAGCCATCACTTTAAGTCGCAAAACAGTTTTGATCTGGTAATTAAAATGTTCTGCCCCATGTCATAATCAAAACCTAGCCTTGATATAAAGTTAAAGCTTCTTACCTCCATTATCTGTGTCTGCAGCAGATGAATGGATGGCAGTGGGGTATGGTCAGCTTCCTCTGGATTGTTCAGTCTAGGTTTCTACTTCCCTCCTGCAACTTGCTAATTAATGGCAGTTTCTCAGCCCTTCAGAAGTAGAGGGAGGAAAAGGACTAGGAAAGTTCAAACTAGTCTGATGGTGTCATGCGCTGGTTTCAGCATTGTCCAATGCCAGCTGGTGGATACATGTGTTAAATCTCCACGTGATCTCCTTCGACTTGAGAAAAAAGAGGATGCACGGCCTATACTTTCTTCTAGTTTTGACTTTGACGTGTTCTCCCTCGGGGATCACATCAGCAGCTCTCTCCACCAACATCCTGCCTTCAAAATCATCTGCAAATGTCCAGTCCCTGCCCTTTTAGTACATCATCCATGTGAGCAAGGCCAGAGGAGTCATGGTTCCTTCTGCTACCATCTCCTTTGAAAATACCATTTCTCTGCTCGCCTCGGCTAAAACTTCCATGTTAACACCTTACCACATATTCATCAACTACAAGGTATATTCTGATTTCAGAAATATTTAAATGTGAAAAGTGATTTGTCTAGAATCATCAAGCTTTGCTATTTGGGATTTTCAGGCAAATTGGCCACAACTCTACAAGTATCACTAAACCTTGGTGACCAGTTTATTCCTGAGCCCATTACCTTATAAGTGTTCAAGCCGAGTATAAGACATTTTTTCCCTGAATGCATTTTCTAAGCTCCAATTCTCACCAGGCTGATTTAGAAAATTAATTTGTCTCTCTGGAACCACTTGTGAATTAAAATTAATGTTCCAAGTCTCTTTGGCCCACACGCCATGACTCATATACACAGAAAAGGGGAGTTTTAATGTTATAGAAATATTTCCACACTTGGAATTTAAAACAGCATTACCTCAACATTTCCAATTACAGAAAACTTACCAAGAGGAAAAAATAATAATAATAATTGGATGCTTACTCTGAAACAATATTTTGGGCTGATTTAAAATCACCAAACCTCATTATTTTTACCCTTGTCTTAAAGTATAATAGAAGGTGCCAATACAACACAAGGAAATCCTTGAGAGGAAAATGGCAAATCATTCATATTATGGCCAGGAAAGATTTACGAGTCTAATGGCAAAGTATAAATACAGCAAACGAAAGATTAAAATATCATACTATGAAGTTCAGTCAGCATGAAACTTAGAGCTCAACTACATACAAACATGTTGAAATTGGTGACTCTAGAAATTCAAGAGCAATGAGTTAACAATGACTGGCAAAACATCGGATTTACATCATAACCAAAGCAGGCAAACACTAATCAATAGACATTACTAAACTGTGCACAGCCCCCAGTATTCCACGCAAGGGAGAAGGTAACAGGGAATTAAGAATCCATCTAGTACAGCTTAGTGGTTAAGAAAGCCAAGCTCATTTTGTTAAACTCCCTGGGTTCAAATTTCAGCTCTGCCACTAACTCCAAAAACCTTTAATGAGATTCTTAATCCCTCTGTCCCTTCATCTGTAAAATGGCAATAAAAATAGCACCCAATAAATAGAGAAGTTGGGAAAATTCAAGGAAATAATGTGTCGCTAAAATACTAAACACAGTGTCAGGTATACAATGACTTTTAAAATAATGTTATTTTTTCTATGTTACACAGAAAAATATAAACTTTTCCTCATTAGCAATAGTTTGGAAGAAATTTAGAACTGGTTAGTCTGAGTTTTTAAATTCAAATTTCACTTGTTCTTATTTCTATAAATGCCACCTGTCAATCTCAAATCAATTAACAGATAGCTAGTTAATCTACAGCAGTGGTCATCAGGCCTGAATATACTTCAGAATCACCTGGAGTGCTTGTTAATGATCTCCAGAATCTCTCATTTATTAGGTCTAGGGAAGGTGGGGTAAAGAAGTTCTAACAAGTTCCCAGGTGACGCCCATGCTGCTAGTCTGGGAAACACATTTGGAGGGCTGCTCATCTACACCACTCAACCCTATCCAACCACTATCGCCTTCTTCCTTTTCATAGCTTCACTCCTAACGTTCTTTCTGACTCCAAAGACTAACCCTGGGTGCCTCATTCTAGAGACAGGCTGTCACTCTGTTCTGATGAATGGCCCATAACACTGTGTTATGTCATCCCACAAGAACTGTCCATCAAAAAGCCAGCCACCTTCAGAGTCCACATTACCTGGGACCTGAGCCCAGGGAATTCAGACCTCCTGGTCCATTAGGAAATACCTGTTCCCACTAAATCCTATGCCTGACACACAGGCTCCTTCAGATATGTAGAATGCCCCTGCATGTGTGGAAAAAGACTAAGGGAGCAAAACCCCTATCTAACTTCCTTCCGCCTGGGTCTCTGGTATCTTATTCCACCTACAGGATTCGCTGTACCTGGGAGCCTGCTCTGAAGTTCAGCCAATAGATTAAAAGAAACTAATTCGTTAACATCACTCCTACCCAAGTTGCTAGTAGGTGTTTTCATTTACAAAAAGGTCACAATGGCATATTTTTCACACATATAAAAAAAGATACGTAATGAATAAAATTGCTGATTAAATGACATGTGGTTGGGGCTATGGCCTGAAGGATAATGTTAGGAATGAATTTTCCCTCTCCCACAGGATAGTTATCCTTTTTCATGACCCAGGGACAGATATCCCTCACCTGATGAGGAAAAGAAAAAAAAAAAAAATCTAATTACTACTCCGTCTACAGCTGCCTTTATATGCTGCCTTTGGCTTGTCCTTAAATTCTTGAATGTAGTAAAATCTCCATCAGTGCCTACAAAATCTTACCATCAGCAGCATTGGATGTTGGGGAGCCAGGGTTGACACCCCCCAACCCTAAAGCTAATTCTGTTTTAGGTGTTTTTAAGGTTTATGAAAGGAGCCCTGGTGGCACAGTGCTTAACTGCTCAGCTGCTAACCAAAAGTTTGGCAGTATGAACCAGGGCTTCAAACCAGTTCAATCGGTTTCAAACCACTGCTGAGAATTAGCATTTCTAACAACTTCCCAGGCGATGCTCATTTCTAACAAGTTCCCTGGTACTGCTAATGCTGCTGGTTGGGGACTAATTCCGAGAACCACTAGTAGAGCCAACCAAAAAACCTACTGCCGTTGAGTCGACTCCAACTCTTGGCAACCCTATAGGACAGGACAGAACTGCCCCATGGGGTTTCCAAGGCTATAAATCCTTATTGAAGCAGACTGCCACATCTTTCTCCTGTGGAGAGGCTGTTGGGTTCAAACTGCTGAAATTTTTGGTTAGCAGCAAAGCACTTTAACTGCTGCACCACCAGGGCTCCTTCACTAGTAGAGCAGTGACCCCCAAAATTTATTATACATAAGAATCACCTGGGGATCTTGTCAAACTGTAGATTCTGATTCAGTGTATCTGGGGTGGAAAGGCAAATTCTCAGCAGGAGTTTGAACAGGAATGAATGGGTTCAAAGCCCTGTTTTGAACCCACCAGCAGCTCCTCGGGAGAAAGATGTGGCAATCTGCTCCTGTAAAGGTTACAGACTTAAATATTCTTTGATGGTTACGAGAGCAGGGAGGGAGGGAGGGAGAGGGGTTTTCACTAATTAGATAGTAGATAAGAGCTATTTCAGGTGAAGAGGAAGATAGCACACAATACAGGAGAGGCCAGCACAACTGGATAGTACAACCAAAAGCAAAGACGTTCCCTGAATAAACTGAATGCCTCGAAGGCCAGCATAGCAGGGTCAGGGGTTTGGGGACCATGGTTTCAGGGGACATCTAAGTCAATTGGCATAATAAAATCTATTAAGAAAACATTCTGCATCCCACTTTGGTGAGTGGTGTCTGGAGTCTTAAACGCTAGCAAGAAGCCATCTAAGATGCACCAATTGGTCTCAACCCACCTGGTCCAAAGGAAAATGAAGAATACCAAAGACACAAGGGAATTATGAGCCCAAGAGACAGAAAGGGCCACATAAATCAGAGACTACATTGGCCTGAGACCAGAAGAACTAGATGGTGCCCGACTACAACTGATGACTGCCCTGACAGTGAAGACAACAGAGAACCCCTGGGGGCGCAAGAGAACAGTGGGATGCAGACCCCAAATTCTTGTAAAAAGACCAGACTTAATGGTCTGACTGAGACTAGAAGGGCCCCAGAGGTCACAGTCCCCAGACCTTATTAGCCCCAGACAGGAACCATTCCCAAAGCCAACTCTTCAGGCAGGGATTGGACTAGACTATGGGATAGAAAAATGATACTGGTGAAGAGTGAGCTTCTTGGATCAAGTAGACACATGAGACTATGTGGGCAGCTCCTGTGTGGAGAAGAGATGAGAGGGCAGAGGGGGTCAGAAGTTGGCCGAATGGACATGAAAATAGAGAATGGAGAGAAGGAGTGTGCTGTCTCATTAGAAGGAGAACAACTAGGAGTATATAAAAAAAATAGCAAGGTGTATATAAGTATTTGTGTGAGAGACTTGGTTTGTAAGTTTCACTTAAAGCACGATAAAAATAAAAATAAAAAATCACATCCTTGGAAACTCTATGGGGCAGTTCTACTCCATTCTTTAGGGTCACTATGAGTCAAAATTGACCCAATGGCAATGGGTAAATGTATCTGACCCAGAACTATTTACCATTTAACACAGAGAACCTCTTAGCTGGGAACACATCAATCTCCAATCCACATCTTTTACTCAGATTAAACCTTTTACTGTTTGACATTGGAAATATCTGTTTGACTTTGTCTTGAGTTTGTCACTCCTCATTGGATTCCATGTCTAATATGTGTACTTCCAGTGTTCTCACCAGTGTTCCTGCAGTCTCCCGCCAATCACAACATGGACCTCTCTCTTCAGTAAAAGCTCCCATAATTTCAAAGCAAGGCTGGGTCACTGTAAACGTACATATAAAACTGATGATACACAAATTCTCCCAGGTAGTCAGTTTCATGAAATAATCACAGACTGAAATTTCCCCCACTCTCCTACTTCCATTGATTGAAAGTCTCTGAAATACAGGAAAATTGCCATTACCAAAAGATTGTTGTTGTTTGATCAGCTTCAACTCTTGGCTATCCCATGTGTGCAGAGTATAACCATTCCGTAGGATTCTTCCCCAATGCATCTGTCAGTTTGTCATACTGTGGGGGCTTACATGTTGCTGTGATACTGGAAACTGAGCCACTGGTATTCAGATACCAGCAGAGTCATCCATGGCAGACTGGTTTCAGCTGTGCTTCCAGATTAAGACAGACTAGGAAGAAAGATCCAGCAGTCTACTTCTCAAAAGAATTAGACAGTGAAAACCTTAGCAGCAGAACACTGTCTGATATAGTGCCAGAAGATGAGTACCTCAGGTGGAAGACACTCAAAAGATGACTAGGGAAGAGCTGCCTCCTCAATGTGGATGTAGTCAAGCTTTCCAGATCTTCATTTGCTGATATGGCACGATTCAAAATGAGAAGAGCTTCAAGCATCCATTAATAATTGGAACATGGAATGTATGAATTATGAATCTAGGAAAATTAGAAATTGTCAAAAATGAAATGGAATGCATAAACATCAATATCTTAGGCATTAGTGAGCTGAAATTTTGAATCTGAAAATCATATGGTCTACTATGCCAGGAACGACAACTTGAAGAGGAATGGCATTACATTCATCATCAAAAAGAACATTTCAAGATCTATCCTGAAGTACAATGCTGTCAGTGACTGGATAATATCCATATGCCTACAAGGAAGACCAGTTAATATGACTATTCAAATTTACACACCAACCACTAAAGCCAAAGATGAAAAAATTGAAGATTATTACCAACTTCTGCAGTCCGAAATTGATTGAACATGCAATCAGCATGCTTTGATAATTACCAGTGGTTGCAACGCAAAAGTTGGAAATGAAGAAGAAGAATTGGTAGTTGGAAAATATGGCCTTGGTATAAGAAACGATGCTGGAGACCACATGACTGAATTTTGCAAGACCAATGACTTCTTCATTGTAAATACCTTTTTCCAACAACATGAATGACTACTCTACACATGGACCTCACCAGATGGAATACCCAGGAATCAAATCAAATACATATATGGAAAGAGACAATGGAAAAGCTCAATATCATCAGTTGGAACAAGGTCAGGGGCCTACTGCAGAACAATCAATTGCTCATATGCAAGTTCAAGTTAAAACTGAAGAAAATGAGGACAAGTCAATAAAAGCCACAGTTCAACCTTGAATATATCCCACCTGAATTTAGAGACCATCTCAAAAATAGGTTTGGCACATTGAACACTAATGACTGAAGACCAGGAGTTGTGAAATGATATCAAGAACATCATACATGAAGAAAGCAATAGATTATTAAAAAGACAGGAAAGAAAGAAAAGACCAAAATGGATATCAGAAGAGACTCTGAAACATCCTTTTGAATGTCAAGCAGCTAAAGCAAATGGAAGAAATGATGAAGTGAAAGAGCTGAACAGAAGATTTCAAAGGGCAGCTCGAGAAGACAAAGTAAATTATTATAATGACATGTGCAAAGGCCTGGAGGTAGAAAATCAAAAGGGAAGAAGACACTCAGCATTTTTCAAGCTAAAAGAACTAACGAAAAAATTCAGCCTCAAGTTGCAATATTAAAAGGCTTTACAGGGAAAATATTAAATGACACAGGAAGCATCAAAAGAAGATGGAAGAAAAACAAAGATACACTGTATTAAAAGAATTGTTCAATATTTAACCATTTCAGGAGGTAGAATATGATCAGGAACCAATGGTACTGAAGAAAGGATTCCAACCTGCACTGAAGGCACTGGTGAAAAACAAGGCTCCGGGAATTGACAGAATACCAACTGAGATATTTCAACAAAGGAGTACAGCACTGGAAGTGCTCACTCATCTATGCCAAGAAATTTAGAAGACAGCTACCTGGCCAGCTGACTGGAAGAGATCCGTATTTACGCCTATTCCCAAGAAAGGTGATCCAACTGAATGTGGAAAAGATCGAACAACATCACTGATATCACACACAAGTAAAATTTCACTGATGATCATTCAAAAATGGCCGTAGCAGTGTATCAACAGGGAACTGCCAGAAATTCAGGCCAGATTCAGAAGAGGAAGTGGAACCAGGGGTATCATTGCTGATGTCAGATGGATCCTGGCTAAAAGCAGAGAATACCAGAAAGATGTTTACCTGTGTTTTATTGACAATGCCAAGGTATTTGACTGTGTGGGTCATAAAAAATTATGGATAACGTTTCAAAGATAGGAATTCCAGAACACTTATTTGTGCTCGTGAGGAACCTGTACATAGATCAAGAGGCAGTTGTTCGGACAGAACAAGGGGATACTGAGTCGTTTAAAATCAGAAAATGTATGTGTCAGGGTTGTATCCCTTCACCACACCTTTTCAAATCTCTATGCTGAGCAAATAATCCAAGAAGCTGGAATATATGAACAGGGCATCAGGATTGGAAGAAGGCTCATTAACAACCTGCATTACGCAGATGACACAGCCTTACTTGCTGAAAGTGAAGAGGTGTTGAAGCACTAAACTGTTGAAGATCAAAGACCACAGCCTTCAGTACAGAATGCACTTTGACGTAAAGAAAACAAAAATCCTCACAACTGGACCAATAAGCAACATCATAATAACAAGGGAAAAGATTTAACTTGTCAAGGATTTCATTTTACTTGGATCCACAACCAACAGCCATGGAAGCCAAACCAAAAAAACCAAACCTAGTGCAGTCGAGTCAATTCTGACTCATAGAGGCAGCTGTCAAGAAATCAAAAGACGTACTGCATTGGGCAAATCTGCTGCAAAAGACCTCTTTAAAGTGTTGAAAAACAAAGGTGTCACCTTGAAGACTAAGGTGCGCCTGACCCAAGCCATGATGTTTTCAATTGCCTCATATGTATGCAAAAGCTGGACGATGAATAAGGAAGACTGAAGAAGAACTTAGACTTTTGAATTGTGGTGTTGGCAATGAATATTGAATATGTCATGGACTGCCAAAAGAACAAACAAATCTGTCTTGGAACAAGAACAACCAGAATACTCCTTAGAAGCAAGGATGGTGAGACTACATCTCACACACTTTGGGCATGTTATCAGGAGTGATCAGTCCCTGGAGAAGGACATCATGCTTGGTAAAGTGGAAGGTCAGTGAAAAACAAGAAGACCCTCAATGAGTTGGACTGATACACTGGCTGCAACAATGGGCTCAAGCATAACAACAACTGTGAGGATGGTGCAGGACCAGGCAGTGTTTCATTCTGTTGTACATATGAGTCGGAACCAACTCGACAGCACCTTACAACAAAAACAACATAGGGTTTTTAAGGCTGTGACCTTTCAGAAGCATATTGCCAGCGCTTTCTTCCAAGGCATCCCTAGATAGGTTCAAACTGTCAACCTTTTGGCTAGTAGTCAAGCATGTAACTGTTCGCATCACTCAGGGACTCCTACCAAAAGATTACATCCATAAATTTTATAACATAACCAAATATTCAACCAGTACACACACATACACAGATAGATAAATGATAGATAGATAGATAGACATACAGATAGACAGACAGACAGATAGATTAGACAGATAGATTAGCTAGATAGATTAGATGGATAGGTGATAGATTAGATAGATGATAGATAGAAAGATAGACAGATAGACAGACAGACAGACAGATAGATAGATAGATAGATAGATAGTTGCTGTAAAACTCTGACTCATGGTGACCGTATGTACAACAGAGTGAAATGTTGCTTGGTCCCACATAATCCTCACAATTGCCAGTACGGTTTGAGTCCAAAGTTGTGGCGATTGTGCCAGTCCATCTCCCTGAGGGTCTATGTAGCCCTCCTTAGCCCTCTATTTCACCAAACATGTCCTCCTGCAGCAATTTATTCCTCCCGAGGATGTGTCCAAAGCAAGTCAGACAAAGTTCTGTTGTGATCCATAAGGCTGTCATGGGATAATTTTCAGAAATATATCACCAGGCCTTTCTTTCTAGTCTGTCTTAGTCTAGAAGCTCCACTGAAGCTTGTCCACCATGGGTGGCCCTACTGGTATCTGAAATACCGGAGACATAGCTTCCAACATCACAGCAACACACAAGCCACCACGGTATGACAAACTGCAGACGAGTGGTGGAGATATATACATATGTTCTGGCAAACTGCCCTTTCCTCCATTGCACCAAATTTCAGGCCTCCTGTTTGTATTACTTAGCAGCCAGCCAATAGATATGGCCCAAACTTGATAAATCAACTAATAAAGACATAAGTATTCTCTTCGAAGTTAAAATAGTAACCAGCAGAAGAATAAAACAAAAACCTATTAAATGTTGTCACCTCTAGGGAATTTATATGAGAATGAAAAGTGGGAATGGGTCAGGAGAAAGATTTGGATTTTCACTGTATACATTTCTATACTGTTCATATTTTTGTATATATGTATTATGTCTATACTTAAAAGAAACAAGTATAAAATGAGTAAATATTCTCATCAAGGAGGGATTACCAAAAAAAAAAAAAAAAACTCTTTGCCATGGAGTCAATTCTGACTCATAGTGACTATAGGACAGAGTAGAACTACCTCATAGTTTCTAAGGAGCGTCTGATGGATTCAAACTGCCGACCTTTTGATTAGCAGCCGTAGCTCTTATTAACTACACCATCAGGGTTTCCAAGGAGGAATTCGCTAAATAAATTAAGTATATGTATGCAATGGAACATTAAAAAGATACTAAAAGGGAAAAGATAGCATGATACATAGTGATATAGAAAGATAACCTTGGAATTCCATTAAATTGAAAAATATTCAGTTTCAGAACAAGTATAATTTGATCCAACGTATGTAAAATTTATACACACACACTTGTATAAGCACAGAGATACTTGGGAAATACACAAAGCTGTTGAATTTGGAGAAGTGGGAGAGAAAGTCTTTGACATATTTGTAACTTAAAAGGTAAGATGTTTAAAATAAATGCACACGTACATATACATGTATAGTTAAATGTGTAGGATCCAGGAAAAATAAAGCAATGGGCTTAAGTAAACCAAAAAAAAAAAAAAAACCAAACCCACTGTCATCAAGTTGATTCAGACTCATAGCAGCCCTACAGGGCAGGATAGAACTGCCCCATAGGGTTTCCAAGGAGTGGCAGGTGGATGGGAACTGCTGACCTTTTGGTTAGCAGTCAAGCTCTTAACCACTGTGCCACCAGGGCCCTGTGGTCTTAAATGTCTTTGTTGTTGTTAGGTGTCATCAAGTCAGTTCCAACTCATAGTGACCCTACATACAACAGAACAAAACACTGCCTGGTCCTGCGCCATCCTCATGATCGTTGTTATGCTTGAGCCCATTGTTGCAGCCACTGCGTCAATCCATCTCATTGAGGGTCTTCCTCTTTGTCAACGACCCTCCACTTTACCAAGCATGATGTCCTTCTCCAGGGACTGATCCCTCCTGATATCGTGCAAAATATGTGAGATGACGTCTCACCATGCTTGCTTCTAAGGAGCATTTTGGCTGTAGTTCTTCCAAGACAGATTTGTTTGTCCTTCCAGCCGTCCACAGTATATTCAATATTCTTCTTCGCCAACACCACAACTTAAAGGCATCGATTCTTCTTCAGTCTTCCTCATTCATTGTCCAGCTTTCACATGCATGCGAGGCAATTGAAAACACCATGGCTTGGATCAGGTGCACCAAAGTCCTTAAAGTGACATCTTTGCTTTTTAACACTTTTAAGAGGACTTTTGCAGCAGATTTGCTTAGGCTTAAGTAGTATTTGTAAATTCATAGAACTTGGAGATGGAAAAAAATCTGAAGAGGCCCAGAAAGAATTAGTGAGAATCCAAACCAAAAACCAAACTCATGCCGTTGAGTCGACTCCAACTCATAGCGGCCCTATAGGACAAAGTAGAACTGCCCCAGAGGGTTTCCATGGCTGTAACCTTTCCCAAAGTAGGCTACCACAACTTTCTCCCCTGAAGTGATTGGAGACTTCAAACCATCAGCCTTTTGGTTAGCAGCCAGCACTTAACCATTTCGCCACCAGGACTCCTACTAGTGAGAATCACCCTTCCGGAAATGTCAGAGCCAGGCTTAGAACACAGACGTCCTGGGTTAGAAAGAGTACAACGCTGTAGACTTCATAAGTTCTTCTAACAAATAACCCATAACAATTGTGCCTTCTTCAGATTCATGTATCAAATACCTTTTTAATATAAACAATTTTCAGGGACAAGGTAAATATTTTTCCATACATTTTACAGATGAGTAAACCGACCACTGTCAAGTTGATTCCAAATCATAACAATCCCACAGGGTTTCTAAAGCTCTAAATCTCTACTGAAGCAGACTGCTACAACTTTCTCCCGCAGAGCCAATGGTGGTTTCAAATTGCTGACCTTTCCCTTAGCAGTCGATCACTTTAGCCACTGCGCCACCAGGGGTCCCTCAGATGAGTAAAGTAAGGTCTAAAGAGGACAAGAGACTTCACCAAAGCCATGTAGATATTAAGCAGCAGGATCCACTCTAACCTAGGTCAGCTAACCCTTGGTAAAAGCTAGTTCAACCTCTAAGGAATAAAATTAAACTTCCTAAAAAATATACAGAACATTAACCTACTATTCTTTCTCATTTCCTTAAAAATATTTTTTTTTAATGAACGCTGAAGGACAGATTTCAACACAAGACCCTGGTAATTAGAACAGGAAGAGTTCTTTATGGGCTAGGAGGCAAGAGGAGGAAGGCAGCTTATTAAGCCTTGATTTGCTCACACACTATCTCATTATAATAGCCTCGTATCACTATTCATGTCAAAGCCAGGAATGTGTCATCCCAGGAAGTCTGAATAAATAATAAATAAGGTTAAGCCCCCATCACAGTCAGGGGTCACTATGTTCTCTGCCAACCAGCCTTCAAAGATAGTCTGAATTTCCAGGGTCCTGAAGAAAACAGAAGTGGTTCCCACAGCTTAGCAGTCATTTTAGTAGCGATTTCTATCAATCAGGCTTTCCTCTGAAGGCAAGAAAACGTACATTTATCATTTTCCTGCCACTCATGCTAAAGGAGGGAAACATGGCGCCTTGGTAAGGTGCTGATTACCATTTTCTCCTATAAAGTACTGCAGAGAACAGCTTGGTGGCAGGCATATTCTCTGAGATGTTACAATAGGTAGGGGAGGCACAGTCAATTTTCATTACGGGAAAGTTTTCTACATAAACTTTTTTCATTTGCAATATAGACATAGAGTTATGTTTTTATACTGTCAGTCCAATTATTAATGTTTACAGCTGTTTCTTCTCATTTTGAGTCGTGCCACATCAGCAAATGAGGGCCCCTAAAGCTGTACTCCATCCATATCATTAAGGTCAACCCTACTTTAAGGAGGCAGCTCTTCCCCAGTCATATTTTGAGTGCCTTCCAACTTGAAGTGTTCATCTTCCGGCCCTCTATCAGATAATGTTCCACTGCTACTCATAGCTTTTCACTGGCCAATTTTTCAGAAGTAGACTGCCAGGTCCTTCTGCCTAGTCTGTCTTAATCTGGAAGCCCTGCTGAAACCTGTCCACCATGGATGACCCTGCTGGTATTTGAACTACCGGTGAATAGCTTCCAGTGTCGCAGCAACACGGAAGCCACAACAGTATAACAAACTGACAGATGTGTGGTGGGTGCCATATGACCTAGTAATTCCACTCCTGAATATATACCCAAAAGAACTGAAAACAGACCATAAACAGATACCTGTACATCAATGTTCATTGCAGTACTATTTGCAATAGCCAAAAGGTGAGAACAAACCGAGTGTCCATCAATAGATAAATGGATTAACTAAATGTGATATATCTATACAGTGGAATGTTATTCAGTTCCAAAGATAAATGATGTTCTGATACGTGCTATGACATGGATGAACCTTGAAAATATTATGTTAATGAAGTAAATCAGACACAAAAGGACAAACATTCTATAATCTCACTTATATAAAATATCTAGAATAGGCAAATGCATAGAGACCAAAGTAGATTAGTGGTTACCAGGGGCTAGGGAAAGAGGGTAATGGGGAGTTACTGGGGAGTTAATGGGTACTGAGTTTCTGTTTGGAGTGATAATGATGTTTTGGAAAGAGATGGTAGTGATGATTGCTTGGAAGAAAACTAAATAACAACCTGCGTTATGCAGATGACACAACCTTTTTTGCTGAAAGCAAAGAGGCCTTGAAGCACTTAATGATGAATACCAAAGTCTTCAGTATGGATTACACTTCAATGTAAAGAAAACAAAAATTCTCATAACTGGACAAATGAACAACATGGTAAAAGGAGATAAGATTGAAGTTGTCAAGGATTTCATTTTACTTGGATCCACAACCAACAGCCATAGAAGCAGCAGTCAGGAAATCAAAAGACACATTGCATTAGGAAAATCTGCTGCGAAGGACCTCTTTAAAGTGTTGAACAGCAAAGATGTCACCTTGAAGACTAAGGTGCACCTGACCCAAGCCATGGTATCTTCAATCACATCATATGCATGCAAAAGCTGGACAATGAATAAGGAAGACTGAAGAACTGATGCCTTTGAATTGTGGTGTTGGCGAAGAATATTGAATATGCCATGGACTGCCAAAAGAACAAACAAGTCTGCCTTGGAAAAGTACAACCAGAATGCTCCTTGGAAACAAGGATGGTGAGACCATGTCTTACATACTTTGGACATATTGTCAGGAGGGATCAGTCCCTGGAGAAGATTATCATGCTTAGTAAACTACAGGGTCAGCGGAAAAGAGGAAGACCCTCAACGAGATGGATTGACACAGTGGCTGCAACAATGGGCTCAAGTATAACAACAATAGTGAGCATGGGGCAGGACCAGGCAGTGTTTGGTTCTGTGGTACACAGGGTCATTATGAGTGGGAACCAACTCTATGGCATGTAACAACAACACAACAACAACTGCCCATTCAGCAGGTATGTTCATTTCCAACTGACTTTATCTTACTTGAATGCTGATATCGCCCATCTCTGAATTACTACAGGTTCTTATAGCTAATAGTCAAAAGTCCAGCTCTGACTTTTTTTTTTTTTTTGGCTGCTTTGAGTATTGTTTCCTTCTCAAGCAGGGTCTAACTAAGCCCCTGGAGGTAGTGAACATTTGTTGTGCTTTTCTTAGGTGTTTCCCACATCACCTAAGTCAGTACAGGACCTATGGTCTGTAGATGCTCAGAAGTATCTGTTGGGGATAGACAATTAAGGAAGGAGGAAAGATGCACACTGAAATATTTTAAGCACCCAGAATTTAGACTTACAACATTGGATACAAATCAATTCCCATGATTTTAATCCCTAGAAGTAAATTGGGCATTGTCTCAGGCAACTTAGGTTTATATTTCAGCTTACTCTTTCTGAGAATCCTTTTGTCTCAATTATTTTTTTGTCAGTATTCCCAGAAATTATTGACATTTTAAGAAGCTTGGAAAATGCAACCAAACAAAAGCAACCCTAGTAGGACACAACCCTTTCATGATCTTCTTTTGGACTGATAGTTCCCTGTTTCAGTTCTGTTTCACTGTCAGGTGATAATAGTCTTTCCTTGTATCACAGAGGACTAATGGCCTATTCAACTGGACACCAGCTTCTTACAACATATTAACTAAATGAATGCATTGACCTTTTGTAGTTTCTCTCCATGGTATCGTATTTTCTTTTGGCTCACATTAGAGCATTCTACTTAAAATGGGAAGCCAATGTCAAACTTCACCACCTTGGTGTAATATGAGGCTATGAGTTCTGCACCAAAGATAGGAGCTCATCTCTCCCCAGGGAAGTTGTCAAGAACCCTGTGACTCTGGGGGGTGCCTCTGGGTAGATCTCCTAGAGCACCCAACACCTGGAAGTATTATTAGCCCCCTTTCTCACATACCCCATCCTAGGCACATGCCTGCATCAAGAGGGAAAAAAACCTCCATATGTTGTTTTCCTTAGCATAAAATACATACTTGAAAATTAAAGTGAAGGAAAGAATTCTTAATTTGCTAACTGTAAAAGAATGATAATAGGCCCAAACTTAACACATTAACAGTATTAATAGTAACAAAAGTAAACACTTGTTCATTGCACACTTGACACAACACCACACCAGTTTCCATGCTAGACGCTCTACGTAAGTAATGAGATCTGAGGAGTCTCAGCTTGTTGGGTTTATGGGGTGTACTTTATTTTTCTGCTGATAACTGTCCCCACTATGCTGTTGAATTCTTCCCTACCCGTGGGTGGTAAAGAATCTTACCAAGATCTCAGTCTGATTCCTTAACTTTTTAGTCGCTTTCCATAATTCAGTGACACTGGTTCTCAAAGATCCAGAACTTTTCATTTTAAAATTGTAAGCTCACTTTAGTCCTAAAATTCTCTACTGTGCAGGTTGGACTTGTGGTTGGAACAGCTAAGAGTGGAGGGAGTAGGCCCTAGTCAATTCTTACCCACTTCTTCCTTACTCTTGTCCCAAGGGTTGGGTGGAGATGAGAAAGAGAGGAGGCAGGTTTACCCCTTTACAATGGCTCTGCAGTGTGGTGTGGTTCCCACCTGCTGTCTCTGCTTCTCCAAGTGTGGCTTCTGTGTGGCAAATGCCCAATGCCAACTCTCTCAGGGGGCATTTGTAGTTCTTCAGGTTGCCCCTGCACAGCTTCTAGCCTGGAAGACCCTCTTCAGACTCTTACTTCTCCTCCCCTCCCCAATCCTCCTCCCTGGGAGGGACAACCCTCTAGGAGGAGTCCATCAAGAAGGCTCAAGTACAGGCAGCTTCTTGGGAAAACTGAACCACGTCATTGCCTCCTGCCCCTTCATTCCTACCTAGCAGCAGTGGGAACTGTCTGTCTCCAGTGGCTCTATCACCAGTCCCCAATTCAAAGTAGTGACACTTCAGACAACTCCAAAATTGACAGAAATTCTGTTGGGGCCTCCCACGAGGAGTGTGGTAAGGAGGAGGAAAGGCCTCACTACTCAAAAGACTTCCTCTTCTCTTCCAGTCCTTCCCTATATGCACATATCTGGTTGTAAAAGAGGTGGGGAGTAAGGCCACTAGGTAAGCTCAGTAGAGAGGGCTGGTTCCTTTGCAGATGGTTCTCTGCATTTAGGATACAAGGAAATTAACAATGTTTGTTCTCAGATCAGGCCTTTGCCACATTTCTAGGAAAACAAGCAAACACCACAAGATATCCTATTACACAAACATTATTCCATTTAATGCTCGGAACATTTCTACGAAGAAAATAGTGCTAGCCACATTTTCTATATTAGGAAACTGATGGTTTCAAATAAAACAGAAGCTCTCCTGACTGACACATTTATGACTGTAGTTGGCCGATGTCTTAGTCTGGGTTCTCTAGAAGAGCAAAACCAGTGAGATGTATATGTGTATATACATAGATTTGCTTCAGGGAAATTGCTCACACAACTGTGGAGCTGGCAAGTCCCACATCTGTGGGTCAGGTGGTAGGCTGGAGACTTCTGCTGGCTCATGGGTTGCAGAGGCTGGCAAATCTAAACTCTGCAGATCAGGCTGTAGGTTTATGTCCCAAGAACCAGAAGTCAGGCAACAAGAAGAGTGCAAGGTGGAGAGAGAGAGAGCGTGAGCTTTGTCAATGTATCAATTTATATAATGGAAGCAGGCCACACTTCCGAAGGAAACTTCCCTTTCAACTAATTGGCTGATCACATCAGATCACATCACAAAAAGTGATTACATTAAATTATATTACAGAAGAGCACCCAGTCCAGTCTGCCAACCACTGACAATTATAGCCTAGCCAAGGTAACACATAACATTAACCATTACAGCTAGTAATCAAAAACCTACTTCTCTGCTGGAAGGAGCAATGAGTACATCCGTGCAAAGGACCACTTTTGTGTGACCTTTCTCACCATGGTCTTGTACTCCCACCCAAATGATGGGGTGGGACTGTGCAAATAAGGTAACTGTGGCCCACCAAGGGGATTGGTCGGTCTTGCCATCCTGCTAGGCTTAAAAGAAAGCCAATTCCAGATCTTACCACCCCCAAGGAAGAAGAGGTAGGAGTGGAGTGCGTTCTTTGGACCTGGGATTCCTGCTTTGAGACTCTCCTTGACCCAGGAGACAGAGAGCTATAACACCAAAGACAGCAAGACTGCAAGAAGCAGCAGCAGAGAAATGGTAGCAGTAGAGGCAGCAAAACCAGGAGACCACCAGGAGATGGGGTAGTGGGATTCCCGACCCATGGAATGAGAAAGCTGAGTGCCTTCGGGCAAGAGGCTTGCTGGCAGAGTAGGGTGCCTCTGATCATTTGGTGGAGCTAGGTTTGCTTATCCACGGAGCTAGAGTTGAGAGCCTTGGGACCGAGGCTTACTGGTGGAGTGGGGTGCCTCTGGTCACTTATCAGCAAAGCTAGAAGAGCTTTGTAACATTTGCCTGAACAGGGCAGAGGCTGAGAGGCCAAAGAGAGGTGTTCCTGCAGGCAAGGCTGAGAAGAGGCAACCCTGATGGAAGAACTGTATCCTGAGTGTTCCTGAACCTGAATTGTAACCTGTTACTTCCCTAATAAACCCCATAATTGTATTATCTGGGAGTTCTGTGTGGCCATTGCAATGAATTATCAAACTCAGCAGAGAAGTAAAGTGCCAAAGGAGGGACCGTTGGTATTAGAATTGGTAAAGATGGCAGAAAGAGAAGGCGTGTCGGACTTCTGCCTTATAGAAATCAGCCTTGGGCTGTCAATCTCGATTCTCCTTCCCCTTTGTGAAGTTAGAGGAGGTCAGATGCCACCACACCATTTTTACAACCCGGCACCCAGATCCTCATTTCTAAATACCATTCTTGAAAAAAAGGAAACAGAGCTCCCTGGAGTAATGGCTGCTTCCGGTGCTACAACAGGGAAAGTACAAGGTGAGCCTGGAGCCATCTTATAGTGACAGAAAGCAAGGAAGTGCTCAAAAACAAAAATGATGGGGACATGTCAAAGGGACACAAGAGCTAGCCTGAAAGAGCTCCCAGTGGTCAAAGCTGAAACAATTTGACAAACAAAATAAAAAATGTAGCACTGAATTACAATCTAAAGCATAGAGTAAAAACACCAGAGTGGACACTGATATAAATTATTGTATAAATAAATAATTGGAGAAGGGACAAGTCTTTCTTACAGAAGAATTCTAAACAATAAAAGTAAATATTCCCCCTCCAGAAGGGAGAACTTAATCCCCACTTCTCCTCCAACCTTAAGTGTGGACTGGACTTAGTGACTCATTTTCAAAGAATAGACATGCAAAGCGAAAAAGCAGTAACTTTGCAATGGAGATACCTGGCAAACACTACCTTAACCCGGGGATCAAGGTTAACATCACTCGAGATGTCATGGGGATATCGTGTACCCTCTGACATGATGTGATGAGAAGGGCACTTTCCTTCGGTGGTATTTGTCCCAAAAAGCCTATTGTACCCTTCTAATTATGAAAAAGGAAACCCTGTTGGCATAGTGGTTAAAAGCTATGGCCGCTAACCAAAAGTCGGTAGCAAAGGTTTTGGTTTGGTTTTTTTTTTAATCGTGAAAAAACATCAGACAATCACAAATTGAGGAACAGTCTACAAAATAATTGATCAGTACTCCTCAAAACCGTCAAGGTTCAGAAAATTAAAAAAAAAAAAAACTGAGATACTGTCACAGACTAAATGTAATGACATAAAAAAAAAAAAAATTTTTTTTTTTTACATATCCTGAATTAAATCCCTGAACATAAAAAGCGCATTAGTGGAAAAACTGTAAAATCCAAAAACTCTGGAGTTTAGTTAAGGGTAATAATGTATATTGATTTTTTAGTTTTGACAAATGTACCATGGCAATATTAAATGTGAACAGTAGGGGAAACTGAGTAAGAGATATACAAGAACTTTTTATTATCTTTGTAACTTTTCTGTATATCTAAAATTATTTTGAAGCAATAAAGGTTATTTCTTAAAAAATCTAGTCAAAGCAAAAAAAACCTTCAGAAACAATACATACATTCTTAAATATATAAATGTGCATTCATTGCCTATTTTTGGAAATAAAGCTAGAGTTATTTCCTCAAATATGGAACCACTGACTGAACTGCACTTTGTTTTTGCATAAACTAAACCCATAATTAAAAAAAAAAAAAAAAATTTTTTTTTTTTTTTTAGTCATCAGTAATTTTCCATTTTAGTTTCTTTAAAAAGAAGTGATGATTTAAGGGCACTCAAAAAACATCCAGTGACAGTGTCCTTCCAGACTCAACATTTTTCCAATCCATGTATAGCTAACATTTTATATTAAATAAATTCATTTCTGGACTTTCACTAAAATTTGCAAACATACACAAAAGTAGAGAGAATGATAAAACGAATGTTCATGTTCCCAATATTTAACTTCAGTAATTATCTACAGTTTGCCAATTTTTTTATAATTTTTATTGTGCTTTAAGTGAAAGTTTACAAATCAAGTCAGTCTCTCACACAAAAGCCCATATACACTTTGCTACACACTCCCAATTACTCTCCCCCTAATGAGACAGCCCGCTCTCTCCCTTTTCGTGTCCATTTCACCAGCTTCTAACCCCCTCTGCCCTCTCATCTCCCCTCCAGGCAGGAGATGCCAACATAGTCTCAAGTGTCCACCTGATCCAAGAAGCTCACTCCTCACCAGCATCCCTCTCCAACCTATTGTCCAGTCCAGTCCATGTCTGAAGAGTTGGCTTCAGGAATGGTTCCTGTCCTGGGCCAACAGGAGGTCTGGGGGCTGTGACCACTGGGGTCCTTCTAGTCTCAGTCAGACCATTAAGTCTGGTCTTTTATGAGAATTTGGGGTCTGCATCCCACTGTTCTCCTGCTCCCTCAGGGGTTCTCTGTTGTGTTCCCTGTCAGGGCAGTCATCGGTCATAGCCAGGCACCATCTAGTTCTTCTGGTCTCAGGATGATGTAGTCTCT